>NC_141876.1:159242142-160515357 GCF_056163025.1 Triticum urartu
ACGGAGTGCCTCATCCCTGATGGCGAGTCGTGCCGTGAGCTACTGGTGCTTGTCCAAGAGCCGGTTGTAGACGCCGACCCGGTAAGCGTCCAGTTGTTGCAACAGAACAAGAATCAACACAAGCCAAAGTATTTGAAGATTTGACCCAACTTATACATAGTTGTCCCGAATCTCGGGGGCTACACCCAGTGGGTGCGCTGGCGCACCCCCACTAACTAGCTGCAAGAAAGAAAACAGAGGAAGAAAAGCTTACCAACACGGCGCGCTCTAGCTCACGTGCCCACTCCGCTTCGGCCTGAGTGAAGGCTTGAACCCGCTCCGCGTGCCCGCGGAGACGCTAGCTCACAGCGGCCATGGCGGCCTCCACCTACATCATGGGCCTGAAGATGACCTGGCTGGGCCCGTCTTTGGCTTGCTGCGGCCCGGCGGCAAGACGGCCTTCTGGCACCACTGGTGGCTGCCTGACCACCAAGGCGTGCTCACAGCTCGCCGTCTCCTCCGCGGCGGCTCTCGACTCTGGTGCGCCGGCCGGTGCCGCCTGCAGCACTGCGTTTGTCACCTGCAGTGCCCCATCCGTCGTCGCCTGCGCCCCCTCCCCCCGTCCGCCGTCGCCCGTGGCACCTCCTCCAAGGCGGCCCCACCTCAGCCTCCCTCCACCTCCACCCACTCGACCACCTCGTTCCGTGGTGGGGTGTCGTCACCGATCACCACGACCTCCCGCTCGTCCACCACCATCTCGGCCCAGCCATCTGGGCCGCACTCCTCCTCCCTCGGCGGCACGAAAATCGTTCGAGACGGCCCCGTGCCCGCCGGCATCTGCGGCCACCTGGCTCCCCGACGACCCGCTCCCTCGCTGCCACGGCCCTGGCCCAAGCCTGGGCAAATGCCGCCTCCATCTCCTCCATGGCCCTGTTCCAGTCCCACCAGGCCAGGTCCTTGGCATAGTGCGGCTTCAGGCCGAGGTCCCTGCCGGGCACCTCCTCATCCTGCTTGATGGCACTGGACCGGGTCCTTCGGAACACGAAGCCCCCCCAAATGCGGCATCTATCGCTGCCAGCGCCATCAGCGACCTGAATCACAACAAAATAAGCACATGGAGAAAACGGCTTGGCAGCTCGCCGGAGTCAGCAAGAAAACATACCCGATCACCAACGGAACGGCCGGCCTCGCCATCACCACCGGGGCGGCGCGGCGCTTCTTATTAGCGGGCAGCTTGCCGCTGGCGGCCGGGTCCGCCACGCGCTTGGCAGCCGGATTTCTCGGCGCCACATCTTCTTTCCCGTGCGGCTGGCTAGCTGGTGCTGGAGCGCGCAACGACCCGGTCGCGGTCGCATCTCTGTCTCCTCCCCTCGGCGGCACCATCAACATGTGCCAAAATATCTGGCGTCACCCTCAAAACAATCTCGCGATGGATCAGATTGGTAGAAACTTACCCACTTGGTGCGCCTCGTCGACCAAGGCATCGGCCGTCTTCGGGTCCCCGGCGAGGGTCACCACCTCCTCCAAGCTGGCCTATTGGGCGGCCCCCACCTGCGTCGTTGCACCGTCATATGGATGCCGAATGGCATTCAGCAGCACCCCCCTAATTGCATCGGGACGGAGAAGAAGATGAGATGCAGCAAAGTATAAAGACCAGGGACTCACTGCCGGCGCCGGGTTCCCTTAGCTGTAGGGAGGCTTCCCGAACTGCAACTCCTCCTTTAGCTCGGCCTTGAAAATATCATTGACCCGGCCGATGACCTGCGCTTGCGTCAGCCGCCGAGATGACATCCGGTAGGGGTCTTGAAGGCCGGCCATCTGGCTGATGATATGCGTCCGGTGCTGCAGCTGTAGCACCTGGCGCGCGATGAAGGCGGCGATGAGGTCCTTCCCGGTGAGCCCCTCCCGCACCACCATCTCCACCATCCGGTTGCTCAGATCGAGCACCTCATGCGTCGGGTCCTTGGGGTAGTAGAACTAGTTGGTCTTGGTGTGTGGCATCACATTGGTGAAGGGCGGCAGGTTGATGAGGTCCACACCAAGGTTGCGGACATAGAAGAAGGAGTTCTGCCATTTCTTGGCAGACTCCTCCAGCGGGATCTTTGGGCACCACCCATGCATCTGCAACGAGACGACGGCGGCCCCGTTGGCGGACATGACGCTGGCCTATGGCCCCTGTGGCTTCAAGAAGAAGAACCGGACCTAGAGATCGACAGTGGGCTCGACGCCCAAGTAACCCTCGCACAGGGTGATGAACCCTAAGAGTTGCAGCACCGCGTTCGCGCCCAGTTGGTTCGGCTGCAGCCCGAAGAACTCCAACAATGCATGGAAGAAATCGCTCCTGGGAAGGCCGAACCCGCGCTTGAAGTGGGTGAAGAATACCACGTGCTCGGTCCCCTCTGACCGCGGCGCCAACTCGCTGTCCGGCAGGCGCATGGCCACCTCCGTCTCCGATGGCAGACGCCGCGTGTCGCGCAGATACTGAATATTCCCAGCAGTGACGGTGGATCCCATCTACGAGCCTTTCGGCAATGCCATGGGCGGTGTAGGGTGCGTGGGCGATGACAAAAAGGAAGAAGCGGTGGCAGAGAGCTGCGGAGCGGCCATGAGCGCTGTGGAACGGTGGCAGCATTGCGCTCAAGAGCGGAAGCGCGTCGTGGCGTGCGTCGGTCCCAGAAGCAAGGGCGGAGAGGAAGAAGGAAATGGAGGGCACATGCGTGAATGATTTCTGCCGCCCCCTCCCCCCAATTTATAAGCCGCGGACTGAACATGGGGAAGTGGGATCGTTCGCCCCCGCCCCTCCCATTACCCCTCATTAAGTGTGCACGATCCACGCACACACTAACTGCCCTAAGGAGGGAAACCTCCCATGGACATCACAATAAATTCGTGTGCATGGGCCGAGGGCGCAAAGTGGTGGGCCCCAGCCCTCTGTCTTTTCCCGTCACGCGCGTGGCCCGTCAGGGCCTCTTCAGTTTTCGGGCGCCACGTGGCGCACGCGCCAAACCCAAGAGATCGCGTCCCCTTCAATATTCGACGGACTCCTTGGTTTCCCGCCCGCGCCTCGATGCCGCGATCCGATTTCTAGAAGCAGGCACACAGTGGGTGTTACTGGACCCGGCGGTCGCAAGCTTCATCAACATCTGCCGCCTCTTCAGGGGGTGAAACTACGAAGGCCCTTCCTGCTTGAAACTGGCGAGCCTTCACAGCTTCGGCGACTACTATCGGGGGGATGAACCCGGGACAGGCAACGGAACCCAGATCCTTTTCAAAAACATCGGGGCAGGCCTCGCCCCTCAATCCAGCTCGCACTTGACTAGGTTCCTCAACCCATCCAAGTCCCTCAACCCAACCGAAATCGAAACACGGCCAGGCCTGCTAGCGCATGCCGACCGAACTCGACAAACCAGGACTTCTCCAACAAGCCAGCGCCCACATGGCGTATTCCTCAACCCGGCCTCGGGTCAGCTCCCGTCTCATCCAAGGTGTACGACGGAACAAGTCCCCATAGAAGAGATGAGTGTGGCCACAATGATCCACGGACCCCGCTGGCTGGAAGGAGCATGGCTACAGTGTACCACATACTCCACTGACCAGGGCCGATGTGGCAATAGTGCCCCCCGTCCAGTTGACGCAAGTCGATGGTGACTAGGCGGAGTGCCACTGTAGCCGAGCCGGCCCAACCACTCCGTTATGCATGAGAAGACGGAGAACAGTGCCCCTTGGCACGCAGGGCCCGTGCCCGGAGAACCCGGCGAATCCTTGTACTCGGCGGGTCCTAGCACCGGTTTCCCAGGTGACGACATCCCGACCCCATGGCCTTGTAACTTTACCATTGTATCGCTGGGGGGTTGACCTATAAAAACCCCCAGGAGCCCTCATGTACACGGGCAGACTAGGCAGACGCACAATCGATCCACACACATCACACACATGCAGAGAAGGAGCAGCCTTAGCCTGCCTTCCTTTCTCCCCTAAACAGCTCTAGGAGCAACTCTGTACTACTCCACATATATACCACTCTCGGCAGGACTAGGGGTGTTATCTCTCCGGAGAGCCCCAAACATGGGTATGTCTTGCGTCCCACGTTCGCTCATGCCAACCTCGCCTCTGGAGCCCACCGGTGCCCTCGAGCATGTCCTTCTCTTTAGCCATCATTTGGCATCTACCATGCGCCCACCACGACAATTCACCATGTGTTAATGCTTTGATCTGGCTCTCTATTAAAAGGAGGCCTTAATTACCCTTAGATTTCCTTATGGATCCTGCTGCCAAGGGAGGGTAGGACAAAATATGTTATACAAGTTCTTATTATAAGCATGTATGACTATATCCTGAATACATGCCTACATTGAATTCACGAATTAGAGCTACTGTGTATAGCTCTAGGTTGTGACTATTACATAATGAATGTCATCCATACAAATATCAATCGCCGATACTATCGGATTTTGGGTTTTCGCAGACCCTTAAGGTTCGAACTCTGGGGTGCGCACCGAGATCTTTCCCCTACCGACTCGTGCTTCTATGGCTTGGAAGAAATATAGGCTGGAAAGAAGAACACTCAAGGGACACGAGGTTTATACTGGTTCGGGCCACCGATGTGGTGTAATACCCTACTCCAGTGTGTGGTGTGGTGGATTGCCTCAGGGGCTGATGATGAATAATACAGGGGAAAGAACAGCCTCGCGAGAGGTGTTCTTGAGCTGGTGCGGTGTGTTCTACTCGGTCTGGATCTCCCTCTCTCTTTCTCTTCTCTCTTTTCCCCTTTTCTCCTCTTTTTCTGGTGGTTAGTCCTATTTATAGAGGCCCTGGCCCTCTTCCCAAATAATGAGCGGGAAGGTTGCCAACAATTGGCCACTTTGAAGGGGAACATCTAGTACAAGTTATCCTGACCAAAGGTGGTCTTCGGCTGCCAAAAGCATTGGTGATGACGACGTCTCGGGCTCCATGGTGACCTCCGTCCTGCCGCTCTGCTGGTCTTGGTCTCGTTGCACTGGAATGGTAACCTTTTCCCGATGCCTTGGCCTGCGCTTGCTCCCTTTGCACCGAAGGGGAAACAAGGACACTGCGCAGGCCGGCGCCCGCCAGGCGCCCGCCTAATCTCGATCGTCATGGCTTGCGTCATGGGATCCTCGCGAGGCACCCCTGCCTTGATCTCTCCGCCTCCTCGCGAGCCTGCCTGATGAGGCTGCTCCTGAGGAAGCCTCCTGTCGTCCGCCCCGCAAGGCTTGGCCCCTTGCGAGGGTCTTGAGCTTGAGCTGATGAAGCTGGGCCGCACTAGGCCCCCACTCGAGCCACGCTGCAGGCCGCATGCAGGAAAGTCTGGGGACCCCCGTTCCCAGAACGCCGACAGTAGCCCCCGGGCCCAAGGCGCGCCCGGGCTTGGCTTAGCAGAGAAGCGAAGGGGCAAGCACGAAGCGCCGCAGGCCCCAATAGCCTGCGGCCTTGGGCGCCGCGTGGCGATTGATTGGACGTGGGCGTCTGCGCTTCCCCACGACGCCTTGCCAACCGTCCATCTGACAAAGAGGTGCCCGGGCCAGGCTTACTTGCTTTGTTCTTGTTCGCCTTGCCCCAGATCCCCTTTCTCGCTCTTCTCCTTCCTGCTCCCGAAATCCTCCAGATCTGTCTCAATCCTTCCCATACGGCACGCCATGGCGCCTCGCAAGTCCCCAACCGAGGCCTGGTACTCGCCGGCTCTGGATCCCCCGAACTTTTCGGAGAAGAACCTCGCCCTCACGCGCCTGATGATGGTCGCGCAGGGCAGCAAGGCGGCGACTGTGCTGAAGGCCGGCTCCGACCAGCCTGAGGGCAAGGGGAGCACCTTCTATCCGTTCTTTGTGAGCGCCATCATCGCCGGTCTGGTGCCTCCTTTCTCCGAGATCTTCTTTAATGTTCTCCGCCAATACAACTTGCAAGCTCTGCATCTCCACCCCAACTCTGTTCTTCTCTTGGCGATTTTCGCTTACTATTGCGAGGCTCACGTTGGGGTGAAGCCCTCGGTGGCCTTGTTGCACCACTATTTTTCCCTCCGGGTTTCTTGTGCCCATGTCTCCGCATGCGCGAGCTTTATCGCATACTCCAACTCCAATGCTATCTCGAAGCCTGGGAAGAGAATCGAAGGCTTCCGGAGCAAGTGGGTCATGGTGGACGTCGGGCGCCTCCACCCCCGACTGGTGTTGCCTACGGGGCAGCCCAAGGCCGTTGACGCGTGGTCTCGCGCGGAGCTCGTCGACCCCCGTGCGAAGGCGGTGCTGAAGAGGATGAACGCGGACCTGAGGCCAGGAAACTTGGGGTGGCAAAGCTGACCGGGGCTACACTCCTGAGGGAGTTCTTGGAGCACCGGTTGGATCCACTCCAGGAGCACTCGCTCCCATTGTGGAGGCTTGGGGAAGCGGACGCCGCTCTGCGCCTAAGCTCCGAGGCCTTGACCGACAAGGATCTGGTCGCGGCCCTCCACTCCTTGGTTGGGGGAGACGTGGCGAGCCCGGTGGGTGCCCCCGTCCCCCTGTTCCTTCGTGATGACTGGGAGCAGGTGGTGAACACCATGCCCACCTTCAATGTTGAGGGGCTGGTGCCTGCGGAAGCTCCCGAGGATCTGGCGGCGCTGGCGATGGTGGACATGTCCTCCGGCAGCTCCAGCAGGAGTGAGAGGGAAGAAGAGGCGGAGGAGGAAGAGTCTGACTCTGAGGCGACTGGCGAGGAGTCGGAGAGTCCTTCCCTCGGCGCAGGTCCCGGGCCCTCCGCTCCACGCCGGACGACGACGAGGCTGGCGCCAGGCGAGGAGGGGAGGACTCTCCCTTGGTCACAAGGTAGGGCAGGTCGGCCGGTTCTCCCAGGGTCTGCTCTGGTCCCCGGGCGGTCTGAGGCCAGCTCCAGCCCTCCTGACGTGCCTTCTGCTTCCGGGCCTCCCAAGGCTGGCCCCAGCTGCAGGCTCTCGGGCTTCAAGTTTGGCCGGAAGCTGCTTGAGTCCGCGAACGACGACCAGTAAGTGATCGATTCGTGCTTCGCTTGGTTTCTGCCGCGAGGCTTGACGTCTGCACTCTTTTGCCAGGCCGACACCTGCAGCGAAAAGGTTGAGAGGGGCTTCTACGGCCCTGCTTGGGGCGAGTCCATCTGCCGGGGTGGCGCCTTCATCTGCTGGGGAAGGAGACGGCGAGGCTCGTGCCTCCCCGGCCCGATCGTCTTTGCGAGGCCAACTGGGATGCTTCGGCGAGGAGTCAGCCCCCGTGGCCCCGCTGACCCTGGAGGCGGCTGTGCTCGATGCTGCAGCCGGGGTGGCCAAGGCCCAGGGGGTTCCTTCCTGCCAAGCTGTGATCACGCTGCCGTCCTCTCCGCCCGCTCCACTGGTTCCTGTCTCTTCTTATCCCTCTGGCGCCGTCCTGGACTGGGTCGCCAACGAACCGAGCTAGCTGCGGGAGGATCTTCTGAGCGCGGACCCTCGCCTAGTGGCCGGGCTCCTGGAGCTAGCTTCTGGCTGGGGCCATTCTGCCGCCTCCGTCCGAGCAGCGCTGAGCCAGGCTGTGTCGGCCTCCGATGGGGAGAAGCAGGCCGCCAGCCAAGCCAAGGCCGCTCGCGACGCTGCCCTGGGCGATGCCGCAGCTGCCCAGGGCCGCTGCAAGGTGCTGGAGGTCGATCTGCAAGGCCTGCGCGACGAGCTCGCCAAGGAGGTCCGCGGCCGCCAGGAGAAGGAGAAGGAGATGAAGGCTCGGGAGGCTGCCATCAAGGACCGGGGCGCCAAGCTTGATGACCACTGCGGCCGGTTGGAGACGCTGGAGCGGTCGCTGAAGGCGGAGAGGACCAAGCTAGAGGCCAAGGAGAAGGTGCTGGCCGAGGATCGGGTGGCCTTTGCACACCTGGAGAAGAAAGCTCGCGCCGCATTGAAGACGCTTTACGAGGGCGGCTTGGAGGAGCCGTTGGCTGGTGCGGAGGACGGCCCCGCCGAGCTGCTTCCCTTCCTGGTCCATGCGCTTGAAGATGTCACAGACGGCCTCGGCCCCACGGCCAAGGCCGAGGCGCGTGCCCTGTCTTCTACAGCGCTGACGCATGTCCTTAGCCACGTCTACTTGCACGACCCCAACATCGACTTCGGCAGCCTGCTAGAACCCGTGAGCGACGACCTTGCCGCCGCTGCCGCTGAGGCCGTGAAAGGCCGAGCCGAAGCTTTGCTAGGGAGGTTCCGCGCCTTCAGTACCTTGCCCGGGTGCGGTGCCGCCAGCTCCGCGGGCTCAGGAGGTGGAGTTGCCCAGCGTGACTCCACCACAGGCGGCGGCGCCACTGGAGAGTGATCCCTTCATGGCTTCTGTCCTGTTTTTACTCCTGCAACATGCACCATGCCTCGCGGAGGCGTTCAAACTTGTGTTTGGTGTCGTGAAACAATCTATGGCTTGTAATATTTGCTTTAAATTCCCTGGAATTTGCATTTTCCCTCCTATTTGCTTGCACTCTACGTCGGCAGGGCTCGGCCCCGCGCATACCTCAACCGCCATTAGCCCCGACCGGAAACCAGGACGGGACTAAGGAGTGAGGGGCTACGTGGCAAGTTAGGCTCCTGAGTCGCGATGCTCAGGAGTCCCCCTTGATGCACGAGCAACAAGTAGGGAAGGGGGGAGCAAAGGAGGGGATTGGTCGTTCTGCGTCGGCAGGGCCCGGCCCCGCGCATACCTCAACCGCCGTTAGCCCCAACCGGAAACCAGGACGGGACTAAGGAGTGAGGGGCTGTGTGGAAAGTTAGGCTCCTGAGTCGCGATGCTCAGGAGTCCCCCTTGACGTTCAAACGGGTTTTCATACCTTGGCTCCGCTCGGGGAGGGGCGCGCGACGACCAGGTCAGAGGGACCTGGCTGGGTGGCGTGCGCTCGGGCATGGCCCGGGCGTAGCCCCCGTGTCCAGCCCCCTCGCGTGGCACTCCCGAGGGGAGGCGTTGCAATGGTGCCAGACACTGAGCTCCGGGCTCCCTGAGGTTGGTACGGCCGTGGGCCGCCCTCAGTTGTTTATCACCAGCGTGGAGCATAGCGCTTTCGTATGTGTACGGGCATAGCCGCTCCTCGGCAGTGTCGTCAGCCAGCACGGAGCATGGTGCTTCCACTGGTATGTGGGAGGGGGCTCCCCTCTGGGAGGAGCCCCCGGGGCGTGTACAGCCCCGCCCTGACACGTGGCCGGCACGGTAGGGCTAGGAGAGGTGTATGTGGGCACTCGTGAGCCAGCGCGGGACTCACGAGGCCCTATCTCGAGGCGGGTTGCGCCTGGCTCTGGGCCTTTATCAATGGTGTGTTCCTGCAGGGTGGTTCGAATGCAAATGCTCTACGTCTTCAGGTCCCGGCCCTCGAGCAAGCTCAGCCGCCGCTGGTATGACAGGTCGCGATGCTGTGGGTCAAGGCCAGGGGTGAGGGCTGGAGAGCCAGTAGGAGCCCATGAGTCATGATGCTCAGGAACCCCCCCTTTTAACGTGCAAGCTCTTTGCATGAGAGCGGAGAAGTCCGCGATAAGTAGTAGATGACGATCATGGGAACCAGATTAAGCACAGAGGAGCAAATTCATTTCAAGTAGATGCGGGAAAAGCAAACGCCGCTGGGCCAGGCCCGAGCAGCTTGGGGATGATGCAGCCCAAGGGGCGCCCCCAACAAGGTAGGTAAAGAGCGTAAGCAAAACGGATACATGCCGCAGGGATGGACCCACGTGACCTAGGAACGACGCGGCCCTGTGGGCTCTCCCAGCTAAAAATGGAACTTGAAAGATGTCACCTAATACCGTTGAAGATGAAGTGATGCCGAAGAAGTGGGCGACGCGCGGTGAAGACGTCGACCCTCACGAGCCCCCAGGCCCAGGAGCCTCGGGAGGCTCCGGGGGCACGGGTAGGTCTTCGAGGGCCATCTCCACCTCCGCCAGGACCGCACAATGCCTGACCTTCTGAGCCTCCAAAATGCTCCTTAGCAGGCGCTGATGAGCGGCGACCATGTTCGGCAGTCCGAAAGGCATGCGAATGTAGCTGTGAGGTGGACCCTCGCAACGCCCCACGTGCGAAGGCCAGAGGCGCTCCTGAGACGCGGCTCGGTTGAGCCCTGGCACGTCGATGCAGACGCGCAGCCCACCATCCTCGCCTGGATGTGGGGCCACGGCGGGCAAGCGGCGACTGCTGTGCATGACTCTCGACTCCTGTAGCTCCTGGGTGTTTCCTGCGATGAACTCCTGAGGGTTTGGTCTTCCTTGCCTCGTACCTTCCTGAGGGAAATGTGCCTGGAAGCACCCCTCCAAGTGGTGCCCGAGTGCCTCCCTCGTGACCTTGGCAAAGTCGATGGTTCTCCAAGAAAGAGCCCCCGAGCCCTGCCTAAGGAGGGTGCCGGGCGCGCTTTCCTATGCGACAGAGGGTGGTGCTCCCTGAACGGGCGGAAATCCTGACGCAATGCCTCTGGAGGCGCCTGCCTCCTTATGGCTTGGGCCAGGCGAAACCTTCTTCTTCTTAAGGGTCGCCTTGGGAAGTCTTCCGCTCCTGTGATCTGGGTCTTCGATTGCTGCGGCTTGGAACACACCGCGTCCCTTTCCTCACAAGGTACGGTGATGACTCCACCGCTTCCTGGCATCTTGAGGACATTGTAGCCATGGTGAGTCACTGCCATGAACTTGGCTAGGGCTGGGTACCCGAGGATGGCGTTGTATGGCAGGCGAATGTGGGCGACGTCCAAGTCTATGAGCTCGGTACGGTAGTTGTTGCGCTGCCCGAAGGTGACTGGTAGGCGAACTTGCCCTATCGGAATAGTGGAACCATCAGTGACTCCTGAGAAAGGCTTGGTCGGCTAGAGATGATCATATGACACTTGGAGATTGTCGAACATCTCGACAGACAGGATGTTGAGTCCTGCTCCGCCATCAACGAGGGTCCTGGTGACCTGCACATTGCTGATGACTAGGGAGCAAAGCATCAGGAGGACTCCGGCCGTCGCCGCGCACTTGAGTTGATCCACTGAGCTGGATGTGATGGTGCATGCAGACCACCTGAGAGGGCGCGTGGCCTCAAGCATGGGGAGGACTGCATTCACCTCGCGAGCAAACTGCTTGAAGATGCACTGTGATGCTAGGGCCTGGGCGCCACCCAAGATGCAAGCGATTGCGCGCGGCTCCTGGAAGCCCCCAGCCCCGTCGTCTTGATGTTGGTCTTCGTTCCTTCTTGGTGGTGGCGGTAGAGGAGGGAGGCCTGCGTTGCCGTGCGGGCGATCCTCACGAGGCTGATCCCTCCAACCTCCCTCGCGAGGCTGGTCCTGCCAGCGATCCTCGCGATGTCGGTCACGCCACCCTTGGCGATGGCCCACGGTCTTCCCATCGTCCTCCACCTCTTCCTCCTCCTCGGCCATAGCCCCTGTCGTTGTGCTTGGGGCGTCGGCCGATACGCCCATCTCGCACAGCCCTAAGCTCTTGGCATTCATTGGTGTTGTGGGTGTGGAGGTCGTGGTACACACAGTATCGGCTGCCCTTGGATGACTCAGGCTGATCCCTGCCTCGCTTGGTGTCTGGTTCCACTGCGAGCACGGCAGCTCCCTTACGCTTCACGTCCTTGGCCTTGGGCTTTTTCTCTTCTGGGTCGGTAGCCGGGAGCTCGAGGAGGGAGAGGCGTCCCTCCTCAGCCCTGGCGCACTTGGTCGCCAAGTTGAATAGCTCCAGGGATGTGGATGTGCACAAGTCTTCATGGATTGCTAGCTCCTCCTCCATCTTGATGTCGCGCACGCCATCGGAGAAGGCTGAGATAATGGCTTCCCTAGTCACCCTGGGGATCTTGAGGCGAGCGTTGTTGAAGCGCTGGATGTATTTCTACAGGGTTTCCCCTGGCTGTTGCTTGATGCGGCGCAGGTCGCTTATGGCCGGGGGCCGGTCGCGAGTGCCCTGGAAGTTGGCGATGAAGCGAGTGCGCATCTCGTCCCAGGAGGAGATCGTGCTGGGAGCCAGGTTCAGGAGCCAGGTGCGGGCGCCGTCCTTGAGCGCCATGGGAAACCAGTTCGCCATGGACTTTTCGTCTCCGTTGGCGGCTTCTATGCCCATCTCGTAGAGCTGTAGGAATTCCGCGAGGTCCGCTGTGCCATCGTAGCGAGGGGGCAGATCAGGCTTGAACTTGCCTGGCCATGTGACGCCGCGTAGCTCGGGGTGAAGGCGCGACAGCCTGCTGTGGCCACCGGCGCCCTTTGCTGGTGTTGGGCCTGCTCCTGGTGATTACCACGCGCCGCCGCTTGGAGCAGTGCGGGGTCTCGGCGTGGAGGTGCAGGGACGCGATCTTGGCGCGCCGGTGCTGGGAGCGCGCGAGCACCTTCTTGGGGACGAGGGATCTCTTGGCAACTCCCTTCTTGCCGCGCAGGCGCCGGATGTGGAGGGTCTCGCCCTGGGGCTGCGTGCCTTGGAGCCGGGGCGCCTTCTTGTGGGGGGGGGGGGGGAGGTGGCGGAGGCGCCTCCTGATCCTTGCCCACTGCGCAGAATGGAGGGTGAGGCAGCGAGAAGGACGGCAAAGGAGAGCCCCCTGCGGCGCTGACGAGCTCGGTGATGCAGGCGAGCCAGTCCTCGTAGAGGTCGTCGACGGGGCGGTAGTGCAGGAGCTCTCTTGCCAGGAGCAGCGCGGCGTGCACGTCCGTGGGGGCGCGACGGGCGTGGGACGACGAACGGGCTGGAGTCAGTGACGGGGTTGCGGTGCGGCCCTCCCGCTGTACCGAAGGATGCTGGGACAAGGCCTACTGCTCGTTCCCTGCCGGGCCGGTGGCGGCGTTGGCGGCAGGCGATGGGGAACGACGAGGGCGTCCGCCGACGGGCGCCGTCTGGGTGACGCGGGTGGCGAGAGCAGCCCGGCGCTCGGCGCGAGCCCGACGAGCGTCAGCCATGGACACGACGGAAGATCACACGCGAACAACGGAAGAAAGATTCCGGCGCACCCCTACCTGGCGTGCCAAATGTCGGATTTCGGGTTCCGGCAGACCCTTAAGGTTCGAACTCTGGGGGGCGCACGGAGATCTTTCCCCTACCGACTCGCGCTTCTATGGCTCGCAAGAAATCTAGGCTGGAAAGAAGAACACTCAAGGGACACGAGGTTTATACTAGTTCGGGCCACCGATGTGGTGTAATACCCTACTCCAGTGTGTGGTGTGGTGGATTGCCTTAGGGGCTGATGATGAACAATACAGGGGGAAGAATGGCCTCGCGAGAGGTGTTCTTGAGCTGGTGCGGTGTGTTCTACTCGGTCTGGATCTCCCTCTCTCTTTCTCTTCTCTCTTTTTCCCTTTTCTCCTCTTTTTCTCCTCCTCTCTTTTTCTGGTGGTTAGTCCTATTTATAGAGGCCCTGGCCCTCTTCCCAAATAATGAGCGGGAAGGGCGCCAACAATTTGCCACTTTGAAGGGGAACATCTAGTACAAGTTATCCTGACCAAAGGTGGTCTTCGGCTGCCAAAAGCACTGGTGATGACGCCGTCTCGGGCTCCATGGTGACCTCCATCCTGCCGCTCTGCTGGTCTTGGTCTCGTTGCATCGGAATGGTAACCTTTGCCTGATGCCTTGGCCTGCGCTTGCTCCCTTTGCACCGAAGGGGAAACAAGGACACTGCGCAGGCCAGCGCCCGCCAGGCACCCACCTAATCTCGATTGTCATGGCTTGCAACACGGGCTCCTCACGAGGCACCCCTGCCTTGATCTCTCCGCCTCCTCGCGAGCCTGCCTGATGAGGCTACTCCTGAGTTAGCCTCCTGTCGTCCTCCCCACAAGGCTTGGCCCCTTGCGAGGGTCTTGAGCTTGAGCTGATGAAGCTGGGCCGCACTGGGCCCCCACTCGAGCCACGCCGCAGGCCGCAGGCAGGCAAGTCTAGGGACCCCCGTTCCTGGAACGCCGACAGATACAATGCCTACACTTTGCTCATATTGTCTTTGCTAAGGTACTACTATTGTTTTTGTTATAATCACTACAAAAATGCTACTATTATGTTATTGTTACTACTGCTACTGTTACTATTACTACCCAACTATCATACTAATGTGCTACTAAACGCTTTGCTGCGGAGAATTAACTTCTCGGGTGTGGTTGAATTGACAACTCAACTGCTAAGGCTCATAATTTTTTTGCCTCCCCTTGTGTCAAATCAATAAATTTGGGTGAAATACTACCCTTAAAGACTGTTGTGGTCCCCTATACTTGTGGGTAATCACATTCTCAGCGTTGTCTCAGCTAAATGTGTTGATCCAAAACCCTTCCTATTGACCAATAAAACAAAAAGTCCTAAAACCCTTGGAAATTGATGTCAAAGGGGGAGAGAAATGCACATCAAATCTTGGATTATCTAAAGCAAGATAATTGCACAAAAAATGCTTCAAAGCATATCTTTTAGAGGAGAGAGAAGCATGTGTTTCTAACCGGGGAGAAACATATGAATATAAATCTTATGTGTGCTATGTTTTGTGCTCTAATGTGTTTGATCTATTATGCTCTGATTGTGTCTCACCCTACCTACTACCATGCCTAAAATCTCAAATATGGGGAAGAGGAAGTTCAAGATTAAAGGAGAAAAATCATTTGAACTTTATTGCAAATCTTTGTTGATCTCTTAGGACATGTCATTTTTCAAGAAGTATTCACCTAGTGATGCTACTCCTTCTTGCATGTCATCCTAGTCCTAGTATTCGTGAAGTTATTGCATTCTCTTGGACAAAGTTTCTTGTGTTATCTAACCTTTTTTTATCAAGTTTATCTCTTCAGGTATAATGTTCAAGGACCTTAAGGTAAGTGTATGCATCTTACTCATGTATATGGTGATCCTTGCTTGTTGTATATACTTGTTTTGCAAGAAAGGGTCATGCACACATGAATGTTTCGATTTCTATCTTGTTCTCTTATGCATACTGCTAAGATGCATGTGATATGGAAAGTCTCTTTACCTAGTCAATCATTTGCATTTCAAAAGGAAAAATTCAAATATGCACGGTTATAGGGGGAGCTTGTACATGTCTCATGTCTCCCAAAGCTTTGTTACATACTTCTTGTTCATATTTTTAATTTTAGGCTTTGATGTATGTTGTCATCAATTACCTAAAAGGGGGGATTGAAAGCACAATCACTCCCTTGGTTGTTTTGGTAATTCATATCAACATACATATGGTTGGACTAATGTTTTCCTCGAGTATGTTTCAGAAAGTTCACTCCAGGTAAAACATTTTGATGGAGATGTGAACCCCTCAAGCTACTAAGAAATGGTGTTCGCAAAGCTCCAAGACTTGAAATTTTTGGTTTAGTGATCCAATATCAAATTGGGTCCATAGGAAAGCCAGTTGAGGGAGTCCTGGATTAGGGGGTCTCCGGACAGCCGGACTATATCCTTTGGCCGGACTGTTGGACTATGAAGATAAAAGATTGAAAACTTCGTCCCGTGTCCGGATGGGACTCTACTTGGCGTGGAAGGCAAGCTAGGCAATACGGATATGGATATCTCCTCCTTTGTAACCGACCTTGTGCAACCCTAGCCTCCTCCAGTGTCTATATAAACCGGAGGATTTTGGTCTGTAGGACAACATACAATCATACCATAGGCTAGCTTCTAGGGTTTAGCCTCTCTGATCTCGTGGTAGATCTACTCTTGTAATACTCATATCATCAAGAACAATCAAGCAGGACGTAGGGTTTTACCTCTATCAAGAGGGCCCGAACCTGGGTAAAACATCATGTCCCCTGCCTCCTGTTACCATCCGCCTTAGACGCACAGTTCGGGACCCCCTACCCAAGATCCGTCGGTGTTGACACTGACATTGGTTCTTTCATTGAGAGTTCCACTGTGTCATCACCATAAGGCTCGATGGCTCCTTCGATCATAGCTAGTGATGCGGTCCAGGGTGAGGCTTTCATCCCCGGATAGATGTTCATATTCGGCGGCTTTGCACTGCGGGCCAATTCGCTTGGCCATCTGGAGCAGGTTGAGAGCTACGCCCCTGGCCATCAGGTCAGATTTGGAAATTTGACCTACACAGCCGATATCCGCGGAGACTTGATCTTCGACGGATTCGAGCCCATGCCAGATGCGCCGCGCAGTCGCGACGAGCATGACGTAACTCTGCCGTCGGACAGTGTTCGGGAGATCTCGTCTGCAACTACTCCGGCCTTTAATCCGGAGCAAGTCACACCATCCGAGAGCGGAGGGATGGACCCCGCCATGGAGGCCGCACTCTCAGTGGCGATGGAGCCGGATACTGACTTCACCCCTTACGAGAGCCGTGTTGCCGAACCACTGGATTCATCCTCGGCCACGGACTCCGAGCCGCTCGTATCCGTGCCCGTCGAGTCCGACTGGGCGCCAATCATGGAGTTCACCTTCGTGGATATCTTTCAGCACTCACCTTTTGGAGATGTGCTAAATTCATTAAGGTCTCTCTCCCTGTCAGGAGAACCTTGGCCGAACTATGTCCAGCCAAAATGGGATGCGGACGATGAAGAAATTCGCTGCCCACCCACCACCCACTTAGTAGCCACTTTCGACGACTTAACCGACATGCTCGACTTCGGCTCCGAAGACTTCGACGGTATGGACGACGAAGCCGGAGACGAATAGGATCCACCACCCTCGGGGCACTAGACCGCTACCTCATCATATGATATATATATGGTGGACACCCCCAAAGAAGCCAATGGCGAGGAGAAAGTGGAGGATGACCCCTCCAAGAAGCAACCCAAGCGCCAACGTCAGCGGCGCCGCTCTAAGTCCCGCCACAGTAAGAGAAGTGATACCGGCACAGGAGATAATAACAATCCGGATAGTGCCGAAGACAACAACAATCCCCTCTAGCACGATGTAGAGCCGGAGGACGAACAAGCTAGCCCTCCAGAATGGGCAGCAGATGGAGAACCGGAGGAGGACAATTATATGCCTCTCTCCGAAGACGAGGCGAGCCTCGGCGACGATGAGTTTATCGTGCCTGAGGACCCCGTCGAGCAAGAGCGCTTCAAGCGCCGGCTTATGGCCACGACAAATAGCCTGAAGAAAAAGCAGCAACAGCTTCAAGTTGATCAAGACTTGCTAGCAGATAGGTGGACGGAAGTCCTTGCGGCCGAAGAGCACGAACTCGAGCGCCCGTCCAAGAGTTACACAAAACGCAGGTTGCTACCTCACCTCGAGGAAGAAGCATTGGAACCTCATACACCAGTGTACAATGCGGCTGACCGGCCACTATGCGGCCGAGTCAGTAAGGCGTTTCAGCCTAAAGTTCAGCCCGCACCCCATCGCTACTCAGTCAAAAATACTACGGCCCGGGATAACACAGAGGACCTGCGAGACATATTGGACAGTAAGGAAAAAATCGCAAGGTCAATATACGGGACACAAACACGTGCGCCCACATGGGACGATGATCGTCGCGTCGGATACACCAAGAGTAAATCCGACCGAGCCGAATACAGCGGACAAGACTCATATGAATACGTCGGGATATAGCCCGACACAGAGGCGCCGCACACCCCCTATGCTTCACTGATGAAGTTATGAATCATGAATTCCCGGAGGGTTTCAAACACGTAAACATCGAATCATACGACGACACAACAGATTTCGCTGTATGGATTGAGGATTTCCTCCTTCACATCCACATGGCCCATGGTGACGATCTACATGCCATCAAGTACCTCCCATTAAAACTCAAAGGACCGGCTCGACATTGGCTGAACAGCTTGCCAGCAGATTCTGTCGGCAGTTGGGAGCATTTGGAAGATGCATTTCTTAACAACTTCCAGGGCACTTACGTGCGGCCACCGGATGCTGATGACTTGAGCCACATAACCCAGCAGCCAGGGGAATCGGCCAGACAATTCTGGACATGGTTCCTGACCAAGAAAAATCAAATCGTAGATTGTCCGGATGCGGAATCCCTAGCGGCATTAAAACATAACATCCGCGACGAGTGGCTCGCTCGCCACCTCGGCCAGGAGAAGCCGAAATCTATGGCAACCCTCACAACACTCATGACCCACTTTTGCGCGGGCGAGGACAGCTGGCTGGCTCGCAGCAACAATACATCAAGGAATCCGGATACCTCGGATACCAAAGACGTTAATGGTAGGCAGCGTTGTAATAGACCAAAGCACCGCAATAACGGCGATAACAACGAAGATACGGCAGTCAACGCTGGATTCAAAGGCTCTAGATCCGGTCAGCGGAAAAAGCCATTCAAAAGAAATACTCCGGCTCCGTCCAGTCTGGATCGCATACTGGATCGGTCGTGTCAAATCCACGGCACCCCTGAAAAGCCAGCCAATCACACCAATAGAGATTGCTGGGTGTTCAAGCAGGCCGACAAGTTAAATGCCGAAAACAAGGACAAGGGGCTGCAAAGCGATGACGAGGAGGAGCCCAGGCCGCCGAACCCAGGGGGACAGAAGGGGTTTCCCCCACAATTAAAGACAGTAAACATGATATACGCAACCCACATTCCCAAGAGGGAGCGGAAGCGCGCACTAAGGGACGTCTACGCGATGGAGCCCGTCGCCCTGAAGTTCAACCCATGGTCTGCTTGTCTGATCACCTTCGATCGCAGGGACCACCCCACTAGCATCCATCATGGCGGATCTGCCGCATTGGTCCTAGACCCCATCATTGACGGATTGCATCTCACTTGAGTCCTTATGGATGGTGGCAGCAGCCTGAACCCGCTTTATCAGGATACAGTGCGAAAAATGGGTATCGATCCCTCAAGGTCAAACCCAGCAAAACCACCTTCAAAGGTGTCATCCCAGGTGTAGAGGCCCATTGCACAGGCTCAATCACACCGGAGGTGGTCTTCGGATCACCGGATAACTTCCAAAGAGAAGAGTTAATCTTCGACATCGTCCCGTTTCGCAGTGGCTATCATGCACTGCTCGGACGGACAGCATTTGCAAATTTCAATGTAGTACTGCATTACGCATAGCTCAAGCTCAAGAGGCCAGGTCCTCGCGGGCTCATAATAGTAAATGGAAACACAGAATGCTCGCTCCGTACGGAAGAGCACACTGCGGCCCTTGCAGCAGAGGCACAAAGCATCCTGTTCAGATAGACCAACCATCCAGCATTACAGCCCCCGGACACCTTCAAGCAAGTCAAAAATAATCTGCAACAGGATCGCCTAGCGCGATCGACACTTGCCTAGCAATTCGGCCCCCGTCCCAGTCCCCGTGCAGCAACAAAATTCGTGCCGCGCGTACATAACAACGCATTGAAAATACCATGGACATAGGCGGGGGCACAATCAGGACACGCCCCGCATTGTGGCTTAACCACACCAGGGGCTGTATACCTTTGACATTCCTTTTCTCTTTCAGGGCCTAACTCTTCGGAAGGCCTTTCTGGCAGTACGACTACCGGACACATTCCGGAAGCAACAACCGATGCGGCAAGAAGCTAAGATGAACACGGGAACCGCCAGGTGGTCTCTAGTAATACTTGATATACCTGTTTTTCACTCTTTATGCATAGCGTGCCTTGGATGGGACATTTTGAATTGTCCTACGTTCAGCTCATTGCACTACTTGTACCAGTACACTTCGACGTATTATTCAAATAACAATGCATATTATTAATCTGTCATTGCACTATTTAAGTTTTTCTCTTTCTCTTATATGTCCATTTACGACATACCGCACCCGCACGCTCGAGTACGATCAGTACGCCAGGGGCTCTGGTTTACCCCATAATACGGCGCAAGAAGTCCGAACACTTTCGACAGTGCGGCACCCCGAACTCATAGCATTATATGCATCAGCTCTGAATCATGTCTTGGGTCAAATGTTGGGTTGCCCGGCTCCCATGCTTTGGTACCTTACGTTCTGCTATATCGGCTAAGGTAGCGGTGGGAGAACTACTACGATTGTGTCCCGGTTCTTCCGGACTAGCACCTCAGTAGAGAAAGCCAAAAACTGACTGTCATGATAAGGCGAGAGACTGGTTGCTGTTCGAGAGGTCTCAAGTCCTTAAAGACTTTTTTCCGCTTCGGGCGAGGAGTCGGCCTTGTCCGGCTTAGGCGTGTATAGCGCCCCAAATTCGGCCCTCCGAATACCAGGGGCTTCGCCAAAAATTTAAAATCATAGACTTCTATGGCTAAGTGAGAGTGATAAATCATTATAGTCCGATTTCCTGGTTCGTTGTGCTAAACACCTCCCTTGGAGGACCCAAAATTGGGGTAAAGAGTGTTCAGGTTTATCCCGAACACCACGGTACTAGTTACATGGGGGCAGAAGCCGACGACAGGACAACTCTCAAATTTTATAAAGGGCCGCACATAAGGTAATATTTTAAATTAAGAAAGCGTCGCATGGCGCAAATGAACTTGTTTCATATTACAGGATCACATGAGCATGTTCATTCAAAAATTACATCCTTGGCACACTCATCTGCCACTAGGTGGGATCCCTCCAGGAGACCCTCATAATAATTCTCCGGGCGGCGATGCTCCTTGCCCTCCGGCGACCCCTCCTTCACAAGCTTCACGGCGTCCAGCTTCGCCTAGTGCACCTTCGCCCGGGCAAAAGCCCTGCGTGCACCTTCGATGTAGACAGACCGCTTGATGACCTTAAGCCGTGGGCAGGCTTCCACCAGCCGTCGCACCAGACCGAAGTAGCTGCCGGACAGGGGCTCGCCAGGCCACATCCGGACTATAAGGCCCTTCATGGCCTGTTCAGCCGCCCTGTGAAGTTTGACCAACTGCTTCAGCTGGTCGCTCAAGGCCACGGGGTGTTCGGTCCCAGTATACTGAGACCAGAACAACTTCTCCGTTAAGCTCCCCTCCTCAGCCCGGTAAAATTCCACGGCATCCAGCACACTGCGGGGAAGATCTGCAAATGCTCCTGGAGAGCTCCGAACTCGGGTAAGAAAAAGGAAAGTCTCGTTCACATGCTTGCTTTGCATATTGAATGCCTTACCCGCTGCTATCTTCTTTGCCGCATCAATCTCCTGGAGGGCCTTGTGGGCTTCGGCCTTGGCGCTCCAGACGCTTTCAAGCGCCTACGCGAGCTCGGACTCCTGCATCTTGGAGTCAAGCTCCAAGGACTCGTGCTTCTTGGCAAGAGCCTCGAGCTCTTGCTGCACCTCGCCCACTCGGGGTTCTTGTTTCTCCCGTTCAATACGTTCTTTGGCCGCTTTGTCTTCGACCGCGGACAACGCACTCCTCAGGGTCTCCACCTCGGTCGTGGCCCCTGACAAATCCATGATGATCCTATTACTTTACACCTGAACTTCTTTTTAACTACATAGACATGAGTATTTCTTACCTTTGCTCTCTTTGAGCTGCCTCTTGGTAAGGCCGAGCTCGTCCTCGGACCGCTTTAGGTCCTACTTCAGTGCAGCGACCTCCGCAGTACGTGCAGCAGCGGCCACCAGGGAAGCCTGCACATACACATAGACATACTCTAATTAGACTCATGGGTTATCATTTGATCCTCTATTCGGCTTTTATTCCCGAACACCGAATAGAGCATCAGGGTCTACTATCTATGCGGTAATATTTTCTTATACTTCGATTGCTCACCTCAAAGCCTGTTAGGAGGCTGGCGCAGGCTTCGGTCAGTCTGTTCTTGGTGGACTGAACCTTCTTAACCACCGCACTCATGATAGTGAGGTGTTCTTCATCGATGGAAGCGTTGTGAAGCGCTTCCAGCAAGTTTTCCGGTGCCTCTGGTTGGACAGAGGACACCGGCATGGATGGTTGGCCCCCTTAATGGGGGACCGCCTGCCGAAGTCCGGAACCATTGAAGGCTCCGGCGTGGTGTCCGGCTGGGGCCTGAACTCGAAGCCCGTAGGAGCCTCGCTCCCTTGGTACCCAGGGCCCGGGAGGTCGCCGTGAGGCACCCCCAAGACCGCCTCCCCTTGGGACGGTGCCTCTTGAGACACCACCTCGGCGTTGTCCATAGGGCGAGGGGTGGAAGCCGTCGAAGGAGAACCGCTGTTCATATCCGACGAGCTCAAAGAGCCTTTCGACGAGGGTACGTCAAGAGAAGCTCGGGCCGGACTACATAATCGGGTTCGCCATGAGCAAGGGCAGTACAATAAAACGTATCATGAAATACTATGGTGTCCGAACACTTACGATTTCGCCAGGGGCTTGTCCCTGGGTAGCCAGTCATCGCCATTATCGACGGCCGTCGTGGCACAGTCCGGAGGGAGGGTCTTTCCCTTCTTGGACCCTTCGGCCTCCCTGGATGGGTCGGCCTTCCTTTTCTTGTATCCCCCGGCTGGGGGAGGGAGAACTTTTCTCCTCCTCCTCGTTTTGGTGGGAGGAGTGCGTGTCAGACTCATTGGATGATGAGTCCGACAGAACCATCTTGTGCCGGAGACCCTTTCGGGTCCCTGCGGCCTTGTTCTTGGCCATCTTTTCTGGCACCTCATAAGGTGCCGGGATCAGCATCTTCGTCAGAGAGCGTTTGCCGGATCTTCGGGCAGGGGGGCTGGGCAATCAAGATGCTCCGTTGTCTTTATCCAGTCCTATTAGTGACATGGGAGCTTAGATCCTACACATAACTAAACCTGGGCAAATAAATACCCCGAGAAATATAAATGCTTACCGGACCGGCATGGCGCTTTGCACTGAGTCCGCGGTCTTCGGTAAGAGGAGGAGGGATCTCGGCGCTCTTGAACAACACCCTCCAAACGTTCTTGTGCATCGTGTCGTAGAGCTCTCACAACATTTTGTGCTTGGCCGAGTCGAACTCCCACAAATTGAATGCCTGTCGTTGGCACGGAAGGATTCAGCGGACGAGCATAACCTGGACCACGTTGACAAGTTTAAATTTCTTGTTCATCATGTTCTGGATACATGTCTGGAGTCCGGTTAGCTCTGTTGAAGAACCCCAGGACAGGCCCTTCTTTTTCCAGGAGGTGAGCCGCGTGGGGATTCCGGATCGAAATTTGGGGGCCGCCACCTAGTTGGAGTCATGCGTCTCGGTGATGTAGAACCACCCCGATTGCCACCCCTTTATGGTATCCACATAGGTGCCCCCGAGCCAGGTGACATTAGGCATCTTGCCCATCATGGCGCCTCCGCACTCTGCTTGCTGGCCGCTCACCACCTTCGGTTTGACATTAAAGGTTTTCAGCCATAGGCTGAAGTGGGGCCTGATGCGGAGGAAGGCCTCGCACATGATGATAAACGCCGAGATGTTGAGGATGAAGTTGGGAGCCAGATCATGAAAATCCAGCCCATAGTACCGTGGACAAATGGGTGGATGGGAAATCCCAATCCACAGACGAAATGGGTAAGAAAAACTACCCTCTCATGGGGTTCGGGCATTGGGACGATCTGCCCCGCATCGGGCAGCCGGTGCGCGATATCCGCGGCCAGATATCCGGCTTCCCGTAATTTTTTGATGTTCTCCTCCATGACGGAGGAGACCATCCACTTGCCTCCTGCTCCCGACATGCTTGGAGTGGTTTGAGAAGAAGAACGTGAGCTTGGGCGCTGGAGCTCGAGTGTGCGGGAATGGGAAAGCGAGAAGGAAGAAGGCATGGGTGAAAAAAGTAGATCTTTGTCCCTTTTATAAGGGATGAGGAGGCGATGAGTCTCCCCACTTGCCTGGCAAAACCGCTTATTCCCCAGGCGCCGTAATTGATGGCGCGGTTGGGTTACCCACGTCCGTATTGATGAGAATCCCGTGATAAGGGGAACACGATCTCTGCTTTGACAAGATGTATCGAGAAAACCGCCTCGCGATGTGTGCGGAGCTGGTTGAGAAAAGTGGTTCGAATAATAACCGGGCCATGAAGTGATGTCATACTATTAAAACATGTCAGCAGATTGGATTTATGGAAGTATTATTCTCTCTATGGTGGTATGTGGAACTTATTTTGCAGGGTCAGACACTATCCTTGTATTCAAACTCTTTCATGGTGTATTCGGAGGAGGAACCCGCCTTGCAATGCCGAAGACAACATTGCGCGCCGGACTCATCGTCATTGAATCCTGGTTTAGGGGCTACTGAGGGAGTCCTGGATTAGGGGGTCTCTGGACAGCCGGACTATATCCTTTGGTCGGACTGTTGGACTATGAAGATACAAGATTGAAGACTTCGTCCCGTGTCCGGATGGGACTCTACTTGGCGTGGAAGGCAAGCTAGGCAATACGGATATGGATATCTCCTCCTTTGTAACCGACCTTGTGTAAACCTAGCCTCCTCCGGTGTCTATATAAACCGGAGGATTTTGGTCCATAGGACAACATACAATCATACCATAGGCTAGCTTCTAGGGTTTAGCCTCTCTGATCTCGTGGTAGATCTACTCCTGTAATACTCATATCATCAAGAACAATCAAGCAGGACGTAGGGTTTTACCTCTATCAAGAGGGCCCGAACCTGGGTAAAACATCGTGCCCCTGCCTCCTGTTACCATCCGCCTTAGACGCACAATTCAGGACCCCCTACCCGAGATCCGCCGGTTTTGACACCGACACCAGTACTATTAGAAATAAATGAGGTTTTGATCATGGTCTAACTGCTCAAGTGCCTAGAGATATTTTTCGGCATCCTGGGAACGGGGGTACACAGACTTGCCCACCTGCGGCCCACGGCGTGGCTCTACCGGCGGCCTAGTACGACCCACCTTCGGCAGCAACCACTCAAGACCCTCGCGAGGGGCCAAGCCTCGCGAGGCGGACGACACAAAGACCTCCTCAGGGGCAGCCTCCAGGGGTGGGCCCATGTTGACCCAGCAGGTAGCCCATGACACCGGGTAAAAAATCACCTTACCTTATGCATATAGAGCCCACAAAGGCCTGGACACCCCTAAATTTCCTAATGGGACACCCCCGTATAGACAAAATGGCCACAACTAGCTAACAAGGCCTGACCGACTAGCATAGCACGCCCCGGTGAAAGCCCAGGCCCTGGCATCGATCCATCTATACGTACGTCAGTACGTGGCTTCACGTATCGCCTTGCCTGTTCGTCTACTCGCCGCTCGGCCGATGCGCTTCGTGACCCGTCGCCTCGTCGCCCTCGACCCCTCGCCTGTTCATCTACTTCACCAGATCCCCCCAATTCACCCAATCAGTGAAGGTATGTTGGATGAGACCCCAATTCGCAGTGTGTGTCTGCCTCCATATCAGTTCCCAAATTCTTCTCTAATTCTTAATTTGTTTGTCTAACCCTAGGAAATTAGGGCTATTCGGTAAGACTAGAAATTTTGAGTGTATTAGCTATTGTAGTGGTCAGTGGATGAGTGGAGAAGAATACTGCAATATTCTAGGAGATTAGGACGGCTGGAAGCACCGGCCAGGTAGCAACATGTCAAGTAAGTTTTATTTTACAGCTATGCAATTGCAATTCATGTTATGTATGTATACACATGATTCTTAGTTTTTTTCCTTTTGTGAAAAAATAATTATCTAAATAATTACAAATTGCAGGAGAAGCTCAGTTTATGGAAAGGTTTCCAAAAAAGAGGAGAACCATAGTGCGAGATGAAGGCTCGTCACACCAACATAATCAGAATGATGCCTCAATCCCGCCACTGTCGGTCGAACAAAATGTTGTCCCCTCACCACATGAATAGCTTGATGTTCCAGCCCCACCATCACACCTGGACAGAATGATGCCTCCACATATGAACCTAATTCTGCCAATAATACAAGGAATTTATTTCAAGTTGAAGAAGAGATCAATTGGGAAGAGCAAATTAAATTTGATCCAGGTAAAAGGAGAAGTATTGATGAGTATCATCCGAATCTGAGAGATATGGTAAGACTGAAGTACTTGGCCAATGGACCTTGTCAGCCTCGTACTGGTGATTTTAAAGTAACCAAAATATGTGGTAGAGATAGAAGGTTCGTTCGGGAATGGTTTAATGAGTTTGAGAGATGTCTTGAGTATAGCGAGTCCGAACATAAAGCGTATTGTTTTTGTTATTTCTTGTTTAGACCGCACAAGAAGAAAGAAGCTGGATATGATGCATTTGTTGCAAATGGTTGGTCAAGTTGGAATAAAAAATATAGATTAAAGGAGCATGTAGGAGACATCAATAGTGCTCACAACCAAGCAAAAATAGATTGTGATGCTTTGCAGAAACAAAAGGAACACATTTATGTTGCTCTAAATAACCAAAGTAATGCTGAGAGGATTCCTTATTATACTCAACTAAATGCCTCAATTGATGTTGCAAGGGTGTTACTGAAGCAAGCGTTGCCTTTTCGTGGCCATGATGAGTCCGAGGAGTCTCTCAATAAAGGCAATTTCATGGAATTTCATTCTTACACAGCAGAGCAGAATCCAGCTGTAAGAAAAGTTGTGGCCCATAATGCTCTAGGTAATAATCAGTTGACTTCTTCGAAGATTCAGAAGGACATAGCTGAATGTTTTGCAGAGGAAATATTGCATTAGGTTCTTTAGGAAATTGGAAATGATGTATTTTCTTTGTTGGTTGATGAGTGGAGGGATGTGGCTAGTAAAGAGCAAATGGCAGTGGTATTGCGATATGTTGGTAAATGTGGAAGTGGCATAGAGACATTAGTTGGCCTTACACATGTGAAGGAGACGACCTCCAAGTATCTCAAGTCTACCATTGATGACTTATTTGCAGAATGTAAATTAAGTTTCGAGCAAGTTAGAGGTCAAGGATATGACGGTGCGAGCAATGTGAGAGGGGAGTTCAATGGATTGCAATCCTTAATAATGAGAAAGAACCCCACAACATATTATGTTCATTGTTTTGCACATCAGCTTCAGTTAGTTGTTGTGGCTGTTGTTCGTAAGCATAAATGCATTGGTATTTTTTTGATATGATCTCCGTCTTGTTGAATGTTGTCTCTGGATCATCAAAAAGAAAAGACATGATTTGAGACAGATATAAAGAACAAGTGTGTGAAGCTTTAGGTTGTGGGACTACTGAAAAGTGGGACATGATTAAATCAAGAACTAGCTCTTCAAAGACCTGGAGACACTCGATGGAGTTCTCACTACAAGACTCTTAAGAGTTTGATTGATATGTTCCCTACAATTGTCAAAGTGCTAGAATATGTGGAAGAAGAAGACATGGATGATACAAATAGAAGGCAAGCATGTGGTCTTCTTGTTTATTCCCAGTCTTTTGATTTTGTGTTCTACTTACAGCTTATGTCCACTATATTGATAATCACAAACACATTATCATTGGCTCTACAATGGAAGAATCAAGACATCGTGAATGCCATTAATTGTGTGAATTCAACCAAAGCCTCTTCGAATGATCTAAGGAGAGATGGATGGGATTTTGTCCTACATGAAGCATATGTCTTTTGTGACAAGCATGACATTTCAAGTTGGAAATGGAAGACCAATATGTGAATCCAAAGAAGCCACGGCAAAAAACAGGTATCACTAATAGGAATCATTATGAAGTGGATTGTTTTAATGATGTCATTGATTGGATTCTTCAAGAACTTAATAATCACTTCAATGAGAAAAATTCTGAACTACTTGTCTGCTCAGCGGCTTTGAGTCCAATTGAATCATTTCGTGATTTCAATTTATAGCATTTGATGAGTCTATCCAAACTTTATCCAAAATATTTTGATGATGGAGAACTCAGGGACCTTAGACATCACCTTCATTTGCTGATGTCCGAGTAGATGATCGCTTCTCTGGTTTAAGTAATATTCGTGAGATTTCTCAAAAAATGGTGGAGATAAGGAAACATATTGTATATCCCTTGGTTTATCGTCTTTTGAAGCTAGCACTAGTATTGCCTGTTGCCACTGCTACAGTTGAGAGATCTTTTTCAGCTATGAGAATTGTGAAGACATATTTGCGCAATCGTCTTGGTGACAACACCTTGAAGTACAACCTTATTTGTTATGTGGAGAAAATAGAAATGAGGAAGGTTACGAATGATGTAGTAATTGATCGCTTTGAGGCCATGAAAGAACGTGGGAAACCTTTTTAGAAAGGTAATGGTTTTAACTTACTTATTACACAACTGTAATTAATATGTACTAAGTGTTCTCTTATTTGCAGGCAATCAAGATCTAGTGTTGCATTTTCTCATCATCGGTTATACATTATTCATAGTTTGGACACTTTGATTCTCATTTACTGTAAAATTTCCAGCAATCAATTAATATTTCGAGCGAACTCTTTATTTTGGACCTTTGCCAATCATATTCATCGTCATATCGTATTCTACGTATATTGTACGTACTGTTAAGTGTGTTACTTTTATCTATATTATGACTAGATATCCACATATATATGATACACATGGGACCCCGGGTCATTTTTGTCCCGGGTCCGCCCTTGGCAACCTCGCTGAGCGAAGATATCAAGGCGGGGGGGGGGGGACCTCGCGAGGTTCGCGTGACCTGAGCCATGACGACTGAAGCCAGGCGGGCGCCAGCGGGCACAGAGTGCCAGTTTCCTCTTCGGTGCTAAAGAGGCAAGCGCAGGCGAGGAGTCCCGAGGCATCAGGCAAAGGTTTCCATATCGGTGCAACGAGACCAAGACCAGCAGGACGGCAGGACGGAGATCACCACGGAGCCACGGCAGCGTCACCACTAGAGCCTTTGGCAGGCGCAAACCACCTTTTGTCAAGATAACTTGTACTAGTTGTCTCCCTTCAAAATTGGCCGTTGTGGGATCCCTTCCCGCCTAGCATTTGGAAAGAGGACCAGTGCCTCTATAAATAGGACTAGCCACCACCCTAGTAGGGGGGACAGATCATTCAGGGGGGGGATCATTTGGACCATCCTCAGACTCACCAACTCATCGATCTCAAGAACACCTCTCCTCAGGAGACTGTTCATCCATTGTACTGATTCATCCTCAGCCCACAAGGCAATCCACCACACCACATTGGAGTAGGGTATTACACCACAACGGTGGCCTGAACCAGTATAAACCCTCATGTCTCTTGTTCCTTGGGTTCAGCGAGCTAGGCCTTGAGATCATTGCAAGAGCGAGCTAGGGAGAGATCTTCGTGCGCACCCCAGAGTTCAAACCTCAATGGTTTGATGGAACTCGTAATCTGACATTTGGAGCACCAGGTAGGGGTGCGCTGATGCCTTTCTTCCATCGATCCACGCTCCACTGCTCCACCGCATCCATGGCTGACGCTCGCCGAGCCCGTGCTGAGCGCCGCGCCGCCCTCGCCGCCCGCATTGCTTAGACCGCGCCCGTTGGCAGACCTCCCCTCTGTTCTCCATCACTCGCTGCCAACACAGCCACCGCCCCGACAGCAAACGAGCAGAAAGGTTCATCGCTGCACCCCTTTGTGCGGCGGGATGGCCGCACCGCCACCCCGTCGCTGACTCCGGCCGGCTCGTCGTCCCCCGCTCGTCGCACACCCATGGACGTGCAGGCCGCGCTGCTCATGGCACATGAGCTCCTGCATTACTACCCAGTCGACGACCTCTACAATGACTGGCTGGACCGCATCGCCGAGCTCGTCAACGCTGCCGGGTGCTCTCCCGCACCATCTCTCTCGCTGCCTCGCCCATCTCCAGCTGTGGGCGACGTAGCTCACAGAGCGCCTCCGCCGCCTCCGCATCAAGACGGCGCCCTCGCACCAAGACGCATGGTCCCATGGCGTGACCAGCCACGCCGGGCGCCCGCGCACGAAGAAGGAAGCTGCCAAGAAGTCCCGAGGCCACAAGAAATTGCTCCTGCGCTTCCATCACCATTGCGTCAAGACCGCGCGCCACCTGCAGCGGCGGCGCGTGGATATCAGGATCAGGCTCCGCCTCTGCGACGGGCTCCGGTGGCCACGGCAGGCTACCGTGCCTTTACTCCTGAGCTGCGCAGCGTCGTCTGGCCAGGCAAGTTCAAGCCAGACCTGCCTACACGCTACGACGGCACCCCGGACCCCGCGGAGTTCTTGCAGCTCTATGAGTTGAGCATCGAGGCAGCCAACGGAGATGAGAAGCTCATGGCGAACTGGTTTCCCATGGCCCTCAAGGATGGCGCGCGCTCATGGCTCCTGAACTTGCCCGTGGGATCGATCTCCTCCTGGGGCAAGATGCCTAAGCGCTTCGTCGCCAACTTCCAGGGCACTCGTGACCGCCCGCCGGCCGCAGGCGACCTGCGGCGCATCAAGCAGCAGCCAGGGGAAACCCTGCAGAAGTACATCTAGCTCTTCAACAACGTTCGCCTCAAGATCCCCAAGGTGACGGACGAGGCCGTCATCTCCGCGTTCTCCGACAGTGTCCATGACGTCAAGATGAAGGAGGATCTCGCCTTCCATGAGGAGCTATGCTCGGCCCTGGAGATGTTCAATATGGTGACCAAGTGCGCAAGAGCATAGGAAGAGTGCCTTTCCCTCCTCAAGCTCCTAGCTGCTGACCAGGAGGACAAGAAGGCAAAGATCAAGGACTTGAAGCGCAAGGGGGCTGCCATGCTCGCGGCAGAGCCAGAGATGAAGCATGGCCGCGACCACCCCGAATCATCCAAGGCCAATCGCCCATTCTGCGCCTTCCACAATATCCACAACACATAGCACTAGCGACTGTCAAGAGCTCAAGGCCATCCGTGACCGGGCGCTTCGGTCGACGCCCTGAGCGCAGCGACCGGGGATACGGCTGAGGAGGTGGACGAAGTGGAGGACGCTGGGACGACCGCGGCCCCGCCAGGAGTGGTGCGACCAACCTCGTGAGGATCGCTGGCAGGACCAACCTTGCGAGGGCCCTTGGAGGGAGCAGCCTCGTGAGGACTGTCCTCAGGGCAACGCCGGCCTCCCTCCGCTGCCGCCACCACCGAGGAGGAATGACGACCGTCATCAAGACGAGGGGGGCGGGGGCTTCCAGGAGCCACGTGCCATCGCCTGTATCTTTGGTGGTGCTCAAGCCCCAGCCTCTCAGCGTATCTTCAAGCAGTTTGCTCGTGAGGTGAACCCGGCCCTTCCCAGGCCCGAGACCACGCGCCCGCTCAGGTGGTCCAAGTGCGCCATCACCTTCAGTTCGTCAGACCAGCTCAAGTGCGCGGCGACCGCCGGCACCCTCCCGATGCTCTGCTTACCCGTCATCAGCAACATTCAAGTCACCAAGACCCTCATCGACAGTGGCGCAGGGCTCAATGTCCTTTCCGTCAAGACATTCGACAGTCTCCAGGTGCCATACGATCAACTACAGCCTACCAAGCCTTTCTCACGAGTGACCGATGGCTCCACCACCCTGATAGGGTGGGTCTGCCTCCCTGTCACCTTGGGCCAGCGTAACAACTACCTCCCCGAGCTCATCGACTTTGACGTCACCCACATCGGCCTGTCATACAACGCCATCCTTGGGTATCCAGCCTTGGCCAAGTTTATGGCAGTGACCCACCACGGCTACAACGTCTTCAAGATGCCAAGGAGTGGCGGCATCATCACGGTCCCTGATACGTCTCCAACGTATCTATAATTTTTGATTGTTCCATGCTATTATGTTATCTATTTTGGATGTTTAATGGGCTTTAATATGCTCTTTTATATTGTTTTTCAGACTAACTTATTAACCGAAGGCCCAGTGCAAATTGCTATTTTTTGCCTATTTCAGTGTTTCGCAGAAAAGGAATATCAAACGGAATCCAAACGGAATGAAACCTTCGCGAGGCTCTTTCTTGGAACAAATGCAATCCAGGAGACTTGGAGTGGAAGTCAGAGAGGCAACAAGGCAGCCACGAGGCAGGAGGGCGCGCCCCCACCCTCATGGGCCCCTCGTAGCTCCACCGACCTGCTTCTTTCGCCTATATATACTCTTATACCCTGAAAACATCCAAGGGAGCCACAAAACAACTTTTTCACCGCCGCAACCTTCTGTACCCATGAGATCCCATCTTGGGGCCTTTTCCAGCGATCTGTCGGAGGGGGATTCGATCAAAGAGGGCTTCTACATCAACACCATAGCCTCTCCGATGATGTGTGAGTAGTTTACCACAGACCTACGGGTCCATAGTTATTAGCTAGATGGCTTATTCTCTCTCTTTGGTTCTCAGTACATAGTTCTCCTCGATGTTCTTGGAGATCTATTTTATGTAATACATTTTGCGGTGTGTTTGTCGAGATCCGATGAATTGTGGGTTTATGATCAAGATTATCTATGAACAATATTTGATTCTTCTCTGAATTCTTATATGCATGATTTGATATCTTTGCAAGTCTCTTCGAATTATCAGTTTGGTTTGGCCTACTAGATTGATTTTCTTGCAATGGGAGAAGTGCTTAGCTTTGGGTTCAATTTTGCGGTGCTCGATCCCAGTGACAAAAAGGGAACCGACACGTATTGTATTGTTCCCGTCGAGGATAAAAATATGGGGTTTATATCATATTTCTTGAGTTTATCCATCTACATCATGTCATCTTGCCTAATGCGTTACTCTGTTCTTATGAACTTAATACTCTAGATGCATGATGGATAGTGGTCGATGTGTGGAGTAATAGTTGTAGATGCAGAATCGTTTTGGTCTACTTGACACGGATGTGATGCCTATGTTCATGATCATGCCTAGATATTCTCATAACTATGCGCTTTTCTATCAATTGCTTGGCAGTAATTTGTTCACCCATCGTAATATATGCTATCTTGAGAGAAGCCACTAGTGAAACCTATGGCCCCCGGGTCTACTTTACATCATATAAGTTTCCGATCTATAATTCTAGTTTACTATTTATTTTCCAATCTTTACTTTGCAATCTATATAACAAAAATACCAAAAATATTTATCTTATTATTTTTATCTGATCTCACTTTTGCAAGTGGCCATGAAGGGATTGACAACCCCTTTATCGCGTCGGTTGCAAGGTTCTTGATTGTTTGTGCAGGTACTAGGCGATTTGCGTGTAGTCTCCTACTGGATTGATATCTTGGTTCTCAAAAACTGAGAGAAATACTTACACTACTTTGCTGCATCACCCTTTCCTCTTCAAGGGAAAACCAACAAATGTTCAAGAGGTAGCAAGAAGAATTTCTGGCGCTGTTGCCGGGGAGATCTATGCCATGTCAAGACATACCAAATACCCATCACAAACTCTTATCCCTCGCATTACATTATTTGCCATTTGCCTCTCGTTTTCCTCTCCCCCACTTCACCTCTTTCTCGTTTGCCTTTCTTTCACCATGGCCGGATCAAAAAGGGCTAGGGGCCCTCTCCCGGGTTTTACTTTGGACAGTCCCTCCATCCTTTCTAAGGTCATAAATAATGATGCTATGGAAAGACCTGCCAGATTTATCAATGAGAGTTTATATAATTTTGATGAAGATGACCCCAGAATCTTTCGTTATTTGCTTGATGAATCTTTGAAAGATTCTTGGGATAGACTGTTAAGGATGCGAGCCAGCTATGTACCCCAATATCAAATTGAGATATACTTGAAAAGCTTTTATGTTGGCTTGCCCTCTTCTTTCAAGCAAGTTTTAGATTCTATCTTTGAAGAAGGTTTTCTTGAGGGGGATGCCATCGATACCTATGAAAAGATGAAAACAATATTTGGGCACCCCATGAATGAGAAGGTTGAATCCACCTCTCTTTTGTGCTTTTATCAAAATGAAATTATCAAAGAGATGAAGGCTAGCTTAGATGCAAATTTCCGTAGCATGCTTAATCTTTCTTCCACCATTAATGGTCAGGTGCTTTATCGAAATAGAAAGATAAATGCTATAGATAAGAAATTTTCTCTTTTCGTTCCCAACACCAAAGATGGCAATACCTAGATCTATCCTTGCTTTATGCCTAGCTAGGGGCGTTAAACGATAGCGCTTGTTGGGAGGCAACCCAATTTTATTTTTGTTCCTTGCTTTTTGTTCCTGTTTAGTAATAAATAAATCATCTATCCTCTGTTATGATTGTGTTTTTTATGTTTTACTTAGTGTTTGTGCCAACTAAAGCCTTTAGGATCTTCTTGGGTGATTGTTATTTGATCTTGCTGTAAAAAACAGAAAGTATGCACTCAAGAGAATAATTTTGATTTTTTTACCATAGAGCGATAAAATAGCAATTCCAACTGCAGTAGATCAATATAAAAATTATTTAGGGCATCCTAATTTCTCAGAATTTTTGGAGTTACATAAGTATTCAAAACCTACAGATTACTATAGACTGTTCTGTTTTTGACAGATTCTGTTTTTCGTGTGTTGTTTGCTTATTTTGATGAATCTATGGCTAGTATCGGGGGGTATGAACCATAGAGAAGTTGGAATACAGTAGGTTTAACACCAATATAAATAAATAATGAGTTCATTACAGTACCTTAAAGTGGCAGTTTGTTTTCTTTTACTAACGAAGCTCATGAGATTTTCAGTTGAGTTTTGTGTTGTGAAGTTTTCAAGTTTTTGGGTAAAGATTTGATGGATTTTGGAATAAGGAGTGGAAAGAGCCTAAGATTGGCGATGCCCAAGGCACCCCAAGGTAAAATTCAAGGACAACCAAAAGCCTAAGCTTGGGGATGCCCCGGAAGGCATCCCCTCTTTCGTCTTCGTCTATCGGTAACTTTACTTGAGGCTATATTTTTATTCACCACATGATATGTGTTTTCCTTGGAGCGTCTTGTATGATTTGAGTCTTTTCTTTTTAGTTTACCACAATCATCCTTGCTGTACACACCTTTTGGAGAGACAAACATGAATCGGAATTTATTAAAATACTCTATGTGCTTCACTTATATCTTTTGAGCTAGATAATTTTGCTCTAGTGCTTCACTTATACCTTTTTAGAGCACAGTGGTGGTTTTATTTTATAGAAATTATTGATCTCTCATGCTTCACTTATATTATTTTGAGAGTCTTTTAGAACAACATGGTAATTTGCTTTGGCTATAAAATTAGTCCTAATATGAAAGGCATCCAGGATGGGTATAATAAAACCTTTCATATAGAGTGCATTAAATACTATGAGAAGTTTGATACTTGATAGTTGTTTTGAGATATAAAGATGGTAATATTAGAGTTGTGCTAGTTGAGTAATTGTAGAATTGAGAAATACTTGTGTTGAAGTTTGCAAGTCCCGTAGCATGCATGTATGGTAAACGTTGTGTGACAAATTTGAAGCATGAGGTGTTCTTTGATTGCTTTCCTTATGAGTGGCGGTCGGGGACGAGCGATGGTCTTTTCCTACCAATCTATCCCCCTAGGAGCATGCGCGTAGTGCTTGGTTTTGATGACTTGTAGATTTTTGCAATAAGTATGTGAGTTCTTTATGAGTAATGTTGAGTCCATGGACTATATGCACTCTCACCCTTCCATCATTGCTAGCCTCTCTGGTACCGTGCATTGCCCTTTCTCACCTCGAGAGTTGGTGCAAACTTCGCTAGTGCATCCAAACCCCGTGATATGATACGCTCTATCACACATAAGCCTCCTTATATCTTCCTCAAAACAGCCACCATACCTACCTATTATGGCATTTCCATAGCCATTCCGAGATATATTGCCATGCAACTTTCCACCGTTCCGTTTATTATGACACGCTCCATCAGTGTCATATTGCTTTGCATGATCATGAAGTTGACATCGTATTTGTGGCAAAGCCACCTTCATAATTCTTTCATACATGTCACTCTTCATTCATTGCACATCCCGGTACACCGCTGGAGGCATTCACATAGAGTCATATTTTGTTCTAAGTATCGAGTTGTAATTCTTGAGTTGTAAGTAAATAAAAGTGTGATGATTTTCATTATTAGAGCATTGTCCCATGTGAGCAAAGGATGATGGAGACTATGATTCTCCCACAAGTCGGGATGAGATTCCAGACAAAAAATAAAATACAATTAAAAAAAGGAGGCCATAAAACAATAGAAAAAAGGCCCAAAAATGAGAGAAAAAGAGAGAAGGGGCAATGTTACTATCCGTTTTCCACACTTGTGCTTCAAAGTAGCACCATGATCTTCAAGATAGAGAGTCTCTTATTTTTTCACTTTCATATACTAGTGGGAATTTTTCATTATAGAACTTGGCTTGTATATTCCAATGATGGGCTTCCTCAAAATGCCCTAAGTCTTTGTGAGCAAGAAAGTTGGATGCATACCCATTTTAGTTTCTTTAGTTGAGCTTTCGTATATTTATAGCTCTAGTGCATCTATTGCATGGCAATCCCTAATCCTTCCATTGACATCAATTGATGGGCATCTCCATAGCCCGTTGATTAGCCGCATCAACGTGATACTTTCTCCTTTTTGTCTGCTCACACAACCTCCATCATCATATTCTATTCCAACCATAGTGCTATGTCCATGGCTCGCTCTCATATATTGCGTGAAAGTTGAAAGAGTTTGAAAGGCTAAGTATGAAACAATTGCTTGGCCTGTCATTGGGGTTGTGCATGATGGGAGCATTTTGTGTGACGAAAATGAAGCACAGCCAAACTATATGATTTTGTAGGGATAAGCTTTCTTTCGCTATGTAATTTTGATAAGACATAATTGCTTGGTTAGCATGCTTGAAGTATTATTATTTTTATGTCAATATTAAACTTTTGTCTAGAATCTTTTGGATCTAAAAATTCATGCCGCAATAAAGAGAATTACATTGAAAATTATGTTAGGTAGCATTCCACATCAAAAATTCTGTTTTTATCATTTACCTACTCGAGGACGAGCAGGAATTAAGCTTGGGGATGCTGATACGCCTCCAACATATCTATAATTTTGATTGTTCCATGCTATTATATTATCTGTTTTGGATGTTTAATGGGCTTTAATATCCTATTTTATATTATTTTTGGGACTAACCTATTAACCGAAGGCCCAGTGCAAATTGATGTTTTTTTGCCCATTTCAGTGTTTCGCAGAAAAGGAATATCAAACAAAATCCAAATGGAATGAAACCTTCGCGAGGATCTTTCTTGGAACAAACACAATCTAGGAGACTTGGAGTGGAAGTCAGAGACGCAACGAGGCGGCCACGAGGCAGGAAGGCGCGCCCCCACCCTCGTGGGCCCCTCGTAGCTCCACCGACCTACTTCTTTCGCCTATATATACTCTTATACCCTGAAAATATCCAGGGGAGCCATGAAAGCACTTTTCCACCGCCGAAACCTTCTGTACCTGTGAGATCCCATCTTGGGGCCTTTTCTGGCGATCTGCCAGAGGGGGATTCGGTCACGGAGGGTGAGGGAGTCCTGGATTAGGGGGTCTCCGGACAGCCGGACTATATCCTTTGGCCGGACTATTGGACTATGAAGATACAAGATTGAAGACTTCGTCCCGTGTCCAGATAGGAATCTACTTGGCATGGAAGGCAAGCTAGGCAGTACGGATATGGATATATCCTCCTTTGTAACCGACCTTGTGTAACCCTAACCCCTCCGGTGTCTATATAAACCGGAGGGTTTTAGTCCGTAGGACAACAGACAATCATACCATAGGCTAGCTTCTAGGGTTTAGCCTCTCCGATCTTGTGGTAGATCAACTCTTGTAATACTCATATCATCAAGAATAAATCAAGCAGGACGTAGGGTTTTACCTCCATCAAGAGGGCCCGAACTTGGGTAAAACATCGTGTCCCCAGCCTCCTATTACCATCCGCCTTAGACGCACAGTTTGGGACCCCCAACCCGAGATCCGCCGGTTTTGACACCGACATTGGTGCTTTCATTGAGAGTTCCTCTGTGTCGTCGCCGTTAGGCTTGATGGCTCCTACTATCATCGATAGCGATGCAGTCCAGGGTGAGACTTTTCTCCCAGACAGATCTTTGTGTTTGGCAGCTTCGCACTGCGGGCCAACTCGCTTGGCCATCTGGAGCAGATTGAAAGTTACGCCCCTGGCCATCAGGTCAGGTTTGGAAGCTTAAACTACACGGCCGATATCCGCGGAGAATTGATATTCGACGGATTCGAGCCCCTGCCTTGTGCGCCACGCGGTCACGATGAGTACGATTTAGCTCTACCATCGGACAGTGTTCAAGAAATCGCACCGGCAGCCGCTCCGACCCTCAATATGGAGCCAGTTGCGCCATCCATGGACGGGTGGATAGACCCCGCCACGGAGGCCGTATCCTTTCCGGCGATCGAGCCAAATATTGACCTTACCCTTCACGAGAGCCGTGTTGCCAAACTGCCGGATCCTTCTCTAGCCACGGACTCCGAACCGCCTATTCCTGTCGAATCCGATTGGGCACCGATCATGGAGTTCACCTCCGCGGATATTTTTCAGCACTCGCCCTTTGGCGACATACTGAACTCATTAAGGTATCTCTCCTTGTCAGGAGAGTCCTGGCCGAACTACGTCCGGCGAGATTGGGATGTGGATGACGAAGAAATTCGCCGCCCACCCACCACCCACTTAGTAGCCACTGTCGACGACTTAACCGACATGCTCGACTTCGACTCCAAAGACATCGATGGTATGGACGACGATGCGGGAGGCGAAGAGGAACCACTGCCCACGGGGCACTGGACAGCCACCTCATCATATGACATATACATGGTGGACACACCCAAAGAAGGCAATGGCGACGGGACAGCGGAGGATGACCCCTCCAAGAAGCAACCCAAGTGTCGGCGTCAGCGGCGCCGCTCTAAGTCTCGCCAAGGCAAAAGCAGTGATACCGGCATCGGACATAATAGCACTCCAGATAGTGCCGAAGGCAACAACAATCCCCTCCAGCAAGATTTAGAGCAGGAGGATGGAGAAGCCAGCCCTCCTGAGAGAGCGGCAGATGGAGAGGTGGAGGATGATAATTACATGCCTCCCTCCGAAGACGAGGCAAGCCTCGACGATGACGAATTCATCGTGCCAGAGGATCCCGTCGAACAAGAGCGCTTCAAGCGCCGGCTTATAGCCACGGCAAATAGCCTTAAGAAAAAGCAGCAGCAGCTTCAAGCTGATCAAGACTTGCTAGCTGACAGATGGACTGAAGTCCTGGCGGCTGAGGAATATAAACTCGAACACCCCTCCAAGAGTTACCCAAAGTGCAGGTTGCTACCCCGATTGGAGGAGGAAGCACCGAAACCTAGATCTTCGGTGTATGACGTGGCTGATCGGCCACCTCATGGCCGTGACAGGGAGGCATTCCAGCCAAAAGCTCAGCCCGCACCCCAACGCCATTCAAATAAAAAGGCATGGGGAAATATGCTAGACCTGCGATACCTATTGGAGGACAAAGCAAAACATGCAAGATCGATCTACGGATCACGAGGGCGCGCTACTATGCGAGACGATAATCGTCACGCCGGATACAGTAAAAGTAAGTCCGGCCAGGCCGAACACAGCGGGCAAGACTCATTTGAGTTGCATCACGATATAGCCCAGTACAGAGGCGCCGCACACCCCTTATGCTTCACAGACGAAGTAATGGATCATCAAATCCCAGAGGGTTTCAAACCCGTAAATATAGAATCATACGACGGCACAACAGATCCTGCGGTATGGATCAAGGATTTCCTCCTGCACATCCACATGGCCCGCGGTGATGACCTACATGCCATCAAATACCTCCCACTCAAACTCAAAGGACCATCTCGGCATTGGCTCAACAGCTTGCCAGCAGAGTCCATTGGCTGTTGGGAAGATCTGGAAGCCGCATTCCTCGACAACTTTCAGGGCACTTATGTGCGACCACCAGATGCCGATGACTTGAGCCACATAATTCAACAACCAGAAGAATTGGCCAGGCAATTCTGTACACGGTTCCTAACAAAGAAAAATCAAATAGTCTATTGTCCGGATGCAGAGGCCCTAGCAGCTTTCAAGCACAACATCCGTGATGAATGGCTTGCCCGGCACCTTGGCCAGGAAAAGTTGAAATCTATGACAGCCCTCACGACACTCATGACCCGCTTCTATGCGGGAGAGGGCAGCTGGTTGGCTCGCAACAATAACATATCAAAGAACCACGGTACTTCGGATACGAAGGATGGCAACGGCAGATCACGTCGCAACAAACATAAGAGCCGCATTAACAGCGACAATACCGAGGATACGACAATCAATGCCGGATTCAAAGGCTCTAAACCTGGTCAGCGGAAAAAGCCATTCAAAAGAAGCACTCCGGGCCCGTCCAGTTTGGACCATATACTTGATCGCTCGTGTCAAATACATGGCACCCCTGACAAGCCAGCCAACCACACCAACAGGGATTGTTGGGTGTTCAAGCAGGCCTGCAAGTTAAATGCCGAAAACAAAGATAAGGGATCACATAGCGATGACGAGGAGGAGCCCCGACAGCCGAACACCGGAGGACAGAAGAGGTTCCCACCACAAGTGCGGATGGTGAACATGATATACGCAACCGACATCCCCAAGAGGGAGCGGAAGCGTGCGCTCAGGGACGTATATGCGTTGGAGCCAGTCGCCCCTAAGTTCAACCCATGGTCCTCCTGTCTGATCACCTTCGATCGTAGGGACCACCCCACTAGTATCCGTCATGGCGGATTCGCCGCACTGGTCCTAGACCCAATCATTGACGGATTTCACCTCACTCGAGTCCTTATGGATGGCGGCAGCAGCTTGAACCTGCTTTATTAGGACACAGTGCGCAAAATGGGTATAGACCCCTCAAGGATCAAACCCACAAAAATGACCTTTAAAGGCGTCATACCAGGTGTAGAGGCCCATTGCACAGGCTCAGTCACACTGGAAGTGGTCTTCGGATCCCCGGATAACTTCCGAAGCGAAGAGTTAATCTTCGACATAGTCTCGTTCCCAAGTGGCTACCATGCACTGCTCGGGCGAACCGCATTTGCAAGATTCAATGCGGTACCGCATTATGCATATCTCAAGCTCAAGATGCCAGGACCTCGGGGGGTCATCACAGTCAATGGAAACACAGAGCGCTCTCTCCGCACGGAGGAGCACACTGCGGCCCTCGCAGCAGAAGCGCAAAGCAGCCTCTTAAGGCAATCCACGAGTTCGGTGATTAAGGACCCGGACACCTTCAAGCGCGCCCGGAGTAATCGGCAACTGGACCGCCTGGCACATTCCGAGCTCGCATAGCAATGCGGCCCCCACCCTGGTCCTAGCCAAGCGGTGAAATCCGTGCCACACGTACATAATTACGCATTAAAAATACCATGGGCACATGTGGGGAGGGGGCATGACTGCGGCACGCTCCAAGACGCGGCTTAAACCACACTAGGGGCTTCCTGCTTTGTTATTTTTCTCTTTCAGGACTTTAATCTCTGGAAACCCTGTTTGGCAGCATGATTGTAGAACACATGATGCCGCAACCAAGGAGGCAGAAAGCTACGTCACACCACGGAACTCCCAGGTGGATTACAATAACGAGTGAAATATTTGCTTTAATACTATTCCTCAGCTTGCCCTTGGAAGGGACATGTCAAACAGTCCTACATTTTGCTTATCGCACTACTTGTATCATTCTGCTTTAACACACCCTTTTTGAATAAACAAGGCATAGCATTAAGACTATTATTGCATTCTTCCTCTTATATATATATATTCATTCATGATATCTAGCACCCGTACATTCTGGTACGACCTATACGCTAGGGGCTTAAGCATACCCCATAATACGGCGTGAGAAGTCCGAACACTTTCGACAGTGCAGCACCCCGAACTTATAGCACTATATGCATCAGCTTTGAATCATGTCTTGGGTCAATAGTTGGGTTTGCCCGGCTCCCATGTTTTGGTACCTTACGTTCCACTATATTGGCTAAGGTAGCACTAGGAGAACTACTGCGATTGTGCCCCGGTTCTGCTGGGCTAAGCACTGTAGTAGAGAAAGCTAAAACTGACTGTCATGATAAGGCGAGAGACTGGTCGCTATTCGAGAGGTCTCAAGTCCCTAAAGACTTATGCCGCTTAGAGCGAGGAGTCGGCTCTGTCCGGCTTAAGGCGTGTATAGCGCCCCGAAATCGGCCTTCCAAATACTAGGGGCTTCGCCGAAATTTAAAATTATAGAATTCTATGGCTAAGTGAGAGTGATAACGCATTATAGTCTGATTGCCTTGTTCATTGTGCTGAGCACCTCCCTCGAAGGACCCAAAAATGGGAACAAGAGTACTCAGGTTTATCCCGAACACCCCAGCACTCATGGCGTGGGGGCAGAAGCCGACGACTAGCCATCTCTCATATTTGATAAACAGCCGAACAGAAGGCAATATTTTAAATTCAAACAAGCGTTGCATAGCGCATATGAACAAGTTTTCATAATACATGATTATACGAGCAAGTTTATTCAAATATTACATCTTTCGCACACTCGTCCGCTACAAGACGGGCACCCTTCAGGACACCCTCATAGTACATTTCGGGGTGGCGATGCTCCTTGCCCTACGGCGGCCCTTCCTTCACCAGCTTCACGGCGTCCATCTTGGCCCAGTGCACCTTCGCACGGGCGAAAGCCCGACGTGCACCTTCGATGCAGACGAACCGCTTGATGACTTCCAGCCGTGGGCAGGCATCCACAAGCCGCCTCACTAGGCCGAAGTAGCTATTGGGAAGGGCGTCGCCAGGCCACATCCGGACTTTAAAGCCCTTCATGGCCTATTCGGCCGCCTTGTGCAGCTCGACCAGTTGCTTTAGTTGGTCGCTCAGAGGCATCGGGTGTTCGGTCCCAGTATACTGAGACCAGAACAGCTTCTCCGTTGAGCTTCCCTCCTCGGCCTGGTAAAACTATGTGGCATCCGACACGCTGCGGGGCAAATCTGCGAATGCTCCAGGAGAGCTCCGTATTCGGGTAAGTAATAAGTAATTTACTTTCACATGCTTGCTTTGCATATAGAATGCCTTACCCGCCGCTATATTCTTCATCGCATCAATCTCCTGGAGGGCGTTTTGGGCTTCGGCCTTGGCACTCTTTGCACTCTCAAGGGCCGCGGCAAGCTCGGACTCTCGTGTCTTCAAGTCAAGCTCCAACGCCTCATGCTTCGTCACGAGAGCGTGGAGCTCTTGCTGCACCTCGCCCACCCGTGCCTCTTGTTTTTCCTGCTCGGTGCACTCCTGGGCCGCTTTATTTTCGGCCTCGGAGAGCTCTTGCTTCAGGGTTGCCACTTCGGTCGTGGCCCCTGGCAAATTAAAGATGATCCTGTAATTTTGCAATCGCATCCCTTTCATATATATACATATCTACAGACTAGGTATTACTTACCTTTGTTCTCCTCGAGATGCCTCTTGGCAAGGCCAAGGTCTTTCTTGGACCCTTCGAGGTCCTGCTTCAGTACGGCAACCTCGCAGTCAGTGCGGCAGAGGTCAGCAGCGAAGCCTGCATACGCATATAGACATACTTAAATTAGACTCCTGCAGATATTAGTTGATCCTCTATTCGGCTTTTCTTTTTGAACACCAAACAGAGCATCAGGGGCTACTGTCTATGCGGTAATATTTTTTCTATATTTCAAATACTTACCTCAAAGCCTGTTAGAAGGCTGGCACAGGCTTCAGTCAGTCCACTCTTGGCGGACTGAACCTGCTGGATTACTGCACTCATAATAGTGCGGTGCTCTTCGTCGATGGTAGCGCTACGAAGCGCTCCCAGCAGATTGTCCGGTGCCTCTGGATGGATAGAGGTTACCGGCATGGTCGTCTTGCCCCTTTTGGAAGGAGGCCACCTGCCCGAGTCCGGAACCACTGGAGGTTCCGGCGCAGTGTTCGGCTGAAGGCCGAACTCGGAGCCCTCGGGAGCCTTACCCCCTCTGCTCCCGGAGTCCGGAAGGTCGCCTTGAGGCGCCTCCGGGACTGTCTCCCCTCGACCCAGTGCCTCTTGAGACAGCACCTCGGCATTGTCCCTAGGGCGAGGGGAGGTGGCGGTCGGAAGTGGATCGCTATCCATATCCGACGAGTCCAAGGAGCCGCCCAACGAAGATACGTCGATACGGGCTTGGGGCGGTCAGCATAATCATATTCGGCGTTAGAGAAGCAGTGCGACAAAGGTATGTTATGAGTTACTATGGTATCCGAATACTTACGACTTCGCCAGGGGCTTGGCCCTGAGAAGCCACTCGTCTTCGTCTTCGGCGGCGGTGGTGGAACAGTCAGGAAGGAGAGTCCTTCCCTTCTTGGACCCTTCGCCCCCCCGGTTGGGGCGGCCTTCCTTTTCTTGTCTCCCCTGGCTAGAGGCGGAGCATCTTCATCTTCCTCCTCGTCTTTGTGGGAGGAGTGCGTCGCAGAGTCATCGGACGAGGAGTCCGATACCACCTGGCATCGGGAACTCTTTTGGGTTCCCTTGGCCTTCTTCTTGGTCTTCTCCGGCACCTTGTAAGGAGCCGGAGTCAGCATCTCTGTTAGGAGAGCGTCCGCAGTGTCTTCGGGCAGAGGGGCCAGACAGTTGATCTTCTCCGATGCCCCCACCCAGTCCTGTCAAAGGCATGGGAGCTTATACCCCACACGTGGTTAAGCTATGGGAAGTAAAAATCCTACCAGATGTACAAAACTTACCGGATTCGCAGCACGCTTCGCGCTTAGCCCGCGGTCCTTGGTGAGAGAGGGAGGGACCTCGGCACCCTTGAACAGCACCCTCCAGACGTCCTTGTGCGTCGTGTCAAAGAGCTCGCTAAGAGTCTGGTACTGGGCCGGGTCGAACTCCCACAAGTTGAAATCCCGTTGTTGACACGGGAGGATCCGGCGGAAGAGCATGACCTGGACTATGTTGACAAGCTTGAGCTTCTTGCTTGCCATATTCCGGATACATTTCTGGAGTCCGTCCGGCTCCATCGATGAACCCCAGGATAGGCCCTTCTGTTTCCAAGAGGTGAGCTGCGTGGGGATTCTGGATCGAAACTCGGGGGCCGCCACCCAGTTAGTGTCGCGCAGCTCGGTGATGTAGAACCACGCCGATTGCCACCCCTTTATGGTCTCCACGAAGGAGCCTTCAAGCCATATAACATTGGGCATCTTGCCCACCATGGCTCCGCCGCATTCCGCTTGTTGGCCTCCCACCACCTTCGGCTTGATATTGAAGGTCTTCAGCCACAGGCCGAAGTGGGGCCGGATGCGGAGGAAAGCCTCACACACGACGATGAATGCCGAAATGTTCAGGATGAAGTTCGGGGCCAGATCATGAATCTCTATCCCGTAGTAGAACATAAGACCGCGGACGAATGGATGGAGGGGAAACCCTAGTCCGCGGAGGAAGGGGTGGAGGAAGACTACCCTCTCGTGAGGTTCCGGGGTAGGGACGATCTGCCCTGCAGCGGGCAGCGGATGCACGATATTCACGTCTAAGTATCCGGCTCCGCGCAGCTTTTTGATGTGTCCCTCCGTGACGGAGGAAGCCATCCACTTGCCTCCCGCTCCGGACATGTTTGGAGAAGGTTGAGGAGAAGGATGTGGACCTAGGCGTTGGAGCTCGAGTGCGCAAGGACGGATGAGCAAGGAGGAAGAAGGCGTGGGTAGAAAAAGGTTAAACCTTATCCCTTTATAAGGGCGGCCGAAACTATGTGCCCCCACTAGCCTGGTAAAACTCGATTATCCCTCAAGCGCCGTAATTGATGGCACAGTTGGGTTACCCACGCCCGTATTGATGAGAATCCCGTAATAAGGGGGACATGATCTCTGCTTTGATAAGACGTGTCAAGAAACTGCCTCGCGTTATGTGCGGGGCTAGTTAAAGAAAAACGGTTCGAATAATCACCGAGCCATGGCATGATGTCATTTTGCCAAAACATGTCAGCAGATTAGATTTGTGGAAATATTATTCTCTCTACGGTGGTATGTGGAATGTATTTTGCAGGGCCAGACACCATCCTTTTATTCAAACTCTTCTATGATGTATCTGGAGGAGGAACCCGCCTTGCAATGCCGAAGACAACACTACGCGCCGGACTCATCGTCACTAAAGCCTGGTTTAGGGGCTACTGAGGGAGTCCTTGATTAGGGGGTCTCCAGACAGCCGGACTATATCCTTTGGCCGGACTGTTGGACTATGAAGATACAAGATTAAAGACTTCGTCCCGTGTCCAGATAGGACTCTACTTGGCGTGGAAGGCAAGCTAGGAAGTACGGATATGGATATCTCCTCCTTTGTAACCGACCTTGTGTAACCCTAACCCCCTCCGGTGTCTATATAAACCGGAGGGTTTTAGTCCATAGGACAACAGACAATCATACCATAGGCTAGCTTCTAGGGTTTAGCCTCTCCGATCTCGTGGTAGATCAACTCTTGTAATACTCATATCATCAAGAATAAATCAAGCAGGACGTAGGGTTTTACCTCCATCAAGAGGGCCCGAACCTGGGTAAAACATCGTGTCCCCAGCCTCCTGTTACCATCCGCCTTAGACGCACAGTTCGGGACCCCCTACCCGAGATCCGCCGGTTTTGACACCGACAGAGGGCTTCTACATCAACACCATAGCCTCTCCGATGATGTGTGAGTAGTTTACCACAGACCTTCGGGTCCATAGTTATTAGCTAGATGGCTTCTTCTCTCTCTTTGGTGCTCAATACAAAGTTCTCCTCGATGTTCTTGGAGATCTATTCGATGTAATACTTTTTGCGGTGTATTGGTCGAGATCCAATGAATTGTGGGTTTATAATCAATATTATCTATGAACAATATTTGATTCTTCTCTGAATTCTTATATGCATGATTTGATATCTTTGCAAGTCTCTTCGAATTATCAGTTTGATTTGGCCTACTAGATTGATCTTTCTTGCAATGGGAGAAGTGCTTAGCTTTGGGTTCAATCTTGCGGTGCTCGATCCCAGTGACAGAAAGGGAACGGACACATATTGTATTGTTGCCATCGAGGATAAAAAGATGGGGTTTATATCATATTGCTTGAGTTTACCCCTCTACATCATGTCATCTTGCCTAATGCGTTACTCTGTTCTTATGAACTCAATACTCTAGATGCATGATGGATAGCGGTCAATGTGTGGAGTAATAGTAGTAGATGCAGAATCGTTTTGGTCTACATGACACAGACATGATGCCTATGTTCATGATCATGCCTAGATATTCTCATAACTATGCATTTTTCTATCAATTACTCGGCAGTAATTTGTTCACCCACCATAATATATGCTATCTTGAGAGAAGCCACTAGTGAAACCTATGGCCCTCGGGTCTACTTTGCATCATATAAGTTTCCGATCTATAATTCTAGTTTACTATCTATTTTGCAATCTTTACTTTTCAATCTATACAACAAAAATACCAAAAATATTTATCTTATTATCTTTATCAGATCTCACTTTTGCAAGTGGCCGTGAAGGGATTGACAACCCCTTTATCACGTTGGTTGCAAGGTTCTTGATTGTTTGTGCAGGTACTAGGCGATTTGCGTGCAGTCTCCTACTGGATTGATACCTTGGTTCTCAAAAATTGAGGGAAATACTTATGCTACTTTGCTGCATCACCCTTTCCTCTTCAAGGGAAAACCAACGCATGCTCAAGAGGTACCAGTCCCCTGTGAAGAAAGAGATTCGGTGTGCTCCCTCGAGAGTGCTTACCAAGCTGCAGCGGCCGAAGACCCTGACAACGAAGGCACCCTGAACCCTCCTGAGGCCAACCCAAAGAAGAAGAAGTAGCTACTCCGCCAAGGGCCTCAGGAAGGCGGTGTTTCCAGCGGCACCACCTCAGGATCTGCGCCCGCAGCTGGGGTGCCTCCTTCCCTCGCATAGGAAAGTGCGCCCGGTGCCCTCCTCAGGCTAGGCTCGGGGGCTCTCTTCTGGAGGGCCTCAGACCCAGTCAATGTCATGAGGGAGGCGCTTGGGCACCATGTGGAGGCGTGCTTCGCCGCACGTTTCCCTCAAGAGGGCACAAGGCATGGAGCGCCTAGTGCTCAGGAGTTCATCACCAAGGCAATCCAGGAGCTTCAAGAGGCAAGGACCATACGTGGCGACCGTCGCTCACCACCTAGCGCAGCTCCCCATCCTGGCGAGGACGGCGGGCTACGCATCTGCATCGACATTCCAGGGCTCAAAAAGGCCGCATCTCAGGGACGTTTCTGGCCTTCGCGCGTTGGACGGTGCAAGGGTCCCCCTCACAGCTATGTTTGCATGCCTCTCGGCCTGCCGAACGCAGCTGTCACCTTCCAGTGCCACCTGCGAAGCATTCTGGCGGCTAAGGAGGCCAGGCATAACGCTGTCCTAGCGGAGATCGCGACAGTTCTTCAGGAGCCACCTTGGCCTGCCGAGCCTCCTGAGGCTTAGGACCCTGGTGGCTCGTGAGGAGCAACTTCTCCGGCGCGCATCTCCAGCTACCCCGACACCACTCCAGCTATGGTATCAGGCGACTCTTTCCAGTTCATTCAGTTAGGGACAACCTTCAGGAAACATTATCCCCAAGTCGCATGGGCATGTCCCTGTGGCGTGTATCCTTTTGCATCTTTAGCTTACTCTGTTGGGAGCGCCTCTCGGGCTGCATCATCCCCAGGCCGCTCGGGTCTGTCCCAGTGGCATGTATCGTTCTTGCATCTATCTGAACCAGCTTGCCCTCTTGCATGAATTGCCTTATGATTATCACCTTCCTTTCTGGTACTTCGATACCATAAACGTTGCAATCCCTTGCAAGCCCACCCACGACCGCCCCATGATTAAGGACTGGCACGCGTCTGTGCTCGGGTCCGTCCCTGCAGTCTTGCCAAACCCAAGAGGCCGAGCTCTGGCTCGCGGGCCCGCTCCCATGTACGTCACCTCCCATGGCCCTTGGTGCCTTGTTCTCGCATGAGCTAATCGTGGATGGAGAAGCCAGGGCACGTGACGCGGTGCCTCGCCACCGCGAGAGCTGCGCGCCGGTCGTCTTTCTTTAGGATTCTTCGCATGAGAAGACTAGGCACGGCGTCTGTGCTCTGGTCCGTCCCTGCAGCCTCGATAAACCCAATGACTAAGCTTTGTCTGGCGGGCTGGCCCCGTTCACGTCACCTCCTGGGGTCATTGGTGTTTGGCCTTCTCATGTGATCGCCTCAGGAGATTCGTCCGGCGCAGGTTGCCTAACCATCTCACAGGGCCACCGCAGCCATCAAGAATCAAGACCAGGCATAACCCTCCTTGAGGTAGGGCCTCATGATTCCCGCGCTGGCTCACGAGTGCCCAGACACACCTCGTCTAGCCCTGCCGTGCAAGCCACGTGTCAAAGCAGGGCTGTACACGCACCAGGGGCTCCACTCAAAGGGAGCCCTCACCCACGCACCAGTGGAAGCACCATGCTCCGCGCTGGCAGTCGACATGATCGAGGAGCGGCTATGCCCGTGCAAGTGCGGAAGCGCTATGCTCCACTCTAGTGATAAACAACTGAGGGCCGCCCCGTGGTCGCATACCTCAGGGCGCCACTCGGCTCAGTGTCCAGCCTCACCGCAACGCTTTCCCCTCGGGAGAGTCATGCGAGGGGGCTAGGCACGGGGGCTATGCCCAGGTCACGCCTAGCGTACGTCGCCCTGCCAGGTCCCTCGGACCTGGTCATCGCGCGCCCCTCCTGAGCGGGACCTCGGCGAGGACAGGTATGAAGGTTTGTTTGCGCGTCAAGGGGGAATCCTAAGCATCGCGACTCAGGAGCCTAACTGGCCACGTAGCCCCTCACCCCTTGGTCCCGTCATGGTGATCCGGACAGTCCAACGGTGGCTGAGGTTTGCGCGTGGTCGGGCTCTGCTGACGTAGAACACTAAGGCCTACTTTCGCATCGCCTCCTCGCAGGCTGTTTGCGCGTCAAGGGGGACTCCTGAGCATCGCGACTCGGGAGCCTAACTGGCCACGTAGCCCCTCACCCCTTGGCCCCGTCCTGGTGATCCGGACGGTCCAACGGTGGCTGAGGTATGCGCGCGGCCGGGCGCTGCAAATGTAGAACATCAAGAAAACGAGAAGGAGGTCGTGGAATCTTAATGAGATATTACTAAACATGTTGTTCTTTAAACACCAAACAAGAGTTTTAACGCCTCCACGAGGCACATCGCATGTCGCAGGAAAGTAAAAGCAGGAAGGAGCACCATCGTTCACCAGTGAGCCTCCTCTTCAGCCTTGGGCGCTGTCGTCCGGATGCACGCACTCATCGGCAGCGTTGCCGTCACCCGTGCCGTCGGCCTTGGTCGAGGGATCGGCGGCACCATCAGCTGGAGGCGCAGGGTCGATGGCAAGGAACTTATTCAGCAAGGCCTCCACCTGGCCCTTCACGGCTTCTGTAGCAGCTGTGAAGCGCTCTTCATCCATAGGCTCGAGCAGGGCACCAAGGTCAGCATCAGGATCGCGAATGTGCAGGTGCCTGAGGACGCGCGTTAGGGCCGATGATGAAACCGCCGATGCTTCCCCCTCCACCATGGGGCCAGTTCCATTGGCGACGCCCTCGAGCGCTGTGACAAGCTGAGGAAGTAGCTGGGCGGGACCTTCATCATCAGTCACCAGCTGTTTCTCCACGCCCTTATCATAGAGTTCCCACTGAGGGAGTCCTGGATTAGGGGGTCTCCGGACAGCCAGACTATATCCTTTGGCCAGACTATTGGACTATGAACATACGAGATTGAAGACTTCGTCCCGTGTCCGGATGGGACTCTACTTGGCGTGGAAGGCAAGCTAGGCAATACGGATATGTATATCTCCTCCTTTGTAACCGACCTTGTGTAACCCTAGCCCCCTCCGGTGCATATATAAACCGAAGGGTTTTAGTCCGTAGGACAACATACAATCATACCATAGGCTAGCCTTTAGGGTTTAGCCTCTCTGATCTCGTGGAAGATCAACTCTTGTACTACTCATATTATCAAGAACAATCAAGCAGGACTTAGGGTATTACCTCCATCAAGAGGGCCCAAACCTGGGTAAACATCGTGTCCCCTGCCTCCTGTTACCATCCGCCTTAGACGCACAGTTCGGGACCCCCTACCCGAGATCCGCCGGTTTTGACACCGACATTGGTGCTTTCATTGAGAGTTCCACTGTGTCGTCATCATAAGGAAGATGGATTGCCTCGTTTTCAAGGACAACATCACCTTTGGGGGAGCCATGGCTGTAGGCCAAACTCTCCGACTAGGCGGCTTCGTCATGACCGCCCGCTCGGCCGCTGCGCTAACGATGACCTCTCGGGTCATCGAAAATAGCCTCCACATCGGCTCAAAATTTGCTGAGCAGATGGATCCAATGGAGCTCTCCTCTTTGAACGAGCTCTTGGATCGCATTGCCGCTCTAGGAGTCACTACGGACTACGATCGGATCGGGCTTAAACCCGACCAAAGGGAGATTAACTCTCCGCCAGTCACCCATCAGATAGCGGTGGTGGAGGAGCAATGCGGCAATTCTCCATCCCGAGGACGAACTATGTCCAGATTCTCGAGCTCTCCGAACAAGATACTCGCTCACGGGAGGACACCACCCTGACACTGAATCCAGAATCAGGCCGCATACCGAACCCACAGGGCAACATCCCAGAGCCCGAACTTCCCAGATCGGAAACTCCCCCGCCACGGGATCATAGATTGGGTCAAGGTCTGGACTTAAATCCACCCACCCACCCAGATACAAACGATCTTTCCCACATTAGGCAAGCGCCCCAAGAGACAATACATCAATATTGGGCCAGATTCCTCCTTGTAATGAACAAGGTCAAGGACTGTCGCGAGGAAGATGCAATTTTGTTGTTTTTCAACAATTGTACGGACAAGGGAGTCCTCAATGCCATAAGTCGCCGTGACGTAGCACACTTCGCTGATTTGGCGGCCATAGTACGGAAATACTGTGCGATGGAAAGTGCCTGGAAAACCCAAACACAATTTTGGGATAATCCGGCTCTGACAAAACCCCCAGACCGAACTAAAAGGGTGCACTCTCATAAGTCGCCCGACTCAATTACAAAGAAGCAAAAGCCCACTACAGGGCGTGGAACCGTATTGGAGGGATGGCTCAACGGGCCCTGCAAAATCCATAGTACAGCGGATACCATATCAACACACAGCCTTAGAGCATGTTGGGTACTCCGGCAGGTGGCCAAAAGCGGTGAGGATCTTCTCACCCAAAATACCTCATAGCACCTTCCCACGGATAACAACACAGTATTAATGGTCTTCGAGACCTTCGCCTCAAATAATAGGCGTAAGCAAGCACTCCGCAGCCTTGCCGAAGTCTGCCATGTGGCAGCAATAAATCCATGGAGCGACACGGCTATCACCTTCAATGCCAGTGAAGAACCTAAATTCCAAATAGCCCGAGCACCAGCCGCTTTGATCCTCAGTCCAATTGTGGACGGCTTTCGGCTCACTAAGGTGCTCACGGACGGCGGCAGCGGATTAAACCTCATCTATGAGGAAACTCTCCACAAAATGGAAATAGACATCAACCGTATTGAGCAAAGCAGTACGACCTTCCGAGGAATCTTCCGTAGTCAGAAGGTCCATTGCGCTGGGAAAATCACACTTGATGTGGTATTCGGCACTCCAGAGAATTACAGGTCCGAAGAAATTACATTCCAAGTGGCCCCGTTTAGTAGCGGATACCACACCCTTCTAGGGCGGGAGGCATTCACGATTTTTCAAGCCATACCCCATTACGGGTACATGAAGCTCAAAATGCCCGGACCCAAGGGAATTATCACTCTAGCTAGTGATCCGTACATAGCACTCCGCACCGAGAACAAAACAGCCGCACTAGCCCTCGAGGCATTATCCCAAGCCCTTGTGGCGGAGGAGTTAACCGCGCTGCGCTCCATGGTGGACAGGGACGACGTGGTACTAGACAAGAGATCTAGGTCCACCTCCTTTAAACCAGCGGACGAAATAGTTAAATTCCAAGTCCATCCAACGAACCCTATAAAAACAGCATCCATTGGGGCACAGTTAGACCCCGCTGTAGACGCCGCACTACGGGAGTTTCTGCGCGAGAATTGGGATATATTCGCCTGGTGTAGCGACCAAACCTCAAACAGTCTGATCTCTGTGTTCCGGTGTCATCCCTGGATCAGTAATGCTGACACCACACAGTACTCAGAGGATTTATAACAAAGTAGCAATCACACACTAATTACATCGAGTGTCTCCATGTCTTCAGTGCATGCACTACGGCTGCTAACTCCAAGTCGTGCATAGCATAATTCAACTCATGTGGCTTAAGTTGTCTTGAGGCATATGAAACAACTCTCCCTTCCTGCATAAGCACTGCTCCAAGTCCTCGACGTGAAGCGTCGCAATACACCTCATAATCCTTGGTTTGGTCTGGCGAAATCAACACTGGTGAGGTAACCAAACGTTTCTTCAACTCCTGGAAACTAGCCTCACATTCCTCCGTCCATATGAACTTGGTATCTTTCTTCAACAACTCAGTCATAGGCTTCGCAATCTTTGAGAAATTCTCAATAAATCTCCGGTAGTATCCTGCGAGTCCAAGGAAACTCCGGATCTCTCCCACGGTGGTTGGTGCTTCCCACTTGGTCACGGTATCAACTTTAGTGGGATCAACTGCTATACCTTCTCCAGATATAACGTGTCCGAGGAATCCTACTTCCTTCAACCAAAACTCACATTTGCTGAACTTGGCATATAATTGATGTTCTCTGAGCTTTCCATGTACCAAACGCAAATGCTCCTTATGCTCCTCTTCATTCTTCGAGTAGACCAGGATATCATCAATGAACACTACGACAAACTTATCCAAAAACTCCATAAATACTTTGTTCATCATGTTCATAAAATATGCGGGTGCGTTAGTCAGACCAAATGACATAACAGTATACTCGTACAGCCCATACGTGGTGGTAAAAGCTGTCTTAGGTATATCCTGTTCTCGAATCTTCAACTGGTGGTATCCTGATCGCGGATCGATCTTGGAAAATACCTTAGCTCCTTGCAATCGATCAAACAGATCATTGATCATCGGTAGTGGATACTTGTTCTTGATCGTTGCTTCATTCAATCCTCGATAATCAACAACCATCCTTAACGATCCATCCTTCTTCTCCACTAGAAGTACTGGCGATCCCCAAGGCGAAGAACTTGGGCAAATATATCCCTTATCCAGTAACTCCTTAATCTGCTTCTTAATTTCCACCAAATCCTTTGCTGGCATCCTATATGGTCTCTTTGATATTGGCCCGGTGCCTGGCAATAGCTCAATCAAAAACTCAATATCTCTATCCGGTGGCATGCCTGGAAACTCTTCTGGAAATACTTCAGGGAAATCCCTTACCACTGGTACTTCCTCCTGCACAACTCATGTTAAGCAATTTACTTGAGCCCTCTTTGGCACATGTCGGGATACATACTTGATCCTTCTCCCTTCTGGGGTGGTAAGCAAAATTTACTTACTAGCACATTCAATATTCCCTTCATACTTTGACAACCAATCCATGCCTAATATCACATCCAATCCTTGGGATTCCAATACTATTAGGTCTGAGGGAAAAACATAGTTACCAATCCTTAATGGTAACCGATCACACCATCGACTAGCCATATATTCTGCTCCAGGCGAGGTTACTAACATGGGTGACCTAAGGGCTTGGGTTGACAGGTTATACTTATCCACAAATCCCCTTGAGATGTATGAATGCGATGCACCAGTATCAAAAAGAACGAGTGCAGTAAATGACTTAACCAAAAACTTACCTATTACTGCATCAGGCTGAGCTTCAACCTCCTCCATGCTAACGTGGTTCACCTGTCCCCTGTTGAAAGGGTTCGGCTTCTTCCCAGAGCTTCCATTGCTATTTCCATTTTGTATTTCAGGACATTCATTGGCATAATGTCCGGCCTTCGAACACTTAAAGCAAGTGACTTGGCTCAGGTCTTTCTTGGCTGGGGTTGATGGGTTGGTGTGATTCTGGCCGTTGCTTCCTCCATTCCCATTACCATTCCTGGTGCCATTGTGATTGTGCGAGCTACCTCCTCCATGGGTATGCTGAAAATGTCCTCCCGGTCTAGGGGTAAAACGTGGCTTCTGCTGAGCTCCTGAATTGTACTTTCCTTGTCCATACTTCCTCTTGTCATTTTCAATTTGCTGCTGCTTCCCTTCAATCATAAGTGCACGATCTACCAACTCCTGGTAGTTGTTGAAGGTTGCTACCATCAACTGCATGCTCAACTCATCATTCAGTCCTTCCAGAAACTTCTCCTGCTTTGCTGCATCCGTAGCGACGTCATCTGGGGCATAACGTACTAACTTACTAAAGTCCTCCACATACTGGCCAACTGTCCGTCCTCCTTGGCGCAAGTTGCGAAACTCACGCTTCTTCATGGCCATGGCTCCTACTGAAACATGGGCGGTACGAAAAGCCTGCTGAAACTGGTCCCATGTGACAGTGTCGATAGGGAAAGTGGCTGTGAAATTCTCCCACCATGATGCTGTGGGTCCTTCAAGCTGATGTGCGGCAAACTTCACCTTCTCCGCATCTGTGCATCATGCTGTGGTCAACTCTCTAGCTGTCTTGTGGAGCCAATCATCTGCTAATATCGGCTCGGTGCTACTGGAAAACACCGGCGGATTCAGCCTAAGAAAACGGGCTAAGTGATCAACAGGTGGTGGTGGTGGTGGGTTTTTGTTGTTGTTGTTGTTGTTCCCCTGGTTCTGATTCTGGACTAGAAACTGCATCAATGTGTTCTGCTGCTAGATCAACTAGGTGAGCTCCGGTGGAAAGGTAAATCCGGGGTATTCTAATCATGCAATGTGTGAGGATTGATCTAATGCAATAAAACTGGGTAGTAGGAAAGGTATGATCAAAGTGTTACTTGCCTTGCTGATGATCCGGGAAACCTAGCGATTTGAAGTAACAGGCGGCGCACTCCGGCTATTCTATCGCGGACAAACAAACAAGCATACATTAAGCACTCATCTAATGCACAGGTAAAAGTCAAATAAGAGATCTAACCAGAAGGTTCAACTTAAGAACTCCGGTTTGCAAAAAGAATCAAATCGAACGAAGCAACGAAAGTTAAACGGCGAAAGAAAACAACTTCGTTCTACTAATCTGGATCTAAGGCAAATTTTATAGTAGCAAAAACTTGTTTAAGTTGGTTAAACGGATAGAGGGTTTCGAGATGAAACTCCAAGCGCTTGAATCGCATGATTCCGATAAACGAGCGAAAAATTATACTAAAAAGAAAATCGGATCAGGAATCGCGATCAAAAAAATCGCGGGTTAAATCTGAGAAAAAGAAAAATGACGGACGTTCGTTAGAACGAACGAACGGACAAACGCTCGCTATTTAAATAAATCGGAAAAACCGATCTATTTAAAAAAACCGAAACTAAAAAAACCCGACGGAAAAACCGAACGGTTTTTCCAAAAAAAACCGGCGCGGCGAACCTCGAGCGGCGTGCGGCGGCGAGGCGGCGGCGGCGGCGCGGCGCTGGGGCTGGGGCGGCTTAGGGTTTCGGCTGGGCCTCCTCCCCCGGCTTATATAGCCTAGTCGGGCTGGAGTCCTAGTCGGACACGGCCCGTTAGGTCGGTTCGTTTCTTTTAAATAATTACGCGCGGAAGAAAAATAAAAATAAATACTAAACAGACTCCAAAAATCCCGAAATAAATTTTCCCGGGCTTCTAAAATCAAGCCGCACAAGGTGAACATTTATTTGGGGCCTAAATGCAATTTTGAAAAACACACATTTTTCCTAAATTCAAATAAAATAACGAAAAACTCCGAAATAAAATCTTTATTTGATTTTATTATTAAATCCTCAATATTTCTTTATTTTGGGAAAGTCATTTTATTCCCTCTCTCATATTTTTGTAATAGAAATAATTGATGATAAAATAAATAAAATCAAACGATCCTATTCTCAAAATTTGAGAAAACTCAAATATGAAAATAACGAAATCCCCAACTCTCTCCGTGGGTCCTTGAGTTGCGTAGAATTTCTAGGATCAAAACCAAAAGCAAAATAAAATATTATATGCATTTATGATCTAATGTATAACATTCCAAATTGAAAATTTGGGATGTTACACCTGGCATCCTTTAGACATGCCAGGAATCCCATGCAGATTGGTCGAGCATAGCCTTAATATTCTAAAAGGATTCAAGCCAGTCAAGCATACTCTTCGGCGTTTCTCTGAATGTAAGCGACAAGCCATGGGAGAGGAGCTGGCCAAGCTACTGGAAGCCGGATTCATTAAAGAAATAAAACATCCGGATTGGCTAGCAAACCTGGTGATGGTACCAAAGAAGGACAAATCCTGACGCCTATGTGTCGACTTCAAAGACCTTAATAAGGCTTGTCCAAAGGATCCCTTCCCACTCCCTCGCATCGATCAAATCATCAACGCTACCGCAGGACACGAATCATTGTGCTTCCTCGATGCATACGCCGGTTACCACCAGATTAAGATGGCGGAGTCTCATCAAGCCGCAACAAAATTTATAACGCCATACGGCCCTCTCTGCTTTAACAGAATGCCCTTCGGGCTCAAAAACACCGGCGCAACATATCAACGCATGATCCAGACATGTATGGAAAAGCAGATCGGCAAGACTGTGGAGGCATATGTAGACGATGTGGTCATTAAAACCAGACACGTCGACTCTTTAATAGACGACTTGAGGCTCACATTCACCAATCTCCGAACATACGACATTAAGCTCAATCCGAAAAAATGCGTTTTCGGCGTTCCCGCCGGAAAGCTCCTAGGCTTCATCATCTCCAGTAGAGGAATTGAAGCAAATCCGGCTAAAATCCGAGCTCTGTCACAGTTGGCTATCCCAACTGACCTCAAGCAAATCCAGAAATTGACTAGATGTGTGGCGGCTTTAAGCCGCTTTATCTCCCGATTAGGAGAAAAGGCACTCCCCCTTTATCGCCTTCTTCGGTGCACCGAGCACTTCGAGTGGACGGACGCAACCACGGCCGGACTGGAAGAAATAAAAGCCATCCTGGCCACCAACCCAATCTTGGCCGTGCCAACTGTTGGCGAACCAATGCTATTATATATAGCGGCAATTCACCAAGTTGTAAGCGCAGTGCTCGTCACCGAACGAGAGATGGACAGACATAAATTCCTACTTCAAAAGCCAGTATATTATGTATCCACCATTCTCACTCCATGCAAATCATGGTACCCACATTACCAAAAGATAGGATATGCGGTATTTATGGCATCCCAGAAATTACGACACTACTTTCAAGAGTGTTCGATTATGGTGGCCTCCGAAGTACCACTCAATGACATAATAAACAACCGCGATGCCACGGGCCGGATTGCCAAATGGGCCATCGAGCTCCTCCCGTTCGACATAACATACAAGCCACGACGAGCCATTAAGTCGCAAGTACTGGCCGATTTCGTAGCCAAATGGACAAAAGCCGAACTCCCTAAAGAGTACGGCGCATACTCCAATTGGATCATGCACTTCGAGGGCTCTAAAATGCTAGCTGGTCTGGGGGCTGGCGTCGTCCTGACATCCCCCACCGGAGATACGGTGCAATACGTGCTCCAAATACTATATACAGACTCCAACAACGCAGCTGAATACGAGGCCCTACTACACGGCCTCTGGATGGCAGTCTCCATGGGCATCCAACGCCTAGAGATGCATGGGGACTCGAACCTCGCAATATCCCAAATAAATGGAGACTTTGATGCCAAGGATCCGAAAATGGCGGCATATCGCAACGCTGTCCTCAAAATGTCATCTCGGTTCGAGGGGCTTGAATTCCATCATGTGGCTCGGGAAAACAACCAGGAGGCGGACATCCTAGCCCGTATCGGCGCTAAACGCGACCCTGTCCCACCGAACATCTTCTTGGAAAGACTGTTTAAACCATCTGTGGTATGGGAAGGGCACACCGGCAAAAATAGTCCGGACCCGATCACAACCCCAGACGCCGAAAACTTTGACACAATCGGAGGCTCTGCCACCGAAATAACACCTTCAGCCCATGTGATAATGGCCGTCATCGCCCCATGGACAAAACCATTCCTGGCCTACCTAACCAGACAGGAATTACCCGAGGAACAAAACGAGGCCCGCTGCATAGTGCGGCGATCTAAAGCCTACAAGGTCCATGAGGGAGAGCTTTATAAGAAAAGCACAACCGGAGTCCTTCAAAGGTGCATCTCCGAAGAGGAAGGGCGGAAGCTTTTGGCAGAAATTCATGCCGGAGTTGGCGGCCACCACGCCGCAGCCCGAGCCCTTGTAAGCAAGGCCTTCTGTACAGGTTTTTATTGGCTGACGGCCCGAGCAGATGCACATCATCTGGTACAGCATTGTGTCGGTTGCCAGCTTTTTGCAAACCAAAGCCACATGCCACCTACCGCCCTCCAAACAATCCCCATTACTTGGCCCTTTGCGGTCTGGGGGCTCGATATGGTCGGACCCCTCAAAGGGGGAACCCATAAGAGAAAATACTTACTGGTCATGGTGGATAAATTCACCAAATGCATAGAAGCCAAACCTGTCAAAACAGCTGAATCCGGACCGGTGATAGACTTCATATCCGGGGTTGTACACTGTTATGGCGTTCCCCACAGCATCACCACTGACAACGGCACGAACTTTACAGCCAACAAGGTGAAACTTTGGTGCAGCAACATGGGCATCAAGCTCGATTATGCTTCTGTCTATCATCCACAAACTAACGGTCAAGTCGAACGAGCGAATGGTCTTATCATGAGCGGCATTAAACCCAGATTAGTCCAGTCTTTAAAGGAATCAGACACTCATTGGGTAGTGGAGCTCGACTCCGTACTATGGGGCATGCGGACCACGTCGAATCGCACTACCGGATATACACCGTTTTTATGGTGTACGGTGCTGAGACGGTGCTGCCTTGCGACATAATTCATGACTCACCTCGAGTGCGCATGTACGAAGAAAGAGAGGCCGAGCCCGATCGGCAGGACAGTTTGGATGCCCTGGAGGAGGAGCGCGACGTGGCAAAAGCTTGTTCCGCATTCTATCAACAACAGGCTCGAAGGTATCAAAGCAGAGAAGTGCGGGCCAAAACCTATAACGTTGGCGAACTAGTTCTACACCTGCAGGAGAAGATAAAGAACAAGCTCAAGCCCAAATGGGAAGGTCCCTTCATTATCGACCAGGTTCTGACCGGTGGAGCGTACCGTCTGCGGGACGCATCGAATAATTGACTCGGGCCAAACCCATGGAACGCAGCCAGGCTCCGAAGATTCTACGCCTAGCGCCAGACTCTATGTTCGTCTCCTTACCTCCATGAATTTTTTGCACACCTATTTTCTCTCTCTTTCTTTCCCTCTTTTCTCTTCAAGGCCCTAAGGGGCTACATTTGTGTCTTGGTTACACAATCTTGATGCACTAACCACGCTCAATATACCTAGTGGCTTCCTATACAGAAGCTTAATATAATTGCCTTTCCGGGCTTTATGCCCCGCACATGTGTTATTCTTCCGCATGTACCTTTTTTCGCCATTATATGCATCGATATGACTTAAGTTTTGGCCAAGCTGGGTTGCCTGGCTCTTGTATTTATGCCCTACGTTCCCGTTAATTCGGCTAGGGCATAAGGGGAGCACCTCTGCGATTGTTACTGCCAGGTCAGCCGGATGTGTACCTCAGACTGGGTGAAGCCGAAAGCTAGCGTTCTTAAGGGAATATTCGGCCGGCGAATAAAAGATGACTTTCATTTAAATTACTACATGCCCCCAGATGTTTTTAACCTGCGTTTCGCAGTTCAGACATGCACATTAGGGCATGCGTACCCAGGGAAAGGAACCCTTAACGGAACTATTCTCCCTGGAAGATGTTTCTTACTATCCATGTAATATAACATAGCTAGTTGGGTACTTGTCTGTTCAAGCACTTATGACCCCTACGCCTGGTTTCCATGCATACCCCGGTTTTTATCTAACCGAGCGGGTATTCGGATACACTCCGGACTATCGGGTCCAGAGGTTGAAGTGAAAAGGTCCGCCATGACAAATGATTTACAATCCGGCTAGGGACATTACATATGTCACTTGAAGTACACAGTCACTAAGACTGATTAAATTCTTCTTCTATACCCTCCAACAGGCTGTCTAGCCTACAATCCTGTTGGGAATACTTTGCAGCTAATTCTACTTTATCATACACTAAACTGACGGGGATGTCTTTCCCATCGGGCCCCACAGGTCCGACCTCGGCCATGTGGTTTGGGTCATCCTTGGTATATCGTTTCTTCACCATAGCCCAGGCTTCCCTCGCACCTTGTCGGCAGGCTGATATTTTCCATAATCGGAAGCGCCACCGCGCTCCCTTTAGCGTCTCTATAAGCTCCCCCATGCATCCTGGCGGGGACGCGGATGGCCACAAGGCTTGAGCAATACTCTGCATCACCTGCCGAACTTGTTCATGCAGTTGTGAGAGCTCTGGTAGAAGATCACCTGAAGACCTGGGCATCTCCTTCGCGGGACGACCCGTCAGCATACCTGCAGACATAACGCTGTTAGCAGGCTTCTCCGCCGAACTTCTTTAAAAAAAGTTCATTCAAGCACTTACTAAAAATGCCGCACTGAAGCCGTTTATTCTCCTTCATGGAGTCCGCAAGCTGGGATCGGACATCCTTTAGTTCCACGCCCAGCCGGATATTGGCATCTTGGAGATCATTTTTCTCCTGCCTGACTCACGTCAGCACGCGCTCGCCAGCATTTCGCTATCGATCATCACGTGCCGTATCCGCCTCCACGGCCTCCGGATTCACTCCGGGGCCACCTGCAACATCTATTGTTAGGTGTGCATACATGCTGCATACTACTTTGTACCGATATTCTTTGCAATAGACAAAAAAATTACCAGGGGGACCCTTTTTGGACTCCTTAAATGCGGCAACAGCGGCTTCCAGCTGGGCCTTGCATTCGTCCAGCTCTTGAGACAGTTGGGAATTCTTCTCCGTAAGAACCTGCAAAAATAATGATCCTTAAATCAGTTGCGTCAACTATTTCAAGTCTCAGGTGCTACTGATACATATAATCATCAGATTTGCTTACGCGTATATCCCTTACATACTGGTCCGTGGCTCTGGCTAGACCATTTTGAGCAGCATGGAGGTACGCATCTCTAGAATTGAAGGCATCAAATGCCTCTGGTGAGAAGCAAGCGTCACAGAGTACGGCCCGGCAACACCTATGATTCATGGCGCTCTCCACTTCTGAATTTGTAGCGGATAGTCTATCCGCATCCTCTATAGGAGGAGCATCCGGCATCCGCCCCATGTTGGCCTCCACCTCTGTGTTCGGCCCTGGAGCCCGACTGGTGGAAGCGTGATCGGCAGCCTCTCCGGATATACTCCGGCGAGCGTTTTTTGTATTAAAGAAGCATGGATGTCATTGCATTTTGACAAAGACGACAACCACGGAGTGAGGTTTTGTGTCATATCTCTGCGCCGGTGTCTCCGTCCTGACCACCTTCCTTTTTGGCCTACCCGGCTTCGGTGCCTCTTGTTGGCGAGTTGCTGCAGGTTCGACATGACGTCCTGAATGCCTTCCCTGTAAAACACCATTTTGTACGGTAGGTGAAGTGTCTAAAAGGGGATCCTATTTTGGGGAGTTGGGATTTTGGTTTTTCTTACGTGCGACGCAGGGAGCAGTCCGGGATAGTCGGCCGTTATGGCCACCATGGCGTCATCGCAGCTCAATTGATAGAATTGCCTGTCTATCAGCTCCACGAATATGTCCGGATCCTCTTCGAGTCCGGGACCGAGGGCCCGGCCAGGGTCCTCTGGTTGTGGAGATGGGCTGTTGACCTCCCTTACAGCTTTTCGTAGTTCCTGTCGTAAAATGGCAAGGTGAGTACCTACGACGAAGAATGCGGGAAGAACGGGAGTAAAGAGGTATAACTCACCCAGCTTGGAGGGTTGTACATGGAGAATCCATCCCGTAGCTTGATACGGATGTACTCCTCTTCCTCTCCCTTGAACAACTCGGATAGAATTTTTGCTAAAGCATCAGCGGAGTTCGGTCCCTTACACCCGCAACGGGTGGCATCATCTTCCCCGTTAAAACACCACAGGGGGTGCCCTCGATATTGAAGTGGCTGCACTCCCCGCGTTATGCATATTGACATAACCTCGATTATTGTAAATCATGATTGAGCCAGCGCTTTAATCCGGTTCATCAGGTAAAAGACTTCTCCATTGTCTTCCTCCTGGGGGCTCCGTGGGCGCCAGCTTCGGTGTTTCTTCAGAGGAGCATTGTTGAACTCAGGAAGACCCCGCCGAACAGGGTCTAGAAGGGGGACGTCCTCCATATAAAACCACTTTGAAGGCCAGTCTTCAGACGTCTTCTTCGGAGTACCGGACAGGTATCCGGTTTCGGCGATGCGCCATATTTCAGCTCCACCCACTTGATAAAGTGACCCCTTCTGTGTGCGGGGCACAAGGCAAAATAACCTTTTCCACAGCTCAAAATGAGCCTCGCAGCCCAAAAATAGCTTGCAAAGGGCAACGTAGCCAGCGATGTGTAATATGGAAGCAGGGGTGAAATTATGCAGTTGGAGACCGTAAAACTCCAGGAGCCCGCGGAGGAACGGATGAGTTGGAAATCCGAGTCCCCTTAGTAAGTAAGGAACAAGGCACACTCGCTCCCCCTTAGAGGGGCTGGGGAAGCTCTCCACTTGCTCCCCGCCATTATAGGTGGCGAGCCCGGCTCGGACGGGGACCATATACGCTGGAGGGAGAAATCCCTGAGTCTGCAGCTCTACTAATCGACTGTGTGGGACTGAACACCTCTCCCAATCACCGGGCTTAGGGCTACGGGGGCGGGAGGAGGAGCTGCGGTGGTCGGCCATGTTGGAGTGGATTTTTTCCGAAGCGCGCTCCGATGGATTCTCGCCGTGGGAGGATGGTGTGGATTGGATCTAAGAATCTCCATCCCTTTAATAGACAATTTATTTACCTGGCTAGGGGGGGCGAATGTAAAAACGCCCTGGCTCCTCGTATTCGTTTGACGCATGGAAGATATCCCTTATTGAGCACAGAAGCCAAGAAGTCCAACATTTATGGGGCCGGACACTACTTAACAGATATTCAAGATTCAGAGAAGAACCCGCCTTGCAATGCCGAAGACAATACTGCGCGCCGGACTCATCGTCATTAAAGCCTGGTTCAGGGGCTACTGAGGGAGTCCTGGATTAGGGGGTCTCCGGACAGCCGGACTATATCCTTTGGCCGGACTATTGGACTATGAAGATACAAGATTGAAGACTTCGTCCCATGCCCGGATGGGACTCTACTTGGCATGGAAGGCAAGCTAGGCAATACGGATATGTATATCTCCTCCTTTTAACCGACCTTGTGTAACCCTGGACCCCTCCGGTGCCTATATAAACCGGAGGGTTTTAGTCCGTAGGACAACATACAATCATACCATAGGCTAGCTTTTAGGGTTTAGCCTATCTGATCTCGTGGTAGATCAACTCTTGTACTACTCATATTATCAAGAACAATCAAGCAGGACGTAGGGTATTACCTCCATCAAGAGGGCCCGAACCTGGGTAAACATCATGCCCCCTGCCTCCTGTTACCATCCACCTTAGACGCACAATTTGGGACCCCCCTATCCAAGATCCGCCGGTTATGACACCAACACCCGCAGTGCCTCATGGGACCTCTCCTCAAGAGATTTGAAGGTTGCACAATCCTAAGGAAGAACCTTCGCCTTGGCTTCCAGTTGAGTCTTCTCCGCCTCCACCTTCTTCTCCAGCTTCTCCAGGAGGCTGCGGCCTGCACCCTCGCCGACTGCTTCAGCTCGGTGTCGTGACCGGCGACCGCGCCTTCTCGGGCCTTCATCTTCTCCTCCTTCGCCTTGCGATCACGAGAATCGGCTGCGCGCTCATTGCGCATGGTCTCCAGCTTGGCCTCCATCAACCGGCAATGCTCCTTGGAGGCTTCGGCATCCTTCAACGCCACCTCGCGGGCGGTCGGTGCCTGGTCGACGGCCTGCTTACCCTCCTCGGAAGCTGCCATGGCCTGACCCCAGGCCGCCCTCACGAACGCGCCGGACTGCAGCCACCTCGAGATCAACTTCAGGCGCCCTGATGCCGAACAACGATCGGCACCTCGAAGGTCACCCCGAAGCTGGGTCATCACGGTAAGAGCTTCCTCCAGAGCATCAGGTGAAGCAACTAGATCGCGGACCGGCGCTATGATGGGAGGAGGAGCAAGGCGAAGGAAGGCAATGAAGTCTCTGCGGTGCGCACCAGCCTTTTGTCAGTCGAGACAGTTGCCGAGGCACCGTGGGGAAGCGGAGACACCCACGTCCTGTCAATCACCACGGGTCAATCAAGGCTGCAGGCGGTTGGGGCCCGCGGCGCTCCACACTTGCCCTTTGGCTTTGCCTTGATGCCAAGTCTGAGCACGCCTTGCGCCCGGGGGCTACTATCGGCGTCCTGGGAACGGGGCTACCCAGACTTGCCTTCCTGCGGCCCATGGCGTGGCTCTACCGGTGGCTTGGTACGGCCCACCTTCGGCAGCAACGACTCAAGACCCTCGCGAGGGGCCAACCCTCAAGAGGCGGACGACACCAAGACCTCCTCAGGGGTAGCCTTGCTAGGCTGGCTCCCGAGGAGCGGAGATATCAAGGCGGGGGCACCTCGTGAGGTTCGCGTGACGTGAACCATGACGACCAAAGCCAGGCAGGCGTCAACGGGTAAAGAGGCAGGCACAGGCAAGGAGTCCCGAGGCATTAGGCAAAGGTTTCCATATCGGTGCAATGAGACCAAGACCAGTAGGATGGCAGAACGGAGGTCACCACGGAGCCCACAACAGTGTCACCACCAGAGCCTTTGGCAGGCGAAGACCACCTTTTGTCAGGATAACTTCTACTAGTTGTCTCCCTTCAAAATTGGTCGTTGTGGGATCCCTTCCCGCCTAACATTTGGGAAGATGAACAGGGCCTCTATCAATAGGACTAGCCACCACCCTAGTAGGGGGCGGATCATTCAGGGGGGATCATTCGGACCATCCTTAGACTCAACAACTCATCGAGCTCAAGAACACGTCTCCTCAGGAGGCTATTCATCCATTGTACTTATTCATCCCCAGCCCACGAGGCAATCCACCACACCACACTGGAGTAGGGCATTACACCACAACGGTGGCCCGAACTAGTATAAACCATCATGTCTCTTGTTCCTTGGGTTCGGCGAGCTAGGCCTTGAGATCGTTATGAGAGCGAGCTAGGGAGAGATCTTCGTGCGCACCCCAGAGTTCGAACCTCAAGGGTTTGCCGGAACCTGTAATCTGACAATATTGCTTCAAAATCCTCGGTCACATTATCACATTCATATATGTTCAAAGTCCTAAAGTCAATCTTGGTCCCACTGATACAAATCCAGCGGGACTTATTGAGATACACTTGACATAGCCACTTCCTAAACCCTAGTGTATCGATCTCACCGAGTTGGCCCTTCGGTCCCACCGAGAGGTGTCATTCGGTCTCATTGTAAAGCCTAAAGTTCAAACCTTTTGTGTTATTCACTCCCAATGATTGTTTTCACCGTGTTCATAAAAAGGAGAGATGGTTGGCATCTCCCCTAACAGGGACGGGAACGGTCTTTGGACTTTCCTCTAGCACACTGTGGTTAAGGCTACCCGCTTCGGTGGATCTAACCCAAATTTTTAAAATGACTGTTTTCACCCGGTCCCATCAAGTAGTGCATAAAGGTGTGTAACGGTTAGATTTTTGGTGTTGCCCATACATACCCGCACCCATTCCACCAACTCTCAAATAGCAACCAGTACGAACGTACCACTTCCCATATCCATTTTCTAAGAGAGAACCATCTACCAAGGCCCGACCCTGGGGGGGGGGGCAGGAGGGGTAGTCGCCCAGGCCCCCAAAATGAAGGGGGCCCACCTAGGGCATGCTTCCATACTGGGAATAGCCCACTGGCCGAAGGCCGATGCACCAATGGCAGCAAACAGCGCAGACAACGCATACACTGGTTGAGCTGATTCCTCCCTGACTCCCCGCAACGCAAAGCCCTAGCTTTCGGCCAGAGCCACCATGTCGTAGATTTTTCACTTTGATTCGTCGGACGAGTTCATCGACTGTTCCGTGTAGTTCTTCTGTGCTGATCCAATATCGTACGCCATGGCCCCATTCTGTATCTGCATGCCTTCTTGATTCTTTCTATCTACACCGGTCTAATCTATTATCTGTTGCCTACATGTCCAGACTTTTTATGTGATGAAAATGGGCTCGTGGACATGATGCTGATAAAGATAAAGTTTTAGGATATGAACATATAGGGCAGCTACATAATCAGAAAGGAACAAGCAGAAGGTAACACTATCTTTTTTTCTGGATTACATCAAGGAATATCACGACTTGGAGCTGAGTAGGTGGACATTTGACTAACTACTTTTTTCAAAAAGGGGCGCTTTATTACTTAAAAGGTTTAAGTATTATACCCGGCCTCTGCATAACTAAGATGCACACTGCCAACAAAGTCCTCACGACAAGCGAAAATAAAATAGGAAGGCGTAATACAAATAAAAATGTATATCTGTATAGTGCCTAAACTATCGGTGGCCCAATCCTAAGATCATGCCGCCACCCATCTTGGGTAAAAGTATCCCTCGCCGTAGCCTCCAATCGTGTACACACCTCCGTAAACAGGTCTCGATTCTCCATTCATTGTAGAGAGGACCATAAACGAAACGGCCGGTACATCTGTAGATAACTTGCATAAGCGAAGTACTTTTGTCATTAAAAATCTTATCATTTCTACATAGCCAAAGTGACCAAATCACGGCAAGCGCTCCCACCCTAAGTAGAATTCTGAACCTGTGATCAATCCCATGTAACCAGTTGCCAAATATATTAGCAACACTACAAGGAGGATACAAGCCAGAAGCTATGGGTGACTGGCCATATAGAACGAGCCAATTTACATTGGAAGAACAAATGTTTTATTGTCTCATCATGCAGATAAAATACACATTGCGTACTTGCATGCCAATTCAAGGTTATCTTTAGTAAGAATGACTCCGCGATGAAGATACCATGCAAAGATTTTATTCTTAAGAGGTATCTTCATCTTCTAGATCTTCTTCTTATTATCAACTGGCATGTCAGACTGGATCAAAGCTCTATACATAGACTCCACTGAGAATTGCCCATTCCCATGTAGGTTCCAACGAGATAAATCGGACCCCTATGACAATTGTGCCATGGTTAATCGTTGAAGTAGTATGTTCCATGATTGGAGTCTAGGTCCAATTAAATCCCTTCTAAACATCACATTTGGCGGAAATGATTCCAAAACTTTGGCAATAGTATCACCCTTGTGACATACAATATTGTATAGAGCTGGATATTGTTCCCGGAGAGTATCATTACCTAACCATTTATCCTCACAAAATCTAATTTTCGAGCCATCCTTAATTGAGAAGGACCCATAGCGGAAGAAATATTCCTTCGTTGCCATTAATCCCGCCCAAAAATGAGAGTCCCCAGGCTTCCAGTATACCTAGGATATCGCCTTGAACCCACATATTTTCTCCTAAGGAGGGTTTGCCATACACCATCTTCGAACAACAACTTAAACAACCATTTGCCAAGGAGGGCCCTATTCTTAACCTCAAGGTCATGAATGCCCAACCCACCTTGGTCCTTGGGATGGCAAACCACACTCCATTTAGTCAGCCTATATTTCTTTCTCTCGCTATCTCCTTGCCAAAAGAATCTTGATCGAAAGTAACCCAATCTATGTAAAACTCTTTTTGGCAATTGGAAGAAGGAAATCATATACAGTACCATGTTACTTAGTACTGAATTTATGAGGACCAACCTCCCACATAGAGATGATTGGAATTTATGAGGACTAACTCCTAGTAGCATTGTTGTGTAGCTCTCCAGAAAATTCGAGGTATGTTGGATCTTTTTCCTTGTACTGTACTGTGAATTATACTTACAAACAATCAAATCTTGACCGATGTTTTCCTAAAGAATTATAGCCCCATTCATGGTTTCATCTCCAGCCTCTAGGATCTACTGTGCATGTATATGGAGCCATCTAACTCCAAAATTTTCCAAGACCGGTACAGACATAACCAAGTCGGGAGATCAGAGGCTGAGTCACCGAGAGGAGACCGTGCCGTGTCCATTGGCCACCACAACGACACAGTTACAAAATGTATTACCTATATTTGATGTAAATATTCTTGTTAAAACGCATCAAAATGTTTATTAGTATATTTATATTGAAGGGCTTCGGATTATAGTTTCACCCCGGGCCTCCAAAATCTCAGGACCGGCCCTGCATCTACCCTTGTGTTGAGATCAAGAGGATTCCACTCCAACCTTTGATCCTTATCTCTAGCATCCTTGATACGTCTCCAATGTATCTATAATTTTTGATTGTTCCATGCTATTATATTATCTGTATTGGATGCTTAATGGGCTTTAATTTACCTTTTTATACTATTTTTGGGACTAACCTACTAACCAAAGGCCCAGTGCAAATTGCTGTTTTTTTGCCTATTTCAGTGTTTCGCTGAAAAGGAATATCAAATGGAATCCAAACGGAATGAAACCTTCGAGAGAGTTATTTTTGGAACAAACATGATCCAGGAGACTTGGAGTGGACGTCAAGAAAGAAGCGAGGAGGCCACGAGGCAGGGGGACGCGCCCCCACCCTTGTGGGCCCCTCGCAGCTCCACCGACGTACTTCTTCCTCCTATATATACCCACATACCCCGAAAACATCTAGGAGCACCACGAAACCCTATTTCCACTGCCGCAACCTTCTGTGCCTAAGAGATCCCATCTTGGGGACTTTTCTGGAGCTCCGCCGGAGGGGGAATCGATCACGGAGGGCTTCTACATCAACACCATAGCCTCTCCGATGATGTGTGAGTAGTTTACCACAGACCTTCGGGTCCGCAGTTATTAGCTAGATGGCTTCTTCTCTCTCTTTGGATCTCAATACAAAGTTCTCCTTGATCTTCTTGGAGATCTATTCGACGTAATTCTTTTTGCGGTGTATTTGTCGAGATCCGATGAATTGTGGGTTTATGATCAAGATTATCTATGAATAGTATTTGATTATTCTCTAAAATCTTTTATGTATGATTTTTTATCTTTGCAAGTCTCTTCGAATTATTAGTTTGGTTTGGCCTACTAGATTGATCTTTCTTGCAATGGGAGGAGTGCTTAGCTATGGGTTCAATCTTGCGGTGTCCTTTCCTAGTGACAACAGGGGAAGCAAGGCACGTATTGTATTGTTGCCATCGAGGATAAAAAGATGGGGTTTATATCATATTGCTTGAGTTTATCCCTCTACATCATGCCATCTTACCTAATTTGTTACTCTGTTCTTATGAACTTAATACTCTGGATGCATGCTGGATAGCGGTCGATGTGTGGAGTAATAGTAGCAGCTGCAGAATGGTTTCGGTCTACTTGTCGCGAACGTGATGCCTATATACATGATCATGCCTAGATATTCTCATAATTATGCACTTTTCTATCAATTGCTCGACAGTAATTTGTTTACCCACCGTAATACTTATGCTATCTTGAGAGAAGCCACTAGTGAAACCTATGGCCCCCGGGTCTATTTTCCATCATATAAGTTTCCAATCTATTTTACTTTGCAATATTTACTTTCAATCTATATCATAAAAATACCAAAAATATTTATCTTATTATCTCTATCAAATTTCACTTTTGCAAGTGGCCATGAAGGGATTTTATTTGTTTGTGTAGGTGCAAGGTGACTTGCGTGTAGTCTCCTACTGGACTGATACCTTAGTTCTCAAAAACCGAGGGAAATACTTACGCTACTTTGCTGCATCACCCTTTCCTCTTCAAGGGAAAACCAACGCAGTGCTCAAGAGGTAGCAATCCTCAAGTTGCTTTCCACTCAAAATCCCTCTCATACCACAGCCAAAATATTTGAGAGAGTATTTGAGTGTTGAGAAGACTATTTTTTGAAGCACAAGAGTAAGGAGTTCAACATCAACAACAACATCTATTAGAGCAACTCTAGTAGACCCTGCAAAATCCGCAAACCCACAAAATTCCGGTGAGTATACGGGCTCTGCCCAATTTTCTGGCCAGAATAGAGCCCGTGTACTTGCCCGGCCCGTAAATTTTTTTACCGCGGCCCGCAAACCGCCCTCCCCGACCAATATATCTACGGGTTCGTGGTGCATTAGCGTGTCGGAACCCTATCCCCCCGCCGCCGCCGAGATCCGCAATTCCCCACTCCCCTCCTCACATTTCTCGCCGCCAGCGAGCCCCTTCCGCCTCCAGCCGCCATGTGGGGCCGCATGTGGAGCTCCGGCCGCGGCTCCGGGAGCAGCTCTAGCGGGGGCGGGGAGCCCGAGCGCCAGGGGCATGTCCGCTCGGACGACGCGAGGAAGCGCGGGGCGAGGAAGTGGACCAAACATGGTCTCTCGCCGCCGTCGAGCTTCCTCATTGGCGAGACAAACGAATACGACCATCGGCACGGCCGTATGCCGTCCTCGGCCGCGGGCTCGTCCTCCGTGGCGAGATCTTCCACGCTGCGAGATCCTCCTCTTCTGACGTGAGCCTTCTCCCCATGAAGCGGGATTGGTAGAGGAGCCGAAGGAGATCGAGGTCATCCCCATGAAGCAGGAGCCCGAGGAGCTTGGGAGCCGTGGAGTCGTCGGACCATAGGACTTCGTCACCGATGTCGACACGGTCTCAGCCGCCATTGCCGAGCGGAGCTTGCGCGAGGAGGCGGAGTGCCATAGCCACCATGAGGAGCTCGAAGACCTTATGTTCAACCTCGCCGCCAAGAAGAAGGACGACGAGTGGCGGCGCATCCGCGAGGAGCAGAGGGAGAAGTACATCGACCTCGGTAGCTCCGACGAGAAGGATTGAGCTCCTCCATGGCATCGTCCATGGCTGCGAGCTCTCCACCGTGAGATCCCCACCCCCTCTAGTACTAGTACTGATGTAGTATGTAGTATGAACTAGTGTTTGTAGTGTTTGATCATGTAATATATGTAGCATGTGATGTAGTACTATGGTGCAGTTTCTCCCGCGAAATTGTTTTTCAAATTATGCAGTTTCATCTACGGTTTCTGATCGGCCACGCTCGTTCTCGACCCACAAACGAGATCTTCGTCAAACTGCAAACGTGTTTTGCGGGTCGGGATTTGCGGGGTCTGCTAGAGTTGCTCTTACCTTTTGGAGAGTGATGTCTCCTAGATTGGTTAAGTGTCACTTGGGAGCCTCCAAGCTTGTGGAGTTGAACCAAGAAGTTTATAAGGGCAAGGAGATCGCCTACTTCGTGAAGATCTACCCCGAGTGGAGCTATTCCTTCATCGACGAAAACCATGATAGCATAGACAAGATTGCTTCTTCATGGACCCTTAATGGGTAGTGCTCTCCATGGGCTGGGCTTGCGCAGTCGTTACCCTCCGTGGGTTGAAGTCTCCATCAACATGGATGTACGATAGGACCACCTATCATAAACACGCCAAAAATCACCTTGTCTTCATTGCGTTTGATCATCTCCAAACTCTACCCTTACTGGATTCGGGGGTGGCAGGTTGAACTATTGCCACGCCCTGTCTCGTCGTAGTAAATGGGTGCAAACATTGAGGGGGCACGGGGCCGCCTGCTAGATGCCGGCTCCTTGAAGCCACCTGTTGGGGGCACGCCATCTTCTAGAAGCCGGCCCAAGGAGTCGGCCATACGACCGGAAGGTGTGAGGGGCGCAACTAGCCCCGATGTTTTGAAATACTATGGGGTGTTGTTGAGGCTACCCGTGGTCAATCCCTTCGATGGTAGTCCCCGAAGCTGGTGAGGCACCGCGGCTCAAATCAAGGAGCCTCAGCAGCTTCCTACTCCGAGTGATCTTGCATTCTTGCTTTGTTCGGCTTCAGGTGATGCCGACTATCACGAGCCGCGCAAGGCCAGGTCAGCTTCCTGGCAAATTCGAATCATCATGGTGGACGCCGGGTGGTGCTCCAACTGGGTTGTAGGCTTGCCACGTGTCGGCGGTAGGACAGGCCGGCCTACCAGCCCACGCGCGTGACGGGACATCGCCGCAGGCCCGGGCCCGCCACTACACTACCTCGGCGCGCGCGGATCCGCTGCGGCTGAGGAGGGCGGTTGTTCTTCTTGGGCGCATTGATCATGCACCGTTAAGGCACAGAATGCGCGGGGTCGTGCGTGGCGTGGGCGTAGTTAATCCCACTCCTCCCACGTCTTGCCTCTTCGGCTCTGCTGCTGCGGGCCTATAAGTAGGGGGAGGGGGCGTGGCAAAACACACGCGCGCCCTCCTCGTCCTCCATCTTCTTATTCCTCCTTGCTGCTACTTCCTCGCTGCCGCCGCACGGCCACGCCATTGAACTACCGCCACAGCTCTTCGTTGCCCGTCCTTGCCACGCCGCCACCAAGCTACCACAAGCAATGGCTCGCGGCGATTGGGACAGGTCGAACATCCACGACGAAGACCTCGAATTTCTATGCCAGACAAAGCGGGTTCCCCGCGCGGCGCACGTGGAGGTGCCGGTTCCCCACGAGAGGGAGATCTCGCCGGCACCATAGGAGGGCCAGCGCATCGTCTTCCGGACTCATTTCCTCTGCAGCTTCGGCCTGCCCGTCAGTGGCATCCTCCACTCCTTCCTCGACTTCTACCGTCTTCAACCCCACCACCTCATGCCGAATACGGTGGTGCTGCTCTCCACCTTCCTCACCCTCTGCGAGGGGTACCTCGGCATCTTGCCCACGCTCGAGCTGTGGGGGGAGCTCTTCTACCTCAAGCTCGGCACCGCCGCCAAAGGTGTGGCGGCCCAGTGCGGGGCCTGTGTGGCGGTGCGGAGCACCGGCTCCGGGGTCCACTTCCTAGCCCTCGCTCTGCCGGAGTCGGCCAAACTCTGGCAGAAGTCGTACTTCTACGTCCGGAACATCCATGTGATGTGGGACTACGTCAACTTGCCGGCTTACGCAGCCGGCTTGCCGGTCGAGCCTCGCAGCAACTGGTTCCGACCGAGGACACTGCCAGCCGCTGTCACCACCGCTCTCACAAGGCTCCAAGAGATGACAGAGTCAGAAGGCCTCAAGGCCTCGGATCTGTTGGCCGCCTTCGTCGAGCGCCAGCTGCTTCCTCTTCAGCCCCAGCCCCACCTGATCAGCAGCATGAGTGGGCTCCGGGAGCCGTGACGGATGTCCACCAAGGTGCTGCCAACTGAAGAGGTGGTCCGGCTGGTCAGTTACTTCTCAGACTACAAGCTCGACGAGGAGAGCTGGCAGTTCGGCAAGGAACCGTACAGTCATGCCAATCTGCCGCCTCCGGTAAGTCTCTAAATCTTTTTCCTTGCTTGTGTCAATCTTCTCGTGCCGCCTGACCGTCTGTCTATGACGCGGCGCTTCCCGGGCCAAACGGCAGCTGGCGCGCTAGCCCCAGGCCATCAGTACCTGGCGGACCGCGCGGAGAGCGACGTGGGCGACCTCGAGCTGGGGGCGGCCTCCATGGAGGAGGACGACGCCGTAGGTGGCGGCGGTGAGGGAGCAGGCGGCTCCGCATGAGGTGGCATTGGGAAGTGGTCGGACGGCGATGAGGAAGATGACGAGCCGCGCCGCGCCTGGACGCCGGCAGGACTAGCGTCGGATCCTTGACGGTGCCAACTGGAGCACCCGGCGCGTCGAAGTGTCGCGCCGATGCTGGGATGTACGGCAGTCGGCCACCCAAGAAGGCCAGGGCCACGGTCGCTGCGACCAAGCGGCAAGAGGCCGCGAAGGCGGCCATCATCCAGAAGGGCCCGAAGCAGCGCCCAATGGTGTCCACGTGAGTATATTTGCTTTTCTTTGTTGAGAATCTTTGTCTTGTGTTTGCTTCTTTTCTTGCAAACTCTTCTTACCTTTTCTTGCCATGCTTGCACAGAGCCCCGCTTTCTCTGTCGCGGGCCCCGTCCGCCTCAGTGATTGGGGCCGCAGATGGCTTCAAAAACGTCTGCCACGTGGACTCGGCGGCCAGCCTTCGGAAGGCGACGGAGAGGAACACGCTGGAGGCGTAGCAGGAGAGGGACACCACGTCCCGAGCAAAGGCGGAGGCGGCCGATGCGGCACGGGCAAAGGCCAACGCAGCGCCTAAGGCACAGGCCGACGCTGCGGCCAAGGAGCAGGCGGATGCAGCAGCCAAGGCGCGGGAGGAGGAGGCGTCCCGTGACAAGGCTCCGAAGGCCACCAATCCGCAGCCCACAGAGCCGCTGGTGGTGGAGGGCCAGGTGCCGACTGGAGGGGCCAGAGCCGACCAGCCGGCCCTAGAGAGGAGATGGGCTGACTCCGTCATCCCGGAGATGGAGGTGCCTCCGCGTGCGTCGACTGCTGGCGAGCGGAGCAGCCGGCCTGAAGCGCCAGTGGTGCCGCCGTCTGGCGGCGAGCTGGTGGTGGGCCGGGTGGTGACGACGCACGTTCCCGTGCGCCAGCGCTCTGCAAGGGTGGTGTCGGGACCAAGGCCGATGGAGGTGGGGGCCACGAGCTCGTTGGCGCCCGACACCGAGGCCACCAGTGCCGCCCCGCCAGATTGGGCGTTAGGGGCCGGCCCTGGTGTCCTCAATATGGCGGTGAAGCGCATCTTGAAGTAGTTCAACACCCATGGCGCCACCCTCCTAAAGTCCAGGAGCGAGCTGCTGGAGATGCAGGTAGCCATCCGGGTATGTCTCTTCCAATCTTGCTTTTGATTTTTGTAATCTTCCGTGGGGGCGCGTCAGCGCACCCACTGGGTGTAGCCCCCGAGTTCCGGGCCGGCTACTGAGCAGGCGTCCTGGAACTTCAAGGTGAGCTTCCGAGTGCTGAGTTTCCTTCTGCTGTAGGATTATCACAATCTTCGTGCGGCCGCCTACAACTCTCAGAACCAGGCGCTGGCCAAGCGGACCGCCGACCTGAACCAGAGCCGAGGTATGAGCTTTGTCTTTCAGCGGGGGCATGCAAGTGCACCCGCTGGGTGTAGCTTCCGAGATTTGGGCCGACTGCTGAGTAGTCGGGCCGGATCTTATGGCAACTTCTTGTTTTTGGTTGATGCTGATGTCTCTTTCTTATTTTGGTAGAGGTCGCCGCACAGCTATAGGCGCGCGTGGGCGAGCTCGAGACTGAGCTCTGTGCCAAGGAGCAGGAGCGCAGCCAGGCCACCAAGGAGTGCGACCACCTGACGAAGGAGCTGGCGGACCAGGCAAAGAAGCACAAGGCAGAGGTCCAGCGGCTGAAGGACGGCGAGGTGCTCCTCAAGGCCGAGTTCCAGACTCGGTGTTCGAAACGGGCCGAGAGGGAGAAGCTGCTGTCGGCCGGCTACAGAGAGATTGAGGACATGGTCTATGGTAAGTCACTTCTTCTTTTGTTGTACTGCTGCGGGAGCCGGCTTCTTGCTTCTAACTCTTTGATCTTCTTCTTGTACAGAATTCCTTCCCGGCCACTCCGTCGCCGTCAGCCAGGCCATTGAGGCACGACGCAAACAGCGAAGGAGGGTGGGCGTGGACATTCCGCCCAACGCGCCTCGGAACCTTGGCGAGCAGCTTCTGGCCATCAAGACGCACCTGGACCCGGCTCACCGTCTACTCCGCCACCTGCAGCATGCCGGGTCATAGGTGCTGGCCGCGCTCTGGCCGGAAGCTCAGGTCGCCCGCACTCCTAGTCGGAGTGTCGACTGGCTAGAGATAGCGGTCGAGTGGTTCAAGGCCTGGAAGGGCACCACGGCTCGAGCAGGCGCCAAGACTGTGCTGGAGTTTGCCAAGGCCTGGTATCTGGAGCTGAGCTTGGCGCAGCTGGCTACCTTCCGGCGGGGGCCGGACTAGAGGTGGAGGCGGTGTGCGGCGAGCACTTCCAGTGCGCGGCGACAATCGCCGAGTACGCCGACACCGCCATCTTCATCCTGGAGCTGGACGAAAAAGGTGCTGAGGTGCCGCCCAGCTGGTTCGGGCTGAACCTGGAGGAGGGGGAGGACTCGACAAAGGAGATCACCTCCAGCGATGAGGGAGAGGAAGATGAGGACGGGGAAGGCAAGGACATCACACCGGACGATGGAGCGAGCAGCTGGCCTCAGCCTGATCAGGCCTCGACCAATGAGCCACAGGAGGCCATGCCGACTGATGCCGATGCTGACCAAGCCGAGACCCACCAGTCGGATGCTCCACCTGTCGACGCCTCTGCCTCCGTCGACATGTCTACTTCGCCTGCAGCGCCCATGGCCTAGGTGGCCATTTATCTTTTCATGTTTTTCTTGCCTTGTAACTTTTGAACAAACAAGTTAAATTTGCGCAGTTCCACCCGCTGGGGGTGTAATTCAAACTCCATTGAATGCTTGGCCATGGGCCTTTATGTAAATAATCATATTCTCGCACAAGCTTGTTGATACGTCTCCAACGTATCTACAATTTTTTATTGTTCCATGCTATTATATTATCTATTTTGGATGTTAATGGGCTTTATTTTACACTTTTATATTATTTTTGGGACGAACCTATTAACCCAAGGCCCAGTGCAAATTGTTGTTTTTTTTGCCTATTTCAGTGTTTCACAGAAAAGGAATATCAAACGGAGTCCAAATGGAATGAAACCTTCAGGAGCGTGATTTTTGGAACAAACGTGATCTAGAGGACTTGGAGTGGACGTCAAGAAACGAACGAGGTGTCCACGAGGCAGGGGGCGCGCCTACCCCCTAGGCACGCCCTCCCCCTCGTGGGCCCCTCATGGCTCAACCGACCTACTTCTTCCACCTATATATGTTCACATACCCCGAAAACATCCAGGAGCACCACAAAATCCTATTTCCACTGCCGCAACCTTCTGTACCCAAGAGATCCCATCTTGGGTCCCTTTTCAAAGCTCCGCTGGAGGGGGCAACGATCATGGAGGGCCTCTACATCAACTCCATGGCCCCTCTGATGATGTGTGAGTAGTTTACTTCAGACCTTCAGGTCCATAGTTATTAGCCAGATGGCTTCTTCTCTCTCTATGAATCTCAATACAAAGTTCTCCTCGATCTTCTTGGAGATCTATTCGTTGTAACTCTTTTTGCGGTGTGTTTGACGAGATCCAATGAATTGTGGGTTTATGATCAAGTCTATCTATGAACGATATTTGATTCTTCTCTGAAATCTTTTATGCATGATTGGTTATCTTTGCAAGTCTCTTTGAATTATCAGTTTGGTTTGGCCTACTAGATTGGTCTTTATTGCAATGGGAGAAGTGCTTAGCTTTGGGTTTAATCTTGCGGTGCTCGGTCCCAGTGACAGAAAGGGAAACAACACGTATTGTATTGTTGCCATCGAGGATAAAAAGATGGGGTTTATATCATATTGCTTGAGTTTATCCCTCTACATCATTTCATCTTACCTAATGCGTTACTCTGTTCTTATGAACTTAATACTTTGGATGCATGCTGGATAGCGGTCGATGTGGGGAGTAATAGTAGTAGATGCAGGCAGGAGTCAGTCTACTTGTCGCGGACGTGATGCCTATATACATGATCATGCCTAGATATTGTCACAATTATTAGCTTTTCTATCAATTGCTTGACAGTAATTTGTTCACCCACCATAATACTTATGCTATCTTGAGAGAGGCCACTAGTGAAACCTATGGCCCCCGGGTCTATTTTCCATCATACAAGTTTCTAATCTATTTTATTTTGCAATGTTCACTTTCAATCTATATCATTAAAATACCAAAAACATTTCTTATCATTATTATCTCTATCAGATCTCACTCTCGTAAGTGACCGTGAAGGGCTTGACAACCCCTTTATCGCGTTGGTTGCGAGGTTCTTATTTGTTTGTGTAGGTACTAGGGACTTGCGTGTGGCCTCCTACTGGATTGATACCTTGGTTCTCAAAAACTGAGGGAAATACTTATGCTACTTTGCTGCATCACCCTTTCCTCTTCAAGGGAAAACCAATGCAGTGCTCGAGAGGTAGCAAGAAGGATTTCTGGCGCCATTGCCGGGGAGTCTACACACAAGTCAAGACATACCAAGTACCCATCACAAACTCTTATCCCTCACATTACATTATTTGCCATTTGCCTCTCGTTTTCCTCTCCCCCACTTCACCCTTGCCGTTTTATTCGCCCTCTTTTTCCGTTCCCCTTCTCTTTTCTAGTTCGTCTCTTTTTGCTTTTTTTCTTGTTTGCTCGTGTGTTGGATTGCTTGTTTGCCGTGATGGCCCTACCAAAAGGTTTTGATCCTTACCTAAGAAGGTTGAAAGAAATTGAAAACAACGTTAGAAGTTTTATGACCTTGCAGTTTGAGCATAATAATTTCTTTAGAAATGAGCTTAAAGAATAAAAATGTTTTATAGGGTACATGAATAAAGAGCTCGATGATATGTCTAAAGAATTTTATGGTTTGAAATCTCAGTTCGCTCATCTTGAAAACTTAATAGCCCAAATTTCGGATAACCAGGCCACCTTAGTTAATAAGATGGTCGCCAAACCGGAAGAACTTGATGGTAATAAAGATGAAGATCTAAAAGTTATTGATGTGTCCCCTATTAAATCTTTGTTTTGCAATATGAATCTTGATAATGATGGGACTGGAGATGAGTCAACTTTAGTTAGAAGGCGTCCCAATGATTCAGAGTTTTTAGATCTTGATGCAAAATTTGATAAACGTGAGATGGAAGAGGTGAAAACTTTAAATAGCAATGAACCCACTATCTTGGATTTCAAGGAATTTAATTATGATAATTGTTCTTTAATAGATTGTATTTCCTTATTGCAATCCATGCTAAATTATCCACATGCTTATAGACAAAATAAAGCTTTTACTAAACATATCGTTGATGCTTTAACACAATCTTATGAAGAAAAGCTTGAATTTGAAGTTTCTATCCCTAGAAAACTTCATGATGAGTGGGAACCTACTATTAAAATTAATATTAAAGATCATGAATGCTTTTCTTTATGTAATTTGGGTGCTAGTGTTTCCACGATTCCTAAAACTTTGTGTGATTTGCTAGGTTTCCGTGAATTTGATGATTGTTCTTTAAACTTGCATCTTGCGGACTCCACCATTAAGAAACCTATGGAAGAATTAATGATGTTCTTATTGTTGCAAATAGGAATTATGTGCCTGTAGATTTCATTGTCCTTGATATAGATTGCAATCCTACATGTCCTATTATTCTTGGTAGACCTTTCCTTAGAACGATTGGTGCAATTATTGATATGAAGGAAGGGAATATTAGATTCCAATTTCCGTTATGGAAGGGCATGTAACACTTTCCTAGAAATAAAATTAAATTACCTTATTAATCTATTATGAGAGCCACTTATGGATTGCATACCAAAGATGATAAGACCTAGATCTATCATTGCTTTTATGCCTAGTTAGGGGCGTTAAATGATAGCGCTTGTTGGGAGGCAACCCAATTTTATTTTTATTTCTTGCTTTTTTATTCTGTTTAGTAATAAATAATTCATCTAGCCTCTGTTTAGATGTGGTTTTATGCTTTTAATTAGTGTTTGTGCCAAGTAGAACCTCTGGGAAGACTTGGGGAAAGTCTTTGTGATCTTGCTGTAAAAAACAGAAACTTTAGCGCTAGCGAAATTTGTTGCCATTTTTTACTGGAGAGTGATATTTAGTGAATTATTTTTGCAGATGATTAAAAGGTAAATTCCTCACGTCCAGCAATTTAGCTTAGAATTTTTGGGGTTCCATAAGTATTCAAAACCTACAGATTACTACAGACTGTTCTGTTTTTGACAGATTCTGTTTTTCGTGTGTTGTTTGCTTATTTTGATGAATCTATGGCTAGTAATAGAGTTTATGAGCCATAAAAGTTGGAATACAGTAGGTTTAACACCAATATAAATAAATAATGAGTTCATTACAGTACCTTGAAGTGGTGGTTTGTTTTCTTTTACGAACGGAGCTCACGAGATTTTCCTTTAAGTTTTGTGTTGTGAAGTTTTCAAGTTTTGGGTAAAGATTTGATGGATTATGGAACAAGGAGTGGCAAGAGCCTAAGCTTGGGGATGCCCAAGGCACCCCAAGGTAAAATCCAAGGATAACCAAAAGCCTAAGCTTGGGGATGCCCCGGAAGGCATCCCCTCTTTCGTCTTTGTCCATCGGTAACTTTACTTGGAGCTATATTTTTATTTGCTATGTGTTTTGCTTGGAGCGTCTTGTATGATTTGAGTCTTTGCTTTTTTTTACCACAATCATCCTTGCTGTACACACCTTTCTGGAGAGACACACATGAATTGGAATTTATTAGAATACTCTATGTGCTTCACTTATATCTTTTGAGTTGGATAATTTTTTCTCTAGTGCTTCGCTTATATCTTTTAGAGCACGGCGGTGGTTCTATTTTATAGAAATAATTGATCTCTCATGCTTCACTTATATCATTTTGAGAGTCCTTTAGAATAGCATGGTAATTTACTTTGGTTATAAATTTTAAATGCTAAGAGAAGTTGGATGCTTGATAGTTGTTTTGAGATATAAAGGTGGTAATATTAGAGGTGTGCTAGTTGAGTAATTGTGAGATTGATGAATACTTGTGTTGAAGTTGGCAAGTCCCATAGCATGCACGTATGGTAAACGTTATGTGACAAATTTGAAGCATGGGGTGTTCTTTGATTGCTTTCCTTAAGAGTGGCGGCCGGGGACGAGCGATGGTCTTTTCCTACCAATCTATCCCCCTAGGAGCATGCGCGTAGTGCTTGGTTTTGATGACTTGTAGATTTTTGCAATAAGTATGTGAGTTCTTTATGACTAATGTTGAGTCCATGGATTATACGCACTCTCACCCTTCCATCATTGCTAGCCTCTTCGGTACCGTGCATTACCCTTTCTCACCTTGAGAGTTGGTGCAAACTTCGCCAGTGCATCCAAACCCCGTGATATGATACGCTCTATCACACATAAGCCTCCTTATATCTTCCTCAAAACAGCCACCATACCTACCTATTATGGCATTTCCATAGCCACTTTGAGATATATTGCCATGCAACTTTCCACCGTTCCATTTATTATGACACGCATCATCATTGCCATATTGCTTTGCATGATCATGTAGTTGACATCGTATTTGTGGCAAAGCCACCATGCTTAATTTTTCATACATGTCACTCTTGATTCATCGCAATCCCGGTACACCGCCGGAGGCATTCACATAGAGTCATATTTTGTTCTAAGTATCGAGTTGTAATTCTTGAGTTGTAAGTAAATAAAAGTGTGATGATCATCATTAGAGCATTGTCCCATGTGAGGAAAGGATGATGGAGACTACGATTCCCCCACAAGTCGAGATGAGACTCTGGACGAAAAAAAGAGGCCATAAAAAAGGCCCAAAAAAGAGAAAAAGAGAGAAGGGACAATGTTACTATCCTTTTCCACACGTGTGCTTCAAAGTAGCACCATGATGTTCATGATAGAGAGTCTCTTATTTTGTCACTTTCATATACTAGTGGGAATTTTTCATTATAGAACTTGGCTTGCATATTCCAATGATGGGCTTCCTCAAATGCCCTAGGTCTTCATGAGCAAGCAAGTTGGATGCACACCCACTTAGTTTCTTTGATGAGCTTTCATATATTTATAGCTCTAGTGCATCTGTTGCATGCCAATCCCTACTCCTTGCATTGACATCAATCGGTGGGCATCTCCATAGCCCATTGATTTGCCGCGTCAATGTGAGACTTTCTCCCTTTTTGTCTTCTCACACAACCTCAATCATCATATTCTATTCCACCCATAGTGCTATGTCCATGGCTCGTGCTCATATATTGCGTAAAAGTTGAAAGAGTTTGAAAAGGCTAAGTATGAAACAATTGCTTGGCTTGTCATCGGGGTTGTGCATGATGAGAGCATTTTGTGTGATGAAAATGAAGCATGGCCAAACTATATGATTTTGTAGGGATAAGTTTTCTTTGGCTATGTTATTTTGATAAGACATAATTTCTTGATTAGCATACTTGGAGTATTACTATTCTTATGTCAACAATAAACTTTTATCTTGAATCTTTCGGATCTGAACATTCATGCCACAATAGAGAAAAATACATTGAAGAACATGCTAGAAAGCATTCCACATCAAAAAATCTGTTTTTATCATTTACCTACTCGAGGACGAGCAGGAATTAAGCTTGGGGATGCTTGATCATCTCCAACGTATCTATATTTTTTTTATTGTTCCATGCTATTATATTATCTGTTTTGGATGTTAATGGGCTTTATTTTACACTTTTATATTATTTTTGGGACTAACCTATTAACCCAAGGCCCAGTCCAAATTGCTGTTTTTTGCCTATTTCAGTGTTTCGCAAAAAAGGAATATCAAACGGAGTCCAAATGGAATGAAACCTTCGGGAGCGTGATTTTTGGAACAAACGTGATCCATAGGAATTGGAGTGGACGTCAAGAAACGAACGAGGTGTCCACGGGGCAGAAGGCGCGCCTACCCCCTGGGCGCGCCCTCCCCCCTCGTGGCTCAACCTACCTACTTCTTCCTCCTATATATGTTCACATACCCCGAAAACATCCAGGAGCACCACGAAACCCTATTTCCACCGCCGCAACCTTCTGTACCCAAGAGATCCCATCTTGGGGCCTTTTCCGGAGCTCCGCTGGAGGGGGCAACGATCACGGAGGGCCTCTACATCAACTCCATGGCCCCTCCGATGATATGTGAGTAGTTTACTTCAGACCTTCGGGTCCATAGTTATTAGCTAGATGGCTTCTTCTCTCTCTTTGAATCTCGATACAAAGTTCTCCTCAATCTTCTTGGAGATCTATTCGATGTAACTCTTTTTGCGGTGTGTTTGTCGAGATCCGATGAATTGTGGGTTTATGATCAAGTCTATCTATGAACAATATTTGATTCTTCTCTAAAATCTTTTATGCATGATTGGTTATCTTTGCAAGTCTCTTCGAATTATTAGTTTGGTTTGGCCTACTAGATTGATCTTTCTTGCAATGGGAGAAGTGCTCAGCTTTGGGTTCAATCTTGCGGTGCTCGGTCCCAGTGACAGAAAAGGAAACGACACGTATTTATATTCTTGCCATCGAGGATAAAAAGATGGGGTTTATATCATATAGCTTGAGTTTATCCCTCTACATCATGTCATCTTACCTAATGTGTTACCCTGTTCTTATGAACTTAATACTCTAGATGCATGCTGGATAGCGGTTGATGTGTGGAGTAATAGTAGTAGATGCAGGCAGGAGTCGGTCTACTTGTCGCGGACGTGATGCCTATATACATGATCATGCCTAGATATTCTCACAATTATTCGCTTTTCTATCAATTGCTTGACAGTAATTTGTTCACCCACTATAATACTTATGCTATCTTGGGGGAAGCCACTAGTGAAACCTATGGCCCCCGGATCTATTTTCCATCATATAAATTTCCAATCTATTTTATTTTGCAATCTTTACTTTCAATCTATATCATTAAAATACCAAAAATATTTATCTTATCATTATTATCTCTATCAGATCTCACTCTCGTAAGTGACCGTGAAGGGATTGACAACCCCTTTATCACATTGGTTGCGAGGTTCTTATTTGTTTGTGTAGGTACGAGGGACTTGCGTGTGGCCTCCTACTGGATTGATACCTTGGTTCTCAAAAACTGAGGGAAATACTTACGCTACTTTGCTGCATCACCCTTTCTTCTTCAAGGGAAAACCAACGCAGTGCTCAAGAGGTAGCACTTGTGCTCTTTGTCGGGTTCTGGCTTGGTGTTGCTTTTTGCTCTTTTTGGATTTTTCCTTTGTCGCCTTCCTTTGGTTGCCACCCTGCCAGCCGGACAACTTCTCTGCGGTCTATGGCTGGATCAGGGACTTGGCCGTTTAGGATAGACAAGTACTTCGGCTGTCTAGAATGTAGCTACCGTATAGATAAAAAGGTAGCCGGGCGAAGGGATGAAATAATACATTCATAGGCAAAATCTTACCATATAGATAAAAAGGTAGCCCTCGAGTGCTCCTCGGGGGTCCTGTTGTCTTTGCATAACACAAAAGGTAGCGTGGTACATACAGTGCATCAACTGTAAAATTGACGGAGAAGATTCGTGTTCCATGGGCGCTCCGTTTCCTTGCCGGAATCGTCCCTCTTGCATGCCCTGGGCTTCTGTGTGTCGATGAGGTAGTAGGAGTCGTTTCCAGGGCCTTGCTGATGATGAAAGGCCCCTCCCAAGGGGTCGAGATCTTATGCTGGCCGGCTGTTCGCTGGATCAGCCGGAGCACAAGGTCCCCCTTGCGGAAGGATCATGGCCTGACCTGCCGGTTGTGGTAGCGGCGTAGGCTCTACTGGTAGATGGCGGACCGGCTGAGTGCCAGTAGCCAGGCCTGTTCCAGCAGATCGACGCTGTCTTCTTGCGCCTCCTTCGCTTCTGCCTCCGTGTACATGGTGACGCCAGGCGAGTCAAACTTGATGTCAGTTGAGATGACGGCCTCGGCCCCGTACACGAGGAAGAAATGAGTGAAGACGGTTTCTTTGTTCGGTGTAGTCCGGAGACTCCAAAGGATAGCCGGAAGCTCCTGGATCCAGCAGCCGGCCGAGCACTCCAGCGGCTCGACCAGTCGGGGCTTGATGCCAGACAAGATGAGGCTGTTTGCTCACTCCACCTGGCCGTTTGACTGCGGATGGGCAACGGACGCTAAGTCCAGTCGGATGCCCTGCGTCGCGCAGAAACGGGCCAGGACGCCCTTGGCGAAGTTTGTGCCATTGTCGGTGATGATGTTGTGCGGTACGCCGTACCGGACGGTGATGTCCGCGATGAAGGTCACAACAGTCAGACCGTTCAACTTCTTGATTGGCTTCGCTTCAATCCACTTTCCTAACAATCCTTATCTTCTCTTCTGACAGGCGGCGGAGGGGTTGCTTGAACTGCTTTGCATCCGACCTTACATGTAGCCTGTGCTCGGCGAAATCCATCGGAACACCCGGCATGTCTTTGGGAGACCATGCGAAGATGTCCCGATTCTCACGGAGGAAATCGACGAGCTCACTTTCCTATTTGTTGTCGAGGTTCGACCCTACAACAACAAATCTCTCCGGGTGCATCGGGTCCAAGGCAATCTTCTTGGTTTCTTTGGCCGGCTGGAAGGAGCCCAGAGCCTCCGTATCCTTGGGGTTGGATGGCATGTCCGGCTGCTTGCTGGCCATCGCCACCACCCGATCAAGGAGATGCTCTTCTTCGGCGATGACGAGGGACTCAGCCATCCAACTGCTAGCCACCGCGCACGCGGCCGAATTCTGGTAATTGCTGGTTATGGTGATGATGCCCTTGGTGCCTGGCATCTTCATCTTGAGGTAGGCATAGTGCAGTACTGCCATGAACTTGGCCAGTGCAGACTGGCCTAAGAGCGCGTGGTAGGGGTTGTCCAGGTCAACCACCTCGAATCAGATTAGCTCGCGGGGAAGTGATCTTTGTCACCGAATAGGACGTCTATCTTGATATTGCCGATTGGGGAGCAGGAAAGTCCGGCTACGATGCCGTGGAAGACAGTCCAACTAGGCAGGAGCTGCTTCTCCTTGATGCCCAGCTTCTCCATGGTGTCACGGTAGAGGATGTTGATGCTACTACCGCCATCTATCAGGATCCGGGAGAAGCGGAAAGCTTGCCTCTCCATTGAGAAGGTGGAATCCAACACCATGGCATAGGAACCCGGCGAAGGCATCACGGCCGGGTCATCAGCGCGTGAACTCCGGGACCTCTGAGGCGACGGTGTTCACCTCCCGATGATGCTGGCGCCGGCTATGCCTGTCGTTGGCTTCACTGGTGAAGATGACGTAGGTGGCATTGGCCTCGGGGAACTCATCTTAGAGCCTGCCGTATGGCCGGGGAGCCGGCGCTGAAGGAGGCGCCAGCGCCGGGCTAGCCGCCGAAGGCGGCAGGCCCTCGCCCTTGGCAATCCGAGGGAGCCAGTGGCATTTCCGGGTGGTTGGTTACACGGCTTCGCGCCACTGTGGAACTTGCAAGGAGCATCAAGTTTTTGCTCGAAGGAGAAGGCGGGCAACCAAGTGGGCTAGCCGCCCTTCTGACGCTTGGGGCCGGGCTGCCCCTCCGGCTACTGATCTTCGACTATTGCCACATGCCGGCTGCTGGAAGCCGGCAGCTAGGCCTTGCGCTTGTTATCATTTGGCTGCTGGCGTCGGTTGAAGTCACCAGCCGGCGTTTGAGGAGTCGAAAGGAGCACCTTCCCGGAGGCATCAACCCGGATCTCCGACTTCATGGAGGAGTCGGCGGTGGCGTACTTGTCCGCCACGATCAAGAGCTCGTCTAGTGTAGCAGGCTCATCACCCAAGAGCTTGTGCTTGAACAAGGTGCCTTCTCTGCATCCGGCGGTGAAGTACTCGATGGCCTACACCTCGTGCACCCCTTCGCAGGAATTGCGCAACTCGGCCCAATGCATCAAGAAATTGTGGGTGGACTCGGTCGGACCTTGGACGCACATGGAGAGCTGGCGAGGCTTGGGCGGCCGCTTGTAGGTGCTGGTGAAGTTGTGGATGAAGACATCGGCGAAGTCCAGCCAGCTGTTGACGCTGTACGGCTTCAGGCAGTTCAGCCATGTCCGGGCCATGCCCCGAAGCATGAGCTGAACGTACTTCACGACAACGTGCTTGTTGTCGTTTGCTATGCTGATGGCCGTGGAGTAGCTGACCAGCCAGTCCTCCGGCTTCACGGAGCTGTTGTACTTGGGAGTATCTCAAGGGAGCGATCACCCTTTGGGGAAGGGCTCATCCCGAATGTGGGGGCCGAAACAAGCCAGGCCGATTGCATCTTATTCTTCCATGGCCAGGGATCTAGCAAGTCGCTCAATCCAGTGGCGCGCGTCGTTCTCTCCGACTCCTTGACGGGAGCCCAGCTGTCAGATGTGGGGTTCCGGCAAACCCTTAAGGTTCGAACACCGGGGTGCGCGTGAAGTCTTTCCTTCCCACCAATCTACACCCTAGCTCGCTAAGATCTCGCGGACGAACTCGACGAACTCGCAACACAGAAAGACACCAGATTTATACTGGTTCGGGCCACCGTTGTGGTGTAATACCCTACTCCAGTGTGGTGGTGGTGGATTGCCTCTAGGGCTAATGATGAACAGTACAAGGGAAGAACAGCCTCCTCAGGTTGAGGTGTCCTTGAGCTCGGTGAGCTTGTGTGTGTGAGGATGGTCTGGATGATCTGTCCCTTGCTAAGGTGGTGGCTAGTCCTATTTATATTGGCCCTGGTCCTCTTCCCAAATATCGAGCGGGAAGGGAGCCAACAATGGCGGGCCGATTTGAAGGGGGATAGCTAGTACAAGCTATCTTGACAAAAGTGGTCTTCGCCTGCGAAAAGCTATGTGGTGACGCCGTCTTGGGCTCCACGATGACCTTCGTCTTGCCGTCCTCTTGGTCTTGGTCTCGTTGCACCAATATAGCAACCTTTGCCTGATGCCTCGGTACTCTTCGCCTGTGCTGGCCTCCTTAGCACCAAAGAGGAAACAAGGACGCTGCACGTGTTGGCGCCTGCCTGGCGCCCGCCTAGTGTCGTGCATCACGGCTCATGTCACGAGGGTCTCATGAGGTTTGCCCCGCCTTGATATCTCCGCTCCTTGTGAGCCTACCTGGCTAGGCCACTCCAGAGGAGGCCTTGCGTCGTCCACCTCGCGAGGCTTGGACCCTGTCTTGGATGCTTTGTTGGTGAAGATGGGTCGTACGGCCTGCAGGCTCAGCCACACTGCGGGCCGTAGGCAGGCAAGTCTGGGGACCCCCGTTCCCAGGACGCCGACAGTAGCCCCCGGGCACAAGGTGCGCTCGGGCTTGGCTTCGCGGCGAAGCCAAAGTCCAAGCTCGGAGCACCGCGGGCCCCAAAAGCATGTGGCCTTGATTGACGTGTGGTGGATGATTGGACATGGGCATCTCCGCTTCCCCACGCTACCCTTGAATCCGCCTGGCTATGTGGCCCCGCCTCTTACACAATTATTCTTCTTCTGCCACGCCCGGCTCTTCCAATCTCCCTACTGCCTCGATGCCCTACTCCACCTTCTCAGTCCGACCTATGCTCCGCCCGCTTCGCCACCACGGCGCCGAAGCAAGCCGAAAAGGGGAAGAAACCCTTGTCCCTGCCAACTGCGCCTCCATCCTTCGAGCCGGCGCTCGGCCGGCCTCGGGTGCTCAATGACGAGGCCATGGACAAGGTGCACCCCATGCTTGCCTCCAGTTTCAACGAGTGGGGAGAGACACCGGCTTGGCCCGCGTCTCGCACCAGCATGGCTCGGGCAGTTACCGAGGTTCCGATCTTCATTGATTCCCTTTGGGCTGGCCTGATTCCTCCCTTCTCCGCCTTCTTCAATGCGGTGCTCGAGCACTATCAGATCCACATTCTCCATCTCGATCCTCAGGCCGTGACCCTTCCTGCCGTCTTCGCCTTCATGTGTGAGGCCATGGTGGGCATCGCCCCCTCCGTGGCACTCCTCCGCCACTTATTCTCGTTGCATCTCACCGGTCCCCGGCATAGCTCAAGGTGCATGGGTTTCCAGGTCGTGGCTGCGACGGCAGGCATGGGGATTGACTTCGAGCTCCCTTCATCCACGAGCGAGTTCCGTATGCGATGGGTGTTTGTTGACGCCGGCGTGCTCAACCCTCTGCTCCAAGATCCGGTGGGGCCTGCTATTCCAAACTCTGGCTGGGGTCATCAGAAGCTCACGAGCCCCTGCCTTGCCCCCGTCTGGGCCAGGCTGAGGTGGTTGAAGGACCTTGGCGTGACTGCGCCCATGGTGGTGAGGGAGTTCGTCAGGCGTCGAGTTGCTCCACTCCAGCGCCATTCTCGCCTGATGTGGGACTTGCTCAGCAGACGGGACAAAATGAGGTTTCAGGAGGAGGGGCTTCCTCTCATTGCGCGGCAGACAGTGCTCACGGTCCTGTCAGGTGTCCCTCTGCCAGACGAGATGCCCAGGAACAGCTGCATGTTGTACCGCTGCCAGAACAAAGTCACATTTGCCGCAAACATGCCTTCCTTTGATGTAACACCCTCGATGCGGCTATATCTCCCACGTGTCGAAGCATGACTTAGAGGCATAACCGCATTGAAGGCAATGTCGCAAGAGGGGTAATCTTAACACATCCCATGTACTGAATAGAAAAGAGGTATAGGGTTGGCTTACAATCGCCACTTCACACAATACATGAATAAAGTATTACAACATCCAGATACAAACAAGGTCCGACTACGGAACCAAAATAAAAGAAGACTACCCCTACTGCTACAGATCCCCGATCGCCCCAACTGGGCTCCACTACTGATCAACTGGAAATGGAACAACAGAACGAACACGATCTTCATCGAGCTCCTCCTTGAGCTCGGTTGCGTCACCTGCACGGTATCATCGGCACCTGCAAACTGGGTTTGGAAGTAATCTGTGAGTCATGGGGACTCAGCAATCTCACACCCTCTTGGTCAAGACTATTTAAGCTTATAGGTAGGGAAAGGTATGAGGTGGAGCTGCAGGAAGCACTAGCATATATGGTGGCTAACATACGCAAAAGAGAGCGAGAAGAGGAGGCAAAGGCACGATCGAAAAACTATGATCAAGAAGTGATCCTAGAACAACCGACGGTCAAGCATAACTCCAACACCGTGTTCACTTCCCGGACCCCGCCGATAAGAGACCATCACGGCTACACACGCAGTTGATGCATTTTAGTTAAGATAAGTTTCAGCTTCTCTACAACCGGACATTAACAAATTTCCATCTTCCCATAACCGTGGGCACGGCTTTCGAAAGTTCAAATCCCTGCAGGGGTGTCCCAACTTAGCCCATCACAAGCTCTCACGGTCAACGAAGGATATTCCTTCTCCCAGGAAGACCCGATCAGACTCAGAATCCCGGTTACAAGACATTTCGACAATGGTAAAACAAGACCAGCAAAGCCACCCAGATGTGTCGACAAATCCTGATAGGAGCTGCACATATCTCATTCTCAGGGCACATCGGATGAGCCAGACGTCAGGTTGGCATAGACCCTGGTTGCCCAGGGATCTTGACGAGGCGACGACGTTCAATGATGGAGCTCGGGCGGCATGCGGTGGCGACGACGAAGCCACGAGGGGTGCGAGGCGGCACAACGGCGGATGGGCGGAGTCCCACGGGCGGTGGCGCGAGGCGCACTGCATGGAGGCGCGGTGGCGAGGTGCGGCGATCTTCGGCGGAGTTCCGGCAAGGCGGGCACGGGCGGCGGCGGATCCGGGCTCGCGCGGGCCCCGGATGGGCTTCGGCGGGCCTGGCAAAGTGGTGGAGGTGGAGAGGCGACGTGGTGGCTCCGGATAGGCTACGGGCGGTGGCGGCGATGACGTGGCATGACGTGATTGGCTGAATTGACGTGGAGGGGCGTGGTGGACATGTCCGGCGCGGTGAGGACGCGTCTGGTGGCGCGGGGAAGGTGGGATCTAGGGTTTGGACTGCGAATTTTCGGAGGAGACACATATATATAGGTAGAGGGAGCTAGGAGTGTCCAAATTGAGCACGGTTTTCGGCCACGCAATCGTGACCGAACGCCCGAGATGATGGAGGGGGTTTTGGTGGGTTTTGGGCCACTTTGGAGGGGTGTTGGGCTGCAACACACCCGAGGCCTTTACAGTTCCTCGGTTTACCGTTGGAGTATTAAACAAAGTCCAAATGGTACGAAACTTGACATGCGGTCTACCGGTAGTGAACCAAGGCCGCTTGGCAAGTCTCGGTCCAATCCGAGAACGTTTAACACCCGCACACGAAAAGAGGCAAAAGAGGACACCGGATGACATCGGAGCGCCGGATTGAGAAACGGACAACGGGAAAAATGCTCGGATGCATGAGACGAACATGTATGCAAATGCGATGCGCATGATGACAAGATATGAAATGCTTGACACGCAAGCAAATGACAAGGCAACAACAGCGAATAACTGGAAGACACCTGGCACATCAGTCTCGGGGCGTTACAACACTCCACCACTACGAGAGGATCTCGTCCCGAGATCTAGAATGGCACCGGAGGGAAAAGGGAAGAGAAAGAGAAGAGGTAAAACTAAGTTGCTTCTTTGACAAACGAGTGAAACCAAAGAACCTTGACATGTTGAACAAAATTGAAAGAAAGAAAGCAACGGAGATGAACGAAGTTGAAAGCACTCCGTTAGAAAAGAGAAACAAGGAAGAACAAATCTGTATAGCACTCCGGTTGAAAAGAGATGCAAGACTTGATAGGACGAAAATGACTTGAGCAGAGGACACAACACTCTGGTTAAACTGGATAAGAATGAAAAGAACATGATCCTGACAAAACAAGAAGATGGGTTGAATTGAGCAACCTCACAATGCCTCCGGAAGAAATGAAAGAATGGAAATGAAATGAACGGAGGGAACACAAGATCTTGAGAGAGCACGATTACAACAAATGCTAGAATGGAGTTGTTGGATTATCAACAGCGAAAAGAACAAGGTTGTAGTGGGCTTATGGAGAACATCTCAAAATTATGAGGTGAAAATTCTGCCACTAATGAAAACAATGGATTTGGATTGGTATAAGCAAGAAGACGAGAAACTAAATCACTGGGAGGATAGAAGAACTTGGGTCATTTATAAGCACCATAAATAGCAACAATTCTTAGGGAAAGGCTTTAGGTGAAATATTACCCAAGATAACTCCAAAGACGAGATTGATGGATTTAAAATACATCATTCTTAACAACATGTGAATCATGAAACATGAACTCAGATTAACAAGAATGACATAATACCACCTCCAATGATACGGTAGAAAGAATTGCACTTCGGAATGCAAGATGAAGAATGCTTGAGCTCCTATGAAAAAGAATCTTGATGAACACTTGAGAAGGATTTAAGTCTTTGCTGAACCATCATGTAGTACCTCCATGAAAACTCCGGTAGCAAAAGGATGCTCACAAGAACGGAAAGAGAAGTTGAAAACGCAAGGTGAAACCTTGTAATGATCTAGATGGATCTCCGTGATAATTAGAGCTTGGAACTCCGAGAAAGAAAAGATGAACAAAAGAAAATCAAGAATTTGATGAGCCTCCAGAATAAAGAATTAATCGCTTGGATGAAACAAGAATAAGAATTACATTATGCTTATCCTTCATCAATTATATTGATGACAAGCAACGGATAGCATACAACTTATTCCAGTAGAAAGGATTAAGAGAGATATAAATCAAACTTGAGAAGGTCTTCAACGAACCACCGGTAGGATTGAAACAACGAATAAATTGATACGATAAACGAAGGAAGAGAAATCTTGAATGAACCACCGTAAGAATTGAAAATGAACGTAGCAAAGGCACAATTCACCGGGAAGACTTGAAAAATGAATGAAGATACTTGAGGGGATTTAGATACAAATGAACGAAGATGCTTGAGAGTATTTAGATACCAGTGAAACGAATAGATCACGAACTGATTAGAGAATATTTGAATGATGCACCGGTAAGATTTTGAGAACAATAGCTGAAAGCTGAGAATGAATAATCCAAAATGATGGCCTTCGGACAATCGAACTAAAAAGACTCATGAATTGCTCCGGAAAGGTGAAAAGAATTCTCACAATCGAAAACAATTATGAGAGGAAGGCAATGGGCTAGAATCACAAATCTTAGGGAGAACGGATAAGATTGCAGAGAAACTCTTCTTCGGTCTTCAAATGTTGATAATGATGATGAGAAGCACCACCAAGAATTGTTGAGAAACTCCGTAATAATGAAGAATAGAAAGGTTGAACCAATGATGAAAAGAATTTGAAAGATCTTGGCGAAAAGCATCTGACTGATGAAAAAATCATTCTTACTTCAAACTTTAAAAGATTTGAGAATAGCTTCGGGAAAAAATTATAAGAGTCAAGTAAGATCCTGGGAAAGACCTGTGGGTTAGGGCCCACTCAAGAGAAACACCGTAGGACGATTTAAAAGAGAGAAAGCACCGGTTGAATTAAATGGCTAGAATTAGATAACAACCTCGAAATAGGTTGAACAGTTGTTGAACGAAAAGGCCAGTCTTCTGAGATATCTTCAGCACTCCAGAACAATTGAATAGCAAGCGGGGAATGATTAAGAGGTGCACCGGCATGAGAAAAGCATTTGAAACGAGGAAAAGGGATATGATCAACAATGATTGACTTGAAACCACCGGAGATGAAAAGAATGAAGAATGACGAACTTGAAGCTTCCTTAGCATCTTCATGAGAATCACCGGATAAGAACATTGAAAGAAAAGAATGAAGATAATTCACATGAATATAATGGATACTTGATTAAGAAATCCGAGTCCTTGAAGAAAAAAGGTTGGGAGGGCGGGAAAACAAAGGCAGCTTGGGACGGATGAAACAAACAACATTGAGAAGACTTGAGTTGATCTTGCGGATGTTGAAAAGATCGGATCCACTTGAAGAGATACACACCGGTTGAAAAGGATTGACATGACAATCTCGATTATCATGAAGGATTGGCATTCACATCGGAGTATGAGAACACCGCTTAGAAAAGGTATGGAATCAACACTTGACTTTGAAGCGACTCAAATACCACAACTGAAAATAAAAACAAAGGATTGGCTTGTAGAATAAGCCGGATCAAACATATGATAGAGATTTCGTCCGAAGTTTTTGTGGTGGGGCCTACACGGGCTCGATCGTACAGCACCATCATGTACAGGGCAGTGCACATGACATACGAAGCGTCCCCGAGTCAGCATAGCCAAGGACTCTTTAAGACACAATGAGACCACTGTAAAACCAACCGTGAATAGGCGGACCACTAGACTTCGAACCCCAATTTCATATCATACATCTGTCGGAAAGATATCCTAGGAGCTACTTGAATTCCCACTTATAAACTCCCGAAACTTTCTGGTTATGCAATCGAGTGTTGGGGATACAGGGGAAGCAAAATATCTCACCCAAACTAACAAATCCTACATCCATCTGTATCCATCCTTCAACACATAACCAAGAAACCTTCGGAAATCGCTTACCTCAACCTTCGAAAAGCATCCGTTATACGAGTTATGGTAATACTCCTGAACTCCCGCCCAGTACTGGGTGGCGTCGAGGTTATCTCACCAACAACTGCATAAAGGAGATTTTTGATGTCGGCAAAACTCAGGTATTCCAGAACTGCAACGATAAAATTGTGACGACAACACCTTGGAGCTCAACTCCTCGGGACACTGCCACAACCCCTAAATGTCAGGAGGCACCAAGAACAATGTTCTCGTCACAAAACCATCGGAACGATTCCAAGATACCCGCATGATCCTAATTTTTTTAGTGAAATTTGAGAAAAGAAGAGTCAAAACTCTATGTCAGGATGCCTTACCAGAGCGACGAAGGGACTAAGGAGTAAAAAGAATCCTACTCTCCGATATATATAATCCTAAATGACTCAAAACATTTTTTAGACTCAACAACGCCAACGATTCGATCAAGCAGGGGGCTCCTAAGTCGGGGAAGGCTCTGATTACCAACTTGTAACACCCTCGATGCAGCTATACCTCCCATGTGTCGAAGCACGACTTAGAGGCATAACCGCATTGAAGGCAATGTCGCAAGAGGGGTAATCCTAACACATCCCATGTACTGAATAGAAAAGAGGTACAGGGTTGGCTTACAATCGCCACTTCACACAATACATGAATAAAGCATTACAACATCCAGATACAAACAAGGTCCGACTACGGAACCAAAATAAAAGAAGACTACCCCTACTGCTACAGATCCCCGATCGCCCCAACTGGGCTCCACTACTGATCAACTGGAAATGGAACAACAGAATGAACACGATCTTCATCGAGCTCCTCCTTGAGCTCGGTTGCGTCACCTGCACGGTATCATCGGCACCTGCAAACTGGGTTTGGAAGTAATCTGTGAGTCATGGGGACTCAGCAATCTCACACCCTCTTGGTCAAGACTATTTAAGCTTATAGGTAGGGAAAGGTATGAGGTGGAGCTGCAGGAAGCACTAGCATATATGGTGGCTAACATACGCAAAAGAGAGCGAGAAGAGGAGGCAAAGGCACGATCGACAAACTATGATCAAGAATTGATCCTAGAACAACCGACGGTCAAGCATAACTCCAACACCGTGTTCACTTCCCGGACCCCGCCGATAAGAGACCATCACGGCTACACACGCAGTTGATGCATTTTAGTTAAGATAAGTTTCAGGTTCTCCACAACCGGACATTAACAAATTCCCATCTGTCCATAACCGCGGGCACGGCTTTCGGAAGTTCAAATCCCTGTAGGGGTGTCCCAACTTAGCCCATCACAAGCTCTCACAGTCAATGAAGGATATTCCTTCTCCCAGGAAGACCCGATCAGACTCGGAATCCCGGTTACAAGACATTTCGACAATGGTAAAACAAGACCAGCAAAGCCACCCAGATGTGCCAACAAATCCCGATAGGACCTGCACATATCTCGTTCTCAGGGCACACCGAATGAGCCAGACGTCGGGTTGGCATAGACCCTGGTTGCCCAGGGGGCGCCGGACATCGCTCAGGTTGGACCAACACTTAGAGAAGCACTGGCCCGGGGGGTTAAAATAAAGATGACCCTTGAGTCTGCAGAACCCAAGGGAAAAAGGCTAGGTGGAAAATGGTAAAACCAAGGTTGGGCCTTGCTGGAGGAGTTTTATTCAAGGCGAACTGTCAAGGGGTTCCCATTATAACCCAACCGTGTAAGGAACGCAAAAACAAGGAACATAACACCGGTATGACGGAAACTAGGGCGGCAAGAGTGGAATAAAACACCAGGCATAAGGCCGAGCCTTCCACCCTTTACCAAGTATATAGATGCATTGATTAAATAAGAGGTATTTTGATATCCCAACAATAAACATGTTCCAACAAGGAACAAACTCCAATCTTCACCTGCAACTAGCAACGCTATAAGAGGGGCTGAGCAAAGCGGTAACATAGCCAAACAACGGTTTGCTAGGACAAGGTGGGTTAGAGGCTTGACATGGCAATATGGGAGGCATGATATAGCAAGTGGTAGGTATCGCAGCATAGGCATAGCAAAAGAGAGAGCATCTAGCAAGCAAAGATAGAAGTGATTTCGAGGGTATGGTCATCTTGCCTGCAAAGTTCTCCGAGAAGACGAAAGCTTGAACCTCGTAAATGTACTCAACGGGCTCCTTGATCACGTACTCGTCTCCCGTCTCTACCCAAAGCAAGAACACAAGCAAAGAGAGACACAATCAACCACGTGCAATGCACAAGCAACATGATGCAAAACATGACATGATATGCGGGACGTGATATGTGATGCATATGCGTGATTTGGAAAGGAAAGATTGAACCTGGCCTCAACTTGGAAAACCAAGAGTGCCACTGGAAAGATGAGTTGATTTCGGTCAAAATCGATATAAAGATCACCGGAATCGGATGCACGGTTTGCAAATGGCAAGCAAAACAAATATGGCACTGATCTGCGATTAATAGCACGAGGCCATCTAAATGCATCAAGAACAACAAGCTACTGCACTCTAACATGACAACAAAACACATGGCAGGTATCCACTGAAGATGCTTGACAAAGGATGAACACTGAGCTACAGATAATTCACTCAATAGGAGGTTAGAACAAGCATGGCAAAAGTGCAAAAGATATCAGGTTACAGACTTAGTGAAAATAACAACATGGCAGGAATTCAACATCAGGAAGAAATGTTAAGAGCAAGATAACAACATGCTACAGGAACATATCATGGCAAAGCAAGGCATGGCATGAAGCTACTCAAAGCATACAACAAAATTCCCTTACTGACCATAAGCCAAAAGGGATCAGAAAATACAATGGCAACCATGTGAACATAGCAACTTTCGTTAACAGATTCAGACTCAGCAGAAAACTGGAACATGGCAAAACAGATTCACGTAGGCATGTTTACGAGCTTGATGCACTCACCACAAGGCATTGCATGACAAACTAAGCATACACCTAGCAAGTAGACATGGCATATAAGCTAAACATGGCAAGAACAACCTCATAGCATGCATGGATCAACTACAACAAGCTCGGCAAAATTGCTTAACATGTAAACGATCTGCCAGGAACATTTTATAGCAAAAGTAGAGCTTGATTGAGTCAATCTAGGGTGCTCCATAAATGCAAACAAAGACATGGATGGATAGAGCATATCAATATCTCAAAATCACCCTTACTGAACATGCTCAAAAGAGGCATGTATCACTCTGTAGCAACATGAATACATGACATAAAAATATCAGCAGATCAAAGACTTAGTGAAATTCTAAGTCCCTGAAATCAGCAACATCATTAGAGCTACTTTGCATGCTTGTTCTAGTCACCACAGAGATCACAAAAATACATGGCATACACCCCTATAAAGATGGCATGGCATACTTCAAAACACATGTAGGGCTCAAGTTCATAGGAGGCACGCATTAAACATGGCAAAAATGACAAATGACCAAGTACTGATAAGAATCTGAAACTAATATAAACTAGCACTCTTGCCACAGCATTTAAGGCATCAAGATGAACTCAAATGAACATGGTGCAATGGAATGAAATGCAGTGCTCGTCGAGGCGAACAATTTGATATGCTACACGCCCAAAACGGAGCCACGGATGCAAAGTTATGATGCGATGAACATGGCCTGAAAATATGCAGATCTGGGGACTTAGTGAAAATAAACAGGACCGAAAATGAGCGTTGGATAACTATAATGTGCACAAGGCGGTGAATAGGGGAATGCTCACCACATGGGCTCGGCCCAAGAAGGGGTGAGACAGGCAGGCCGGAGCTGACGGGCCATATGGGATGCGGTGGCCCACGCGGCCCACGAGGTCAGGCCGACAGGACGTCGTCCTCCTCCTGATCGCCCGATCGGATTGGGGAGGCCAGGAGGCGGCGGGTGGTGCTCGCCTATGACGATGGTGAGACGACGAAGCCGAGCCGAGGCGGGACGGGGACTGGCCGGATCCGGACGGATCTAGGGTGGCCGAATCCATCCCCGGCGGCAGCAGGGTCGGGCGGTGCCGGAAACTCCGGGCGGCGGCGGGCGACAGAAGTGGCGCGGGCGCCATGGCGACGGGGGCATGCGACGATGAGGAGAAGGCCGGCGGGATCTTGACGAGGCGGCGACGTTCAACGATGGAGCTTGGGCGGCATGCGGTGGCGACGACGATGCCACGCGGGGCGCGAGGCGGCACAGCGGCGGATGGGCGGCGTCCCACGGGCGGTGGCGCGAGGTGCACTGCATGGAGGTGCGGTGGCGAGGTGCGGCGAACTCCGGCGGAGTTCCAGCGAGGCGGGCGCGGGCGGCGGCGGATCCGGGCTCACGCGGGCCTCGGATGGGCTTCGGCGGGCCTAGCGAAGTGGTGGAGGTGGAGAGGCGACGTGGCGGCTCCGGATAGGCTGCGGGCGGTGGCGGCGATGATGTGGCACAACGTGATTGGCTGGAGTGACGTGGAGGGGCGTGGTGGACATGTCCGGCGCGGTGAGGACGCGTCCGGTGGCGCGGGGAAAGTGGGATCTAGGGTTTGGACTGTGAATTTTCGAAGGAGACACGTATATATAGGTAGAGGGAGCTACGAGTGTCCAAATTGAGCACGGTTTTCGGCCACGCGATCGTGATCAAACGCCCGAGATGATGGAGGGGGTTTAGGTGGGTTTTGGGCCACTTTGGAGAGGTGTTGGGCTGCAACACACACGAGGCCTTTACGGTTCCTCGGTTAACCGTTGGAGTATTAAACGAAGTCCAAATGGTACGAAACTTGACAGGAGGTCTACCGGTAGTGAACCAAGGCCGCTTGGCAAGTATTGGTCCAATCCAAGAACGTTTAACACCCGCACACGAAAAGAGGCAAAAGAGGACACCGGATGACATAGGAGCGCCGGATTGAGAAACGTACAATGGGAAAAATGCTCGGATGCATGAGACGAACATGTATGAAAATGCGATGCGCATGATGACAAGATATGAAATGCATGACACACAAGCAAATTACAAGGCAACAACAGTGAATAACTGGAAGACACCTGGCACATCGGTCTCGGGGCGTTACATTTGATGAGTGGGGGCTGCGCCCAGTCGGCTTGGTGGGGCCCCGCGAGAACCCCATCATTGTGGTCCCTTTCTTCGCCACCGGCATCGGGCTCGCCCCAGGTGACGGTGCGGGGGAGCTAGCTGCGACGGGGGCCGGTGGCTCGGGTGCTGAGGAGCACATGTCGTGTGGTGATCCGGGGGCGTTGTCCTCGGGAGCCTGCACGCCCCTCCTGAGGCGTCGGTTGCCGAGGAGATGCGGCATGCGGCTCCCGAGGCTGAGGCTCCGGGAGCCTCGGGAGGTCGCAGTGGGAAGGAGCTGGGCTGTTCGGCTCAGCCGGGCTCCCCTAAGGCCATCCCTCTCGGGTCTTCTTCGGCTCCGCCGTGCACCGGCCATCACGTCTAGCGCTTCGGTCGCCTTTGTGTGGACTTCGAGGAGATCCACAAGAGGAAGGGATCTCCAAGCGGCAGCGGTATCTTTGGGCTGTTGAAGCGACGAAAGTACATCGCCATCGATGAGTAAGTACCTTATCTTGGTGATCTTCTGTGCTGCCTTCCTTTCCTGACGATTGTCCCCTCAGGACCCCTTCTGCTAAGGCCGTGAAATCTCCAGAGAAGCAGCTCCCTCTCGTCCCGTCGCACCCACCAAGCTCCAACGCTACAGGCTCGGGCACTGCCCACGGCGTGGGGTCAGCCATGGGAGTTGGTCTGTCATCAAGGCGCCCCGAGCTTGCGCCTTCGCCGTCCTTTCTTCGAGGCCTTGCTCGGAGCGCAGCACGTGTGCCAAGGGCTCCTCCACTGGTCACGGTCGATAGCTGGCTAGCCTTGATCCTGGGGTCTTCTTCAAGCAGCGGGCCTTGTTCGGTTCGGGGCCCTCGCGAGGGTCGTCTGGCGCCTGGGGCCGCCAGCCCCCAGCCCCCAACCGGGAGGTGGCGCACCACTTGATGCTCCACCCGCCGCCCCCGAGGTGGAGGACGAGGTGGGTCGAGTGTTCGAGCTTGAGCGCGGGCGCAGCGTAGTCCGCCACGAGCTCTTCCAGGAGGCGATGGGCGCGATGAACCGCCTTGGTGAAGAGCTTGCTGGTGTCGACTCGCGTCTTGAGGCTGAAGGTCTTCGGTTGGTGGAGGAGCGGCGCAAGCTGCGAGTGGCCATCAACCTTGGTCTCTATCAGCGCGACCTCGAGAACGCGAAGGCCGAGGCATCCCTCAAGATTGCCAAATTGGCCAGCTCGCGAGCTTTGGAAGAAGCTCACGAGGCTGATCGCCGCCACGAGGCTACGGAGGAGCGCGCGTGGGAGCTTCAGGCCTGGAGCGCGTCCCTTGAGCAGCAGGTAGAGGTGCGCGGGGCCGCTCTTGCATCGCTAAGGGGGACGCCTACGGAGGAAGAGGAGGTCCGGAAGTGCGAGGAGACGCTGGCCCTGGAAGCCGTGGAGCGCAGCCTCGAGCTCGAGCGACTAGAGACGAGGGAGCGTCAAGTCGCTCAAGCAGAAGATGCCGTCGGGGCCCACGAAGCCGGAGTCGAGGAGGAGATCAATCGTCGGGTGGCCCAGGTTCGCGTGGATCTGGAGGCTAGGTACAACTTGAAGCTGAAGCTCGCCGGTCTGGAGGGTGCGGGCAGGGCCGCCGCCCTTAGACCCAGGTTGAACGAGGTCAAGAGGCGTGCAGAAGCCATAGCCGCCACCCTGGTTACGGCGCAGGCGGACTTGGCCTCCGCCCGTGCCGAGCTGCTTTCCCTCCGGAGACGAGTCGACGGCACCGAGGCCGTCACACGGCAAAGCAGGGAGGAAGTGCTGCAACGTCGAACACTGGAGCACAAGCATGCTCCTATGCTTCAAGACCTTCGGAGAAAGGCCAACACTGCCCTGGTTATATCTTCGACGAGAACGCCCCGACCCCTCACTCGAATGACTACGCCAGCCACCTAATCTTCTTCACCGAGGTGGTGACACACCTGGAGGCTCTATCTGCCAGAGCTCGGCAGCTTGTGGAGGAGAGGGGTCGTGGCCTGCTTAGCGCACCTTCTCCCGCGTCTTCAGCCATCTTCTAAACGCCAACCCCAACTTCGACTTCGACGCTGCCATTGCCCCCGTACCCACGGCCGTCCGGGGCGACCTGGCGCGTTGGGTAGAGGACCATGTTGACGCATTGGTCAGGCCTTCACCTCGGAGGATGATGTGGTGGTGGTCGTCGCAGATGAAGGTGACGTGGTCAACGACGGTGATGGGGGCATCGCCGACGGCGGCAGCGATTCCGAAGAAGATGACGACGACGCGAGTGACGCATCCACGGGTGATTTAGCGAGTGATATCTCTGGCTGATCCCATGTTTTCCTGTAGTTTCATCCTGCACGCAAAACTCGGTCGTGGCCCTTGGAAGACTTTATAAGAGCATTTTGAGAGGGGGAGCCCCTTGTGTAAGCAAATTGCATTTTTTACTTTCCCATGTGATGTGGGTATATGTCCTCGTGAGCTCATGAAGCCGGGGGTGAGTTTCCCGACATGGTTTACCTTAGTCAGCGCCAGCTTAGGGCTAGGTCGCGAGGTGACGAGTTCCTGAGAATCCTGCGGAGCTTACCGCCCCGTTTGAGGGGGCCCCGTAAGAGGTGAGCACCAGGCGTAGTGCTAGCGCGTGCTTGATGAGCGTGTGCTTTTCGTGGTCCGGCTCACAAGGAGCTTTGCGAGGAAAAGCCGATGGACAAGAGTCCCAAACCAAACGAGATCCAGAAGGCAAGAAATGGCTCGAACGTGAAAAGGCACCCCCCACGCGCATCGATAAAAATTCAGCTTCAATTTAAGTCCAGATCCAGAAAGCAAAGCCATAGAAAGAGAGATCCAAAGCAAAAGGCCGCGTCCGGCACCTAGTCTAGTATTCGGGTCTTCAAGTCTTCTCACCAGCGTAGAGCTAAGTGCTGCCACTAGGCGTGGGAGGGAGCCCCAGGGCCTGAGGCCGGCGCTCCTGAGGCTCTGGGGCATGCACAACCCCAACTCATTATTACGTGAGAGTGTCATGGGCGGCGAGCTTCACAGGCACCAGGCCTTCTTCACAGGTACTGGCCTTGCTTCATATCACCAGTCGAGGGCCCCGCCTTGCTCCACCCTCGACCTCCTTTGAGCCGACCGGTCACCAGGACGACACAAAGGAGGGAAAGGGGACGCCAGTGGTTCCCTCGGCGACCACGGGTCCTCTACCGGGGGAAGGGTTGTAGAAGCCACCCCGACAGAGGGCCTACCTCCGGGTGTCCCCTGGTTTCGCGTGCCTTGGGGAGGGGCCTTGCTCCTGGCTCCCACCCGGCGGCCCCAGCATGTCTCCCTTGTTGGAATGGGTGCCGCCGTGCCTGGGACGTCGATCGACGCTGCAACCTGATTCATTTGCAGCCCATGGTTAGCATAAGCTTGTTCCTGAGAGATTAGTGGTACCCTGTAGTTGTCGTTGTCGGCGCGATCGTTCTGGTTCTCCATTGGTTCTTGGAAGGCTTCGAATCCTAGCGCCCCCTCTCCCCAATCTTCTCCAATGAACGAGCCTGGGTCGTCCTCTGGTGCGTACCCTTGGACCATCATGCAGGGCACGTAGGCTTCCGGGGTTGTCACCCCGAACACCTCACCGTGGCGCCCACGCTCCATGTTGCACGGCCCATGGTGGCGCCCTGGGGATGACAGCACGGCATCCGTCTGGGACCGTGGGGGGCGACACTTGCACCCGTGTCCGCCACGTGCGACATGGGGGAGTTGGAGCCCCCTACGCCGCTGGCCGTGCTGATGTTGATGAAGCCCCCGGGCATTGTTGACGGCGTGCGGATGTGGTGAGGTTCGCCGCACGCCCCCGTAGTGGCCTCGGTAGGAAGTCGATAGCAGAAGGGTGGTGCTCTTGACGCTGCTGCATCCAGCAGCTCAGCAACACGCTCCAGCAATGTGTCCCGACCGCTTTCCATCAGTCTGCACCGCAGCAGCTCCCTTGCCACGGTGAGCGCTGCCTGCATGTTCGCTTGCTCCCGCCGTGAGTGCGGCGCCATTGCTGCGGCATGGCTCGCTGCTCTTGCGGCGGCCCGTACCTGCCGTGGGGTGAGGTTGGATGATGCCTGGTCGTGCTTCCCGCGCCAGACAGAGTTTGGCGGCGCCCGTGCTACCTGGAGTGCGGGGTCGAGACCTTCATGGGTAGGCGGCGCTGCCCGGGCTGGCCAGGCTGCCCAGCGGTTGGAGCCGGCCCTTGAGTCGCCGGACATCGTGGCTGAGGAGCGTCGACGAGCTGGCCGGTGGAGGAGGAGCTCCGGCGCACCCCTACCTGGCGTGCCAAATGTCGGATGTGGGGTTCTGGCAAACCCTTAAGGTTCAAACACCGGGGTGTGTGCGAAGTCTTTCCTTCCCACCAATCTACGCCCTAGCTCGCTAAGATCTCGCGGACGAACTCGACGAACTCGCAACACAGAAAGACACCGGATTTATACTAGTTCGAGCCACCTTTGTGGTGTAATACCCTACTCCAGTGTGGTGGTGGTGGATTGCCTCTAGGGCTAATGATGAACAGTACAAGGGAAGAACAGCCTCCTGAGGTTGAGGTGTCCTTGAGCTCGGTGAGCTTGTGTGTGTGAGGATGGTCTGAATGATCCGTCCCTTGCTAAGGTGGGGGCTAGTCCTATTTATATTGGTCCTGGTCCTCTTCCCAAATATCGAGCAGGAAGGGAGCCAACAATGGCGGGCCGATTTGAAGGGGGACATCTAGTACAAGCTATCCTGACAAAAGTGGTCTTCGCCTGCGAAAAGCTCTGTGGTGACGCCGTCTTGGGCTCCACGATGACCTCTGTCTTGCCGTCCTCTTGGTCTTGGTCTTGTTGCACCAATATAGCAACCTTTGCCTGATGCCTCGGTACTCTTCGCTTGCGCTGGCCTCCTTAGCACCAAAGAGGAAACAAGGACGCTGCGCGCGCTAGCGCCCGCCTGGTGTCGAGTGTCACGGCTCATGTCACGAGGGTCTGTGAGGTTTGCCCCGCCTTGATATCTCCGCTCCTCGTGAACCTGCCTGGCTAGGCCACTCCAGAGGAGGCCTTGCATCATCCACCTCGCGAGGGTCTTGGATGCTTTGTTGGTGAAGATGGGCCATACGGCATGCAGGCTCAGCCACACCGCGGGCCGCAGGCAGGCAAGCCTGGGGACCCCCGTTCCTAGGACGCTGACACCAGCCGACCTCCAAGGGTCGGATGATCAACAGGTGGCGGTGAGGCACGCCTCTCCCTACGCGGGGGGGGGGACACCCATCCCGCCGCTAATCTGCTCGTGGGTGACCATCTTGGTCACGCACTATTGTGATGCGAGAGCTCCGACTGCGGCTAGCAACCATCTCTTGCCCTCGCTGATCACGAGTGCCGCCTGTTGGGGACCGAGAGGTCGCTCCATGCTCATGGCGAGGGGGGTTTCGGCTTGCTCGCTAGGTTCCATCACGCGGCGGCCCGCCTCTTACTACGCGGTCACCACGTCGAGGAGCTGCTGGAGGCGCGCCATCTGGGCGCGCTGCTCGTCGCCCTCCAGGTGGTCCAGTTCGTCTGCCGCCGCCTGGGCGGCACACAGGTTCACCATCGGGGTGGTGTAGACTGGGCGTCCAGCTCCCAGCATGCTGGCGATAGTTGTGCCACGCTGTCGAACCGTGCCCATAGAAGGAAATATGCCCTAGAGGCAATAATAAAGTTATCATTTATATTTCCTTATATCATGATAAATGTTTATTATTCATGCTAGAATTGTATTAACCGGAAACTTAGTGCATGTGTGAATACATAGACAAACAGAATGTCACTAGTATGCCTCTACTTGACTAGCTCGTTGAATCAATGATGGTTATGTTTCCTAACCATAGACATGAGTTGTCATTTGATTAATGGGATCACATCATTCGAGAATGATGTAATTGACTTGACCCATCCGTTAACTTAGCACGATGATCATTTAGTTTGTTGCTATTGCTTTCTCCATAACTTATACATGTTCCTATGACTATGAGATCATGCAACTCTCGAATACCGGAGGAACACTTAGTATGCTATCAAACGTCACAAGGTAACTGAGGGACTATAAAGATCCTCTACAGGTGTCTCCGATGGTGTTTGTTGAGTTGGCATAGATCGAGATTAGGATTTGTCACTCCGTGTATCGGAGAGGTATCTTTGGGCCCTCTTGGTAACGCACATCACTATAAGCCTTGCAAGCAATGTGACTAATGAGTTATTTACGGGATGTTGCATTACGGAACGAGTAAAGAGACTTGCCGGTAATGAGATTGAACTAGGTATTGAGATAGAAACGATCGAATCTCGGGCAAGTAACATATCGATGACAAAGGGAACAACGTATGTTGTTATGAGCTTTGACCGATAAAGATCTTCGTAGAATATGCAGGAACTAATATGAGCATCAAGGTTTCGCTATTGGTTATTGACCGGAGATGAGTCTCGGTCATGTCTACATAGTTGTCGAACCCGTAGGGTCCGCACGCTTAACGTTCTGTGACGATCGGTATTATGAGTTTATGTGTTTTGATGTACCGAAGAAAGTTTGGAGTCCCGGATATGATCATGGACATGACGAGGAGTCTCGAAATGGTCGAGACATAAAGATTGATATATTGGACGGCTATATTCGGACACCGGAAGTGTTTCGGGTGATTTCGGAGAAAACCGGAGTGCCGGAGGGTTACTGGAACCCCCCCCCCCCCCCCCCCCCCCCGTGGGGAACTAGTGGGCCTAGATGGGCCTTAGTGGAGAGAGAGAGGGGCTGCAAGGCAGGCCGCGCGCCCCCTCCCCCTTGGGTCCGAATTGGTCTAGGAGGGGGGTGGCGCCCCCGCCCCTTTTCCTTCCTCTCCCCCACTCCTTCCTTCCCCCTCCTAGTAGGACTAGGAAAGGAGGAATCCTACTCCTGCTAGGAGGAGGATTCCTCCCCTCCTTGGAGCGCCCTAGGGCCGGCCGGCCTCCCCCTTGCTCCTTTATATACGGGGGCAGGGGGCACCCTAGAACACACGAGTTGATCATTGATCCCTTAGCCGTGTGTGGTGCCCCCCTCCACCATAATCCACCTCGGTCATAATATCGTAGTGCTTAGGCGAAGCCCTACGACGGTAGCATCATCATCACCGTCATCACGCCCTCGTGCTAACGAAGCTCTCCCTCAAAACTCAGCTGGATCAAGAGTTCCTAGGACGTCACCGAGCCGAAAGTGTGCAGATCGCGGAGGTGTCGTACTTTCGGTACTAGGATCGGTCGGATCGTGAAGATGTACGACTACATCAACCGCGTTGTCATAACGCTTCCACTTATGGTCTACGAGGGTACACGGACAACACTCTCCCCTCTCGTTGCTATGCATCACCTAGATGGATCTTGCGTGTGCATATGAATTTTTTTGAAATTACTGTGTTCCCCAACAGTGGCATCCGAGCCAGGTCTATGCGTAGATGTTTTATGCAGGAGTAGAACACAAAGGAGTTTTGGGCGTGGGTATATACATATTGTTGTCCGTCACTAGTTGATAGTTGATTTAGCGGTATTGTTGGATGAAGCGGCCCAGACCGACATTACGCGTACGCTTACGCAAGACTGGTTCTACCGGTGTGCTTCGCACACAGGTGGCTGGTGGGTGTCAGTTTCTCCAACTTTAGTTGAATCGGATTCAATGAACAGGGTTCTTTCTAAAGATCAAAAAGCAATCACTATATCGCGTTGTGGTTTTTGACGCGTAGGTAAGAACGGTTCTTGCTCAGCCCGTAGCAGCCACATAAAACTTGCAACAACAAAGTAGAGGACGTCTAACTTGTTTTTGCAGGGCATGTTGTGATGTGATATGGTCAAGACATGATGCTAAATTTTATTGTATGAGATGATCATGTTTTGTAACACAGTTATCGGCAACTGGCAGGAGCCATATGGTTGTCGCTTTATTGTATGAAATGCAATCGCCGTGTAATTGCTTTACTTTATCACTAAGCGGTAGCGATAGTCATAGAAGCAATAGTTGGTGAGACGACAATGATGCTTCGATGGAGATCAAGGTGTCAAGCCGATGATGATGGTGATCATGACGGTGCTTTGGAGATGGAGATCAAAGGCACAAGATGATGATGGCCATATCATATCACTTATATTGATTGCATGTGATGTTTATCCTTTATGCATCTTATTTTGCTTAGTTCGGCGGTAGCATTATAAGATGATCTCTCACTAAATTTCAAGGTATAAGTGTTCTCCCTGAGTATGCACCGTTGCTACAGTTCGTCGTGCCGAGACACCATGTGATGATCGGGTGTGATAAGCTCTACGTTCACATGCAACGGGTGCAAGCCAGTTTTGCACACGGAATACTCGGGTTAAACTTGACAAGCCTAGCATATGCAGATATGGCCTCGGAACACTGAGACCGAAAGGTCGAGCGTGAATCATATAGTAGATATGATCAACATAGTGATGTTCACCATTGAAAACTACTCCATCTCACGTGATGATCCGACATGGTTTAGTAGATATGGATCACGTGATCAATTAGATGCTTAGAGAGATGTCTATCTAACTGGGAGTTCTTAAGTAATTTGATTAATTGAACTTGAATTTATCATGAACTTAGTCCTGATAGTATTTGCATATCTATGTTGTAGATCAATTGCTCGCGTATAGCTTCCCCGTTTTATTTATGGTATGTTCCTAGAGAAAACTATGTTGAAAGATGATAGTAGCAATGATACGGATTGGATCCGTGATCTGAGGATTATACTCGTTGCTGCATAGAAGAATTATGTCCTTGATGCACCGCTAGGTGACATAACTATTGCAGGAGCAAATGCAGATGTTATGAATGTTTAACAAAGCTCGGTATGATGACTACTTAATAGTTAAGTGCACCATGCTTTATGGATTAGAACCGGGACTTCAAAAATGTTTTTGAACGCCACAGATCATATAAGATGTTCTAAGAGTTGAAATTGGTATTTCGTACTCATGCCCGTGTCGAGAGGTAGGAGACCTCTGACAGTACTTTGCCTACAAGATGGAGGAGAATAGCTCAACCAGTGAGCATGTGCTCAGATTGTCTGGGTACTACAATTTCTTGAATCAAGTGGGAGTTAATCTTCCAGATAAGATAGTAATTGACAAAGTTCTCTAGTCACTATCAGCAAGTTACTAGAACTTAGTGATGAACTATAATATGCAAGGGATGAAGAAAGTAATTCCCAAGCTCTTCACGATGCTGAAATCAGCAAAGGTAGAAATCAAGAAATAGCATCAAGTGTTGATGGTTAACAAGACCACTAGTTTTAAGAAAAGGGCAAAGGGAAAGAAAGAGGAACTTCAAAGAAGAATAGCAAGCAAGTTGCTGCTCCCATGAAGAAGCCCAAATCTAGACCCAAGCCTGGAACTGAGTGCTTCTACTTCAAAGGAAATGGTCACTGGAAGTGGAACTGCCCTAGATACCTGGCGGATAAGAAGGATGGAAAAGTGAACAAAAGTATATTTGATATACATGTTATTGATGTGTACTTTACTAGTGTTTATAGCAACCCCTTAGTATTTGATACTGGTTCAGTTGCTAAGAGTAGTAACTTGAAATGGGAGTTGAAAAATAAACAGAGACTAGTTAAGGGTGAGGTGATGATATGAGTTGGAAGTGATTCCAAGGTTCATAAGATAACCATCACACACTCCCTTTACCTTCGAGATTAGTGTTGAACCTAAAATAAATGTTATTTGGTGTTTGCGTTGAGCATAATATGATTGGATCATGTTTATTGCAATACGGTTATTCATTTAAGTCAAAGAATAATTTTTATTCTATTTACATGAATAAAACCTTCTAAGATCATACACCCAAGATGAATGGTTTATTGAATCTCGATCGTAGTGATACACATATTCATAATATCGAAGCCAAAAGATGCAAAGTTAATAATGATACGCTACAAAAAAAATACACTTCCGTGATGATACGTGTTTGTCACAGTAGGTTGCGTTTTTTGTCACGCATGTACATCCATGACAATTTTATGACAGAATCAAGATAGTCATATCTGTGTTGTCGTAGAAGTGTTCCATGACATTACCAAAATTATCATCATGAAAGTGCCCACTTCCATGACGATAAATCGCGCGTCACAGAAGTGCTTTTCTCAAGGGTGACCGACACGTGGTATGCACCGTAAAGGAACTCCGTTAAGCTATCGGGTCCGGTTTTGGATCCGATAACCCGTTAACAGCCGGGACCAATGGGAACTTTTCACGTGCAAAGTTCTGATTAGCCGGAGGGAACACCTGTTAGCTCGTCAGTGGGCCAGATGTCGCCCGTCCATTGGAGGAGACATGCCTATGATACGTCGACACGTGGTTGGGCCCAACAGAGGCCCATATAGGTTAAAAAGGCCGGCCCAGTCAAAGGCCCGTAGTACTTACTCACGTACTAGTGGGCCAGCCCAATAACGGCCTGCTTAATAAAGGCCCATTTCTCCGAAGCCAGATCTGGCCCGTTAATTGTTTGCCGAATATTTGGGCCAAATTACAGCCCAGTGACTTTCCGCCTGTTAGAGGCCCGATGTAGACATGGGCCCATTTTAGCCCGGTGTGACTTTCGGCCTGGGAATGGCCCGTGCTGCCCATGGGCCATATATGGTCCGACGGGACATCGGGCCCACTAACGGCCTATGATAAAGGTGGCAATAGTTAAGCCCAACGCGACTTTGGGCCTGTTAAAGCCCCGTCGCATAATTCGGCCCGTTGATGTCTGTACTAAGATTTCGGCCTCTTAAAGGCCCATGATATCAGTAGGCCAACTAAGGCCCGAGATATGTTTCGGCATGGTAACTGCCTGTGATATAACTGGGCCCAAAAAGGCCTGGTCTACATTTCATCCTCCTGAAGGCCCGTCGAAGACTAGTGAAAATTGAGGCCCAACATGCATTTCGGCCTGCTAAAGGCCCATGGTTTCATCTGGGCCATAACAAGCCAGTACAATATTCAGCCTGTTAATGGCCCAACGCTACCTGGGCCAAACTAAGAGCTGGGTTCACAAAAGGCCCAACTAAAATATAGGCTGGTGTAAGTTGTGGGCCTCGCGCAAAGTGTGAAGGCCCCAATCATTCGGGCCCAAGAAAGATGCAGGCCGGCCTAATTGTGGCCCGCTAAAATAAACAAATTACGGCATAGGAACTAAGAATAAACCTACACTATACAATAAAGGATTTATGGTATATTACATCCACTAGGCATCGAAGATCGCCACCAGTGATCATAAAGCGCAACGAAGAAGCGGTTTACAAAAACTTGGCACCATTGTAGCGTAGCAAAATAATACTGAATCGAGACCACTTCCAAGACAGTTGAAGAAAGGTTAGCCTTGCGCAGGAACTGCTGAGCAAGGTTGTGAGACCGGCCTAGCATGTCGGTCATAGCTTCCAGGTGTAGCTGTTTAGCGATGAGGTTCTCATTGGTGTTCTCTGCAATATTTCTTAGAGATAGGACTTTAAGTCGAAGTTGAGTTGCAGAATGCCTTTCTGCTAGAACAGGGACTGAAGAAGTCGAACTGATTCAGACAACGAATTCTGTGAGCTTGTCTGACTGCTAGTCTCAAGTAACTTTAACATTGCATCAAGACAAGACTTTGGGGTTCTCTCGCTATCTTCAAGATGTTTTGCCTTCTTTGCTGCAATATATGTTGGGTTTGTCTCACAGCCTTCAGCAGACTTGTGCATGCCATCAGGCATATCACCCTGAAACAAAGTAGAGAGATGATAGGTTTTGCATGTGTATAAACAAAGATGATAACTGTGCTGTCAATTCCATCCAATTTCAAATTAGAAAATAAAGAGTAAGTTCAAAATATCAATAGCATAATTTGGCATTGTTCATATGCGGGGACCTTCACCACACTACTGGATTACCATGTCAACATAACAAGCATAGATGAAGGGCAAAGAAAATCATTGTATCTATTTTGGTTAATGTGCATGGCATGTTGTTCATATCATGAGCCACATCAGTAAGATAAAACAGGAGATGACAAGGTGCAAACGTGGGCCGCTTCACCACGCACTGGATTATAGGTCCACAAAAACAAGCATACATATAGGGAGTATTGAGTAATGTGCATGGTATGAATAAGGAATTTGGTTTTACAAGTAAAACTTAGAACTTACGGTTCTTGCGAACATGCATTTTGGTAGAAACAGCAAACTAAACAACAGTAAACGATAGGGAGTATGAGCAAATTAAACAGCAGTTAAGGATAAAGGCTTTAGAATGACTGACTTACATTAACAGTTAACACCGGCTTTATAATGCCCTTCTCCATGTCAAGGGAAGGATAACTCAAGAATTTCAGCACAGAATCTTCTTCATAAGCATTGCATGTACTCTACATTTTGTAGAGAGTAATTATAGATATGATAATACAGGAAGGGATAGAGGATAATGAAGATAAGATGCAGATTGATGCTACATAATCAACTACCAATCCATGGAAGTACAAGCCTTATAGGAAAAAATGTACTAACAAGAGCAATGGGCTACACTTCTGCACTGGCATTGTCTGTGTATTCTACTTTTTGGTAAGATTAAATATAGATCTGATCTTTTTTAGTAAATGGTGGGCGAGGGAGATAAGATGCAGAATGCTACACAATGAACCAATCCCTCTTCCCATAATACAAGAGTGTTTTGAACACTGGTGTACTGTACAAGACATTCTTATATTATGGGATGGAGGGAGTAGTTATTAATGTAAGTATAGTGATAGACTACGTTCAGTCCTTACAAGAGGACTGCAGAGCTAAACCTCTTCAAAAGCATTGGGTTGATTCTAAATTTATGTAAGAGTACATACGGATCTTATAATGTCCACCAAATGGACGATAACAAGGCTAACATGTGCAGTGATGCTACATAATCAACCAGGTATGAAAGGAAGTATGGTCATACAAGGTAAGAGGTACTCACAAGAGCAATGCAGTGTGCAGCATAGTTGCAAGATTCTGTGGTCCCTTGAGAATGAATGTTCTTCTGCAAACAGTTTTCGTACATGAGACGGTAAGGCACATGCAGAAATGTAGTTCAAATTTTGATGTGATATCATAGACAGTACCTTACGCTGCAGACGACACCAATGTGTAACAAGATTATTCCAGTCACTGTCAGATAAATGTAGCACTGGAGACTTTACAGAAATTTCGTTTAGAGGCTTGCTATCGAAGTGCGCTTGCCTCAGGTAGGAATGATACTTCATCAACGAGTGCTTGAAAAGCGCAACCAACCCTTGCTTGTCTTCACAGTCCAGTTTGGTCCTCGCCTATTTAAAAGAATGAAATCTTGTGTCTTTTGTCAGCAGAAACATATGAAGTAAAGACCATGAATAACATCAGTACATTACTTATGCGTAAGTTGCGGAGGAAGACTAGAAATTGTTCTGTGTCTATGGTATAATCTTTCCATGAAGGAAAGATGCGCACAAAGTTCCTGACAACAATATAAGCTTCATCTTCTAAACTGGGAAGAAATGGAACAGGGGTCCTATTTGCTGCAATTGGGGCTCTCTCTGGTTTGAAAAGGGATTTGGCAACTGGATTTGGTGTACTCTTTGCTGGAATGGGGGTTTTGCATCGTAGAGCTGGTGCTATGTTAACTGGCATAATCATACTGTTTGCTGCAGCTGGGGTATGCTGAGTCAGGGCATCAGAAATGACCATTGTAGTAGAGATAGAGTCTGCTAGAGTTGGGGTGTTTTGTGGGTCAGGTGATATTGCAACTACACCTAATGGGCTATTTGATTTGTCAGGTGCCACTACCTTTTACTTTGCTTGTGCTCCTCCACGATCAGCAATCGCCCTCTTCCTTTTGAACGTCTGATACCCAAGAACATCATTTGAATGGATAAATATGGTATGATGACAGATGGAATATGTACTGAAAATGGATAGGCAGGGCGTATTCACATACAAGATGTGTAAACTAAGCTAATGGCAGTTCAACAAAGTAGAAGCAATGCAAAGCATCAGTTGCAAGATATGTGCGACCAATATAACCTTGGAAAGTTAGAGCAAGCACCTTGATGGGTGAGTAAGATAGGCATCTTCCTCTGACTCCTCCACTAGGGAGCTACATTGACTTAGGTCTCCCTCTAGCTCAGAATCACTGTTAGGATCATATTCTGAGCATGAATCTATATGTGGAGAGCGTTTGCATTGCATCCAGACTTGATTTCAGTCCCTTAATGCCAAGTTTGACAGCCATGGCATTGTTCTCCTTTATTCTTTTCATGCGCGCAAGCTCATAATCATTATTATGTTGTTCAGAATCTGAGATTCATGAAAACATAAAAAGTAGTCAGATTATCTATGGAATGCATTGCGGATTCAACTCGAAGAGTGTCTCTCTATAAACCCCTGCATATGCAAAGTTCACCCCCAACCGTGATGACCAGACCACACACAGAAATACAAACCCCTTATGTCTCTATAACAGGTAGACACACATTTCAAAATTGAAGTAGGAACATTAGAATCATATGAAATTCATATTTGAACAAATAAACTAAGGAATTATGAGTGGCATAATGTTTAGCTTCAAGGCTAGAGTGTTGGTAGTGTGACACAAAGCAAGTAGGCAGAGTGTATTCCATGTAAAAGATCGAAGCCTATGTAAAAGCTAGAAATGACACTTTATTTCTATACAATGCAGTATTCGTTGCCCACACATGATGGAAGAGATCACATAGAGAAATACTATTCACTCATGTCTATGGTTCCAGTATTTAGAAACAGGGTGGTCCACCCTAAAAAAATATTGACAACAAATATGACAAGGCAAGCATAGATGTAGTGAATCAATCATTTACTTGTGAGCTTATGTAACACCCCAGATGTAACTTGCCATATTTGTAACTCCGACTCTTGCCATTTTCGGCTTTAAGTTATGAGATTCCCTTCATGGTTGGGTTTTTGTCTTCGTCTTGCATTTTGTTCATGTCATGCATTTCATATCATGTCATCATGTGCATCGCATTTGCATATGTGTTCCCTCATGCATCCGAGCATTTTCCCCATTGTCCGTTTCGCAATCCGACACTCCCACATGCACCAGCGCACCCCTCTTGTCTCTTTTCGTGAGCGGGTGTTAAACATTCTTGGAATGGACCAAGATTTGCCAAGTGGCCTTGGTACACCACCGGTTGTAGCGACCAGACCTCAAACAGTCTGATCTCTGTGCTCCGGTGTCATCCCTGGATCAGTAATGCTGACACCACACAGTACTTCGGAGGATTTATAATAGAGTAGCAATCACACACTTATTACATCGAGTGTCTCAAAAGAGAACTTATTACATTAAATATGGCTAAAGGCCATCTAATAACGATAACAGCGGAAGGCTTGGAAGATAAGTGAGTCCATCAACTCCAACGGCATCACTGAGTATAGAACCACGACCTAAACTCCTTAATCGTCGTCTGAAAAGTCTGCAACATTAACGTTGCAGCCCGAAAACGGGTCAGCACATGGAATATGCTGGCAAGGTAACACATAGAGAGTAATGGAATGCAACAGCTATACTATATGCATATTTGGCTGGTGGAAAGCTCTATGGTTACAGTTTTTGCGTAAAGCCAATTTTTCCCTACTTCAAAGGAATAAATTTAATTACTATCATGGTGGTTGTTAAACATTGAGAATGGTTGACAGCATCCTCAATCCCAATTAAGTAACATCATTAAAAACCCAACAATATTAATTTAGAGTAACATGTTGAGATTCACATGATAATCCAGGTACTAGATACTCAAGATGTCATAACCGGGGACACGGCTAATCATGATTAGTTTATACACTCTGCAGAGGTTTGCGCACTTTTCCCCACAAGACTCGATCGCCTCCGTTGGATTTCTCGCACTACATGGTGTTTGAGAAACGGATGACCGAGACACAGTCTTTCAGAAGCGCTAGCATCTTACGACGGATAGACCGGTACACCTACTTTCCCCTACATCTGCTAGTCTACCACTGTAAGAGTTCGCACAACTTAGTCAACTATGCCAGAGCCCATAATGGCTTGTGGCTGCGCACGGAAGTTTCTAGTATGAAAAATCTCATGATCCCTTTGAGCCTGGGTGGCGGTCCAAGAAAACAGGTAAGTCCTGGTAACCCCAGGTGCCTCAATCCACCCAGATGTGTGTTAGGTTGCCACCTTAGATAAACCCTTAATTAACAATCTCACATCTGTCAGGGATATCACTCACCCAATCGACGTCTACTGGCATAGCATGGCATAATGAGCAAACGTAGAAGTAACTCCCAAAGGTTTGATAATAAACAGGTAATAGGTACTACCTCATCTACTTCCCATCCCACAATTTAATTAGATCCTAGTCATGCAATGTGTGAGGATTGATCTAATGCAATAAAATTGGGTTGTAGAAAAGGTATGATCAAAGTGTTACTTGCCTTGCTGATGATCCGCGTAACCTAGAGATTCGAAGTAACAGGCGGCGCACTCCGGGTATTCTATCGCAGACAAACAAACAAGCATACAATAAGTACTCATCTAATGCACAGGTAAAGCTCAAATAGAAGATCTAACCAGAAAGTTCAACTTAAGAACCCTGGTTTGCAAAAAGAATCAAATCGAACGAAGCAAAAGAAGTCAAATGGTGAAAGAAAACAACTTCGTTCTAGTAATCTGGATCTTGGGCAAATTTTACAGTAGCAAAAACTTGTTTAAGTTGATTATTCGGAAAGAGGGTTTCGAGACGAAACTCCAGGCGCTTGAATCGCCTGATTCCGATAAACGAGCGAAAAGTTATACTAAAACGAAAATCGGATCAGAAATCGCGATCAGAAAATAACCGCGGAAAATCCGACGAAAAAGAAAAACGACGAACAGAATTTTATTTTATTTTAAAAACGGCACGGAAAATGAGGCGGCGGCGAACCTCGAAAGGCGCGCGCTCCGGCGGCGGCGGCGGCGAGCGGCGGCGGCGGCTTAGCTAGGGTTATGGTTAGCTGGCTTCGGGCCTCTCTCTCTCTCTCGGGCCGGTTCGGGCGCTATATAAAGGCCCCGGGCGGAGGTTTCCTGGCCGGTTACGGCCCGGAGTCAGTTCCAGGTTTTTTTTTAATAATACCGCTCGGAAGAAAAATAAAAAAAATACTAAACGGACTCCAAAAATCACGAAATAAATTTTCTCGGGTTCCTAAAAGCAAGCCTGATAAAGTGAACATTTATCTGGGCCCAAACTACAACTTTGAAAAACGCGCATTTTTCCTAAATTCAAATAAAAATACCGAAAAACTCCCAAATAAAACTTATTTGATTTTTTTATTAAATCTTCAATATTTCTATATTTTGGGAAAGTCATTTTATTCCCTCTCTCATATTTTTGTAATAGAAATAATTGATGATAAAATAAATAAAATCAAATGATCCTGTTTACATAATTTGAGAAAACTCAAATATGTAAATAACGAAATCCCCAACTCTCTCCGTGGGTCCTTGAGTTGCTTAGGATTTTCTTGGATCAAAACCAAAAGCAAAATAAAATATGATATGCATGATGACCTAATGTATAACATTCCAAATTGAAAATTTGGGGATGTTACAAACCTACCCCCCTTAAGATGAATCTCGCCCTCGAGATTCGGTTTGGCTAGAAAATAGGTGAGGGTGGTCTTTGAGCAAATCTTCCTCTCGCTCCCAGGTGGCTTCATCCTCCGTGTGGTGGCTCCACTGAACTTTCCAAAACTTGATAACCTTGCTGCGAGTAACTCGGCTGGCAAACTCGAGGATCTTGACTGGTTTCTCCTCATAGGTCAAATTGTTATCCAACTGAATTGCTTCTAATGGCACTGTGTCTCTCAAAGGTATGTCAGTCATCTCCGCGTGACACTTTTTCAACTGAGAAACGTGAAACACATCATGCACTCCGGCCAATCCTTCTGGCAATTCGAACTTGTAGGCCACTTCTCCCATACGCTCCAAAACTCGATATGGTCCTACAAATCGTGGCGCTAACTTCCCTTTAACTCCAAAACGCTTAATCCCTCGAAGTGGGGATACTCGAAGATAAGCTCTATCTCCGACTTCGTAAATTGTCTCCTTGCGTTTAGAATCTGCGTAGCTCTTCTGCCTAGACTGGGCTACCTTGAGCCTATCGCGAATCAACTTCACCTTCTGTTCAGACTCCTTAATCAGATCTGGGCCAAACAACTGGCGGTCTCCAACTTCGTCCCATGACAACGGTGTCCCGCACCTCCTTCCGTACAAAGCTTCGAAAGGGGCCATCTTCAAACTGGTCTGATAGCTATTATTGTAGGAAAACTCTGCATATGGCAAATTATCGTCCCAACTAGATCCATAATCTAGCGCACAAGCTCTCAGCATATCCTCCAAAATCTGATTAACTCTCTCGGTCTGTCCATATGTCTGCGGGTGAAAAGCTGTACTAAATTCTAGCCTAGTACCCAAAGTCTCATGCAACTGCTTCCAGAACTTTGAGGTAAACTGGGTTCCTCTATCTGATACGATGCTCCTCGGAACTCCATGTAAACATACGATTCTGGTCATGTATATCTTTGCCAACTTAGCACTTGTGTAAGTGGTCTTTACTGGGATGAAATGTTCTACCTTCGTCAATCGATCAACTACAACCCAAATCGAGTCATAGCCTGAACGAGTCCTTGGTAATCCCGTGATAAAATCCATGCCTAGTTTATCCCACTTCCATTCGGGTATCGGCAATGGTTGCAACAATCCTACTGGTTTCTGATGCTCTGCCTTTACTCTCTGACACACATCACAAACTGCTACATACTCCGCAATATCCTTCTTCATTCCGGTCCACCAGAAAATATCCTTCAAATCCAAATACATCTTGGTATTTCCTGGGTGAATCGAATACGGTGAATCATGGGCCTCTTGCAAAATCAACTTCTTGATCTCCGGGTTGTTGGGCACGTAAACACGATCTTCAAACCATAGGGTTTCGTGCTCATCCTCATAAAATCCTTTAGCTTTTCCTTTGCTCAGTTTCTCCTTTATAGTGGCAATCTCTTTGTCAGTTTTCTGAGCTTCTCTGATTCTATCCATCAGTGTTGACTGAATATCCAATGCTGCTACATACCCTCTCGGAACTATTTCCAAACATAGCTCGTGAAATTTTTCTGCTAACACCTGGGGTACTTCTCCTGTCATTAACGTATTGACATGGCTTTTGCGGCTTAATGCATCAGCTACTACATTAGCCTTCCCGGGATGATAATGCAATCTCATATCATAATCCTTGATGAGCTCCAACCATCTCCTTTGTCTGAGATTCAACTCCTTCTGCGTGAAAATGTACTTCAAACTCTTATGATCCGTGTATACCTCACAATGGTTTCCAATGAGGAAATGTCTCCAGGTCTTCAATGCATGCACTACGGCTGCTAACTCCAAATCATGCGTAGCGTAATTCAATTCGTGAGGCTTCAGTTGTCGTGAAGCATACAAAACAACTCTTCCTTCCTGCATAAGCACTGCTCCAAGTCCTCGACGTGAAGCGTCGCAATACACCTCATAATCCTTGGTCTGATCTGGCAAAATCAACACTGGTGAGGTAACCAAACGTTTCTTCAATTCCTGAAAACTTGCCTCACACTCATCAGTCCATTTGAACTTAGTATCCTTCTTCAACAACTCCGTCATAGGTTTTGCAATCTTTGAGAAATTCTCAATAAATCTCCGGTAGTATCCTGTGAGTCCAAGAAAACTCCGGATCTCCCCAACTGTTGTTGGTGCTCCCCACTTGGTCACGGTTTCAACTTTAGCGGGATCTACTGCTATACCTTCTCCAGATATAACGTGTCCAAGGAATCCTACTTCCTTCAACCAAAATTCACATTTGCTGAACTTGGCATATAATTGGTGTTCTCTGAGCTTTCCAAGTACCAAACGCAAATGCTCCTTATGTTCCTCTTCATTCTTCAAATATACCAGGATATCATCAATGAACACTACGACGAACTTATCCAAAAACTCCATAAACACTTTTTTCATCATGTTCATAAAATAGGCAGGCGCATTAGTCAGTCCAAATGACATAAAGGTATACTCATACAGCCCATACCTGGTGGTAAAAGCTGTCTTAGGAATATCCTGTTCTCGAATCTTCAACTTGTGGTATCCTGATCGCAAATCGATCTTGGAAAATACCTTAGCTCCTTGCAATCGATCAAACAGATCGTTGATCATTGGTAGTGGGTACTTGTTCTTGATCGTTACTTCGTTCAATCCTCGATAATCAACAACCATCCTTAACGATCCATCCTTCTTCTCCACTAAAAGTACTGGCGATCCCCAAGGCGAAGAACTTGGGCGAATATATCCCTTATCCAGTAACTCCTTAATCTGCTTCTTAATTTCCACCAAATCTTTTGCTGGCATCCTATACGGTCTCTTTGATATTGGCCCAGTGCCTGGCAATAGCTCAATCAAAAACTCAATGTCTCTATCCGGTGGCATGCCTGGCAACTCTTTGGGAAATACATCAGGAAAACCCTTTACCACTGGTACTTCCTCCTGCACAACTCCTGATAAGGAATTTACTTGGGTCCTCTTTGGTACATGCCGGGATACATACTTGATCCTTCTTCCTTCTGGCGTTGTGAGCAAAATTGTCTTACTGGCGCAATCGATGTTTCCCCCATACATCGACAGCCAATCCATACCAAGAATCACATCCAGACCTTGGGATTCCAAAATAGTTAAATCCGTTGGGAAAACATGCCTTCCTATACTTAATGGCACTTGAAAACATCCTTGCTGTGGTCAACTCCCTAGCTATATTGCGGAGCCAATCATCTGCTACTATCGGCTCGGTGCTACTGGAAAACACCGGCGGATTCAGCCTAAGAAAATGGGCTAAGTGGTCAACAGGTGGTGGTGGTGGATTGTTGTTGTTGTTCCCCTGATTCTGATTCTGAACTAGCAACTGCATCAAGGTGTTCTGCTACTGGATCAACTGGGTGAGCTCCGGCGGAAAGGCAAATCCGGGGTCACGTCTCGGAGGCATCTGAGGGTTTAGAAAAGATGAGATATAAGAATAGAGGGGGTCTAAAGGGAAAACACTACCCATATGCACATGAGGCAAAAGCACACAATTCACTTCAATCAATCAAACATGACATACAATCGATCTAACTATCGCAAAAAGTGCTCGGACTACTATATTTACATGGTGGACTACTACTACTGATGAGGTGGTCTACTAGAAATATTCTACGGTTGTAGACTCCATGATATCTGCTCCTGCTTCATCAACATAGTCATCATCACTACTATCTTGCTCCGAGTCGGTGCCGTCGATGATGATGTAGTCTTCCGGGCTAATCTCCTTGGGTTCCTCGTCTTCATCTACTGGTGTTGGGCCTCCCATAAATATGCCAATCTTCTTTGTTAGGTCGGCATTCTTATCCACCAATACTTCAATTTCTTCTTCATAATCTTCGCGTGTAGCCTTGAGTTCTTCCTCTAGTTCCTTAATTCTAGTCTTAGCCTTCTTCAGATCTATCATGTCGGCGCACATCTGATTCTCCTGTCGTCGAATGTGCTGGTTTAACTCCTGAATAAAAGCTGCAATTGATCTATCTTTCCTGGTGCTGATCATCTCCCAGTGTTCATCTCGGCGCCCACAAATCTGGTAGATAGTATCCTTGAGATCCTTGCGGTAGACTTCTCCAATGCGTCCCATGGCGATGTGAGCTGCCATACTCTTTCCTAGACTCCAAGTTGGTGCATCAAAAGAAAACTCTATGGGCTCAGTGACTGGCAGGAACATCCTTCCTGGAACTTGAACTTGAATCATCCAGCGCTCTTCTTCAGGTAAAGTGGCGTTGTAGGTTCCCGTGAAGCTTGGTATTCCTATGTTCAGGTATCTAGTGACTTCCTTCAAGTGGCGTCCAAAGGGTGTGTCTTCATCTGGTTGTGCGAACTTGTTCCTTGCATCCGCCATCCTAAAGAGTAGAAAAGATGAGAAGTCAGAAGAGAAGAGAGTGATCTAGGTCTTTAGCTTAGTGGTCGTGTCCTATAGTCAGCGTGTGCTCTGATACCATCTCTGTAGCGACCAGACCTCAAACAGTCTGATCTCTGTGCTCCGGTGTCATCCCTGGATCAGTAATGCTGACACCACACAGTACTTCGGAGGATTTATAACAGAGTAGCAATCACACACTTATTACATCGAGTGTCTCAAAAGAGAACTTATTACATTAAATATGGCTAAAGGCCATCTAATAACGATAACAGCGGAAGGCTTGGAAGATAAGTGAGTCCATCAACTCCAACGGCATCACTGAGTATAGAACCACGACCTAAACTCCATAATCGTCGTCTGAAAAGTCTGCAACATTAACGTTGCAGCCCGAAAACGGGTCAGCACATGGAATATGCTGGCAAGGTAACACATAGAGAGTAATGGAATGCAACAGCTATACTATATGCATATTTGGCTGGTGAAAAGCTCTATGGTTACAGTTTTTGCGTAAAGCCAATTTTTCCCTACTTCAAAGGAATAAATTTAATTACTATCATGGTGGTTGTTAAACATTGAGAATGGTTGACAGCATCCTCAATCCCAATTAAGTAACATCATTAAAAACCCAACAATATTAATTTAGAGTAACATGTTGAGATTCACATGATAATCCAGGTACTAGATACTCAAGATGTCCATAACCGGGGACACGGCTAATCATGATTAGTTTATACACTCTGCAGAGGTTTGCGCACTTTTCCCCACAAGACTCGATCGCCTCCGTTGGATTTCTCGCACTACATGGTGTTTGAGAAACGGATGACCGAGACACAGTCTTTCAAAAGCGCTAGCACCTTACGACGGATAGACCGGTACACCTACTTTCCCCTACATCTGCTAGTCTACCACTGTAAGAGTTCGCACAACTTAGTCAACTATGCCAGAGCCCATAATGGCTTGTGGCTGCACACGGAAGTTTCTAGTATGAAAAATCTCATGATCCCTTTGAGCCTGGGTGGCGGTCCAAGAAAACAGGCAAGTCCTGGTAACCCCAGGTGCCTCAATCCACCCAGATGTGTGTTAGGTTGCCACCTTAGATAAACCCTTAATTAACAATCTCACATCTGTCAGGGATATCACTCACCCAATCCACGTCTACTGGCATAGCATGGCATAATGAGCAAACGTAGAAGTAACTCCCAAAGGTTTGATAATAAACAGGTAATAGGTACTACCTCATCTACTTCCCATCCCACAATTTAATTAGATCCTAGTCATGCAATGTGTGAGGATTGACCTAATGCAATAAAATTGGGTTGTAGAAAAGGTATGATCAAAGTGTTACTTGCCTTGCTGATGATCCGCGTAACCTAGAGATTCGAAGTAACAGGCGGCGCACTCCGGGTATTCTATCGCAGACAAACAAACAAGCATACAATAAGTACTCATCTAATGCACAGGTAAAACTCAAATAGAAGATCTAACCAGAAAGTTCAACTTAAGAACCCTGGTTTGCAAAAAGAATCAAATCGAACGAAGCAAAAGAAGTCAAACGGCGAAAGAAAACAACTTCGTTCTAGTAATCTGGATCTAGGGCAAATTTTACAGTAGCAAAAACTTTTTTAAGTTGATTATTCGGAAAGAGGGTTTCGAGACGAAACTCCAGGCGCTTGAATCGCCTGATTCCGATAAACGAGCGAAAAGTTATACTAAAACGAAAATCAGATCAGAAATCGCGATCAGAAAATAACCGCGGAAAATCCGACAAAAAGAAAAACGACGAACAGAATTTTTTTTTTAAAAAAACTGCACGGAAAACGAGGCGGCGGCGAACCTCGAAAGGCGCGTGCTCCGGCGGCGGCGGGCGGCGGTGGCGGGCGGCGGCGGCGGCGGCGGCGGCGGCTGGGAGGCGGCGGCGGCTTAGCTAGGGTTAGGGTTAGCTGGCTTCGGGCCTCTCTCTCTCGGGCCGGTTCGGGTGCTATTTAAAGGCCCCGGGCGGAGGTTTCCTGGCCGGTTACGGCCCGGAGTCGGTTCTAGTTTTTTTTTAATAATACCACTCGGAAGAAAAATAAAAAGAAATACTAAACGGACTCCAAAAATCACGAAATAAATTTTGCCAGGTTCCTAAAATCAAGCCTGATAAAGTGAACATTTATCTGGGCCCAAACTACAACTTTGGAAAACGTACATTTTTCCTAAATTCAAATAAAAATACCGAAAAACTCCGAAATAAAACTTATTTGATTTTTTTATTAAATCCTCAATATTTATATATTTTGGGAAAGTCATTTTATTCCCTCTCTCATATTTTTGTAATAGAAATAATTGATGATAAAATAAATAAAATCAAATGATCCTGTTTACATAATTTGAGAAAACTCAAATATGTAAATAACGAAATCCCCAACTCTCTCCGTGGGTCCTTGAGTTGCTTAGGATTTTCTAGGATCAAAACCAAAAGCAAAATAAAATATGATATGCATGATGACGTGATGTATAACATTCCAAATGAAAATTTGGGATGTTACACCGGTACACCGCCTGTCAAATTCCGCTCCATTTGGAGGCCGTTTGATGCTCCAATGGTTAACCGGATAACCGCAAAGGTCTCTTGTGTGTTGCAGTCAAACACCCCTCCAAAACAGCCCAATAAATCGTCGAAACCATCTCCATGTCCTCCCTTGTCGGATCACGATCGTGTGGGCGAAAACCGCACCTCATTTGGACACTCCAAACTCCCTCTACCTATATAAATGCATATCCCCCTCCAAATTCGCGGTTGAAACCCTAGAAATTCCCCTCGCGCCGTCAGACACTTTCCCCGCCACCGACGGACATGTCCACCGCCACCTCTCTACCTCTCCCGCGCTGACACGTGGCCTCCGCCGCCCGCCGCCGTCGTGGCCCGGCGAGCCCGCAGTAGGCCCGCCCGGCCCATCGCGTCGCGCCGCCCCCGCGCATCCCCGCCGCCGCCTGCCGCCACCGCTCCGCCGCCCCGCGCCCGCTCCGGTCGCCGTCGTCGCTCCGCCGGCCGCCACGCCACTCCGACGCCGGCCGCCGCCATCCGAACGCCGCCGTCGTCCCCGCGCCTCCTTCCTCCATCTCCGGCCAGATCCGGCCGCGGGAGGGCCGGATCCGGCGACCACGAGCTCCGGCGACCACCGCCTCCAGCTCCGGCCGCTGTCCCCGTCACTTCCAGAGATCCTCGCAGAGTGTGCAAACCCTAGATCCAAAAGGTTGACCCTGAAAATTCCACTAAGTCCTTTTTTTGTGATATTTTATGCCCCTATTCATCGCATCGTATCTCCGTGCTCGATGCTCCAAATGATGCATATGATATGTCGTTTTGTTCGTCTCATTGAGCCCTTCATGCCAGTAGCATTTCCATGCATTTTAATGTTCATTATGAGGCCATTTTGATTGACGCAAGAGTGCTATAAAATGTTAACTGGTGGTACTTATCAGTTTATGAGGTTTTGTCATTTTTGGTGCATTTGATGTGTGCATCGTATGAGCTTGAGGTCTACATGAGTTTTGAACTATACCATGCCATCTTTACAGGGGTTCTTGTCTTGTAATTTTTTGATCTGTGTGGTGACTAGCACAAGCATGCAAACTAGGTTTCACAATGTTGCTATTTTCAGGGACTTAGGATTTTGCTAAGCTCTTTTCCTGTTGTTATTTTGATGCCATGTAAACTTGATGCTATAGTGAGGTACATGCTTATTTTGAGATACTTCAGTAAGGATTTTTTGAACATGTGGTCATGCCCTATCCAACCATGCCCCTATTTGAAATTATGGGGTGCTCTAGCATGTCTTGTTCTTGCTCTACTTTTGCTATAAAATGTTCCTAGCAGAATGTTAACATGTTAATCAATATTGCCATGGTTGTTGCTAGTGATCCATGCATCGTATGAACTTTCTCTTGCCATGGTTAGCTTCATGAACATGTCATCTTGCTCCTGGTATCCTTGTTTTGTCATGCAATGCTTTTTGGTGAGTGGCATGAGCTCGCAAAGTTGCTATCATGAATCTGTTTATGCTATGCTATGTTTTTCTGCCAAGTCTAAAACTGTTAATAAAACTTGATATGTTTACATGGGTGCCATCTTATCTTCTGTGCCTTTTTGGATCATGATAAGTAAGGGACTTTTGATCTATGTTTTTAGTAGATTCATTCCGTGCCTTGGTTTGCTATGATATGTTCCTATAGCAGGTTGTTTGCTTGCTCTAGATATTGCTTCCTGATGTTGTTTTTGACATGTTAGTAATTTCTCTAAGTCTGTGATGCTGATATCTTTTGCACTTTTGCCATGCTTGTTTGAACCTGCTCTTGTGTGATTTAGCCGTAGCTCAGTGTTCATGTTTTGTCAAGATCCTCTTGTACATCACTGCCATATGCTTTGTTGCTATGTTGGAGTGCAGTAGCTTTGTTTCTTGTTGCATTCTAAGTGGCATCATGCTGTTAATCGCAGTTTTGCGTCATTCTTGTGATGCTTGCCATTTGCAAACTGTGCATCCGTTTCCAGTGATCTTTATATCGATTTCAACCGAAATCATCTCATCTTTCCAGCGGCACACTTGGTTTGCCAAGTTGATGCCTTGATCATTCTTTCCCTTCCAAAGCACGCATATGCATTGCATATCATGTCTTGCATATCATGCCATGTTTTGCATCATGTTGCTTGTGCATTGCACCATGGTTGATTGTTGTTCCTTTGCTTGTGTTCTTGCCTTGGGTAGAGCCGGGAGACTATTACGTGACCAAGGAACTTGCTGAGTACGCTTACGAGGATCAAGCTTTCGACAACTTTGAGAACTTTGCAAGCAAGATGACCACACCCTCGAAATCAATTCTATCTTTGCTTGCTAGATGTTCGCTCTATTGCTATGTCGCGCTACCTACCACTTGCTATATCATGCCTCCCATGTTTCCATGTCAAGCCTCTAACCCACCTTTCCTAGCAAACCGTTGTTTGGCTATATTACCGCTTTTTCTCAGCCCCTCTTATAGTGTTGCTAGTTGCAGGTGAATATGAAGTTTGTTCCTTGTTGGAACATGGATATTGTAGGGATATCGTTATTATCTCTTATTTACTTTAATGCATCTATATACTTGGTAAAGGGTGGAAGGCTCGGCCTTATGCCTGGTGTTTTGTTCCACTCTTGCGGCCCTAGTTTCCGTCATACCGGTGTTATGTTCCTTGATTTTGCGTTCCTTACGCAGTTGGGTGTTATGGGAACCCCTTGATAGTTCGCTTTGAATAAAACTCCTCCAGCAAGGCCCAGCCTTGGTTTTACCATTTGCCTACCTACCACCATATACATTTCCCTTGGGTTCTGCAGACTCAAGGGTCATCTTTATTTTAGACCCCCCAGGCCAGCGCTCCTCTGAGTGTTGGTCCGAACTAGAGTCCTTTGCAGTGCCACCTTAGGGAAACTCAAGGGTTGGTTTTAGTTGTACAGAGTGCTCATCCGGTGTGCCCTGAGAACGAGATACATGCGACTCCTATCAAGATTTTTCGGCACATCGGGCGGCTTTGCTGGTCTTGTTTTACCATTGTCGAAATGTCTTGTAACCGGGATTCCGAGACTAATCGGGTCTTCCGGGGAGAAGGAATATCCTTCGTTGACCGTGAGAGCTTGTGATGGGCTAAGTTGGGACACCCCTGCAGGGTATAAACTTTCGAGAGCCGTGCCCGCGGTTATGTGGCAGATGGGAATTTGTTAATATACGGTTGTAGAGAACTTGACACTTAACTTAATAAAAATGAATCAACCGCGTGTGTAGCCGTGATGGTCTCTTTTCGACGGAGTCCGGGAAGAGAACACGGTCTCATGTTATGCTTGAACGTAAGTAGCTCCAGGATCACTTCTTGATCACTTATAGTTTCTCGACCGTGCGTTGCTTCTCTTCTCGCTCTCTTTTGCGTATGTTAGCCACCATATATGCTTAGTGCTTGCTGCAGCTCTACCTCACTACCCTTTCCTACCCTTAAGCTTAAATAGTCTTGATCTCGCGGGTGTGAGATTGTTGAGTCCTCGTGACTCACGGATACTTCCAAACAGTTTCAGGTGCCGAGGATACCAGTGCAGGGGACGCTACCGAACTCAAGTGGGGGTTCGACGAGGATTCGGGCCGTTACTATGTTTCTTTTCCTGATGATCAGTAGTGGAGCCCAGTTGGGACGATCGGAGATCTAGCATTTGGGGTAGTCTTCCTTTATTTAGGTTCCGCAGTCGGACCTTTGATTGTATTCTGGATGTTGTATGAACTATTTATGTATTGTGTGAAGTGGCGATTGTAAGCCAACTCTTTATCCCTTTCTTATTCAGTACATGGGGTGTGTAAAGATTACCCCTCTTGCGGCAGGCCCTACCATGCGTCTATGCCTCTAAGTCGTGCCACGACACATGGGAAATATAGCCGCATTGTGGGTGTTACAGCTTACTAGGACAAGTATGCAGAATTGTATCTGCAGTAAGAGACCGTCTGAAATCCTCCTAGAGTCATGCCGTCTGGGGAAGGCAACTCACCGGCGAGGCAGGCGGCTGGGGTCGAGTAGAGATCGGAAGCGCCCAGCAGAACAGAGGGGAATCAAGGCCTGGGACGACCCAAAATCCCAGGGTGGGCCTAATAACCCACAAGTATAGGGGATCGCAACAGTTTTCGATAAGTAAGAGTGTCGAACCCAAGGAGGAGCTAAAGGTAGAACAAATATTCCCTCAAGTTCTATCGACCACCGATACAACTCTACGCACGCTTGACGTTTGCTTTACCTAGAACAAGTATGAAACTAGAAGTACTTTGTAGGTGTTGTTGGACAGGTTTGCAAGATAATAAAGAGTACGTAAATAAAAAGTAGGGGCTGTTTAGATAAAGAAATAATAAATTAAATATAGAGAGTGTGGAAAAGTGGTGGTAGGATTTGGGAAATTGCCCCTAAGCAATTAACTACTTTACTAGACTGATAGCAAGTATTATGTGGGAGAGGCCACTGCTAGCATGTCATCCCTGACTGGGAATTCTATGCACTTATGATTGGAATTATTAGCAAGCATCCGCAACTACTAATGTTCATTAAGGTAAAACCCAACCATAGCATTAAGGTATATTGGTCCCCCTTCAATCCCGTATGCATCAATTTCTATGCTAGGTTGAAGCTTCTGTCACTCTTGCCCTCCAATACATAGTCCTATCAACATACAACTAACCCTAGGGTGTGATCCACGTGCGCAATCATATGATGGGAACCAAAGGACAGCAACATAACCACAAGCAAATTAAATCAATCATAGCAATTCATCAACCACTGATAGGACAACGAAAATCTACTCAGACATCATACGATGGCAACACATCATTGGATAATAATATGAAGCATAAAGCACCATGTTCAAATAGAGGGTACAACGGGTTGTGGGAGAGTGGACCTCTATAAATAGAGTGGGGAAGGTGATGGAGATGTTGGTGAAGATGTTGGTGAAGATGGCGGAGGTGTTGGTGTAGATCGCGGTGATGATGATGGCCCCCGGCGGCGTTCTGGCGCCACCGGAAGCGAGGGGGAGAGAGCCCCCCTCCTTCTTATTCTTCATTGACCTTCTCCCTAGTTGGGCGAAGGGTTTCCCCTCTGGTCCATGGTCTCCATGGCCTGGGAGGGGTGAGAGCCCCTCCGAGATTGGATCTGTCTCTCTGTCTCTCTCTGTTTCTGCGTTCTCAGATTCATCCCTTTCACCGTTTCTTATATTCCCGGAGATCCATAACTCCGATTGGGCTGAAATTTTAACATGATCTCTATCCGGATATTAGCCTTCTTGCAGCGAAAGAAGGGCATCATCCACCTTATGGGTGGCCCACGAGGGGCAGGCGCGCCCCCTGCCTCGTGGCCACCTCGGGCATCGTTTCGCGTGAATTTTTCTTCCCAAAAATCATATATATTCCAAAAAAATCTTCGTCGGTTTTTATCCCGTTTGGACTCCGTTTGATATGGATATTATGTGAAAAAAACATGCAACAAATAGGAACCGGCACTGGGCACTGGATCAATATGTTAGTCCCAAAAATAGTATAAAAAGTTGCCAAAAGTATATGAAAGTTCAATAATATTGGCATGGAACAATCAAAAATTATAGATACGACGGAGACATATCAGCATCCCTAAGCTTAATTCCTGCTCGTCCTCAAGTAGGTAAATGATAAAAAAGATAATTTTTGATGTGTAATGCTACCTAGCATAATCTTGATCACATATCTAATCATGGCATGAATATTAAGATACGAGTGATTCAAAGCAATAGTCTATCATTTGACATAAAACAATAATACTTCAAGCCTACTAATAAAGCAATCATGTCTTTTCAAAATAACATGGCCAAAGAAAGTTATCCCTACAAAATCATATAGTCTGGCTATGCTCCATCTTCTTCACACAAAATACTCACATCATGCACAACCCCGATGACAAGCCAAGCAATTGTTTCATACTTTTGACGTTCTCAAACCTTTTCAACTTTCACGCAATACATGAGCGTGAGCCATGGATATAGCACTATAGGTGGAATAGAATGGTGGTTGTGGAGAAGACAAAAAGGATAAGATAGTCTCACATCAACTAGGCGTATCAACGGGATATGGAGATGCCCATCAATAGATATCAATGTGAGTGAGTAGGGATTGCCATGCAATGGATGCACTAGAGCTATAAGTATATGAAAGCTTAAACTAAAACTAAGTGGGTGTGCATCCAACTTGCTTGCTCATGAAGACCTAGGGCATTTGAGGAAGCCCATCGTTGGAACATACAAGCCAAGTTCTATAATGAAAATTCCCACTAGTATATGAAAGTGATAACTCAAGAGACTCTCTATATGAAGAACATGGTGCTACTTTGAAGCACAAGTGTGGTAAAAGGATAGTAACATTGCCCCTTCTCTCTTTTTCTCTTATTTTTTTTTGTTTTTTTGTAGACTTCTTTGGCCTCTCTCTTTTTTTGGGCTTCTTTGGCCACTTTTATTTTGATAACCTCACATGGGACAATGTTCTAATAATGATGATCATCACACTTTTATTTACTTACAACTCAATATTACAACTCGATATCTAGAACAAGGATATGACTCTATATGAATGCCTCCGGCGGTGTACCGGGATGTGCAATGATCTAGCGTAGCAATGACATCAAAAACGGACAAGCCATGAAAACATCATGCTAGCTATCTTACGATCATGCAAAGCAATATGACAATGAATGCTCAAGTCATGTATATGATGATGATGAAAGTTGCATGGCAATATATCTCGGAATGGCTATGGAAATCCCATGATAGGAAGGTATGGTGGCTGTTTTGAGGAAATTATATGGTGGGTTTATGGTACCGGCGAAAGTTGCGCGGTACTAAAGAGGCTAGCAATGATGGAAGGGTGAGAGTGCGTATAATCCATGGACTCAACATTAGTCATAAAGAACTCAAATACTTATTGCAAAAATATATTAGTCATCGAAACAAAGTACTACGCCATGCTCCTAGGGGGATAGATTGGTAGGAAAAGACCATCGCTCGTACCTGACCGCCACTCATAAGGAAGACAAACAATAAATACCTCATGCTCCAACTTCGTTACATAACGGTTCACCATACGTGCATGCTACGGGAATCACAAACCTCAACACAAGTATTTCTACAATTCACAACCACCCACTAGCATGACTCTAATATCACCATCTTTATATCGCAAAACTATTGCAAGGAATCAAACACATCATATTCAGGGATCTACAAGTTTTATGTAGGATTTTATGACTAACCATGTGAATGACCAATTCCTGTCATCTCTCTAAATAGATATAAGTGAAGCAAGATAGTTTAATTCTTTCTACAAAAGATATGCCCACGCTCTAACAAATATAAGTGAAGCAAAAGAGCATTCTACAAATGGCGGTTGTCTATGTAAAGAGAAACAGGTAACCCAAACTTCAAATGATATAAGTGAAGCACATGAAGCATTCTATAAAGCCATACTCAAAAGATATAAGTGAAGTGCAAAGAGCATTCTATAAATCAACCAAGGACTATCTCATACCAGCATGGTGCATAAAAGAAAAATGAAAACTAAATGCAAAAGACGCTCCAAGATTGCACATATCACATGAACAAAACGAATCCGAAAACATACCGATACTTGTTGAAGAAAGAGGGGATGCCTTCTAGGGCATCCCCAAGCTTAGACGCTTGAGTCTCCTTGAATATTTACTTGGGGTGCCTCGGGCATCCCCAAGATTGAGCTCTTGCCTCTCTTCCTTCTTCTCACATCGAGACCTTCTCGATCATCGAACACTTCATTCACACAAAACTTCAACAGAAAACTCGGTAAGATCTGTTAGTATAATAAAGCAAATCACTACTCTAAGTACTGTTGCAAACCAATTCATATTTTGTTTTTGCATTGTGTCTACTGTAATATAACTTTTTCATGGCTTAATCCACTGATATGAATCGATAGTTTCATCAAAACAAGCAAACTATGCATCAAAAACAGAATCTGTCTAAAACCGAACAGTGTGTAATAATCTGAACATTAACTATACTTATGATACTTGAGAAATTCTACCAAAATTAGGAAAAATAAAAAAATTTGTATAGTAAGACAGTGCAAAAAGAATCAGAACCATTTGAAGTTCCAGCTGAAAATGTAAAATCGCGCACTACAGCCAAAGTTTCTGTCCTCCACCGTACAAACCATCAAGCAAATGTAAACATCCTAAAGGCAAACCTTGGCACATTATTTTTATATTTAAACTTTATAAAAGCACACAACAGAAATAAATGACTCTCTAAAACTTCCGGGTTGTCTCCCTGGCAGCACTTTCTTTAAAGCCATTAAGCTAGGCATATAGTGCTCAAGTAATGGATCCACCCGGATCCCAAGGTATATCAAATCCTATTTTAATTAACAATGATTTGTAATTTAGTGGTGAGCACAAGGTAACATATATCATGTAATGACTAAGTCTAACTCTCTTCCTATGCATCGGCATGTCACAAAAGAACAATTCATGCACACACAGTAAAGGCCAATGCATAGTATAAACAGTTTCTTGCAATTTTACCATGTTGGAAACATAGAGAGGTGGAGATATAGTTCCTCTCTCATAATAATTGCAAGTAGGAGCAGCAAGCACATGCATATTATATTCATCAAAATCATCATGTGCAATTGTAAAAGGCAACCCATCAATATAATCCTTAATAAGGGCAAACTTCTCTGATATAGTGTAGTCGGGAGAATTCAAAAAGATAATAGGACTATCATGTGTGGGTGCAATAGCAAAAATTTCATGTTTAGCATAAGGAACTATAGCAAGTTCATCTCCATAAGCATAATTCATATTGGCATATTGGCCACAAGCATAGCAAGCATCATCAAAAAGGGATATTTCAAAAGAATCAATGGGATCATAACAATCATCATAGCAATCATCCTCCGGTAAGCACGAAGGGAAATTAAACAATGTATGAGTTGAAGAGTTAATCTCATTAGAAGGTGGGCATGGGTAGCTAATCCGCTCTTCCTCATTTTGTTCTTCGCTCTCCTCCTCATCTTTTTCATCCAATGAGCTCATAGTTTCATCAACTTCTTCTTCCATAGATTCCTGCAAAATATTAGTCTCTCCTTGGACAGTGGAGACTTTCTCAATAAGCGCATTAATTTCGTAATTTTATTCATAATTCTCATAACAATATTTCAGGATAGCTAAATTTTTAGGTCTATAAACAGCATCATCAAAATCTTCAAACTCTTTAAACATAGATTCAATTTCATAAGCACCCATAAAAGCAACAAATTCTTCTATTTGTTCCACATCATAGTAATCATATATACCATTAGCATAAGAAGCTAAGGTTCTATTATCATTAAATTTTCATAAAAAGGGAAGGTGTGGAGCCTTCATCCTAGAGCAACAAGTATAATCATAACTGAAGCATACTTGCCGAGCATGCCACTTCAATATATGAATTTGATCCCATAATAGTTTCCCTTTTTGTGTCAAGCGGTAATCCCTAAAGTATTCACGTTGATCCAACGTTACTCCCATTACATAATTGAATGGGTTTTCTCAGGATTATTAAAGTAGTACATAATATTTTTCACATAACCAGCATCGAGGGTTTTAGGAGGTTCCCCATCTCCATGAGCAGAAAGTACACCTAATTTTTTTGGTATTTCGTGTTGCATATCTGTAACTAAAGATAGAAAACAACTAAGAACAGAAAATAAAAATTACTTAGTGATAAAGCAAACAAGCACACACGAGAATATTCACCCCACGCTATTGCTCCCCGGCAACGGCGCCAGAAAAAGGTCTTGATAACCCACAAGTATAGGGGATCGCAACCAGTTTTGATAAGTAAGAGTGTCGAACCCAACGAGGAGCTAAAGGTAGAACAAATATTCCCTCAAGTTCTATCGACCGCCGATACAACTCTACGCACGCTTGACGTTTGCTTTACCTAGAACAAGTATGAAACTAGAAGTACTTTGTAGGTGTTGTTGGACAGGTTTGCAAGATAATAAAGAGTACGTAAATAAAAAGTAGGGGCTGTTTAGATAAAGAAATAATAAATTAAATATAGAGAGTGTGGAAAAGTGGTGGTAGGATTTGGGAAATTGCCCCTAAGCAATTAACTACTTTACTAGACTGATAGCAAGTATTATGTGGGAGAGGCCACTGCTAGCATGTCATCCCTGACTGGGAATTCTATGCACTTATGATTGGAATTATTAGCAAGCATCCGCAACTACTAATGTTCATTAAGGTAAAACCCAACCATAGCATTAAGGTATATTGGTCCCCCTTCAATCCCGTATGCATCAATTTCTATGCTAGGTTGAAGCTTCTGTCACTCTTGCCCTCCAATACATAGTCCTATCAACATACAACTAACCCTAGGGTGTGATCCACGTGCGCAATCATATGATGGGCACCAGAGGACAGCAACATAACCACAAGCAAATTAAATCAATCATAGCAATTCATCAACCACGGATAGGACAACGAAAATCTACTCAGACATCATACGATGGCAACACATCATTGGATAATAATATGAAGCATAAAGCACCATGTTCAAATAGAGGGTACAACGGGTTGTGGGAGAGTGGACCTCTATAAATAGAGTGGGGAAGGTGATGGAGATGTTGGTGAAGACGACGGAGGTGTTGGTGTAGATCGCGGTGATGATGATGGCCCCCGGCGGCGTTCCGGCGCCACCGGAAGCGAGGGGGAGAGAGCCCCCCTCCTTCTTCTTCTTCCTTGACCTTCTCCCTAGATGGGAGAATGGTTTCCCCTCTGGTCCATGGTCTCCATGGCGTGGGAGGGGCGAGAGCCCCTCCGAGATTGGATCTGTCTCTCTGTCTCTCTCTGTTTATGCGTTCTCGGATTCTTTCCTTTCACCGTTTCTTATATTCCCGAAGATCCGTAACTCCGATTGGGCTGAAATTTAACACGATCTCTATCCGATATTAGCTTTATTGCGGCGAAAGAAGGGCATCAACCGCCTTATGGGTAGCCCACGAGGGTCAGGGGCGCGCCCCCTGCCTCGTGGCCACCTCGGGCACCGTCTCGCGTGAATTTTTCCTCCCAAAAATCATATATATTCCAAAAAAATCTCCGTCAGTTTTTATCCCGTTTGGACTCCATTTGATATGGATATTCTATGAAACAAAAAACATGCAACAAACAGGAACTGGCACTGGGCACTGGATCAATATGTTAGTCCCAAAAATAGTATAAAAAGTTGCCAAAAGTATATGAAAGTTCAATAATATTGGCATGGAACAATAAAAAATTATAGATACGACAGAGACGTATCAGGGCCAGCCCACCGTGGGCACCCTGTAGAGATACACACCCGAGCGGTGAACATGCATTTTCGAAACTAATTTTGGAACATTTAGCTAACCAATTAAACAACTCTGTTTTAATAATATCAGATTCGTATTTGAACAACTAAGCTTTTTTAGCTTGATGGGTGGAGTAGTGCTATTATGACACGAAGCACGTATTCTGATCTTATAGTGATCATAGAAGGGGGAAACTCTAAGCATATTTTTTTAGCAAAAGAGGGTTTCCCCTCCGATTTCTATTAAAGAAACCACCACGGAACCAACATGATCAATTAAACCGTATTATGACTGTGCCATGGCAGATTTGAAGCGGCAAACCGGAGAAATGATATTTAGCAGCCATTGTTTGCTTCGAACTAACTAAATTCTAAGAGCTGAAAAGAAAGTAGAGTAACCAAGTTAAGATCTATTTTTTGGTTGAGATCAAAAGGTTGAGGAGATATGAAGTACCACCTCTCTTGCGGTGCCGTGTAGGCATCGGGGGTGCGATGGCTGTCGGTGGCGTTGAAGCAGATCTGCGATGGTAGACGGGTGCATCGAGGGATAAGTCCCGTTGCGGTGGAAGAGAGGGTCGTGTGAGCGGTCTTGGCAAAGAGGATGACGGCACCAATGAAGCGAGGGGACGTGATGCAAGGCTCTTGGTCCATCACCGTGGATGAGAAACGTCCATCTCTAGCAGTGGACGACGCGGTCTTGGTAGGCGCTCCGGCATGGTGGAGGACGGTGGCGATGGATGTGGTGGAGGACGGCGGCAATGGATGGGGTGGAGGACGGCGGCGATGGATGGGGTGGCGGACAGAGGCTGGTGTGGGGATGGTGTTCTAGCGCGGATGGTGTATGAATGGGAAAATGGAGGGAGAGGTACGGGGAACCATGTTTTTGGACGCGCATGTCTAAAATATGGGAAAGTTACGAACTTAGCCCCCATTTAAAATGTGGACGTCTCGTCGGTTGGGGATACGACGGTAATCTCGCATCTCGCCAATATTTTCCCAGAGCGATTTCAGGCGAGGAGAGGGTGGTTGGCGCCCATGGTGTATGAACGGGGCTAACAGGTAGGGCGGTTGTGTCACGTCTGAGTGAAGTTACAAACCTGCCGCTATTGAAAATATTTGCCTACATCGATTTCGGCTGAGTCGAGTTTTTTTTGCCGTCCACCGTGTATGAATGGGGAAATGGAGGGAGAACCAGAGGTCTTTCGGACAAGCTTGAATCAAATGTGTTTTGCCGCCCATGTTTGGCGCCCACCGTCTCAGAATGGGCTCAATGGCGGTCGTGTCACGTCTAATTGAAGTTACTAACCTACCCCTATTTAGAGCAGTGGAAATCGGGCCGATGGATTGTCCTTCTAATGGGTAGATAGTAATTTCCATCTCCCAAACACTTGGCTTCGGGCGACCGACGTGGGAGTGGACATTTTGCTGCTTCTTTCTAATTTTGGGACAATAAGCATCCACGTTTACCCTGGCAACTAAATTCGAATCCATTTTGTATTCCTATACGAATCTTTATAAATCATTCTATGTGTTTTTATATATCTTCAAAAGGACGACAAAGATGTATTCCACTGTCATATATGAATATGGTTTACAAATGCCGATACTCAAATTCAGAAGCTAGAATCTAGTTTAAGGTGAATTCGAATATTTGGAACACTTCATGTCCAACTCAAATGTCACACGCAGCATAAGGTGTACTCCCATTTAGATATGTACACAAGCGATGTATCAAGATTCAAATACCGAGTCAATCAACCAAGAATGTACATAACTAATAGACATATAAACACTTATAGAGTATATGGATCAATAATATCAACTAACATACATAAGTCAGGCCGATGTACTTTTTTTGCTACAACAGCATCCTTTTTTTAGCCAAGCTACTACAACATCTTGGCCCTTTCCGATGCGTGCCACTTATGGTCTGTCTATACTACTATTATTGCTGAATGCACATTCAGCCCGATTGGCATATTTGTAGGTCTGGCACAATAATCAAAATGAAATGTCGCCGAGTCTTATCAATTAATACAGACTTGTGCTCAAATAAAATTACAAACCAAAAAACAAAAAGCAATTATTACATGATCTCTAAAACAAATGGTTTGATTGATTACATGAACAAACAACACAAAGGTTATTCAACGATGGAAAGAACATTTCACCTATGATTTACCAAGTGGGAATTTAATTTCCTTTTTTCCTTCAGGACCTTAACAATGTGGTCAGTCTCAGCTTGTTTCGTTTTGAAATCCACCAAATATTTAATGGTTGTCTTGAGTACTGCTTGTGATTGTGCTGTTTGCTTCCTCAACATGTCAACTTCATCTCTAAGTGCAGAAGCAGAATCTCTTTCTACCACTAGTTTAGCCTCTAGAGCATCAGCAATTGGCAATTCATAATGCACGATTGGGTCGGTGCCACTGTTGTGGGATGATACAACGTCCATGGGGACCTCGCTCTTTGATCTTGGGCTAACCTGTTTTGCCATTAAAGTTCCGATTGGATTCAGAAAAGTTGAAGTTAGCAAAACATCTCAACTGGGAGTTATAACAGCAAACCAGTTAAACAAACAAGGAATTAAAGAGTTTCAATTGGATGCTGAAAAGTAGTTATTAACATCATTGTAACCCGTTGTTGTAGCAGCAAAGCAGTTAAACAAACAACTAGCTATTTAAGTTCAGGCAAACAGGTAATTCTTAATAGTAAGTATCAAACACATAGATAGGCGCAGTCTATAATAGTATTAACAGGTTGTGGCATTATGTAATCAGTAGCAAACTAAATTAAGCCAAGCAACGTAATTGAACAATTTTGCAATAAGTGGCTAACTAAAATTCCGAGAAGCAGGTAATAGAACTTATGCTAGTTCTTTGTACAGGCACACTACAACTTCTTTTTCGCTTACAAGGTTGTACGAAGGAGTCCATGGCATCAATTGCTTGGATACGCAGTCCCAATACTTCTTTCTTCCCACACTGCATTGGTAAGTCGAATGGTTAATCTGGTAAGATGGTGCATACTTGATATGTTATATGAGGACGTGTAGTCACTAGTCAGACTAGTTGTAGCCACACACACATCACACTGGCTTTTACTGTATATTTCATGCGATTACTTTTGGCATATCGAGATCTAAGCAATCTACAATAGGATGAAAAGACTGGCATCCTTCACATTATTGGCGAACGCAGTTCATAGAAATAAGCAATTCAACCATTCTGCGGGTAAATCAAAAGTGCCACTGGAATATTTTTCACTACCCCAATCATATACGCAAAAAGGGGCGACGCCACCATAGGGGCTGGTATGGGCGGCCGCCTCGGGTGGCTGGAAAGTGTGTACCTAGTTTGAGTGGTCCAGGTTGGCCCAGGCTAGTTTTGTTCGTCCCAACGCACGAGCAGGCAATGTAAAAAATGAAGAAAAATGTTTCAATTTGGATGGGCCAATAACATAAGTGCAAGGCAGGCCCTATAGCAGGCTCGCGGCCCAAACGAGCGCCGCCATATCGATCGACAGCAGGAAAAATCCCAATTCATTCGCTCCAACCTCAGGTCTGGTTCGCTCCTAACCTAGCCACCGCTGGACAGACCGACACAGCACTTCCTCGCGCCCTTGTTGGAGGGCGGTCGCCAGGCTTGAAGCGAACGGAAGGAAAAGAAGATGAAGATCCAACCCTGGATGTAGCAGGCGTGGGAGGCAGCGGCGGCAGCACGGGCTTGGCATCGAGCTTACGCAAATGGACAGTCGCAGCTTGCAAGAGTAGCATGTGCAACGAGAAGGTACATCACATCCCTGATTATATCTAATTCAACTCTTCAATTTCTGGCCAATAGTTAAACCTGACGGTGTTGTAAAACTGTTTGTATGTAGGGAATCTATGAGAAAATGAAACCAATTTTTACTTATTTTATAACTCCCCCAATCAATACTGAACTGACTGAATCTGATGTATCTAATCAAGTTTCCGGTGCAAACATGCAAGCTCATGTTGTTCTTGAGCCTGAAGTGTCTAATGAATAGACTGCTAATGAAGGATTTGATGCAAACATTTTACATGCTCTTGGTGATGAACATATAGTGTCTAATGAGGGATCTAATGCAAGCATTTTGCAAGCTCCCATTGAAGGATTTAGTATCTAATGATGATCTGCTATGTTGAGAGAGACATAGAGATTTGCAGGCATTGATGACAAACAAATTATAGTGCATTTTCATGGCTTGAGGAAACGTTGAGGCCATCTACTAGAAAGTCCCCATATCATGACAACGTAGCATAAATACTTTTCTAATTTGTTGTTTGAAACTATTGGCATACTTGTGCGGGATAGATATATTGATATGCAGTTTGCGCACTGGTTAAAGGTGCAATTACACTTCAATATTTTCAGCCAGGGAACGAATAATTCAAGCAGGTACAGACCATGTTTGTAGTCCTTGTACACCATGTTGCATTTTGTGTTTTTGGTGCTTGCATCATTTAGTGTTTATAATCTGGACTACTTTGCATCATTAGCTGGTTTTCAAAGTGCACGTAGCTTCACATTTCTCAAGTTATGTTGATTTTCGGAGTGCAAGTGCCTTCGTATTTTTTAAGTTAAATGTTTTTCCCTGGTAACTTGAATTCATGGATCCGCCACTGCACACAAATCATACACGAATGCCAGTATGAACTAAATGAAATGCAGGGACTTATGCTAGCTCGTTGTATAGGCTCACTGCAGCTCTGCTTGCGCTTGGGATGTTCCATGTACAAGTCCATGTTACCACTTGATTGGATGTGCAGGCCTTGTGCTCCTTGCATCCCCCTCTGCATTTTTGACACAACGAATGGTTGATCAAATAAGAGGAATCGACCTTGCTGTTGTACCAGAGGACAGATACTTACAAGGTTATACAGGTGTGCAGGATGAGTACCAGATCCCGTAGCACCGTCATGCTTTGCTAAAAAATGGATTTTCTTGTTTCAGATGATATCTCCAGAAGAAATAAGACTTAAAGTCAGAGTTGCATTGGCGTGTAAGCTAAGAGAGTAGTGAAAGGATATCCAAACATCGTCGGAACAGTGCACAAGGGAGTGATGTGTGGATACCTAGTTCGGGCCGGTGTTTGGGCATGTTGCCTAGCTAGAGTGCGGGTCACTTCAGAGCCGTTGAGGGTGATGCACTGGCATTGGCTGGCCATGCACGGATGCAGATCTTGAGTAGCAGTGGAGCGCTACGATGCGGTGGATGAGACCGTTGGTGAAGCCCCAGCGGCCTCGGGGGGGCGGAGGTGCGACGATGTGCTCGGTGAAGTAGCCCCGGTGAGCTAGGAGACGGCGTCGGTGAAGCGCACCTGATGCAGTGGAAGTCGGTGTTTGTGAGGCACATCGGTTGAGGCGGCCGATGTTGTCCGTGGACCACCCGGTGCGGTGGACGAGGGCATAGATGAGGTAGCTCCGGTGCGATGGTGAAGCGCGACCGTCATCTTCGTCATCGTCGTCCGGCACAGAGGTGGGGAAAGAGACGAGACGAGGGGCGATTCGAACTTTACTTGGGTTGGCTGCGAATTAGGGATTTGAGCAATCTGGGCACGGAAGGGGGCGGTGGAGAAGGGAGATTTTGCAGGGCTGGAATTGGGGCCGCCAGATATTTCAATCCAAAACGTGGAAGCACGAACTTATTTTGTGGTCGTCCTTTTTAGGGGGGGAGGGAGGGGGGTGGGTGGGACACAGCTTCGGTGCCTTAGAGGCACCTGCCTTTGGGTCACTGACATGTGGGCCAGCCACCTGTTGGGCCCACATGTCATGGACACAAAGGTAGGTGCCTTAAGGCATCGAAGCATCCGTCCGGGTAGGTGGCTGGGTACTAAGCCACCGTACTACACACGCGACCACCACGACACGACCCTGGTCTGCCTGGTGCGCCTACATTTGAGAGGAGATTTGAGAATGCAAATGAATCTTCTTTCATTTGCAAATGAATCTATATGTATTACCATGCCCGTGTTTTCCTTGCAAATAATTAGTCATTCCAGACGAGATACTATAAATTAATTAATGAGGAGTTATTTGAAAAAAATGAAATGGTATCCACAGTATCCACGCTAACGTGGATTAGAGTGTGTGTCACATAATTAGTTATTTGAATTAGAGTGTGTGTCACATAGCGATCTCCAATTCTAATGTGGATTTCACATTTCACTGTATCCACGCTACTTTTTTAATATAAATTCATATGTATATGATGAACACCATGGCAGTGAGAAAACTTTTGGATGGATTCAAACATATGACCTACAAAATAGCACAACAAATCGAGTCAATGTCAATTTTTCAAAATCTAGTATGGCACGAATTCGAAATAATTACCCATATGCATGGTCCTCAGTTCAAATCTTACAATGTACACCGAATTGAAACATCGATATTAAGTCTCGTACTACCTACATTCAAATCTTGTTTTTAGCCCCCCCCCCCCCCGCACACACGCTACATACTTCCTGTATCGGTCAATCTTCCTCTCCTAACCACCTTAGGAAGCTATCAGTTTCCAACACACATTAATTCTTTCTCTCCATGTTTCGATCTCTAACTCTCTCAACTACACAACCCCCTTTTTCCACTCTGTTACCAAATGTATTTACCTCACACACCCGCCATTGCACCCCATGCCGAGCTCTCTCTCCCTCTCCCTCTCACCCTCTCGCGCTAAATACATGTATTGACTATCTAGCCCTCCAACCTCTCGTGCGCACGCACGCACGTTGTCTATCTAGGTCACTCCCTCGAGACTGTCTCACTCTTTCTTCCACACGGCGGGCCACACTCGCTCAATCTCGCTCTCTTTATCTGAGTCTCGTTTAACCTCGTTTTCTTTCACACACAAATGATATATCTCCCTGTTCGGGCCTCGATTGACACACTTTATACTCTCTCACGCAGATTGTCTATCTAGGTCAGTCCATCCAAGACGCCCCCACTCTTTCGACCTCATGGTGGGCCACACTCACTCAATCTATCTCTCTCCCTCTCTCTCTTTCTCAGACAACAACGATATATCACCATGTTTGAGCCCAATTCGACCTATTCACATTGTATACTCTCTCACGCACATTGTCTCTCTAGGTCACTCTCTCCAACCCGTCTCACTCTTTCGATCGCACGACGAACCTATGTGATCGATTGACCTTGCTTCCTCCCACGCACAAAATATATCTACACGTCTGTGACTGGATCATCTCTCAAGCTCTATCTTACAGCCCTCACCCTTGCCAAAAGCTCAATCGGACAATATCTCTCTAGAGCATATATATCTGTTCAATGAACGTCGGACCACACTCACTTTGTCTCTATCTATATCTCTCTCGATTGACCTCGCTTTCTCACGCCGTATCTTCCACACATTGAAGCTACCTCTCCTTACCTCGCAAAGACGGAGCTATTTACATTGCGAGGGGCACTCCAACTTTGGATTAACTCGTGTAGGCATTTATTCCGGTCAGTTTAGATTATATTTTCGTAGCATTAGACCCACAACTACTCCAAACACTGTTGCAACCCGCGCAACTCCCCTAGTTGATTTCCCTCTGGCTCGTCATCTCTCTCTCGCACGTCCTTTCTAGCCTTCAACGTTGCACCATGGTATTATTGCAAAAAAACTCTGTTGTTCACTTTAATTATTACAAATAAGCTACAAAACTACACACCAATTGTCCACTTGGAATGGAACAAATTTCGACCCACAAATTAAAGTGCTACAAACTACACACCGAGGGGCCCACATGTTATGAAACAAATTTGGACCCATATACAAATTAAAAAATAAAGGACGAGGATCGAACATGCGAGCAGGGCCTTCAAGCCACACGTCAATAGGCAACATGCGTAGAACAACAATGTTTGTTGTACCTCCCTTTGTTCACATAATGTTTTTATATTACCACAGCATATTTAATGGATAACATGTAATATTATTTTTAGTACTATTCGCCTTCACTTACTGGTGGGTTCCATTTGTTCTCTCTCTCTCTCTCTCTCCTCCCCTTCCGCGTTTAGACACATGGGCAAACATGAAGAACTCGCGGGCGATGTTGCTGTTGACCATATCTGGACGCGTTCACAAGTTATGGCACCAGTTTCACGTACTAGCAACACTAGTCAGTGTGTGCGTGCAATGCACGTTAATTTGGAAGTATATTAAGTGCTTGCGGATATTAAGTAGGATATTATTTGCGTGTAATTATGTGATTAGTACTATTTTTAGCATGAAATTAACTGCACGCTAAACGTGTTGAGCGCTTGACATTGAAGCAGTCTAGGTCGTTGGATGACAAGGAATACATGTGGCTTGTTGACGTTTTATATTTAATTTAATATGGCTCTAGCAGAACATTCAATCGATCAAACCATAGATTTCGCTCAGTCTGACTCCGACTTTAAATTATACGACGATCGATCTAAAATAAACGGAAATGTTAAACGTTCCGATTTTAAGCATGGCAATCTGAACGTTTTCATGGCAAAGTTATATTATGCGGCCGCGGTGGGGGTGTCTTGCGGTGGGAAGCGGCTCCTCTGTCGTGCTCTGTGTGTCGTCGGGCCACTGACCGATGGTGACGGTGACGCCTTGCGCCGTTGTTGGCGTACTCCTGGACGTTGGCCTAGCTTCAAGGAACGCCAAAATGTTCTGGACTTCGGAGCGAGTCAACTGGTGGGAGGAGGCGACTGGCGTTGGTGCAAGGAAGCAGTCGACGGTGGCCATCCATGCTGCTGAGGGGGGCACTGGCACCCACGCGGGGACAGGCGCTGTCAATGGTGCGGCGAAGACATTCGTGTGCACGGGCACCGGCACGGGCGCGCACGTCAGTGCACGCGCAAGCGCATGCGTGTCAGGTGCACGGGCACGGGCGTGCGCGTCAGTGCACACACAGGCGCATGCGCTGGCAGGTGCACGGGCGCGTGAAAGTCAGCGGGGACCTCGTGGAACCCCGTGGCATCAAGATCGGCGACAATGTGCGGCTCCCAGCCCATCAATGCCATGGGGATGGGCGCTGGCGCAGTCAGGGCGATGGGAGCCGGAACGAGAGCGGGGACAGGCGCGGCGTCTTCCCGCAAGGCCAGTTCAAGCTCGTCCCAAAGCGCCTTATGTTCTTGAGAATCCGGCTGGGTGTCTTCCTCAGGAAACTGGAAGACTAAGGGCGACCATCGTGATGCAGCATGGCGTAAGTTTAGGTCAGGCTGGTTGGAGGTAGACGACAGGAGAATCGGAGAGGAAGAGAGAAGATTGCAGCGGTCTGCTCGCACGCCTCCCATCGACTCACATGCTTGCTCGGACGGCACCTGCCGATGAGAAGCGGTACTCGTGGCGGCACGTAAACGCCCACGGTTTCAATAGTGAAAGCGTTCGCCTTAACGTTACAGGTCTTTGTTCCAAAATACCTTGGTTATTCATTTGTGCAACTTGTCATAAGCAGCTTGTCTCAAATTGAAGAAAAAAATTACGAAGTAATATTTGTGCCATATCACGCGACCATGCTTAGTTTCAAGAATTTATGGTCACTTTTGGATTTTCTGAAATTTAAGATCCAGGATTCGAAACAATATCATAACCTACATCATGCAATAAAATTTTCAAGCCATACATCTGTCCTGGTGTATTTCTTAAGAAAGGATTTGGTCAAACATTTTTCTTAGTTAGACTTCAGACAAGTTATATATGCAGAGTAAAAGGATAATCCCTCCGTACCAGTGCATTGCCTGATATATAAACTCAAGTACTAGGCACGAACAAATGGGCTCAATTCTGTGCTCATCCTGCTGTAGCAGTAGTAGTAGCAGTAGTAGTAGCAGTAGTAGTAGGAGTAGTAGTAGTAGTAGTAGTAGTAGTAGTAGTAGTAGTAGTAGTAGTAGTAGTAGTAGTAGTAGTAGTAGTAGTAGTAGTAGTAGTAGTAGTAGCAATAGCAGCAGTAGCAGCAGTAGCAGTGGCAGTAGCAGTAGCAGTAGCAGTAGGAGTTGACGGGTGACCTTGGTGAGCGGCGACCGAGGGAATTGAACCGTGCTCGGCACGGTAGTAATGTTGTCTAGTTACTAAATCATCCCTCTGTTGTTCATCGGTAGTCATTATGGACAGGGGACATGAGGGGAATTTCCTAGGGCTGCAATTCTGGCCGCCAGATATTTCGACTCAAAACGCGGAGGCTCTACTGGTTGGGGTTGCCTAATGTGCGTACCATGCACGCCACCAGAAGCACACGAGCCCGGTTTTATTTTTTTATTTTTTTAGGATCAACACGAGCCCAGGCCTGACTGGTACGTCGTTGGGTCCTACCATTCGAGAATATGAAAGGAACCTTTTAAATTGCCGAACGAATCTATGTGTATTACAATGCCCGTATTTTCCTTGCAAATACTAATCTCAATGTGGTAATTGATTTATGACGAGTTGTTCAATTAGAGTGAGTTTGTGATATAGTGATCTCAACGTGGATTTCACATTTCATGGTATCCCTAGTAAGTTTTTCAATGCAAATTCAAATTTAAAAGATGAACAATATGGAGGTGAGAAAACTTTGTATGTATCAAGCATATGACCACACACACACACACACGAACACAACAACAATCCAATAAGTATAGTGCATCTATTTTTCCAAACCATGCATGTATGATACGAATTCAAAAATACTCCTTCTGTTCCTAAATATTAGTCTTTTAGAGATTTCAACAAGTGACTACATACGGAGCAAAATGAGTGAATCTACACTCTAAAATATGTCTATATACATCCGTATGTGCCAGTCCATTTGAAATCTCTAAAAAGACTAATATTTAGGAACGAAGGGAGTAAAATATAAGACATGCATGGTCCTCAATTCAGTATTTGAAATGAACATGAAACCGAAACATGAATATTAAGTCTAGTACTACAGTACATGCAAATGTTGTGTTTAATTAGGCAGAGCTATGATTGTCGGGGGTCAACCCCTCGACCTTAGATAAAATTGTGAAGCTCTGTTTAGGGTTGTTTAGATTATATTTGTCCCCACCCTCCCAACCACCGATTGGTTGTGCACCCCCCACCCCTCCTCCCCGGGATAATATCATGTGCCCCCATACCTTAGATGCTATATTCCGATACGAGTTGCTTGGAGCTTGTAGATCTGAGATATAGCAGCTCACTTGATGTCTTAATATTTTTACAGGAAATCTTGATGAGTTTGAGAATTGCACACAATTTGTACAAAAGCTACTTAGATGCCCTTGGATCCCATATCCAACGACCTCGAAGCTCGTATCACCATAGCATCTAAGATGAAGGAGGACATCATATTCTCCTCTATGTAAGAATATCATGTGCTACCACACCTTAGATGCTTTGGTGATACAAGCTCTTCGGAGCCGTTGGATTTGTGACCCAACACCTCCTCGGTGGTTCAAATGGTTTTTTGCAGAAAAGCCCCCAAAGAGTTCGGCCACTGCTTACAAGCACAAAGACTGCTCAGATGCCATTGGATCTCAAATCAAACGACCTCGAAGCTCGTATCACCGTAGCATCCAAGCTGTGAGAGCACCTTATGTTTTCTCGAACGGGAGAATATGAGGTGCTCCCACATGACGACCCACAAGTATAGGGGATCTATCATGGTCCTTTCGATAAGTAAGAGTGTCGAACCCAACGAGGAGCAGAAGGAAATGATAAGCGGTTTCCAGCAAGGTATTCTCTGCAAGTACTGAAATAAGTGGTAACAGATAGTTTTGTGATAGGATAATTTGTAACGAGCAACAAGTAACAAAAGTAAATAAAGTGCAGAAAGGTGGCCCAATCCTTTTTGTAGCAAAGGACAAGCCTGGACAAACTCTTATATAGAGAAAAGAGCTCCTGAGGACACATGGGAATATTGTCAAGCTAGTTTTCATCACGCTCATATGATTCGCGTTCGGTACTTTGATAATTTGGTATGTGGGTGGACCGGTGCTTGGATACTGCCCTTACTTGGACAAGCATCCCACTTATGATTAACCTCTATTGCAAGCATCCGCAACTACAACAAAAGTATTAAGGTAAACCTAACCATAGCATGAAACATATGAATCCAAATCAGCCCCTACGAAGCAACGCATAAACTAGGGTTTAAGCTTCTGTCACTCTAGCAACCCATCATCTAGTTATTACTCCCCAATGCCTTCCTCTAGGCCCAAACAATGGTGAAGTGCCATGTAGTCGACGTTCACATAACACCACTAGAGGAGAAACAACATATATCTCATCAAAATATCGAACGAATACCAAATTCACATGACTACTAATAGCAAGACTTCTCCCATGTCCTCAGGAACAAAAGTAACTACTCACAAAGCATAAACATGTTCATAATCAGAGGGGTATTAATATGCATATAGGATCTGAACATATGATCTTCCACCAATTAAACCAACTAGCATCAACTACAAGGAGTAATTAACACTACTAGCAACCTACTAGCACCAATCCCGGACTTGGAGACAAGAATTGAATACAAGAGATGAACTAGGGTTTTGAGAGGAGATGGTGCTAATGAAGATGTTGATGGAGATTGCCCTCTCCCGATGAGAGGAGCATTGGTGATGACGATGGCGATGATTTCCCCCTCTGGGAGGGAAGTTTCCCCGGCAGAACAGCTCCGCCAGAGCCCTAGATTTGTTCCGCCAAGGTTCCGCCTCATGGCGGCGGAGTTTCATCCGAGAAGATGGCTTATGATTTTTTTCCCATCGAAAGACTTCATATAGCAGAAGATGGCCACCGAAGGGCCATCAGGGGGCCCACGAGGTAGGGAGCGTGCCCCCCACCCTCATGGGCAGGGTATGGCCCCCCTGGTGAATTTCTTCCGTTGAGTTTTTTTATATATTTTGAAAACGTCTTCCGTGAAGTTTCAGGACTTTTGGAGCTGTGCAGAATAGGTCTCTAATATTTTCTCCTTTTCCAGCCCAGAATCCCAGCTGCCGGCATTCTCCCTCTTTATGTAAACCTTGTAAAATAAGAGAGAATTGGCATAAGTATTGTGACATAATGTGTAATAACAGCCCATAATGCAATAAATATCGATATAAAATCATGATGAAAAATGGACGTATCAACTCCCCAAGCTTAGACCTCGCTTGTCCTCAAGCGAAAAGCCGAAATCGAAAAATATGTCCACATGTTTAGAGATAGAGGTGTCGATAAAAATAAAATACGGACATGAGGGCATCATGATCATTCTTAGAACAGCAACTTATATCATTCTTGTCATATGATTTCTTATGCTAGAGTAATAATTCAATCACAATTTCAAGTGTGAGTCGTAAACTTCATTGAAAACTAACAAACTATAATCTCAGTCATTGGAGCAATTGCAATTTATCATAACATAGGAAAGAGTCAATATATAAGAGCTTTCCAGCAAGTCCACATACTCAACTATCATATAATCTTTCACAATTGCTGACACTCACACAATACTTATGGGTATGGAGTTTTAATCGAACACAGAGAAAGATAGGGGCTTATAGTTTTGCCTCCCAATGTTTTACCTCAAGGGTAATGTCAACAGTAATAGTTCATGAAAACTCACATCCAATTAGTCATATATACCAGGATCTTTCCAACATACTGTGCTTGCCAAAGGATAAAATGTAAAAAGGAAGGGTGAAGATCACCATGACTCTTATGCAATGTAGGAGATAAAAGTAAAAGATAAGCCCTTCGCAGAGGGAAGCAGAGGTTGTCATGCGCTTTTATAGTTGGATGCACAAAATCTTAATGCGAAAGAACATCACTTTATATTGCCACTTGTAATATGGACCTTTATTATGCAGTCTATCGCTTTTATTTCTTCCATATCACACGATCGTATAAAGCTTATTTCTCCCACACTAATAAGTCATACATATTTAGAGAGAAATTTTTATTGCTTGCACCGATGACAACTTACTTAGAGGATCTTACTCAATCCATAGGTAGGTATAGTGGACTCTGATGGAAAAACTAGTTTAAGGGTATTTGGAAGCACAAGTAGTATCTCTACTTGGTGCGATGAATTTGCCTAGCACGAGGGGGAATGGCAAGCTCAACCATGTTGTATGATCCATGACAATATAATTTATCTCAGATGTAAGAAAACATAACCCATTATGTTGTCTTCCTTGTCCAACATCAACTCTTTTAGCATGTCATATTTTAATGAGTGCTCACAATCTTAAAAGATGTCTAGGATAGTATATCTATATGTGAAGACCTCTCTTTCTTTATTACTTTATTAATTGCAACGATGACCAAAACTATGTTTGTCAACCCTCAACAACTTTTATTCATCATACTTTTTCTATGTGAGCTCATTACTCTCCATAAGACTCCCCCAAGCTTGGCAGTTGCCAACGGGAGTGCCCATACCCATGTGGTTATGTCTCCTTTGTTGGTGAAGAAGGTGGAGTTGTTGATGATGGATAGTCGCACATTGAGCGTAGGAGGTCTTCTAACTTGCAGATAATGCCCTTGAGTGCGATGATATGCTCCTTCAACAAAAAAATTTCAGGTGTGAGATACTTATTTTGTATACGAGCTAACTCAATCATCTTGAAAGCTTTGATCGCTGTTGGGTTAAGAAGATTGTGATCAAGTTGAAGGGTGTCTTCTATTGCCGGAACTTGGTCCTCCATAGCCTTCTTGATCCTTTCATCCTTGTTGATCTCCATGGGTTCTTCTCTCTTCAGCTCTATCTTCATTAGCCAAGCATCGTTGCCCTCATGGTTGGAGGAGGAGGGAGACGACAAAATGCCTGGCCTTGACAACCCTCACAGAAAACAGCTCGAAACAAAGACAGGAGATTTTTGCATGATACGGGAGTCAAAACCTCCGGGAGATTATATAATGAATTTTTACCGACCAAAATACATGTCGTGTACGAAAACGGAGTCCGGAGAGCACACGAGGTGCCCAAGAGGTAGGGGGCGTGCCCAGGAGGGTAGGGCGCGCCCTCCACCCTCATGGAGCACTCGTGTCCTTCCCGGACTACTACTTATTTTTCTATTTTTCTAAATATTCCAAAACGGAGAAATATTGCCTTACAAACTATTTTGGAGTCGGTTTATTTACTTATCGTACCACATACCTATTCCTTTTTGGAGTCTAAAACGTTCCGGAAGTCCCTTATGTATTCCTCCGGGGTTACGGTTTCAATAATATTGGTTTCAACATTTATGGGATTACCTGAGATATAATGTTTGATTCTTTGATTGTTCACCACCTTCAGATTTGTGCCTTCGAAGTTGTTGATTTTTATGGCACTGGAACGATAGACCTCCTCGATAACGTAAGGACCTTCCCATTTAGAGAGAAGTTTTCTTGCAAAAAATCTTAAACGAGAGTTGTATAGCCATACATAATCACCTACATTAAACTCATGCTTTTGTATCCTTTTATCATGCCATCTTTTAACTTTTTCCTTAAACAACTTGGCATTTTCATAGGCTTGGGTTATCCATTCATCGAGTGAGCTAATATCAAATAACCTCTTCTCACCGGCAAGTTTAAAATCATAATTGAGCTCTTTAATAGCCCAATATGCCTTGTGTTCTAGTTCGAGAGGTAAGTGACATGCTTTTCCATAAACCATTTTATACGGAGACATGCCCATAGGATTTTTATATGCAGTTCTATAGGCACATAATGCATCATCAAGTTTCTTGGACCAATTCTTTCTAGATCTATTAACAGTCTTTTGCAAAACTAATTTGAGCTCTCTATTACTCAATTCTACTTGACCACTAGACTGTGGGTGATAAGGAGATGCAATTCTATGATTAACATCATATTTAGCAAGCATTTTACGGAAAGCACCATGAATAAAATGTGAACCACCATCAGTCATTAAATATCTTGGGACTCCAAATCTTGGAAAAATAACTTCTTTAAGCATTTTAATAGAAGTGTTATGATCAGAACTACTAGTTGGAATAGCCTCTACCCACTTAGTAACATAATCAATCGCAACTAAAATATGTGTATATCCATTAGAGGAAGGAAAGGGTCCCATATTGTCAAAGCCCCAAACATCAAATGGTTCAATAACGAGTGAATAATTCATAGGCATTTCTTGACGTCTACTAATATTACCAATTCTTTGACATTCATCACAAGATAATACAAACTTACGGGCATCCTTGAAGAGAGTAGGCCAATAAAAACCAGATTGCAATAACTTATGTGCAGTTCTATCTCCAGCATGGTGTCCTCCATAAGCTTCGGAGTGACACTTGCGTAGGATCTGTTCCTGTTCATGCTCAGGTACACAACGTCTAATAACACCATCTACTCCTTCTTTATAAAGATGTGGGTCATCCCAAAAGTAATGCCTCAAATCATAGAAGAACTTTTTCTTTTGCTGGTATGTGAAACTAGGTGGTATAAACTTAGCAACAATGTAATTAGCATAATCAGCATACCATGGAGTAGTATGAGAAGCATTTATGACATTTAATTGCTCATCAGGAAAGCTATCATCAATAGGAAGTGGGTCATCAAGCACATTTTCTAACCTAGACAAGTTGTCTGCAACGGGATTCTTAGCTCCCTTTCTATCAACAATATGCAAATCAAATTTTTGTAGCAAGAGAACCCATCTAATAAGTCTAGGTTTAGCATCTTTCTTTTCCATAAGATATTTAATAGCAACATGATCAGTGTGAATAGTTACTTTAGAATCAACAATATAAGGTCTGAACTTATCACAAGCAAATACAACTGCTAATAATTCTTTTTCAGTGGTAGCATAATTTCTTTGACCATTGTCTAGGGTTTTACTAGCATATTGAATAACGTTTAATTTTTTATCAACTCTTTGTCCTAGAACAGCACCTACAGCATAATCAATAGCATCACACATAATTTCAAAGGGTAAATTCCAATCAGGTGGCTGAACAACAGGTGCAGGGACTAATGCTTTCTTAAGTATTTCAAATGCTTCTACACAATCATCATCAAAGACAAATGGTATATCTTTTTGTAATAAATTAGTCAGAGGCCGAGAAATTTTTGAGAAGTCCTTAATGAACCTCCTATAAAATCCGGCATGACCAAGGAAACTTCTTATACCTTTGATGTCCTTGGGACATGGAATCTTTTCAATAGCATCAACCTTGGCTTTATCAACTTCAATACCTCTTTCAGAAACTTTGTGCCCCAAGACAATACCTTCATTAACCATAAAGTGGCACTTTTCCCAATTCAAGACAAGATTAGTTTCTTCACATCTCTGCAAAACTCGATCAAGGTTGCTCAAGCAATCATCAAAAGAAGATCCATAGACGGAGAAATCGTCCATGAAAACCTCACAAATCTTTTCACAAAAGTCAGAGAATATAGCCATCATGCATCTTTGAAAGGTAGCAGGTGCATTAGATAGACCAAAAGGCATACGTCTATAAGCAAAAGTACCAAAATGGCAAGTAAAAGTAGTCTTTGATTGATCTTTGGCTGACACGGGTATTTGGGAGAAACCAGAATATCCATCTAGAAAGCAAAAATGTGTATGTTTGGATAATCTTTCTAGCATTTGATCAATAAAAGGTAAGGGGTAATGATCCTTTTTATTTGCCTTATTTAATTTACGGAAATCAATTACCATCCTATAACCTGTAATAATTCTTTGAGGAATCAATTCATCTTTATCATTAGGAACGACAGTAATACATCCCTTCTTAGGGACACAATGGACAGGACTTACCCACTGACTATTAGCAACGGGATAGATTATGCCTGCCTCATGGAGCTTTAGTATTTCCTTTCTTACCACTTCTTTCATTTTAGGATTCAGCCGTCGTTGATGATCACAAACTAGTTTAGCATCTTCTTCCAAATTTATTTTATGTTGACATAGAGTGGGACTAATGCCCTTAAGATCATCAAGAGTATACCCAATAGCAGCACGGTGCTTCTTCAGAGTTTTCAATAATCTCTCTTCCTCATGCTCTGAAAGGTTAGCACTAATAATAACAGGATATATCTTTTTCTCTTCAACATAAGCATATTTAAGAGTATCAGGTAACTGTTTAAGCTCAAACACGGGATCACCCTTGGGTGGAGGAGGATCCCCTAGGATTTCAACAGGTAGATTGTGTTTCAAAATAGGTTCCTGTTTAAAGAATACTTCATCTATTTCCCTTCTTTCATTCATAAACATGTCATTTTCATGGTCTAGCAAATATTGTTCTAAGGGATCACTAGGAGGTACGACAATAGAAGCAAGACCAATAATTTCATCCTTACTAGGTAATTCTTCTTCACAGTGTTGTCTACTAAATTTAGAAAAATTAAATTCATGAGTCATATCATCTAAACCGATAGTAACAACATCCCTTTTGTAATTTATGGTAGCATTAACAGTGTTTAAGAAGGGTCTACCAAATATAATGGGACAAAAGCTATCTTGTGGGGAACCAAGAACAAGAAAATCAGCAGGATATTTAGTTTTCCCACACAATACTTCAACATCTCTAACAATTCCCATCGGTGAAATAGTATCTCTATTGGCAAGTTTAATTGTGACATCAATATCTTCTATTTCAGCAGGTGCAATCTCATGCATAGTTGCTTTGTATAAGGAATGAGGTATTGCGCTAGCACTAGCACCCATATCACATAAGCCATGATAACAATGATCTCCTATTTTAACAGAAATAACAGGCATGCCTACCACAGGTCTAGGTTTATCTTTAGCACAAGGTTTAGCAATTCTAGCAGTTTCATCACAGAAATAAATAACATGCCCATCAATATTATCAGACAAGAGATCTTTAACAATAGCAATATTAGGTTCAACTTTAACTTGCTTAGGAGGTGTATATGTTTTAATATTGCTTTTACGAACCACGTTTGAAGCTTTAGCATGATCCTTTATCCTAACAGGGAAAGGTGGTTTCTCAACATACGCAGTAGGAACCATAGGATCATTATAAGTGACAATCTTTTCTTCAAATTTAATAGGTGCAACTACTTTTACTTCTATGGGAGGATGATATTTAAACCACTTCTCCTTGGGGAGATCAACATAAGTAGCAAAAGATTCACAGAAAGAAGCTACTATCTCAGAGTCAAGTCCGTATTTAGTGCTAAATTTACGGAAAACATCGGTATCCATAAAAGATTTAACACAATCAAAACTAGGTGTCATACCTGACTCCTTACCATTGTCGAGGTCCCAATCTTCAGAGTTGCATTTAATTCTTTCCAATAGATCACATTTGAACTCAATAGTCTTCATCATAAAAGAGCCAGCACAAGAAGTATCAAGCATGGTGCGATTGCTATCAGAAAGCCGAGCATGAAAATTTTGAATAATCATTTCTCTTGAGAGCTCATGATTGGGGCATGAATATAACATTGATTTAAGCCTCCCCCATGCTTTCTCCTTCGCGAGGCCAAAAATTATATATATAATTGCGATCACGATGAACAAGATGCATAGGATAAAACCTGATGAAATTCCAATTTCAATCGTTTGTAATTCCAAGACCCCATATCATCACATAGCCTATACCATATCGATGCGTATCCCTTCAAAGATAAAGGGAAGACCTTCTTCTAACAACATCTCCGGGTACACCTGCAAGCTTAAATAATCCACAAACTTCATCCACATATATTAGATGCTCATCAGGATGCTTGGTTCCATCTCCTAAAAAGGGATTAGCTAGCAGTTTTTCTATCATACCCGAAGGAATTTCAAAGCAGACATTTTCATTTTCAGTAGGTTCAGTAGGTTGAAGAGAAACTCTTTGCTCTATTGGTCGGGGTGAATATACCCCGAACAAGCCCATCAGAGGATTACTTTCCATAGTAACAAGTGACAGTAAATTTCAGCACACTATATAAATTTTTCCTTACCAAATTCCACCTATCAAAGGCGCTTCACTCACCGGCAACGGCGCTAGAAAAGAGTCTTGATGACCCACAAGTATAGTGGATCTATCGTAGTCCTTTCGATAAGTAAGAGTGTCGAACCCAACGAGGAGCAGAAGGAAATGATAAGCGGTTTTCAGCAAGGTATTCTCTGCAAGCACTGAAATTATTGGTAACAGATAGTTTTGTGATAAGATAATTGGTAACGAGCAACAAGTAACAAAAGTAAATAAACTGCAGCAAGGTGGCCCAATCCTTTTTGTAGCAAAGGACAAGCCTGAACAAACTCTTGTATAGAGAAAAGCGCTCCCGAGGACACATGGGAATATCGTCAAGCTAGTTTTCATCACGTTCATATGATTCGTGTTCGGTACTTTGATAATTTGGTATGTGGGTGGACCGGTGCTTGGGTACTGCCCTTACTTGGACAAGCATCCCACTTATGATTAACCTCTATTGCAAGCATCCGCAACTACAACAAAAGTATTAAGGTAAACCTAACCATAGCATGAAACATATGGATCCAAATCAGCCCCTTACGAAGCAATGCATAAACTAGGGTTTAAGCTTCTGTCACTCTAGCAACCCATCATCTACTTACAACTTCCCAATGCCTTCCTCTAGGCCCAAATAATGGTGAAGTGTCATGTAGTCGACGTTCACATAACACCACTAGAGGAGAGACAACATACATCTCATCAAAATATCGAACGAATACCAAAATCACATGACTACTAATAGCAAGACTTCTCCCATGTCCTCAGGAACAAACGTAACTACTCACAAAGCATATTCATGTTCATAATCAAAGGGGTATTAATATGCATAAAGGATCTGAACATATGATCTTCCACCAAATAAACCAACTAGCATCAACTACAAGGAGTAATCAACACTACTAGCAACCCACAAGTACCAATCCCAGGCTTGGAGACAAGAATTGGATACAAGAGATGAACTAGGGTATTGAGAGGAGATGGTGTTGGTGAAGATGTTGATGGAGATTGCCCTCTCCCGATGAGAGGAGCATTGGTGATGACGATGCCGATGATTTCCCCCTCTGGGAGGGAAGTTTCCCCGGCAGAATAGCTCCGCCAGAGCCCTAGATTGGTTCTGCCAAGGTTCCGCCTCGTGGCGGCGGAGTTTCGTCCGAGAAGATGGCTTATGATTTTTTCCCATCGAAAGACTTCATATAGCAGAATATGGCCACCGGAGGGCCACCAAGGAGGCCACGAGGTAGGGGGCGCGCCCCCCACCCTCATGGGCAGGGTGTGGCCCCCCTGGCGAATTTCTTCCATTGAGTATTTTTTATATATTCTGAAAACGTCTTCCGTGAAGTTTCAAGACTTTTGGAGCTGTGCAGAATAGGTCTCTAATATTTGCTCCTTTTCCAGCCTAGAATCCCAGCTGCCGGCATTCTCCCTCTTTATGTAAACCATGTAAAATACGAGAGAATAGACATAAGTATTGTGACATAATGTGTAATAACAGCCCATAATGCAATAAATATCAATATAAAAGCATGATGCAAAATGGACGTATCACCGCACCATAGATTCTATGGTGATACGAGTTCACGGAGATCTAACGGCCCACAGTAGGAGGTTTGAATGTTTTTGCAATATACGGCTGAGAGAGTTTGGGAATTGCGCAGAAAGTACAAGTACTACGCATGTGCCATCTGATCACTGATCATACGACCTAGATGCTCATATCATCGTAGCGGGTAATTAAGCTACGGGGAGCACCTAATATGAGCAACGGGGAGCCGTTGGATCCAAGATGTAGCGGCACACACGAGGCATGAATGTTTTTTTGCAAAAAAACCCTTTGGAGAGTTTGGAAATTGCGCATAATTGCAAAGACTACTCCCAAGCCATTGGATCTCACTTCCAATGGTGTAAAAACTCGTATCACCATAGCATCTAAGCTGCGGGGTGGATGTGATATTCTATGTTGCTGTCATTTTTGTTCATAAACTTGCAAAATACGTGTAAATCATGTCGTTACTTATCTAACCGCGTAAAGTGTTTGTTCAAAAAAAGCCATCCTACACTGAAATATCAGCACAACACACGGGGGTCCCACTTGTCATTAATCAAATTTGGACCTAAAACTAACAAATCTAAAAGACGAGATTCGAACTGGCAACCTGGACTACAAAGCGTAAGTCGATAGCCTGAAACAACAATGGTTGTTGGCTTTGTCCGATAACTTGATTTTATATATTATTACGTTGAGTAAAGTAGAGGGAGTGCCTCGTCAACACGTGCATGACCGTTGACTCACTTACTGGTGGGTCCCAGGTCTGCGATCTCTCTCTTCTCTCCATCGTCTAACCTTTGCACGGGCACACACGAAGAGCGACGCTAGCTTGCCGTGGTGTTATTACAACTAAAAAAAGCTTGGAAAAATAGAAGAATCGCCTAGAACAAGAGACGTGGCTGGTCGAGACGGAGCTAACCACACCTATCCTCTGTGCCATGTTAGCATGATGAAGATGTGTGGCTAGTGGGGTATTTTTGACCGACTGCCTGGGTCCCGAGGTCGAACCATAGGTACTACGTCTAATACAGTATATTTTTACACACACATTTTTCCTCCATGCCGAGACATGGCACACCCTACCGCGCGGTTTCGGGGTCCTTCGGGCATTTGATCTTGCGCCCTACAAGATATTTAAGGTCCCCAGCAATAGCATCAGGCGATTTTGGTTTTCTGCTGGAGACCTTTCCCTGCAAAAGAGAGTTAAGCTTTCTTAGCCACCCACATCTTCAAGGGTGGCTTAGAAGCAATAAGTCTAAGTGCAGCGTCTGAGAATTTTGGCTTTGGAGCCCTAGCAAAAAGTCTTGCAGGCGGACAATAGTACTCATAAGAATAAGCAGAATAGTTCTTGGTCTTATGAACATGGCGGTTTGATGAACCGCGCTCGTATTCATAGGCCTGAGTACGGTTTCCCTGCAAAACATTTGCGTTAGTGCGACTCAGGTGAGTCCTCTATCTGTATGAAGCCTTTGGACCGTATGAAGTCTGTGGTCTGAGGTTTGTCTTCTTCACGTGTGGTGTCATGATGACATTCACAGGAAGATTCTCCAGACACTTTTTCGGAACCCAGATCTTCTTCATAGGCGGTCCATTCCTACAGTTAGTACCAATGTACCTGGCAAACACTTCACCATTTTGATTCTTAAACAGTTTATAGTTTGCATCAAAGGATTCATCAATGACAATGGGATTTGCACAAGAGAAGCCAGATAGATTGGATAGATCTGCTAAAGATTCCTTTGTAGCAACCCATGTGGTTTTGGGGTACTGCTCAGGTTTCCAATAAGAGCCATCAGCATTCATTTTCCTTACGAACCCAACACCCTCTTTCCTCGGGTTTCGGTTCAAGATCTGCTTTTTGAGGACATCACATAGTGTATGATGCCCTTTAAGACTTTTGTAGATCCCTGTTTCAAGCAATGTCTTCAACCTAGCATTCTCATCAGCAATAGCAGTGGAATCCTCAGCAAAGGGGTTAGTTCCCACATCAACAGTTGAAGATATTGCAACAGTAGCAGCAGTAGAACATTCAGCAACAGTAGTAGCATTATCACGCTCAATGCACTTAAGACATGGTGGTTCAAATCCTTCCTGAGCGGAACTGATCTGTTTGGAGCGAAGTGACTCATTTTCCTTTTGAAGATCTTCATGAGCCGCTCTCAATTTCTCAAGATCTTGCTTCCTTTGAAGATAATCATAGGAAAGCTTTTCATGAGTTGTTGAGAGCGTTTCATGACGACTTTCAAGTTCCTCATACTTAACGTGAAGATTTTTTATATCTTCAATTAAGGACTCAGAACGAGTCATTTCAGCGCCTAACAGATTATCGCTTTTGTCTAACAGTTTTTGAATATGTTCCATGGGTTTCTGTTGTTCAGTTGCAATTTTAGCAAGTGTTTTGTAGCTGGGTTTTGAACCACAATCAGAGTCATCTTCACTGGATGTTTGATAGTGAGTAGTGCGTGTGTTTACCTTGGCACCGCGTGCCATGAAGCAGTAGGTAGGAGCGGAGTAGTCCTTGTCATTTGCATCGGTGTCGGTGATGAGTTCATTGTCTTCAGTGTTGAAGATGGACTTGGCAACGTATGCTGTAGCCAGACTTGCGACGCCTGAATTGGACTCCTCCTCAGACTCCACCTCCGCCTCCTCAGAAGCGGACTCCTCCTCTGAATCCATTTCCTTGCCAACAAACGCATGTGCCTTGCCAAATGAGTTCTTCTTGTGTGATGAAGACTTTGAAGAAGACTTGGAAGAGGACTTTGAGTATTTCTTCTTCTTCTTGTCGTCAGAGTCATATTCCTTGCTCTTCTTCTTCTTTTTGTTCTCATTGTCCCACTGCGGACACTCAGAGATGAAGTGGCCAGGTTTCTTGCACTTGTGACATGTTTTCTTCTTGTAGGCATGAGCAGAAGCTTCATCGTTCCTTGAGCTTGATCGGGAAGACTTTCTGAAGCCTTTCTTCTTGGTGAATTTTTGGAACTTCTTGACAAGCATAGAAAGTTCCCTTCAAATGTCTTCAGGATCATCAGAACTGCTGTCAGATTCTTCTTCAGATGAGGAGACAGCTTTTGCCTTCAAGGCACGAGTTCGCCCATAGTTTGGACCGTAGATATCTCTTTTCTCAGAAAGCTGAAACTCATGTGTGTTGAGCCTCTCAAGTATGTCAGACGGCTCGAGTGTCTTGAAATCAGGACGTTCTTGAATCATCAGGGCTAGGGTGTCAAACGAACTGTCAAGTGATCTCAGTAGTGTCTTGACGACTTCATGCTTGGTGATCTCAGTAGCGCCAAGGGCTTGAAGCTCATTCGTGATGTCAGTGAGTCGATCAAATGTGAGCTGGAGATTCTCATTGTCATTTCTCTTGAAGCGGTTGAAGAGGTTGCGAAGGACACTGATTCTCTGATCTCTCTGGGTTGAGACGCCTTTGTTGACCTTGGAGAGCCAGTCCTAGACTAGCTTAGATGTTTCCAAAGCACTCACGCGGCCATACTGTCCTTTGGTCAGATGACCACAGATGATATTCTTGGCAGTAGAGTCCAGTTGAACGAACTTCTTGACGTCAGCAGCAGTGACACCTTCTCCAGCCTTGGGAACGCCGTTCTTGACGACATACCATAGGTCGACATCAATGGCTTCAAGATGCATGCGCATCTTATTCTTCCAGTAGGGATATTCAGTTCCATCGAAGACGGGGCACGCAGCGGAGACTTTAATTATCCCTGCAGTCGACATAGCTAAAACTCCAGGTGGTTAAACCGAATCACACAGAACAAGGGAGTACCTTGCTCTGATACCAATTGAAAGTGTGTTATATCGACTAGAGGGGGGGTGAATAGGCGATTTTTATGAAAGTCTTCAAAACGTGGAAGTTATGAAGACAAACGACCGAAATAAACCTATTACCCTGCAGCGGAAGGTAGACTACACTAGGCAAGCCATAGTCAAGTATTCAATAGAGTGAAAGCACAATGACTAAGAGCAGCAATGTAATAAGGATCAAGTAGGAAGAAATTATGAAGCCAAACAGAACACGCAGTCACTCAGTGAAGATAAAAGATAGTGCAATCATACAATGTCTTCACAAGGAGTAACAGTACGTAAAGAGAAGGGAAGGATGAAACCAGTGACTTGTTGAAGACAATGATGTGTTGGACCAGTTCCAGTTGCTGTGACAACTGTACGTCTGGTTAGGGCGGCTAGGTATTTAAACCTGAGGACACACAGTCCCGGACACCCAGTCCTGAACACGCAGCTCAGGACACCGAGTCCTTACCGCATTCCCCTTGAGCTAAGGTCACACAGACCTCGCCCAATCACTCTGGTAAGTCTTCAAGGTAGACTCCCAAACCTTCACAGACTTCGTTCACCGGCGATCCACAATGTCTCTTGGATGCTCAGAACACGACGCCTAACCGGCTGGAGGATGCACAGTCCTCAAGTGTAATAAGTCTTCAGATCACACAGACAAGAAGACTTAAGTGATGCCTAATTCTCTTTGGCTCTGGGTGGTTAGGGCTTTATCCTCGCAAGGAATTCTCTCTCAAATGCTTCGAGGTGGGTTGCTCTCAAACGACAGAAGCCATACACTAACTCTGAGTAGCCAACCATTTATGGTTGTAGGGGGCGGGCTATTTATAGCCACAAGGCAACCCGACCTGATTTGTCTGAAATGACCCTTGGTCACTAAGGAACTGACACGTGTTCCAATGGTCAGATTTCAAACTCACACGGCAACTTTACTTGGGCTGCAAGCAAAGCTGACTTGTCCGACTCTAGACAAGATTCGCTCTCATAGTCTTCACTCGAAGACATAGGTTTTGGTTAGGCATCATTTCAGTCATTCTGACTAGTTCTCTTGGACCCCACTTAACAGTACGGTGGTTCCTATGACTCAACAAAGAAGAAAAAGAACTATGAAAGATCTAAGTCTTCGAGCTCCATAGGCTTCATGCGATGTCTTCTCTTGTCATAGTCTTCAATGTGAATGTCTTCATATACCACCTTTGACTTCAATGTCTTCATACATTTTTAGGGGTCATCTCTGGTAGGAAAACCGAATCAATGAGGGACTTCTACCTATGTTATCCTGTAATTCTCACAAACACGTTAATCCCTCAACTAGGTTTGTCGTCAATACTCCAAAACCAACTAGGGGTGGCACTAGATGCACTTACACTATCCCCCTAACTGCACTGTAGGGTACGACACCAGCGTCTTCAGAATGGATTATTGACAGTGGGTGTACCAATCACATGACTGGCAAAAGAAGCCTTCTTATGGACTCAACCTTACGTCCATCTGACAAAAGTCACATCACATTTGCTGACACTGGTAAAAGTAAGGTACTGGGTCTAGGTAGAGTTGCAATCTCAAAGGATCAACACATGGATAAAGTCATGCTTGTTGAATCCCTTGGCTTCAACTTAATGTCTGTCTCAATGCTTTGCAATTTGAACATGATCGTAATATTTGGAAAATATCGCTGCCTTGTACTAATGGAATCTGCCAAGTCTCAAGTGTTTGAAGGGTATCGGAAAGATGATTTGTATGTACTAGATTTCTCGGCAGGACCACAGCTTACCGTATGTCTTCTAGCAAAAGCTTTAGAATGTTGGCTCTGGCATCGGAGGCTAGGGCATGCTGGCATGAGGAACCTCCACACCCTTGCAAAGAAGAAGCATGTCATGGGCATCGAGGGCGTCAAGTTCAAGAACGATCACTTATGCGGTGCCTGTGAAGCAGGAAAGATGACGAGGGCCAAACATCCCTCGAAGACAATCATGACAACCACTCGACCCTTCGAACTGTCCCACATGGATCTTTTCGGTCCCACTCATTACTCAACTCTTACTACTACTGCTTGCCTCTATGGCTTTGTTATTGTTGATGATTATTCTAGATATACTTGGGTGCACATAATCCTCTACAAGACTGAAGTGCAGGATGTCTTCAGACGCTTCGCCAATCGAGCAATGAACAACTATGGCGCTAAGATAAAGCACATCAGAAGTGACAATGGCACTGAATTCAAGAACACTGGCCTTGATACATAACTTGATACCTTGGGCATCACACATGAATTCTCAGCCCCGTACACGCCACAGCAGAATGGCGTCGTCGAACGCAAGAACAGAACACTCATTGAGATGGCCCGAACGATGCTTGATGAATACAAGACTCCAAGAAAATTCTGGCCTGAAGCCATTGATACTGCATGCCATACAATCAATCGTGTTTATCTTCACAAGCTTCTGAACAAGACATCTTATGAGCTCCTTACTGGCAAGAAGCCAAATGTCAGTTACTTTAGAGTATTTGGTGCCAGGTGCTGGATCAAAGATCCACATCACACTTCAAAATTTGCACCAAAAGCACATGAGGGTTTTATGCTTGGATATGGAAAGGATTCGCACTCCTACAGAGTCTTCAATCTCTTTCATTATAAAGTGGTTGAAACAGTGGATGTGCAGTTTGATGAGACTAATGGTTCACAAAGAGAGCACCTCCCAAATGTGCTAGATGAAGTTCCATCCAGTGAATCAATCAAGCTTATGGGAACCGGAGAAATCATAACCTCTGAAGCTCAACCTGAAGAGGAACTTATCATCTCTGCACCTGATCAACCTGAAGACAATGCTCAGCCTGAAGACAATCCCACTAACAATGAAAATGATCAGCAAGAGCAAAACCTTCGTCCTGTACATCCTCGTGTTGCCAATGAAGTGCAGATTGAGAGAATAGTTGATAGCATCAATGCACCCGGTCCACTCACTCATTCAAGGGCAACTCAGCTGGCAAATTTCTATGGGCACTTCGCATTCGTCTCAATAACAGAACCCAAGAAAGTTGAAGAAGCCTTCATGGAACCTGAATGGATTCAAGCTATGCAAGAAGAGCTTCAACAGTTTGAGTTGAATAATGTATGGGAACTGGTTAAGCGTCCTGATCCTCGGAAGCACAATATAATAGGCACCAAATGGATGTGAAGAGAGCCTTTCTCAATGGCAAGATTGAAGAAGAAGTGTATGTTGCACAACCGCCTGGCTTTGCAGATCCAAAACATCCTGACATGGTATACCAGCTCAACAAGGCACTGTATGGCCTCAAACAAGCCCCTCGGGCCTGGTATGACACACTCAAGTACTTCCTGAAGAGCAAAGGCTTCATACCTGGTTCCCTAGACCCCACTCTCTTCACGAAGACATATGATGGTGAACTGTTTTTGTGCCAAATATATGTGGATGACATTATCTTCGGCTGCACCAATCAGAAGTACAGTGAAGAGTTTGGATATATGATGCAAGAGCAATATTAGATGTCCATGATGGGAGAGCTGAAGTTCTTCCTTAGTCTTCAAATACGACAGCAACGCAACGGCATCTTCATATCTCAAGAGAAGTATCTCAAAGATTGTCTGAAGAAGTTCGGTATGCAAGACTGCAAAGGCTTCACGACGCTAATGTCAGCCAAGCATCATCTGGGTCCTGACGACAATGGTAAAGAGTTCGACCAAAAGGTATACCGCTCCATGATTGGTTCTTTGCTTTATCTATGTGCATCTAGGCCAGATATTATGCTTAGTATTTGCATGTCTGCTCGATTCCAAGCGGCACCAAAGGAGTCGCATCACTTAGCTGTGAAGCGAATTCTTCGATATTTGGCTCACACCCCAATCTCTAGGATTATGGTATCCAAAGGGCTCAGAGTTTGATTTGGTTGGATTCTCGGATGCTGATTATGCTGGTGACAAAGTGGATCGCAAGTCTACATCAGGCACATGTCACTTTCTGGGACGATCACTTGTATGTTGGTCTTCAAAGAAGCAGAACTGTGTATCTCTCTCCACTGCTGAATCTGAATACATTGCTGCTGGATCTTGCTGCGCTCAGCTTCTGTGGATGAAGCAAACACTCAAGGACTATGGCATTCATCTGAAGCAAGTGCCACTTTACTGCGACAACGAAAGCGCCATCAAGACTGCCAACAACCCAGTTCAGCACTCGAAGACAAAGCACATTGAAAGTCGTCATCACTTTCTCAGAGATCATGTTGTGAAGGAAGATATTGATATCATACACGTCAACACTGAAGAGAAATTGGCAGATATCTTCACCAAGCCCTTGGATGAGAAGAGATTTTGCAAGTTACGGTGTGAGCTAAATATCCTGGAATCCACAAATGTCCTGTGATCAGGCACACATCCTAACACTTACGCATATTGATGACTTAGATGTGCAACACACGAAGTAAAGTATATCTTCAATCAATGAAGACATACATTCTAAGTGTGAATACATTAATGTGGAATTTGACTTCGGAGCGCCACGATAATTGTGCACCGTGTCTGGGTCTAATACTTCCTATACGGTGGGTAACGCCACCACCAAAATGTTCTGTTTGAAGTGTTTCACTCATGGCGTTACATTTGCTATGTCTTCACATTTGGTTTGGCTTCAATTTCAACATGTCTTCATGATTATCTTCACTATGTTGATTATATATATATACTAGTGTTCTGTCCTCTATAGCATTCACTTATAGATATGTCTTCTTGTTGAATCTTTTGAACTAAGTGAATGTGATCGGACCCTAACCTCTCTATGCTTTCTATCTCAAACTCTATCTCTCCAAATCATATGCATTCTATTGAAACTGTCGAATGTCTTCTCTGCATCCTTGTCAGCAGAAGATACAGAGACAACCATTAAGTCCGTTTTCAATGCTCATTCCTTCACCTGAAACCCGGAGAAGTGGGAACGACCACCCGACAATCCAGGCGTGCGTGGGACGTGGAACAACCCCCGATATGCTGCATGATGGCCACGTGTTCCTCAGATGTGAATCGCCAGGGGCACCTGTGTAATAACGCAGTGCCGCCCCTGTACCTATAAATACACACCTCACAGCAGTCACTATCTCTTCTTCCACTCTCGCACGAAACCTAGCGCCACCGCTAGCCCTCGACGACACCGGCGACGAAGCGCTTCACTGCCGCAACCTCTCCGACGCCGTCTTCACGCCGACCGCGGACATCGTCTTCTCCGCCGTTGTCGTAGGTGTCCTCCGTCGCCAAGTTAGGGCACGGACGATCGAACTGCTCGGCCTCCTCTTCCACTCCATCTAGCAGTTCTTCGTGTGGTAAATAAAACCTCCTTTTTTATGGCCCCTTTGATCCTATAGCTTTATCACTTTCTACCACAAGCAATTTCTATTCACACAAGTTGGATCTCTTTCATACTACATCTCATAACATGCCTAGTATATTCACTTATGCTTCACAAAGTAGTTAGATTCCTCACTTGTACTGATCCGTGGATTCGTACAAATCTGGAACCAACTCCTTATCTATGAGTGAATGTCTTCGCATGATGAGGTCAATGTCTTCTAAACTGATTTATCTTCAAAATCTTCTGAGAATGCATATGACCTCTTCCCCTTCCCTCGCACCTTAATGCTGTCACAGGTACATGTCCGTGGGAGAATCCCTTGGTTCTCATAGTCTGCATTCATTTGCAGAATTCTTACAGTATCACATAAATTCTCCCGAAGCCAGTTCCTGTTTGTCCAGCAAGCGAAAACCTTTGAAGCCTTTGAACGTATTGAAGCCTTTCAGTTTAAAGTTCATGGCTTCAGAAAAATCAGCAAGGAAGGGTGGCAGAAAGAGTCAAGGATAAACGTCAAGAGATCTGCCCGATGACCTCTCAGAGCTGTACAAGACAGATCCTGAAGAGGATTACAATCAGTGCAAGACGCGAATCCAATGGATTCGACGCTATTGGGCAGAACAGTGGTTCAAGTACAGATTTGTGACCAAGGAATATGCTGAAAAGAATGCCATCAAGTGACCATGGGGAGACATCCTCTACAAAAATCTTCAACCCAGGACCAGAGATGAAGCCATTGAACAAGGCTTCTATCCCTGCATGGTCCGTGGACCACAGCCTGCGGATGCTGACCCATCGTCCCTGCTATGGTGTCGTGACGACAATCTGTTTAAGCGCAACTTCCAGTTTGCCCAAAACTCAGCGAAGCAGAACAAGAAGACTTTGGGTTTAGATTTCAACCCTGGTCCCTCTGCTCCCCGTGCCGATGGAACTCGCGAAGCTGAACCCAATATTCTTGGGCCCTTCTACAATCTTGAAGGTGTCATCACTCACATCGTGGTTCAAGGGACAGCCGTGAATGAGCCTGCAGATGACGCTGAATCAGATGAAGCGCCTGCAGCGCCGAAGCCAAAGAAGCTGAAGCAGCCAAAAGCTTCAAAGCCGGCCTCTGCACCAAAAATCTCACGGGCGAAGCCACTGGCAACTGCACCTCCTGAAGACAGTGTGCAGTCTGAAGATTTGTCACGCATCTCCAAGCCCCAGAAGGTTAAGATGCCTCTGCCACACACCGGCCAAGAGCTAACAGCTGCTGCCATTCTGCGCAATGATGCCATTGATCTGTCAAGTGATGAAGATTTTGCAGATGACACTCTTGAGCAACTCATCAAGAGAAAAGAAGATGCAGAAATCTTCAATGATCTGCCTCTCTTTGATGTGACAATCATCCACAACTTCATTGATGAGTGGTTTGACACGCCAAACATCAGCTTAGAAGATCTGCAGCTACCCATTGGCCTCAGTGTCGCCTTCCATGGCGCCATTGCTTCAGAGCTAGCTCTCGCTCAGCGCATCGTCGAACTGAAGCAAAAGATTGACTATGAAAAGGCTCAGTTCAAGAAGCATATGGCCAAGCTCAGCATGCAAGAGGTGAAAAACTTCAAGATTATGCTGCACGAGCTCAAAGAAGCCTTTCTCAAGAAACGCGCAGAAGCTCAGGGTTCTTGGGAGCACATGAAGAGCCTGGATGACAACTGTGTGCAAGGCTACAACGAAGCTGAGAAGCGCAAGGCCCTTGGGCGTCCGGGCATTGATCCCAGGATGGCTGATAAGCAGAAGAAGAAGCCCATTGTGACCGAACCTCTTGCACCAAGGCAGGAAGCAGATCCCATTGTCTTCCCAACTAGAATGACTGGCTCAAAGCCAAAAGCCCGGTCAACCACTTCAGAGCTGAAGAAGACGAGGATTGCTGAGGCTGAAGCCAGGAAGAGGAAACATCCTGAAGCCTCTTCTACTGCCCCCTCCAAGAAGAAGAGGAAGACCAAGAAAGAACAGGCTGCTCCCACAGAGCCTTTGATTGTTGAACCCATTTCCATGGTTCGTCCTGACGCTGAACGCCAACTGACAATCCATGAGCCTGCTTTCACAGAGGCTCATGAAGCTGAAGACTTTCCAGCAGCTGTTCCCATCGCTGCTGAAGACATTGGTCACCATGACCATGTAGAAGATGGTGCAGTCCTTCCTCAGCTCGAGCACGGCGAACTCATCAGCATTGGTCGTCCTCTGACGCCAATTGCTCAGGATGCTTCATGGGCTGATCGCCCACAAGAGGAAGAAGACTTTGAGGCCCAGCCAACTCTAACTACACAGGCGTCGCCTGCGTTGCGCAGGCTTTGCAAAGGACCAAGGCCTCCAGTCTCTGCGTCTGAAGCTAAAGCTGCTGAAGACATTCCAGCTGCATCAGCCGATGAAGAAGAAGTCCCACAAGCTGCTACTCCCCTGTCCCACCAAGAAGCGGTTCTCGAGGAGAACGTGGTTGTGACCGACCCTCCAGCTCGTCACGTGGAGGTTGAAAATCTTGAGGCTACCACCACCAACACCACTGAAGCCACTGACGATGTCATGGCTGAAGCTAATGTGGAGCCCTCACCAACAAAAGCACCAGAAGTCAGCGAAGCCACTGATCCCACTGCTTCTGTTCCCGCGCCTGCTGCCGGTCCTCAGTTCGACTATCATGTTGAGCACAGGCCTCAGGTACAGAAGCCAATCCCAAGATTGCCCAGGTTCCCAGGTCCTTCAATATCAATGGCTTCAGAGCAGACAACACATTCTTCAATAGCTCCAGGAACCCCTACTCAAGGGAAAGAATATCATCCGCAGCGAAGCTATTACTCCTGCATTCTATACAATCAAGGTCGCATCTTCCCACACAAGCGTCTTGACATTGAAGCAATAGCTGGTCTGCCCTGTCTGGAAGAAGCTCTGGATTGCTTCAAGGAGGTTGGATTGCTGCCGTTCGTCACTGACCAAGAGCATTGGAATGAAGAGTTGCTGCTCCAATTCTATGCCACACTTCACATCCGCGGGTATAACAGAGATCCGAAGACTTGGGTCCTGGAGTGGATGACAGGAAACGTTCATCACGAAGCCAAAGCCTTTGACATCATTGAGCTCACTGGTCTACCCACTCCCGGCGATCTCTATGAATCTGGCTGTCAACTTCACAGTGAAGCTGTGGAGAGCATCTTTCAGAAGCCTGAACATAATATGAGTCAGATGCTTAGTATGATGAAGCCATTACCCCAAGATGCTGCATATCCCAAAGAATTCTTTGTTGAAGACCTAGAGTATCTGCCAAGGACTATTTATCACATCATAAGGCAAACTCTCTGGCCCATCAAAGGGCACTCTCCACATGCCAAGCTAGAAGGTGCAATGAAGACTTTGGTCTTCTATATTCTTCATGGCAAATGCTTCAATGCACAGGACTTCTTCATTCGCCAACTTGCTACATCAGGCTCTGATCTATTTGGCTTGAAGTTCTACGCCCCATGGGTAATGCGGCTGATCAAACTTCACTCCGCTATCTCATATCAGCCATCTGCTCGCAATCATCGGATTTTTCTGCCTAATGTGGATATGTCTATTGAAGCCATCTATCCTGAGCCTGCCAAGGAACCTCTAAGTCTTCAGAATGCAGAGCATCAAAGTTTTTCTCAGAACATTGAAGGAGTTGAAGCAGTCACTCGTGTGTATCCTTTGGCTGGCACTACACGTGCACCGCATCCTGCTCTCACTGAAGCCACTGACAGTACAACTGCCCCACGACCCAAGAAGCGCACTCGTGTTCTCAATAACCGAGAGCTTCTTGTGGCTCTTCATCAGAAAACAGGATAGGCATCATGACTGGCTGAAGTGCCAAATGCAAAGCCTCTTGGTGGATGTTAATCGCATTCGCAATCTTGCCACCAAGAATGCCTTTGTTTCCCATGAAACCTCTCGACGCACATGGAAAGGGCTGACGCTGATGTGTTCTGAAGATGATCTTCAAGAGGATGGCTTCTCTGAGCACTTCAAGTTTGACTCCACACCCCCTCGAAGGGCAGTGCTGCGACGAACTCCATCTCTTGAAGACTCTGAGTTCTCTTCCTCTGGTGCAACTGTGAATGCCAGAGTGATCAAGGATGAAGACGATGCTACTTCACCGCCACCTCCCTCAGCACGCTTCGACACTGCTCCAAGCTCCTCTGCACCGCCGAACACCACCGACGACCCTGCTGCTTCACCTACTCTTCATGGGAACAAGTAGATGCTCTATGTCTTCAAACCTTTTTGGTCCTTACTGACAAAAGGGGGAGAAGCATATGAGTTTGATAGTCTTCAAGCGGGTCCATATGGGCGGGTGCTTCATATTTTTGCTTCGTGTTTACAACTCTCGTTTTGATACATTTGGTTCTTTGAGTTGTAACACTTAAACTCAATGGTCGTCTGCTACTTATTTGCCACTTTCTGATGCGATGATAAATTCCGCATGTGCGACGATAAATTCCGCACTTAGATCATTTTGCAAACGTCCATTTTCCATTATGCATGTCATTATCTTCAATACCTTCACATGCACAGTGGATTGTCATCATAAGTTGAAGAGGATCTCCACAAGCACAACCTGCCATGTGCATTTGCATTCCAAAAGCAAATTACATATATGCACATCTTCAGGGGGAGCCCTTGCAACTTATGAAGACAATTCCTTATCCTTTACAATTTCACATATTATATTCCCCGTTGAAAACTTCAACTAGTTTGTCATCAATCACCAAAAAGGGGGAGATTGTAAGTGCATCTAGTGCCACCCCTAGTTGGTTTTGGAGTATTGACGACAAACCTAGTTGAGGGACTAATGTATTTGTGAGAATTGCAGGATAACACAGGTAGAAGTCCCTCATTGATTCGGTTTTCCTACCAGAGATGACCCCTAAAAATGTATGAAGACATTGATGTCAAAGGTGGTATATGAAGACATTCACATTGAAGGCTATGACAAGAGAAGACATCGCATGAAGCCTATGGAGCTCGAAGACTTAGATCTTTCGTAGTTCTTTTTATTCTTTTTGAGTCATAGGAACCACCGTACTGTTAAGTGGGGTCCAAGAGAACCAGTCAGAATGACTGAAGTGATGCTTAACCAAAACCTATGTCTTCGAGTGAAGACTATGAGAGCAAATCTTGTCCAGAGTCGGACAAGTCAGCTTTGCTTGTAGCCCAAGTAAAGTTGCCGTGTGGGTTTGAAATCTGACCGTTGGAACACGTGTTAGTTCCTTAGTGACCCAGGGTCATTTCGGACAAATCAGGTCGGGTTGCCTAGTGGCTATAAATAGCCCACCCCCTACAACCATAAACGGTTGGCTGCTCAGAGTTAGTGTACGGCTTTTGTCGTTTGAGAGCAACCCACCTCGAAGCCTTTGAGAGAGAATTCCTTGCGAGGATAAAGCCCTAACCACCCAGAGCCAAAGAGAATTAGGCATCACTTAAGTCTTCTTGTCTGTGTGATCTGAAGACTTATTACACTTGAGGACTGTGAATCCTCCAGCCGGTTAGGCGTCGCGTTCTGAGCATCCAAGAGACATTGTGGATCGCCGGTGAACAAAGTTTGTGAAGGTTTGGGAGTCTACCTTGAAGACTTACCAGAGTGATTGGGCGAGGTCTGTGTGACCTTAGCTCAAGGGGAATATGGTGAGGACTGGATGTCCTGAGCTGCGTGTTCAGGACTGGGTGTCCGGGACTGTGTGTCCTCAGGTTTAAATACCTAGCCGCCCTAACCAGACGTACAGTTGTCACAGCAACTGGAACTGGTCCAACAAATCATTGTCTTCAACGTGTCACTGGTTTCATCCTTTCCTTCCCTTTACTTACTGTTGGTCCTTGTGAAGTCATTGTATGATTGCACTATCTTTTATCTTCACTGAGTGACTGTGTGTTCTGTTTGGCTTCATAATATCTTCCTACCTGATCCTTACTACATTGCTGCTATTAGTCATTGTGCTTTCACTCCATTGAATACTTGACTATGGTTTGCCTAGTGTACTCTACCTTCCGCCGCATGGTAATAGGTTTATTTCTATCGTTTGTCTTCATAACTTCCATGTTTTGAAGACTTTCATAAAAATCGCCTATTCACCCCCCCTCTAGTTGATATAACGCACTTTTAGTCTCCCTCGCCAACCGCGCCGGGCCGCGCCTGCGCTGCTCCCGCGCCGCTGCTCGCCCCGGCGCGCGCCTCCCCTGCTTCTTCATCGGCTTGCCCGTGCCGTCACCTGAACCGCGCCGCCTCTGCTCATCCCGTGCCCCGCCTCCGCCTTTGGCCCCGCAGGCCACCGCCGCGCCAGCGGCCAAGCCCGGCACCCTGCCACGCCCCGGCGGCCGTTGCCAGCGTGCCCGGGTCCGCCCCATGGCGCCTGGCGCCGCACGCCCGTTGCCCATTCGGGTTACGCTCCAGGCGCCCGCTAAGGCCCCTGGCCAATGACACGCGGGGTCCACCCAAAAACGAAAAATAAATAAATGAAAAGATATAATAATTAAAATAGTTAGTTAATTAATTAACCAAATGAATTAATTAACCTAATTAATCCTGTTAATTAACCTGTTAACTGCTTAATTAGTCTAACTAAAATTGTTAGTTTACTAGTCAGTCAATGACAGGGGGCCCTACCCCCTGTTGACCAGTCAAACCTTGACTGGTCAACTGGGTCCCCCTTGGCCCACTTGTCATCCCATGGGTACACTTCTGTGTACCCTGTGCTGGGTGCACATAGCATTTATTCAATTAATTTCGAATTAATAATAATTTCAAAATATCATTAAAACTTTGAAAAATCATATAAAATAATCCGTAAGTCAGATGAAAATACTTTGTACATGAAAGTTGCTCAGAACGACGAGACGAATCCGGATAAGCAGCCCGTTCATCCGCCACACATCCCTAACCTATCGAACATGCAACTTTCCGCCTCTGATTCATCTGTCCGAAAACGTGAAACACCAGGGATATTTTCCCGGATGTTTCCCCCCTTCACCGGTATCACCTCATATCACGTTAGAACACGTTTAGCTCTGCCTGTTGTCATGTTATGCACTTGCTTGCTATGTATTTACTGTTTCTCCCCCTCTTCTCTCTGGTAGACTACGAGACTGACGCCGCTGCCGGCGACCCCTAGTTCGACTACGGAGCTGATGACCCCTCCTTGCCAGAGCAACCAGGCAAGCCCCCCCCCTCCCTTGATCACCAGATATCGCCTACTCTTCTCTATACTGCTTGAATTAGAGTAGTGTAGCATGTTACTGCTTTCCGTTAATCCTATTCTGATGCATAACCTGTCATTCCTACTACAACTGTTGATACCTTACCTGCAATCCTAAATGCTTAGTATAGGATGCTAGATTATCATCAGTGGCCCTACACTCTTGTCCGTCTGCCATGCTATACTACTGGGCCGTGATCACTTTGGAAGGTGATCACGGGCATATACTATATGCTTTACACTGTTACATTACTGGTGATACTGTTTGGAGTTGGGGGCTAAAGGGGCAGGTGGCTCCATCCAGGTAGTGGTGGGCCTGAGTTCCCGACGGCCCCTGACTGTTACTTTGAGGCGGAGTGACAGGGCAGGTTGAGACCGCCTAGGAGAGAGGTGGGCCTGGCCCTGGTCGGTGATCACGGTTATTTCAAGATAACACATTTAACGAGATCTTGGTATTTGATCTGAGTTTGGCTAGTGGCCTATACGCACTAACCATCTACGCGGGGACAGTTATGGGCACTCGACGTCATGGTATCAGCCGAAGCCTTCATGACATCAGTGACTGAGCGGCGCGCGCCGGATTGGACTGGAACGCCTGCTAGGCTAGGTCTACTTCCGGCCGCGTTCGCAACGTGCAGGTGTGCAATGGGCGATGGGCCCAGACCCCTGCGCCATAGGATTTAGACCGACGTGCTGACCTCTCTGTTGTGCCTAGGTAGGGCTGCGGCCTGTTGATCTTCCGAGGCCAGGCATGACCTAGGAAAGTGAGTGGGAGCTCTGTAGAATTTCCGATATTATATGTGGATGACATATTGTTGATCGGAAATGATACTGCATTTCTGGATAGCATAAAAGGATACTTGAATAAGAATTTTTCAAAGAAAGACCTCGGTAAAGCTGCTTGCATATTGGGCATCAAGATCTATAGAGATAGATCAAGACGCTTGACAAATTTTTCAATGAGTACATACCTTGACAAATTTTTGAAGTAGTTCAAAATGGAACAGTCAAAGATGGAGTTCTTGACTGTGTTGCAAGGTGTGAAGTTGAGTAAAGACTCAAAACTCGACCACAGCAGAAAATAGAAAGAGAATGAATAAGTCATTCCCTATGCCTCAGCCATAGGTTCTATAAAGTATGTTATGTTGTGTACCAGACCTATTGTATAACTTAGCAATATTTTGGCAAGGGAGTACAATAGTGATCTAGGAGTAGATCACTAGACAGCGGTCAAAATTATCCTTAGAGGACTAAGGAAATATTTCTCGGTTATGGAGGTGATAAAAGAGTTCGTCGTAAAGAGTTACGTCGATGCAAGCTTTTGACACTGATCTAGATGACTCTAAGTCTCAATCTAGATACATATTGAAAGTGGGAGCAATTAGCTAGAGTAGCTCCGTGTAGAGTATTGTAGACATAGAAATTTGCAAAATACATACGGATCTGAATGTTGCAGACCCGTAGACTAAACTTCTCTCACAAGCAAAACATGATCACTCTTTGGGTGTTAATCACATAACGATGTGAACTAGATTATTGACTCTTGTAAACCATTTGGGTATTAGTCACATGGAGATGTGAACTAATCACATAAAGATGTGAACTATTGGTGTTAAATCACATGACGATGTGAACTAGATTATTGACTCTAGTGCAAGTAGGAGACTGAAGGAAATATGCCCTAGAGGCAATAATAAAGTTGTCATTTATATTTCCTTATATCATGATAAATGTTTATTATTCATGCTAGAATTGTATTAACCGGAAACTTAGTGCATGTGTGAATACATAGACAAACAGAATGTCACTAGTATGCCTCTACTTGACTAGCTCGTTCAATCAATGATGGTTATGTTTCCTAACCATAGACATGAGTTGTCATTTGATTAACGGGATCACATCATTAGAGAATGATGTGATTGACTTGACCCATCCGTTAGCTTAGCACGATGATCGTTTAGTTTGTTGCTATTGCTTTCTCCATAACTTATACATGTTCCTATGACTATGAGATCATGCAACTCCCGAATACTGGAGGAACACTTAGTGTGCTATCAAACGTCACAATGTAAATGGGTTACTATAAAGATGCTCTAAAGGTGTCTCCGATGGCGTTTGTTGAGTTGGCATAGATCGAGATTAGGATTTGTCACTCCGTGTATCGAAGAGGTATCTCTGGGCCCTCTCGGTAATGCACATCAATATAAGCCTTGCAAGCAATGTGACTAATGATTTATTTACGGGATGTTGCATTATGGAACGAGTAAAGAGACTTGCCGGCAACGAGATTGAACTAGGTATTGAGATTCCGGCGATCGAATCTCGGGCAAGTAACATACCGACGATAAAGGGAACAACGTATGTTGTTATGCGGTTTGACCGATAAAGGTCTTCATAGAATATGTAGGAACCAATATGAGCATCTAGGTTCCTCTAATGGTTATTGACCGGAGATGAGTCTCGGTCATGTCTACATAGTTCTCGAACACGTAGGGTCCACACGCTTAATGTTCGGTGACGATCGGTATTATGAGTTCATGTGTTTTGATGTACCGAAGATAGTTCAGAGTCCCGGATATGATCACGGACATGACGAGGAGTCTCGAAATGGTCGAGACATAAAGATTAATATATTGGACGGCTATATTCTGACACCGGAAGTGTTCCGGGTGATTTCGGAGAAACCGGAGTGTCGAAGGGTTACCGGAACCCCTCCCCCCGGGGGGGACTAGTGGGCCTAGATGGGCCTTAGTGGAGAGAGAGGGGCTGCCAGGGTAGGCCGCGCGCCCCTCCCCCTTGGGTCCGAATTGGACTAGGAGGAGGGTGGCGCCCCCCTTTCCTTCCTCTCTTCCACTCCTTCCTTCCCCCTCCTAGTAGGACTAGGAAAGGAGGAATCCTACTCCTACTAGGAGGAGGATTCCTCCCCTCCTTGGCGCGCCCTAGGGCCGGCCGGCCTCCCCCTTGCTCCTTTATAAACGGGGGCAGGGGGCACCCTAGAACACACAAGTTGATCATTGATCCCTTAGCCGTGTGCGGTGCCCCCCTCCACCATAATCCACCTCGGTCATATCATCGTAGTGCTTAGGCGAAGCCCTGCGACGGTAGCATCATCATCACCGTCATCACGCCGTCGTGCTGACGAAGCTCTCCCTCGACACTCAGCTGGATCAAGAGTTCATGGGACGTCACCGAGCCGAACGTGTGCAGATCACGGAGGTGTCGTACTTTCGGTACTAGGATCGGTCGGATCGTGAAGACGTACGACTATATCAATCGTGTTGTCATAACGCTTCCGTTTACGGTCTACGAGGGTACGTGGACAACACTCTCCCCTCTCGTTGCTATGCATCACCTAGATGGATCTTGCGTGTGCGTAGGATTTTTTTTGAAATTACTGCGTTCCCCAGCAGCCGGTGTGCCACCCACAGCGTGGTCGATCTCGCACTGGTAGGCTTCGGTGAGGCGCCTCATGGCTGCCAACTTGTTGGCGCTGTCGATGAGCGAAACGCGGAAGGTTTCCAGCGTCGCTCCATCGGTGTTTGCAGCTACGGGCGTGGCCAGACCCCGCATGGTTGCCTGCAGCGGGTCCTGGCCGGCTCCGTCGGAGGCTCCGCTGTGGCCAGTGACCAGCACGTCCGTAATGGTGCTAGTGCTGGCACTACTGACCGCGGGAGGGAGCGGGGCGTTGATGATCACCACGTTGCTAGGGAAAACGTCGATGGACGCCACGTCGGAGTCAATGAGCATATCGATGGGCAGTTCAGTGGAGCCGACGGACTCCAGGTCGGAGGCGGGCTTGTTGGCGATGCAGAGCTTGCCGAGGAGGTCGACGAGGTAGCTCTCGGAGCTGGCCGCTCCCACATTGGGCGCGGGCTCGTCGGAGAGGCTGATCCCGCCGATGAGATCAGCGAGGCAGCTCGCGACGCAAGCGGCTTCCACGCCGCGAAGCACGTCGACGCACACGCCATCAGGCGTGCCGGGCTGGCTGCGCTTGTCAGGAAGGAAGAGGGTTCCCGTCCAGAACGTGTTTCCGGACGACGGTGCACTTCGCCCCCACAGTGGGCGCCAAATGTCGGGGATATATAGCGACATATGCCAGGGGGTGGCTTATCATGGATGGGGACAGGAGTACGTCGCCGGGCCCTGGAAGCGGGAGTGAGCGAGATCTCGGACGCCTACGAGTCTTACCCAGGTTCGGGGCTCTTCATGGAGATAACACCCCTAGTCCTGCTCTGCGGGGTCTCTGCATGATGACTATCGTCAATAAGGTGGCTACAAGGTTGCTCCTTGAGCTGTTCGGCTAGAGGAGGAAGAAGGGCAATGCTAGCTCTATCTCCTCTCTAGCTACGTGGGTGTATGTTGGCTAGGGTTCTGAACCCTTTGCATGGGTGAATCTGGGGGGTTTATATAGGCCTACCCCCTAGGGGTACAATGGTAATTCGGCCGGGTATAGGACCTGGCCGTCAGTGTCTCTGGGTGCCGGCTTCTCCGACGGCTGCTGGGGCCCGCCGCTTGGTGGGTCCCACCGGCTGTCGTGAACTCGGCCGACAGGTAGGGCCCGCCGCCTACGGGCCATGCTGACTGCTTTCTACTGTAGCCCCGCCCTTGGTGACGGAGGCTTCGTCGGGGGGCGCATGGCTACAGTCCCACCGTCTGGCGAGCGCTCACTGTAGCCACGCTCCATCTCATCAGATTAATGGTGTGCAGATTCCGAGGGGAGGGAGGACCGACTGCTGGAGGTCGGCCCGCCCTCAAGGCCGCCTGCTTGGGATGCGCCGTCTTCTAGATGCTCGCAGACAGGTAGGGTCCGCCGCCTGCGGGCCGTACCGACCGCCCGTCGTGGGAGCATGGCTCCTGCTGATGTAGGTTGCGTCATGGACCACGTGGCAACAATGTCACGCCGGGCGAGGGATGTCCGCCTGGTACATCCGCACTGTAGCCACATTCATTCTGGATTCGAGGGTGGCAGGTTGCACTGTTGCCACGCACCGTCTCATTGTAGTAAATGGGTGCAAACTTTAAGGGGGCGTGGGGCCACCTGCTGGATGCCGGCTCCTTGAAGCCGCCTGCTGAGGGCACGCCGTCTTCTAGCAGCCAGCCCAAGGAGTCGGTCGTTCGACCGGAAGGTGTGACGGCCGCAGCTAGCCCCGATGTCTTGAAATACTATTGGGTGACTACCAATCCCTCCGACAGTGGGAGCTTAGAGTTTTTAGGAATTCAGATAAAGCACAGAGAGAAAAAAAATGCAAGTCCTGACAACGGATTTAATATCACCTCGATTCTTCCAGCTAATAATAACAAGGTTCTGTGCTCCAAAAACACCACCAACATCTACACACCTACAGTTAGTACCTGCAAACGACCACTGGACTAATAGAATATGTTACACGACGCGACAGGTCAGAACTAACGATCAACACACAAAAGACGCAGCAGGTGATCTCCATTCCCGTGGTTGATGCCGAAATGGGCCTTTCGCCCCTTCCAAATCAACGCCAGGTGCATCTGGTCTGTTCAAGAAACACAACAGCGAGCACACATGTGTAATCTAAGGTTTCCAGAAAAGTTCAGGGTTCACCTATCTAGTTCCGGTAACTATGTTCATCGTCGAAGATTATAAAGCTGCGGTTCCATGAGTAGTGCTCAGGGTATGCGCTGCCATAATCGGAGGTTGGATGCCAGTTACTGTTGGAGGCCTTGAATTCTTTCTCAGCCTCCACCTCCGCGAATGTCACACGTTTGTCGCTCATCTTCGGTTGACGTTCATTTGAATCTTTCGCCTCCGGCTCTTTTCGATCTTTCAGTGATTTCTTCAGCTCTTTCCAGTCTTCCAATGACCGCTTTAGTTCTTTTGAATCTTTCAGTGCCTTTTTTGGTTCTTCGGAGCATTTCGGCGCCTTCTTCTGCTCTTTTGAATCCTTTGACGCCTTCGAGGCTTTTGTATCTTTTGATGCCTTTGCTTTTTTAAACTCCTTCAGCGATTTTAATTCTTTCAACCCTTTCCACAATTTTCCAGACTGTCTAGATGACTTGCCAGCCTACAGTACACGATACAAGACATCAGAACAATAGCCTACTTGCCATTTTGAAACAGCAACTAGTGCACTGTTTAGCTAAGAGCATACGAAACAAAACCATCAAGGTTTAGCCTTAAAACAAAGCATACTCAGATATCAATCAAGAACCAGTGGCAGTCAGTTGTAAACCCCAATGAAATTTAAACCAGGCAGTACATTAGATATCACGACATCTGAATACGCAGCAAAATTCAGATTCTAATTTTTTTTCAAAAGGAGTCTGTAATTGGCCTTACCATTGACCCCAAGTATAAAACTGGAAACCAATGACATGAATTGCATGTGAGCAGCATGAAATTCAAAGTAGTAATTTACATGATCGATTAGTGCATGAAATCAGGGTATACAGAACTATGTGTAGGTTGATGTACCTTGTCTGCCAATTTCTTCAGTGCTTCAGGTCCATTTTCTTCAATGTACTTATCAAGTGCTGTGAGGAAGTCGTCTGAATTACAGAAAAGACCCTTTTTCTGAGGGACATACCAAATGCTAATCATATGATTCCTAACAAACACAGGCCTCACATAATTTTGGTACACATAGGCTGCACCACTGAAGTAGGGCAAGACCAGCCAGGAAATGAAGATCAACTTCATGGAGGACCAAAAGGGAAGCCTGCAAAACTCAAATATGGCAAGCCATGGGGATTTCAGGGTCAGTATACCATGATTACTGATAATAAACTTGTGCGAGCTAAAAAAAGGGATTTCGAGTAAGAATGAGTTAGTAGGTTCAGTTAAGATGAAAAAATGGCACTTTATGCTTAATATTATGTTGGAGAACCACTATGCCGCAAGACGTGTAATAATTCTGAACCATGCTATTTAGAACAGAGGTACTAAACCTTTTGGACAGCAATAACTATAAAACTGTGAAACACTTGAAAGTCTCTCTTTTTTCTATGGAAAGCACTTCCAAAGTGAAAGTAGATCGTTAGCCAGTCCTATGCAATATAGATTTGAATTATAGTTTCTGTTATCACAATTAGTTTTAAATTTTTGTAGCCAATTAATCATCAAGATGTGAAGCCCTGATTTATGGTGGGCACACAATTTCTCAGCCTTGAAGCGAAATGCTTATCTTATAAACTAAAAAGGCACTAAAATTTCTACATGTTAATTTGAATACTTCATATTGTGAATAAACATGATGCTGACACATACCTTTACTAAACCAAAGAGCCCTAACATTTACTGCCCAAGATGCTTGACATTACAAAAGAACATCAAAATTGCAGTACCCCTTACCATTCAATAATTGATGTGAATGTCAGCTCGAAGAGTGTTATTAATGAATATAACACCCAATATGTGAGCCATTGCTGATCATCCACAGAGGATTTGGTTTCAATTGCCTTAACTGAAGCATACCTGTAATAGCCCTAAATTACATTTGCACTTATAACACAAATATGAAATGGACTTGTTGCAACAAACTAAAAAGGACAGGCAACTTACAAAGGATAAGCTAGTGCAACCAAAGGCCTGCAAGACAAAGGTAATAAAGGATTAATTTGAACGCAAATTAAAATAAAGACTGTACTAAGAGCAATAATAGGCATACAAGCAAGGTAAAGACATAAAAAGGATGATTCAAGTTGGATGAACTATACAATCAGAACAAACATATAGGAGTAGTAATTTAACAACCAGTATTTCCAGTCTACTTGGGTCAAGTTGGATGTGCGCGCAAGCCAGTAATGTCTCCTTGCGTTAACAAATTACAGTGTCCTGCTAAAAAACACTCCCTAGTAGAGCACTCCCATAATTTATTTTCTAATATGATGAATCACGATCTAGTAAATCATATTACCTCCGTCCCAAAATAGTTGTCTTAGATTTCTCTAGATACGGATGTATCTAACACTCAAACGTGTCTAGATACCTCACAAATCTGAGTCAACTAATTCGGGACAGAGGGAGTACAAAAACACCAGGGAAATGTACCGAGCCATCATTCAACATGTGACCTAGCCACATATAAAGGGATCCGGAATGTGAAACAGCTGACAAAAAAGATGGACCAGACCAGACAACTTAAAACTAATCTTCACAATGAGAATGGACCGACCAACCTACAATCGCACGCACTAGCAAAACTACACACAAATCCAAAAGCAAAACCTTATGTAAAGGACTGGAAAATGTGAGGATCCCACACAAAGTAACAAGACTCTACAGCTTACTTGCACATTCAGACTAAAGGCTTAGCGATCTGAATTAAGGTAAGGCCAAGACGCCAACGCATGCATCATAGAGGAGCTTTTGGTTCTGGCAGGCATTAACATCCACAAAAATGTTCGGATTATATCATCAGAGATGTTCCTCTTACATGGATGATATCGGGTAAGACTTCAGCCCCCAAAGTGAATTAAGGTAAGGCCAAGACGCCAACGCATGCATCATAGAGGAGCTTTTGGTTCTGGCAGGCATTAACATCCACAAAAATGTTCGGATTATATCATCAGAGATGTTCCTCTTACATGGATGATATCGGGTAAGACTTCAGCCCCCAAAGTGAAAAGGATGAGTAACACCCTCGAGTCCTAACGAACTCAGCAAGACGAAAAAAATATCACCAAGACATCTCACGATTACCAAGTCCAACAGGGCATTGGTGCCAGCGCCATTTCAGGAACAAAGAAAAGAAGGGTGTAATAAGAGCCCAAAATAAATGCAGAAAATGGCGCATGGAAAGGGGAAAACACTGACCCTGCAAGAACATCGAAGTTCTTGGCGAGAACATTGAGCAAAGATCTGGAGCACATGCCTCTCCCTCGTAGCTCGAATGGGCGCACTCCGAGCTTCTGGAAGCGTGGAGCCGTATCCGCAGGAGACGGCGATGGAGATGGCAATGGCCTCTAGGGTTCTTCAAACCTTCACCGTTTTTTTTCCTCTTGTTCCCAGCCTTTGGGTGCTTTTGGGGTGTGTTCGGTTGGTGTCATCAAGTGGAATGTAATGGGTCGGTTCCGTCCCCAGAACTCATTCTAGTGTTTAGTTTGTCGAAGGAACGAGAACCCATCGATTCCACAGAATGGCATATTCCTTGTTTATGCGGAACCAAGTGATACCTCCGAATCGAGCGGACGACAGGGAACCGCTCGATTGACTCGCTCGTCTTCTCTTCTTTCCCTTCACGGCGCCACATCTCCCTCCCCAACCTTGCGCACGCCGCCGCCAACAGCCTCATAACGCGCCGCCATGGATGGCCACCGCAGCATCTGTCGCGCTCGTAGCAGCCCCGGCCACCCCCGCGTCTCCCCCTCCCCTGGGCCGCAGATCCCTCCGCATCTTTGCGTGTGCTGCCGCCGACAGCCTGACCGTGTGCGGCCATGACTTGCCACCGCCGCATCCTCACGTTGGCGCTGCTTGCCGTCGCGCCGGCCACGTCCCAGGCGGGCGCACCTGACACGCCCGCCGAGCAGGAAGGTCGGGCGGCACTCTCAATCATCTTCTTCAGCCGAGCATGGAGACCGGGCAGCCCTCTCACTCGTATTCTTCAGTCGGGCTTGGAGGCTGGACGCATCTAATTAAGACGCCACCGTCGGGGATCTTTGGCCGCCGCACCAAGGAGCATGTGGTTTGCAGTGACAATCGCCGTGGTGGTTTTTGCAGGCACTGAACTCTAGATCAATATACTGTGGCGTCAAGTACATCTGTTCTGTATTCAGATTAAGTGTTTCGTGGGTGTTCTTCTGTACTGCAACGTCAAGTACATTTTTTTCTTTTTTGTGGGTGAAGTACATCTGTTCATTACAATCGATGTAATCCAATGTTCAACATTCAGTTTAGGTATCTATCAAAATCTAATTCATGTAATAAAATGAGATGAACAATTCCATTACATTCCATCTCTCAAACCAAACACCAAGATGTAACCATTCCATTCCTCGGAACTGCTCATACCAAACATAAAGACGGAACCGACCCATTCTGGTGGAATGGAATCATGACATTCCGTTTCACTTCGTTCCCAAACCAAACACACTCTTGGAGTCTCAAGGGGAGCAAAAACTGAAGAGGAAAGGAAAGCGTGCGTAGTGCTGGTGGAAAAGACTGAACGCAGACGGAGACGAGACGAGACGACTAAACGGCGCAGAGCATATCTAATCGGCGTAGGCACGCGTACAGAGAGAACATAATTTTTTTCACGCCCGTGCGTTGTCACGGAAAAAATATTTATAACATAATATAAGACAATCATACGGGATAAATCTTGATGCAAAATAAATAAAGCATATTTTGATTATACAAAATGCAATTGTTTTATTATTTAGACAGGGGATTTATTTTATTTATTTAGTTATGAAAGAGGTCTAACCGATATCATAACAAATAATTCATTTATGGACTGTAAATTTATTGTTATACTCTCTTCATTTCTTTATATAAGTTGTATTTTTTTGGGGCGTGGTGACCAAGGCACAGAATTAAGGAGGATTTTGGACGAAAATGCCCTTGAAGAATTAGGTAGTTAGCAGCAACTAAATAATCAATGGTGTAATAAAAGACAACTAAATCTTATTGCACCAGAATAAAATCAAACGGTGGGATTGGAGAAGGAGAAATGTGAGTGCATGCAATCAAGGATAGAGATTCTTTTTGTACTACCTTCCTATTGAAAACTACTTAGTACTCTTTATCTAAGGCATGTAATGGATGGTGGAAGGGCATGCACGAAAAATTAAAAGGAAAAAAAATACATCTTATATTGTGAATTTTTTGGGAAAAACAAATACACCTTATATAAAGTAACATAGGGAGTATATCGTAGATTGATCTGGTTTATTGAGTTACCATAGATTGGTTTGCTGAAAGCCGGGAGGGGATGGAAAATAGAGAATATATATCTACTAGTAGAATGTTCGTGCGTTGCTATGGGCAAATGATGGTAAATAAATTAAGGGGCAACTATATCTAAAAAAATTGTTGTGCCCACCACTTTTATTTTTGACATCAGATCAAAATCCAACGTTTAGGAGCATGCCACCAAATGTTCATCTTCCTCTCACACCATCTTCCTCCTCTCTCATGACGGCTCCTCCTCATTTCCCGTGGCCTATGCAGGCCTAACCGCCTGCATCCACCCTCCGCGGCCGTCTGCTATCGCTGCCCTGCCCTCGCATCGAGCTCCCCTATTGTCGTCTTGCCTCCCCCCTCCTATTAAGTTCCGGACTTGCTCTCGCCGGCTCCCACTCGTACACGGCTCAGCATCGCCGTCCCCATCTTCGGCCTCGTGCAAAGCAAAAAGTGACTAACGCAAAAAAAATTAGGCTTGTGAGATTTCACAAAAATAAATAAATCAAATAACGACACTTTCAGATACATACTTCATGTTGCAAATTTATCATCATAAGTGACTAATCAATGAACAATTATTTGATGTCACAATGATGTAATTTGTCCTTCACCTGAAGGTCCACATGAAGCACAGTCTCTTCTATCATTTTCTTTACCAAATCAATTACAACCTATGTTCCTAAAAAAATGGAAGTGATTGTACAAATTTATCAGTTACTCATGTCTAGTGGCTTGTCCTCTTTGTCACCAGACTACACCAAACATTGAGCTTCACAATAACCCCAACAATCATCCTAAATGAGTTTACCATCTTCCTCGACAACAATTGTGTGGAGCTGCCATAGTTGCGGACTTTTAAAAAAAATACAATGAACATGAGCATTGATGGAAAGGGAACAGTCACAACTGATGGCGATCTAACCTTGGGGCGCAACTTTGCTTTCATCATATGCCAACTCCTTTGGTGTCTACCTCCTTTCTCTCAGCTTCATCGCCTCCCTCCCTCCTTCCACATCCCCCACCTTTCTCTTTCGCTTGTCCCATCATCTCCATCGGTGTCTATCATTCGTATCCCCTAGCTTGCTACCATCATTTCCTCCTAGTCCAGCTCGACAAGTGTGTCTCAACATCACCTTCCATAACGCCTAGCACAACAACAACAACAACAACAAAAAACATAGACCACCTTCGTGACGAGTGAGAAAATACAACAATTAGGAGTCACCTTTACCCTATTGAAAGATATTTTATGTTAAGGTCAAGCAAAATAGCAGAAAAACATACACCGAAACTTGATAAGTTCAAAGGCGAAAAAACAACATTATTTGAAGTTCACCATCGTTTGGAAATCTTCCTTTAAATTTAGCAAGTCTATGGAAACTTGACTGATGTAGGGTGGAGCCCTAATCGGCTGACCTTTCACGAAAGGAGCGGATCCCGCGAAGAACACGGGGGACACGAGGGGAAACACGAGTGGAAACACAAGAAAATCACTAAACCAACAAGAATAGTCACACATATGCTAGATTCTCAAGTACATAAGAGATCACACGATCCACGGACAACTAAGGATGATACAAAGGTAGCCGGTCTTCTCCGTGAGGAGGTCTTGATGTTCTTCTCTGCAAGGAGGTCTTGAATCCAAGGGGATCTTCTCCGAAGAGGGGCCGCGGTCTCTCTCGTGGAGTAGATCCGATGTGGATGAGCAATGCTCTATCTCTAATATGAGCTAAACCAATGCTAACCCTAAAACATAGGTAGGAGCAGAGTATATATAGTCTAGGTGGGCGAAGGGGTACACGGGCCTCGGCCCTTACACTATGCGCAGACAGGGGAGACCGGACATCCGGGCGTCGGGCCAGATGTCTGGGCGTTCGCGGAGGGCCGGATGTCCAGGCTGTGGAGGCCGGATGTCCGGGCTGGTGAAGCTGGCCATGTCGCTCTCGAGTTGGGGGTGTCCGGATTTCTGGGCTGGAGGCCGGATATCCAGGAGCTCGAGAAGGGCCGGATGTCTGGGCTGGCGGGGCCGGATGTCCGGGGCCTGTAGGCGCTTGGTGGTTGAGCAGCTGTAGTGGATGACGCTCCAGGGGCCGGATGTCCGGGGTCACGGCCGGATGTCCGAGGTCACGGCTGGATGTCCGGGGCCTGGGAGGTGTTATTGTCTCCTTCCGTTGGTTCTCTTCATCCGTGGACTTGGGGACTTGTCCGTCTTCACGTGCATCTTCAGGAGGGTCCTCTTGGTACCTAATCATGCACAACGTCTCGGACTTAGGTAGTAGCCATGTCTCGAGAGGATCATATGTAATATCACTAAGGAGAGAAGTCACCTCGGTCTCGAGAGCTATAGCTCTAGCTCGAGTCATGGGTCCTCTTGGCTCTTCGTGAGACGATGGTAGGTTCATGGGGATGACCGTAGGATGCTCCGCATCATCTCGCCTCCCTTGGGGAAGATCCGACCTCAGATCGAAGTACTCATCACCATGGTAGGGCGAGAGATCCTTGACGTTGAAGATGTTGCTCACGGAGTATTTGTCGCGCGGGAGGTCGATCTTGTAGGAACTATTGTTGTAGCATTCAAGCACCTTGAAGGGTCCATCCGCTCGTGGTCGAAGTTTGGACTTGTGTTCGTGGGGGAAGCAGTCCTTGCAAAGGTGTAGCCACACAAGATCTCCAATGTTGAATACCATGGGGTGCTTGTTGATGTTGCGCTTGGTCGCAAGTCGTTGTACTTGGCGCTCGATGGTGTGCCTTGTATCGTCATGCACCTTCTTGAGATGGTTCACACGTGCACTTGCGTCCATATTGATACTCTCTTGTAGTGGTAGAGGGAGAATGTCCAATGGGGACAATGGGTTGAATCCGTAGACGACCTCGAAGGGGGACTTGCCGGTTGTTGAGTGTCTTGCTCAGTTGTAGGCGAACTCGGCGATAGGTAGACACTCCTCCCACTCCTTGATGTTCTTATTGATGAGCACGCGAAGTAGAGTGGAGAGTGTGCGGTTGGTCACCTCCGTTTGGCCATCGGTTTGAGGATGGTAAGCCGTGGAGAAGAGTAGCTTGATTCCGAGCTTGGCGCATAGGGTCTTCCAAAAGTAGCTTAGGAACTTGACGTCGTGGTCCGAGATGATCGTCTTTGGCACTCCGTGTAGACGTAATATGTCCCTACAAAAGAGATTCGCAACATGTGAAGCATCGTCTATCTTGTTGCAAGGAATGAAATGTGCCATCTTAGGGAAACAGTCCACAACGACAAATACTGAATCCTTTCCATTTCTAGCTGTAGGCAAGCCAAGTACAAAATCCATGCTAATGTCTTCCCAAGGTTGATAAGGAATAGGGAGAGGTATGTAAAGGCCATGGGATTGGGCTTTAGACTTAGCTTTGCGACATGTAGAGTATCGGTTGGTGAAGCGGTTGACGTCGCGAAACATCTTAGGCCAATAGTAGTTCTTGGAGAGCGTAGCAAAAGTCTTGTCGCGTCCAAATTGTCCCATTAGTCCTCCTCCATGGGATTCCTGCAAAAGCAACAAATGAAGAGAAGACTCGGGGATGCAAAGTTTGTTAGCTCTCATAAATATCCATCTTTGATGTAATATCTTTCCCAAAAGGTATGCTTCAAACATTTGGCATGAGGAATAGCAAAAGTAGGATCATGCTCATACAAGTCTTTTATATGCTCAAAGCCAATGACATCCAATTCAAGTTGAGTAACAAGCATGCATATGTGGGAAAGAGTGTCCGCCACAATATTTTCCTTACCTTTAATGTACTTGATGACATAAGGAAAAGACTCAATAAATTCACTCCATTTAGCATGACGCTTGTTCAACTTGGTTTGACCCTTAAGGTACTTGAGCGTTTCATGATCGGTGTGAATGATGAATTCATGAGGGCGAAGATAGTGTTCCCATTCATGCAAAACTCGCACTAAAGCATATAGCTCTTTGTCATAGATGGGGTAATTGAGTTGCGCTCCGGATAGTTTCTCACTAAAGTAAGCTATGGGGCGCTTCTCTTGCGTTAACACACCTCCCATGCCATTACCACTAGCATCACAATGAATCTCAAAGGATTTGTCAAAGTTTGGTAAAGCAAGCACAAGAGCATGAGTAAGCAAATTCTTAAGCTCATTGAAAGCGGTATCTTGGGATGGTACCCAAACAAAAGGCGCATTTTTCTTGCTCAAAGCATGCAAAGGCGAAGCAATGGTGCTAAAATCTTTCACAAAGCGACGATAGAAACCCGCAAGGCCAAGAAAACTTCGCACTTGTTGCAAGTTGGTTGGTTGGGGCCAAGTCTTAATAGCATTGATCTTGGACTTATCTACATGAACACCCTTAGAAGATACAACAAAACCCAAGAAAACGAGCTTATCAACGCCGAAAATGCACTTTTCCATGTTAGCAAAGAGATGCTCGTTTCGAAGAGTTTGCAAAACGGTTCGAACATGGGTGACATGATCTTGAAGAGATTTTCTATAAACAAGGATATCATCGAAGTAGACCACAACAAACACACCAATGTAAGGGCGAAAGACATGATTCGGAAGACACATAAAAGTACCCGGTGCTTCCGATAGACCCATAGGCATAGCTAACCACTCATACAACCCAAACTTGGTTTTGAAAACGGTTTTCCATTCAGCACCCTCGTGTATGCGGATTTGATAGTAACCACTTTTAAGATCAATTTTGGAGAATATAGTGGCACCACTAAGTTCATCAAGCATATCATCAAGGCGTGGAATGGGATACCTATAGCGAACGGTGATAGCATTGATAGGTCTACAATCGGAGCACATGCGAAAGCTACCGTCTCGTTTTGGCACAAGAATGACCCACTACTAGAAAAAGGGCTGCTAGTGGCGCACCTGTTTTTGCTACTAATGGCGCACTACAGGTGCGCCACTAGCACCACGCCATTAGATTTTTTACTAATGGCACACCACCGGTGCGCCATTAGTATCTGGTATACTAATGGCGCACCACAGGTGCGCCATTAGTATAGCCCACGGTGCGCCATTAGTATAGCCCATGGTGCGCCATTAGTATCTGGTATACTAATGGCGCACCACGCAGGAGTGCGCCATTAGTAGCAATTTTTTTCAATTTTTTTTAAACTTTTTTTTCAAATTTATTTCAAAAAAATTCAATTTTTTTTATTTTTTTTCTTAATCTCGGGTCACTATGGCTTAATCTCGGGTCAATATGCTTATATCTCAGGTCAAATCACACTCTGTGGTCAAACTTTCCGGAAGGTCACCCATCCTCACACTACTCTAGCCCGAGCATGCTTAACTTCGTAGTTCTATCCAACCCCAGCACCACCTCACTTCACAGGCACTTGTTGATATATTTATCATATCAATCCTATTAAACCTTGCTGATGTCTAGGACTTAGTTCATGAGTATGATGAAATTTTAAAAAAATATTTCAAACTTCCCGGTCATATTACGTATCATATTTTGAAAAATAATTCAATTTTTTTGTTACTAGTGGTGCACCTAGCATACGGTGCGCCACTAGTAAGTTTGAAATTTTTTGGATTTTTTTGCCTCCAGATCTTAAAAGCCCTGTAACTTTTTTTCTGTTAGTTTTGGATGTAACTTTTTGAGTAGATGATTTTTCATATAGAAAACTTTTTAATCCGAGTTCGTATGCAAAAGTTATGCCCATTTTACAAATTCCAGAGAGATTTTGCAAATAAAGTCGAAATTCATATTTGTAACTTTTCCCAACAACTAGGCCACATATCACATGGGAAACTTATTTTCTTTTATTTTTTTTGACATTTCCATCAATTTTTTTATTTTTTTAAACTGAAAAGGCGGTCCAGGGGGGGTGCATTCGGTGGAAGTTTTGGGCCAAGTTAGTAATGGCACCGTGGGAGTGGTGCGCCATTACTAGTTAAACTAGTAATGGCACAGCACACCCACGGTGCGCCATTACTAGTTTTGAAAAAAACAAATTCTAAATTTTTTTTGAAAAAAACTTAGTAATGGCGCACCAGTTGACAGTGCGCCATTACTAGTTTTAACTAGTAATGGCACACTATCCACTGGTGCGCCATTACTAGTTTTGAAAAAATAAATAAAAAAATTTGAAAAAAATTTACTAGTGGCGCACCGTGGATGTGGTGCGCCATTACTAGTTTAACTAGTAATGGCGCACTATCCACTAGTGCGCCATTACTAGTTTTGAAAAAAAATGAAAAAAAAATTGTTACTAATGGCGCACCGTGGATGTGGTGAGCCATTAGTATTTGGACACGAATGGCGCACCGTGGATGTGGTGAGCCATTAGTATTTGGACACGAATGGCGCACCTACACATGGTGCGCCATTAGTATATACTAATGGCGCACCACATGTCTGGTGCGCCATTAGTGGCCATATCATCTATAGCTCTTTTCGTAGTAGTGACCGGAACGGCACAAGGACTCAAACTTTCACGCACATGTCCATGGTCTATGAGATGTTTTACTTGCCTTTGTATTTCTTTGGTTTCTTTGGGGTTGACGCGGTAGGGAGCTTTGTTCGGAAGAGGTGCTCTGGGGATGAGGTCGATGCGGTGCTCGATGCCTCATAGTGGAGGTAGTCCCGGAGGTAGCTCGTCGGGGAAAACATCTTGAAATTCCTACAAAAAAGAAGACAACACTAAAGGTAGAGCGTGAGAGGTGTTAGCGTTTGGTGCATTGTCCTTGCACAAAAGGACATAGTGTAGGACACTAGATGGGTTCTCACACACTCCCCTTATCTCACTTTTGGTGGCAAATAGGACTAAGTTCTTCTTTTCTCTCATCGTGGAGGCGCTTGATTTGGGCTTGTGGCGCTCACTCTCTTTTTGGTGGCTTGCTCTCTCACTATTTTCTCCATGATGGGTGGCCTGCTTGTCGGCGATCACTTGGCTTGGAGACATGGGGCGAAGTACGTACTCCTTTCCCTTCATCTTGAAGATATAGTGATTCGTTCGGCCGTTGTGGATGACACCTCTATCAAATTTCCATGGGCGTCTAGGAAGAAGGTGGCAAACGGTCATTGGAACGACCTCACACTCCAAAGTGTCTTCGTAGGCACCAATTTTGAAGGAGACTTGTACTCTACGCTCGACTTGGATAGTGCCGGAGTCGCTAAGCCATTGCACTTTTTAGGGATGTGGGTGCTTCGTCTTGGGCAATTGGAGCTTGGAGCAAAGTTCTTCACTTGCGAGGTTATGACAACTCCATCCATCGATGATGACCTTGACAGATCTTCCATTGATGTCGGCCTTGGTATGAAAGATGTGGCATCGTTGGTCTTCTTCTTGGTGATGTTGAAGAGTCAAGACCTTAGAGACAACGAGAGCGGGACTTGAATCTTCATTACAAAAGACTTGTTCCGTGTCTTCTTCGTTCACTTGCCGGTGTATGGCCACTTGCTCAAGGGCTTCCATTTCTCCTTCACTCATTGAGTCATACGTATCGTCGTCGTTGAGGATCATGTTCCGCTTGTTCGTGCACTCGTAGGATTTGTGGACTCGGCCTCCGCATGTGAAGCATTTGAAGGAACTTGTCTTAATGGTCTCATCGGTGGGGGTTGATGATGATGAAGCTCTTGGCTTGAAGTTGCTTGTAGTAGGATGACTTGGAGTAGTCGAAGTTTTCTTGGAACTCGACTTGTCGATGTTGGTTGTAGAAGGCTTGGTAGATGGTGTTGGAGTCGTAGAAGCTTGTGTGTAGGATAAGCCGTATGACTTGGATGAGAACTTGGCATGCTTATAATCGTCTTGCACTTGACGTTCCGCTTTGGTAGCTTGATGCACTAGCTCGATGAGGTTCGAGTATGGTTGGAAGTCGGCGATCTTCTTGATAGGATGGTTGAGTCAATTCAAGAAACGCGCCATTGTTTGCTCATCATCTTCCATGACATTGGCTCTTATCATGGCAATCTACATCTCCTTGTAGTACTCTTCAACGCTCTTGGTTCCTTGCTTGAGTAGTTGGAGTTTCTTGAAGTGGTCGCGGTTGTAGTAGGTAAAGGAAATATGCCCTAGAGGCAATAATAAAGTTATTATTTATTTCCTTATTTCATGATAAATGTTTATTATTCATGCTAGAATTGTATTAACCGGAAACATAATACATGTGTGAATACATAGACAAACATAGTGTCACTAGTATGCCTCTACTTGACTAGCTCGTTAATCAAAGATGGTTAAGTTTCCTAACCATAGACATGAGTTGTCATTTGATTAACGGGATCACATCATTAGGAGAATGATGTGATTGACTTGACCTATTCCGTTAGCTTAGCACTTGATCGTTTAGTATGTTGCTATTGCTTTCTTCATGACTTATACATGTTCCTATGACTATGAGATTATGCAACTCCCGTTTACCGAGGAACACTTTGTGTGCTACCAAACGTCACAACGAAACTAGGTGATTATAAAGGTGATCTACAGGTGTCCCTGAAGGTACTTGTTGAGTTGGCGTATTTCGAGATTAGGATTTGTCACTCGGATCGTCGGAGAGTTATCTCTGGGCCCATTCGGTAATGCACATTACTATAAGCCTTGCAAGCATTATAACTAATGAGTTAGTTGCGAGATGATGTATTACGTAACGAGTAAAGAGACTTGCCGGTAACGAGATTGAACTAGGTATTGAGATATCGACGATCGAATCTCGGGCAAGTAACATACCCATGACAAAGGGAACAACGTATGTTGTTATGCAGTTTGACCGATAAAGATCTTCGTAGAATATGTAGGAGCCAATATGAGCATCCAGGTTCCGCTATTGGTTATTGACCGGAGACGTGTCTCGGTCATGTCTACATAGTTCTCGAACCCATAGGGTCCGCACGCTTAATGTTCGGTGACGATTTGTATTATGAGTTTATGTGTTTTGATGTACCGAAGGTAGTTTGGAGTCCCGGATGAGATCGGGGGCATGACGAGGAGTCTCGAAATGGTTGAGACGTAAAGATCGATATATTGGACGACTATATTCGGACATCGGAAAGGTTCCGAGTGATTCGGGTATTTTTCGGAGTACCGGAGAGTTACGGGAATTCGCCGGGGAGTATATGGGCCTTATTGGGATTTAGGCGAAACAGAGAGAGAGGTTGTGCCCCCCCCCCAATGCTTAGTCCGAATTGGACTAGGGGGAGGGCGGCGCCCCCTCCTTCCTTCTCTCGTACTCCTACTACTTGGAAGGGCTCCTAGTTCTACTAGGAAAGGGGGAATCCTACTCCCGGTGGGAGTAGGACTCCCCTAGGGCACGCCATAGAGAGGGCCGGCCCTCCCCCTCCTCCACTCCTTTATATACGGGGAGGGGGCACCCGTTGGAGACACACCAATTGATCATTGATCGCTTAGCCGTGTGCAGTGCGCCCCTCCACCATAATCCACCTCGATCATATCATAGCGGTGCTTAAGCGAAGCCCTGCGTCGGTAGCATCATCATCATCGTCACCACGCCGTCGTGCTGACAAAAATCTCCTGTGAAGCTTTGCTGGATCGGAGCTCACGGGACGTCATCGAGTTGAACGTGTGCAGAACTCGGAGGTGCCGTGTGTTCGGTACTTGGATCGGTCGGATTGTGAAGACGTACGACTACATCAACCGCATTGTGCCAACGCTTCCGCATTCGATCTACGAGGGTACGTGGACACACTCTCCCCTCTCGTTGCTATGCATCACCATGATCGTGTGTGTGTGCAGGGAAAATTTTGAAATTACTACGTTCCCCAACAGTGGCATCAGAGCCAGGTTTATGCGTAGATGTTATATACACGAGTAGAACACAAGTGAGTTGTGGGCGATACAAGTTATACTGCTTACCAGCATGTCATACTTTGGTTCGGTGGTATTTGATATGTCTCCAACGTATCTATAATTTTTGATTGTTCCATGCTATTATATTATCAACCTTGGATGTTTTATATGCATTTATATGCTATTTTATATGATTTTTGAGACTAACCTATTAACCCAGAGCCCAGTGCCAGTTTCTGTTTTTTCCTTGTTTTAGAGTATCGCAGAAAAGGAAAATCAAACGGAGTCCAATTGACCTGAAACTTCACGGAACTTATTTTTGGAAGGAAAGCAACCCGGGAGACTTGGAGTCCACGTAAGGGAGGCTTTAAGGAGGCCACGAGGTAGGGGGGCGCGCCCACCCTCGTGGGCCCCTCGTTGCCCCCTAACGTACTTCTTCCGTCTATATATCTCCATATACCCTAAAAACATCCGGGAGCACAATAGATCGGGAGTTCCACCGCCAGAAGCCTCCGTAGCCACCGAAAACCAATCTAGACCCGTTCCGGCACCCTGCCGGAGGGGGCAATCCCTCTCCGGTGGCCATCTTCATCATCCCGGTGCTCTCCATGACGAGGAGGGAGTAGTTCTCCCTCGGGGCTGAGGGTATGTACAAGTAGCTATGTGTTTGATCTCTCTCTCTCTCGTGTTCTTCAGGTGATATGATCTTGACGTATCGCGAGCTTTGCTATTATATTTGGATCCTATGATGTTTCTTCCCCCCTCTACTCTCTTGTAATGGATTGAGTTTCCCCTTTGAAGTTATCTTATCGGATTGAGTCTTTAAAGATTTGAGAACACTTGATGTATGTCTTGCCGTGCGTATCTGTGGTGACAATGGGATACCACGTGATTCACTTGATGTATGTTTTGGTGATCAACTTGCGGGTTCCGCCCATGAACCTATGCATAGGGGTTGGCACACATTTTCGTCGTGATTCTCCGGTAGAACTTTGGGGCACTCTTTGAGGTTCTATGTGTTGGTTGAATAGATGGATCTGAGATTGTGTGACGCATATCGTATAATCATACCCACGGATACTTGAGGTGACATTGGAGTATCTAGGTGACATTAGGGTTTTGGTTGATTTGTGTCTTAAGGTGTTATTCTAGTACGAACTCTAGGGCTGTTTGTGACACTTATAGGAATAGCCCAACGGATTGATTGGAAAGAATAACTTTGAGGTGGTTTCGTACCCTACCATAATCTCTTCGTCCGTTCTCCGCTATTAGTGACTTTGGAGTGACTCTTTGTTGCATGTTGAGGGATAGTTATATGATCCAATTATGTTATTATTATTGAGGGAACTTGCACTAGCGAAAGTATGAACCCTAGGCCTTGTTTCAACGCATTGCAATACCGTTTACGCTCACTTTTATCATTAGTTACCTTGCTGTTTTTATATTTTCAGATTACAAATACCCATATCTACTATCCATATACCACTTGTATCACCATCTCTTCGCCGAACTAGTGCACCTATACAATTTACTATGCATTGGGTGTGTTGGGGACACAAGAGACTCTTTGTTATTTGGTTGCAGGGTTGCTTGAGAGAGACCATCTTCATCCTACGCCTCCTACGGATTGATAAACCTTAGGTCATCCACTTGAGGGAAATTTGCTACTGTCCTACAAACCTCTGCACGTGGAGGCCCAACAACGTCTACAAGAAGAAGGTTGTGTAGTAGACATCAGTATTGTTGGATGAAGCGGCCCGGACCGACATTACGCGTACGCTTACGCGAGGCTGGTTCTACCGACGTGCTTTGCACATAGGTGGCTGGCGGGTGTCAGTTTCTCCAACTTTAGTTGAACCGAGTGTGGCTACGCCTGGTCCTTGAGAAGGTTAAAACAACACTAACTTGACGAACCATCGTTGTGGTTTTGATGCGTATGTAAGAACGGTTCTTGCTCAGCCCATAGCAGCCACGTAAAACTTGCAACAACAAAGTAGAGGACGTCTAACTTGTTTTTGCAGGGCTTGTTGTGATGTGATATGGTCAAGGCGTGATGAGATATAAGTTGTCGTATGAGATGATCATATTTGTTGAAGTTATCGGCAACTGGCAGAAGCCTTATGGTTGTCTCTTTATTGCATAAGATGCAAGTGCCATGTAATTGCTTTACTTTATCGCTATGCGATAGCAATAGTTGCAAAAGCAATAGCTGGTGAGACGACCATGTGACAACACATTGATAAAAGATCAAGATGATGGAGATCATGGTGTCATGCCGGTAACAATGGAGATCATGACGGTACTTTGGAGATGGAGATCAAAAGCACAAGATGATGATGGCCATATCATGTCACATATTTGGATTGTTTGTGATGTTTATCTTTTATACATCTTATTTTTGCTTAGTTTGGCGGTAGCATTATAAGATGATCTCTCACTAAATTTCGAGGTAAAAGTGTTCTCCCTGAGTATGCACCGTTGTCAAAGTTCGTCGTGCCGAGACACCACGTGATGATCGGGTGTGATAAGCTCAACGTTCATCTACAACGGGTGTAAGACAGTTTTGCACACGCAGAAATACTCGGGTTAAACTTGACGAGCCTAGTATATGCAGATATGGCCTCGGAACACTAGAGACCGAAAGGTCGAGCGTGAATCATATAGTAGATATGATCAACATAGTGATGTTCACCATTGAAAACTACTCCATCTCACGTGATGATCGGGCATGGTTTAGTTGATTTGGATCACGTGATCATTTAGATGACTAGAGGGATGTCTAAGTGAGAGTTCTTAAGTAATATGATTAATTGAACTTTAATTTATCATGAACTTAGTCCTGATAGTATTTGCATAACTATGTTGTAGATCAATATCTCGAGATGTTGCTCCCCGTTTAATTTGATATGTTCCTAGAGAAAAACTATGTTGAAAATGTTAGTAGCGATGATGCAGACTAGCTTCGTAATATGAGGTTTATCCTCATTGCTGCATAGAAGAATTATGTCCTTGATGCACCGCTAGATGTCAGACCGATTGCAGGAGCAAATGCAGACGTTATGAACGTTTGGCAAGCTCGATATGATGACTACTTGATAGTTTAGTGCACCATGCTTTATGGCTTAGAATCGGGGCTTCAAAGACATTTTTGAAACGCCACGGAGCATATGAGATGTTCCAAGAGTTGAAATTAGTATTTCAGACTCATGCCCATGTTGAAAGGATTAAGGCCTTTGACAAGTACTTTGCCTACAAGATGAAGGAGAATAGCTCAACTAGTGAGCATGTGTTCAGAATGTCTGAGTACTACAATCGCTTGAATCAAGTGGGAGTTAATCTTCCAGATAAGATAGTGATTGACAGAGTTCTCTAGTCACTATCACCAAGTTACTAGAACTTCGTGATGAACTATAATATGCAAGGGATAACGGAAAACGATCCCCAAGCTCTTCGTGATGCTAAAATCAACGAAGGTAGAAATCAAGAAAGAGCGTCAAGTGTGGATGGTTAAGAAGACCACTAGTTTCAAGAAAAGGGAAAAGGGATAGAAGGGGAACTTCAAGAAGAACGGCAAGCAAGTTGCTGCTCAAGTGAAGAAACCCAAGTCTGGACCTAAGCCTGAGACTGAGTGCTTCTACTGCAAAGGGACTGGTCACTTGAGGCGGAACTGCCCCAAGTATTTGGCGGATAAGAAGGATGGCAAGGTGAACAAAGGTATATTGGATATACATGTTATTGATGTGTACTTTACTAGTGTTTATAGCAACCCCTCGGTATTTGATACTAGTTCAGTTGCTAAGAGTAGTAACTTGAAACGGGAGTTGCAGAATGAACAGAGACTAGTTAAGGGTGAAGTAACGATGTGTGTTGGAAGTAGTTCCAAGAATGATATGATCATCATCGCACACTCCCTATACTTTCGGGATTAGTGTTGAATCTAAATAAGTGTTATTTGGTGTTTGCGTTGAGCATGAATATGATCTGATCATGTTTATTGCAATATGGTTATTCATTTAAGTTAGAGAACAATTGTTATTCTGTTTACATGAATAAAACCTTCTATGGTTATACACCCAATGAAAATGGTGTTGGAGAACGTTGTAGAAAACAAAAATTTTCTTACGGTTTCACCAAGATCCATCTAGGAGTTCATCTAGCAACGAGTGATTGGATTGCATCTACATACCTTTGTAGATCACGCGCGGAAGGGTTCAAAGAACGGGGATGAGGGAGTCGTACTCGACGTGATTCGAATCACCGAAGATCCTAGCACCGAACGGACGGCACCTCCGCGTTCAACACATGTACGGTCAGCGTGACGTCTCCTTCTTCTTGATCCAGCAAGAGGGAAGGAGAGGTTGAGGAAGATGGCTCCTGCAGCAGCATGACGGCGTGGTGATGATGGAGCCGCAGTACTCCGGCAGGGCTTCGCCAAGCACTATGGAGGAGGAGGAGGTGTTGGAGAGGGAGAGGGAGGCACCAAAGATCAAGGTAAGAAGTCCTCCATCTCCCCACTATATATAGGAGGGCCAAGGGGGGGCGCCGGCCCTAGGATATCTAATCTCCTAGGGTGGTGCGGCCAAGGGGAGGAATCCCTCCTCCCCAAGGCACCTAGGAGGTGCCTTCCCCTCCTAGGACTCTTCCCCCTTGAAACCCTAGGCGCATGGGCCTCTTGGGGCTGGTGCCCTTGGCCCATGTAGGCCAAGGCGCACCCCCTACAGCCCATGTGGCCCCCCGGGACAGGTGGCCCCACCCGATGGACCCCCGGGACCCTTTCGGTGGTCCCGGTACAATACCGATGACCCCGAAACTTGTCCCGATGGCCGAAACAGGACTTCCCATATATAAATCTTTACCTCCGGACCATTCCGGAACTCCTCGTGACATTCGGGATCTCATCTGGGACTCCGAACAACATTCGGGTTACTGCATATACATATCCCTACAACCCTAGCGTCACCGAACCTTAAGTGTGTAGACCCTACGGGTTCGGGAGACATGTAGACATGACCGAGATCGCTCTCCGGTCAATAACCAACAGCGGGATCTGGATACCCATGTTGGCTCCCACATGCTCCTCGATGATCTCATCGGATGAACCACGATGTCGAGGATTCAAGCAACCCCATATACAATTCCCTTTGTCAATCGGTATGTTACTTGCCTGAGATTCGATCGTCGGTATCCCAATACCTTGTTCAATCTCGTTACCGGCAAGTCACTTTACTCGTACCGTAATGCATGATCCCATGACCAGACACTTGGTCACTTTGAGCTCATTATGATGATGCATTACCGAGTGGGCCCAATGATACCTCTCCGTCATACGGAGTGACAAATCCCAGTCTTGATCCGTGTCAACCCAACAGACACTTTCGGAGATACCCGTAGTATAACTTTATAGTCACCCAATTACGTTGTGACGTTTGGCACACCCAAAGCACTCCTATGGTATCCGGGAGTTACACGATCTCATGGTCTAAGGAAAAGATACTTGACATTGGAAAACTCTAGCAAACGAACTATACGATCTTATGCTATGTTTAGGATTGGGTCTTGTCCATCACATCATTCTCCTAATGATCTGATCTCGTTATCAATGACATCCAATGTCCATAGTCAGGAAACCATGACTATCTGTTGATCAACGAGCTAGTCAACTAGAGGCTTACTAGGGACATGTTGGTGTCTATTATTCACACATGTATTACGATTTCCGGATAATACAATTATAGCATGAATAAAGACAATTATCATGAACAAGGAAATATAATAATAATGCTTTTATTATTGCCTCTAGGGCATATTTCCAACAGTCTCCCACTTGCACTAGAGTCAATAATCTAGTTACATTGTGATGAATCGAACACCCATGGAATTCTGGTGTTGATCATGTTTTGCTCTAGGGAGAGGTTTAGTCAACGGATCTGCTACATTCAGGTCCGTATGTACTTTACAAATATCTATGTCTCCATCTTGAACATTTTCACGAATGGAGTTGAAGCGACGCTTGATGTGCCTTGTCTTCTTGTGAAACCTGGGCTCCTTGGCAAGAGCAATAGCTCCAGTGTTGTCACAGAAGAGCTTGATCGGCCCCGACGCATTGGGTATGACTCCTAGGTCGGTGATGAACTCCTTCACCCAAATTGCTTCATGCGCTGCCTCCGAGGCTGCCATGTACTCCGCTTCACATGTAGATCCCGCCACGACGCTCTGCTTGCAACTGCACCAGCTTACTGCCCCACCATTCAAAATATACACGTATCCGGTTTGTGACTTAGAGTCATCCAGATCTGTGTCGAAGCTAGCGTCGACGTAACCCTTTACGACGAGCTCTTCGTCACCTCCATAAACGAGAAACATTTCCTTAGTCCTTTTCAGGTACTTCAGGATATTCTTGACCGCTGTCCAGTGTTCCTTGCCGGGATTACTTTGGTACCTTCCTACCAAACTTACGGCAAGGTTTACATCAGGTCTGGCACACAGCATGGCATACATAATAGAACCTATGGCTGAGGCATAGGGGATGACACTCATCTCTTCTATATCTTCTGCCGTGGTCGGACATTGAGCGGAGCTCAATTTCACACCTTGCAACACAGGCAAGAACCCCTTCTTAGACTGATCCATATTGAATTTCTTCAATATCTTATCAAGGTATGTGCTTTGTGAAAGACCTATGAGGCGTCTTGATCTATCTCTGTAGATCTTGATGCCTAATATATAAGCAGCTTCTCCAAGGTCCTTCATTGAAAAACTCTTATTCAAATAGGCCTTAATGCTGTCCAAGAGTTCTATATCATTTCCCATCAAAAGTATGTCATCTACATATAATATGAGAAATGCTACAGAGCTCCCACTCACTTTCTTGTAAACACAGGCTTCTCCATAAGTCTGTGTAAACCCAAACGCTTTGATCATCTCATCAAAGCGAATGTTCCAACTCCAAGATGCTTGCACCAGCCCATAAATCGAGCGTTGGAGCTTGCACACCTTGTCAGCATTCTTAGGATCGACAAAACCTTCCGGCTGCATCATATACAATTCTTCCTTAAGGAAACCATTAAGGAATGCCGTTTTGATGTCCATTTGCCATATCTCATAATCGTAGAAAGCGGCAATTGCTAACATGATTCGGACGGACTTTAGCTTCGCTACCGGTGAGAAAGTCTCATCGTAGTCAACCCCTTGAACTTGTCGATAACCCTTAGCGACAAGCCGAGCTTTATAGATGGTCACATTACCATCCGCGTCTGTCTTCTTCTTAAAGATCCATTGATTTTCTATGGCTCGCCGCTCTACGGGCAAGTCAGTCAAAGTCCATACTTCGTTTTCATACATGGATCCTATCTCGGATTTCATGGCTTCTAGCCATTTGTCGGAATCCGGGCCCGCCATCGCTTCTTCATAGTTCGAAGGTTCACTGTTGTCTAACAACATGATATCCAAGACAGGGTTGCCGTACCACTCTGGTGCGGAACGTGTCCTTGTGGACCTTCGAATTTCAGTAGGAGCTTGATCAGAAGTATCTTGATCATCATCATTAACTTCCTCTCTAGTCGGTGCAGGCACCTCAGGAACATTTTCTTGAGTTGCGCCATTTTCCGGTTCAAGAGGTAATACTTCATCAAGTTCTACTTTCCTCCCACTTATTTCTTTCGAGAGAAACTCCTTCTCTAGAAAGGACCCATTCTTGGCAACAAAGATCTTGCCTTCAGATCTGAGGTAGAAGTGAAAGTGCGTTATATCGACTAGAGGGGGGGTGAATAGGCGATTTTTATGAAAGTCTTCAAAACTTGGGAGTTATGAAGACAAACAGTGAAGATTATGCCTATTACTATGCAGCGGAAGTTAGATTACACAAGGCAAGCCATGGTCAAGTATTCAATATAGTGAAAGCACAGTGACAAACAACTTCAGTGTAATAAGGATCAGGTGGGAAGAAGTTATGAAGCCAAACAACTCATACAGTCACGCTGTGAAGACAAAAGATAGAGCAAGCATGCAATGGCTTCACAATGAATAATAGTAAGTCAAAGGAAGTGAAGATGAAACCAGTGACACGTTGAAGACAATGATTTGTTGGACCAGTTCAAGTTGCTGTGACAACTGTACGTCTGGTTGGAGCGGCTAGGTATTTAAACCAAAGGACACACAGTCCCGGACACCCAGTCCTGAACACGCAGCTTAGGACACCCAGTCCTCACCGTTTTCTCCTTGAGCTAAGGTCACACAGACCTTGCCCAATCACTCTGGTAAGTCTTCAAGGTAGACTCCCAAACCTTCACAGACTTCGCTCACCGGCAATCCACAATTTCTCTTGGATGCTCAGAATGCGACGCCTAACCGTCTGGAGGATGCACAGTCCTCAAGTGTAATAAGTCTTCAGATCACTCAGACACGAAGACTTAAGTGATGCCCAATTTACTCTGGCACTGGGTGGTTAGGGCTTTTCTCCTCGCTAGGAATTTTCTCTCAAAGGCTTCGAGGTGGGTTGCTCTCAAACGACAAAAGCCGTGCACTGAAATCTGAGCAGCCAACCGTTTATGGTTGTGGGGGTTGGCTATTTATAGCCACTTGGCAACCCGACCTGATTTGTCCGAAATGACCCTGGGTCACTAAGGAACTGACACGTGTCTCAACGGTCAGATTTCGAACTCTCATGGCAACTTTACTTGGGCTACAAGCAAAGCTGACTTGTCCGGCTCTGGACAAGATTTGCTCTCATTATCTTCACTCGAAGACATAGGTTTTTGATTTAGGCATCACTTCAGTCATTCTGACTGGTTCTCCTGGACCCCACTTAACAGTACGGTGGTTCCTATGACTCAACAAGAATAAAAAGAACTACGAAGAATCTAAGTCTTCGAGTTCCATAGGCTTCATAACGTGTCTTCTGTTGTCATAGTCTTCAATGTGAATATCTTCATATACCACCTTTGTCTTCAATGTCTTCATACATTTTTAGGGGTCATCTCTGGTAGTAAAACCGAATCAATGAGGGACTTCTACCTGTGTTTTCCTGCAATTCTCACAAACACATTAGTCCCTCAACTAGGTTTGTCGTCAATACTCCAAAACCAACTAGGGGTGGCACTAGATGCACTTACAATCTCCCCCTTTTTGGTGATTGATGACAAACTAGTTGAATTTTTCAACAGGGAATATAAGGTGTGAAGTTTGTAAAGGAATTGTCTTCATAAGTTGCAAGAGCTCCCCCTGAAGATGTGCATATAAGTTAATTTGCTTTTGGAATGCAAATGCACATGGCAGGTTGTACTTGTGGAGATCAGCTTCAGCTTATGATGACAATCCACTATGCATGTGAAAGTATATGAAGATAATGACATGCATAATGGAAAATGGACGTCTGCAGAATGAGATGAGTGCGGAATTTATCGTCGCACACAGAGTGGTAAACAAGTAGCAGACGACCATCGAGTTTTAGTGTTTACAACTCAAAAGAACCAAATGAAGCAAAAACAAGAGTTGTAAACACGAAGCAAAGTATAACAAAACAAGGCACCCGCCCATGTTGACCCGCTTGAAGACTATAAACATCATATGCTTCTCCCCCTTTTGTCAGGAATGACCAAAAAGGTTTGAAGACATAGAGTTTTCTACGCGTTCCCAGGCGCAGCAGGGTCGGTGGAGTTGTTTGGCGGTGCTGAGCTTTGAGGTGCTGAGGCAGGTGGTCGTGAAGTAGCATCATCATCTTCATCAATGATCCTCGCAGTGACGGTGGCAGCAGATGAGGAATACTCAGAGTCTTCAAGTGACGGTGTGTTGCGCATCACAGCCCTCCTAGGAGGTGTGGTGTCAAATTTGAAGCGCTCTGTGAAGCCATCCTCTTCAAGTTCAGCTTCAGTGCAGATCATTGAGAGGCCTTTCCAAGTGCGGCGACATGTTTCGTGTGCGACGAATGCATTCTTGGTTGCCAGATTTCTGATGCGATTGACATCTTTCATGATGCTTCTCATCTGCCTCTTGAGCCAGTCGTGATGCCTATCTTGCTTTTGGTGAAGAGCCACAAGAAGCTCTCGGTCATTGAGTGCACGAGCGCGCTTCTTGGGTCTTGGAGCGTTTGCGCTATCTGTGGCTTCAGTTGATGCTGGTGCACGTGTAGTGCCAGGCATCGGATAGACCCTGGACATGGCTTCAACACCTTCAACATTCTGCGTGAAGCTCTGGTGTTCGGCATTCTGAAGACTTATTGGTTGCTTGGCAGGCTCAGGGTATATTGCTTCAGCAGAGGTGTCCACATCTGGCAAGAAGATCCGATGGTTGCGGGCTGAGGGCTGATATGAAGTTGCAGAGTGAATCTTGATCAGCCTCATAACCCAAGGAGCATAAAACTTCAAACCAAAGAGATCTGGGCCGGATGCTGCAAGTTGGCGTATAAAGAGATCCTGTGCGTTGAAGCATTTGCCATGCAGAATACAGAAGATGAGAGTCTTCATTGCACCTTCAACCTTGGCATATGGAGAGTGCCCCTTAATGGGCCATAGAGTCCGCCTGACGATGTGATATATGGTTCTGGGCAGGTACTCTAAGTCTTCAACGAAGAACTCAGTTGGATAGGGTGCATCATTAGGCAATGGCTTCATCATTGAGAGCATCTGACTCATATTTGGCTCAGGACGCTGAAATATGCTCTCAATTGCTTCAGCATGGGGTTGGCAGCCTTCTTCGAAGAATTCGCCAGGAGTGGGAAGGCCGGTAAGCTCAATGATATCGAAAGCATTGGCTTCATGATGGACATTGCCGGTCATCCACTCCAGGACCCAAGTCTTCGATCTCTGTTGTAGCCTTTGATATGTAGGGTGGCATAGAACTGGAGCAGAAGCTCTTCATTCCAGTGCTCTTCATCGGTGATAAACGGCAGCAGACCCACTTGCTTGAAGCAATCCAGTGCGTCTTCCAGGCTAGGCAGGCCAGCAACAGCTTCAACCTCAAGGCGCTTGTGAGGAAAGATGCGGCCTTGGTTGTATAGGATGCATGAATAATAGCTGCGCTGTTGATAGCTCCAGAACCTATCTGATACAATCCGTTCCCTTGAATAAGGGTTCTTGGAGCTGTTGAAAAACGTGTTGTCTGCCCTGAAGCTGTTGATGTTGAAGGAGCCAGGAGCTGATGCAGGACCTGGGAACCTTGGCAGTCGTGGGATCGGCTTCTGGACCTGGGGCCTGTGCGCAACATGATAGTTGAATTGGGGACCTGCAGGAGACTCAGGAACTGAAGTGTCTGGCTCAGTGGCTTCGCTGTCCGCTGAAGCATTTGGTGGGGCGGGCTCCACATTGGCTTCAGTGTTAGTAGTTTGAGGGACATCTTCAGGCACGTTCTCTTGGGGAACTGCATCTTGATGGAGCGAGGGAGTGAGTTCTGGAGGTGCTTCTTCATTGTCTTTGGCTGATGCAGCCGGAATTTCTGCAGACTGGACTTGAGGCCGTGGACCTTTGCGAAGCCTACAGAACGCAGACGACGCTTGTGGTGTTGGAGTGGGCTGGGCCTGAATGTCTTCTTCCTCCTGAGGGAGATCCGCCCATGACTCATCTTGTGCCATTGGCGTCAGAGGACGACCAATGCTGATGGGTTCGCTTGTTTCAAGCTGAGGAAGGGCTGCATCACCTTGCACATTGTCCTGATGACCAATGTCTTCAGCAGCTAGTGGGTCAGCTGCTGGATTATCTTCAGCGTCAGGTGCCTCTGTGGGAGCAGGCTCATGAACTGTTAGTCTTCTTTCTGCATTGGGGTGAATGACAGAAAGGGGTTCAACCATCAAGGGCTCTGTGGGAGCAGCCCTAGATTTCTTAGTCTTGCGCTTCTTTTTACTGGGGGCAGAAGGAGAGGCTTCAGAGCTCTTCCTTTTTCTGGCTTCAGCTTCTGCAGCTCTTGTCTTCTTTAGCTCTGAAGCTGTTGACCGGCTCTTTGGCTTCGAGCCAGTCGTGGCGGTTGGGAAGACAATGGAAGTGGCTGCTTGTCTTGATGCCTCTGGTTCACTCACAGCAGGCTGCTTCTTCTTCTTTGCGGCCATCTTGGGGTCGATGCCTGGACGCCCAAGTGCCTTGCGCTTTTCAGCCTCGTTGTAGGCTTGAACACATTTGTCAGCCAATGACTTCATCCTTTCACGCGAGCCTTGAGCTTCAGCACGCTTCTTCAGAAAGTTTTCTTTGAGATCATGCAGCATGATTTTGAAGCTTCTCACTTCCTGCACGCTGAGACTAGCCATGTGCTTCTTGAACTGAGCTTTTTCGTGATCAATTTTCTGCTTCAGCTCAACGATGCGCTGAGCAATGGCCAGTTCTGAAGCAATTGCGCCTTGGAAGGCGACGCTGAGTCCGACAGGCAGCTGCAGATCATTGAAGCTTATATCTGGTGTGTCAAACCATTCATCGATGAAGCTGTGGATGATGGCGACATCAAAGAGAGGCAGATTGTTGAAGATTTCCGCTTCCTCCTTGCTTTTGATGAGCTGTTCAAGTGCGTCATCGCCCAGATCTTCATCGCTTGATAGATCAATGGTTTCGCAGCGCAGAATGGCAGCAGCTGTGAGCTCTTTGCCTGTGTGTGGCTGAGGCTTCTTGGCTTCTTGGGGCTTGGAGACTCGTGATAAGTCTTCAGACTGCACACTAGCTTCAGGAGGTGCAGTTGCCAATGGCTTCGCTCTTGAGATTTTGGAGAAGCGGCTGGCTTTGAAGCTTTTGGCTTCTTCTGCTTTGGCTTCGGCGCAGCAAGGGCGTCATCAGACTCAGTATCTGCTGGAGGGTCATTCACGGCAGTCCCTTGGACTAGGATGCGGGTGATCAGGCCCTCAAGATTGGCAAACGGACCGATGATATTGGGTTCCGCATCGCGTGTGCCATCTGCCCTTGGTGAGGAGGGACCAGGATTGAAGTCAAGCCCAAATTTCTTCTTGTTTAGCTTCGCAGACTGTTGAGCAAACTGAAAGTTGCGTTTGAAGAGATTGTCGTCACGACACCAGAGAAGTGACGACGGATGTGCATCATCAGGCTGTGGTCCTCGGACCATGCATGGGTAGAAGCCTTGAGCAATGGCTTCATCTCTGGTTCTGGGTACAAGGTTCTTGTATAAGATATCCCCCAATGGACTCTTGATTGCATTCTTTTCAGCATACTCCTGGGTGACGAAGCGGTATTTGAACCACTGTTCTGCCCAATAGCGTCGAATCCATTGGATTCGGGTTTTGCGCTGCCCATAGCTCTCTTCTGGATCTGTTTTGTACATTTCTGCCAAGTCTTCAGGCAGATCCTTGGAAGTTCCCTCACGTCTCTGTCTTCCCCCCTTTCTTGCTGCTGCAACTGAAGCCATAAACTTTAACTTGAAAGGCTTCAAAACTTTCAAAGGCTTCAAAGGCTTTCTTTTTCTGGACAAACAGGAACTGGCTTCAGGAGAGTTTATGTGATGCTGTAGGAATTCTGCAAATGAATGCAGACTATGAGAACCGAAGGATTCTCCCACGGACATGTACCTGTGACAGCATTAAGGTGCGAGGGAAGGGGAAGAGGTCATATGCATTCTCAGAAGGTTTTGAAGATTAATCAGTTTAGAAGACATTGACCTCATTGTGCGAAGACATTCACTTATAGATAAGAAGTTGGTTCCAGATTTGTACGAACTCATAGATCAGTACAAGTGAGGAATCTAACTACTTTATGATGCACAAGTGAATATACTAGGCATGTTATGAGATGCAGCGAGAGATCTAACTGGTGTGAAGAGAAACTTCTTATGGTTGAAAGTGACAGAACCAAGAGATCAAAAGAGGCTGTAAAAAGAAGTTTTATTTACCACACTGGAACTGCTAGACGGAAGGAAGTTGATGCCGAGCAGTTCAGTCCTCCGTGCCCTAACTTGGCGACGGAAAACACCTACGGCGACGGCGGAGAGGACGATGTCCGCGGTCGGCGTGAGGACGGCGTTGGAGAGGTTGCGGCAGCGAAGCGCTTCGTCTCCGGCGTCGTCGAGTGCTAGCGGTGGCGCTAGGGTTCGTGCGAGGATGGAAGAAGGAGATAATGACTGCGGTAAGTGTGAATTTATAGACTCAGAGGCGGCACTGTGCTATTACGCAGGTGCCCCTGGCGGTTCGCATTTGAGGCACGCGTGGCCAGTTAGCGGAAGTTTGGAGTTTGTTCCACGTCCCACGCACGCCTAAATTGTCGGGCGGTCGTTCCTGCTTCTCCGGATCTTATGTGGAGGAATGAGCATTAAAAATGGACTTTTATGGTTGTCTCTATGTCTTCAGCTGACAAGGACACAGTGAAGACATTCGACAGTTTCAACAGAATGCATATGACTTGGAGAGATAGAGTTTGAGATAGAAAGCATAGAGAGGTTAGGGTCCGATCACATTCACTTAGTTCAAAAGATTCAACCAAGAAGACATAGCTATAAGTGAATGCTGTAGAGGACAGAACACTTAGAGCATATATATATATATATATAATCATCGTAGTGAAGATAATCATGAAGACATGTTAAGTTTGAAGCCAAACCAATGTGAAGATATTGCAAGGTAACGCCATGAGTTAAACACTTCAAAATGGAACGTTTGGTGGTGGCGTTACCCACCGTATAGGAAGTATTAGACCCAGACACGGCGCACAATTATTGTGGCGCTCCGAAGTCAAATTCCACATTAATGTATTCACACTTAGAATGTATGTCTTCATTGATTGAAGATATACTTTACTTTGTGCGTTGCACATCTAAGTCATCAATATGCATAAGTGTTAGGATGTGTGCCTGATCACAGGACATTTGAGGATTCCAAGATATTTAGCTCACACCGTAACTTGCAAAACCTCTTCTCATCCAAGGGCTTGGTGAACATATCTGCCAATTTCTCTTCAGTGTTGACGTGTATGATATCAATGTCTTCCTTCACAACATGATCTCTGAGAAAGTGATGGCGAATTTCAATGTGCTTTGTCTTCGAGTGCTGAACTGGGTTGTTGGCAATCTTGATGGCGCTTTCGTTGTCACAGTAAAGTGGCACTTGCTTCAGATGAATGCCATAATCCTTGAGTGTTTGCTTCATCCACAGAAGCTGAGCGCAGCAAGATCCAGCAGCAATGTATTCAGATTCAGCAGTGGAGAGAGATACACAGTTCTGCTTCTTTGAAGACCAACATACAAGTGATCATCCCAGAAAGTGACATGTGCCTGATGTAGACTTGCGATCAACTTTGTCACCAGCATAATCATCATCCGAAAATCCAACCAAATCAAACTCTGAGCCCTTTGGATACCATAATCCTAGAGTTGGGGTGTGAGCCAAATATCGAAGAATTTGCTTCACAGCTAAGTGATGCGACTCCTTTGGTGCCGCTTGAAATCGAGCACACATGCAAACACTAAGCATAATATCTGGCCTAGATGCACATAAATAAAGCAAAGACCCAATCATGGAGCGGTATACCTTTTGATCGAACTCTTTACCATTGTCGTCAGGACCTAGATGATGTTTGGCTGGCATTGGTGTTGTGAAGCCTTTGCAGTCTTGCATACCGAACCTCTTCAGGCAATCTTTGAGATACTTCTCTTGAGATATGAAGATGCCATTGCGCTGTTGTCGGATTTGAAGACCAAGAAAGAACTTCAGCTCCCCCATCATGGACATCTGATATTGCTCTTGCATCATATATCCAAACTCTTCACTGTACTTCCGATTGGTGCAGCCGAAGATAATGTCATCCACATATATTTGGCACACAAACAGTTCACCATCGTATGTCTTCGTGAAAAGAGTGGGATCCAGGGAACCAGGTATGAAGCCTTTGCTCTTCAGAAAGTACTTGAGTGTATCATACCAGGCCCTAGGGGCTTGTTTGAGGCCATACAGTGCCTTGTTGAGCTTGTATACCATATCAGGATGTTTTGGATTTTCAAAACCAGGTGGTTGTGCAACATACACTTCTTCTTCAATCTTGCCATTGAGAAAGGCACTTTTCACATCCATTTGATATAGAAGTATGTTATGATGATTTGCATAGGCCAGCAGTATGCGTATGGCTTCAAGCCTAGCCACAGGAGCAAAAGTTTCATCAAAGTCAATGCCCTCTACTTGAGTATATCCTTGAGCAACGAGACGAGCTTTGTTTCTGACAACTTGACCATGCTCATCTTGCTTGTTGCGGTATATCCATTTGGTGCCTATTATGTTGTGCTTCCGTGGATCGGGACGCTTAACCAGTTCCCATACATTATTCAGCTCAAACTGTTGAAGCTCTTCTTGCATAGCTTGAATCCATTCAGGTTCCATGAAGGCTTCTTCAACTTTCTTGGGTTCTGATATTGAGACGAATGCGAAATGCCCACAGAAGTTTGCTAGCTGAGTTGCCCTTGAACGAGTGAGTGGACCAGGTGCATTGATGCTGTCAAGTATTCTGTCAATCTGCACTTCATTTGCAACACAAGGATGTATAGGGCGAAGACTTTGCTCTTGCTGATCTGCGTTGTTGTTTGGAGGAATGTCTTCATGCTGAGCATTGTCTTCATGTTGATCAGGTGCTGGGATGATGAGTTCTTCTTTAGGATGAGCTTCAGAAGGCATAATCTCTCCAGTTCCCATAAGCTTGATTGATTCACTAGCTGGGACTTCATCTAGCACATTTGGCAGTTGCTCTCTTTGTGAACCATTTGTTTCATCAAACCGCACATCCACTGTTTCGACTACTTTGTAATGGAAGAGATTGAAGACTCTGTAGGAGTGTGAATCCTTTCCATATCCAAGCATAAAGCCCTCATGTGCTTTTGGTGAAAACTTTGAGGTGTGATGTGGGTCCTTGATCCAGCACTTTGCGCCAAATACTCTGAAGTAACTGACATTTGGCTTCTTGCCAGTTAGGAGTTCATAAGATGTCTTGTTCAGAAGCTTGTGAAGATAAACACGATTGATTGTATGGCATGCAGTATCAATGGCTTCAGTCCAGAATTTTCTTGGAGTCTTGTATTCATCTAGCATTGTTCTGGCCATTTCAATGAGTGTTCTGTTCTTGCGTTCGACGACGCCATTCTGCTGTGGCATGTACGGAGCTGAGAATTCATGTGTGATGCCCAAAGTATCAAGATATGTATCAAGGCTAGTGTTCTTGAATTTAGTGCCATTGTCACTTCTAATGTGCTTTATCTTGGCGCCAAAATTGTTCATAGCTCGATTGGCGAAGCGTCTGAAGACATCCTGCACTTCAGTCTTGTAAAGGATTATGTGTACCCAAGTATATCTAGAGTAATCATCAACAATGACGAAGCCATAGAGGCAAGCAGTAGTAGTAAAAGTTGAGTAGTGAGTTGGACCGAAAAGATCCATGTGGAGCAGTTCGAAGGGTTGTGTAGTAGTCATGATTGTCTTCGAAGGATGTTTTGCCCTTGTCATCTTCCCTGCTTCACAGGCACCGCATAAATGATCTTTCTTGAACTTGACGCCCTCGATGCCTATGACATGCTTCTTCTTCGCAAGGGTGTGGAGGTTCCTCATGCCAGCATGCCCAAGCCTCCGATGCCAAAGCCAGCATTCTGAAGCTTTTGCAAGAAGGCATACCACAAGTTGTGGTCCTGCTGAGAAATCTACCACGTACAAATCACCTTTCCGATACCCTTCAAACACTAGAGATTTGTCAGATTCCATTAGCACCAGGCAGCGATATTTTCCAAACATTACAATCATATTCAGATCGCAAAGCATTGAGACAGACATTAAGTTGAAGCCAAGGGATTCAACAAGCATGACTTTATCCATGTGTTGATCCTTTGAGATTGCAACTCTACCTAGACCCAATACCTTACTTTTACCAGTGTCAGCAAATGTGATGTGGCTCTTGTCGGATGGACGAAATGTTGAGTCCATAAGAAGGCTTCTTCTGCCAGTCTTGTGATTTGTACACCCACTGTCAATAATCCATTCTGAAGATTTTGAAGTCGCTGGTGTCGTACCCTACAGTACAGTTAGGGGGATAGGCTTCACGAAGAGAATTGTGAAGCATAAACATTTGACGAACCAGTGGGTTATGAAAACTTAGATCCAAATTAGGACTAATAGGGAGAGTAGCATGCGATTCAGGAGCAAAGTACATAATGATGCCATTCGGGCATTTTATCTTGCGCCCTACAAGATTTTTAAGGTCCCCAGCAATAGCATCAGAAGATTTTGTTTTTCTGCTGGAGACCTTTCCCTGCAAAAGAGAGTTAAGCTTTCTTAACCACCCACATCTTCAAGGGTGGCTTAGAAGCAATAAGTCTAAGTGCAGCATCTGAGAACTTTGGCTTTGGAGCCCTAGCAAACAGTCTAGCAGGGGGACAATAGTAATCATAAGAATAGGCAGAATAGTTCTTATTCATAAGAACATGGCGGTTTGATGAACCGTTCTCATTTTCATATGCCTGATTATGGTTTCCCTGCAAAACATTTACGTTAGTGCGACTCTGGTGAGTCCTCTGTCTGTATGAAGCCTTTGGACCATATGAAGCCTTTGGTCTGAGGTTTGTCTTCTTCAAGTGAGGTGTCAAGAAGACATTCACAGGAAGATTTTCCAGACATGTTTTCGGAACCCAGATCTTCTTCAAAGGCGGTCCATTCCTGCAGTTAGTACCAATGTACCTGGCAAATACTTCACCATTCTGACTCTTAAACAGTTTGTAGTTTGCATCAAAGGATTCATCAATGATAATGGGGTTAGCACAAGTGAAGCCAGATAGATTGGATGGATCTGCTGAGGATTCCTTTGCAGCAACCCATGTGGTTTTGGGGTACTGCTCAGGTTTCCAGTAAGAGCCATTTGCATTAATTTTCCTCACGAACCCAACACCCTCTTTCCTAGGGTTTCGGTTCAGAATCTGCTTCTTAAGGACATCACATAGTGTCTGATGCCCTTTCAGACTTTTGTACATCCCTGTTTCAAGCAATGTCTTCAACCTAGCATTCTCATCAGCAATAGCAGTGGTATCCTCAGCAGAGGGGTTAGTTACCACGTCAACAGTTGAAGATATTGCAACAGCAGTAGCAGTGGAACATTTAGCAACAGAATTAGCATTATCACGCTCAATGCATTTAAGACATGGTGGTTCAAATCCTTCCTGAGCGGAACTGATCTGTTCGGCTCGAAGTGACTCATTTTCCTTTTGAAGATCTTCATGATCCGCTCTCAACTTCTCAAGATCTTGCTTCTTTTGAAGATAATCATAGGAAAGCTTTTCATGAGTAGTTGAGAGAGTCTCAAGACGATCTTCAAGTTCCTGATACTTAACGTGAAGATTTTTTATGTCTTCAATTAAGGATTCAGAACGAGTCATTTCAGCACCCAACAGATCATCGCTTCTGTCTAACAGTTTTTGAATATGTTCCATAGCTTTCTGTTGTTCAGTTGCAATTTTAGCAAGTGTTTTGTAGCTAGGTTTTGAATCACATTCAGAGTCATCGTCACTAGATGTTTCATAGCGAGTAGTGCGTGTGTTTACCTTGGCACCGCGTGCCATGAAGCAGTAGGTAGGAGTGGAGTCGTTCTTGTCATTTGCGTCGGTGTTGGTGATGCAGTCATTGTCTTCAGTGTTGAAGATGGACTTGGCGACGTATGCTGTAGCCAGACTCGCAATGCCAGAATCAGACTCCTCCTCAGACTCCACCTCTGCCTCCTCAGGTGCGGACTCCTCCTCTGAATCCATCTCCTTTCCAACAAACGCACGTGCCTTGCCAGATGAGCTCTTCTTGTGTGATGAAGACTCTGATGAAGACTTGGAAGAAGACTTTGAGTATTTCTTCTTCTTCTTGTCGTCAGAATCATATTCCTTGCTCATCTTCTTCCTTCTGTGCTCATTGTCCCACTGAGGACACTCAGAGATGAAGTGTCCAGTTTTCTTGCACTTGTGACATGTTTTCTTCTTGTAGTCATGAGCAGAAGCTTCATCATTCCTTGAGCTTGATCGTGAAGATTTTCTGAAGCCTTTCTTCTTGGTGAATTTTTGGAACTTCTTCACTAGCATTGCAAGTTCTCTTCCAATGTCTTCAGGATCATCAGAACTGCAGTCAGATTCTTCTTCAGATGAGGAGACAGCTTTTGCCTTCAAGGCGCGAGTTCGCCCATAGTTTGGACCGTAGATATCTCTTTTCTCAGAAAGCTGAAACTCATGTGTGTTGAGCCTCTCAAGTATGTCAGACGGATCGAGTGTCTTGAAATCAGGACGTTCTTGAATCATCAGGGCCAGGATGTCAAACGAACTATCAAGTGATCTCACCAGCGTCTTGACGATTTCATGTTTGGTGATCTCAGTGGCGCCGAGGGCTTGAAGCTCGTTTGTGATGTCAGTGAGTCTGTCAAATGTGTGCTGGACATTCTCATTGTCATTTCGCTTGAAGCGGTTGAAGAGATTGCGAAGGACACTGATTCTTTGATCTCTCTGGGTTGAGATGCCTTCATTAACTTTGGAGAGCCAGTCCCAGACCAGTTTGGATGTCTTCAAGGCACTCACACGGCCATACTGTCCTTTGGTTAGATGACCACAGATGATATTCTTGGCAGTAGAGTCCAGTTGAACTAATTTCTTGACATCAGCAGCAGTGACACCTTCTCCAGCCTTGGGAACGCCGTTCTCGACGACATACCATAGGTCGATATCAATGGCTTCAAGATGCATGCGCATCTTATTCTTCCAGTAGGGATATTTAGTTCCATCGAAGACGGGGCAAGCAGCGGAGACTTTGATTATCCCTGCAGTCGACATAGCTAAAACTCCAGGTGGTTAAACCAAATCACACAGAACAAGGGAGCACATCGCTCTGATACCAATTGAAAGTGCGTTATATCGACTAGAGGGGGGTGAATAGGTGATTTTTATGAAAGTCTTCAAAACTTGGGAGTTATGAAGACAAACAGTGAAGATTATGCCTATTACTATGCAGCGGAAGTTAGATTACACAAGGCAAGCCATGGTCAAGTATTCAATATAGTGAAAGCACAGTGACAAACAGCTTCAGTGTAATAAGGATCAGGTGGGAAGAAGTTATGAAGCCAAACAACTCATACAGTCACGTTGTGAAGACAAAAGATAGAGCAAGCATGCAATGGCTTCACAATGAATAACAGTAAGTCAAAGGAAGTGAAGATGAAACCAGTGACACGTTGAAGACAATGATTTGTTGGACCAGTTCCAGTTGCTGTGACAACTGTACGTCTGGTTGGAGCGGCTAGGTATTTAAACCAAAGGACACACAGTCCCGGACACCCAGTCCTGAACACGCAGCTCAGGACACCCGGTCCTCACCGTTTTCTCCTTGAGCTAAGGTCACATAGACCTTGCCCAATCACTCTGGTAAGTCTTCAAGGTAGACTCCCAAACCTTCACAGACTTTGTTCACCGGCAATCCACAATTTCTCTTGGATGCTCAGAACGCGACGCCTAACCGTCTGGAGGATGCACAGTCCTCAAGTGTAATAAGTCTTCAGATCACTCAGACACGAAGACTTAAGTGATGCCCAATTTACTCTGGCACTGGGTGGTTAGGGCTTTTCTCCTCGCTAGGAATTTTCTCTCAAAGGCTTCGAGGTGGGTTGCTCTCAAACGACAAAAGCCGTGCACTGAAATCTGAGCAGCCAACCGTTTATGGTTGTGGGGGTGGGCTATTTATAGCCACTTGGCAACCCGACCTGATTTGTCCGAAATGACCCTGGGTCACTAAGGAACTGACACGTGTATCAACGGTCAGATTTCGAACTCTCATGGCAACTTTACTTGGGCTACAAGCAAAGCTGACTTGTCCGGCTCTGGACAAGATTTGCTCTCATTGTCTTCACTCGAAGACATAGGTTTTTGATTTAGGCATCACTTCAGTCATTCTGACTGGTTCTCCTGGACCCCACTTAACAGTACGGTGGTTCCTATGACTCAACAAGAATAAAAAGAACTACGAAGAATCTAAGTCTTCGAGTTCCATAGGCTTCATAACGTGTCTTCTGTTGTCATAGTCTTCAATGTGAATATCTTCATATACCACCTTTGTCTTCAATGTCTTCATACATTTTTAGGGGTCATCTCTGGTAGTAAAACCGAATCAATGAGGGACTTCTACCTGTGTTTTCCTGCAATTCTCACAAACACATTAGTCCCTCAACTAGGTTTGTCGTCAATACTCCAAAACCAACTAGGGGTGGCACTAGATGCACTTACAAGAAGGTATACCCAATAGTTTCTTTAGGGTATCCTATGAAGACGCATTTTTCCGACTTGGGTTCGAGCTTTTCAGGTTGAAGTTTCCTGACATAAGCATCGCATCCCCAAACTTTTAGAAACGACAGCTTAGGTTTCTTCCCAAACCATAATTCAAACGGTGTCGTCTCAACGGATTTCGACGGAGCCCTATTTAAAGTGAATGCGGCAGTCTCTAAAGCATACCCCCAAAAAGATAGCGGTAAATCGGCAAGAGATATCATAGACCGCACCATATCTAATAGAGTGCGATTACGACGTTCGGACACACCATTACGCTGAGGTGTTCCAGGCGGCGTGAGCTGTGAAACTATTCCACATTTTCTTAAGTGTGTGCCAAACTCATGACTCAAGTATTCTCCTCCACGATCTGATCGCAGGAACTTGATTTTCCTGTCACATTGATTCTCAACCTCACTCTGAAATTCCATGAACTTTTCAAAGGTTTCAGACTTGTGTTTCATTAAGTAGACATACCCATATCTACTCAAGTCATCAGTGAGGGTGAGAACATAATGATAGCCACCGCGAGCCTCAACACTCATTGGACCGCACACATCAGTATGTTTGAATTTCCAATAAGTTGGTTGCTCGCTCCATTGTTCCTGAGAACGGAGTCTTGGTCATTTTACCCATGAGGCATGGTTCGCACGTGTCAAATGATTCATAATCAAGAGACTCTAAAAGTCCATCAGTATGGAGCTTCTTCATGCGTTTGACACCTATGTGACCTAGGCGGCAGTGCCACAAGTATGTGGGACTATCATTATCAATCTTACATCTTTTGGTATTCACACTATGAATATGTGTAGCATTACGCTCGAGATTCATTAAGAATAAACCATTCACCATCGGAGCATGACCATAAAACATATCTCTCATATAAATAGAACAACCATTATTCTCGGATTTAAATGAGTAGCCATCTCGAATTAAACGAGATCCTGATACAATGTTCATGCTCAAACTTGGCACTAAATAACAATTATTGAGGTTTAAAACTAATCCCGTAGGTAAATGAAGAGGCAGCGTGCCGACGGCGATCACATCAACCTTGGAACCATTCCCGACGCGCATCGTCACCTCGTCCTTCGCCAGTCTCCGCTTATTCCGCAGCTCCTGCTTTGAGTTACAAATGTGAGCAACTGCACCGGTGTCAAATACCCAGGAGCTACTACGAGTACTGGTAAGGTACACATCAATTACATGTATATCACATATACCTTTCGTTTTGCCGGCCTTCTTGTCCGCTGAGTATTTGGGGCAGTTCCGCTTCCAGTGACCACTTTCCTTGCAATAAAAGCACTCAGTCTCGGGCTTGGGTCCATTCTTTGGCTTCTTCCCGGCAGCTTGCTTGCCGGGCGCGGCAACTCCCTTGCCGTCTTTCTTGAAGGTTTTCTTACCCTTTCCTTTCTTGAACTTAGTGGTTTTATTCACCATCAACACTTGATGTTCCTTTTTGACTTCTACCTCTGCTGATTTCAGCATTGTAAATACTTCAGGAATGGTCTTTTCCATCCCCTACATATTGAAGTTCATCACAAAGCTCTTGTAGCTCGGTGGAAGCGACTGAAGGATTCTGTCAATGACCGTGTCATCCGGGAGATTAACTCACAGCTGAGTCAAGCGGTTATGCAACCCAGACATTTTGAGTATGTGCTCACTGACAGAACTATTTTCCTCCATCTTACAGCTGAAGAATTTGTCGGAGACTTCATATCTCTCGACCCGGGCATGAGCTTGGAAAACCATTTTCAGCTCTTCGAACATCTCATATTCTCCGTGTCTCTCAAAACGTTTTTGGAGCCCCGGCTCTAAGTTGTAAAGCATGCCGCACTGAACGAGGGAGTAGTCATCGGTACGTGCCTGCCAAGCGTTCATAACGTCTTGTTCTGCAAGGAGAACAGGTGCGTCACCCAGCGGTGCTTGTAGGACATAATCTTTCTTGGCAGCTATGAGGATGATCCTCAGGTTCCGGACCCAGTCCGTATAGTTGCTGCCATCGTCTTTCAGCTTGGTTTTCTCTAGGAACGCGTTGAAGTTGAGGACTACGTTGGCCATTTGATCTACAAGACATATTGTAAATATTTTAGACTAAGTTCATGATAATTAAGTTCATCTAATCAAATTATTCAATGAACTCCCACTTAGATAGACATCCCTCTTGTCATCTAAGTATAACATGATCCGAGTTAACTAGGCCGTGTCCGATCATCACGTGAGACGGACTAGTCAACGTCGGTGAACATCTTCATGTTGATCGTATCTTCTATACGACTCATGCTCGACCTTTCGGTCTTCTGTGTTCCGAGGCCATGTCTGTACACATGCTAGGCTCGTCAAGTCAACCTAAGTGTTTTGCATGTGTAAATCTGTCTTACACCCGTTGTATGTGAACGTTAGAATCTATCACACCCGATCATCACGTGGTGCTTCGAAACAATGAACTGTCGCAACGGTGCACAGTTAGGGGGAACACTTTCTTGAAATTATTATGAGGGATCATCTTATTTACTACCGTCGTTCTAAGCAAACAAGATGAAAAACATGGTAAACATCACATGCAATCAAATAATAATAGTGACATGATATGGCCAATATCACATAGCTCCTTTGATCTCCATCTTGGGGCTCCATGATCATCTTGTCACCGGCATGACACCATGATCTCCATCATCATGATCTCCATCATTGTGTCTCCATGAAGTTGCTCGCCAACTATTACTTCTACTACTATGGCTAACGCGTTTAGCAATAAAGTAAAGTAATTTACATGGCGTTTCTCAATGACACGCAGGTCATACAAAAAATAAAGACAACTCCTATGGCTCCTGCCGGTTGTCATACTCATCGACATGCAAGTCGTGATTCCTATTACAATAGCATGAACATCTCATACATTACATATAGATCATTCATCATTCATCACAACTTTGGCCATATCATATCACAAAGCACTTGCTGCAAAAACAAGTTAGACGTCCTCTAATTGTTGTTGCAAGTTTTACGTGGCTGAAGTAGGGTTCTAGCAAGAACGTTTTCTTACCTACGTGAAAGCCACAACGTGATTTGTCAACTTCTATTTACCCTTCATAAGGACCCTTTTCATCGAATCCGCTCCAACTAAAGTAAGAGAGACAGACACCCGCCAGCCACCTTATGCAACTTGTGCATGTTAGTCGGTGGAACCGGTCTCACGTAAGCGTACGTGTAAGGTTGGTCCGGGCCGCTTCATCCCACAATACCGTTGAAGCAAGATAAGACTAGTAGTGGCAAGAAGGTTGACAACATCAACGCCCACAACAAATTGTGTTCTACTCGTGCAAGAGAACTACGCATAGACCTCGCTCATGATGCCACTGTTGGAGAACGTTGTAGAAAACAAAAAATTTCCTACGGTTTCACCAAGATCCATCTAGGAGTTCATCTAGCAACGAGTCATTGGATTGCATCTACATACCTTTCTAGATCACGCGCGGAAGCGTTCAAAGAACGGGGATGAGGGAGTCGTACTCGACGTGATTCGAATCACCGAAGATCCTAGCACCGAACGGACGGCACCTCCGCGTTCAATACACGTACGATCAGCGTGACGTATCCTTCTTCTTGATCCAGCAAGAGGGAAGGAGAGGTTGAGGAAGATGGCTCCTGCAGCAACACGACAGCGTGGTGATGATGGAGCCGCAGTACTCCGGCAGGGCTTCGCCAAGCACTATGGAGGAGGAGGAGGTGTTGGAGAGGGAGAGGGAGGCACCAAAGATCAAGGTAAGAAGTCCTCCATCTCCCCACTATATATAGGAGGGCCAAGGGGGGGGGGCGCCGGCCCTAGGAGATCTAATCTCCTAGGGTGGTGCGGCCAAGGGGAGGAATCCCTCCTCCCCAAGGCACCTAGGAGGTGCCTTCCCCTCCTAGGACTCTTCCCCCTTGAAACCCTAGGCGCATGGGCCTCTTGGGGCTGGTGCCCTTGGCCCATGTAGGCCAAGGCGCACCCCCTACAGCCCATGTGGCCCCCCGGGACAGGTGGCCCCACCCGGTGGACCCCCGGGACCCTTCCGGTGGTCCCGGTACAATACCGATGACCCCGAAACTTGTCCCGATGGCCGAAACAGGACTTCCCATATATAAATCTTTACCTCCGGACCATTCCGGAACTCCTCGTGACGTCCGGGATCTCATCCGGGACTCCGAACAAAATTCGGGTTACTGCATATACATATCCCTACAACCCTAGCGTCACCGAACCTTAAGTGTGTAGACCCTATGGGTTCGGGAGACATGTAGACATGACCGAGATCGCTCTCCGGTCAATAACCAACAGCGGGATCTGGATACCCATGTTGGCTCCCACATGCTCATCGATGATCTCATCGGATGAACCACGATGTCGAGGATTCAAGCAACCCCGTATACAATTCCCTTTGTCAATCGGTATGTTACTTGCCCGAGATTCGATCGTCGGTATGCCAATACCTCGTTCAATCTCGTTACCGGCAAGTCACTTTACTCGTACCGTAATGCGTGATCCCATGACCAGACACTTGGTCACTTTGAGCTCATTATGATGATGGATTACCGAGTGGGCCCAGTGATACCTCTCTGTCATACGGAGTGACAAATCCCAGTCTTGATCCGTGTCAACCCAACAGACACTTTCGGAGATACCCGTAGTATACCTTTATAGTCACCCAGTTACGTTGTGACGTTTGGCACACCCAAAGCACTCCTACGGTATCCGGGAGTTACACGATCTCATGGTCTAAGGAAAAGATACTTGACACTGGAAAACTCTAGCAAACGAACTATACGATCTTATGCTATGTTTAGGATTGGGTCTTGTCCATCACATCATTCTCCTAATGATGTGATCTCGTTATCAATGACATCCAATGTCCATAGTCAGGTAACCATGACTATCTGTTGATCAACGAGCTAGTCAACTAGAGGCTTACTAGGGACATGTTGGTGTCTATTATTCACACATGTATTACGATTTTTGGATAATACAATTATAGCATGAATAAAGACAATTATCATGAACAAGGAAATATAATAATAATGCTTTTATTATTGCCTCTGGGGCATATTTCCAACAAATGGTTTGTTGAATCTCGATCATAGTGATACACATATTCATAATTTTGAAGCCAGAAGATTCAAAGTTAATAATGATAGTGCAACTTATTTGTGGCACTGCCGTTTAGGTCATATTGGTGTAAAGCGCATGAAGAAAATCCATGTTGATGGGCTTTTGGAATCACTTGATTATGAATTAGTTAATGCTTGCGAACCATGCCTCATGGGAAAAGATGACTAAGACTCCGTTCTCCAGAACAATGGAGCGAGCAACTGACTTATTGGATATAATACATACTGATGTATGAGGTCCGATGAGTGTTGAGGCTCACGGCGGGTATCGTTATTTTCCGACCTTCACAAATGATTTGAGCAGATATGGGTATATCTACTTGAAGAAACATAAGTCTGAAACATTTGAAAAGTTCAAAGAATTTCAGAGTGAAGTGGAAAATCATCGTAACAAGAAAATAAAGTTTCTACGATCTGATCGCAAAGGCGAATATTTGAGTTACAAGTTTGGCCTTCAATTAAAACATTGTGGAATAGTTTCACAAACTCATGCCACCTGGAACACCACAGCGTAATGGTGTGTCTGAACGTCATAACGATACTTTATTTGACATAGTGCAATCTATGTTATCTCTTACCGATTTACCACTATCATTTTGGGGTTATGCATTAGAGACAGCTGCATTCACATTAAAAAGGGCACCATCTAAATCCGTTGAGACGATACCGTATGAACTGTGGTTTAGCAAGAAACCTAAGCTGTCGTTTCTTAAAGTTTGGGGTTGCAATGCTTATGTGAAATTTTTTCATCTTGATAAGATCAAACCCAAGTCGGAGAAGTGTGTCTTCATAGGATACCCAAAAGTAATAGTTGGGTACACCTTCTATCACAGATCCAAAGGCAAGATATTTGTTTCTGAGAATGGATCCTTTCTAGAGAAGGAGTTTCTCTCGAAAGAAGTGAGTGGGAGGAAAGTAGAACTTGATGAGGTAACTGTACCTGCTCCCCTATTGGAAAGTAGTTCATCACAGAAATCTGTTTCTATGACTCCTACACCAATTAGTGAGGAAGCTAATGATGATGATCATGTAACTTCAGATCAAGTTACTACCGAACCTTGTAGGTCAACCAGAGTGAGATCCACACCAGAGTGGTACGGTAATCTTGTTCTGGAAGTCATGTTAATTGACCATGACGAACCTATGAACTATGAGGAAGCGATGATGAGCCCAGACTCCGCGAAATGGCTTGAGGCCATGAAATCTGAGATGGGATCCATGTATGAGAACAAAGTGTGGACTTTGGTTGACTTGCTTGATGATCGGCAAGCCATAGAAAATAAATGGATCTTCAAGAGGAAGACGGGCGCTGATAGTAGTGTTACTATCTACAAAGCTAGATTTGTCAAAAAAGGTTTTGACAACGTTCAAGGTGTTGACTACGATGAGATTTTCTCACTCATAGCGATGCTTAAGTCTGTCCGAATCATGTTAGCAAAATGCCACATTTTATGAAATCTGGCAAATGGATGTCAAAACTACATTCCTTAATGGATTTCTTAAAGAAGAGTTGTATATGATGCAACCAGAAGGTTTTGTCGATCCTAAAGGTGCTAACAAAATGTGCAAGCTCCAGCGATCCATCTATGGACTGGTGCAAACATCTCAGAGTTGGAATATACGCTTTGATGAGTTGATCAAAGCATATAGTTTAATACAGACTTGTGGTGAAGCCTGTATTTACAAGAAAGTGAGTGGGAGCACTACAACATTTCTGATAAATATATGTGAATGACAAATTGTTGATTGGAAATAATGTAGAATTTTCTAGAAAGCATAAAGGAGTATTTTAAAGGAGTTTTTCAAATAAAGACCTCGGTGAAGCTACTTACATATTGAGCATTAAGATCTATAGAGATAGATCAAGACGCTTGATAAGTTTTTTCAATGAGTACATACCTTGACAAGATTTTGAAGTAGTTCAAAATGGAACAGTCAAAGAAAGAGTTCTTACCTATGTTACAAGGTGTGAAATTGAGTAAGACTCAAAGCCCGACCACGGCAGAAGATAGAAAGAGAATGGAAGTCATTCCCTATGCCTCAGCCATAGTTTCCATAAAGTATGCCATGCTGTGTACCAGATCTACTGTATACCCTCCACTGAGTTTAGCAAGGGAGTACAATAGTGATCTATGAGTAGATCACTCGACAGCGTCAAAATTATCCTTAGTGGAATAACGATATGTTTCTCGATTATGGAGGTGACAAAAGGTTCATCGTAAAGGGTTACGTCGATGCAAATTTTGACAGTGATCCAGATGACTCTAAGTCTTAATCTGGATACATTTTGAAAGTGGGAGCAATTAGCTAGAGTAGCTCCGTGCAGAGCATTATTGGCATAGAAATTTGCAAAATACATACGGACTGAATGTGGCAGACCCGTAGACTAAACTTCTTTCACAAGCAAAACATGATCACACCTTAGTACTCTTTGAGTGTTAATCACATAGCGACGTGAACTAGATTATTGACTCTAGTAAACCCTTTGGGTGTTGGTCACATGACGATGTGAACTATGGGTGTTCATCACATGGTGATGTGAACTATTGGTGTTAAATCACATGGCGATGTGAACTAGATTATTGACTCTAGTGCAAGTGGGAGACTGAAGGAAATTTGCCCTAGAGGCAATAATAAAGTTATTATTTATTTCCTTATTTCATGATAAATGTTTATTATTCATGCTAGAATTGTATTAACCGGAAACATAATACATGTGTGAATACATAGACAAACATAGTGTCACTGGTATGCCTCTACTTGACTAGCTTGTTAATCAAAGATGGTTAAGTTTCCTAACCATAGACATGAGTTGTCATTTGATTAACATGATCACATCATTAGGAGAATGATGTGATTGACTTAACCTATTCCGTTGATACGTCTCCAACGTATCTATAATTTTTGATTGCTCCATGCTATATTATCTACTGTTTTGGACTATATTGGGCTTTATTTTCCACTTTTATATTATTTTTGGGACTAACCTATTAACCGGAGGCCCAGCCTAGAATTGTTGTTTTTTGCCTATTTCAGTGTTTCGGAGAAACATAATATCGAACAGAGTCCAAACGGAATGAAACCTTCGGAAACGTGATTTTCACATCAGATAAGATCCAGGAGACTTGGACCCTCCATCACGAAAGCCACGAGGCGGTCACGAGGGTGGAGGGCGCCCCCCTAGGGCACGCCCCCTGCCTCGTGGGCCCCTTGAAGCTCCACCGACGTACTTCTTCCTTCTATATATACCAACGTACCCCCAAACGACCGGGGACGGAGCCAAAAACCTAATTCCACCGCCGCAACTTTCGGTATCCATGAGATCCCATCTTGGGGCCTGTTCCGGAGCTCCACCGGAGGGGGCATCGATCACAGAGGGCTTCTACATCATCATCCAAGCACCTCCGATGAAGTGAGTAGTTTACTTCAGACCTACGGGTCCATAGTTAGTAGCTAGATGACTTCTTCTCTCATTTTGGATCTCAATACAATGTTCTCCCCCTCTCTTGTGGAGATCTATTCGATGTAATCTTCTTTTTGCGGTGTGTTTGTTGAGACCGATGAATTGTGGGTTTATGATCAAGTCTATCTATGAATAATATTTGAATCTTCTCTGAATTCTTTTATGTATGATTGGTTATCTTTGCAAGTCTCTTCGAATTATCAGTTTGGTTTGGCCTACTAGATTGGTTTTTCTTGCCATGGGAGAAGTGCTTAGCTTTGGGTTCGATCTTGCGGTGTCCTTTCCCAGTGACAGAAGGGGCAGCAAGGCACATATTGTATCGTTGGCATCGAGGATAACAAGATGGGGTTTTTATCATATTGGATGAAACTATCCCTCTACATCATGTCATCTTGCTTAAGGCGTTACTCTGTTTTTAACTTAATACTCTAGATGCATGCTGGATAGCGGTCGATGAGTGGAGTAATAGTAGTAGATGTAGGCAGGAGTCGGTCTACTTGTCTCGGACGTGATGCCTATATACATGATCATACCTAGATATTCTCATAACTATGCTCAATTCTGTCAATTGCTCAGCAGTAATTTGTTCACCCACCGTAGAATACTTATGCTCTTGAGAGAAGCCACTAGTGAAACCTGTCGTGGTTCTAACTCTGACAGTGATGTAGGGGGGTGAGTATGGAGAGGTGAGATCCTAGCTATGGGGAAGTTGTTACACGCGAGGTTTACGAGTTCAGGCCCTTCTCGGAGGAAGTAATAGCCCTACGTCTCGGGGCCCGGAGGCGGTCGACTGAATTATGCGTGTATAGGTTACAGGGGTGCGAACCCTTCCTACTGAGGAGGGGGGTGGCTTATATAGAGTTCGCCGGCCCCCTCCTGCCCTTAGTAATGCAGGGTTTAAAGTACATTTAAGATTGGGCGTTACTGGTAACGCCTCTAATAAAGTGCTATAATGACCATGAAGACTACTTAACGGCTGACCGTTTGCCTACAGAGCGACTGCTGATCTCCTGGCGGTCGAGTGATAGCTTCTTGGTCGAGTGATAGCTTCTTGGTCGAGTGTCTTGAGCCCGTCGAGTGGGACGCCTTCAAGTCGATTGAAAGGTGATTTCTCCCAGGGGTGTCCTAGAGTAGGACTCTTGGGTCAGGCCCGTGTCCCTACCCTAGGTACATGTCTTCATCATTAGCCCCCGAATGGATCGAGGTTAAAGTGGGGAAAGAGTTGGAGATCTTTCCGACTGGTTCTTCGGGCTACGTGAGCGCCTTGTTTCGGGACAATCGTCACGGATGACGTTGCCAACCTTTTTCAGTCACCTTGATCCATTCCAGGCCTTCCGTCGAGTGAATTTCTTTGTTTGTGCCATACCGAGTGCCGGCGCGATCGGGGTCTTCTGTTTTTTAGCAAGTTGTTCTGCGGCCCGCGGTTGTCGCGGGATTTGGATTTTGGGAAGCGCGCGAGACGGGAGCAGCCGCAGTAATCGGAAGCGATAAAGCGGAAGTTCCTCGATCTCCGTGTCGCCTTTTTCGCCATGTACTGCGCACGCGTCTGTTGCGGGATTTGACTGGATGGCCTGGGCCTACCGGCCAGCCACTCGGGAGCGGCCCCTTATAAGTTGCTGGCTCGGGGTTTCTAAGCCGTGCGCTCTCTTCTGCTTCCTTCTTTCTTTCTTCCTCTCTTCCTTCGTCAGCCCTCCTGCGACCCTCGGCCGTACCCTAGCGCCGCGAGCCCGTGCGAGATCTCCCCGGCGACAATGGTGAAGGGCAAGACCACTTCTTTGGAGCGCGCGAAGAAGGCGGCGGCGGCGGGGAAGGGGAAGAAGTCTTCGCGAGGTGGATCTTCGTCCCGGACCACCCTGCCCAAGGGTTGGATTCAGGGTGATTGGATGCCATCGGTGCTCCGTCAGGAAGACCTCGACGACATGGTCGAGGGAGGAGCCATTCCCCACGAGGCCGCGCGTCTCCCGGGGAGGGAGATCGAGCTGCAACCCCGCGACGGTGAGTGCGTGCTCCTCGCCACCCACATCGACCGAGGGTTTTCTCTGCCTCCCCATCCGTTCTTCCGGAGTTTCTTGAATTTCTTCGGGGCGCAGCTCCATCACTTTACCCCCAATTCCATAGTCTACCTTGCCGCGTTCATTTCCATGTGCGAGGCTTTCCTGGGTTGCCGTCCGCATTGGGGGCTTTTCAAACATATCTTCACTTGCCACTCTCAGTCGGTGAAGAAGGCCAAGTCGAGTGACGAGAAGACACAAGTTATCCAGTTGTGCGGGGGTCTGGCGATCCAGACGAGGGGGAAGAGCTGTTTCCCCTCTATCACCTTCCCGGAGTCGGTCCGCGGCTGGCAGTCGACCTGGTTCTACTGCCAGGACCAGGCGACCCCAGGGCAGTCGACCGGTCTTCCTCCTTTTTCACTCGACCGAGCCGAGAAGCCTATCTCTCTGAAGGTCACGCCGGAGGAAAGCGCCCAGGTCAAGGTATTGGCGGGTCGAGTGGTTGAACTTGTCCGTGAGGGGGTGACTGGGATGGACCTGTTAGAGGTCTTTCTCCAGAGGCGCATCCAACCGCTCCAGGCGCGAGACCATCCGATGTGGTTGTATTCTGGCCTTGACGACACCACTCAGATCCACCCGGAGGAGGTCACCGATGAGATGCTGGAGGGGTGGTTGTCAAGCATCACAGGGAATAAAGACAACCCCCGAGGAGCCAGAAGGGTGATTCCACTCGACCACTCATATGAAGTGGATCAGGTATGTTTTTGTGTCGGATATCTGATCTTCTGTATTAGTCTTCTTTGTGTAAGTCGACTGACTTTCATCCTGTCCGTTGTCTTCCAGGCTACCACTGAGATGTACTCGACGCCCAACGGAGCCCAAGGGCCGACCGAGGAAGGCGAGGGGAGCGGAGGCGAGAGCGGGGACGACCAGGTCGAGTGGGAGTCCGACGGTGAGGGAGAGGAGGGCGACGACATCTTCTCCAGTGAAGAGGAGGAGGAAGCTAAACCCTCCCGCCCAGAGGGACGATCCAAGCTCGCCCACGATCCAACGCAGGAACGTGGCAAGGCGACCGCTCCTGTCGGGCAGTCGTCGAAACGCCCTCGGACTTTTTCTCCTCCGCCGACCGGGAAGGCTCCCAAGCACCCACGAACGGCGCCATCTAAGCCGCCCAAGGCCTTGCCCAAGATGAAGATAGCTGTTCCCACCATTTCGGGGTAACGACAACACTTGCTTTCCTTTGTCGACTGTGGACGGATCCTTGGTCGATTCCCTGGGCCAACTGACTAATCTTTTCTGATTTGTAGTGGAGCAACTTCTGAGGTCTCTGCCAGGAACGACGACCAAGAGATGGAGGATGCTGTCACCTCCAACCCTGGTACGATCACTGCCGTCCTGCTTACGAGTCGACTGAAGTGTTGGTCGATTGAATGTTGTCCTTGCAGCTCCTCCTCATGTTATCGACCTCCCGGACGACGATGACGACGCACCATTGAGGGTGAAGAGGAAGAAGAAGGTGTTGGCTGGCAAGACTCCGCAATCCACTCCCGCGCCTGAGGCTGCAGTTCGGGATGATGGCGAACCCACTCGGGCTTCCGTGACCTTCGCTGTTCCTTTGACGAGTGTGCAGCCTTCAGCGTCGACTGCAGATCCGTCTTCGCTTTTTGCTGCGTACCCCGTCCCTGAGGACCAAGCGGCTGCTGCGAAGGAGGCTGTACGCCAGGCTGGAGTCATGATGGAACAGGTAAAAGTGGCTCGGGAGGCTTGCCAGGCGGCTTACGACGCAAGCTCGACTCTTCAGAGCAATGTCCAGGTCAGTCGACTTCAACACTTGGTCTGTTTTGGTATGTCCTTTGAAGATTCTCTTTCCCGAAGGTCTTTAAGTTTGTACACCCACTGGGTGTGTGTGTGTTTTTTTTTGACGAGTGGGGGCACGCTAAGTGCACCCACTGGGTGTAGTCCCCGAGACTACGGTCGGCTGCTGGCAGTCGGCTGTAGTCTTTAAATTGAGTCATAGTTGAATTTCTTCGCTCTGTCTGATCGGGCCATGTCGAATGGAACGGTATCCCGTCGACTGCGGGCAGTCGACGGCTTTCTCTCTCTTCTTTTTTTACTGGGTGTAGGCTTATTATCTCTTAGCTGCTCGGAAGCAACTTGTCTTTGACTCGACTTTGGGGGTCGGTCGGGTGGCCTTCGACTCGACTTCGGGGGTCGGTCGGGTGGGATAGGAACCGGTGGGGGCACGCTAAGTGCACCCACTGGGTGTAGTCCCCGAGACTATGGTGGACTGCTGGCAGTCGACCATAGTCTTAGTGTTTACTGCCTTTGTTGCCTTTTCCTTTTTTACTGAAATTGTAACTCCTCCTCTCTGGCTTCAGAAATCTTGTGATCTTGGAACCCACTTGGCTGACTTGGAGAAGCAACAAATTCAAATGAAACTTGATCTGGAGCTGGCCAGGATGGAACTGCAGACAGTCAGAGATGGCACCGCAGGTAAGACGCCTTTGTCAACTGGTTAGTATTTCTTCGCTTCCTCCGACTCAATCATCGTTTTTGCAGAAACACTGAAAGAAGCTCTGGCGAAGAAGGATCAGGACTTGGCTGGTGCCCGCAAGGAAGCTGAAGACAAGACCGCTCTGGCCGCACAGAAGCTATCTTCGGTCGACCACTTAGAACAAGAAAATACCAAGCTCAAGACTGCTCTGAATGAAGCCAACAGGGAGTGTTCACGTTGGAAGAAGGAGAACCTCACCCTGAGCGAGAAGCTGGAAGGCCTCGCTCGCGGGAGAAACGACCTGGAGAGCTACTTGGGGGACCTCGCGAAGAAGTTGTACCTTAAGCTTGAAGGTGCGCATTCAGTTCCGACTGGTTTTTGAGTCGACTCATTCTGTGAAAATTGTCTTATCCTTGAATCTTGTATGCAGAGTTTTGCCAGAATTTTGAAGAGGAGACCAGTCGAGTGGAGCCGAGCTTAGACCCTGTTAACTCTCTTGTGAAGGACGAGGCCGCAATGAACGTGCTCTGTCTGGAGTCTCGTGTTGACGGCGTCGTGGATTACTTGGCTCGACTGAAGGTTGCCATGACGCGGATCGACCCGACACTTTGGCCAGAATCTACGCTCCAGAATGATCTCGAGTCTCTGATGACTCGACTCAATGGAATCTCTGACCGAGTGCAGGAGTGGAAGAAGTCTTCAGCTCGGTGTGGTGCTGACGTGGCTCTGTCCCTGATCCGCGTCCACTGTAAGGAGGTGCGGGAGGAGAAGCTGGCCACCATCCAAGTCGCCAACACGAGGAAGCACAACTTCCAGGACTTCATGGAGACATTCATTGCTGCTGCTACCCGCATCGCAGATGGGATCGACTTGGATGAGTTCGTCTCCCCTGCCAGTCCTCCTCCTCCTGAGGAATGAAAAAACTTGCCTCGGGATGCCGAGTGTATTTTGTAATCCGTTGAACTCTGCCTTAAATTCGCCTCGGAATGCCGAGTGGAAGTGTAACAGTTTTAACTCTGCCGAGCTGTGGGCTCGAGTACTTTGATCTGAGGTCTCTCGGATCTTTTAGGCTTTATTTGAACTTGATTCGTCGTTGAATCTCTTTGTGGATGACCCGTCGAGTGGGAGGTTTGCTCTCCACTCGGTAGGATTTTTTAAACTTAGGCGAGTGCTGACCACAGCTAAGTCTCTGCGTAGGAGAACTTAGGCGAGTGCTGGACTGCAGCTAAGCCCCCGAGTGGGAGGTTTGCCCTCCACTCGGTAGGATTTTTTAAACTTAGGCGAGTGCTGACCGCAGCTAAGTCTCTGCGTAGGAGAACTTAGGCGAGTGCTGGACTGCAGCTAAGCCCCCGAGTGGGAGGTTTGCTCTCCACTCGGTAGGATTTTTTAAACTTAGGCGAGTGCTGACCGCAGCTAAGTCTCTTCGCAGGAGAGCTTAGGCGAGTGCTGAACTGTAGCTAAGCCCCCGAGTGGGAGGTTTGCTCTCCACTCGGTAGGATTTTTTAAACTTAGGCGAGTGCTGACCGCAGCTAAGTCTCTGCGTAGGAGAACTTAGGCGAGTGCTGGACTGCAGCTAAGCCCCCGAGTGGGAGGTTTGCTTTCCACTCGGTAGGATTTTTTAAACTTAGGCGAGTGCTGGCCGCAGCTAAGTCTCTTCGTAGGAGAGCTTAGGCGAGTGCTGGACTGCAGCTAAGCCCCCGAGTGGGAGGTTTGCTCTCCACTCGGTAGGATTTTTTAAACTTAGGAGAGTGCTGACCGCAGCTAAGTCTCTTCGTAGGAGAGCTTAGGCGAGTGCTGGACTGCAGCTAAGCCCCCGAGTGGGAGGTTTTCTTTCCACTCGGTAGGATTTTTTAAACTTAGGCGAGTGCTGACCGCAGCTAAGTCTCTTCGTAGGAGAGCTTAGGCGAGTGCTGGACTGCAGCTAAGCCCCCGAGTGGGAGGTTTGCCCTCCACTCGGTAGGATTTTTTAAACTTAGGCGAGTGCTGACCGCAGCTAAGTCTCTTCGTAGGAGAGCTTAGGCGAGTGCTGGACTGCAGCTAAGCCCCCGAGTGGGAGGTTTGCTCTCCACTCGGTAGGATTTTTTAAACTTAGGCGAGTGCTGACCGCAGCTAAGTCTCTTCGTAGGAGAGCTTAGGCGAGTGCTGAACTGCAGCTAAGCCCCTGAGTGGGAGGTTTGCTCTCCACTCGGTAGGATTTTTTAAACTTAGGCGAAACGGGTTCGCGGCTAAGTCGCCCACTAGGGGTTCTCGTATGTAAACAGAAGTGATAGCAATCATTGGAACACTCTTGACTTTGATAAAAATGGACTGCGGAAGTTTCTCTTATTACATCTTTATGGGAAGGAACTTAAGTGTAAAAGGGGCGGAGTAGTTCCGCATTCCAAGCTCGCGGCTCGTCGATCTGGCGATCAACATTGTAGAGGTGATACGCTCTGTTGTGGAGGACTCTGGTGATGATGAAGGGGCCTTCCCAAGTAGGATCAAGCTTGTGAGGTTTCTGTTGATCCACTCGGAGGACCAAATCTCCTTCTTGGAAGGCTCGACTCTTCACATGTCGGGCATGGAATCGACGCAAGTCTTGCTGATAAATGGTCGATCTGATCATGGCCATCTCTCTTTCTTCTTCCAGGAGGTCTACTGCGTCTTGCCGGGCCTGTTCTGCTTCGTCTTCGGTGTAAAGCTCGACTCGGGGAGCGTTGTGAAGGAGATCACTTGGCAGAACGGCTTCGGCTCCGTAAACAAGAAAGAATGGGGTTCTTCCAGTCGACCGGTTAGGGGTGGTCCTTAATCCCCACAAAACTGACGGGAGCTCGTCGACCCAGGCACCTGCTGCGTGCTTGAGATCACGCATTAGCCGAGGCTTTAGTCCTTTGAGGATCAGACCATTTGCCCTTTCAGCTTGTCCATTCGACTAGGGGTGGGCGACTGACGCATAGTCGACACGAGTGCCTTGAGAGGCGCAAAAGGCTCTGAACTGGTCTGAATCGAAGTTTGACCCATTGTCAGTGATGATGCTGTGAGGGACTCCATATCTGAATGTTAGTCCTCTGACGAAACTAATAGCAGTGCTAGCATCGAGGTTCTTGATGGGTTTAGCTTCAATCCACTTGGTAAACTTGTCGACTGCCACAAGCACATGGGTGAATCCGCTCCTGCCTGTTCTCAGAGGGCCGACCATATCCAGTCCCCAGACAGCGAAGGGCCAGATGAGTGGAATGGTCTTCAGGGCTGATGCGGGTTTGTGGGACATGTTGGAGTAGAACTGACACCCCTCACACTTGTCAACTATCTCCTTTGCCATCTCATTCACTCTTGGCCAGTAAAATCCCGCTCGGTATGCTTTGGCCACAATGGTCCGGGAGGACGCATGGTGACCGCAGGTCCCCGAATGGATCTCATCAAGAATCATCTGACCTTCTTCCGGAGTTATGCACTTCTGACCGATTCCAGTCGCGCTTTCTCTGTACAACTGCCCCTTTATGACCGTGAAGGCCTTGGATCGGCGGACGATCCGTCGAGCCTCTTCCTCGTCCTCTGGGAGCTCTTTCCTTAGGATATATGCGATGTATGGTATCGTCCAGTCGAGAGTAATGGCCAAGACTTCCATGATCAGGTCGACCACGGCAGGAACTTCGACTTCAGTCGGATCTGTGGCACTTTTAGGTTGTGGGGCTTCTTCTGTGAAAGGATCCTCCTGGACTGACGGCGAGCGGATGTGCTCCAAAAACACATTGCTGGGAATGGCTTCTCTCTTGGAGCCTATCTTTGCCAGATCATCGGCTGCTTGATTTTTGAGTCGGGGGATGTGATGAAGCTCTAACCCCTCGAATTTCTTTTCTAGCTTTCTCACTGCATTGCAATAACCAGTCATAGCTGGACTTCTGACGTCCCACTCCTTCATCACCTGATTAACCACCAAATCTGAGTCGCCATAGACCATGAGGCGACGGACGCCGAGTGAAATGGCCATGCGCAACCCATACAAAAGTGCTTCATACTCTGCTTCATTGTTGGAGGAATCGAAGTGAATCTGGAGAACATATCTGAGCTTATCTCCTCGGGGGGAGACTAGAACTACCCCAGCACCGGAACCATTCAGCATCTTAGATCCATCAAAGAACATGGTCCAGTGCTCCGAGTGAACTTGAGTCGGAAGCTGCTGTTCAATCCACTCGACGACGAAATCTGCGATCGCTTGGGACTTAATAGCCTTCTTTGCTTCAAACCTGATATCTAAGGGAAGGAGTTCAATCGCCCACTTGGCCACTCGACCAGTTGCATCTCTGTTATGCAGTATCTCTGACAGTGGGGCATCGCTGACGACTGTAATGGAGTGGTCAGAGAAGTAATGTGCAACCTTCTTCGTGGTCATGTAAATCCCATATACAAGCTTCTGGTAGTGAGGGTATCTTTGTTTTGAAGGAGTCAAAACTTCAGACAGATAATAGACTGGGCGCTGAACTCTGAAGGCCTTTCCTTCTTCTTCCCGCTCGACCGTGAGTACTGTACCGACAACTTGTCCTGTGGCCGCAATGTACAGCAGCAGAGGCTCTTTGCTGATTGGGGCAGCAAGCACCGGCTGGGTGGAGAGCAGAGCTTTGAGTTCTGCAAACACTGCGTCAGCTTCTGGAGTCCACTCGAACTTGTCAGACTTCTTCATCAGTCGGTAGAGAGGCAATGCCTTTTCACCGAGGCGAGAAATGAATCGACTCAAAGCGGCCAAGCAACCTGTAAGCTTTTGGACATCGTGCACGCGCACAGGACGCTTCATCCGGAGTATGGTGCCAATTTTCTCAGGATTGGCGTCGATCCCTCGTTCGGAAACGAGAAAACCGAGTAACTTTCCGCCTGGAACTCCGAATGTGCATTTTGATGGATTGAGCTTGATATCATACCTCCTGAGGTTGGCAAAAGTTTTGGCAAGGTCAGCTCGCAGGTCGGAACCTTTGCATGACTTGACCACAATATCATCCATGTATGCCTCCACATTCCGACTGATTTGAGTGAGTAAACACTTCTGAATCATTCTCATGAACGTGGCTCCGGCGTTTTTGAGGCCGAACGGCATAGTGACATAACAGAAGCATCCGAATGGGGTGATGAAAGCTGTTTTGATTTCGTCGGGTCCATACAGACGGATCTGATGGTATCCGGAATAAGCATCTAGGAAAGACAATCTCTCGCACCCCGCAGTCGAGTCGACTATTTGGTCGATGCGAGGGAGAGGAAAATGATCTTTCGGGCAGGCCCGATTGATATGTTTGAAATCAATGCACATGCGAAGTGACTTGTCCTTCTTGGGGACCATGACGACATTGGCGAGCCACTCGGAGTGGTAAATTTCTCGGATGAACTCTGCTGCTAAGAGCCGAGCCACCTCCTCGCCAATGGCTTGCTTCTTCTGGACGGCGGACCGCCGAAGATGTTCCTTCACAGGCTTGAATTTCGAGTCAACCCGTAGACGGTGCTCAGCCAGCCCCCTGGGAACTCCAGGCATGTCGGAGGGTTTCCATGCGAAGATGTCCCAGTTCTCACAGAGGAGCTGGATGAGTGCTTCCTCCTATTTGGAATCAAGCGTCGTTGAGATGTGAGTCGGGGCAGCATCGGGGTCGGTCGGGTGAACGTTGACTGTTTTTGTTTCACCGGACGACTGAAAAGCTGATTCTGAAGCAGGCTTCTTGGCTCGTAGCAACTCGCTTGGGTCGGCAGTCTTTTGGTACTCTTGCAGCTCGACCACTGCCATCTGAGCATCTGCAATCTCTGAGCCCTTCTGAAAGCACTCTTCCGCCTTCTTCCGATTGCCTGTGATAGTGATCACACCTTTGGGGCCAGGCATCTTCAGTTTGAGGTACACGTAACATGGCCGGGCCATGAAGCGTGCGTAAGCTGGCCTGCCCAAAATGGCGTGATAAGCACTTTGGAAGTCCACGACCTCGAATGTCAATTTTTCCTTGCGGTAATTCTTTGAATCACCGAAAACCACATCAAGAGCGATCTGGCCGAGTGATTGGGCTTTCTTCCCAGGAATGACTCCATGGAAACTCATGTTACTGGTGCTGAGTCTGGACATCGGAATGCCCGTTCCTTTCAATGTTTCAGCATATAGTATGTTCAGGCCACTGCCTCCATCCATCAGGACTTTAGTCAGTCGAGTGCCTTCAACAATTGGGTCGACCACCAAAGCTTGCCTCCCAGGGGTGGCAATGTGCGTCGGGTGATCAGACTGGTCGAATGTGATGGCAGTCTGGGACCACTTCAGGTAACTGGGCATTGCCGGGGCAACCATGTTCACCTCTCGGTTAATGACTTTCAGTCGACTTTTGCTTTCGACATCGGCAAAAATCATCAGGGTGGAATTGACTTGGGGGTATCCATCGTCACTGTCTTCCTTATCCTCGATTCTGTCCGACTCTTTTTCCTTGTCCTTGGACTGTTTTCCTTGGAACTGCTGGATCAGGAGCCGGCACTGTCGAGTGGTATGCTTTGGGTAAATGAAATTACCCTCTTCATCCTTCTTGGTGTGGATGTGACATGGCAGATCCAAAACATCGTTTCCATCTTGATCCTTGACTTTTTTGGGCTTCCAGGTGCCCTTGGGTTTTCCCTTGAAGCTTCCCTGAGCTACGGCCAGGGCCTCCCCAGGAGCGGCCGGCTCGGCCTTCCGCTTCTGCTTCCGACTGGAATTGCCTCCAGTTTCCTGGGCGACTGCTTTCTGCTTGCCACTCCGGAATCGATCTTCGTCTTCTCTGTTAGCATACTTGGTGGCAATCTCCATCATCCGATTCAGAGACATCTCTCCAGTTCGATCGAACTTCAGATTCAACTCTCTGTATTTAACACCTTCCTTGAAGGCACAAACCGCTTGATGGTCCGGCACGTTCTCAACTGAGTGATGCAGCGTGATCCACCTCTGGATGTATTCCCTCAGAGTTTCATTCGGCTTCTGCACGCAAGACCGCAGCTCGATTAGGCCTGCGGGTCGCTTGCATGTTCCTTCAAAGGTTGTGATAAACACTCGGGAGAGGTCCTCCCAAGTGTAAATGCTGCTGGGTGCCAACTGATTTAGCCATGCTCTGGTCGAGCCCTCTAACATGAGAGGCAAATGCTTCATGGCCACCTCGTCATTGGCACCGCCAATCTGTACAGCCACTCGGTAATCTTCGAGCCAGGTGTCAGGCTTAGATTCACCGGTGAACTTGCCGATTTCAGTCGCCAACCTGAAATTGGGAGGTATCACTGCGGCTCTGATGGCTCGACTGAAACACTCTGGCCCTGAAGCGCGTACTCTGCTGCTGGCAGGAGCATCTCTGTTGTGGCCTTCTCGATGAGCTCTGTTCCTGTTAACCAAACCTTGAACGAGGATGGATCTCGCATCAAAGCCTGGGTCTCTGGGGTCGACTGGAATCCTCTGCCCAACGCTATGAGGGCGTCTGTCATCTTGCCGTCGAGGCGCATATGACCCACTCCTCGGGGGAGGGGTTGGCACTCGACGTCGACCATCACGGTCGAATCGGTGATCATACTGCTCATTCCTCCTGTACTGATCATGCTTGCCACCACGTCCCTCACGCCTCGGGGGCGATCTCGGTCTGTGACCTGACTCGACTGTATCTGTTACGACAGGCCGACTGTGGATCCTATTCCGCGACTGAGAGACAGCGGAATTCTGGTCTCCCGCCGCCCGGAGCAATGCTCTGATCTGTAACAAGCCCCTGCCAGCCTCCGACTGGGAGGGCTGAATCGATTCTGCTATACGGGCCGTGGCGGCCAGATTCTGAACTGGGGTTCGATATACCTGCGTCAGCGGGAAGAGCGGGCTCGACTAGACTCGGGAGCCCGCTGACGCGCTTGCTCGTCGAGTGCTCGCTGGAGATTCTCCAGTCGAGTGCGCTCGGCCAAGTTGGCCAAACGCGCGTCCTCCAAGGCCCGGGCCTCGGGGGTCTCTCCGACGATAGGAGTGCGGAGCGCGTCCATGTTCCGGCGGCGAGGCTCCTCTCGCTGCAATGACGTGAGAGGTTCGGGGAGATATTCGTCGTGGGGATGCGACGGATCGCCCCCACCCGCGCCTCCGTCAGTGCGAGGGAAACCAGGGGGACTGTGTGTCCCATCGACCGCCAGAACCTCAGCCGCTGGATCGCTGCTGTCGCACTCGGATGCGGTCTCCACGGAGCCAGTCGACAGATCGAACAGGCCGTAGAGGGATTCGATGGGCTCGATGGCCGCGACTTGCGGGGCTGCCGATTGGCGGGCCACGGCGTGCCTCACCCATCGCTGAAGTCTTGACCGACCGGAGCGCTTGCGCTGGTGGGAGACAGGGCGGGGAGACGATACGAGGGCCGACCCATATTGGGTCGACGGTTGCCGCAGGAGGACGCCGCGAACGCATGCGCGGAAATGTGTCGCACCGCGGGCGGGGAGCGCGTCGATGTCGAGCGGCGCCTCCTGAAGCCAGGCAGAGTCTTCGACGATGAAGGTGAACGCGCCGAGACGGATCTCGCGGCCCTCCACCAAAACTCCGCAAGAAAACATGATCAAAGGGATCGAGAAAAATCACAACTTCTCCAACTAAGCGCTAAGATTCTCGCCCCACGGTGGGCGCCAACTGTCGTGGTTCTAACTCTGACAGTGATGTAGGGGGGTGAGTATGGAGAGGTGAGATCCTAGCTATGGGGAAGTTGTTACACGCGAGGTTTACGAGTTCAGGCCCTTCTCGGAGGAAGTAATAGCCCTACGTCTCGGGGCCCGGAGGCGGTCGACTGAATTATGCGTGTATAGGTTACAGGGGTGCGAACCGTTCCTACTGAGGAGGGGGTGGCTTATATAGAGTTCGCCGGCCCCCTCCTGCCCTCAGTAATGCAGGGTTTAAAGTACATTTAAGATTGGGCGTTACTGGTAACGCCTCTAATAAAGTGCTATAATGACCATGAAGACTACTTAACGGCTGACCGTTTGCCTACAGAGCGACTGCTGATCTCCTGGCGGTCGAGTGATAGCTTCTTGGTCGAGTGATAGCTTCTTGGTCGAGTGTCTTGAGCCCGTCGAGTGGGACACCTTCAAGTCGATTGAAAGGTGATTTCTCCCAGGGGTGTCCTAGAGTAGGACTCTTGGGTCAGGCCCGTGTCCCTACCCTAGGTACATGTCTTCATCAAAACCTATGGCCCCCAGGTCTCTTTCTCATCATATCAATCTCCATCACTTTATTATTGCTTTGCTTTTACTTTTTACTTTGCATCTCTATACCAAAAATACCAAAAATATTATTTATCAGATCTCACTTTCGTAAGTGACCGTGAAGGGATTGACAACCCCCTAAGCGTGTTGGTTGCGTTGAGCTATTGTTTTTGTGTAGGTACGAGGGACTCGCGCATAGCCTCCTACTGGATTGATACCTTGGTTCTCAAAAACTGAGGGAAATACTTACGCTACTTTGCTGCATCACCCTCTCCACTTCGGGGAAATCCAACGCAGTGCTCAAGAGGTAGCAAGAAGAATTTCTGGCGCCGTTGCCCTGGAGTCTGCGCAAAAGTCAACATACCAAGTACCCATCACAATCCCTATCTCCCGCATTACATTATTTGCCATTTGCCTCTCGTTTTCCTCTCCCCCACTTCACCCTTGCCGTTTTATTCGCCCTCTCTCTCTATCCTCCCTCTCTCTCTCTCTCTATTTGCCTCTTTTTGCCCATTTGCTTTTTGTTTGCTTGTGTGTTAGTTTGATTGCTTGTCGTTATGGCTAGTCTCATATCTTCTCCATTGTCTCCCAAGAATGAAGTTCTAAATGTTAAACAAAGGGAGGGAGAAAATCTACAAGATGCTTGGTATAGAATTTGCAATGCTCAAAATAGATCTACCAGGAAGCAATCTACTTCAGTTATTCTCCGCAATTTTTATGTAGGTACTAGTCCTTGGTATAGATATATCCTTGATACCATTACGGGAGGAATTTCTTGGGTAGCCATACTTTTGATTCTTATAATGCTATGTTAGATTTATTTGGCTCACCACCTCTTTTGGTTAATGGAACTATGTTAACTTTGGAGCATGTTATGCAAAGACTTAAAATTATTGAAAATAAAGTTGCTACTATTGAATTAATTGAAAATCTAGATAAAAAGATCCACAATCAAATTACCCAATATGGATCTAAGGTAGGAATGACTTTGAAAAATATTAAGGAAAAGGAACCCATAGTTAATGAGAAAATAAACTTAGATTCTACTAGAATCGATAAACTTGAGGGTATCATTACGAACTTGGGAACCGCTTTTTCTTCCGTAAAGAATACTCCAAGTCCTCCTACTAAAATTTCCAAGCTTATGTATTTTCCTAAAAATAAGGGTGAATCATCTAGTAAGTAAACTGCGGATCTTAAATCTATAAGTATTCCCCAATCTTTTTGCTTTCATTAAGGAACCAATTACTACAAATGAATTTTTTGATCTTGTGCCTAATAGTTTGATAATCACTAGAAAGAAATAAATTCCTAAGGGAGATAGATGCCCCATTGAAGAATTTCCTACCAAAGATGGCAATAGCTAGATCTATTCTTGCTTGTTATGCCTAGCTAGGGACGTTAAACGATAACGCTTGTTGGGAGGCAACCAATTTTATTTTTATTCCTTACTTTTTGCTCCTGTTTAGTAACAAATAAATTATTTAGACTCTGTTTTGGTTGTGTTTTTTGTGTTTAATTAGTGTTTGTGCGAAGTAGAACCGTTGGGAAGACTTGGGGAAAGTCTTGTTGAACTTACTGTAAAAAACAGAAACTTTAGCGCTCATGAGAACTGCTGTAATTTTTATTTGGAAAGTGATATTTAGTTAATTATTTTTGCAGATGATTAATAGATAAATTCCTCACGTCCAGAAATTTATTTTAGAATTTTTGGAGTTCCAGATCTTGCGCTAGCTACAGGTTACTACAGACTGTTGTGTTTTTGACAGATTCTGTTTTTCGTGTGTTGTTTGCTTATTTTGATGAATCTATGGCTAGTAAAGTTGTTTATAATCCATAGAGAATTTGGAATACAGTAGGTTTAACACCAATATAAATAAATAATGAGTTCATTACAGTACCTTGAAGTGGTCTTTTGTTTTCTTTCGCTAACGGAGCTCACGAGATTTTCCACTTTAAGTTTTGTGTTGTAAAATTTTCAAGTTTTGGGTATAGATTTGATGGATTATGGAACAAGGAGTGGCAAGAGACTAAGCTTGGGGATGCCCATGTCACCCCCAAGATAATCTAAGGACACCTAAAAGCCAAAGCTTGGGGATGCCCCGGAAGGCATCCCCTCTTTCGTCTACTTCTATCGGTAACTTTACTTGGAGCTATATTTTTATTCACCACATGATATGTGTTTTTCTTGGAGCGTCTTTTATGATTCGAGTCTTTTCTTGTTAGTCTACCACAATCATCCTTACTGTACATACCTTTTGAGAGAGCCATACATGATTTGGAATTTGATAGAATACTCTATGTGCTTCACTTATATCTTTTGAGCTTTATAGTTTTGCTCTAGTGCTTCACTTATATCTTTTAGAGCACGGTGGTGGATTTGTTTTATAGAAACTATTGATCTCTCATGCCTCACTTAGATTATTTTGAGAGTCTCAATAGCATGGTAATTTGCTTAAAATCCTAATATGCTTGGTATGCAAGATTAATAATAAAAATTTCTTATGAGTGTGTTGAATACTAAGAAAAGTTTGATGCTTGATGATTGTTTTGAGATATGGAGGTAATAATATCAAAGTCATGCTAGTTGAGTAGTTGTGAAATTGAGAAATACTTGTGTTGAAGTTTCCAAGTCCCGTAGAATGAACGTATAGTAAACGTTATGCAACAAATTTGAAACATGAGGTGTTATTTGATTGTCTTCCTTATGAGTGGCGGTCGGGGACGAGCGATGGTATTTTCCTACCAATCTATCCCCCTAGGAGCATGCGCGTAGTACCGAGGTTTTTGATGACTTGTAGATTTTTGCAATAAGTATGTGAGTTCTTTATGACTAATGTTAAGTCCATGGATTATACGCACTCTCACCCTTCCATCCTTGATAGCCTCTTCGGTACCGTACATTGCCCTTTCTCACATTGAGAGTTGGCGCAAACTTCGCCGGTGCATCCAAACCCCGTGATATGATACGCTCTTTCACACATAAACCTCCTTATATCTTCCTCAAAACAGCCACCATACCTACCTATTATGGCATTTCCATAGCCATTCCGAGATATATTTCCATGCAACTTTCCATCATTCTGTTCATCACGACACATTCATCATTGTCATATTGCTTAGCATGATCATGTAGTGGACATAGTATTTGTGGCAAAGCCACCATTCATAATTCTTTCATACATGTCACTCTTGGTTCATTGCATATCCCGGTACACCGCCGGAGGCATTCATATAGAGTCATCTTTGTTCTAGTATCGAGTTGTAATTATTGAGTTGTAAATAAGTAGAAGTGTGATGATCATTATTATTAAAGCATTGTCCCAGGTGAGGAATAAAATAAAAAAGAGAAAGGCCATAAAAAAGAGAAGGCCCCAAAAAAGGAGAAAGGCCATAAAAAAGGCCCAAAAATGAGAGAAAAAGAGAGAAGGGACAATGTTACTATCCTTTTACCACACTTGTGCTTCAAAGTAGCACCATGATCTTCATAGTAGAGAGTCTCTCATGTTATCACTTTCATATACTAGTGGGAATTTTTCATTATAGAACTTGGCTTGTGTATTCCAACAATGGGCCTCCTCAAGTGCCCTAGGTCTTCGTGAGCAAGGAAGTTGGATGCACACCCACTAGTTTCTTTTGTTGAGCTTTCATACATTTATAGCTCTAGTGCATCCGTTGCATGGCAATCCCTACTCCTTGCATTAACATCAATCGGTGGGCATCTCCATAGCCCATTGATTAGCCTCGTTGATGTGAGACTCTCTCCTTTTTTGTCTTCTCCACATAACCCCCCTCATTATATTCTATTCCACCCATAGTGCTATGTCCATGGCTCGCGCTCATATATTGCATGAAAGTGTATAGGTTCGAGATTACTAAAGTATGAAACAATTGCTTGGCTTGTCACCGGGGTTGTGCATGATGAGAGCATTCTTGTGTGACGAAAATGAAACATGACTAAACTATATGATTTTGTAGGAATGAACTTTCTTTGGCCATGTTATTTTGAGAAGACATAATTGCTTAGTTAGTATGCTTGAAGTATTATCATTTTTATGTCAATATGAACTTTTGTCTTGAATCTTTCGGGTCTGAATATTCATACCACAATTAAGAAGAATTACATTAAAATTATGCCAAGTAGCATGCCGCATCAAAAATTCTGTTTTTATCATTTACCTACTCGAGGACGAGCAGGAATTAAGCTTGGGGATGCTTGATACGTCTCCAACGTATCTATAATTTTTGATTGCTCCATGCTATATTATCTACTGTTTTGGACTATATTGGGCTTTATTTTCCACTTTTATATTATTTTTGGGACTAACCTATTAACCGGAGGCCCAGCCCAGAATTGCTGTTTTTTTGCCTATTTTAGTGTTTCGGAGGAAACAGAATATCAAACGGAGTCCAAACGGAATGAAACCTTCGGAAACGTGATTTTCTCATAAGATAAGATCTAGGAGACTTGGACCCTCCGTCAAGAAAGCCACGAGGCGGTCACGAGGGTGGAGGGCGCGCCCCCCTACCTCGTGGGCCCCTCGAATCTCCACCGACGTACTTCTTCCTCCTATATATACCTACATACCCCCAAACGGTCGGGGACCGAGCCAAAAACTTAATTCCATCGCCGCAACTTTTTGTATCCACGAGATCCCATCTTGGGGCCTATTCCGGAGCTCCGCCGAAGGGGGCATCGATCACGGAGGGCTTCTACATCATCATCCAAGCCCCTCCGATGAAGTGTGAGTAGTTTACTTCAGACCTATGGGTCCATTGTTAGTAGCTAGATGGCTTCTTCTCTCTTTTTGGATCTCAATACAATGTTCTCCCCCTCTCTTGTGGAGATCTATTCGATGTAATCATCTTTTTGCGGTGTGTTTGTTGAGAACGATGAATTGTGGGTTTATGATCAAGTCTATCTATGAATAATATTTGAATCTTCTCTGAATTCTTTTATGTATGATTGGTTATCTTTGCGAGTCTCTTCGAATTATTAGTTTGGTTTGGCCTACTAGATTGGTTTTTCTTGCCATGGGAGAAGTGCTTAGCTTTGGGTTCGATCTTGCGGTGTCCTTTCCCAGTGACAGAAGGGGCAGCAAGGCACGTATTGTATCATTGGCATCGAGGATAACAAGATGGTTTTTTTTATCGTATTGCATGAAACTATCCCTCTACATCATGTCATCTTGCTTAAGGCGTTACTCTGTTTTTAACTTAATACTCTAGATGCATGCTGGATAGCGGTCGATGAGTGGAGTAATAGTAGTAGATGTAGGCAGGAGTCGGTCTACTCGTCTCGGACGTGATGCCTATATACATGATCATACCTAGATATTCTCATAACTATGCTCAATTCTATCAATTGCTCAACAGTAATTTGTTCACCCACCATAGAATACTTATGCTCTTGAGAGAAGCCACTAGTGAAACCTATGGCCCCCGGGTCTCTTTCTCATCATATCAATCTCCATCACTTTATTATTGCTTTGCTTTTACTTTGCTTTTACTTTTTACTTTGCATCTCTATACCAAAAATATTATTTATCAGATCTCACTTTCGTAAGTGATGAAGGGATTGACAACCCCTAAGCGCGTTGGTTGCGTTGAGCTATTGTTTTTGTGTAGGTACGAGGGACTCGCGCGTAGCCTCCTACTGGATTGATACCTTGGTTCTCAAAAACTGAGGGAAATACTTACGCTACTTTGCTGCATCACCCTCTCCTCTTCGGGGAAATCCAACGCAGTGCTCAAGAGGTAGCATCCTTTAGCTTAGGACTTGATCGTTTAGTATGTTGCTATTGCTTTCTTCATGACTTATGCATGTTCCTATGACTATGAGATTATGCAACTCCCGTTTACCGGAGGAACACTTTGTGTGCTACCAAACGTCACAACGTAACTGGGTGATTATAAAGGTGCTCTACAGGTGTCTCCAAAGGTACTTGTTGAGTTGGCATATTTCGAGATTAGGATTTGTCACTCCAATCGTCGGAGAGGTATCTCTAGGCCCACTCGGTAATGCACATCACTATAAGCCTTGCAAGCATTATAACTAATGAGATAATTGCGAGATGATGTATTACGGACCGAGTAAAGAGACTTGCCGGTAACGAGATTGAACTAGGTATTGAGATACCGACGATCGAATCTCGGGCAAGTAACATACCGATGACAAAGGGAACAACATACGTTGTTATGCGGTTTGACCGATAAAGATCTTTGTAGAATATGTAGGATCCAATATGAGCATCCAGGTTCCGCTATTGGTTATTGACCGGAGACATGTCTCGGTCATGTCTACATAGTTCTCGAACCCGTAGGGTCCGCACGCTTAATGTTTGATGACGATTTGTATTATGAGTTTATGTGTTTTGATGTACCGAAGGTAGTTCGGAGTCCCGGATGAGATCGGGGACATGACGAGGAGTCTCGAAATGGTCGAGACGTAAAGATTAATATATTGGACGACTATATTCGGACATCGGAAAGGTTCCGAGGGATTCAGGTATTTTTTGGAGTACCGGAGAGTTACGGGAATTCGCCGGGGAGTATATGGGCCTTATTGGGCTTTAGGCGAAAGAGAGAGGAGAGGCTGTGCCCCCCCCCCCAATGCTTAGTCCAAATTGGACTAGGGGGGCGGCGCCCCCTCCTTCCTTCTCTTCTCTTTCCCTTTCCTTCTCTCCTACTCCTACTACTTGGAAGGGCTCCTAGTTCTACTAGGAAAGGGGGAATCCTACTCCCGTTGGGAGTAGGACTCACCTAGGGCGCTCCATAGAGAGGGCCGGCCCTCCCCCTCCTCCACTCATTTATATACGGGGAGGGGGCACCCCTTGGAGACACAACAATTGATCATTGATCTCTTAGCCGTGTCCGGTGCCCCCTCCACCATAATCCACCTCAATCATATCGTAGAGGTGCTTAGGCGAAGCCCTGCGTCGGTAGCATCATCATCACCGTCACCACGCCATCATGCTGACGAAACTCTCATGTGAAGCTTTGCTGGATCGGAGCTTGCGGGACGTCATCGAGTTGAACGTGTGCAGAACTCGGAGGTGCCGTGCGTTCGGTACTTAGATCAGTCGGATCGTGAGACGTACGATTACATCAACCGCGTTGTGCTAACGCTTCCGCATTCGGTCTACGAGGGTACGTGGACACACTCTCCCCTCTCGTTGCTATGCATCACCATGATCCTGTGTGTGCGTAGGGAAAATTTTGAAATTACTACGTTCCCCAACAGTAGGTAGGGACAAAGTGTGCTCGCATGACATCCTTCATTTGCACCCACGTAGTGATGGGTGGTTCTCCTCTTGCCTCGCGGCGCTCGATGACTTGTTCCCACCAAATGAGGACATGGTCTTGGAACTCAAGGGATGCCATCGCGATCTTCTTCTCTTCTTCATAGTTGTGCAAGCGGAAGAATTTGTCGACCTTCAATGCCCATGAAAGGTACTCTTCGGGATCGTTGCTTCCACTGAACTTGGGCATGGTGAACTTTAGCTTGCCGTAGCGTTGCTCTTCATTATGTTGGGGTTGGGGATGATGATGCCCATGTTGTTGATGATTGTCAAACTCGTGTTGCTCTCGGTGAGGAGGGTTGTCAATCTCATGTTGCTCTTGTCGTGGATGATTCCCATTGTCATCATGCTCTTGGTGAACTTGATGTTCTTGAGGAGCTTGTGGAGGGGCTTGTCGAGCTCGAGGAGGAACTTGACGATGCACGGGAGCTTGAAATCTTCGTTCATGAGCTTCTTCGCAAAGTGTTTCTTCATGTTCATGAGCTTGTCGGCCTCGGTTGGCTACGGCTCGACTTGAATCTTGGAGGGCTTGTTGCGCCTCAAGTGCTTGAGCTTCACGGAGTTGTTGTTCTTGGCGTTGTGCCTTGGCATCTTGTGCATCTTGGTGGAGACGCGCTCGCTCTTCCTCTTCATGTTGGCGTTATCGTTGCCATTCTCGTGCTAGCGCAAAAGCCGCTTGGGTTTGACGTTGTCGGTGCTCTTGAGAGTCGGTGTCGCGTAGAGGATTGAGGCTTGCTTGACGATCGTTTCGCGCGGCACGTCGAAGAGTGTTCGATGTCGGTGTACTTGAGCCGGAGAGGGTGAAGTTGGAGTGTCGACTTGAATGGCTCCGTCTTGATGAGGACGAAGTGGAAGAAGAGTGGTTGAGCAACAAAGCATGAATCTCGTCCATTCTTGCATCATTCTCTTGCTTGTGATCGTCGAGCTTGTGGTTGAAGTAGTCCCTTGTACGTTGCTCGGAGAGTCGCAAGTCGGTGGTGAGGTTGTCGATGCGTTCACTCATTGCTTGTTGCTCTTGATGCAAAGCACGTTGTGCACCAAAGAGGTGGCTCTCGGTGACGTAGGAGTTCATGTCGTCGTCATGCTCAATGAAGAGTGGGTTGGTAGAAGTACTTGGCCTATCCATCATTCCAAGAGAAAAATGTGAGTGGTAGAAAGAGAAGAACGTATACCAAATGTACCTTGACCGAAGTTGAAGGTGGATCAATGATCACTCCAATGTGGACAAGGAAATAGCACAATTGGTACTAATTCTTGTCGGTTTCTCACACCTACACAAGTAAAAGCTTATGGTGGAGCTTAGTTAGGATGGTGGCACAAAATTTGATGCAATTGTAAGTGAGTTTCAATAATGTTGGAAAAAATTCGCAAGTTTGCAATGCAACAAGTAGACCAAGCAATATAAGGTACACAGAAACACACACGCAAAGATATAAGTGGGGTTGGGCAACCAAGGATGAGCCAAAATGTGGAATCCACAAAAAATGCTCTTGTTGCACAACACTAGAGAGACGCTAGCACGATTGCACAATAGGCGGAGACGAAGACTTGTGCACAACCTACTAAGCAAAAATGCAACGACTCTTATCCCAAGTATGCTCTATGTATGGTGTTTCGATGAAATGATCCAAGATGATCTAGTATGACAATCTTAATGTTGTATGATGCTATGGTTCTTGCTTAAAAGCTCTTTGCTTATCTTTCCCTTTTGCTTAAAAGCTTGTTTGGCTCTTTGTTGTTTGAGCTCTTTTCTCATGCAATGCTTGACGAACCAAGATATCAATTGTGTATGCGATGACAACCTTGTGACACAAGAGATGATACCAAGATATGCAACAATTATGTATGTATGCTATGGGAAGTATGATCACTAATGTGCACAAGTCTCGTTGCCGGCAATACTCAAAAGCTAGTCTCGATGGGTAAGCGACGCAAAGGAGTAAGGCTATGATGGCTATAAATGTAATGGCAAGAATGATATGTCCAATACCAAGGTGAGGTTACCGCGTCTTGCGTACGGTATGGTGTCAAAATGGTGGCACGAATACCAAGATGTAGTCGAGGTGGTCGTTGTTGATGACGCGTCCGTGGCGAAGATGAGCGGCGGTGATGTTGATGTCGAACCGTACCTAAATAGCCGAAACACAATAGGACACAGAACCACAACTCAAATTCTCAAGGCAAAACGTGACAAAATTGTCGGAGTTGGTAGTGGTAAGAGGTGGTTGTGTATGTGGTATATGGTGGTGCTATGCGGAAGTGGTGGTGGTATGCGGAAGTATATGTGGGCCCCGAAACAAACTTGGCGAAATATGGACGGAAAATGGGGCGGTGGATGGAGATGTTGCTGCCAGGGGCCGGATGTCCGGGCTTGATGGCCGGATGTCCGGGGTGTCGGATGTCCGGGCCATCGGGCCGGATGTCCGGGCTCTGGATCCGGACGAACTCCACGTGGAGGGTGGCAAATCCGGGCAAAATTCGGAGGAACTTGTAGATGGAAATTGAGGAAAAGTGGATGGAAGGCTAGATCTACCTGCAACACACGAAATCCGCGGATCAAATCCAACAAAACTTCATCACACCAACAAATCACAAAAAATAATTTGGGGGCTATTTTTGTGGGGAAATTTTTGAATTAGGGATAAAATCAACAAAAACAAGGCTAGAAACACAACAATGGGGAGGCTCCGAAATCGTGATCAACGTGGCTTTGATACCAAGATGATGTAGGGTGGAACCCTAATCGGTCGATCTTTCACGAAAGGAGCGGATCCCGCGAAGAACACGGAGGACATGAGGGGAAACACGAGTGGAAACACGAGAAAATCACTAAACCAACAAGAAATAGTCACACGTATGCTAGATCCTCGAGTACATAAGAGATCACACGATCCACTGACAACTAAGGACGATACAAAGGTAGCCGGCCTTCTCCGTGAGGAGGTCTTGATGTTCTTCTCCGCAAGGAGGTCTTGAATCCAAAGGGATCTTCTCCGAAGAGGGGCCGCGGTCTCTCTCATGGAGTGGATCCGATGTGGATGAGCAATGCTCTATCTCTAATATGAGCTAAACCAATGCTAACCCTAAAACGTAGGTAGGAGCAGAGTATATATAGTCTAGGTGGACGAAGGGGTACACGGGCCTCGGCCCTTACACTGTGCGCAGACAGGGGAGACCGGACGTTCGGGCGTCGGGCCGGATGTCCGGGCGTTCGCGGAGGGCCGGAGGTCCGGGCTGTGGAGGCCGGATGTCCGGGCTGGTGAAGCTGGCCATGTCGCTCTCGGGTTCGGGGGTGTCCGGGGCCTGTAGGCGCTTGGTGGTTGAGCAGCTGTAGTGGACGATACTCCAGGGGCCGGATGTCCGGGTCCTGGGAGGTGTTCTTGTCTTCTTCTATTGGTTCTCTTCATTCGTGGACTTGGGGACTTGTCCGTCTTCACGTGCATCTTCAGGAGGGTCCTCTTGGTACCTAATCATGCACAACGTCTCGGACTTAGGTAGTAGCCATGTCTCGAGTGGATCATATGTAATATCACTAAGGAGAGAAGTCACCTCGGTCTTGAGAGCTCTAGCTCTAGCTCGAGTCATGGGTTCTCTTGGCACTTCGTGAGACGATGGTAGGTCCATCGGGAAGACCGTAGGATTCTCCGCATCATTGACCATGGATGCATTCCTAAAAAATAAACATGTTCCAGCATGACCATCAACATCCCTCGATCAACAACTTAGCTACACAAAATGTGTATAAAAAAAGTTAGCAATAATTTTTCTATCGTTTGACTCGAAAACATAACAAGCAATTTCCTTGCAAGTAGGTTTACCCTCCTTCCAAAAAATAAACTACAAACAGCTCCATGTCTACAATTTGACATCAAAGGATGTGAAGAGCGTGATATGTCTACAAGTACATATGGACCTTAATAGTTTAGTTCTAGGCTCGAGCAAGTTAGTATAATATCAGGTGCCCCCAAGTGGCATTTAGATAGCAAGATTTTCTCAAATAATATTATTTTCTGAAAGAAGAAAAACATAGTAATCACGTCAAAGAATGATGGTTAACACCAGTTCAAGAAAACAAGAGAAGTGCAGGTTTCCAATGATTGAATATGTTGTGATCAGTCAATAGTATTTTAGAAAACATCAGACCATTACCTTCAGAGTTCAGACTGACAAGCATCTGTAGATTCCCAACTTCTAGGCCTCTCCAACACAAGGAATTAACTAGTGGCAGCGCCATGTCAGCACGAGCACAACTTGTGTGGCAAGTCGGTCATTTCGCAGGGAAGACTGGTTGCACAGATTGCAAAGTAGCAGCCGCAGATCAAATGGTGCTCAATTGTGGACTGGTGGTTCACCTCATTTTTCAGTACTGTATCGGTGGTACCCATTGCCTACAGAAAGAGAATGGAAGGGATTTTTCTAAGCGCGCAGCAACTTGAGCTGCTGGAGCCGCTGGACCTCCTTGCCGAGGATGTTGTATCGAACCATGCTGCATGTGGTGCGCCACACCAGCTGGAGGTCGACCCACGGCTCGCCGGGCGCCATCCGCTTGTGCAGGTGGCACTCGAACGTCCACCCCAGCCGACCACTAACGCCTCGCGTCCAAGATTCTGAACGTCAGCACGAACTCATCGTCCCATCGCCGCAGGTACCCGCGCCTGATCCCGGCCTCCGTCACCATGCTCTTCAGCCGCCGTTCCTTGGTCATCGCCCATCGCCTACACGCAAAGCTGCCCGGACTTGGCCGTGAAGTAGATGCCCTTGCCAGAGCACCGGGTCACGTACCCGGCCGCGTCGCTGACCAGGGCCACGCGGCACGAGCGTGGGTGCTCCGGGATCTGGTGCGCCTCCACCTTGATCACGCGGCACCCTTCAATCTTGGGGCCCGCCCGCGCCTGGATGCTGGACTGGAGCTTCTTGATCTCCTGCTTGGCGACAATAGTGCCGGTCCCAACGCACAACAGCACGTTGGTCTCCATAGGGGAGGGAGGTCTCGGCTGGCGGAAGGATGGCGGCAGTGGCGTGCGCGCGAGCTGGATACCCTCGCTCGGGAGTTATAAAAGGGGTGGGGCGTTTGTTTTCTCTAGGGAAGGCTCTATCGTTGATTTGGTAGAGAACAAATAGGAAAGGAAGGTGATAAAAAGCTTCCTGTTTTCCTGCGTGAATAAAGATACGTGGGACGGAGCGAGGCGAAGGAGCTTGATCAAGAGAGCGGCGACACATTAATTTTCTTAAAATCGATCATTTGTTTACTAATAGGTAATTGCCCGTGCATTGCACCGGGGTCGCCTAATTCTAGTGGTTTAACATTGATCATATCTACATGCACATCAAACAAGTGTCAGCTTTTTCATTACATCAGTCTTCTTCCAGCACTCACTATTCCGTCTCCCCAATCCAAGCATCATTATCTAAATTAACAAAACCGCACTTGATATTGACCTAAAATAAGACACATCAAAATGTTTTTGGACAAGCGATGTTGTACATTTTGATTGACCATTTCATACCTATGCGTTTTTATGTAAAAAAAATTAGATCCTAGGAAGAATATCATACATCAAGAGTGTCGACACGTCTTCATCATCCATTTTTTTGTTCTCCTTTGTACTCCTCTCGGAAATATGTGCTATTGTTTTCTGCAACACAAAATTACCAATTTTAATCACAACATGTGAAAGGAGCACAAACTAATAATGGGTACCTGCTACATTGTCTCACACCATCATCATTCCCGTCCTCTTGGTCGTCAGTCTTCCTCCGAAAACGCTTCCTACCCTTGAGAGGATGCACTCGGCGAGCTTACCTTGTGGTTGTCAGTCTCATCATCATCATCGGCCAAAAACTTGGAAGTGCTCCATTTCTTCACAAGCTTTGACTCCTTCCTTTCATATTTCTGGTAATTCTGCGACAAAGGAAAGCATAGCAATAAATCATCAAAGGCAAAGTTATAACACTGTTTGTAACACACCGGGATTGCTCAACATATGTGGTGCATCAAATCATGTGCCCTTGCGGGGTACCTTGGCGTATACAACGGGGCGTAAAATTTTAGTACCACGAGCTCAATTGTATCAAATACAATTTGTGTAGTTCACTACGAAGTAAATGTGTAGCGACCAGACCTCAAACAGTCTGATCTCTGTGCTCCGGTGTCATCCCTGGATCAGTAATGCTGACACCACACAGTACTCGGAGGATTTATAGCAGAGTAGCAATCACACACTTATTACATCGAGTGTCTCAAAAGAGAACTTATTACAATAAATATGGCTTAAGGCCATCTAATAACGATAACAGCGGAAGGCTTGGAAGATAAGTGAGTCCATCAACTCCAACGGCATCACTGAGTATAGAACCACGACCTAAAAACTCCTTAATCGTCGTCTGAAAAGTCTGTAACATTAACGTTGCAGCCCGAAACGGGTCAGCACACGGAATATGCTGGCAAGGTAACACATAGAGAATAATGGAATGCAACAGCTATACTATATACATATTTGGCTGGTGGAAAGCTCTATGGTTACAGTTTTTGCGTAAAGCCAATTTTTCCCTACTTCAAAGAAATAAAATTAATTACTATCATGGTGGTTGTGAAACATTGAGAATGGTTGACAGCATTCTCAATCCCAATTAAGTAACATCATTAAAACCCAACAATATTAATTTAGAGTAACATGTTGAGATTCACATGAAAATCCAGGTACTAGATACTCAAGATTGTCTATAACCGGGGACACGACTAATCATGATTAGTTTATACACTCTGCAGAGGTTTGCGCACTTTTCCCCACAAGACTCGATCGCCTCCGTTGGATTTCTCGCACTACATGGTGTTTGAGAAACGGATGACTGAGACACAGTCTTTTAGAAGCGCTAGCACCTTACGACGGGTAGACCGATACACCTACTTTCCCCTACATCTGCTAGTCTACCACTGTAAGAGTTCGCACAACTTAGTCAACTATGCCAGAGCCCATAATGGCTTGTGGCTGCACACGGAAGTTTCTAGTATGAATAATCTCATGATCCCTTTGAGCCTGGGTGGCGGTCCAAAAAAAAACAGGCAAGTCCTGGTAACCCCAGGTGCCTCAATCCACCCAGATGTGTGTTAGGTTGCCACCTTAGATAAACCCTTAATTATAAATCTCACATCTGTCATGGATATCACTCACCCAATCCACGTCTACTAGCATAGCATGGCATAATAAGCAAACGTAGAAGTAACTCCCAAAGGTTTGATAAGAAAACAGGTAATAGGTACTACCTCATCTACTTTCCATCCCACAGTTTAATTAGATCCTAATCATGCAATGTGTGAGGATTGATCTAATGCAATAAAACTAGGTTGTAGAAAAGGTATGATCAAAGTGTTACTTGCCTTGCTGATGATCCGCGTAACCTAGAGATTCGAAGTAACAGGCGGCGCACTCCGGGTATTCTATCGCAGACAAACAACAAGCATACAATAAGTACTCATCTAATGCACAGGTAAAACTCAAATAGAGGATCTAACCAGAAAGTTGAACTTAAGAACCCTGGTTGGCAAAAAGAATCAAATCGAACGAAGCAAAAGAAATCAAACGGCGAAAGAAAACAACTTCGTTCTAGTAATCTGGATCTAGGGCAAATTTTACAGTAGCAAAAACATGTTTAAGTTGATTATTCGGAAAGAGGGTTTCGAGACGAAACTCCAGGCACTTGAATCGCCTGATTCCGATAAACGAGCGAAAAGTTATACTAAAACGAAAATCGGATCAGAAATCGCGATCAGAAAATAACCGCGGAAAATCCGACGAAAAAGAAAAACGACGAACAGAATTTTTTTTAACAGCACAAAAAACGAGGCGGCGGCGAACCTCGAAAGGCGCGCGGCTCCGGCGGCGGCGGCGGCAGGCCGCGGCAGGCGGCGGCGGCGAGCGGCGGCTTAGCTAGGGTTAGGGTTAGGCTGGGCGCTGGCTCTCTCCCGGGCCGAGGCGGCGGCTTATAAAGGCCCCCGGCCGGTGGTTTCCTGGCCGGGTACGGCCCGGAGTCGGTTCCAGTTTTTTTTTATAAATCCGCTCGGAAGAAAAATAAAAAAAGAAATACTAAATGGACTCCAAAAATCACGAAATAAATTTTGCCAGGTTCCTAAAATCAAGCCCGATAAAGTGAACATTTATCTGGGCCCAAACTACAACTTTGAAAAACGCGCATTTTTCTAAATTCAAATAAAAATATCGAAAAACTCCGAAATAAATCTTATTTGATTTTTTTATTAAATCTTCAATATTTCTATATTTTGAGAAAGTCATTTTATTCCCTCTCTCATATTTTTGTAATAGAAATAATTGATGATAAAATAAATAAAATCAAATGATCCTGTTTACATAATTTGAAAAAACTCAAATATGTAAATAACGAAATCCCCAACTCTCTCCGTGGGTCCTTGAGTTGCTTAGGCTTTTCTAGGATCAAAACCAAAAGCAAAATAAAATATGATATGCATGATGACCTAATGTATAACATTCCAAATTGAAAATTTGGGATGTTACAAACCTACCCCCTTAAGATGAATCTCGCCCTCGAGATTCGGGTTGGCTAGAAAATAGGTGAGGGTGGTCTTTGAGCAAATCTTCCTCTCGCTCCCAGGTAGCTTCATCCTCCGTGTGGTGGCTCCACTGAACTTTGCAAAACTTGATAACCTTGCTGCGAGTAACTCGACTGGCAAACTCAAGAATCTTGACTGGTTTCTCCTCATAGGTCAAATTGTTATCCAACTGAATTGTTTCCAATGGCATTGTGTCTCTCAAAGGTATGTCAGCCATCTCCGCGTGACACTTCTTCAACTGAGAAACGTGGAACACATCATGCACTCCTGCCAATTCTTCTGGCAATTCCAACTTGTAGGCCAATTCTCCCATACGCTCCAAAACTCGATATGGTCCTACAAATCGTGGCGCTAACTTCCCCTTAATTCCAAAGCGCTTAATCCCTCGAAGTGGGGATACTCGAAGATAAACTCTGTCTCCGACTTCGTAAACTTTCTCCTTGCGTTTAGAATCTGCGTAGCTCTTCTGTCTGAACTGGGCTACCTTGAGCCTATCGCGAATCAACTTTACCTTCTGTTCAGACTCCTTAATCAGATTTGGTCCAAACAACTGGCGATCTCCAACTTCGTCCCATGACAACGGTGTCCTGCACCTCCTTCCGTACAAAGCTTCGAAAGGTGCCATCTTCAAACTGGTCTGATAGCTATTATTGTAAGAAAACTCTGCATATGGCAAATTATCGTCCCAACTAGATCCATAATCTAGCGCACAAGCTCTCAGCATATCCTCCAAAATCTGATTGACTCTCTCAGTCTGTCCACCTGTCTGCGGATGAAAAGCTGTACTAAATTCTAGCCTAGTACCCAAAGTCTCATGCAACTGCTTCCAGAACTTTGAGGTAAACTGGGTTCCTCTATCTGATACGATGCTCCTCGGAACTCCATGCAAACATACGATCCTGGTTATGTATATCTTTGCCAACTTAGCACTAGTGTAAGTGGTCTTTACTGGAATGAAATGAGCTACCTTCGTCAATCGATCAACTACGACCCAAATCGAGTCATAGCCTGAACGAGTCCTTGGTAATCCCGTGATAAAATCCATGCCTAGCTTATCCCACTTCCATTCGGGTATCGGCAATGGCTGCAACAATCCTGCTGGCTTCTGATGCTCTGCCTTTACTCTCTGACATACGTCACAAACTGCTACATACTCCGCAATATCCTTCTTCATTCCGGTCCACCAGAAAATATCCTTCAAATCCAAATACATCTTGGTATTTCCTGGGTGAATCGAATACGGTGAATCATGTGCCTCCTGCAGAATCAACTTTCTGATCTCCGGGTCATTGGGCACGTAAACACGGTCTTCAAACCATAGGGTGTCGTGCTCATCCTCACGAAATCCTTTAGCTTTTCCTTTGCTCAGTTTCTCCTTTATAGCGGCAATCTCTTTGTCAGTTTTCTGGACTTCTCTGATTCTATCCATCAAAGTTGACTGAATCTCTAGTGCTGCTACATAGCCTCTCGGAACTATTTCCAAACATAGTTCACGAAAATTTTCTGCTAACTCCTTGGGTATTTCTCCCGTCATTAACCTATTGACATGACTCTTACGACTTAATGCATCAGCTACTACATTAGCCTTCCCGGGATGATAATGCAATTTCATATCATAATCCTTGATAAGCTCCAACCATCTCCTTTGTCTGAGATTCAACTCCTTCTGCGTGCAAATGTACTTCAAACTCTTATGATCCGTGTACACCTCACAATGATTTCCGATGAGGAAATGGCTCTATGTCTTCAACGCATGCACTACGGCTGCTAACTCCAAATCATGCGTAGCGTAATTCAATTCATGGGGCTTCAGTTGTCGTGAAGCATACGAAACAACTCTTCCTTCCTGCATAAGCACTGCTCCAAGTCCTCGACGTGAAGCGTCGCAATACACCTCATAATCCTTGGTCTGATCTGGCAAAATCAACACTGGTGAGGTAACCAAACGGTTCTTCAACTCCTGGAAACTTGCCTCACACTCCTTAGTCCATCTGAACTTAGTATCCTTCTTCAACAACTCCGTCATAGGCTTCGCAATCCTTGAGAAATTCTCAATAAACCTCCGGTAGTATCCTGCGAGTCCAAGAAAACTCCGGATCTCTCCAACTGTGGTTGGTGCTTCCCACTTGGTCGCGGTTTCAACTTTAGCGGGATCTACTGCTATACCTTTTCCAGATATAACATGTCCGAGGAATCCTACTTCCTTCAACCAAAATTCACATTTGCTGAACTTGGCATATAATTGATGTTCTCTGAGCTTTCCAAGTATCAAACGCAAATGCTCCTTATGCTCCTCTTCATTCTTTGAATATACCAGGATATCATCAATGAACACTACGACGAACTTATCAAAAACTCCATAAACACTTTGTTCATCATGTTCATAAAATAGGCAGGCGCGTTAGTCAGTCCAAATGACATAACGGTATACTCATACAGTCCATATCTGGTGGTAAAAGCTGTCTTCGGAATATCCTGTTCTCGAATCTTCAACTGATGGTATCCTGATCGCAAATCGATCTTGGAAAACACTTTAGCTCCTTGCAATCGATCAAACAGATCATTAATCATTGGTAGTGGGTACTTGTTCTTGATCGTTACTTCATTCAATCCTCGATAGTCAACAATCATCCTTAACGATCCATCCTTCTTCTCCACTAGAAGTACTGGTGATCCCCAAGGCGAAGAACTTGGGCGAATATATCCCTTATCCAGTAACTCCTTAATCTGCTTCTTAATTTCCACCAAATCTTTTGCTGGCATCCTATATGGTCTCTTCGATATTGGCCCAATGCCTGGCAAAAGCTCAATCAAAAACTCAATGTCTCTATCCGGTGGCATGCCTGGCAACTCTTCAAGAAATACATCAGGAAAATCCTTTACCACTGGTACTTCCTCCTGCACAACTCCTGATAAGGAATTTACTTGTGTCCTGTTTGGCGTATGTCGGGATACATACTTGATCCTTCTTCCTTCTGGCGTTGTGAGCAAAATTGTCTTACTGGCGCAATCGATGTTTCCTCCATACATCGACAGCCAATCCATACCAAGAATCACATCCAGACTTTGGGATTCCAATATAATTAAATCCGTTGGGAAAACATGCCTTCCTATACTTAATGGCACTTGAAAACATCCTTGACTGGCCATGTACTCCGCTCCTGGTGAGCTTATTAGCATAGGTGTTTTAAGAATCCTAGTGGGCAGGCTATACTTTTCCACAAATCCCCTTGATATGTATGAATGCGATGCACCAGTATCAAAAGAACGAGTGCAGTAAATGACTTAACCAAAAACTTACCTATTACTGCATCGGGCTGAGCTTCAACCTCCTCACATTAACGTGGTTCACCTGTCCCCTGTTAAAAGGGTTCGGCTTCTTTCCAGAACTTCCATTGCCGTTTTGTCCTTCAGGACAGTCATTTGCATAATGTCCTGGCTTCGAACACTTATAGCAAGTGACGTGGTTCAAGTCCTTCTTGGCTGGGGTTGATGGGGTGCTGCGGTTCTGTCCATTGCTTCCTCCATTCCCATTACCATTCTTGGTGCCATTGTGATTGTGCGAGCTACCTACTCCATGGGTATGCTGAAAATGTCCTCCCGGTCTAGGGGTAAAACGAGGCTTCTGCTGAGCTTCTGAATTATACTTTCCTTGTCCATACTTCCTCTTGCAGTTCTCAATTTGCTGCTGCTTCCCTTCAATCATAAGGGCACGATCTACCAACTCCTGGTAGTTGTTGAAGGTGGCTACCATCAACTGCATACTCAACTCATCATTCAGTCCTTCCAGGAATTTCTCCTGCTTAGCTGCATCCGTAGCAACGTCATCTGGGGCATAACGTGCTAGCTTACTAAACTCCTCCACATACTGGCCAACTGTCCGTCCTCCTTGGCGCAAGTTACGAAACTCACGCTTCTTCATGGCCATTGCTCCTGCTGAAACATGGGAAGTACGAAAAGCCTGCTGAAACTGGTCCCATGTGACAGTGTCGACTGGAAAGGTGGCTGTGAAATTCTCCCACCAAGATGCTGCGGGTCCTTCTAACTGATGTGCGGCAAACTTAACCTTCTCCACATCTGTGCATCCTGCTGTGGTCAACTCCCTAGCTATCTTGCGGAGTCAATCATCTGCTACCATCGGCTCGGTGCTACTGGAAAACACCGGCAGATTCAGCCTAAGAAAACGGGCTAAGTGGTCAACAGATGGTGGTGGTGGCGGTGGGTTGTTGTTGTTGTTCCCCTGATTCTGATTCTGAATTAGCAACTACGTCAAGGTGTTCTGCTGCTGGATTAACTGGGTGAGCTCCGGCGGAAAGGCAAATCCGGGGTCACGTCTCGGAGGCATCTGAGGGTTTTTAGAAAAGATGAGATATAATAATAGAGGGGGTCTAAAGGGAAAACACTACCCATATGCACATGAGGCAAAAGCACACAATTTCACTTCAATCAATCAAATAAGGACATACAATCGATCTAGCTATCGCAAAAGTGCTCGGACTACTATATTTACATGGTGGACTACTACTACTGATGAGGTGGTCTACTAGAAATATTCTACGGTTGTAGACTCCATGATATCTGCTCCTGCTTCATCCACATAGTCATCATCGCTACTATCTTGTTCTGAGTCGGTGCCGTCAATGATGATGTAGTCCTCCAGGCTAATCTCCTTGGGTTCTTCGTCTTCATCTATTGGTGTTGGGCCTCCCATAAATATTCCAATCTTCATAGTTAGGTCGGCATTCTTATCCACCAATACTTCAATTTCTTCTTCATAATCTTCGCGTGTAGCCTTGAGTTCTTCCTCCAGTTCCTGGATTCTAGTCTTAGCCTTCTTCAGATCTATCATGTCGGCGCACATCTGATTCTCCTGTCGTCGAATGTGCTGGTTTAACTCCTGAATAAAAGCTGCAATTGATATATCCTTCCTGGTGCTGATCATCTCCCAGTGTTCATCTCGGCACCCACAAATCTGGTAGATAGTATCCTTAAGATCCTTGCGGTAGACTTCTCCAATGCGTCCCATGGCGATGTGAGCTGCCATACTCTTTCCTAGACTCCAAGTTGGTGCATCAAAAGAAAACTCTATGGTCTCAGTGACTGGCATGAACGTCCTTCCTGGAACTTGAACTTGTATCATCCAGCGCTCTTCTTCAGGTAAAGTGGCGTTGTAGGTTCCCGTGAAGCTGGGTACTCCTATGTTCAGGTATCTAGTGACTTCCTTCAAGTGGCGTCCAAAGGGTGTATCTTCATCTGGTTGTGTGAACTTGTTCCTTGCATCCGCCATCCTAAAGAGTAGAAAAGATGAGGAGTCAGAAGAGAAGAGAGTGAGTACTGATCTAGGTCTTTAGCTTAGTGGTCGTGTACTACAGTCAGCGTGTGCTCTGATACCATCTCTGTAGCGACCAGACCTCAAACAGTCTGATCTCTGTGCTCCGGTGTCATCCCTGGATCAGTAATGCTGACACCACACAGTACTCGGAGGATTTATAGCAGAGTAGCAATCACACACTTATTACATCGAGTGTCTTAAAAGAGAACTTATTACAATAAATATGGCTTAAGGCCATCTAATAACGATAACAGCGGAAGGCATGGAAGATAAGTGAGTCCATCAACTCCAACTGCATCACTGAGTATAAAACCACGACCTAAAAACTCCTTAATCGTCGTCTAAAAAGTCTGCAACATTAACGTTGCAGCCCGAAACGGGTCAGCACATGGAATATGCTGGCAAGGTAACACATAGAGAATAATGGAATGCAACAGCTATACTATATGCATATTTGGCTGGTGGAAAGCTTTATGGTTACAGTTTTTGCGTAAAGCCAATTTTTCCCTACTTCAAAGAAATAAAATTAATTACTATCATGGTGGTTGTGAAACATTGAGAATGGTTGACAGCATTCTCAATCCCAATTAAGTAACATCATTAAAACCCAACAATATTAATTTAGAGTAACATGTTGAGATTCACATGAAAATCCAGGTACTAGATACTCAAGATTGTCTATAACCGGGGACACGACTAATCATGATTAGTTTATACACTCTGCAGAGGTTTGCGCACTTTTCCCCACAAGACTCGATCGCCTCCGTTGGATTTCTCGCACTACATGGTGTTTGAGAAACGGATGACTGAGACACAGTCTTTCAGAAGCGCTAGCACCTTACGACGGGTAGACCGGTACACCTACTTTCCCTTACATCTGCTAGTCTACCACTGTAAGAGTTTGCACAACTTAGTCAACTATGCCAGAGCCCATAATGGCTTGTGACTGCACACGAAAGTTTCTAGTATGAATAATCTCATGATCCCTTTGAGCCTGGGTGGCGGTCCAAAAGAAAACAGGCAAGTCCTGGTAACCCCAGGTGCCTCAATCCACCCAGATGTGTGTTAGGTTGCCACCTTAGATAAACCCTTAATTATAAATCTCACATCTGTCATGGATATCACTCACCCAATCCACGTCTACTAGCATAGCATGGCATAATAAGCAAACGTAGAAGTAACTCCCAAAGGTTTGATAAGAAAACAGGTAATAGGTACTACCTCATCTACTTTCCATCCCACAGTTTAATTAGATCCTAATCATGCAATGTGTGAGGATTGATGTAATGCAATAAAACTGGGTTGTAGAAAAGGTATGATCAAAGTGTTACTTGCCTTGCTGATGATCCGCGTAACCTAGAGATTTGAAGTAACAGGCGGCGCACTCCGGGTATTCCATCGCAGACAAACAACAAGCATATAATAAGTACTCATCTAATGCACATGTAAAACTCAAATAGAGGATCTAACCAGAAAGTTGAACTTAAGAACCCTGGTTGGCAAAAAAAATCAAATCGAACGAAGCAAAAGAAATCAAACGGCGAAAGAAAACAACTTCGTTCTAGTAATCTGGATCTAGGGCAAATTTTACAGTAGCAAAAACATGTTTAAGTTGATTATTCGGAAAGAGGGTTTCGAGACGAAACTCTAGGCGCTTGAATCGCCTGATTCCGATAAACGAGCGAAAAGTTATACTAAAACGAAAATCGGATCAGAAATCACGATCAGAAAATAACCGCGGAAAATCCGACGAAAAAGAAAAACGACGAACAGAATTTTTTTTAACAGCACGAAAAACGAGGCGGCGGCGAACCTCAAAAGGCGCGCGGCTCCGGCGGCGGCGGCTTAGCTAGGATTAGGGTTAGGCTGGGCGCTGGCTCTCTCCCGGGCCGGGGCGGCGGCTTATAAAGGCCCCCGGCCGGTGGTTTCCTGGCCGAGTACGGCTCGGAGTCGGTTCCAGTTTTTTTTTTATAAATCCGCTCGGAAGAAAAATAAAAAAAGAAATACTAAATGGACTCCAAAAATCACGAAATAAATTTTGCCAGGTTCCTAAAATCAAGCCCGATAAAGTGAACATTTATCTGGGCCCAAACTACAACTTTGAAAAACGCGCATTTTTTCTAAATTCAAATAAAAATACCGAAAAACTCCGAAATAAATATTATTTGATTTTTTATTAAATCTTCAATATTTCTATATTTTGGGAAAGTCATTTTATTCCCTCTCTCATATTTTTGTAATAGAAATAATTGATGATAAAATAAATAAAATCAAATGATCCTGTTTACATAATTTGAAAAAACTCAAATATGTAAATAACGAAATCCCCAACTCTCTCCGTGGGTCCTTGAGTTGCTTAGGATTTTCTAGGATCAAAACCAAAAGCAAAATAAAATATGATATGCATGATGACTTAATGTATAACATTCCAAATTGAAAATTTGGGATGTTACAAAATGTCAATTCCCATGAATCACGATTGGTCGGTCGAGAAACTGGATTGCATGACGATTCAGTTCAGTTAACCCTCCTCACTTAAAATGAGTGTGTTGCTAGAAAAATGTGAGGAAGCCCTCGAACTGAAAAGGCAAAGAATGCATTGAAGCTTACCTTCTGATTAGAGCATCCGATTAATTTCTGTAGTAAGTGTTCCTTATTAGTACTTAGTAGTCATAGGCCTGAAAAAACTTCTTCATTAGTCACCATGAATCTGTAGCTTAATTAATTGCATATGATCTAAATATGATATTAGTTCAATATGAATTGTATATTTAGCGAAGAAAGAAAGCATGTTCCAAAGTTTAACAACAAGGCAATTTTCTAGCATGTCAGTTTATATGTGACAAGAAACAAATGAGATTGATCCTTGAATGAAAAACTGCAAGATTAATTTTTTGGAGTGTTCAATTGGGCAGTCCATCATATACATTTCACTTTATTAGAGCACCTGCCTTGATTGGATTCCTGAATCAGCACAAGAACAGATGCAGCATGCATTCGCCAATCATTCATACCATAATATATTGCATTGCCACTTAAGTAAAGCTTTGCTGATGCGTGTCGTACTGAACGAGATGAACAACCAAAAGGAAATTGAGATGAGATTCCCCATGATCACATGACTGACAACAAAATTGAAGATGTACCTGAAGAACCAAATGTTTTGCCTCGGTCCTACGTGATTTGTTCGTTTAGTTAAGCTGCTCAGGTGTGAGGCAACATCATCGTCCAGGTGCATGTCATGTCCAGTCACAAACTGACAAGCGAGCGTTCTCCGGGCGCCGTGGTAATATCCAGTCGCGAGTCGGCAATTTCTACACGCCAGGAATGATCCAGGGGATTTTGTCCTACAACAGCGACGTTCAATGGGGCGGCCCCAACGGCCATCGGATGGGAGCGTCCTGTCGCGTGGAGTCAGCATCACCAAACCTTCCTTTATGTTAAATCTTAATAATCATAGTACTGTTTCCTACTTTGAACTTAAATCTATATAAAAATCATCAGTGGCATGATTACACAGAAAATAAATTGCCGATTACACAGAAACGTATGGAGTTCATAGAATCGATCACCAGATGACAAGTCACCTATACTAATGCATGCATACAATGTGATCATCCAAGGTCCTTTATACCATTGATTGAAGCAGCCACTGATGCATCCATGAGCAGGGATCTGAGTGCTCACGTACCTGATCAGAAAGAGGAGAGTACGTAGTACTGCTGCATCCGAGTTGAAGCAACAGTATAGCTCAGCAGGCACGATGCCGTGTGCGTCAGGCATGGATGCTGCTCGCCGTTCAGCCTGATGGAATCGTTCCTCTTGCTGTTCGACCTGATGGGATCGTTCCTCTCACCTAGATGTCGCAATGAAACTGCCTGTCCCAGCGGACGAGGAGAAACAAACGACATCGAGCGAAAATGCCAAGATCACAATGGGCTACCTCGTACCTTGTCAGGATATATGTCGATGAGACGATGACGGAACCTCGTCGGCGTCGATCACATCGAGGGCGGACGGGACGCGCTGGCGTGGTGCTGGGAGGAATTGAAATGGCGGAGGCGGAGCAGCTGCGAGAGGAGGCAAACACGGCGGCGAGGTGCTGCCGGAGGAAGGCGAGCGGCGGCCGAGGAGCCAAGGGGCGGGCTGGGGCTGGCGCCCGCGCTAACCCTAGCGCGAGGTCGGGATGGGATAACTGGGCGAATTGCACGTGGTGCGTGAGGTGAGAGAGAGACGTGGGCTGGCTCACGGGACATTGCTCGGCTTGGCCCATGTGCTGGGCGATGGACAAAGTGTTTTTTAGGGCCTGTTTGGGATTACTCCACTTCATAAAAACCGATTTTGCTTCACTAAATTCACTCTAAAGCAATTTCATCTAGACGTTGTAGTACTACCAAAGAAAATGTTTAGCTGCCATCTAGCTCCAGCTTCAAGAATGAGAAATTTGATGGAAAGGATCTATTTGATTGGTTGGGGGGGGGGGGGGGGGAGAACGAAGGGTTATCCACTTACTGGTGGCAGTGGTGGATAATTTCCACCTAACTCCAGTTTTCCCCTGAAGAGCTTCATAAAAAACTGGGAGTTGTACCCCAGATTCTAGTTTTTTTGCGGAGCGGCATATCGTGGAGCTACCCCGTTTGGCTTGTGTTTTCTGGAGCGGAGCTGAATTTTAAGGAGCGGAGCAGTCCCAAACAGGCTCTTAGTGATGGAGAAACTAGATGGGGAGCGTACTGCATACGTCGAGTGGAGCGAGGGGAGTGGATGAAACGTAAGAGGGGAAACCGAACGTTGCGTTTCTTTTAGGCAGTAGAGATGGAGAAGGTTAATGTGATTGAGCGATTTAAGGTAAGTCTAATTAATTTATATTTGATCTTTAAAGATTGATCGTGATTGATTCTTTCACATAAAGGCATTACTAAAGCGGTGACGCGAAACATGGAAAGTTTTGATCCGTTTAGATTTTTTTCGTTGTGTGAGAGGGTGACGCGAAACTAAACTGATGGGGTGGGTGTCGGTGTCAAAACCGGCGGATCTCGGGTAGGGGGTCCCGAACTGTGCGTCAAGGCCGGGTGGTAACAGGAGACAAGGGACACGATGTTTTTTACCCAGGTTCAGGCCCTCTCGATGGAGGTAATACCCTACTCCTGCTTGATTAATATTGATGATATGGGTAGTACAAGAGTAGATCTACCACGATATCAAGGAGGCTAAACCCTAGAAGCTAGCCTATGGTATGATTGTTGTATATGGAGTTGATTGCCTACGGACTACAACCCTCCGGTTTATATAGACACCGGATAGGGTTAGGGTTACATAAAGTCGGTTACGATGGTAGGAGATCTTGAATATCCGCATCGCCAAGCTTGCCTTCCATGCCAAGGAAAGTCCCATCCGGATACGGGACGAAGTCTTCAATCTTGTATCTTCATAGTCCAGGAGTCCGGCTCAAGGTATAGTCCGGCTACCCGAACACCCCCTAATCCAGGACTCCCTCAGTAGCCCCCGAACCAGGCTTCAATGACGACGAGTCCGGCGCGCAGATTGTTCGGCATTGCAAGGTGGGTTCTTCTCCAAATCTTGTGTATCTGTAGGAATAATGTCCAATTTTTGTAATGTAGTGCTCCTTGGCTTCCACGCCCAATAATGGTCGTCTTCCACGTGTCAAACGAATGCGAAAAGCCGGGGTGTTTTTACACCCCTAGCCGTATAAACGAGCCGCCTATTTAACGGGATGGGGATTTAGGTCCAAACCACATCTTCTCCTTTCCGCGAGTTATCATCAGAGCGCTTTCGGCAAAGGTCCATTCCAACATGACCAGCTGTCGCAGCTCCTCCCCTCGCCCCTCCGGTCCCAAACCCGGGGACTGGGAGAGTTTCACCATCCCGCATAGCGAGTTAGCGTCACTTCAGGCCAAGGGATTTCTCCCTCAGGCATACATGGTCCCGGTCCGAGCCGGTCTCGCCACCTATAATGGCGGAAAACAAGCGGAGAGCACCCTCGATCCTTTTAAAGGAGAGCGGGTGTGCCTCGTCCCCTATATAATAAGGGGACTGGGATTTCCAATTCACCCATTTCTCCGCGGGCTTCTGGAGTTCTACGGCCTCCAGCTGCACAACCTCACGCCCGCCTCCGTATTGCATATTGCGGGTTTCGTCGCCCTTTGCGAGCTATTTTTAGGCGTTGAGGCTCATTTCGCGCTGTGGAAGAGGTTATTCTGCCTGGTGCCCCGTTCTAAAGAGGGGTCTATATACCAAGTGGGCGGAGCCGAAGTATGGCGCATCGCCGGGACCGGATACCTATCCGGAACCCCGAAGAAGGCGTCCGAGGACTGGCCTTCGGAATGGTTTTATATAGATGACGTCCCGCTACCGGACCCTATCCGGGTCGGTCTCCCTGAGTTCAATAGTGCTCCATTGAAGAAACGCTTGAGCTGGCGTCCGCGGAGCTCTCAGAGAGAAAGCGACAGAGACGTCCTTTACCTGATGGGTCGGATAAGACTGTTGGCTCATTCCGGACTAACCATGATTGGAGTCATGGCCGCATGCATTATGCGGGGGGTGCAGCCACTTCAATATAGAGGCCACCCCATGTGGGATTTCAGCGGGGAGGATGACGCCACCCGTTACGGTCGTAAGGGGCCTGCTTCAGCTGCCGCCCTAGTAAAGATCTTATCCTCTTTGTACAAGGAAGAAAAGGAGGAATTCCTCCGCGTCAACCCGCAGGCTGGATTTACTATGTACGATCCTCCAAGTTGGGTAAGTGAACAACTGCGCTTGCCCGTTTGTTTTATACTCCCACAGTTAGATATGTAGTCTAACGACTTCAATGCAGGAACTGCGACAGGTAGTAAAGGATATAAACAGCCGCCCTCCACAACCCGAGGACCCAGAACGGTCCCTCAATCCGGACTCCGAAGAGGATCCAGACATATCGGTGGAGCTTATCGACGGGGTGTTCCATCAGCTAATCAAGGACGATACCTTGGTAGCCATCACGGCTGATTACCCAGGGTTAATCCCGGCCTCCCAGGTGACAGAAACCGGAGTCTCATTCCCTTGAGAGAGATTCCACTCTCACGTATTCTGGTGTTTCTGACGACAACCGTGTTTTGCAGGGGAGATTTCCGAGGCAGGAGGCCGAACCTGTGGCGGCTAGCCAACGAGGGGCCGCAGGGCCCCGTGGGGCAAAAAGGAATGTAGTCCGGACTGAGATGCCGCAAAGGTATAGCGCACCCTCTGTTTCCCTGGTGTTATTCTGTCAGGGCATATTAATGTTCGTGCTATCTTCAGAATGAAGAGACCTCGCCGGACTACATCCGGAGAGGTTGCCAATCGCGCCTCCACCAACCAGGCTCCAACGTCTGGCCAGGAAGCGGAGGCGAGCACAAGGCGCGCACCGGACGCTCCTCCGACAGAGGATGCGGACAGGCTGTCTGCCACAAATTCTGAAGTGGAGAGTGCCATGAACCACAAGCGTCGCCGGACAGTTCTACGCGACGCTTGTTTCTCCCAAGAGGCTTTAGATGCCTTTAATTCGGGAGATGCGTACCTCCGTGCCACTCAAAATGGTTTAGCCAGAGCCACGGAGCAGTATGTAGAAGACATACGGTTAAGAAAATTTTGGTCAAATATATATATACCAGTAGCCCCCGAGACTTGAAACAGTTAGAGCAACTGATTTAAGGATCATTTAATATGCAGGTTCTTACAGAGAAGCATACTGTACTGTCCCAGGAGCTAGAAAAGTGCAGGGCCCAACTAGAGGCCGCACTAGCCGCAGCAGGGGAGCCCAAAGGGACCCCCTCAGGTAAGATACACTTCGAAAGATTAGTATTGTGTGGTGTGGGTGCAAATCTGACAAATCATGTTGCAGATGGCGCCGGACTCGATACGGAAAAGCAACAACTCTTACGCCGGCTAAAGGCCGGTGAGAGTACGTTGATAAAGGTGAGGCGAGAGAAGAATGATCTTCAGGATGCCAACACCAGGCTGGACGTCGAACTTAAAGATGTTCGTGGCCAGCTGTCGGACTCCACGAAGGAGAATCAGCGGCTTTGACGCGGCATATTTAGTAAGTGCTTGAACGAACTTTGAAAAAAGAGTTCGGCGAGGAAGTCGACTAACAGAGTAATGTCTGTAGGTATGCTCACAGGTCGTCCTGTAGAGGAGATGCCCGGTTCTACGGGTGACCTTCTTCCTGAACTCATGCAACTGCACGAGCGAATTCGGCAGGCGATGCGAGGTGTTTCCCAAGCCTTATGGCCTGCCCACTCCATGCCCGAGGGCCTTGGAGAGCTTGCGGAGAAGCTGAAGGGAGCTCGGCGGCGCTTCCGGTTGTGGAAGATATCGGCCTGCCGACAAGGCGCTAGGGAAGCCTGGGCCATGGTGAAGACCCATTTTACGAAGTCTGACCCAAACCACATGGCCGAGGTCGGACCAGTGGGGCCTGACGGGAAGGAGATCCCTGTGAGCTTAGTATACGGCCAAGTAGAGTTGGCCGCGAAGTATTCCCAGCAGGACTGTAAATTAGACAGCCTGTTAGATGGTATAGAAGAGGAATACAATCAGTCAGAATGACTATGTAATTTTGAATTGACATGTGTAATGCCTTCTAGCCAGATTGTAGATCGTTTGTCATTGCCGACCATTTCGCTTCAACCTCGGGACCTGACGGTCCGGAGTGTGTCCGAATACCATAGCGGTTATATAAGAACCGTGGTATGCGTGGAGACCAGGCGTAGGGGTCATTAGTGCTTTATCAGACAAGTACCCAACTAGTTATATTATATTACATGGTTAGTAAGAAACATCTTCCAGATAGAATAGTTCCGTTAGGGGTTCCTTTCGCTGGGAGGCATGCCCTAAAGTGCATGTCCGGACTGCGTAAAAAGATGCAGAAAAAAGCATCCGGGGGTGCATAGAATGAGTAAAAAGATCATCTTTTATCTCACCGACCGAATATTCCCTTAAGAACGCTAGCTTTCGGCTTCACCTAGTCTGAGGTACACATCCGGCTGACCCGGCAGTAACAATCACAGAGGTGCTCCCTTTACTGCCTAGCCGAACAATCGGGAACGTAGGGATAAGCACAGGAGCCAGGCAACCCAGCTTGGCCAAAACTTAAGTCATATCGATGCATATAATGGTGAAAAGAAAGGTACATGCAGAAGTTTGACGCATGTGTTGGGCGTGAAGCCCGTATAAATAAGCTTCTGTTAAAAAAGCCCCCAGGTTTAATGAGCGCGAGTGGCGCATCACTAGATGAGTCTTTAAGGGCTATGAAAGAAAAGAGGGGAAGGAGAGAAATGTAAGACAGAAAAATGCAAAAAATGGACAGAGGAAGGAGACGAACACAGAGTCCGGTGCTAGGCATAGAATCTTCGGAGACGGGTGGCGTTCCACGGGTTCGGCTCGAGTCGGTTATCCGACGCATCTCGCAGGCGGTACGCCCCGCCAGTCAGGACTTGGCCGATATGAATGGACCTTCCCACTTGGGCTTGAGTTTGTCCTTTTTCTTATCCGGCAGGCGTAGAACTAGTTCGCCAACATTGTAATTTTTGGCCCGTACTTCTCTGCTTTGATATCTTCGGGCCTGTTGTTGATAAAATGCGGAACGGGCTTTTGCCACGTCACGCTCCTCCTCCAGGGCGTCCAAGTTGTCCTGCCGATCGAGCTCGGCTTCTCTTTCTTCGTACATGCGCACTCTAGGTGAGTCATGAATTATGTCGCAGGGCAGAACTGCCTCTGCGCCGTACACCATAAAAAATGGTGTGTATCTGGTGGTGCGATTTGGCGTGGTCCGCAGCCCCCATAGCACGGAGTCGAGCTCCTCTACCCAGTGCGTGTTAGATTCCTTGAGGGACCGCACCAGTCTGGGTTTAATGCCGCTCATGATAAGACCATTTGTACGTTCAACCTGGCCGTTGGTTTGTGGGTGATAGATAGAAGCATAATCGAGCTTGATGCCCATGTTTTTGCACCAGAGTTTTACCTCGTCGGCGGTAAAGTTTGTACCGTTATCGGTTATGATGCTGTGGGGGACGCCATAACTGTGTACAACCCCGGATATAAAGTCTATCACAGGTCCGGATTCGGCCATTTTAACAGGCTTGGCTTCTATCCATTTGGTGAATTTATCCACCATGACCAGTAAGTATTTTTTCCTATCGGTCCCACCTTTAAGGGGTCCGACCATGTCAAGCCCCCAGACCGCAAAAGGCCAGGTGATGGGTATAGTTTGGAGTGCGGTGGGTGGCATATGGCTTTGGTTGGCAAAAAGTTGGCAACCAGCGCATCGTTGGACTAGGTCCTGAGCGTCTGCCCGGGCCGTCGGCCAATAAAAGCATGTACGGAAAGCCTTGCTAACAAGGGACCGAGCAGCGGCGTGGTGACCACCGAGTCCGGCATGAATTTCAGCCAGAAGGTTCCGCCCTTCCTCTTCGGAGATGCACCTTTGAAGGACTCCGGTAGTGCTTTTCTTATAAAGCTCTCCCTCATGGACTCTATAGGCTTTAGATCGCCGCACTATGCAGCGGGCCTCGTTTTGGTCCTCCGGGAGTTCCTGCCTAGTAAGGTAGGCTAGGAATGGTTCTATCCACGGGGCGATGACCGCCATTATTACGTGGGCTGAAGGTGTAATTTCATTGGCAGAGCCTCCAATTGTGTCAGATTGTTCGGCGTCGAGTGGTGCGGCTGGGTCCGGGCTGTTATTTGCGGGTTCCCCCTCCCATGCTACGGATGGCTTGAACAATCTTTCCAAAAAGATGTTGGGGGACTGCATCGCGTCTTGCTCCGATGCGTGCCAGGACGTCCACTGCTTGATTGTTTTCTCGGGCTATATGGTGAAACTCCAGCCCTTCGAACCGAGCTGACATTTTTAGGATGGCGTTGCGGTAAGCTGCCATTTTTGGGTCCTTGGCGTCGAAGTCTCCATTTATTTGGGATATCGCGAGGTTTGAATCCCCGCGTACCTCTAGGCGCTGGATACTGCTATCCGGAGGCCATGTAGGAGGGCCTCATATTCGGCTGTGTTGTTGGAATCCATGTACATGATCTGGAGCACATATTGGACTGTGTCTCCTATGGGGGACGTCAGGACGACGCCAGCCCCCAGTCCGTCCAACATTTTGGAGCCGTCGAAATGCATAATCTAGTTTGAATATGTGCCGTACTCTTTAGGGAGCTCGGCCTCCGTCCATTCTGCGACGAAGTCGGCCAAAACTTGCGATTTAATAGCTCGCCATGGCTTATAGGTTATATCGAACGGGAGAAGCTCGATGGCCCATTTTTGCAATCCGGCCCGTTGCATCGCGGTTGTTGATAATATCGTTTAGTGGCACTTCCGAGACTACTGTTATGGAACACTCTTGAAAGTAGTGTCGTAGCTTCCGGGATGCAATCTTTTGATAATGCGGGTACCGTGATTTGCATGGAGTGAGGATAGTGGACACGTAGTAGACCGGCCTTTGAAGGAGGAATTTGTGTCCGTCCGTTTCCCGCTCGACAATGAGCACTGCGCTGACAACTTGGTGTGTTGCTGCAATGTACAATAACATTGGTTCGCTGGTGATTGGCGCGGCCAGGACTGGGTTTGTTGCCAATATGGCTTTTATTTCATCAAGTCCGGCCATGGCGGCATCCGTCCACTCGAAGTGTTCGGTGCGCCGAAGGAGGCGATAAAGGGGTAGTGCCTTTTCTCCCAAGCGGGAGATGAAGCGGCTTAAAGCCGCCACGCACCCGGTTAATTTTTGTATTTGTTTAAGGTCCTTTGGGACATCCAATTGTGACAAAGCTCGGATCTTGGCTGGGTTTGCTTCAATTCCTCTACCGGATACAATGAAGCCCAAGAGCTTTCCGGCTGGAACGCCGAAGACGCATTTTTCTGGGTTGAGCTTGATGTCATATTGTCGGAGGTTATCGAATGTAAGCCTCAAGTCGTTTACTAGGGATTCGGCATGTCTTGATCTGACGACCACATCATCCACATACGCCTCCACTGTTTTGCCGATCTGGTTTGCCAGACATGTCTGGATCATGCGCTGATATGTTGCGCCGGCGTTTTTTAGCCCGAAGGGCATTGTGTTGAAGCAGAATGGGCCGTATGGTGTGATGAATGCTGTTGCAGCTTGGTCTGATTCTGCCATCTTGATTTGATGGTAACCGGAGTATGCGTCGAGGAAACACAACAAATCGTGTCCTACGGTGGCATCGATAATTTGATCGGTGCGGGGGAGGGGGGAAGGGATCCTTTGGGCAAGCCTTGCTAAGGTCTTTAAAATCGACACACAGGCGCCAGGATTTATCCTTCTTTGGCACCATCACCAGGTTTGCTAGCCAGTCCGGATGTTTTATGTCTCTGATGAATCCGGCCTCTAATAGCTTGGCGAGCTCCTCTCCCATAGCCTGTCTCTTGGGTTCGGAAAAGCGCCGAAGGGCTTGTTTAACAGGTTTAAATCCTTTTAGGATATTTAAGCTGTGTTCGGCCAGCCTGCATGGGATCCCTGGCATGTCTGAAGGGTGCTAGTCGAAGATGTCCCAGTTCTCTCGTAGGAACTCTCGCAGTGCGGCGTCTGCATCAGGGTTCAGTCGTGCCCCGATTGAAGCTGTTTTGTTGGGGTCCGTTGGATGGACCTGGAATTTGACTATTTCGTCGGCTGGCTTGAAGGATGTGGATTTGGATCTCTTATAGAGTATCACATCATCCTTGTTAACCGTGGAGCGCGGCGCAGTCAGTTCCTCGGCCGCTAAGGCTTCGGATAGCGCCTCAAGGGCTAATGCGGCCGTCTTGTTTTCGGCGCGGAGTGTTATGTCCGGATCACTAGCTAGAGTGATAATTCCATTCGGCCCGGGCATCTTAAGCTTCATGTACCCGTAATGGGGTATTGCTTGGAAGATTGTGAATGCTTCCCGCCCTAGTAAAGCGTGATGTCCGCTCTTAAACGGGGCCACCTGAAACGTGACTTCTTCAGACCTATAATTATCTGGCGTGCCGAACACCACATCTAGCGTGATTTTTCCTGTGTAGCGCGCTTCCTGACTAGGGATTATTCCTCTAAAGGTTGTGCTGCTTCGCTCGATGCGGTTCCAGTCTATTTCCATTTTTTGAAGGGTTTCCTCATAAATGAGGTTCAGTCCGCTGCCTCCATCCATGAGCACCTTGGTGAGGCGAAAGCCGTCCACTATGGGACTGAGGACCAATGCGGCTGGTGCTCGGGCTGTTCGGAATCTAGGTTCATCACTTGCATTGAAGGTAATAGCAGTGTCGCTCCATGGATTTATTGTTGCAACTTGATAGACTTCGGCGAGGCTGCGGAGTGTTCTTTTTCGCATATTGTTTGATGCGAAAGTCTCGAAGACTGTGAGAACGGTACTGGTGTCCTCGGGCTGGCTTTCTGCGGCCTCCAGGATTAAGAGGTCCTCGCCAATTTTGGCTACCTGCCGGAGTATCCAACATGCTCTAAGGCTATGAGTTGGTGTGGCGTCCTCCGTACTGTGAATTCTACAGGGTCCATCAAGCCACCTTTCCAGTACGGTTCCATGCCCTGTAGAGGGTTTTGCCTTTTTGGTGTTTATCTCGGGTGTCCTATGATGATGCACCCTCTTAGTTCGGACGGGATTACTATTCAAGGCCGGATTATCCCAAAATTTTATTTCGGTTTTCCAGGCGCTTTCCATCGCACAGTATTTTTGTACTATGGACGCCAAGTCAGCGAAGCGTGTAATATCACGACGACTTACGGCGTTAAGGATTCCCTCGTCCGTGCAATTACTGCAGAAAATTGAGATTGCGTCTCCCTCGCGGCAATCCTTTATCCTGTTCATAACCAGGAGGAATCTGGCCCAGTAATGATGTACTGTTTCCTCGGGCCTCTGCCTGATTTGGGAGAGATCGCTTATGTTCGGGTGGGCGGGTGTCGCTGAATCTGAAACCTCACCCAATCCAAGATTCGGAGGCCGAAGAGTTTCCGAACTCTGAAGTTCGGATTCTTGGATGTTGTCCAACGAATCTAGCCCGTTGCCTGATCCTAAGCTCAGGTATTGAGTTACATCCTCCTCTCCGCGGGTATCCGGCTTGGAGGAGTCGGGAATTCGGACGTAGCTAGTCCTTAAAATAGATGAAGGGTCGCCGCACTGCGCCTCTACCACGGCAACGTGGTGGGTGACTTGGGGAGAGTTAATTTCTCTTAGATCGAGTTTAAGCCCAACCTGGTCGTAATCCGTAGCGACCCCCAGGGCGGCGATGCGATCCAAGAGCTCGTTTACGGAAGAGAGCTCCATTGGATCTAGCTGCTCGACGAGCTCCGAGCTGACGTGTAGGTTGCTTTTGATGACCCGAGAGGTCACCGTCAGCGCAACAGCCGAACAGGCGGTCATGAGGAAACCACCTAGCCGGAGGGTTTGGCCGACAGCCAAGGCTCCCTTAGCAACGGCGCCGTCTTTAAAGACGGGAGGAGGCATCCTTCCTGATTGTGACGGCACAGAGGAACTCTCAATGAAAGCACCAATGTCGGTGTCAAAACCGGCGGATCTCGGGTAGGGGGTCCCGAACTGTGCGTCAAGGCCGGATGGTAACAGAAGACAAGGGACACGATGTTTTTTACCCAGGTTCGGGCCCTCTCGATGGAGGTAATACCCTACTCCTGCTTGATTAATATTGATGATATGGGTAGTACAAGAGTAGATCTACCACAAGATCAAGGAGGCTAAACCCTAGAAGCTAGCCTATGGTATGATTGTTGTATGGAGTTGATTGCCTACGGACTACAACCCTCCGGTTTATATAGACACCGGATAGGGTTAGGGTTACATAAAGTCGGTTACAATGGTAGGAGATCTTGAATATCCGCATCGCCAAGCTTGCCTTCCACGCCAAGGAAAGTCCCATCCGGACACGGGACGAAGTCTTCAATCTTGTATCTTCATAGTCTAGGAGTCCGGCTGAAGGTATAGTCCGGCTACCCGAACACCCCCTAATCCAGGACTCCCTCAGTGGGGAAGGGACAAAAAGCCGGATGCAAAAAAACTAAACAAAAGTGGTGGGACTATTCAATCAACTCGTCCATTAGGAATAGAGACTAGTTGACTGCCGTGCATTGCCATGGGCCAACAAATTAATTTGTAAGCAATGCTCATTGTTGCGATGAAGTCACATGCTTCCTTTATGTGATGCTTGATACCAATTTAACTCTGCCAAGATGACTTATTTCCTATATGATCGAGGACTAAATATAATGATAGATTTTGAACAGAGAAAATTTATTATCTTTTGATGAGTGGTAACACAAAGAGTGATGATGGATGTTAACTCATAATCTGTTGCACTGCAGTAGGACCACTTGGTCATGTTCCCCCATAAGTTCTAGAGCATATAAGTGTTTTGGTGATTCTATTTCAGCCCCTTAGGCTAGTCAGAGTTGTAGCTTTGTTCCACAACTTTTCACAGTGCGTAAGTAAAACGATTCAATTAGCTCGCTATAATCCAATCCAAAACCCTACAAATATGAAGAACATAAATAAATGCGCTAAAGCCTTTTGGTTGTCTGAACTCTGAAGTAGTGGAATTAAGACTCACTGAAATAGCAACTTCAATAAAAGAAGGCAATATGACTTCCATTCTGGTTCTGCCAACTGCCATTGCTAGTCATAGCTCATGCACAAAAATCTTTATCCTTGCCGAGCACAATAAAGCCTTTCCTCATTTCAAGAACCTTCTATGGATATGGGATAAAATCTTGTTCTATAGCAACTGCTACAAAGCCAAAATTGCAGACTGCATCAAAACATCATCATTGTCAATTTATAAGATAATTTAAGGGGTAAATAGTTGTCCACAAATACCAAGGAAGTACACCCAAATAGCTATATAATTCTACTGAATAATCATGATTTATATTTCTCTACACTATTTACATTTTCTTTCTCGGCGAAGAAAGGAATCTGTTCTAACATTAAAAATTATGGTGCATTAATAAGGTTATATAACATAATTTTCTTACTGTGCTAGGAACATGTCCAAATTATTTTTTTAAGAGCACCCTTCAACCTTCAAATGGTGATGCTGATTATTCAGTTTAACTCATTGCACACCACTAATTAATATGACAGAATCAAAATGGCTAGAGCATGCCTAGTTCATCTGACAGACAAGAACACAATTAGAACAACAAAATTTAAAAGGATCAGTCTTCTTATGTCCATCTAATATGTTTTGGCAAAAAATAAAAATTAGGGGATATTCCTATTTGCTATTTCCAAGACTTTCTTTACAAGCACATAAGAAGGTCAGATAATCTAACCTAGGTATAATCTATCCAGCACATAAGAAGTACAAGTGAACCAACTAATCTTTACATTAAGAGGGCAATATGCATAACCATAGCCTCACGAGGCTTTTCCTTTTCGCTTGATGTCTACAAATGAAACAAAATACTATTTTAGTGTGCATCAGGAGACGACTCATAGCCCTGGATGCGGATATATGCGGATTCTTCAAAGCCTACATGAACAAAGAAAAGGTGAAAGATAACCAAAGAACGCCCACAAATGAGTACATGGGTGGACACTAAAACATGGACGCATGCATCAATATTGGCGTGACGAGGACGCAATAGTATGAGTACGAGTCTATTGGACCCGCCGTCGAGCGTTGGCCCTGCTTGCCACCCCCAGGCCGCCGGCTACCTCTCACATCGCACCTGGCCGTCGCCTGCACCGCGCTTGTGTCCCCGGCTAGAGCAGTGTCCACTTTTGTCCAGCTGCCGCCTCGCATGAGGAGAGGGAGGTGGGGGCCTCTCCGGTTGGGGAGAATGGGCGTGAGCAAAGGAGTTGTGGCGACGTTCGAGCGTCGCCAGATCCTGGACTGCGTGACGGCGGTAGCCGTTGTCAGTGGAGGAGGGACGGACGAGGGAAGCAAAGGGTGGAGCATCTGGAGGTCGGCTGCACAACGAGTTTCCGTGCGGCGGCGGCACAAGAAACCCTACCGCGTGTGAGGGCATTGGCCTATCGAGAAGAGAAGCAGCTCGAGCAATACGAGCAGCTCGCTCGTCGAGTCGGAGCGTTGTTTTAAGGGTGCGTGGAAGAAAACCAATGGAAGAGAAAAAATCGTTGGGGGAAGGGAGAGATCTTTCGATCGATGGGAGGGACCAAGGGACAGACAACGAACGAACGACGACGTACGGACTACGAACTTAGGAGTAGAGATCCTAGCTATTAATCTATGCTTAAGGATAATAATGATGGTTGCTAATTAGCAACCACCGAACTCGTGCCCTCGCATCAGTTCTGAACAGACAACACTTTGGAGACGTCCCTTGTACCTATATATATATATGATCATCAATAAAGAAACACGCACTTGATTCATTTGTTGTCCGTTGATTTCCTTCTATCTCCGTTTTCAATATGTATCAGCGCATTGCTCTCCGATGAGTGAGAAAGGCCATCCATGCGGTTACGACAGACAACGTTGGAAAACCACCACGGCAAGATGGGAACGAAGGATCACAGCGGCCGTTCACATCGCTTCTGCAGAGGAAAAATCGATCGGCAGAGAAAAAAAAGACGTTGTCTACCAGGCTGTAAATGATACAGATGGACGAATCCCTTGAAATCTTGAATCAAGCTACGCTACCGCGCTAGCTATGCAATCAACCACCACTCTGTCTGTGTCAAAAACAGCACACATAATTAAGAAACTGACCAATTGCTCTTGTCTTCTTGTGATCAATCAGTAATCTAACGAGCAGCACCAGCCAAGGATGAACCGAGCGCAGCAGCAATGAGCGACACCAGCCTACAGCAGCGACGGCGGACAGCGGTAAGGCACATCATCAGCCAGTAGGGAGCATACCTTGCATTTGTACGTGGTCAAGCTGACAAATTAAATAGGTATATAAATGCTTTCATGACGAGGTTTATTTGTTTCCAGAAAACACGTTATTTGTTTCAGAAAATCTATCATTTGTTTTCTAAAATAAATTGCAGTAATAAAAGAGATCGATTGATTTGGATAAATTAGGAAAGTTTAGTCCGTGATTTTTTATACGTTAGGAAAGTGCTGCTTTGCTAAAAAAATAAAGAGAAAAATAAACCAACAGGAAGAGTAGTGGTGGGAGGGAAGACGGAAAAAAAACAGCGAAATAAAACGGTTAAAAGTGATGGGACAAAAATAAACCGTGAATACTATTCAATCAACTCAGACATTAGATTCCAAATGATCAAATCAAAATTAATCAATTTTACCATAAATTGCTCAATCAAATTAATTAACCACCACCCTTCCCGCCACATTTTCTCTCTCTCGATCGACCTTCTTTCTCTAGGGTTCCCTGCCTCCGCCGCCACCGTCTTCCTCACCCGTTGCCGCCCCTCCGCCCCACCTGCCTCCTCCGACCACCGCCTAACCCCGCCCCCGGCGTCCTCCACCGATGCATCACCACTCTATGCGCGAGCCGCCGACCCTCCACGCGCATGCTCCTCCGCCGCCCCACGCACGCCGTCTGCCCCGAACGACTCTCCATGCCACACCTCAGATGTCGAAGGGTGTTGACTGTTGAGGATGCGCCGCCGGGGATGCATGTGCACGCGGGAGCTGCCGCCGCTGGGGGCGTGGACGCACACGCCAGCGGCCGCTTGCCTAGTCTCCGGCCACCACCAGGTTCTCCAGCGCATGGTCCTTTGTGTCCCCGAAAACTCCGTCGACGCCGATCTCGCCACTTTGCTCTCCCTCCACGACCAGAACCCAGAACAGAGGGCCGGTCATCCTCCAGCCATTGAGGCGTTCGAGTGGGTCAACGTTGATGCCATCGTTGACTGTTCCATTGCCTTGTGCTGGTAGGTAGCGTTTTCCCATTTTTATTCACGTACTGCTTCAGCTGAAGGATGGGTGTGTGGTACAGAAAGTTTTAAGTCTAGAATTACACATATAAAAATTCATTGCAGATTCATGGGGTTTCGTGTCAAACTCTATCAGATTAACTCATACATGGTCTAAATTGTACCTGAGGATTTATTGCAAATTCGTATCTGGTCTAACTTGTGTGTGTAACGCAATTGCAGTGTATGCAGATAGGAAGCAGCAATGGTCTCAAAAAAAGATAGGAGTCATGATAATTGAACTGAGTAGAGTACCCATGGTCCTGCCACGAGGGACTCGAAATTTGCAATCTCCTTAAGGAAAATATGCCCTAAAGGCAATAATAAAGTTGTTATTTATATTTCCTTATATCATGATAAATATTTATTATTCATGTTAGAATTGTATTAACCGGAAACTTAGTACATATGTGAATACATACACAAAACAGAGTGTCCCTAGTATGCCCCTACTTGACTAGCTCGTTAATAAAAAATGGTTAAGTTTCATAACCATAAACATGTGTTGTCATTTAATGAAATGATGTGATGGACAAAACCCATCTCTTAGTTTAGCATTATGATCATTTAGTTTTATTGCTATTGCTTTCTTCATGACTTATATATATTCCTTTGACTATGAGATTATGCAACTCCCGAATACCGGAGGAACACTTTGTGTGCTATCAAACATCACAACGTAACTGGGTGATTATAAAGATGCTCTACAGGTGTCTCCGATGGTGTTTGTTGAGTTGGCACAGATCAAGATTAGGATTTGTCACTCCATGTATCAGAGAGGTATCTCTGGCCCTCTCGGTAATGCACATCACTATAAGCCTTGCATGCAATGTGACTAATGAGTTAGTTACGAGATGATGCATTACAGAACGAGTAAATATACTTGCCGGTAACGAGATTGAACTAGGTATGATGATACCGACGATCGAATCTCGGGCAAGTAACATACCGATGACAAAGGGAATGACGTATGTTGTTATGTGGTTTGACCGATAATGATCTTCGTAGAATATGTAGGAGCCAATATGAGCATCCAGGTTCCGCTATTGGTTATTGACTCGAGATGTGTCTCCGTCATGTCTACATAGTTATCGATGACGATCTGTATTATGAGTTACGTGATTTGATGACCAAAGTTTATTCGGAGTCCTGAATGAGATCACGGACATGACGAGGAGTCTCGAAATGGTCGAGAGGTAAAGATTCATATATTGGAAGGCTATATTCGGGTATTTTTCAGAGAACCGGAGAGTTACGGGAATTCACTTGGGGAAGTATTGGGCCTTATTGGGTTTTAGTGGAAAGGAGAGAAGGGCCACAAGGGGAGGCAACGCTTCCCCCATGGGCTGGTCCAAATTGGACTAGGAGGGGGCGGCACCCCCCTCTGTCCTTCTTCCTCTCCTCCTCCTTCCCTCTCTCCACTTTTTGGAAAAGGAAGGGGACTCCAACTAGGATTGGGAATCCTAGTTGGACTCCCCTATAGGCGCGCCCCTCCTAGGCTGGCCTCCTCCTCCCTCCCTCCTTTATATACGAGGGAAGGGGGCACCCCAAAGACACACCAAAGTTGTTCTTTAGCCATGTGCGGTGACCTCCTCCACAGTTTTCCACCTCGGTCATATTGTCGTAGTGCTTAGGCGAAGCCCTGCGTCGGTAACTTCATCATCACCGTCAACACGCCATCGTGCTGACGTAACTCACCCACGGCCTCAACTGGATCAAGAGTACGAGGGACGTCACCGAGCTTAACGTGTGCAGATCGCGGAGGTGCGGTGCATTCGATACTTGATCGGTTGGATCGCGAAGACGTTTGATTACAACAACCACGTTACTAAACGCTTCCACTTTCGGTCTACGAGGGTACGTAGACACACTCTCCCCTCTCGTTGCTATGCATCTCCTAGATATATCTTGCGTGATCGTAGGAATTTTTTTGAAATACTGCGTTCCCCAACAGTGGTATCAGAGCCAGGTCTACGCGTAGATGTTATATGCACGAGTAGAACACAAAGAGTTGTTGGCGATAATAGTCATACTGCTTACCAGCAATGTCTTAATTTGATTCGGAGGTATTGTTGGATGAAGCGGCCCAGGCCGACATTACATGACCGCGTTCATGAGACTGGTTCTACCGACGTGCTTCGCACACAGGTGGCTAGTGGGTATCTGTTTCTCCAGTTTTAGTTGAATCGAGTTTGACTACGCCCGGTCCTTATTGAAGGTTAAAACATCACACTTGAAGAAAAATCGTTGTGGTTTTGATGCGTAGGTAAGAACGGTTCTTGCTAGAAGCCCGTAGCAGCCACGTAAAACTTGCAACAACAAAGTAGAGGACGTCTAACTTGTTTTTGCAGGGCATGCTGTAATGTGATATGGTCAAGACGTGATGAGATATAAGTTGTTGTATGAGATGATCATGTTTTGTTAAAGTTATCGGCAACTGGCAGAAGCCTTATGGTTGTCTCTTTATTGCATAAGATGCAAGAGCCATATAATTGCTTTACTTTATCGCTATGCGATAGCAATTGTTGCAAAAGCAATAGTTGGTGAGACAACCATGTAACGACACATTGATAGAGATCAAGATGATGGAGACCATGGTGTCATGCCGGTGACGATGGAGATCATGACGGTACTTTGGAGATGGAGATCAAAGGCACAGATGATGATGGCCATATCATATCACATATTTTGATTCCATGCGATGTTTATCTTTTATGCATCTTATTTTGCTTAGTACGACGGTAGCATTATGAGATGACCCCTTACTAAAATTTCAAGGTATAAGTGTTCTCCCTGAGTATGCACCATTGCGACAGTTAGTCGTGCTGAGACACCACGTGATGATCGGGTGTGATAAGCTCTACGTTCACATACAACGGGGGCAAGCCAGTTTTGCATGTGCATAATACTTGGGTTAAACTTGACAAGCCTAGCATATGCAGATATGGCCTCGGAACACTGGATACCGAAAGGTTGAACGTGAATCATATAGTAGATATGATCAACATAGAGATGTTCATGATTGAAGACTACTCCATCTCACGTGATGATCGGACATGGTTTAGTTGATATGGATCACGTGATCATTTAGATGACTCGAGGGATGTCTATCTAAGTGGGAGTTCTTAAGCATATGCAGACATGGTTTAGTTTTGCATATCTATGTTGTAGATCAATAGCTTGCGTATAGCTCCCCTGTTTTATTTTTGATATGTTCCTAGAGAAAAATAAGTTGAAAGATGATAGTAGCAATGATGCGGACTGGGTCCGTGATCTGAGGATTATCCTCATTGCTGCATAGAAGAATTATGTCCTTGATGCACCGCTAGGTGATGGACCTTTTGCAGGAGTAGATACAGACGTTATGAACGTTTGGCAAGCTCGGTATGATGACTACTTGATAGTTTAGTGCACCATGCTTTACGGCATAGAACTGGAACTTCAAAAAAAAAATTAAACGCCAAGGAGCATATAAGATGTTCCAAGAGCTGATTAATTGGTATTTCAGACTCATGCCCGAATTGAGAGGTATGAGACCTCTAACAAGTATTTTTCCTACAAGATGGAGGAGAATAGCTCACCCAGTGAGCATGTGCTCAGAATGTATGAGTACTACAATCACTTGAATCAAGTGGGAGTTAATCTTCTAGATAAGATAGTGATTGAAAAAGTTCTCTAGTCACTATCACCAAGTTACTGGAACTTCGTGATGAACTATAATATGCAAAGGATGACGAAAACGATTCCCCGAGCTCTTTGCGATGCTGAAATCGGCGAAATGTAGAAATTAAGAAAGGCATCAAGTGTTGATGGTTGACAAGACCACTAGTTTCATGTAAAAGGGCAAGGGAAAGAAAGTAAACTTCAAGAAGAATGGCAAGCAAGTTGCTCCTCTCATGAAGAAGCCCAAAGCTAGACCCAAGCCTGAAACTGAGTGCTTCTACTGCAAAGGAAATGGTCACTGGAAGCGGAACTGCCCCAAATACTTGGCGGATAAGAAGGATGGAAAGGTGAACAAATGTATATATGATATACATGTTATTGATGTGTAATTTACTAGTTTTCATAGTAGCCCTTGGGTATTTGATACTGGTTCAGTTGCTATGATTAGTAACTTGAAACAGGAGTTACAAAATGAACAAAGACTAGTTGAGGGCAAGGTGACGATGTGTGTTGGATTTTATTCCAAGGTTGATAAGATCACCATCGCACACTCCCTTTACCTTCGGGATTAGTATTGAACCTAAATAAATGTTATTTGGTATTTGCGTTGAGCATGAATATGATTGGATCATGTTTATTGCAATACAGTTCTTCATTTAAGTCAGAGTTGTTCTGTTTACATGAATAAATACCTTCTATGGTCATACACCCAATATAAATGGTTTATTGAATCTCGATCGTAGTGATACACATATTCATAATATTGAAGCCAAAAGATGCAAAGTTAATAATGATAGTGCAACTTATTTGTGGCACTGCCGTTTAGGTCATATTGGTGTAAAGCTCATGAAGAAACTTCATGCTGATGGGCTTTTTGGAATCACTTGATTATGAATCACTTGATACTTGTGAACCATGCCTCATGGGCAAGATGATTAAAACTCCGTTCTTCAGAACAATGGAGCGAGCCACTGACTTATTGGAAATAATAGATACTGATGTATGCAGTCCGATGAGTGTTAAGGCTCGCGGCGGGTATCATTATTTTCTGACCTTCACAGATGATTTGAGAAGATATGGGTATATCTACTTAACGAAACATAAGTCTGAAACATTTGAAAAGTTCAAAGAATTTCAGAGTGAAGTGGAAATCATCGTAACAAGAAAATAAAGTTTCTATGATCTGATCGCGGAGGCGAATATTTGAGTTACGAGTTTGGTCTTCATTTGAAACAATGTGGAATAGTTTCGTAGCTCACGCCACCTGGAACACCACAACGTAATGGTGTGTCCGAACGTCGTAACCGTACTTGATTAGATATGATGTGGTCTATGATGTCTCTTACCGATTTACCACTATAGTTTTGGGGTTATGCATTAGAGACAGTTGCATTCAAGTTAAATAGGGCGCCATCTAAATCCATTGAGACGACACCGTATGAACTATGGTTTGGCAAGAAACCTAAGCTGTTGTTTCTTAAAGTTTGGGGTTGCGATGCTTGTGTGAAAAAATTTCAAACTAATAAGCTCGAACTCAAATTGGAGAAGTGCGTCTTCATAGGATACCCAAAAGAAACTGTTGGGTACACCTTCTATCACAGATCCGAAGGCAAGATATTTGTTGCTAAGAATGGATCTTTCTAGAGAAGGAGTTTCTCTCAAAAGAAGTGAGTGGGAGGAAAGTAGAACTTGATGAGGTAATTGTACCTTCTCCCGAATTGGAAAGTAGTTCATCATAGAAATCAGTTCCAGTGATTCCTACACCAACTAGTGAGGAAGCTAATGATGATGATCATGAAACTTCAGATCAAGTTACTACCAAACCTCGTAGGTCAACCAGAGTACGATCCGCACCAGTGTGGTACGGTAATCCCTGTTCTGGAAGTCATATTACTAGACCATGGCGAACCTACGAACTATGAGGAAGCGATGATGAGCCCAAATTCCGCGAAATGGCTTGAGGCCATGAAATCTGAGATGGGATCCATGTATGAGAACAAAGTGTGGACTTTGATTGACTTGCCCGATGATCGGCGAGCCATTGAGAATAAATGGATCTTCAAGAGGAAGACAGACGCTGATAGTAGTGTTACTATCTACAAAGCTCGAATTGTCGCAAAAGGTTTTCGACAAAGTTCAAGGTGTTGACTACGATGAGATTTTCTCTCTTGTATCGATGCTTAAAAGTCTGTCCAAATCATGTTAGCAATTGCCGCATTTTATGAAATATGGCAAATCGATGCCAAAACTATATTCCTTAATGGATTTATTAAAGAAGAGTTGTATATGATGCAACCAGAAGGTTTTCTCAATCCTAATGGTGCTAACAAAGTGTGCAAGCTCTAGCGATCCATCTATGGACTGGTGCAAGCATCTCAGAGTCGGAATATAAGCTTTGATGAGTTGATCAAAGCATGTAGTTTTATACTGACTTGCGGTGAATCCTGTATTTACAAGAAAGTGAGTGGGATCACTACAACCTTTCTAATAAGTATATTTGAATGACATATTGTTGATCAGAAATGATGTAGAATTTTCTAGAAAGCATAAATGAGTGTTTGAAAGGAGTTTTCTGAAGAAAGACCTCGGTGAAGCTGCTTACATATTAAGCATCAAGATCTATAGATATAGATCAAGACGCTTGATATGTTTTTTCAATGAGTACATACCTTGACAAGATTTTGAAGTAGTTCAAAATGGAACAGACAAAGAAAGAGTTCTTGCCTGTGTGACAAGGTGTGAAGTTGATTAAAGACTCAAAACCCGCACTGTAGAAAATGCAAAGAGAATGAAAAGTCATTCCCTAGTCATAGGTTCTATAAAGTATGCTATGTTGTGTACCAGACCTATTGTGTACCTCACCATGAGTTTGGCAAGAGGGTACAATAGTGATCCAGGAGTGGATCACTGGACAGCGGTCAAAATTATCTTTAGTGGAATGAGGATATGTTTCTCGGTTATGGAGGTGATAAAGATTTCATCGTAAAGAGTTACGTCGATGCAAGCTTTAACACTGATCTGGATGACTCTGAGTCTCAATCTGGTTACATATTAAAAGTGGAAGCAAATAGCTAGAGTAGCTCCATGCAGAGCATTATAGACATAGAAATTTGCAAAATACATACGGATCTGAATGTGGCAGACCCGCTGACTAAACTTCTCTCACAAGCAAAACATGATCACACCTTAGTCCTCTTTGGGTGTTAATCACATGGCAATGTGAACTAGATTATTGACTCTAGTAAACCCTTTGGGTGTTGGTCACATAGTGATGTGAACTATTGATGTTAAATCACATGGCGATGTGAACTAGATTATTGACTCTAGTGCAAGTGGGAGACTGAAGGAAATATGCGCCCTAGAGGCAATAATAAAGTTGTTATTTATATTTCGTTATATCATGATAAATGTTTGTTGTTCATGCTAGAATTGTATTAACCGGAAACTTAGTACATGTGTGAATACATAGACAAAACAGAGTGTCCCTAGTATGCGTCTACTTGCTAGCTCGTTAATCAAAGATGGTTAAGTTGCCTAACCATAGACACATGTTGTCATTTGATGAACGGGATCACAACATTAGAGAATGATGTGATGGACAAGACCCATCCGCTAGCTTAGCATTATGATCATTTAGTTTTATTGCTATTGCTTTCTTCATGACTTATACATATTCCTCTGACTATGAGATTATGCAACTCTCGAATACCGGAGGAACACTTTGTGTGCTATCAAATCTCACAACGAAACTGGGTGATTATAAAGATGCTCTACAGGTGTCTCCGATGGTGTTTGTTGAGTTGGCATAGATCGAGATTAGGATTTGTCACTCAGTGTATCGGAGAGGTATCTTTGGGCCCTCTAGTTAATGCACATCACTATAAGCCTTGCAAGCAATGTGACTAATGAGTTAGTTACGGGATGATGCATTACGAAACGAGTAAAGAGAATTGCCGGTAATGAGATTGAACTAGGTATGATGATACTAACGATCGAATCTCGGGCAAGTAGCATACTGACGACAAAGGGAATGATGTATGTTGTTATGCGGTTTGACCGATAAAGATCTTCTTAGAATATGTAGGAGCTAATATGAGCATCCAGGTTCCTCTATTGGTTATTGACCGGAGATGTGTCTCCGTCATGTCTACATAGATCTCGAACCCATAGGGTCCGCACGCTTAACGTTCGATGACGATTTGTATTATGAGTTATGTGATTTGATGACCAAAGTTTGTTCGGAGTCCCGGATGAGATCACGGACATGACGAGGAGTCTCGAAATGGCTGAGAGGTAAATATTCATATATTGGAAGGCTATATTCGAACATCGGAAAGGTTTCAAGTGATTCGGGTATTTTTCAGAGAACCAGAGAGTTACAGGAATTCATCGGGGGAAGTATTGGGCCTTATTGGGCTTTAGTGGAAAGGAGAGAAGGGCCACAAGGGGAGGCAATGCTCCCCCATGGGCTGGCTCGAATTGGACTAGGAGGGGGCGGCGCCCCCTCTTTCCTTCTCCCTCTCCTCCTCCTTCCCTCTCTCCACCTCTTGGAAAAGGAAGGGGACTCCAACTAGGATTGGGAATCCTAGTTGGACTCCCCCTATAGGCGCGCCCCTCCTAGGCCGACCTCCTCCTCCTCACTCCTTCATATATGAGGGAAGGGGGCACCCCAAAGACACGCCAAAGTTGATCTTTAGCCGTGTGTGGTGCCCTCCTCTACAGTGTTCCACCTCGGTCATATTGTCGTAGTGCTTAGGCGAAGCCCTGCGTCGGTAACTTCATCATCACCGTCAACACGCTATCGTGCTGATGCAACTCACCCTCGGCCTCAATTGGATCAAGAGTACGAGGGATGTCACTGAGCTGAACGTGTGCAGATTGTGGAGGTGTCGTGCGTTCGGTACTTGATCGGTTGGATCGCGAAGATGTTCGACTACATCAACCGCGTTACTAAACGCTTCCACTTTCGGTCTACGAGGGTACGTAGACACACTCTCCCCTCGTGTTGCTATGCATCTCCTAGATAGATCTTGCGTGACCATAAGATTTTTTTTGAAATACTGCGTTTCCCAACACTCCTATGGTTTATATGATTTGTAGTTCAATATGGATGTCAGCATACCCACCACCTATCTCGCTATGTTGGTCACAGCCGAGCACTATGAACTTGTACAACTTTATTTAGACCCGTGCATATTACTTTTTTATCTCTTGAGCACCGTGAATTTGCACACGATCTAACCCATATGTATTATTGTTGTGGGTTCACTGAAGTACAGTCATACAGTTGATGATTGGTTCCCTTCTTTGTTGTCATGCCTTACCATTGGTATTGTTCCTGGCTTTCATATTGTCTTTTAGTTATATGTGCAGCCCGAGACATACCTGCTGATGCATCACCTTCTTCTGTCATGAAACTGCCTGATCTTAATGTCTTTTAGGTCATCTACTATATATTTTTTATGTATTCACACCCTTGCACAGTACCAAAGGCACATTCCCATGGATTAGGCTGGGCGCTCATCTTCTTCTGTGAGCTCACCGCTACGGCTTTAGTGGCCAACTAATCAATCAAAACAATGACCTCCGTGTGTTTGGTGCAATGCGCTTAGCCCCTTACACCCACTAGGAGTGGCAGCTGATACATATGGGTAAGCGCACATGCTTTTTTTGACTTTCCGTTTGTGTGCACGACAATAACTATCCGTATTTTTCATTTCTGATATAGTTTGAATATCCCTAGGATACCAAGAATGTAATTCATGGCTGAGATGGCTACAATTTTGATAGGAACCGGTTGAAGATATGTGTTATGGTTTTGTGGTTTGGCTATATTAATTATTCTTAGAAGGTTCATTTTAACTTAAAAACATCCTTAAGATGCAGAATCTTCTACACTGTTACATAAGCATGCTTTTTTATGTGTGTTTTAATTTTCAAATGGATCCCCCATTCTGATAATGCCATTTAAGGGATTTCGTGTAAGATATCGGTTCTTATCCCCTTCATTCTTTGGCTTGATCTGGCATTCCAATGCCTGAATGTTATGTTTCTTGTTTGAACTATGCTGTACCAAAAGGAACAGAAGGACACAAGCTTATCTAGGAGCAGAGGATATCGGTCACTGTCGGTGTTGCCAAGGGCATCCAGTTCTTGCATGGAAGAATCATACCCGATTTATTCAGGAATAATCTGAGGATCAGCAACATTCTTTTAGACCAGAACATGTCGCCAAAATTGCAGCTACAAAATTCCAATCCTAGGAGAGGCTACAAAACCTAAGGTACATTGGTTAATAGGCTTATTATTATTATTATTATTATTATTATTATTATTACACTATCACAGTTCTCCTAATTGTGATTTGTTATATATACACATCAGATTATAAATAATTTGTACAACCATACTTAGCTTGGTAAAAACGATTAGAAGTACCAAAATGCATTGGTTAATAGGCTTTTTTATTATTCACAAGAAAAAAAGGTTTTCTACAAAGCAAGCTCATGATACTTCAAAAGGCTATTCATCCCTTCATAATATGGTACATTGTGATGCTTCACGGGTTTTGAAAATTGATGATTATCATTGTGATACTCTTATTATTGGCAAATTGGCCCTAAATCCTAATCACATTATAATAGTTCATTACTTGATTCCTTACTTGTGTTAGTGTCTTGGGTGTGCATCAAAGAATCGTCGGTGCGGTGTACCAACATTATTACTTGATTCCTTAGTTGTGTTAGTTGCGCTCGATGCATTTGGCAAAGTATAATAACTGATGCAAACTTACTTTACATAGACTGGTATGGATGATCTCCACTTTCATTAATAGTAGATATGTTTTATGTTTTACTAGCATCATTCTTCACTTGATCTTCAGGTTCCAGCGACTTTTCAAACTTTTACTTGATGATGAGAAGTTCCTAATTTATTTTTCTTTCACTTGATCTTCAGGTTTACAGGGTTAATAATTGGGATCCATGTTTCAGCAACTTTGTAGAAGTGCGTTCACTTAGCTAGCTTTGTGGTCTCCATATTCACTTCATTCATATTATTTACTGTTTTCAGTGCACATGAGTGATATTACTAATTGTAGCTCTCATCTTGAGTTTACCACAACTTTTGACTGTGTCTACATATTGTGACATACAGTCCAGCATTAGTGTGTTATTCTAAATAGATCCTGGGCATATTTATATGATAAAAGTATATCAAAATATGCAACAATGTATGATAATTAATCTTTGGAAAAATATATGTGCATTGATCTATGATATTGCACAAGTTGTTCAAACGCCTGTGTCATTCTAGATAGATCTTATGCATATTTCTCATAGATTTTTTTGTTTAGCTACAATATGGATGAACTTGTTGAGCCATGACCTCATCGAAGACGGGGACAGCATTGCAAACGGTAGCGAGTAGCGGCGTCGTAGTCGGAGGCGAGTAAGAGGGTTGACAGGTGCGGATGGGGTGTCGTGGTTCATAGGAAATATCTTGTCGCTGGTCTGGTTTAGAGGGATGGTCGGAGGATGTGGCAAGCAGATCGGCCGGTGGTGGTTGGCGGTTCAAGAGGAGGAAGAGGATTGAGGTAGAAGACAAACAACTGAAGGAAATATGCCCTAGAGGCAATAATAAAGTTATTATTTATTTCCTTATATCATGATAAATGTTTATTATTCATGCTAGAATTGTATTAACCGGAAACATGATACATGTGTGAATACATAGACAAACAGAGTGTCACTAGTATGCCTCTACTTGACTAGCTCGTTGATCAAAGATGGTTATGTTTCCTAGCCATAGACAAAGAGTTGTCATTTGATTAACGAGATCACATCATTAGGAGAATGATGTGATTGACTTGACCCATTCTGTTAGCTTAGCACTTGATCGTTTAGTATGTTGCTATTGCTTTCTTCATGACTTATACATGTTCCTATGACTATGAGATTATGCAACTCCCGTTTACCGGAGGAACACTTTGTGTGCTACCAAATGTCACAACGTAACTAGGTGATTACAAAGGTGCTCTACAGGTGTCTCCTAAGGTACTTGTTGGGTTGGCGTATTTCGAGATTAGGATTTGTCACTCCGATTGTTGGAGAGGTATCTCTGGGCCCACTCGGTAATACACATCACTTAAGCCTTGCAAGAATTGCAACTAATGAGTTAGTTGCGGGATGATGTATTACGGAACGAGTAAAGAGACTTGCCGGTAACGAGATTGAACTAGGTATTGAGATATCGATGATCGAATCTCGGGCAAGTAACATACCGATGACAAAGGGAACAACGTATGTTGTTATGCGGTTTGACCGATAAAGATCTTCGTAGAATATGTGGGAGCCAATATGAGCATCTAGGTTCCGCTATTGGTTATTGACCGGAGACGTGTCTCGGTCATGTCTACATAGTTCTCGAACCCGTAGGGTCCGCACGCTTAAAGTTCGATGACGGTTATATTATGAGTTTATGTGTTTTTGATGTACCGAAGGTAGTTCGGAGTCCCGGATGTGATCACGGACATAACGAGGAGTCTCAAAATGGTCGAGACGTAAAGATCGATATATTGGACGACTATGTTCGGGCACCGGAATGGTTTCGGGGAGTTTCGGGCATATACCGGAGTACCGGGGGTTACCGGAACTCCCCGGGGAGACTAATGGGCCTATTGGGCCCTAGTGGAGAAGAGGAGGGGTGGCCAAGGGCAGCCGCGCGCCCCCTTCCCCCCAGTCCGAATTGGACAAGGAGGGGGGGCGCCCCCCTTTCCTTTCCCCCCTCTCTCCTTCCCTCTCCTCTCCTACTCCCACATGGAAAGGGGGAGTCCTACTCTCGGTGGGAGTAGGACTCCTCATGGGGCGTGCCTAGGGTGGACGGCCCCTCCTCCTCCTCCACTCCTTTATATACGGGGAGGGAGGCACCCCTTGGAGACACAACAATTGATCTCTTGGATCTCTTAGCCGTGTGCGATGCCCCCCTCCACCATAATCCACCTCGATAATATCGTAGCGGTGCTTAGGCGAAGCCCTGCATGGGTAGAACATCAGCATCATCACCACGCCGTCGTGCTGATGGAACTCTCCCTCAAAGCTCAGCTAGATCGGAGTTCGAGGGACGTCATCGAGTTGAACGTGTGCAGAACTCGGAGGTGCCGTGCGTTCGGTACTTGATCGGTCGAATCGTGAAGACGTATGACTACATCAACCGTGTTGTGCTAATGCTTCCGCTTTCGGTCTATGAGGGTACGTGGACACACTCTCCCCTCTCGTTGCTATGCATCACCATGATCTTGCGTGTGCGTAGGAATTTTTTTGAAATTACTACGTTCCCCAATAGTGGTATCCGAGCCAGGTTTTATGCGTTGATGTTATATGCACGAGTAGAACACAAGTGAGTTGTGGGCGATACAAGTCATACTGCTTACCAGCATGTCATACTTTGGTTCGGCGGTATTGTTGGATGAAACGGCCCGGATCGACATTACGTGTACGCTTACGCGAGACTGGTTCTACCGACGTGCTTTGCACACAGGTGGCTGGCGGGTGTCAGTTTCTCCAACTTTAGTTGAACCGAGTGTGGCTACGCTTGGTACTTGAGAAGGTTAAAACAACACTAACTTGACGAACTATCGTTGTGGTTTTGATGCGTAGGTAAGAACGGTTCTTGCTCAGCCCATAGCAGCCACGTAAAACTTACAACAACAAAGTAGAGGACGTCTAACTTGTTTTTGCAGGGCATGTTGTGATGTGATATGGTCAAGACATGATGCTATATTTTATTGCATGAGATGATCATGTTTTGTAACCGAGTTATCGGCAACTGGCAGAAGCCATATGGTTGTCGCTTTATTGTATGCAATGCAATCACCCTGTAATTGCTTTACTTTATCACTAAGCGGTAGCGATAGTTGTAGAAGCAATAGTTGGCGAGATGACAACGATGCTACGATGGAGATCAAGGTGTCGCGCCGGTGACAATGGCGATCATGACGGTGCTTCGGAGATGGAGATCACAAGCACAAGATGACGATGGCCATATCATATCACTTATATTGATTGCATGTGATGTTTATCTTTTATGCATCTTATTTTGCTTTGTTCGACGATAGCACTATAAGATGATCTCTCACTAAATTTCAAGATAAAAGTGTTCTCCCTGAGTATGCACCACTGGCAAAGTTCGTCGTGCCTAGACACCATGTGATGATCGGGTGTGATAAGCTCTACGTCCATCTACAACGGGTGCAAGCCAGTTTTGCACATGCAGAATACTCAGGTTAAACTTGACGAGCCTAGCATATGCAGATATGACCTCGGAACACTGAGACCGAAAGGTCGAGCGTGAATCATATAGTAGATATGATCAACATAGTGATGTTCACCATTGAAAACTACTCCATTTCATGTGATGATCGGTTATGGTTTAGTTGAATTGGATCACGTGATCACTTAGATGAATAGAGGGATGTCTATCTAAGTGGGAGTTCTTAAGTAATATGATTAATTGAACTTAAATTTATCATGAACTTAGTACCTAATAGTATTTTGCATGTCTATGTTTGTTGTAGATAGATGGCTCGTGTTGTTGTTCCGTTGAATTTTAATGCGTTCCTTGAGAAAGAAAAGTTGAAAGATGATGGTAGCAATTACACGGACTGGATCCATAATTTGAGGATTATCCTCATTGCTGCACAGAAGAATTACGTCCTGGAAGCACCGCTAGGTGCCAAACCTGCTGCAGGAGCAACACCAGATGTTATGAACGTCTAGCAGAGCAAAGCTGATGACTACTCGATAGTTCAGTGTGCCATGCTTTACAGCTTAGAACCGGGACTTCAATGACGTTTTGAACGTCATGGAGCATATGAGATGTTCCAGGAGTTGAAGTTAATATTTCAAGCAAATGCCCGGATTGAGAGATATGAAGTCTCCAATAAGTTCTACAGCTGCAAGATGGAGGAGAATAGTTCTGTCAGTGAGCACATACTCAGAATGTCTGGGGTATAACAATCACTTGATTCAACTGGGAGTTAATCTTCCGGATGATAGCGTCATTGACAGAATTCTTAAATCACTGCCACCAAGCTACAAGAGCTTCGTGATGAACTATAACATGCAAGGGATGGATAAGAAAATTCCCGAGCTCTTCGCAATGCTAAAGGCTGCGGAGGTAGAAATCAAGAAGGAGCATCAAGTGTTGATAGTCAATAAGACCACCAGTTTCAAGAAAAAGGGCAAAGGGAAGAAGAAGGGGAACTTCAAAAAGAACAAGAAACAAGTTGCTGCTCAAGAGAAGAAACCCAAGTCTGGACCTAAGCCTGAGACTGAGTGCTTCTACTGCAAGCAGACTGGTCACTGGAAGCGGAACTGCCCCAAGTATTTGGCGGATAAGAAGGATGGCAAGGTGAACAAAGGTATATGTGATATACATGTTATTGATGTGTACCTTACCAGAGCTCGCAGTAGCACCTGGGTATTTGATACTGGTTCTGTTGCTATTATTTGCAACTCAAAACAGGGACTATGGATTAAGCGAACACTGTCTAAGGACGAGGTGACGATGCGCATGGGAAATGGTTCCAAAGTCGATGTGATCACCCTCGGCACGCTACCTCTACACTTACCTTCGGGATTAGTTTTAGACCTAAATAATTGTTATTTGGTGCCAGCGTTGAGCATGAACATTATATCTGGATCTTGTTTAATGCGAGATGGTTATTCATTTAAATCTGAGAAGAATGGTTGTTCTATTTATATGAGTAATATCTTTTATGGTCATGCACCCTTGAAGAGTGGTCTATTTTTGATGAATCTCGATAGTAGTGATACACATATTCATAATGTTGAAGCCAAAAGAGGCAGAGTTGATAATGATAGTGCAACTTATTTGTGGCACCGCCGTTTGGGTCATATTGGTATAAAGCGCATGAAGAAACTCCATACTGATGGACTTTTGGAATGACTTGATTATGAATCACGTGGTACTTGCGAACCATGCCTCATGGGCAAGATGACTAAAACGCCGTTCTCCAGAACTATGGAGCGAGCAACTGATTTGTTGGAGATCATACATACTGATGTATGTGGTCCAATGAATGTTGAGGCTCGCGGCGGGTATCGTTATTTTCTCACCTTCACAGATGATTTAAGCAGATATGGGTATATCTACTTAATGAAACATAAGTCTGAAACATCTGAAAAGTTCAAATAATTTCAGAGTGAAGTTGAAAATCATCATAACAAGAAAATAAAGTTTCTACGATCTGATCGTGGAGGAGAATATTTGAGTTATGAATTTGGTCTACATTTGAAACAATGCAGAATAGTTTCGCAACTCACGCCACCCAGAACACCACAGCGTAATGGTGTGTCCAAATGTCGTAATCATACTTTACTAGATATGGTGCGATCTATGATGTCTCTTACTGATTTACCGCTATCATTTTGGGGTTATGCTTTAGAGACGGCCGCATTCACGTTAAATAGGGCACCATCAAAATCCGTTGAGATGACACCTTATGAACTATGGTTTGGCAAGAAACCAAAGTTGTCGTTTCTTAAAGTTTGGGGCTGCGATGCTTATGTGAAAAAGTTTCAACCTGATAAGCTCGAACCCAAATCGGAGAAATGTGTCTTCATAGGATACACAAAGGAAACTGTTGGGTACACCTTCTATCACAGATTCGAAGGCAAAACATTCATTGCTAAGAATGGATCCTTTCTAGAGAAGGAGTTTCTCTCGAAAGAAGTGAGTGGGAGGAAAGTAGAACTTGATGAGGTAACAGTACCTGCTCCCTTATTGGAAAGTAGTTCATCACAGAAACCGGTTCCTGTGATGTCTACACCAATTAGTGAGGAAGTTAATGATGATGATCATGAAACTTAAGATCAAGTTGTTACTGAACCTCGTAGGTCAACCAGAGTAAGATCCGCACCAGAGTGGTATGGTAATCATGTTCTGGAGGTTATGTTACTAGACCATGACGAACCTACGAACTATGAAGAAGCGATGGCGAGCCCAGATTCCGCAAAATGGCTTGAGGCCATGAAATCTGAGATGGGATCCATGTATGAGAACAAAGTGTGGACTTTGATTGACTTGCCAGATGATCGGCAAGCCATCGAGAATAAATGGATCTTCAAGAAGAAGACTGACGCTAACGGTAATGTTACTGTCTATAAAGCTCGACTTGTTGCAAAAGGTTTTCGACAAGTTCAAGGGATTGACTACGATGAGACCTTCTCACCCGTAGCAATGCTTAAGTCTGTCCGAATCATGTTAGCAATTGCCGCATTTTATGATTATGAAATTTGGCAAATGGATGTCAAAACTGCATTCCTGAATGGATTTCTGGAAGAAGAGTTGTATATGATGCAACCGGATGAAGGATATGTTTCTCGTTTATGGAGGTGACAAAGAGCTTGTCGTAAATGGTTACATCGATGCAAGCTTTGACGCTGATCCGGACGATTCTAAATCGCAAACCGGATATGTATTTTTATTAAACGGTGGAGCTGTCAGTTGGTGCAGTTCTAAACAAAGCGTCGTAGCGGGATTTGCATGTGAAGCGGAGTACATAGCTGTTTCAGAAGCAGCAAATGAAGGAGTCTGGATGAAGGAGTTCATATCCGATCTAGGTGTCATACCTAGTACATCGGGTCCAATGAAAATCTTTTGTGACAATACTGGTGCAATTGCTTTGGCAAAGGAATCCAGATTTCACAAGAGAACCAAGCACATCAGGAGATGCTTCAACTCCATCCGGGATCAAGTCCAGGTGGGAGACGTAGAGATTTGCAAGATACATACGGATCTGAATGTTGTAGACCCGTTAACTAAGCCTCTTCCACGAGCAAAACATGATCAGCACCAAGGCTCCATGGGTGTTAGAATCATTACTGTGTAATCTAGATTATTGACTCTAGTGCAAGTGGGAGACTGAAGGAAATATGCCCTGGAGGCAAAAATAAAGTTATTATTTATTTCCTTATATCATGATAAATGTTTATTATTCATGCTAGAATTGTATTAACCAGAAACATGATACATGTGTGAATACATAGACAAACAGAGTGTCACTAGTATGCCTCTACTTGACTAGCTCGTTGATCAAAGATGGTTATGTTTCCTAGCCATAGACAAAGAGTTGTCATTTGATTAACGAGATCACATCATTAGGAGAATGATGTGATTGACTTGACCCATTCCGTTAGCTTAGAACTTGATCGTTTAGTATGTTGCTATTGCTTTCTTCATGACTTATACATGTTCCTATGACTATGAGATTATGCAACTCCCGTTTACCGGAAGAACACTTTGTGTGCTACCAAATGTCACAACGTAACTGGGTGATTATAAAGGTGCTCCGAAGGTACTTGTTGGGTTGGCATATTTCGAGATTAGGATTTGTCACTCCGATTGTCGGAGAGGTATCTCTGGGCCCACTCGATAATACACATCACTTAAGCCTTGCAAGCATTGCAACTAATGACTTAGTTGCGGGATGATGTATTACGGAACGAGTAAAGAGACTTGCCGGTAACGAGATTGAACTAGGTATTGGGATATCGACGATCGAATCTCGGGCAAGTAACATACCGATGACAAAGGGAACAACATATGTTGTTATGCGGTTTGACCGATAAAGATCTTCGGAGAATATGTGCCAATATGAGCATCTAGGTTCCGCTATTGGTTATTGACCGGAGACGTGTCTCGGTCATGTCTACATAGTTATCGAACCCGTAGGGTCCGCACACTTAAAGTTCGATGATGGTTATATTATGAGTTTATGTGTTTTTGATGTACCGAAGGTAGTTCGGAGTCCCGGATATGATCACGGAAATAACGAGGAGTCTCGAAATGGTCGAGACATAAAGATCGATATATTGGACGACTATGTTTGGACATGGGAATGGTTTCAGGGAGTTTCAGGCATATACCGGAGTACCGGGGGGTTACTTGAAACCCCCGGGGAGACTAATGGGCCTATTGGGCCCTAGTGGAGAAGAGGAGGGGCGGCCAAGGGCAGCAGCGCACCCCCTTACCCCTAGTCCGAATTGGACAAGGAGGGGGGCGCCCCCCTTTCCTTTCCCCCTCTCTGTCCTTCCCTCTCCTCTCCTACTCCCACATGGAAAGGGGGAGTCCTACTCCCGGTGGGAGTAGGACTCCTCATGGGGCGTGCCCTAGGGTGGCCGGCCTCCTCCTCCTCCTCCACTCCTTTATATACGGGGAGGGAGGCACCCTTTAGCCGTGTGCGGTGCCCCCCTCCACCATAATCCACCTCGATAATATCGTAGCGGTGCTTAGGCGAAGCCCTGCGTCGGTAGAACATCATCATCGTCACCATGCCATCATGCTGACGGAACTCTCCCTCAAAACTCGACTGGATCGGAGTTCGAGGGACATCATCAAGTTTAACGTGTGCAGAACTCAGAGGTGCCGTGCGTTCGGTACTTGACCGGTCGGGTCATGAAGACATACGACTACATCAACCGCGTTGTTCTAACGCTTTCGCTTTCGGTCTATGAGGGTACATGGACACACTCTCCCCTCTCGTTGCCATGCATCACCATTATCTTGCGTGTGCGTAGGAATTTTTTTGAAATTACTACATTCCCCAACAACAACAACCATCCGATGAAGATGCAACGTCACTAGAGTGGTGGCGTCGCAGTCAAAGGCGGGAAGAGGGTGGACAGGTGCAGTCCATGTGCGATGGTTCACCGAAAAATTCTGGTTGCAGGGGTAGTCCAAAGGGGTGGATGAGGGTGTTAGCTGGTGGTAGTTGGCTTCTTAGGAGGAAGAGGCTGGAGGTGGGAAACAACAACCATCCGGTGAAGATCCAACGGCCCAGAAAAATTGACTTGCGTAAAAAAATCAATCGACTTATGTATGGCCACACCCTTGAACCGAGCAATGGCCATTTTTGACGAGACACGCCTTTCTTTGGATGCATGTGAGAGGTTACAACAGTTAATGCTTGAAAAGAGTGGAGTAGGTATATAAGCATATAAGAAAGGCTTTACAAACTATCAACTTTATGCTTTACAATTTATTGTTGTTTTTAATTATTGAGCGTCCATGATCCAAGACAATATAATCTATCTCATGTCAAAGAGAACCCTGAAGTGCGTGAATACTATTGAATTACTAAAATATGTATACCTCCATTGCAACATTGCAACGTACATACAATGCATATTCATACATTCCCCCGTAGTAATGCATGTACATCCCGGTTACAACGCACAGACAACGCAGGTGGGGATGACATAGGAGGTGTTCAAGCTGAGTGAATGGCATGCACGCTGTGGCGGCAAAATTCTTCTACGAGGAGAAAAGGACTCATGCCCTATAGGTAACATCACATCATTCAGGCAAGTTAAACGCACTTGTCAAAATGCCCATTTCATAATACTTTGCTGTAACAATAAACAACTGCAGTATAAATTGTTCTTATACAAACAAGGGATTGGTTATTTCCTTCTATGTGTTAAAGAAGATTACGATTGAACAAAGCACTCTGGAAACATGATGCTAGCTGCCAACATGATCAGATTGTGAAGTATTTTTTATGATGTGAAATCTAAAGCTGTAAGCGTATATGCCATGATATTTTTTCTCCTATAACCTTCTCGTTTATCTCTTAGTAAATGTGGCAGTTTTTAATTTGGATTGTTTCTTGTAAGTTTTTATTGACAGCAAGAATTGATAACTGTTCTTAATCGCTGGTGGGATTAACTAGCCCACCTGGATTTGAGTGTCTGGGAACAACAATGTCAAAGCTGCAGAAATATGAAGTTACTTTACCTGTAAATGTGTCAAAGCTGCAGAAATATGAAGTTACTTTACCTATAAATGTGTCAAAGAAAGTTATGGTTTGTCGGTATTGGTGTGAGGGGAGAGATCGAGGGAGGGAGAGAGGTCATGCAGGTATTTATACATTGGTAGGACAACCACGTCCTGAAATGTAAATGTGATTTGATGGTAAGTCATCATTTTGTTTGTTCCCAATCTTTCAGACACCATAACTTTCATATCAAATGTGTCGTAGAAATGTTCTTTGATAAATATGCTTTTAGCTTCTAATATTTGAGTATGGTTGTAAATTAATACAATCACATATCACTCCGAAAAACATTTTTAGTTGGGGAGGAAGAAAGAAAGAAAGAAAGAGCACTTTAACAATAAAAGGGAAATCACCAATGCAGCCCGTTGCAACGCACGGGCATTCTACTAGTATATAGGACAACACTATTATGATCATGGTATTAGATTAGCTATTGGGATCACAGCCAGCCTATATAGGCCATGTTTGGTTCGGCTGTGGATTTCTAAGAGCAGATGTGGAAAATCTGCCGTGGAAAACAGGTGTGGAAAATCTGATGTGAAAAAGATGTAGGTCATTTGGCAAACCAGATGATACAACCTTTTCAGATTTTGGCCCGCAGCGGAATCAGATTTTGGAAAGCATGTCCTGAGCTGCTTCCGCTTTTCGTTCAGATTTTGGCAGCGGATTTCTGGAATCGAATTCTGCTGGGTTCGTCCTTTGATTCAGATTTTGTTGTGCGGTAGTGAAATCCGTCGATAAAAGCTGAACCAAACAGGGCTATAGACGGGCGCGAGGTCCTCCTGAACTCGACCAAACAAAAAAAGCTGACTGCTCTGACCCGCACCTCCAGCACCTCTCAATCCCCACCTCTAGCACCTCGATCCCCACCCAGCCGCGACCCTCCTCCCTCACCCGCCAGCGCAGCCTGTAACCCGCGTGTCGGGATCCGATCCCCAACCACCGCCCACCCACCGATGACCCTCCTCCCTCACCAGCCGCCGGGAACCACCCAAGCACCACCGCCGCAGCCTGTAACCCACGCATTGGGATCTAGCCGCCGACGCGTGGTTCCCCACTCGCCGCCGCCGTGAGCCACTGTTGCTTCACCACCGGCTGGCTGCGCCTCCACCCGCCGCCACCGTGGATCCACAACGCCACCACCCGAGCAACCACCGAGACCCTGCATCTCGCGCACCACCGTGGGCCATTGATCCCGTGTGCTGCCTCCTGATTCTGGATCCCGCCCAGTTCAATTATTGCTACGGGGCCGTCGTCGTTGCCCATGGCTACCTACTGCGTCGAGGACATTCAGAGGCCATGAATCCAGCGGATGCTAGCATGTGGGAGGTGCTGCTGCTCCGGTGAGCTACTCCATCACTGAGCACAGCACATCACGGGCGGCCTCCTCCCTCTCCTTCTGTCCTTCATGCACGGTCCATCTTGACCCTCCCAAGGAATGTCCATCCCTGCAGCGACCCATCACCAGGTACGCCCCTCTTGAAGCCTAGTGCCGCCGCACGATGCGTTGTCATGCAAAGTGCCTTCACACACCGATCCGCCCCAAGGACGAGGCCCCCGACGATTCGCCTACGCCCCAGGCTGCAGTCCAACTTCTCCGCCATTGGCATGACATGAACCACCACACCGCTCTGCTGAATTAACCAGTGGGTTCTTTATTGCTTGTGCAAGCAACCCACTAGGGAGCTGATGTGTGTGTCGCTGGGAGGATGTGGAGCGTGGAGGCGACCAGTACAGGACCTGTTGCAGACTGCCGGAGCGGTCGGAGCCGCCCACGGTGCTCTGCCACTGGCTGCTCCATAGCCGATATGGCCTGCTGCGGCTCACTGCGTTCATGAGCTAGCTTTGTGTTGGGTCCTGGATGTGTGCGGGTGCTAATGATGAGTGTGTACTCCATGTGTACACGAACAGAAGAAGTTTCAGATCTTGTGCTTGCTCGTGTGCAACACAACTATTTGTGTTTATGCCCCAAAGGAGAACAAGGTTTTGTTTTTTAACTGTTTTTTAACACACAAGTTTGCCCACCAATGCGCACAAAGACGTGCACGCACAAAAAAAATTGTGGATGAGAAGTTCAAAATGTTTGCATTAGGAAAAACACACACCTTGGTTGTCAAAATATAAAGAGGCGAACACACACAAAAACTGTGACAACCCGAGCAAGTACAAAATGTTCCATTCTAGAACATCATGTAATTAAGTTAAAAGTGATAGTATGAGAAAGTGAAAATTGCACACTCCCTCAAAAATTAAAGAGAAAAAAATGGATTTCCTTGTTTCTACGAAAAAACCTTGAGGTTCAAATTTAAATAACGGCGAATTTCAATGTTTATTACAATAGCAAGAAGGCCAACTTAAAAAACCGAGCAATTCAAAAAGTTTTAAAAAGCAGATTTTCTCTCTTAAAAAAAGACCTAGAAGTTCAACTTTAAATAATTAAGTAGTTCGATATTTATTACATAACTAGACGTTCTCCGTTACTAATGAATAACACCAAGAAGTCCTAATTAAAAATGTGAAGCTGTTTGATGTTTATAAAAACTCAGTTTTTTCCGAGTACTAAAGATCAAAACCAAGAAGTTCAATTTTTAAAAACGGAGTAGTTCAATGTATGTAAAAAACTAAGGTTTTCTCATTATTATAGAATAAAACCAAGAAGTTCAACTCAAAAAAGCGGAGCAGTTTGATATTTATTTGAATAATCAGATTTTTCTAGTTACTAAAGAATAAAACAAATAAGTTCAATTTGAAATAGCGAAGAAGTTCGGTGTTTCTAAAAAAACTTCAATTTTCACATTTATAAAAAAGCCGCACCACTCAACCGCCGCACCACCCAACCGCCGCCGTCTCCTCCCCAACCACCAACACCTCCCCAGTTCAGCTACCACCACGCGCCGGCCCGATCCCTTCTGAAATCCCCCCACGCGCCCTCCACCTCGACCACCTCCGTCGCCACCCTTTGCCTCGGCCACCTCCTCTGCCGCCCTCCGCCCCCGGTCAGCCACCTCCATCGTGCCGACCACGTTTGCCGCCACCCTTGCCCAAACCACCTCTGCAGCCACCCGCCACCAATCTCCACTCCAACGCGACCTGCCCTCCCATCCGACCTGACCATCCCTCCCTTCAGACGTGACCTGCCGCGCTCACCTCCAGCGCACCCCCGTCCTCCCATCCCACCATGAGCAATCTCTCCTCCAGCACGACTGAGGGAGTCATGGATTAGGGGGTATCCGGACAGCCGGACTATATCCGTTGGCCGGACTGTTGGACTATGAAGATACAAGATTAAAGACTTCGTCCCGTGTCCGGATGAGACTCTCCTTGGCGTGGAAGGCAAGCTTGGCAATACGGATATGTAGATCTCCTTCCTTATAACCGACTCTGTGTAACCCTAGCCCCCTCCGGTGTCTATATAAACCGGAGGGGTTTTAGTCCGTAGGACAACATACAATCATACCATAGGCTAGCTTCTAGGGTTTAGCCTCTCTGATCTCGTGGCAGATCAACTATTATACTACTCATATTATCAAGAATAATCAAGCAGGACGTAGGGTTTTACCTCCATCAAGAGGGCCCGAACCTGGGTAAAACATCATGTCCCCTGCCTCCTGTTACCATCCGCCTTAGACGCACAGTTCGGGACCCCCTACCCGAGATCTGCCGGTTTTGACACCGACGTTGGTGCTTTCATTGAGAGTTCCTCTGTGTCGTCACCGTTAGGCTTGATGGCTCCTTCGATCATCGATAGCGATGCAGTCCAGGGTGAGACTTTTCTCCCCGGACAGATCTTTGTATTCGGCGGCTTCGCACCGCGGGCAACCTCGCTTGGCCATCTGGAGCAGATCGAGAGTTACGCCCCTGGCCACCAGGTAAGGTTTGGAAGCTTAAACTACACGGTCGACATCCGCGGAGACTTGATCTTCGACGGATTCGAGCCCCTGCCGAGTGCGCCACACGGTCATGATGAGCATGATCTAGCTCTACCATCGGACAGTGTTCAGGAGATCGCACCGGCAACCGCTCCGACCCTCAATTCGGAGCCAATTGCGCCATCCATGGATGGGTGGATAGACCCCGCCACGGAGGCCGTATTCTCAGCGGCAATCGAGCCGAGTATCGACCTTACCCTTCACGGGAGCCGTTACGCCGAACTACCGGATTCTTCCCCGGCCATGGACTCCGAACCGCCTGCGCCCGTGTCTATCGAACCCAACTGGGCGCTGATCATGGAGTTCACCTCCGCGGATATCTTTCAGCACTCGCCCTTCGGTGACATACTGAACTCATTAAGGTCTCTCTCCCTATCAGGAGAGTCCTAGCCGAACTATGTTTGGCAGGATTGGGATGCGGATGACGAAGAAATTTGCCGCCCACCCACCACCCACTTAGTAGCCACCGTCGACAATTTGACCGACATGCTCGACTTCGAACCCGAAGACATCGACGGTATGGACGACGATGCGGGAGATGAAGAGGAACCACTGCCCACAGGGCACTGGACAGCCACCTCATCATATGATATATACATGGTGGACACACCCAAAGAAGGCAATGGCGATGAGACAGCGGAGGATGACCCCTCCAAGAAGCAACCCAAGCGCCGGCGTCAGCGGCGCCGCTCTAAGTCTCGCCAAAGCAAAAGCGGTGACACCGGCACAGGAGATAACAACACTCCAGACAGTGCCGAAGACGACAACAATCCCCTCCAGCAAGATTTAGAGCAGGAGGATGGAGAAGCCAGCCCTCCCGAGAGAGCGGCATATGGAGAGGCGGAGGATGATAATTACATGCCTCCCTCCGAAGACGAGGGAAGCCTCGACGATGACGAATTCGTCGTGCCGGAGGATCCCGCCAAACAAGAGCGCTTCAAGCGCCGGCTTGTAGCCACGGCAAATAGCCTTAAGAAAAAGCAGCAGCAGCTTCAAGTTGAACAAGATTTGCTAGCTGACAGATGGACTGAAGTCCTTGCGGCCGAGGAATATGAACTCGAACGCCCCTCCAAGAGTTACCCAAAGCGCGGGTTGCTACCCCGACTGGAGGAGGAAGCATTAAAACCTACATCTCCAGCATATGACGCGGCTGATTGGCCACCTCGTGGCCGCGACAGAGAGGCATTTCAGCCAAAAACTCAGCCCGCACCCCGACGCCACTCAAATAAAAATGACAAGGCACGGGGAAACACGCTAGACCTGCGAGACGTATTGGAGGACAAAGCAAAACACGCAAGATCGATCTACGGATCACGAGGGCGCGCCACTACGCGAGACGATAACCGTCATGCCGGATACAGTAAAAGTAAATATGGCCAGGCCGAACACAGCGGACAAGACTCATTCGAGCTGCGTCGCGACATAGCCCACTATAGAGGTGCCGCACACCCCATATGCTTCACAGATGAAGTAATGGATCACCAAATCCCAGAGGGTTTCAAACCCGTAAATATCGAATCATACGACGACACAACAGATCCCGCGGTATGGATCGAGGACTTCCTCCTGCACATCCACATGGCCCGCGGTGATGATCTACACACCATCAAATACCTCCCACTCAAGCTCAAAGGAACAGCTCGGCATTTGCTCAACAGCCTGCCAGCAGAATCCATTGGCTGTTGGGAAGATCTGGAAGCCGCATTCCTCGACAACTTCCAGGGCACTTATGTGCGACCACCAGATGCCGATGACTTGAGCCACATAATTCAGCAGCCAGAGAAATCGGCCAGGCAATTCTGGACACGGTTCCTGACAAAGAAAATTCAAATCGTCGACTGTCCGGATGCAGAGGCCCTAGCAGCTTCTAAGCACAACATCCGCGACGAGTGGCTCGCCCGGCACCTTGGCCAGGAAAAACCGAAATCTATGGCAGCCCTCACGACACTCATGACCCGCTTTTGCGCGGGAGAAGACAGCTGGCTGGCTCGCAGCAATAACATACCAAAGAACCACGGTACTTCAGATACCAAGGATAGCAATGGCAGGTCACGTTGCAACAAACATAAGCGCCGCGTCAATAGCGACAATAGCAAGGATACGGCAATCAATGCCGGATTCAGAGGCTCTAAACCCGGTCAGCGGAAAAAGCCATTCAAAAGAAGCACTCCGGGCCCGTCCAGTTTGGACCGTATACTCGATCGCTCGTGCCAAATACATGGCACCCCCGACAAGCCAGCCAACCACACCAACAGGGAACGTTGGGTGTTCAAGCAGGCCGGCAAGTTAAACGCCGAAAACAAAGATAAAGGGCTACATAGCGATGACGAGGAGGAGCCCCGGCAGCTGAACACCGGAGGGCAGAAGAGGTTCCCCCCACAAGTGCGGACGGTGAACATGATATACGCAACCCACATCCCCAAGAGGGAGCGGAAGCGTGCGTTAAGGGATGTATATGCGTTGGAGCCAGTCACCCCAAAGTTCAACCCATGGTCCTCCTGTCCGATCACCTTCGATCGTAAGGACCATCCCACTAGTATCCGTCATGGCGGATTCGCCGCACTGGTCCTAGACCAAATCATCGACGGATTTCACCACACTCGTGTCCTTATGGACGGCGGCAGCAGCCTGGACCTGCTTTATCAGGACACAGTGCGCAAAATGGGTATAGACCCCTCAAGGATCAAACCCACAAAAACGACCTTCAAAGGCGTCATACCAGGTGTAGAGGCCCATTGCATAGGCTCAGTCACACTGGAAGTAGTCTTCGGATCCCCGGATAACTTCCGGAGCGAGGAGTTAATCTTCGATATAGTCCCATCCCGCAGCGGCTATCATGCACTGCTCGGGCGAACCGCATTTGCGAGATTCAACGCAGTACCGCACTATGCATATCTTAAGCTCAAGATGCCAGGACCTCGGGGGGTCATAACAGTCAATGGGAACACAAAGCGCTCTCTCCGCACGGAGGAGCACACTGTGGCCCTTGCAGCAGAAGTGCAGAGCAGCCTCTTAAGGCAATCCACCAGTTCGGCGATTAAAGACCCGGACACCTTCAAGCGCGCCCAGAGTAATCGGCAACAAGACCGCTTGGCACGTTTCGAGCTCGCATAGCAATGCGGCCCCACCCCAGTACCAGCCAAACGACAAAATCCGTGCCACGCGTACATAATTACGCATTGAAAATACCATGGGCACAGGTGGGGAGGGGGCACGACTACGGCACGCCCCAAGACGCGGCTCAACCGCACTAGGGGCTTCCCGCTTTGTTATTTTTCTCTCTTTCAGGACTTTAATCTCTGGAAACCCCGTCCGGCAGTACGATCGCCGGACACACGATGCAACAACCAAGGAGGCAGAAAGCTACGTCGCACCATGGAACTCCCAGGTGGTCTCTGATAACGAGTGAAATACTTGCTTTAAATACCATTCCTCAGGTTGCCCTTGGAGGGGACATCTCAAATAGTCCTACTTTTTGCTTATCGCACTACTTGTATCATTCTACTTCGACGCACCTTTTTGAATAAACAATGCATAGCACTAGACTATTACTGCATTCTCTATTCCTTTTATATATATATATGTTCATTCACAACATTCAGCACCCGTACACTCTGGTACAGCCAATACGCTAGGGGCTTAAGCATACCCCAAAATATGGCGTGAGAAGTCCGAACACTTTCGACAGTGCGGCACCCTGAACTTATAGCATTATATGCATTAGCTCCGAATCATGTCTTGGGTCAATAGTTGGGTTTGCCCGGCTCCCATGTTTTGGTACCTTACGTTCCACTATATCGGCTAAGATAGCACTGGGAGAACTACTGCAATTGTGGCCCAGTTCATCTGGGCTAAGCACCTCAGTAGAGAAATCTAAAACTGACTGTCATGATAAGGCGAGAGCCAGTCGCTGTTCGAGAGGTCTCGAGTCCCTATAGACTTATGCCGCTTAGGGCGAGGAGTGGGCTTTGTCCGGCTTAGGCGTGTATAGCGCCCCGAATTCGGCCTTCCGAATACTAGGGGCTTCGCCAAAATTTAAAATTGTAGACTTCTATGGCTAAGTGAGAGTGATAAAGCATTATAGTACGATTGCCTTGTTCGTTGAGCTGAGCACCTCCCTCAAAGGACCCAACATTGGGAAAAAGAGTGCTCAGATTTATCCCGAACACCCCAGCACTCATGGCATGGGGGCAGAAGCCGACGACTGGCCATCTCTCAGATTTGATAAACAGCCGCATAGAAGGTAATATTTTAAATTTAAACAAGCGTTGCATAGCGCATATGAACAAGTTTTCATAATACAGGATCACACGAGCGAGTTCATTCAAATATTACATCCTTCGCACACTCGTCCGCCACAAGACGGGCACCCTTCAGGACACCCTCATAATACATCTCAGGGTGGCGATGCTCCTTGCCCTGCGGCGGCCCCTCCTTCACCAGCTTCTCGGCATCCATCTTGGCCCAGTGCACCTTCGCACGGGCAAAGGCCCGACGTGCACCTTCGATGCAGACGGACCGCTTTATGACCTCCAGCCATGGGTAGGCATCCGCAAGCCGCCTCACCAGGCCGAAGTAGCTATTGGGAAGGGAGTCGCCAGGCCACATCCGGACTATAAGGCCTCTCATGGCCTGTTCGGCCGCCTTGTGCAGCTCGACCAGTTGCTTCAGCTGGTCGCTCATAGGCATCGGAGGTTCGGTCCCAGTATACTGAGACCAGAACAACTTCTCTGTCGAGCTTCCCTCCTCGGCCTGGTAATATTTCGCGGCATCCGACACGCTGTGGGGCAAATCTGCGAATGCTCCTGGAGAGCTCCGGACTCGGGTAAGTAACAAGTAATTTACTTTCACATGCTTGCTTTGCATATTGAATGCCTTAACCGCCGCTATCTTCCTCGTCGCCTCAATTTCCTAGAGGGCCTTTTGGGCTTCAAACTTGGCATGCTTTGTGCTCTCAAGGGCCGCGGCAAGCTCGGACTCTCGCCTCTTTGAGTCAAGCTCCAAAGCCTCGTGCTTCTTCACGAGAGCCTGGAGCTCTTGCTGCACCTCGCCCACCCGTGCCTCTTGATTTTCCCGCTCGGTGCACTCCTTGGCCGCTTTATTTTCGGCCTCGGACAACGCTTGCTTCAGGGTCGCCACTTCGGTCGTGGCCCCTGGCACATCCGTGATGATCCTGTCATTTCGCAACCGCATCTTTCTTACCTTTGTTCACCTCGAGCTGCCTCTTGGCAAGACCGAGCTATTTCTCGGACCGCTTGAGGTTCTGCCTTAGTGCAGCGACCTCCGCAGTCAGTGCGGTAGAGGTCAGCAGCGAAGCCTGCATAGGCATACAGACATACTTATATTAGACTCCTACAGATATTATTTGATCCTCTATTCGGCTTTTCTTTGTGAACACCAAACAGAGCATCAGGGGCTACTGTCTATGTGGTAATATTTTCCCTATATTTTAAATAATTACCTCAAAGCCTATTAGAAGGCTGGCACAGGCTTCAGTCAGTCCGCTCTTGGCGGACTGAACCTTCTTGATCACCGAACTCATAATAATGCGGTGCTCTTCGTCGATGGAAGCGCCGCGAAGCGCTCCCAGCAGGTCGTCCGGTGCCTCTGGATGGACAGAGGTCACCGACACGGACGGCTTGCCCCTCTTGGAAGGGGGCCGCCTGCCCGAGTCTGGAACCACTGGAGGTTCCGACGCGGTGTTCGGCTGAGGGATGAACTTGGAGCCCCTGGGAGCCTTGCTCCCTTTGCTCCTGGAGTCCGGAAGGTCGCCTTCAGGCGCCTCCAGGACTGTCTCCCCCCGGCTCGGTGCCCCTTGAGACAATACCTCAGCGTTGTCCGTAGGGCAAGGAGAGGAGGCGGTTGGAAGTGTATCACTATTCATGTCCGAGAGTCCAAGGAACCGTCATACGATGATACGTCGATACGGGATTGGGGCGGACTGCATAATCATATTCGACGTTCGGAGAAGCGGTGCGACAAAAGTATGCTATGAGTTACTCTGGTATCAGAATACTTACGACTTCGCCAGGGGCTTGGCCCTGAGCAGCCACTCGTCTTCGCCGTCAGCGGCGGTGGTGGAACAGTCCGAAGGAGAGTCCTTCCCTTCTTGGACCCTTCGGCCTCCCCGGTTGGGGTGGCCTTCCTTTTCTTGTCTTCCCCGACTAGAGGGGTAGAATCTTCATCTTCCTTCTCCTCGTTTTCACAGGAGGAGTGCGCCTCTAAGTTATCAGACGATGAGTCCGATACCACCTGGCGCCGGGAACTCTTTCGGGTTCCCGTGGCCTTCTTCTTGGTCTTCTCCAGCACCTCATAAGGAGCCGAAGTCCGCATCTCCGTCAGGAGAGCGTTTGCGGGGTCTTCGGGCAGAGGGGCCAGGCAGTTAATCTGCTCCGATGTCTCCACCCAGTCCTGTCAAAGGCATGGGAGCTCAGACTCCGCACATGGTTAAGCTAGGGGAAATAAATACCCTATGCACAGAACTTACTGGATTCGCAGGGCGCTTCGCGCTTAGCCCGCGGTCCTCGGTAAGAGAAGGGGGTACCTCGGCGCCCTTGAACAGCACCTTACAAACGTCCTTATGCGTCGTGTCGAAGAGCTCGTGTAGAGTCTGGTGCTGGGCCGGGTCGAACTCCCATAAATTGAAAGCCCGTTGTTGACACGGGAGGATCCGGTGGAAGAGCATGACCTGGACTATGTTGACAAGCTTAAGTTTCTTGCTTATCATGTTCCGGATACACTTCTGGAGTCCGTCCAGCTCCACGGATGAGCACCAGCACAGGCCCTTCTCTTTCCAGGAAGTGAGCCACGTGGGGATTCCGGATCGAAACTCGGGGGCCGCCACCCAGTTGGTGTCGCACGGCTCGGTGATGTAGAACCACCCCGATTGCCACCCCTTTATGGTCTCCATGAAGGATCCCTCGAGCCATGTAACATTGGGCATTTTGCCCACCATGGCTCCACCGCATTCCACTTGTTGGCTGCCAACCACCTTCGGCTTGATATTGAAGGTCTTCAGCCACAGGCCAAAGTGGGGCCGGATGTGGAGGAAGGCCTCGCACACAACGATGTACGCCGAGATGTTGAGGATGAAATTCAGAGCCAGATCATGAAAGTCCAGCCCATAATAGAACATAAGGCCGTGGACAAATGGATGGAGGGGAAACCCCAGTCCGCGGACGAAGTGGGGGAGGAAAACCACCCTTTCGTGAGGTTCCGGGGTAGGGACGATCTGCCCCGCGGCTGGCAGCCGGTGCGCGATATCCGCGGCTAAGTATCCGGCCTCACGTAGTTTTTTGATGTGTCCCTCTGTGATGGAGGAGACCATCCACTTGCCTCCCGCTCCGGACATGTTTGAGGAGAGTTGAGGAGAAGGATGTGGACTTGGGCGCTGGAGCTCGAGTGCGCGAGAATGGATGAGCAAGGAGGAAGAAGGCGTGGGTAGAAAAAGATGGAACCTTATCCCTTTATAAGGGCGGACGAAACTATGCGCCCCCACCAGCCTGGTAAAACTCGCTTATCCCCCAAGCGCCGTAATTGATGGCGCGGTTGGGTTACCCACGTCCGTATTGATGGGAATCCCGTAAAAAGGGGACACGATCTCTGCTTCAACAAGACGTGCCAAGGAAATCGCCTCGCGAAACACACTGAGATAGGTTATGAAAAATGATTCGAATAAAGACCTGGCTATGGTGTGATGCCACGCTACGGGGTACGTCAGCAGATCAGATTTGTGGAAATATTATTCTCTCTACGGTGGTATGTGGAACTCGTTTGGCAGAGTCGGACAAGATCCTTGTGTTCAAAATCTTCTATGAAGTATTCGGAGTTGGAACCCACCTTGCAATGCCGAAGACAAGCTGCGCGCCGGACTCATCGTCATTGAAGCCTGGTTCAGGGGCTACTGAGGGAATCCTGGATTAGGGGGTATCCGGACAGCCGGACTATATCCTTTGGCCGGACTGTTGGACTATGAAGATACAAGATTGAAGACTTCGTCCCGTGTCCGGATGAGACTCTCCTTGGCGTGGAAGGCAAGCTTGACAATATGGATATGTAGATCTCCTTCCTTGTAACCGACTCTGTGTAACCCTAGCCCCCTCCGGTGTCTATATAAACCGGAGGGGTTTTAGTCCGTAGGACAACATACAATCATACCATAGGCTAGCTTCTAGGGTTTAGCCTCTCTGATCTCGTGGCAGATCAACTATTATACTACTTATATTATCAAGAATAATCAAGCAGGACGTAGGGTTTTACCTCCATGAAGAGGGCCCGAACCTGGGTAAAACATCGTGTCCCCTGCCTCCTGTTACCATCCGCCTTAGACGCACAGTTCGGGACCCCCTACCCGAGATCTGCCGGTTTTGACACCGACATTGGTGCTTTCATTGAGAGTTCCTCTGTGTCGTCACCGTTAGGCTTGATGGCTCCTTCGATCATCGATAGCGATGCAGTCTAGGGTGAGACTTTTCTCCCCGGACAGATCTTTGTATTCGGCGGCTTCGCACCGCGGGCCAACTCGCTTGGCCATCTGGAGCAGATCGAGAGTTACGCCCCTGGCCACCAGGTAAGGTTTGGAAGCTTAAACTACACGGTCGACATCCGCGGAGACTTGATCTTCGACGGATTCGAGCCCCTGCCGAGTGCGCCGCACGGTCATGATGAGCATGATCTAGCTCTACCATCGGACAATGTTCAGGAGATCGCACCGGCAACCGCTCCGACCCTCAATTCGGAGCCAATTGCGCCATCCATGGACGAGTGGATAGACCCCGCCACGGAGGCCGTATTCTCAGCGGAGATCGAGCCGAGTATCGACCTTACCCTTCACGGGAGCCGTTACGCCGAACTGCCAGATTCTTCCCCGGCCATGGACTCCGAACTGCCTGCGCCCGTGTCTATCGAACCCAACTGGGCGCTGATCATGGAGTTCACCTCCGCGGATATCTTTCAACACTCGCCCTTCGGTGACATACTGAACTCATTAAGGTCTCTCTCCCTATCAGGAGAGTCCTGGCCGAACTATGTTTGGCAGGATTGGGATACGGATGATGAAGAAATTCGCCGCCCACCCACCACCCACTAAGTAGCCACCGTCGACAATTTGACCGACATGCTCGACTTCGAATCTGAAGACATCGACGGTATGGACGACAATGCGGGAGACGAAGAGGAACCACTGCCCACAGGGCACTGGACAGCCACCTCATCATATGATATATACATGGTGGACACACCCAAAGAAGGCAATGGCGATGAGACAGCGGAGGATGACCCCTCCAAGAAGCAACCCAAGCGCCGGCGTCAGCGGCGCCGCTCTAAGTCTCGCCAAAGCAAAAGCGGTAACACCGGCACAGGAGATAACAACACTCCAGACAGTGCCGAAGACGACAACAATCCCCTCCAGCAAGATTTAGAGCAGGAGGATGGAGAAGCCAGCCCTCCCGAGAGAGCGGCAGATGGAGAGGCGGAGGATGATAATTACATGCCTCCCTGAGAAGACTAGGGAAGCCTCGACGATGACGAATTCGTCGTGCCGGAGGATCCCGCCAAACAAGAGCGCTTCAAGTGCCGGCTTGTAGCCATGGCAAATAGCCTTAAGAAAAAGCAGCAGCAGCTTCAAGTTGAACAAGATTTGCTAGCTGACAGATGGACTGAAGTCCTTGCGACCGAGGAATATGAACTCGAACGCCCCTCCAAGAATTACCCAAAGCGCGGGTTGCTACCCCGACTGGAGGAGGAAGCATTAAAACCTACATCTCCAGCATATGACGCGGCTGATTGGCCACCTCGTGGCCGCGACAGAGAGGCATTTCAGCCAAAAACTCAGCCCGCACCCCGACGCCACTCAAATAAAAATGACAAGGCACGGGGAAAAACGCTAGACCTGCGAGACGTATTGGAGGACAAAGCAAAACACGCAAGATCGATCTATGGATCACGAGGGCGCGCCACTACGCGAGACGATAACCGTCACGCCGGATACAGTAAAAGTAAATCTGGCCAGGCCGAACACAGCGGACAAGACTCATTCGAGCTGCGTCGCGACATAGCCCACTATAGAGGTGCCGCACACCCCATATGCTTCACAGATGAAGTAATGGATCACCAAATCCCAGAGGGTTTCAAACCCGTAAATATCGAATCATACGACGACACAACAGATCCCGCGGTATGGATCGAGGACTTCCTCCTGCACATCCACGTGGCCTGCGGTGATGATCTACACGCCATCAAATACCTCCCACTCAAGCTCAAAGGAACAGCTCGGCATTGGCTCAACAGCCTGCCAGCAGAATCCATTGGCTGTTGGGAAGATCTGGAAGCCGCATTCCTCGACAACTTCCAGGGCACTTATGTGCGACCACCAGATGCCGATGACTTGAGCCACATAATTCAGCAGCCAGAGGAATCGGCCAGGCAATTCTGGACACGGTTCCTGACAAAGAAAATTCAAATCGTCGACTGTCCGGATGCAGAGGCCCTAGCAGCTTTTAAGCACAACATCCGCGACGAGTGGCTCGCCCGGCACCTTGGCTAGGAAAAACCGAAATCTATGGCAGCCCTCACGACACTCATGACCCGCTTTTGCGCGGGAGAAGACAGCTGGCTGGCTCGCAGCAATAACATACCAAAGAACCACGGTACTTCAGATACCAAGGATAGCAATGGCAGGTCACGTTGCAACAAACATAAGCTCCGCGTCAATAGCGACAATAGCGAGGATACGACAGTCAATGCCGGATTCGGAGGCTCTAAACCCGGTCAGCGGAAAAAGCCATTCAAAAGAAGCACTCCGGGCCCGTCCAGTTTGGACCGTATACTCGATTGCTCGTGCCAAATACATGGCACCCCCGACAAGCCAGCGAACCACACCAATAGGGAACGTTGGGTGTTCAAGCAGGACGGCAAGTTAAACACCGAAAACAAAGATAAAGGGCTACATAGCGATGACGAGGAGGAGCCCCGGCAGCCGAACACCGGAGGGCAGAAGAGGTTCCCCCCACAAGTGCGGACTGTGAACATGATATACGCAACCCACACCCCAAGAGGGAGCGGAAGCGTGCGTTAAGGGATGTATATGCGTTGGAGCCAGTCACCCCAAAGTTCAACCCATGGTCCTCCTGTCCGATCACCTTCGATCGTAGGGACCATCCCACTAGTATCCATCATGGCGGATTCGCCACACTGGTCCTAGACCCAATCATCGACGAATTTCACCACACTCGAGTCCTTATGGACGGCGGCAGCAGCCTGGACCTGCTTTATCAGGACACAGTGCGCAAAATGGGTATAGACCCCTCAAGGATCAAACCCACAAAAACGACCTTCAAAGGCGTCATACTAGGTGTAGAGGCCCATTGCATAGGCTCAGTCACACTGGAAGTAGTCTTCGGATCCCCGGATAACTTCCGGAGCGAGGAGTTAATCTTCGATATAGTCCCGTCCCGCAGCGGCTATCATGCACTGCTCGGGCGAACCGCATTTGCGAGATTCAACGCGGTACCGCACTATGCATATCTCAAGCTCAAGATGCCAGGACCTCGGGGGGTCATAACAGTCAATGGAAACACAGAGCGCTCTCTCCGCACGAAGGAGCACACTGTGGCCCTCGCAACAGAAGTGCAAAGCAGCCTCTTAAGGCAATCCACCAGTTCGGCGATTAAAGACCCGGACACCTTCAAGCACGCCCAGAGTAATCGGCAACAAGACCGCCTGGCACGTTCCGAGCTCGCATAGCAATGCGGCCCCCACCCCAGTACCAGCCAAACGGCAAAATCCGTGCCACGCGTACATAATTACGCATTGAAAATACCATGGGCACAGGTGGGGAGGGGGGCACGACTACGGCACGCCCCAAGACGTGGCTCAACCGCACTAGGGGCTTCCCGCTTTGTTATTTTTCTCTCTTTCAGGACTTTAATCTCTGGAAACCCCGTCCGGCAGTACGATCGGTGGACGCACGATGCAACAACCAAGGAGGCAGAAAGCTACGTCGCACCATGGAACTCCCAGGTGGTCTCTAATAACGAGTGAAATACTTGCTTTAAATACCATTCCTCAGGTTGCCCTTGAAGGGGACATGTCAAATAGTCCTACTTTTTGCTTATCGCACTACTTGTATCATTCTGCTTCGACGCACCTTTTTGAATAAACAATGCATAGCACTAGACTATTACCGCATTCTCTATTCCTTATATATATATATATATGTTCATTCACAACATTCAGCACCCGTACACTCTGGTACAGCCAATATGCCAGGGGCTTAAGCATACCCCATAATATGGCGTGAGAAGTCCGAACACTTTCGACAGTGCGGCACCCTGAACTTATAGCATTATATGCATTAGCTCCGAATCATGTCTTGGGTCAATAGTTGGGTTTGCCCGTCTCCCATGTTTTGGTACCTTACGTTCCGCTATATCGGCTAAGGTAGCACTGGGAGAACTACTGCAATTGTGGCCCGGTTCATCTGGGCTAAGCAACTCAGTAGAGAAATCTAAAACTGACTGTCATGATAAGGCAAGAGACAATCACTGTTTGAGAGGTCTCGAGTCCCTATAGACTTATGCCGCTTAGGGCGAGGAGTGGGCTTTGTCCGGCTTAGGCGTGTATAGCGCCCCGAATTCGGCCTTCCGAATACTAGGGGCTTCGCCAAAATTTAAAATTGTAGACTTCTATGGCTAAGTGAGAGTGATAAAGCATTATAGTACGATTGCCTTGTTTGTTGAGCTGAGCACCTCCCTCAAAGGACCCAACATTGGGAAAAAGAGTGCTCAGATTTATCCCGAACACCCCAGCACTCATGGCATGGGGGCAGAAGCCGACGACTGGCCATCTCTTAGATTTGATAAACAGCCGCACAGAAGGTAATATTTTAAATTTAAACAAGCGTTGCATAGCGCATATGAACAAGTTTTCATAATACAGGATCACACGAGCGAGTTCATTCAAATATTACATCCTTCGCACACTCGTCCGCCACAAGACGGGCACCCTTCAGGACACCCTCATAATACATCTCAGGGTGGCGATGCTCCTTGCCCTGCGGCGGCCCCTCCTTCACCAGCTTCTCGGCATCCATCTTGGCCCAGTGCACCTTCGCACGGGCAAAGGCCCGACGTGCACCTTCGATGCAGACGGACCGCTTTATGACCTCCAGCCGTGGGTAGGCATCCGCAAGCCGCCTCACCAGGCCGAAGTAGCTATTGGGAAGGGAGTCGCCAGGCCACATCCGGACTATAAGGCCTCTCATGGCCTGTTCGGCCGCCTTGTGCAGCTCAACCAGTTGCTTCAGCTGGTCGCTCATAGGCATCGGAGGTTCGGTCCCAGTATACTAAGACCAGAACAACTTCTCTGTCGAGCTTCCCTCCTCGGCCTGGTAATATTTCGCGGCATCCGACACGCTGCGGGGAAAATCTGCGAATGCTCCTGGAGAGCTCCGGACTCGGGTAAGTAACAAGTAATTTACTTTCACATGCTTGCTTTGCATATTGAATGCCTTAACCGCCGCTATCTTCCTCGTTGCCTCAATTTCCTGGAGGGCCTTTTGGGCTTCAGCCTTGGCATGCTTTGTGCTCTCGAGGGCCGCGGCAAGCTCGGACTCTCGCGTCTTCGAGTAAAACTCCAAAGCCTCGTGCTTCTTCACGAGATCCTGGAGCTCTTGCTGCACCTCGCCCACCCGTGCCTCTTGTTTTTCCCGCTCAATGCACTCCTTGGCCGCTTTATTTTCGGCCTCGGACAACGCTTGCTTCAGGGTCGCCACTTCGGTCGTGGCCCCCGGCACATCCATGATGATCCTGTCATTTCGCAACCGCATCTTTCTTACCTTTGTTCACCTCGAGCTGCCTCTTGGCAAGACCGAGCTATTTCTCGGACCGCTTGAGGTTCTGCCTCAGTGCAGCGACCTCCGCAGTCAGTGCGGTAGAGGTCAGCAGCGAAGCCTGCATAGGCATACAGACATACTTATATTAGACTCCTACAGATATTATTTGATCCTCTATTCGGCTTTTCTTTGTGAACACCAAACAGAGCATCAGGGGCTACTGTCTATGTGGTAATATTTTCCCTATATTTTAAATAATTACCTCAAAGCCTATTAGAAGGCTGGCACAGGCTTCAGTCAGTCCGCTCTTGGCGGACTGAACCTTCTTGATCACCGAACTCATAATAATGCGGTGCTCTTCGTCGATGGAAGCGCCGCGAAGCGCTCCCAGCAGGTCGTCCGGTGCCTCTGGATGGACAGAGGTCACCGGCACGGACGGCTTGCCCCTCTTGGAAGGGGGCCGCCTGCCCGAGTCCGGAACCATTGGAGGTTCCGACGTGGTGTTCGGCTGAGGGATGAACTTGGAGCCCCTGGGAGCGTTGCTCCCTTTGCTCCTGGAGTCCGGAAGGTCGCCTTCAGGCGCCTCCAGGACTGTCTCCCCCCGGCTCGGTGCCCCTTGAGACAATACCTCAGCGTTGTCCGTAGGGCAAGGAGAGGAGGCGGTTGGAAGTGTATCACTATTCATGTCCGACGAGTCCAAGGAACCGTCATACGATGATACGTCGATACGGGATTGGGGCGGACTGCATAATCATATTCGACGTTCGGAGAAGCGGTGCGACAAAAGTATGCTATGAGTTACTCTGGTATCCGAATACTTACGACTTCGCCAGGGGCTTGGTCCTGAGCAGCCACTCGTCTTCGCCGTCAGCGGCGGTGGTGGAACAGTCCGAAGGAGAGTCCTTCCCTTCTTGGACCCTTCGGCCTCCCCGGTTGGGGTGGCCTTCCTTTTCTTGTCTCCCCCGGCTGGAGGGGGAGAATCTTCATCTTCCTTCTCCTCGTTTTCACAGGAGGAGTGCGCCTCAGAGTTATCGGACGATGAGTCCGATACCACCTGGCGCCGGGAACTCTTTCGGGTTCCCGTGGCCTTCTTCTTGGTCTTCTCCAGCACCTCATAAGGAGCCGAAGTCCGCATCTCCGTCAGGAGAGCATTTGCGGGATCTTCGGGCAGAGGGGCCAGGCAGTTAATCTGCTCCGATGTCTCCACCCAGTCCTGTCAAAGGCATGGGAGCTCAGACTCCACACATGGTTAATCTAGGGGAAATAAATACCCTATGCACAGAACTTACTGGATTCGCAGGGCGCTTCGCGCTTAGCCCGCGGTCCTCGGTAAGAGAAGGGGGTACCTCGGCGCCCTTGAACAGCACCTTACAAACGTCCTTATGCGTCGTGTCGAAGAGCTCGTGTAGAGTCTGGTGCTGGGCCGGGTCGAACTCCCATAAATTGAAAGCCCGTTGTTGACACGGGAGGATCCGGTGGAAGAGCATGACCTGGACTATGTTGACAAGCTTAAGTTTCTTGCTTATCATGTTCCGGATACACTTCTGGAGTCCGTCCAGCTCCACGGATGAGCACCAGCACAGGCCCTTCTCTTTCCAGGAAGTGAGCCACGTGGGGATTCCGGATCGAAACTCGGGGGCCGCCACCCAGTTGGTGTCGCACGGCTCGGTGATGTAGAACCACCCCGATTGCCACCCCTTTATGGTCTCCATGAAGGATCCCTCGAGCCATGTAACATTGGGCATTTTGCCCACCATGGCTCCACCGCATTCCACTTGTTGGCTGCCAACCACCTTCGGCTTGATATTGAAGGTCTTCAGCCACAGGCCAAAGTGGGGCCGGATGTGGAGGAAGGCCTCGCACACAACGATGTACGCCGAGATGTTGAGGATGAAATTCAGAGCCAGATCATGAAAGTCCAGCCCATAATAGAACATAAGGCCGCGGACGAATGGATGGAGGGGAAACCCCAGTCCGCGGACGAAGTGGGGGAGGAAAACCACCCTTTCGTGAGGTTCCGGGGTAGGGACGATCTGCCCCGCGGCTGGCAGCCGGTGCGCGATATCCGCGGCTAAGTATCCGGCCTCACGTAGTTTTTTGATGTGTCCCTCTGTGATGGAGGAGACCATCCACTTGCCTCCCGCTCCGGACATGTTTGAGGAGAGTTGAGGAGAAGGATGTGGACTTGGGCGCTGGAGCTCGAGTGTGCGAGAATGGATGAGCAAGGAGGAAGAAGGCGTGGGTAGAAAAAGGTGGAACCTTATCCCTTTATAAGGGCGGACGAAACTATGCGCCCCCACCAGCCTGGTAAAACTCGCTTATCCCCCAAGCGCCGTAATTGATGGCGCGGTTGGGTTACCCACGTCCGTATTGATGGGAATCTCGTAATAAGGGGACACGATATCTGCTTCGACAAGACGTGCCAAGGAAATCGCCTCGCAAAACACGCTGAGATAGGTTATGAAAAATGATTCGAATAAAGACCTGGCTATGGTGTGATGCCACGCTACGGGGTACGTCAGCAGATCAGATTTGTGGAAATATTATTCTCTCTACGGTGGTATGTGGAACTTGTTTGGAAGAGTCGGACAAGATCCTCGTGTTCAAAATCTTCTATGAAGTATTCGGAGGAGGAACCCACCTTGCAATGCCGAAGACAATCTGCGCGCCGGACTCATCGTCATTGAAGCCTGGTTCAGGGGCTACTGAGGGAGTCCTGGATTAGGGGGTATCCAGACAGCCGGACTATATCCTTTGGCCGGACTGTTGGACTATGAAGATACAAGATTGAAGACTTCGTCCCGTGTCCGGATGGGACTCTCCTTGGCATGGAAGGCAAGCTTGGCAATACGGATATGTAGATCTCCTTCCTTGTAACCGACTCTGTGTAACCCTAGCCCCCTCCGGTGTCTATATAAACCGGAGGGGTTTTAGTCCGTAGGACAACATACAATCATACCATAGGCTAGCTTCTAGGGTTTAGCCTCTCTGATCTCGTGGTAGATCAACTCTTGTACTACTCATATTATCAAGAATAATCAAGCAGGACGTAGGGTTTTACCTCCATCAAGAGGGTCTGAACCTGGGTAAAACATCGTGTCCCCTGCCTCCTATTACCATCCACCTTAGACGCACAGTTCGGGACCCCCTACCCGAGATCCGCCGGTTTTGACACCGACAACGACCCCCGAGTGCCTCAGTTTCTACCAGCTCTAAGTGCCTCCGGCGGGCTGTTCTTCTTCACATAGGTCGATTGTTTTCTTTGATTTTGTAGAGCACCATTTGTGTAGTAATTAGTATGGCTGCAGTCCAAATAGTCGATTTCCAGCAGGCCAATGTGTTCATGAACTAGTCTGACCTCCTTCTCTATCTGTTATGTTAGTTAGTTGCGGCTTTCCATGGCCATATACACGCAATTTATTATTTTGCCCACCCCCTTATATATGCATGCATGTTTCAAAAGTTTTTGCCTAATTGAATTCTCCTAAGCTTTTGTTTTGGACCAGATGTGCATTTGTATGTGAGGAAAAAGTTTGTACTGGGAAGTTCATATATTAGTTCCAGGAAGGTTCATGTATTACTAAGTGTGTGCACATATAATTTCTCTTTCCACATGTGTGCATGTCTGTTTGTGTGTGTTCTTCCACATCTACTTTAGCATTGACCAAGGTTTTACCAGCAAGGAAAACAATAGTTCGGCGTGTACAATGCTTCACATTGCTCTCTCTCGCTATTATTAGGTTAGTTATTTTGTCCCGTGTTGCTCAAAAATAAAATTGTGTTCATAAAAACAAAAAAGTCAAACCCAATAATGTTCGTAGGAAAATTATGAGAAGTTCAAAATTTTCAAATATGGAAGTTAAAAAATGTTAAAAACAAATCCAAATTTTTCTAGTACTTGCCTCTCGCCTCTTTTCTCGAAAAAATATAGAACCCCTCTCGTGAATACAAAAAATAAGGAATTTCACGAACATAACTTGTATTGAAAACCTATATATGTAAGAGAAAGAAAAACTCTATGTGTTGACTATAAAACATGAGCCGGTATCTTCAAGAAGTTCATGTATAAATGGACTTGTCTTAGCTCTGAAAGTTCAAAATTAATAAAATGGAGAGGTGAAAGAAAATGACAAAAACAAAAAAGTTCAAACAATTCCCATGGATTTTGATCGATTTTTCTAATTTATAAAGAAAACCAGAAGCTCAAATTAAAATAGATGAGCCTTTCGATGTTTATTACAACTCTTGAATTTTTTCCGTTACTAAAAGAAATAAAACCAAGAAGTTCAAATTTAAAAAGTGGAGCGGTTTGATATTATATTTGAAAACTCGGATTTTTTTCGGTTACCAAAGAATAAAACCAATAAGTTCATTCAAAATAACGAAGAAGTTCAATTGGAAAAAGCATAATAGTTTGATATTTATTTAAAAATTTGGAATTTTCTGATTACTAACGAATAAAACCAATAAGTTCAATTGAAAATAATGAAGAAGTTCAATGTTTCTAACAAAACTCCAATTTTCTCATTTCTAAATAATACACAAAGAAGTTCAAATAAAAAAGTTAGAGCGTTTAATTTCTATAAAAAACTGAGACTTTTTTCGTTAATAAAGCGAAATAGAGAGAAGTTCAAATGGATAATAGCCAAAAGTTCATGTATTGCATGATGTGCGTTTCGTATAAGAAAAAAAGAATAAAAAGGTGAAGTCCAACAATTTGTTTCTATAAGTTCAAGTGCTCGGCCCGAGAAAGTTCAAAAATTCTTGTGAGAGAGGTTGAACAAAAAAAGTGACAGATGTTCAAGATGAAAACAGCAGGAAGTTCAACTACTACACGAAATGCATTTCAGATAAGAATATAAGAATAGAAAACAAAAGGCTTAAAGGTTTTTTGCAAGAAGTTCATGTGCTCCTCCCGGTGAAGTTCAGGATCTCTAGTGCGAGATGTCCGGCCTTCAATTACATGTTAAAAACAGGCAAAAACGACGTTGTTTTTGCCATTTTTAAAACCGCTCTCAAACGACAAAAATTTGTAACATCTGTCTACATGAAAAAGATGTTCCTATTCAAAAGCTTTCCAAGTGTATATTATATGCTATATTCGGATGAATGGTTTAAATTTTTTTATGTATACTGTTAAAAACACATTTTTTACGCATTCAAAAAAATATTTTGAACCGTCGCGTGTATGAAAAACTGGTCAACACGAGAAAGTTATGTGTTTTCAACAACTTTCCATCGGTATATCATTTGCTCAATTCTGGTAAGTGGTTTGGGAGTTCGGCCAAATAACAACACGTCAAAAACAGAGTGAAGTTCAAAGAGACATGCCTGAGAAGTTCAACTACTTCACGCAGTGCATTTCCATTCGCGATGAAGGCAAAAATCATGATCTCGTCATTTTCTAATTTACTTCAAAACGACAGGGAATATCATTTGTGTAAGTTCAAGTCCTCGGTCGAAGAAAGTTAAAAAAAATTATTGTGAGAAAGGTTTGTATAGAAGGAATATCATTTGTGTAACACTGACGAATGGATGAGAAAATTACAAACGAAAATACGTCACAGAAGTTAAACGTGAAAACAACAGGAAGTTCAACTACTACACTAAATGAATTTTAGATGAAAAAACTTTTAAAACCGTCGCGATTATGAAAAGATGATCAATACGGGAAAGTTGCGTGTTTACAACAGCTTTCCATCGGTATATCACTTTCTCAATTCCGGTGAGTAGATGGAGAGCTAAGAGCAATAAAAGCACGTGAAAAACAGAGTGAAGTTCAAGTAGACATGCCAAGAAGTTCAAGTTCTTCACGCGGTGCATTTTCGAAGAATCTGTTTCGCGATAAAGGAAGAACAAATGATCTCGTCGTTTTTGAAATTACTTGAAAACGGTTAGGAATCAGAGAAAACCATCAACATGAAAAAGTTTCGCATTTTCCGTAGCTTTTCAACGGTATATTATTTTCCCCATTCCGTTAAAGTTTGTAGAAATTACGGCGAAAATACGTTTTTCGCCATTTTCAAAATTGACGTAAAACCGTAAGGAATTGGGAGAAACAATGTATAACAAAAAGTTTCGCAATTCCTCAAGCTTTCCAAGACCATATCATTTGCTGCATTCGAACGCACGGTTAAAAAATTAGCTCCAAAATACGAACTCGGTGGAACTTGTACCATTTTCTAAATTACTTTTAAACCGTTCAAAATTAGAAAAAACTTTAAACATGAAAAAATAACGCATTTTCATAAGGTTTCCAGCGACATATCGTTTGCCTCAATTGGATTAGCTGTTTAGAAATGGCATTGAAAATACGAACTTAGCTTTTCGATTTGCGAAATTCTATGATTTTTTAAATTACTCTATAATCATAGAGAATTAGAGAAAAACTTTCAACATGTGGAAGGAGCAGTTTTGCAACAGCTTTCCAATGCCATATTGTTTGCCTCATTTCGATAAACGGTTTAGAAATGCGATCGAAAATACGATTCACGTTTTTTGTATGAAGAAAAAACAGTTTGCAAAACTGCTCTTAAACGACTTACATTTTGCTAAAAATTTAACTTGGGTCATGATACTCATGTCCATAGCTTTCCAATGGTATATCGCAAGCCCCATTTGGGCAATGTTTGCGGAAGTTCGACCTAGCACTGGGGGAAGTTTAGGTCGAACAACTCAGGCAGTAAAATTGCAACAGAGGCATGTTTCATCACGACCCGAGAGCAAATCCGCCAATGAGCGACATTCCTATTTTAAACGGGCATTTAGTTGCTAAAAACCGTTTGCAGATTACACTTACATCACATAGAACACAAGTGACCAGAAAAATTCGCGCGGGGAGACACGGTTGCGGAGATAGCCCAAAGGTCGGGTTCCTACAAAGGGAAGTTCAGGTTGTGATCAGAATAATATTTTGATCCCGTGATCAGAATAGTGTTTATATATATATATATAGGTGAGTGCCCGTGTGTTGCAATGTGGACACACATGTTCCTCTCTCTACTTCTATATTGCACAATACTTCTTCAGCCTCTCATATTTGTTGCACCAATTAATTCAATGTCCAATTATACACAATAATATTTCCTAGTGCAATGTATTAGACTGGCCAGCTTAAAGAATTTCAAGAGGAAAATTACTACCGCTCGCAATACAAATATCGTCAGCTTCAGTAGCAACCAAACTGCACCTACGTCTTTCAAACACATGCCAAGCTCTCATTAAGACACCAGCCGGTGATAGTAAGTTTAAGTGAAGCTCGAAGAAATATAAACTATCATGGCAGTAACAATGATAATATGGGGGACATAATTTACCGGGTGATAAACTACAGGATTGCAAGGCAAAGCTGGCCACGTCAAGCTTGATTTATCTTCTTCATTCTCACGCAAGAGCACACATGATGTGCAGTTTCGGCAGGAGCAAGAAAGGACCTTCAATGGATACGTCATGGAGACGAGATCATGTTGGGTTCCTGAGCATGCCTCTCATTTCTATATTTCTGGTGGCCGAAGAGATCGCGTAAGACATGTGTTTCGAGGCGCTCACATGAAGTGGCCCTTGAGGTTGCACTCACTACCAGCCACATGCCCTATCGCTCGGCTCCTCCATGTCTTCGCGTCGCCGCTCTGGTCAGAGCCCGCAGGTGGATGGTCGCATGGGCACGATCTAGGTGTAGTGGTAGTTGCCTCCATCCACATTGTGGATTGTGAATATTTGCATTAATCGTATGTCGTAGCATATATAGAGTACAAGGGCAAGAATATCTTAACCGTATCCGCAATACATGGAAAGGATCAGGAGATATCCGTAGACTAGGAAACAATAAAACAAGATCCTAGCTGCCTAGTGTACATGCGATCATGAGTATCTCAACACCCCCCAGCAGTCGATACGTCGCTGGTGACGTAGAGACTAGACCGGAACTCCTCGAAGGTAGACGTCGGTAACCCCTTAGTCATGACATCGGCGAACTGCTGAGCGGTGGGAACATGTAACACATGAATGCGGCCAAGAGGCTAATGACCCACAAGTATAGGTGATCAAACGTAGTCCTTTCGATAAGTAAGAGTGTCGAACCCAACGAGGGGCAGAAGGAAATGACAAGTAGTTTTTAGCAAGGTATTCTCTGCAAGCATTGAAATTATAAGTAATGAGTAGTTTGATAGCAAGATAATTTGTAATAAGCAAGTAACAGTAACGGTAACAAAAGTGGAGCAAGGTAGCCCAATCCTTTTGAGGCAAAGGATAGGCCAAAACGGTCTCTTATGATAAGCAAAGCGTCTTGAGGGTACATGCGAATTTCATCTAGTAACTTTCATCATGTTGGTTTCATTTGTGTTCGCTACTTTGATAATTTGAAATGTGGGTGGACCGGTGCTTAAGTATTGTTCTTACTTGAACAAACCTCCTACTTATGATTAACCCCTCGCAAGCATCCGCAACTACGAGAAAAATATTAAGAATAAATCTAACCATAACATTAAACTTTTGGATCCAAATCAGTCCCTTACGGAATAGTGCATAAACTAGGATTTAAGCTTCTGTCACTTTCGCAACCCATCATCTAATAACTACTCCACAATGCATTCCTTAGGCTCAAATATGGTGAAGTGTCATGTAGTCAACGTTCACATGACACCACTAAGGGAATCACAACATACATACCATCAAAATATCAAACACATATCAGGTTCACATGATTACTTGCAACAAGATTTCTCCCATGACCTCAAGAACAAAAGTAACTACTCACAAATGATAATCATGCTCAAGATCAGAGGGGTATTAAATAGCATAATGGATCTAAACATATAATCTTCGACCGAACAAACCATATAGTAATCAACTACAAGATGTAATCAACACTACTAGTCACCCACAAGCACCAATCTAAGGTTCCGGTACAAAGATTGAACACAAGAGATGAACTAGGGCTTGAGAGGAGATGGTGCTATTGAAGATGTTGAGGGAGATTGTCCTCCCCAAGATGGGAGAGTTTATGATGACGATGACGATGATTTCCTCCCCGGGAGGGCAGTTCCCCCGGTGAAATCGCTCCGTCGGAGGGCAAAAGTGCTCCTGCCCAAGTTTCGCCTCGAGACAGCAGCGCTTCGTCCCGAAAGTCCTCCCCTTATTTTTTCTAGGTCAGAGTGACTTATATACCAGAAGAGGGGCACCAGAGGTGGGCCGATTAGGGCACAATCCACCACGGTGCGCCTGGGCTCGCTGGCGCGCCCAGGTGGGTTGTGCCCACCTGATGGGCCCCCTATGGTACTTATTTGCTCCAACAATTCTTATCTATTCCATAAAAATCCTCTGTGAAGTTTCATCTCATTTGGAGTTGTGCAGAATAGGTAGCCTGTCGTAGCTTTTTCAGGTCCAGAATTCCAGCTGCCGGTATTCTCCCTCTTTGTGTGAACCTTGCATATTATGAGAGAAATGACATTAGAATTACTCCAAAAAGTATTATTATACTTAATAACATTATAAATAACAGTAGGAAAACATGGCACAAAATGGACGTATCAGAGCCACCTGCTCACGCATGAAGTGTATGTCCAGCTCGATATGCTTCATGGGGCGATGATGAACGTGGTTGGCGGAGAGGTATACAGTCGAGACGTTGTCACAGTACACAAGTGTGGCGCGTGAAATGTCGTGATGGAGCTCCTGAAGAAGTTGTCATAACCAAGAACACTTAGCAACGGCATTGGCCATGGCCCTGTACTCTACCTCAGCACTGGAACGAGAGACCGTAGGCTGTCGTTTCGACGACCAGGAGATGAGGGACGGCCCCAAGTAAATGCAGTAGTCAGAGGTGGATCGACATGTGTCCAGACAGCCAACCCAGTCAGCATCAGAGTAAGAGACCATGTCGGTGGAGGAGGATGCTGTCAAGGTGAGCCCAAGGGACATGGTGTCGCGGATGTAACACAGAATCCACTTCACCAGGTTCGAGTGACTGTCGCGGGGAGCATGCATGTGTAAGCACACCTGCTGTACTGCATACTGCAAATCCGGTTGGGTGAGGGTTAAGTACTATAGCGCGCCGACGATAGACCGGTAGAATGGACCATCCGGTGCAAGAGAACCCTCAAGCGCGGAGAGTTTGGCCTTCGTGTCAACAGGAGTGGCGACGGGCTTGCAATTAAGCATGCCGGTGCGCTCAAGATGCTCATGTGCATACTTCTGTTGATGAAGAAAAACCCGTCGGGGCACCGAGTGGCCTCGATGCCGAGGAAGTAGTAAAGAGGTCGCAAGTCCTTCATAGCAAATTCGGTGCTGAGACGAGCAGTAAGATGGTCAAGAAGCTGAACTGAAGAAGCCGTGAAGATGATGTCGTTGATGTAGAGTAGGAGATAGGCGATCGCCGGGCCGTGATGGTACACAAACAGGGAGGCATCGGAGAGAGTAGCTCGGAAGCCTAACTGCTAAAGAAAAGCGGCGATACACTGGTACCAAGCTTTTAGCGCCTGCTTCAGTCCGTAGAGGGACCGAGAGAGTAGACACACATGATCAGGATGTGCAGCATCGACAAAACCGGTGGGCTGCTAGCAATACACCTATTTGGTGACATGGCCATGGAGGAAGGCGTTGGAGACATCCAGCTGATGAATCGGCCAGGCACGAGACACCACAAGCTAAAGGACGGTGCGAATCGTGCCCGGCTTGATGACCAGAGTGAAGGTGTCGGTGAAGTCTACTCTGGCACGTTGCCGGAAACCACGAACCACCCAACAAGCCTTGTATCACTCAAGGGTACCGTCGGGACACGTATTGTGCCGGAAGACCCACTTCCCGCTGATGATGTTGGCATGGCGGGTAGGTGGGACAAGCTGCCACGTGCGGTTGCGTTGTAGTGCATCGAACTCCTCCTGCATGGCGGGAAGCCAGTTGGGGTCACGAAGAGCGGCCCAAGCTTACGACGGAACCGGCGACGGTGAGGAGGCCGAGGCCGCACACAAGTACTGCTCGGACGGATAGCGGGTACTTGGCCAAAGGGCACCTGTGCGCGACCACGTCATGATGTGGAGTGGAGGCGCGTCAACAAGGGCCCAGTCCGGTGACGCCGGAAGTGCATCCAGCAGGGCAGACCCCGACGGGTCCTGTGAAGGAGCGTGGGGGCCGGGGCCACAAGTGGCGAGGTTGGGGCTATGGCTATTGAGGACTGGGCCGCAGGAGGCGAGGGCGAAGCCGAGGCGCCCGAGACGAAGGCACCCAACCTCGAGGTCGCATAGGAGGTCGAGCCTGCGGAGCTGCCCGGTACCCAGACGTCTGAGGCACTCTGGACGACCGCAGAGTCTCCAAAGGCAGGAGATGGGGACGGGCATGGGCGGCCGCTGTGGGAGGGCGGCTGCACTGGAGGAGGCCTGCCAGTGGGAGGACCACCAAGGAGAGGCGGGGTTGACGAAGTTGGTGCGTCTGCGGGAGGTACCTACTGAAATGGAAACACTTTTTTGTCAAAGTAAACATGCCTCGAAGTGATCACCCGATGAGAAACTGGGTCGTAGCACCGGTAGCCCTTGGCGTTGGAGGGGTACCCAAGAAAGATGCATGCGAGGGAACACGGAGCAAGCTTGTGGGGTCGGTGGAAGCGGTGCTAGGATAACAGAGGCAACCAAAGATGCGAAGATCATCGTATGATGGAGGAGTGCCATGGAGCAACTGATGTGGCGCATATTTCCAACGAACGCGGCATGGCCAGATGTTGACTAGAAGGGATGCCGTGGAGAGAGCATTGGGCTAGAATCGTGGCAGGATGTTGGCATGGAATAGGAGGGTACAAACACATTCATTGAGAGTGCGAATGACACGCTCCGCCCGCCCGTTTTGCTGCGAGGTGTAAGGGCATGTTAGACAAAAAATAGTACCATGTGTGGCGAGGTTGTTGCAAATAGCGAGACTATCGAACTCTTTCCCATTGTCTGTTTGAAATGAAAGAATGGGTCGACCAAACTGTGTAGAGACAAATGAGTAAAAGGATGTGAGTGTTGAGAGAATATCGGATTTCTGGCGAAGAGGGGAAGTCCACACATAATGCGTAAAATCGTCTAATATGATAAGATAATAAAGATAGCGAGAGTTGCTTGCGATGGGCGATGTCCGAACACCACAATGTATCAACTGGAAGGGATATGAAGCAATAGTGGTAGAGTCACTAAAGGGAAGACGCACGTGTTTGCCAAAACGACAAACATGACAAGTATGGTCATCGACCTTATGACAAGTGAAAGAAAAACTACGAAGAATATGACGAAGTGTGATAATCCCCAAGTGCAGGGAATCATCGTAGCAATTCCCAAAGGTGGAAGTGATAAGTATGGAGTGTCGAACCCACAAGGAGCTAAAGGTAAGTTCAATATTCTCTCAAGCCCTATCTGCCACTGACACGACTCTACGTACACCGAACGTTTGCTTCCAACTAGAAACGAGAAATAAAACTACGTTGTGGGTATGAAGAGGATAACTCTGCATGATATCGGAGAGCTAAAAAATAAAATTAGGTGATGTTATAATAAAGTTAGAATATATTACTAAATATTATAAATAGTGAGTGTGGAATAATGATGGGTCGGTGCACAGAATTGTCCTAGGCAATTGTTAACAAGATCGATAGTCCTCATTGATTTCATATGAGGGAGAGAATAAGCTAACATACTTTCTCTTCTTGGATCATATGCACTTCTGATTGGAACTCTAGCAAGCATCTGCAACTACTAAAGATCATTAAGGTAAAACCAAACCATAGCATTAAAGCATCAAGTCCCCTTTATCCCATACGCAACAACCCCCTTACTCGGGTTTATGCTTATGTCACTCAAGCAACCCACTATAAGCGAATCATGAACGTATTGCAACACCCTACAGCGGGAATCCCTCATGCTTGCGCGACACGGAGGGCACAATAGGACAACACCAAAATAAAACATACAACTCATACCAATCTAGATCAACAATCAACCCAAAGACAAAGGATGTCTACTCAAAACATCATAGGATGGCAACACATCATTGGATCATAATATGTGGCATAAAGCACCATGTTCAAGTAGGGATTTCAGCAGGGTGCGGGAGAGTGGACCGTGTAAAAGAGATGAGGATGGCGATGTTGATGAAGACGATCACCGCGGCGATGATTCCCCTCCCGATGGCACTCCGGCGCCACCGAGAGAGAGGAGGAGAGGTTCTTCCCCTTGTGCTTCCTCCTCCATGGCCTTCCCCTTGGATGGGGAGAGGTTACCCCTCTGGTCCTTGGCCTTCATGGTGATGATGGCCCCTCCGGGATCCTCCTCCATGCCCTCCGGTGATGATGGCCCCCTCCGGCAGGGTGCTAGAGAGGGCCTAGATTGATTTCTCGTGGCCACAGAGGCTTGCGGCGCCGGAACTTCCGATCTAGGTTAATTCTTGGAGGTTTCTATATATAAGAGGTTTTGGCGCCGAGAACAAGTCAGGGGGGTCTCCGGGCTGTCCACGAGGTAGGGGGCGCGCCATGGGGGGGGCGCCTCCCACCCTCGTGGGCAGCCCGGGACTCTTCTGGCCCAACTCTTTTACTCCTTGGCCTTCTTCTGGTCCAAAAATAAGCTCCGTCAAGTTTTAGGTCAATTGGACTCCGTTTGGTTTTCCTTTTCCACGATACTCTAAAACAAGGAAAAAATAGAAACTAGCACTGGGCTCTAGGTTAATAGGTTAGTCCCAAAAACCATATAAAATAGCATATAAACACATATAAAACATCCAAGGTTGATAATATAATAGCATGAATACTTCATAAATTATAGATATGTTGGAGACATATCAAAGTGTGGCATGATTGTGATGACCCAGACGAGCGTGCCAGAGGTCCACACCGACGGAGAGGGCGATGGGGGCGACGTGGGTGGAGGATGGTGGGTGGACCAGGTAGAGTTCGTCGGGGCTGTCACATCGGTGAAGAACCATTCGGGACCGAGCGTCCTTCATAGAAAAACTACAACCATCAAATTCAGCAGTAATTGGATTTTCACGAGTAAGACGGCAAACAGAGACTAGATTTTTTATTAAGTCAGGAGAAACTAAGATATTATACATGTTGATAGGTGTACTAGATGATGGAAAAGAGGTAGAACCAATATGTATAATGGGAAGGGAGGAACCATCGCTGAGAGTAATGCGAGTGGAGGTGTTGGTGGGAAAGGAAGAAATTAGGTTACCCAGATTAGAAGACATGTGGGAGGTTGCCCCGGAGTCCGTGAACCAATAACCACCACCGGTATAAGTGTTGGGTGTAGGGGCTGACTGCAGCATGACGAGGAGGGCCGGATCCCAAGGCAATGGGGCGGGCACCGTGTTGTAGAAACCGGCGCCGGGCTGCTGCGGGGCAGGGGCCGGTAGAGGCTTGTAGGATGGGTACGCCCCATGCCGTGGGACCGCCGCAGGTGGCTGCGGGATGGCATGGTAGGCTTGGTACTGCACCGATCGAGGGCCCAAGATGCCATGGGCGGTCGGTCGGGGGATCGACATAGAGTAAGCATGCACTACACCGGTCCAAGGATTGTGCCCGTAGGCCCATGGCGCCACGGGCTGCTACTGCTGCTGAGGAACCCAGGGTGGTGCGCCGTGGTTGGCCGCCCACTGCTGGCCCTTGTGGCCCCTTTCTGCAGCGGCTGCCGCATTCGGTGGGAGCTGCAGGCGCCGATGCTCCCTATTGAGGGAACAGGAAGGGCGGCGGGATCGGCGGGGGCGACTGGAATGGCGCCGCCGGCTGCTGTTGGGGAGGCGCGTCACGCGAACATGCCGGCGGTGAGGGTGGTGTGGACAACCCGTGCCCTCATCTTCTTCATCCTGCATTCCTCCAAACACAAATAAGAAATGACCTTGGGAAAGGTCGGGTTGGGGATGAGCGTGAGGTTGGCAGCCACGTGAGTGAACTCCTCGTTGAGGCCGGCGACGAGGGTGATGAGGAGAAGATCGTCAGAGACTTTCTCGCCGTTGTCGTGGAGCTCGTCGCAAAGACGCTTTAGGCGCATGCAAAAGTCATCCAAGGAGGAATTATTTTGACGGCACCCAAAGAATTCTTGCTGAAGGAAGACGAGCCACTGGAGCCGGTTGTCAGTGAAGAGGCCATTGATCTCTATCCAGACAACATGCACATCATCATCATCCTACACCACAATGTAAAACAAGTCCTTGGAGATGGTTAAGAAAAACCAGTGGATTTGAGTTGCCTTGACGACCGAACACTCAGCGTCGAACGCCATAGCCTTGGTGTCAACGGTGCTGTGGACGTGCTCCTGGAGATGGAACTCATGGAAGACAAGATGAAAGTAAGTCTTCAATGCGTAATAAGACGAATCCTCCTAGGAGAGACGAATGGGCACACAGGCGAGGATGTCGATGTTGCGGATGTCTTCGGCAGGAATAGGGTCGCGGCGGGCAAACGGGTTCTAGTTGTTCGTGGTGCTGGACATGGGGGAGGAGGAGGCATAGGAGGTGAACAACATGGTGGAGATGGGAGGAGGGGGTTACGGGTGGCTTGGTTAGAGGGAGAGGGTAGGGTGGGCGGTGGCGGCAGCAAGAGAAGGCGGCTGCCGGGATGGGGTGCGGTGGTAGGAGGGACTGTGGCGGCAGGGAGGCGGTAGCGCAAGTGCGGCGGCGGCAAAAGCGTTAGGGTAGGAATGTTACGCGGTCTCTGATACCATGTGGATTGCGAATATTTGCATTGATCGTATGCTGTAGCATATGTAGAGTACAAGGGCAGGAATATCTCAACCGTATCCGCTATACATGGAAAGGATCGGGAGATATCTGTAGACTAGGAAACAATAAAACAAGATCCTAGTTGCCTAGTGTACATGCGATCATGAGTATCTCAACACACATCGGAGTTGTGGAGGATGCTTGCCACGACCGCGAATTCAGGTGTAGATCAGAGCAAGCATGGCCTAGGAGATGCGTGCGGAGGCAGATTGATAGTGCGAGCGTGGAGGTGGGTTGTACATGGCGATTTTTTTGAAAGAGATCATGGTACGGAGGGAGGCGTGCGTAATTGACGTGGGGTGTCGGACTCAGAGGAAACCATGTGTACGCAAGGCAGACGAAGGGTAGGCAGAACGTGGTTCGTTTGAGCAAAAAAGGAACCTTATGTATTTTTTAGATAGTAGAGATATATCCCTGTATTTTTCTGGATATGCATCAGTATTAGTATTTTTCTACACACAAAATGATGCAAAATCATTTTTTCTTTGGAAAACGTTTCACGCCGGGGCGCCGATAGAAGCTTCGTCCGGTCGCACCCGTGCACTCGGTTTCCTGTTGCTGCTAGTAGGCCAACCCTCCATCCCTTATCCTCTCATCTATTCTTCTCCTCTGTTGTTTTCTTTTTTCTGCTCTTGCCATGGCACCCAATGCCTTTCCCCTCACCACCGCATGCGGAGCTTGCCGTCATTGATGGTCCGACCGCCTACTGCCGTTAGACCTCCCTCCCTCATTGATGCAATGTAACACCCCGGATGTAACTTTCCCTATTTGTACTCCAACTCTTGCCGTTTCCGGCGTTAAGTTAATTTATATTCTCGGGTTCGGGTCTTTGTCTCCGTGTGTTGTTATCGTTGTCATGCATCTCTTATCATGTCATCATGTGCATTGCATCTGCATATGTGTTCATATCATGCATTCGAGCATTTTCCCTGTTGTCCGTTTTGCATTCCGGCGCTTCGTTCTCCTCCGATGGTCATTTCTAGCTTTCTTTCGTGTGTGGGGATTAAACATTTCCGGATTGGACCGAGACTTTCCAAGCGGCTTTGATTTACTACCGGCAGACCGCCTGTCAAGTTTCGTATCATTTGGACTTCGTTTGATACTCCAACGGTTAACCGAGGGACCGAAAAGGCCTCGTGTGGGTTGCAGCCCAACACCCCTTCAATTTGGCCCAAAACCCACCTAACTCTGCTCCATCATCTAGAGTGTTCGATCACGATCGCGTGGCCGCAAACCGCACCTCATTTGGACTCTCCTAGCTCCCTCTATGCCTATATATACACCCCCTCCCGAAAATCCGGATCCCCCTCGTCTGAAACCCTAGTCTATTTCATCCTCCGCGCCGCCGGACGAAATCCGGACGGCCGGACGTGTCCGCCCGCCCCGCTGCACCACTCAGATGCCGCCACCTGTCTCGGAACCTCTTCGCCGCCTCCCCACCGACGCGGGCCCGCCAGGCCCAGCGCCGGCCCTCCTGGCCCGAAGGCGCCAGACGCCGCCCGCGCCTGAGGTTCCTGCACCGCGCCGCCTCCCTCCTCGGCTACGGTGCCGCCTCCGCCTCGGCGCCGCCGCACCTTCGCCGCTCCCCAGCCGCCGGCCGCCGCCGCCCTCCAACACCGCCGCACCATCGCCGTCCCCGCTGCCGCAGTTCGCCGCCGCACGCCGCCGCCACCGCCCTCGGCTTCCGCGCCGCCCCGCCGCCTCCTTGCCGTCCTCGTCGCCGGCCCCAGCTCCGGCCACCGGTGCCCTCTCCGGCGAGCTCGATCCGGCCGCCTCGGGTTGCGTGCCGTGAAACCCTAGATCCAGATCCGGAGGTTGAATTTTTCCTAAGTCCCAAAATTCTCAGTCCATATGCACATGTTCGTAACCCCGTAACTTTGCATCCGTAGCTCGAATTCATGCATATAGCATATCAAAATGTTCATCTCAGAGAGTACATCATTTCATTCCATTGCATCATTTTCATTTGAGTTCATATTGATGCCCGAAATGCTGTTAGAAGAGGGCTACTTGAGTTAATTGTCAGATCTGTTACTCCGTTTAGCACTTTTGTCATTTTTGCCATGATTAATGTGTGCATGATATGACCGTGAGTTCTACATGTGTTTTGTTAAGGGTTTTGTCATATTTCCAGAGGTTCAACCCATGTATTTTTGTGATGTGTGTGGTGACTAGTGCAAGCTTGCAAAGTGGTGCACTTGGTAAATCTGTTTTCAGAGACTTACTAAGTCCTGGAGTTGTTTATCTCATGATGCCATATGTTCATGTTGTTTGCTAGTGATCCGTGCCTATTTTGAGGATGATCAGTAAGAGTGTTTTGTTAATCTTGTAGTGCTCTATCCGTCCATGTCTTTTTTTGCAATTATGGATCACCCTAGCTTGAGTCAATCGAGCTCTACTTTTGCTACTTTGTGAATCTGGGCAGATTGTCAACTTGTTTGCAATTTTGCCGATGTTGTTAGCATGCTATGCTATTGTTCTTGCCATGTCTAGCTTGCATTATGTGCCTTCTTGTTGGGTGTATGCTTGTCTTGCCATGACTTGCACCGTAGTGAGTGCATCGAGCTCGTAAACATGCCTACTTGACTTATATTTCAGCATGTGTCAGTTTTCACTAAGTCTGAAAACGGATTATGTTTTTGCCATGTTCACATGCTTGCAATTGTATTTTCTGATCCCTTTCGGCTCAAGGTCACTAAGGGAATTTTGTTAATCTCTTTGAGTAGCTCCATGTCATGCTTTACTTTGCCATGTTTAGATCCTGTAGCATGTAGTTTTCATGCTCCAAAGAGTGCTATCTGATCTGAGATTCCAGACAAGTGTTAATTTCACTAAGTCTGAGATCTGTTTGCCATTTGCATTTTTGCCATGTTTGTTTGAACCTGTTAATGGATGAATTGGCCGTAGCTCAGTGCTAGACTTTTGTTAAGAATGTTGTGTGCATCCCTGCCATGTATTTTGTTGTCATGTATGGGTGCTGTAGCATGTACATTTCGTTGCATTTAGATGCCTACTTGTTGTAAATCGCAGACCAGTGTCATATTTGAATCGCTTGCCATTTCCAAACCGTAACTCCGATTCCGGCGTTCTTTATATCGTTTTCAAGCGATTTCATCTCATCTTTCCAGTGGAACACTTGGATTTCCAAGTTGAGGCCAGGTTCATGCATTTCCTGTCATATCTTGCATTTTGCATCCCGCATCGCATCCCGCATAGCATATCATCATTGCACCATATTGCTTGGTCTTGCACATGGTTGATTGTATCCTTGTTGCTTGTTTGTCTTGTTTGGGTAGAGCCGGGAGACGAGTTCGCTAACGAGGAGCCCGTTGAGTTTGCTTTTGAGGATCCAGTCAACTCTGACAACTGTGCAGGCAAGATGATCATACCCTCGAAATCACTACTATCTTTGCTATGCTAGTTTGCTCGCTCTTTTGCTATGCCATTGCTACGATGCCTACCACTTGCTTGCAAGCCTCCCAAATTGCCATGTCAAACCTCTAACCCACCATGTCCTAGCAAACCGTTGATTGGTTATGTTACCGCTTTGCTCAGCCCCTCTTATAGCGTTGCTAGATGCAGGTGAAGATTGGAGGCCGTTCCATGTTGGAACATTTATTTTACTTATTGGGGATATCATTATATTATCTTGTTATCTTAATGCATCTATATACTTGGTAAAGGGTGGAAGGCTCGGCCTCTCGCCTAGTGTTTTGTTCCACTCTTGCCGCCCTAGTTTCCGTCATATCAGTGTTATGTTCCCGGATTTTGCATTCCTTATGTGGTTGGGTTATAATGGGAACCCCTTGATATTTCGCCTTGATTAAAGCTTTTCCAGCAATGCCCAACCTTGGTTTTACCATTTGCCACCTAGCCTTTTCTTTCCCTTGGGTTCTGCAGACTTAAGGGTCATCTTTATTTTAACCCCCCCGGGCCAGTGCTCCTTTGAGTGTTGGTCCAACCGAGCGATGTCCAGGGCTACCAGGGGCAACTCTGGGCTGGCCTACCCGACGTCTTGCTCATCTGAGTGTGCCCTGAGAACGAGATATGTGCAGCTCCTATCGGGATTTGTCGGCACATTCGGGCGGTGTTGCTGGTCTTGTTTTAACCTGTCGAAGTGTCTTGAATTACCGAGATACCGAGTCTGATCGGAACATCTTGGGAGGAGGTCTATTCCTTCGTTGACCGTGAGAGCTTGTCATGGGCTAAGTTGGGACTCCCCTGCAGGGATTGAACTTTCGAAAGCCGTGCCCGCGGTTATGGGCAGATGTGAATTTGTTAATGTCCGGTTGTAGATAACTTGAACCTTAATTTAATTAAAATGAATCAACTGAGTGCGTTACCGTGATGGCCTCTTCTCGGCGGAGTCCGGGAAGTGAACACGGTGTTGGAGTAATGTTTGCGCAGGTTGCTCTCTAGTTTCTCGCTCGCGCTTTGCCTCCTCTTCTCTCTCTCCTTTGCGAATAAGTTAGCCACCATACTTGCTAGTCGCTTGCTGCAGCTCCACTTATATTTACCTTGCCATACCTATAAGCTTAAATAGTCTTGATCGTGAGGGTGCGAGATTGCTGAGTCCCTGTGGCTCACAGATTACTATTACACCAGATGCAGGGCCTGATGATTCCGCTCCAGGAGACGCGTATGCGCTCAAGTGGGAGTTCGACGAAGACTCACAACGTTACTATGTTTCCTTTCCCGATGATCAGTAGTGGTGCCCAGTTGGGGGTGAACGGGACCGGTGTCGCATGTTGGGTTCTCTTTTATTTTGGCGCCATAGTCGGGCCATGAGTGTTTGAATGATGTAATGTTATTTATGCACTTGATTGACGTGGCGAGTGTAAGCCAACTATGTTATCTCCCCTTTTTTTTATCATATTACATGGGATGTTGTGAAGATTGCCTAACTTGCGACATATGCCTTCAATGCGATTATGTCTCTAAGTCATGCCTCGACACGTGGGAGCTATAGTCGCATCGAGGGTGTTACAAGTTGGTAATCAGAGCCTTCCCCGACCTTAGGAGCCCCATTGCTTGATCGTTTTTAGCGGCCGAGTTGTGTCTATAAAAATGTTTTGAGTCTTTAGGAATTATATATCGGAGAGTTTAGGAATTCTTTTTACTCCCCAGTCTCCTCATCGCTCCGGTAAGGCTTCCTGACGTAGAGTACTGACTCTTCTCTTCTCAAATTTCACTAAAAATTTTAGGATCACGCGGGTATCTTGGAATCGTTTCGATGGTTTTATAATGAGAACATTGTCTTGGTGCCTCCTGTCAGGGGTTTAGTGGAAGTGTCCCGGGGAGTTGAGCTCTGAGGTGTTGTCATCATAATTTTATCGTTGCAGTTCTGGAATACCTGAGTTTAGTACAGCGACATCGAAAATCTCTCTTATGCAGTTCGTTGGTGAGATAACCTCGACGCCACCCAGTACTGGGGCGGGAGTTCGGGAGTATCGCCATAACTTGTATAACAGATGCTTTTCGAATGTTGAGGTAGATGGTTTCCGAAGGTTTCTTGGTTATGTGTTGAAGGATGGATACAACTGGATGTAGGATTTGCTAGTTTGGGTGAGATATTATGCTTCCCCTGTATCCCCAACACCTGATTGCATAACCGGAAAGGTTCGGGAGTTTCATAGGTGGGAATTCTAGTAGCTCTAGTTCTTCTTCCGTGAATATTGGTTTGAGATTGGGATTTCTTACCGATTATTCATTCTTGATCCGTACCTTGTTGATGTATCTCTCTACCTTAATTCTACGTGGCTTCTCAATTTATGGATATGTGACCATTTCAAGAGGAATGCATTCGTTCATTTTGTTCGGATGTGAAGACTATATGTTGCAATTTTTCATTCCGTTGGATTCAGCTTCAATATTTGTCTATCAATGTGCTAATGGTGGTCAACCTCTTCAGGATGGCTCCTCCAACGTGCACGACTCCGAACCCTGATCCGCCACCACCTCCACCTCCTCCGGAGGCATGGCAAGCTGTGATGGCTGCAACCGATGCAAACACACAGTTGATCATGCAAATTCTTTAAGAGCGCAATCAAGGCAACCAAGGGAATCAAGGCAGCAATCAGAATCACTTTGCTACACTCAACCAGTTCCTTGTTAACGGGCCAAAGACTTTCAGCAATTGTGTTGAGGCCACCGATGCTGACGATTGGCTTGTGGACCTGTGCAAGCATTTCGAGTGCAGTAACGTCAGGCCTGAGGACTTTGTTAAGTTCGCTTCCTTCCAACTCAAAGATCAAGCTGCAGAATGGTTCCAGCAGTACAAGGATTCCAGAGGTGGACGTGTTATCACTTGGGATGATTTCCGTCGAGATTTCCGAGCTCATCATATTCCCCAGAGCGTGGTTGAAAGCAAGCGTGAGGAATTCCGCAATCTGAAGTAAGGCTCTTTGTCTGTCTATGACTACAACAAGTTGTTTCAGAAGCTCGCCCACTTTGCCAAGCAGGACGTCCCTGATGAGAAGAGCATGATATACCAGTTCAGGGGTGGTCTCAGAGAAGAAATTCAGCTAGCTCTTGTTCTCTTCGAGCCCTTGAGATACGATGAGTTCTACAACATGGCACTGAAGCAAGAGGCTGCTCAATTGAGGTGTGATGCTTCCAAGAAGCGAGTCAGAGATGTTACTCCTTCTTCCTCTACTCAAGTGGCCAAGCAGCAGAAGTTTTGGCTTCCTCCTCCTCCGTTCCGTCAGCCGTATCACCAGAAGAGCAAAGGTGGCAGTGGTTCTTCTAACCCACCCAACCCTGGCTTTCAGAACAAGACTTCGTCTCAAGCTCCAAGATCGAGTGCTCCGTATCACCGTCCGCTTTCAGAGGTCCCGTGCAACAAGTGCCAACAGAAGGGTCACTATGCCAACAAGTGTTTCAACCAGAGGCGTCTTCCTCCTCCTCCTCCCGTCAGATCGGTCAAGCATAACCCCAAGTCCGCCAAGGTCAACTTGCTGAATGCAGCTCAGGAAGAGGAATCACCAGATGTGATCATGGGTAACCTTCCTGTTAATGACATTCCCGCAAGAGTTCTTTTTGACACTAGTGCATCTTTATCATTTTTATCAAAGCCTTTTGCATCCATGCATGATGTGCATACTATTGATTTGCCTAAGCCGATAGCGGTTTCTTCTCCGGGTTTGTTCATGAACACCAAAATGATGGCTCCGGATGTTACTATCACATTGGGCGACTACAAGTTCCTTTCTTCTCCTATGGTGCTTGGTAACTCAGATATTGATCTTATTCTCGGAATGGATTGGCTTACTAAGCACAAGGCTCAGCTTGATTGTGCAGCCAGGCAGATTCAATTGACTCATTCGTCTGAGGATGTAATTGTCTTTGCCGCTCGTGAGGATACAATCCGTCTATTTTATCTCAATGAGAAGGGTGAATTGGATGCCATCTCTCAAATTCCATTCGTTTGCGAATATCAAGACGTCTTTCCAGAAGAGCTTCCAGGAATGCCTCCGCATCGGCCAGTTGAATTCATTATTGATCTTGAGCCTGGCACAGAACCTGTGTGCAAACGTCCTTACAAGCTCGGATCTGAAGAGTTGAAGGAGCTGAAGAAGCAACTCGATATTCAAGAGAAAATGGGTCTCATCCAGCCTAGTTCTTCTCTATGGGGTTGTGGTGTTCTTTTTGTGAAGAAGAAGGATGGAACGGACCAACTTTGTGTTGATTACCGTCCAGTGAACAAGAAGACCATCAAGAACAAATACCCACTTCCCAACATCAATGAGCTGTTCGAACAACTCAAAGGTCCCCAAGTATTCTCCAAGCTTGATCTCCGCATGGTTTATCATCAGATTCGTATTTGTGAGCAAGATATTCCCAAGACGGCTTTCAGGACAAGCTTTGGTTCATATGAATACACTGTCATGTCTTTTGGTCTCGCCAACGCTCCTCCGACGTTCTCTCGCATGATGAACTTCATCTTCAATGCCTACACCAATGACTTCATTTTGGTCTATCTCGACGACATTCTAGTTTTCTCCAAGAACAAGGAAGATCATGCCAAGCACTTGCGTTTGGTTCTCGATAAGCTCAGGGAACATCAGTTCTACACCAAGTTCTCCAAGTGTGAATTTTGGCTCGATGAGGTTCTTTATCTTGGTCATATCATCTCTGCCAAGGGCATTGCCGTGAATCCTGAGAAGGTGTCTGCAATTGTGAATTGGGAACCTCCTCAGAACGTGAAGCAACTCCGTAGCTTCCTCGGACTCGCAAGCTATTGCCGAAGATTCGTTGAAAACTTTTCTAAGATCGCGAAGCCTCTCTCAAATCTTCTTCAGAAGCACGTCAAGTACGTTTGGTCTCCGGAGTGTGATATTGCTTTCAACACTTTGAAAGAGAAATTGATCACTGCTCCAGTTCTGACTCCGCCTGATGAATCCAAGCCGTACGAGGTCTTTTGTGATGCCTCTCTCCAAGGTCTTGGCGCAGTATTGATGCAAGAGAAGAAAGTTGTTGCTTATACTTCTCGCCAGTTGAAGCCTAATGAGAAGAACTACCCCACTCATGATCTCGAGTTGGCGGCAGTTGTGCATGCTCTTTTGACTTGGAGACATCTTCTATTGGGAAGAAAAGTGGACATTTTCACTGATCACAAGAGTCTCAAGTACATTCACTCAGCCTAATCTCAACCTCAGGCAAACTCGAGGGGTCGAAATGATTCAAGAGTATAATCCGAGTATCGAGTATACTCCAGGCAAGGCCAATGTGATTGCTGACGCATTGAGCAGGAAAGCTTACTGCAACAGTCTTATTCTCAAGCCTTATCAACCCGAGCTTTGTGAAGCTTTATGCAAACTTAAGCTGCAAGTTGTTCCTCAAGGTTTCCTTGCCAAGCTTCAAGTCTCTCCTACCTTAGAAGACCAGATTCGCCAAGCTCAGCTTCTTGATGCTATGGTGAAAAAGGTGAAGATTGGGATTGCCAAGAGTCAGTCCAAGTACAAGTGCTACCGCCTTGATGACAAGGACACTCTCTTCTTCGAGGATCGTATTGTTGTACCCAAAGGTGACCTCCGTAAAGTGATCTTGAACGAGGCTCACAATTCTCTCCTCTCCATCCACCCTGGGAGCACGAAGATGTATCAGGACCTCAAGCAAGCTTATTGGTGGACTCGAATGAAGCGCGAGATCGCTCAATTCGTGAATGAATGTGATGTCTGCAGAAGAGTGAAGGCAGAACACCAAAGGCCAGCTGGTCTCCTCCAACCTCTTGCCATTCCAGAATGGAAGTTTGACCACATTGAAATAGACTTCGTGACTGGGTTTCCAAAGTCCAAGCGTGGCAATGATGCTATATTCGTTGTCATCGACAAACTCACCAAAGTGGCTCATTTTCTGCCTATCAAAGAGTCGATCACTGCAGCTCAATTGGCGGAACTCTACACCTCTCGGATTGTCTCTCTGCACGGTATTCCTCAAGTGATCTCTTCAGACCGTGGCATCATCTTCACCTAGAAGTTTTGGGATTCTTTTCAGAAGGCCATGGGCACCAACATCCGCTTCAGCACAGCTTTCCATCCTCAAACTAGCGGTCAAGTCGAGCGTGTCAACCAGATTCTTGAAGATATGCTCAGGGCTTGTGTGATCTCCTTCGGCATGAAGTGGGAGGATTGTCTTCCTTATGCTGAATTCTCCTACAACTACAATTTTCAAGCAAGTTCGGGCAAGGCCCCACTTGAAATTCTGTATGGCAGGAAGTGCTGTACCCCTCTCAACTGGTCTGAAACCGGTGAACGTCAGCTTTTGGGTAATGACTTAATCACAGAGGCAGAAGAAATGTGCAAAGTCATTCGTGATAACCTCAAAGCAGCCTAATCCCGCCAGAAGAGCTACTATGACAGTAAGCACCGTGATTTGGCTTTCGAGATCGGAGATCATGTTTACCTCCGTGTCTCTCCTATGAAAGGTACTCGTCGCTTCGGTATCAAAGGGAAGCTTGCCCCTAGATACGTGGGACCTTTCCAGATTGTCAGCAAGAGAGGCGACCTCGCCTATCAACTCGAGCTTCCTTCAAACTTTGCAAATGTTCATGACGTATTCCATGTCTCTCAGCTTCGAAAGTGCTTCAAGACTCCTTACCGCACCGTCAACTTCGAGGACATTGAGCTCCAAGAAGATCTCTCTTATCGTGAGCATCCAGTTGCTATTCTTGAAGAGACTAAACGCAAGACTCGCAACAAGTCAATCAAATTTCTCAAAGTCAAGTGGTCACACCATTCCGACCATGAAGCTACCTGGGAACGTGAGGATCACCTCCATTCTGAGTACCCGGCGTTCTTTCAGTCCTAGCTCTCGGGACGAGATCCTTTCGTAGTGGTGGAGTGTTGTAACACCCCGGATGTAACTTTCCCTATTTGTACTCCAAATCTTGCCGTTTCCGGCGTTAAGTTAATTTATATTCTCGGGTTTGGGTCTTTTTCTCCGTGTGTTGTTATCGTTGTCATGCATCTCTTATCATGTCATCATGTGCATTGCATCTGCATACATGTTCATCTCATGCATTCGAGCATTTTCCCCGTTGTCCGTTTTGCATTCCGGCGCTTCGTTCTCCTCCGGTGGTCATTTCTAGCTTAGGGTTTAGGTCATATGTGGAAGTGGGAAAGTAGCTGAGGATTTTGGAGCATATCATTAAGCACATGAAGCAAGAGGCTCATTAAGCAACACCTCATCCCTCCTTGATAGTATTGGCTTTTCCTAAAGACTCAATGTGATCTTGGATCACTAAAATGTAAACTGACGAGTCTTGAGCTTGAAGCTTTAGCCAATCCTTTGTCCTTAGCATCTTGAAGGAGTTCCCACAACCTTTAGTCCATGCCACTCCATTGTTGAACTTATCTGAAACATGCTAGATCGAAATGTTAGTCCAACAAGAGATATGTTGTCATCAATTATCAAAACCACCTAGGGGGCACTTGTGCTTTCAATCTCCCCCTTTTTGGTAATTGATGGCAACATACATCAAAGCTTTAGATAAAGATATAAAGAACAGCAAGTAAAGCTTTGGAAGGACATGTAACAAGCATAGGTTCCCCCTACATGTATGCACTCATGTAAATATGAGATATAGAGACATGTGAGAGCATAACCATGACAGAGTAGGCAATGTGTTACATGCATCTTGGCCATATGCATCAGAGCAAAAGATTATCAAGGAAAATACCTTCATGCTCATGAGTCCTTCTTGCAAACAGTATGTACATAAGCAAGAACTCCTCATACTCATGATTTTGATGCATATACTTACCTTGTGGTCTTGAGTTGGCTTAGGATGGAATGAACCTGCACAAACAAGGTTAGATAACACAGGTACGTCCACTAGCCAGAGCAAACACAAGAAACCACAAGAATACCAAGACTGCGATGACATGTAGAGAGTGAGTACAAGGTACCACATTGAATTCAACATGTCCCCAAGAATAAAGATATGTAGTGAATTCGACTGATTTCTTTCCCTTAGGTGTCTTGCTCCCCCTGAATCTTACATGGGATATTGGGAGAAGATAGGAAACAGAAAATCAGAGCTGAAAGATATGAATAGAACTTAATTCAAATGAGTTCATATTAACATGTCTTTCCCCCAAAAAGACATGTGGCATCTCTCCTCTTGAACATCAAGCATCTGGGATCCTTGAGTATTTTCTCTCCCTGGAAATCTCTCTCTCCCCCTTAACAACATCTGGGATCCTTGAGACTTTCTCTCCCCCTTGAGGTCTCTCTCTCCCCCTTAATACTTTCTCTCTTGTAGGTGTGGTCCTTGAGACTGTTTCTCTCCCTTGATGTGATCTCTCTCTCCTACAAGCTTTGATGTGATCTCTCTCTCCCCCTTTGACATCAATTTCCAAGAAGGTTTTTCCTGGAATCCGTCGAATAGGTTTGGTCCTTGAGATTCAGCACAAAGCAGAGGATAAAATTGTGATGCTTGTAGAGGACAAGATTCATTGAGTGGAGCTGGATCAGAAGAAATGTAGAACAAGTGGCAAACTGTTTTTCTGATTGCAAAGTCGGTGGCACCGAGTGGCATATTTTGGTGGTACCGAAAAGATTCGGTTGGACCGAAAATTGCAAGTCGGTGAAACCGAGTTTACACAGAGAAAAAGAACTTGTCACCTCAGCTCACTAGACAAGTAAGATCTCACAAAGATTTGCAATGAATTTGATGCAGAAATATGCAGAACAAAAATCAAAAAAGAAAAGAGTGAAAGTTTCTAGATGAAGTTTTTTTTGATTGAAAAAGAAAGAAACAAATATGCAAGGGACAAATGCAATAACTCAGAAAAGAACACAAGAGAACTTCATCTAGAATTGGGCGGTGACATAGTCACCTATGTTAGAGTATATTGACTTAGGAGTCAAGTGAGAACACTTGATCATAGGTCATACTCATCGTTTAAGCTCAAAATGGGGTTACCATTTTTTGTTTACGCATCTTGATGTATTCACATCTTGTTGAGTTGCTTTGACTCATGTCTTGGAGTAAAGCTTCTCTAAGATGGAATAACATACCTTGGGTGGTGGTGTGGTTCTTGCTCATGTAGTTGAACTTGTGTGGGTGCTCAAGGTTGATGTAGCTCATCAAGAGTTGGGAGCACCACTTGGAGTTTGAGTTCATCTACCTACATGGGTTAGTTCTTGCGAGGAAGAGCACTTGTGTATCCAAAAATGACAATTATGAAGCTTAGCATAGAATTTGTCAAAGGATATGTTTGAATGGTTTTGTGCTTCCTTGTCTTCAACCACTATTGTGTAGAGTCTTGGTGATGTAGAGATTGCTCAAGATGTGAGTGAGTCGCAATCTCATGGAATTAGATTCAACCAAGCACCTACATGGGTTAGGCAACATGCAAGGTGCAAATATATCCAGGACATAAGATAGTTATCATAAGAGATATATCATGGATTAGTCATAAGCTCATGTCTTGCATGTATCCAATGGAGTTTTCTACTCCAAGATCGAGGCATCAATGATGTTCAATTCTCCTCTCAACCTGCAAAACACTTTCTCATCAAGCGGTTTAGTGAGTATATCCGCTAATTGCTTATCGGTGCGAACAGGCTTAAGATTGATGTCACCCTTAGCAACATGATCTCGAATGAAATGATGATGAACTTCAATATGCTTAGTTCGAGAATGTTGTACAGGATTATGACCAATTTTGATAGCACTTTCATTGTCACAAAGCAGTGGAACATGTTTCACATAAATCCCATAATCTTTAAGAGTTTGGGTCATCCAAAGTAATTGAGCGCAACATGAACTAGCGGCAATGTATTCCGCTTCGGCGGTGGATAAGGATACAGAGTTTTGTTTCTTGGAAGACCAAGACACAAGAGATCTACCAAGAAATTGACAAGTACCCGAAGTGGACTTTCTATCAACCTTGTCTCCGGCGTAATCTGAGTCAAAATAGCCAACAAGATCAAAAGAAGACCTCTTAGGATACCAAATGCCAAAATTTGGTGTATGGATTAAATATCTCACTATCCTTTTCACAGCCTTAAGATGACAATCTTTAGGAGCAGCTTGATATCGTGCACACATGCACACACTTAGCATAATATCGGGACGTGAAGCACATAGGTATAACAATGAACCAATCATAGAGCGATAAACCTTTTGATCAACCGGTCCACCATCTTTGCTTAAATCATTATGTCCACTAGTAGGCATGGGTGTAGACATACCTTTGCATTCTTGCATATTGAACTTCTTGAATAAGTCCTTGATGTACTTTGTTTGAGAGACAAATGTACCTTCCTTAGTTTGCTTGATTTGCAAACCGAGAAAGAATTTGAGTTCACTCATCATAGACATCTCAAACTTCTCTGACATTAGCTTTCCAAACTTTTCACTAAAGAGAGGGTTAGTTGAACCAAATATGATATCATCAACATAAATTTGGCATACAAATAGTTCTCCATTAACCCTTTTAGTAAAAAGAGTAGAATCAATTTTACCAATTTCAAAACCACTTGTAGTAAGGAACTTGGTCAAGCATTTATACCATGCTCTAGGAGCTTGTTTAAGACCATAAAGAGCTTTGTGAAGTTTGTAAACATGATTTGGTTTCTTAGGATTGATAAAGCCGGGAGGTTGTTTGACAAAACTTCCTCCTCTATTTCACCATTTAGAAAAACACTTTTAATGTCCATTTGGTACAAGGTGATATTATGGTGATTAGCATAGGCAAGTAAGATGCGAATGGACTCAAGTCTAGCAACGGGAGCATACGTCTCACCATAGTCCATACCTTCGACTTGTGTGTACCCTTGGGCGATGAGACGTGCTTTGTTGCGAACCACTTGTCCATCTTCATCTTGCTTGTTGCGGAACACCCATTTGGTACCAATGATGTTGTGGTTGTTGTCGGGCTTCTCGACCAATGTCCAAACTTGGTTTCTCTCAAAATTATGTAGCTCTTTATGCATAGCGTTTATCCAATCCGGATCTTCCAATGCTTCTTCAACCTTCATAGGTTCAATGCTAGAGATGAATGAATAGTTTTCACAAAAGTTAGCTAAACGAGTTTTTGAGCGAGTGATTCTCCCGGTTTGTATATCATTGAGGATTTGTTCGACGGGATGATCTTTGGCAATTCTTGCTCGAACTCGTGAGAGCTTTTGCTTGGGTCTTCGTTGAACATCTTCTTCATCTTGTTCTTCTTCTTGGCCTTCTTCATTGTTGACGTCGTCGTTCTCTTGTCGTGGTGGAGAAGGATGTTGTTGATGTTCATCTTGACGTACTTCCTTGTTTTCTTCATCTTGGTGTGTCCCACTTGTGGATGCTTCCGTGTCGATTCTTGGTTCACCTTGTCATGAAGTAGAAGCTTCCACTTGGACGGATGAAGTACTCTCCTTCACCTCCGTTGGACGAATTTTGCCAATGGACAAGTCTTGAATTGCTTCTGAAGGGTCTTTGTCTCCTACATCAATTGGCAATTGCTCTACTTGCGAGCCATTAGATTCATCAAACTTCACATCTACCGTCTCTTCAACCTTTCGGGTGAAATTGTTGTAGACACGGTAAGTGTGAGAGTTTGAGCCATAACCAAGAAGAAAACCTTCATGAGATTTAGGAGCAAACTTTGAACGACGATGCTTATCAAGAATGTAGCACTTTGAGCCAAATACTCGAAAGTATCCAACTTGGGGTTTGTTACCGGTGAGAAGCTCGTATGCCGTCTTGCCGAGTAGCTTGTGAAGATATAAGCGATTTGTTGCGTGACAAGCTGTCTCAACCGCTTCTGCCCAAAAGTGCTTTGGCGTCTTGTATTCATCAAGCATCATTCTTGCCATTTCGATGAGCGTCCGATTCTTCCTCTCAACAACTCCATTTTGTTAAGGTGTGTACGTAGCCGAGAACTCGTGTGAAATCCCTTCTTCATCAAGAAAGGTGTCCACATTTGCGTTCTTGAACTCCGTTCCGTTGTCACTCCGAACCTTCTTGATCTTGACATCAAACTGATTTTGGGCCTTCCTAGCGAAGTTTCTGAAGATCTTCTGGACCTGCGACTTGTCATTAAGAAAGAACACCCACGTAAATCTTGAAAAATCATCAACTATAACTAGACCAAAGGAATTTCCACCGACACTCTTGTAGGCGTTGGGACCAAAAAGATCCATGTGAAGTAGCTCGAGTGGCCTCCTTGTGGTCATGATGTTCTTCACGGGATGTCTTCCTCCAACCTGTTTACCTGCTTGACAAGCACTTCAAAGTCTATCCTTATCAAATATGACATCGTTAACTCCAAGGATATGATTTCCTTTAATAAGCTTGTCAAGGTTTCTCATGCCAACGTGACCTAGTCGTCTATGCCACAACCAACCTTTTGAGGATTTAGCAACAAAGCAAGTTTTAGGTTGTGCCTTTTTAGAGAAATCGACAATGTAAAGATCACCTCTACGCATACCCGTAAAGACCATTTTATGATTGTCTCGACGAAATACTTGGCAATCTACCTCAGTAAATAGGACATTCAAACCGAAATTAGCAAGTCTAGATACTGAAAGTAAGTTGTAGCCAAGAGATTCAACGAGCATGACATTTTGAATGGAACTATCATGTGAGATGGCCACCTTACCAAGGCCAACCACTTTACCCTTTGAATTATCACCAAAGGTGACATATTTTCGAGGGCCGTCATTTTCAGCAAGCTCACGAAACATCTCTTCATCTCCGGTCATGTGATCAGTACATCCACTATCAAGAACCCATTTCTTTCCTCCTGATTCATATCCCCGAAGATTTGCCATAAGACCAAAATGTCTCATTGCATCATCAAGATCGAAGTCACTATCATCATCATCATAATATTCATGTTCATCATGATCTTGTGACTCATCATTTCCTAGAGAGGGTAATTCATTACATAAATGATCATCAAAGTGGTCACTTTTATGAATTCTTATAGCTTTGAATATGATATCATTAATGATTCCAACATCTCCTTTAGCATGCTTAAGATTGGCAAGTTCAAAAAGACATTTACCAAAACTAGGATCACTAGAGTTCATCTTACTCAAGGCAATAGATTTATGGAGAATTTCATCCAAAGTTTTCAAGGAATAATCGGGAAATCATTCCTCAAGAAATTTCCATATGGTATAGGCACAATTGTGAGTAGGCAAACTAGCAATCAAATTTTTGGGCAATCCTCTAATGATGAGCTCAATAGTTCTAAGATTGCGAATCATGTCAATATCTTCATCTAGGGTAGGATGCAAAGGATCAATATGAGGTGCACAAGGGCTAGCAATATACTTGTTCAAATGATATTGATTGAAGATTACAAGCATCTCATTTTTCCACTCATGAAAATACTCTCCATCAAGAATAGGCACTCTATGTCTAAGACTCCCTAGAGTAGACACATCCATCTTCCTCCAATGGTGATTAAACCAAGGCAATGGAGACCAATGCTCTGATACCACTTGTAGGATCTAGAAGTAGATGTGTCTAGAGGGGGGTGATTAGACACATAATGCTCAAGTTGCAATTTTTTAAGCCTTTTCGGTTTAAGTGGAGTTTAGGCACAATTTCAACACACACAATACATATCAAGCAAGCATGCAAAGAGTATATGAGCAGCGGAATGTAAAGCATGCAACTTGCAAGAATGTAAAGAGAAGGGTTTGGAGAATTCAAACGCAATTTGGAGACACGGATGTTTTTCCCGTGGTTCGGATAGGTGGTGCTATCCTACATCCACGTTGATGGAGACTTCAACCCACCAAGGGTAACCGTTGCACGAGTCCACACAGGGCTCCACCCAAGGGTAACGGTTGCGCGAGTCCACACAGGGCTCCACCCACGAAGGGTCCACGAAGAAGCAACCACCCACAAAGGGTCCACGAAGAAGCAACCTTGTCTATCCCACCATGGCCATCGCCCACACAGGACTTGCCTCACTAGCGGTAGATCTTCACGAAGTAGGCGATCTCCTTGCCCTTACAAACTCCTTGGTTCAACTCCACAATCTTGTCGGAGGCTCCCAAGTGACACCTAGCCAATCTAGGAGACACCACTCTCCAAGAAGTAAAAAATGGTGTGTAGGTAATGAACTCCTTGCTCTTGTGCTTCAAATGATAGTCTCCCCAACACTCAACTCTCTCTAATAGGATTTGGATTTGGTGGAATGAATATTTGAGTGGAAAGCAACTTGGGAAGGCTAGAGATCAAGATTCATATGGTAGGAATGGAATGTCTTGGTCTCAACACATGAGTAGGTGGTTCTCTCTCAGAACATATGAGTTGGAATGGTGTATGCGTTCTGATGGCTCTCTCCTCGAATGAAGAGGAGGTGGAGGGGTATATATAGCCTCCACACAAAATCCAACCGTTACACACAGTTTTCCAATCTCGGTGGGACCGAATCAACAAACTTGGTCGGACCGAAAAGGTAAACCTAGTGACCGTTAGAGATTTCGGTGGGACCGACTGGATCAACTCGGTGGGACCGATGTGCTAGGGTTAGGGTAAATCCAAAACTCGGTTTGACCGATTACTCAAACTCGGTGGGACCGATTTGGGTAATAAGTGAAACTGAGATTTGGCCAAGCAAACTCGGTGGGACCGATTGCATATCTCGGTGGGACCAAGAATATTGCAATGGGTAATAGAGAGTTTGAAAGCCCATCTCGGTGAGACCGAGATCTCATCGGTGAGACCGAACTGATTAGGGTTTGGCAGTGGCTTATGACAAGTGAAACTCGGTGGCGCCGGATAGGAAGAATCGGTAGGACCGAGTTTGGCTTAGGGTTTAGGTCATATGTGGAAGTGGGAAAGTAGCTGAGGATTTTGGAGCATATCATTAAGCACATGAAGCAAGAGGCTCATTAAGCAACACCTCATCCCTTCTTGATAGTATTGGCTTTTCCTAAAGACTCAATGTGATCTTAGATCACTAAAATGTAAACTGACGAGTCTTGAGCTTGAAGCTTTAGCCAATCCTTTGTCCTTAGCATCTTGAAGGAGTTCCCACAACCTTTAGTCCATGCCACTCCATTGTTGTACTTATCTGAAACATGCTAGATCGAAATGTTAGTCCAACAAGAGATATGTTGTCATCAATTATCAAAACCACCTAGGGGGCACTTGTTCTTTCAACCGAGACTTGCCAAGCAGCCTTGGTTTACTACCAGTAGACCGCCTGTCAAGTTTCGTATCATTTGGACTTTGTTTGATACTCCAACGGTTAACCAAGGGACCGAAAAGGCCTCGTGTGTGTTGCAGCCCAACACCCCTTCAATTTGGTCCAAAACCCACCTAACTCTGCTCCACCATCTAGAGCGTTCGATCTCGATCGCGTGGCCGCAAACCGCACCTCATTTGAACTCTCCTAGCTCCCTCTATGCCTATATATACACCCCCTCCCGAAAATCCGGACCCCCCTCGTCTGAAACCCTAGTCTATTTCGTCCTCCGCGCCGCCGGACGAAATCCGGACGGCCGGACGTGTCCGCCCGCCCCGCCGCACCACTCAAACGCCGCCACCTGTCCCGGGGACCGCTTCTCTGCCTCCCCATCGACACGGGCCCGCCAGGCCCAGAGCCGGCCCTCCTGGCCCGAAGGCGCCAGACGCCGCCCGCGCCCGAGGTCCCCGCCCCGCGCCGCCTCCCTCCTCGGCTCCGGCGCCGCCTCCGCCTCGGCGCCGCCGCACCTTCGCCGCTCCCCAGCCGCCGGCCGCCGCCGCCCTCCAACACCGCCGCACCATCGCCGCCCCCGCTGCCGTAGTTCGCCGCCGCACGCCGCCGCCACCGCCCTCGGCTTCCGCGCCGCCCCGCCGCCTCCTCGCCGTCCTCGTCGCCGGCCCCAGCTCCAGCCACCGGTGCCCTCTCCGGCGAGCTCGATCCGGCCGCCTCGGGTTGCGTGCCGTGAAACCCTAGATCCAGATCCGGAGGTTGAATTTTTCCTAAGTCCCAAAATTCTCAGTCCATATGCACATGTTCGTAGCCCCGTAACTTTGCATCCGTAGCTCGAATTCATGCATATAGCATATCAAAATGTTCATCTCAGAGAGTACATCATTTCATTCCATTGCATCATTTTCATTTGAGTTCATATTGATGTCCGAAATGCTATTAGAAGAGGGCTACTTGAGTTAATTGTCAGATCTGTTACTCCGTTTAGCACTTTTGTCATTTTTGCCATGATTAATGTGTGCATGATATGCCCGTGAGTTCTACATGTGTTTTGTTAAGGGTTTTGTCATCTTTCCAGAGGTGCAACCCATGTATTTTTGTGATGTGTGTGGTGACTAGTGAAAGCTTGCAAAGTGGTGCACTTGGTAAATCTGTTTTCAGAGACTTAGTATTTTCACTAAGTCCTGGAGTTGTTTATCTCATGATTCCATATGTTCATGTTGTTTGCTAGTGATCCGTGCCTATTTTGAGGATGATCAGTAAGAGTGTTTTGTTAATCTTGTAGTGCTCTATCTGTCCATGTCTTTGTTTGCAATTATGGAGCACCCTAACTTGAGTCAATCGAGCTCTACTTTTGCTACTTTGTGAATCTGGGCAGATTGTCAACTTGTTTGCAGTTTTGCCGATGTTGTTGTAGTTGATCCGTGCATGCTCTGCTATTGTTCTTGCCATGTCTATCTTGCATTTTGTGCCTTATTGTTGGGTGTATGCTTGTCTTGCCATGACTTGCACCGTAGTGAGTGCATCGAGCTCGTAAACATGCCTAATTGAGTTATATTTCAGCATGTGTCAGTTTTCACTAAGTCTGAAAACTGATTATGTTTTTGCCATGTTCACATGCTTGCAATTGTATTTTCTGATCCCTTTTGGCTCAAGGTCACTAAGGGACTTTTGTTAATCTCTTTGAGTAGCTCCATGTAATGCTTTACTTTGCCATGTTCAGATCCTGTAGCATGTAGTTTTCATGCTCCAAAGAGTGCTATCTGATCTGAGATTCCAGACAAGTGTTAATTTCACTAAGTCTGAGATCTGGCCATTTGCATTTTTTCCATGTTTGTTTGAACCTGTTAATGGATGAATTGGCCGTAGCTCAGTGCTAGACTTTTGTTAAGCATCTTGTGTGCATCCTTGCCATGTATTTTGTTGTCATGTTTGGGTGCTGTAGCATGTTCATTTTGTTGCATTTAGATGCCTACTTGCTGTAGATCACAGACCGGTGTCATATTTGAATCGCTTGCCATTTCCAAACCATAACTCCTATTCCGGCGTTCTTTGTATCGTTTTCAAGCGATTTCATCTCATCTTTCCAGTGTCACACTTGGATTTCCAAGTTGAGGCCAGGTTCATGCATTTCCTGTCATATCTTGCATTTTGCATCCCGCATCGCATCCCGCATAGCATATTATCATTGCACCATATTGCTTGGTCTTGCATGTGGTTGATTGTATCCTTGTTGCTTGTTTGTCTTGTTTGGGTAGAGCCGGGAGATGAGTTCGCTAACGAGGATCCCGTTGAGTTTGCTTTTGAGGATCCAGTCAACTCTGACAACTGTGCAGGCAAGATGATCATACCCTCGAAATCACTACTATCTTTGCTATGCTAGTTTGCTCGCTCTTTTGCTATGCCATTGCTACGATGCCTACCACTTGCTTGCAAGCCTCCCAAATTGCCATGTCAAACCTCTAATCCACCATGTCCTAGCAAACCGTTTATTGGCTATGTTACCGCTTTGCTCAGCCCCTCTTATAGCGTTGCTAGTTGCAGGTGAAGATTGGAGGCCGTTCCTTGTTGGAACATTTATTTTACTTGTTGGGGATATCATTATATTATCTTGTTATCTTAATGCATCTATATACTTGGTAAAGGGTGGAAGGCTCGGCCTCTCGCCTAGTGTTTTGTTCCACTCTTGCCGCCCTAGTTTCCGTCATATCGGTGTTATGTTCCCGGATTTTGCGTTCCTTACACGGTTGGGTTATAATGGGAACCCCTTGATATTTTGCCTTGATTAAAGCTTTTCCAGCAATGCCCAACCTTGGTTTTACCATTTGTCACCTTGCCTTTTCTTTCCCTTGGGTTCTGTAGACTCAAGGGTCATCTTTATTTTAACCCCCCCGGGCCAGTGCTCCTCTGAGTGTTGGTCCAACCGAGCGATGTCTGGGGCTACCAGGGGCAACTCTGGGCTGGCCTACCCGATGTCTTGCTCATCTGAGTGTGCCCTGAGAACGAGATATGTGCAGCTCCTATCGGGATTTGTCGGCACATTCGGGTGGTGTTGCTGGTCTTGTTTTAACCTGTCGAAGTGTCTTGAATTACCGAGATACCAAGTCTGATCGGAACGTCTTGGGAGGAGGTCTATTCCTTCGTTGACCGTGAGAGCTTGTCATGGGCTAAGTTGGGACTCCCTGCAGGGATTGAACTTTTGAAAGCCGTGCCCGCGGTTATGGGCAGATGGGAATTTGTTAATGTCCGGTTGTAGATAACTTGAACCTTAATTTAATTAAAATGAATCAACTGAGTGCGTTACCGTGATGGCCTCTTCTCGGCGGAGTCCGGGAAGTGGACACGGTGTTGGAGTAATGTTTGCGCAGGTTGCTCTCTAGTTTCTCGCTCGCGCTTTGCCTCCTCTTCTCGCTCTCCTTTGCGAATAAGTTAGCCACCATACTTGCTAGTCGCTTGTTGTAGCTCCACTTATATTTACCTTGCCATACCTATAAGCTTAAATAGTCTTGATCGCGAGGGTGCAAGATTGCTGAGTCCCTGTGTCTCACAGATTACTATTACACCAGATGCAGGGCCTGATGATTCCGCTCCAGGAGACGCGTATGAGCTCAAGTGGGAGTTCGACGAAGACTCACAACGTTACTATGTTTCCTTTCCCGATGATCAGTAGTGGTGCCCAGTTGGGGGTGAACGGGACCGGTGTCGCATGTTGGGTTCTCTTTTATTTTGGTGCCGTAGTCGGGCCATGAGTGTTTGAATGATGTAATGTTATTTATGCACTTGATTGACGTGGCGAGTGTAAGCCAACTATGTTATCTCCCCTTTTTTTTATCATATTACATGGGATGTTGTGAAGATTGCCTAACTTGCGACATATGCCTTCAATGCGATTATGTCTCTAAGTCGTGCCTCGACACGTGGGAGCTATAGTAGCATCGAGGGTGTTACATGCAAGCATCTCTCCCATTCACCTGCTTCGCAGCTGCCCTCTAGCTGCTGCATGTACAAAGGGTGTCATGCACTCTCCCGCACCCCGACGGTTGACGCATGGGTCTGCTTCCGGTTCTGCCTTGTCAGAAGGAATGCCCTCGGGCCGTTGTTGGAAACAGGGGGGCCGGCGGCTGTGGGCTATGGCGAGGAAGATGAGGCACGCTCTCTTTTCATGCCCAGCCAGTACCTCTACTTCAACCTTCCAGATTGTTTGCTGGTACCCGCAATGATTTTTGGTGGAACCAGTGTATTATTTTGCTGGGGATCATGCGCATGCTGTCATTATTATGTAGCCACATTTTTGCTGGAACTAACTACATTTTTTGCTGGAACTGAAAATGAAATTTGCAGGAATCATTGTCTGAATTTTTTTGGGAACCCACGTAAGTGTTGATCTTTTCTTTGACATTCATCAGATTTTTTGCTGGAACCTGCTACAATTTTTGCTGGAACCGACTACAACTTTGCTAGAACCGTTGTCTGAATTTGTTGCGGAACCCGCATAACTTGTGATCTTTTCTGCGACATTCATTGGATTTCTGTTGGAACCAACTACATTTTTTGCTGGAACCAACTACAACTTTTGCTGGAACCATTGTCTGATTTTGTTGGGGAATCCGTGTAAGTTGTGATCTTTGCTGCGACATTTATCGGATTTTTTTGCTGGAACCAGTGACAAGTTTTGCTGGAACCGGCGTTGGAATTTGCTAGAACCGACCACCGGAGTTGATTTGTCTGTCAGACCGTGCTTTGATTTTGCTACAATAGTGATGGTGAATGCTACAACCGGTGATGGTGTTTGTCGGATTCAGGGCTCCACAGACCCAAGATAGATTCGAACTCTGGGGTGCATGTGAAGAACACAAAGTCCCCAGTCTGCCAACCCGTTGATCTCACATCCTAGCTCGATGAACTGGAATGGAAAGGGACACAACAGTTTACCCAGGTTTGGGACACCTTGTGATGTAATACCCTACTCCTGCTTTGTGGTCTATTAGCCTCGAGGTGGGCCGAGGATGAACTGGTACAGAGGAAGAACAACCTCAGGAGGTATGTTCTTGTGCTTGCGTGAGCTGGTGAGGGTGCAGACGGTCTGAATGACCCCCCTCTATGGTGGTGGCTAGGCTATATTTATAGTGGCCTTGGTTCTCTTCCCCCAAAAGGAAGGCGGGAAGGGATCCCACAATGGCCAAATTCGATGGGAGACAAGTAGTACATCTTATCCTGACGAAATGTGGTCTTTGCCTACAAAGCTTCTGGTCATGACGTTGTGGTGGGCTCGGCGATGACCTTCGTCCTGATGTCGTGGCAGTCTTGGAATTATAGCACGGAAATGGAAACCTTTGGCTGATTCCTCGGGACTTCCGCATGGGCTGGCCTCTTTAGCACCAAAGAGGAAACCTACTGTAATGCGCCCGTTGGGGCCTATCTGGCCTTGGTCGTCATGGCTTGCACCATCTTAGCCTCACGAGGTGGGCGCCTGCATAGGGGACTCCACTCCTCAGGAGCCAGCCTAAGGAGGCCACTCCTTCTGGAGGTCTTGGTGTCGTCCTCCTCGCGAGGCTTGGCCCCTCGCGATGGTCTTGTGTGGTTGGTGTTGAGGATGGGCCGTACCAGGTCGTCGATGGAGCCACGCCGTGGGCCGCAGGCAGGCAAGTCTGGGTACCCCGGTTCCAGAACACCGATGGTAGCCCCCGGGCCCAAGGCGTGCTCGGACTTGGCTTCGTGGCGAAGCCAAAGGGCAAGGGCGAAGCGCCAAGGGCCCCAACCGCCTGCATACCCGATCGACGCGTGGCGCTATGATGGGACGTGGGCGTCTCCGTTTCCCCATGCTACCTCGGCAACCGTTCGACTTGACAATAGCCTGATGCATGCAGAAAAGATCATCATTACTGGGGATGGTGGAGGCCGGCGGTTGGCCTTCCTCTGGCTATAAATGGGGGGAGGGGCGGAGCCCCCTGCTTATCTCCGTCTTCTCGTTGCTTGCTCCTTCCTCTTATTTCTTGCCTCGCCGTCTCGTTGAAGCATCCATGGCGCCGATAAGGAGGTTTTCCACGGCAGAGAAGGCGAAGGCCACTCGGGAGGAAACTGGGCCACTTTCGCCGAAGAAGAGGCTCGGCCGCTCCCGCGACGTCGGTGAAGAGCGCAAGGTGACGCGGCCTTGGCACGAGCGGCCTCCGCTGGGCTTCCCGCTCCCTGTGTATGCCCGCGCATAGAGCCCTGTGCTGGGGGGGGGGCACACCCGGCGCCGCAAGGCTCGGGGTCGCGGAGGAGGACAAGTAGTGGTTGCATGGCCGCCCGACTCGCGCACCCATGCCGAAGGCACAACACGTGATTTTGTGGTGTGGGCGACAATGCTGCTGCGCACATGGATTTGGCTCCCGCAGTTCTTCAGAGAGGAGATACCGCCGAGGGGGCCCGTCGAGCTGTGGCTGCAACAAGCCGGATGCCGCAGCCAAGCTACTAAGACGGAGGTCGAGGTTGTCCCTCTGGGCGATGTGTTCATGACCCGTGGATGGGGCGAGATCGCCCATGCCTGCTGCTCGGAGGGGGCTCTTGCCATCCATTTCGAATACAACGGGGCTTCGACGCTCTTCTTCAAGGTCTTTGGCGGGGACGGTCGGTGCCTGTAGTGCTGCTCCAGAAGAGGCGACAACGCGGCGCAGCCAGGGGCGCTGAACTTGCCCTTGGCCTTGCCAGCAGCTCCTCCAGCAGCAGCGGTGACTCCCCGGAGTCCAATGATTCTCCGGAGTCCAGCGATGATGACAGCTATGAGCCACCGAGCTATTGCCGTGCCTAGAGCACGTCAGCGGTGTCGACTCGGCGCCGTCGGTGATGTCGCCGAGGCCGGGGTTCTTCTAGGTCACTTCTTTTTCTTTTCCTGTGCGGAATCATGACGAGCCCCGTGGGGGTATGTAAAAAACTGTAATGCTTTTGTCTTAATGCTATTGTACTTGGTTTAGTATTGTAGTTGCGTATCCTACCTCGGCACGGTGCTCTCTTTCTTCTCGTGGTAGCTTAGTGCTCTATGCTGACAGGACCCAGTCCCCAGGTAGGCTTCACTCGTCGCTGGTATGCAAGGTCAGGATGCCGTGGTCAAGGACAGGAGGTGAGTGGCCCGAGGTCCGGTAAGAGCCCTTGAGGCGCGATGCTCCGGGGATCCCCTTTAGTGCGCAAGCGGCTCCCTGAATGCCGAAAGGGAAACGCCCTTGCCCGAGCGGGGTCGCAAGAGCCGAAGTTCTGAGTCATGAGGTTTATGCCAGCGCGTAGGTGGTGACTTATCTTGGTGAGTCCGCGATGGTTCCTTTGCTGCGAGGATAGTCATGGCGCGATGCCCAACCATGTCCTGGTGGTGGTGTTCACAGGAAGGGCTCATGATGATCCCCTCTTTCCCGCTCATCTAATGCTCTACATCCTCGGGTCCCGGCCCTCGAGCGAGGCTCAGCCACCTTTGGTATGCCAGGTCGCGATGCCACGGTCAAGGCCAGGGGTGATGGCTCGAGAGCCAGTAGGCGTCCCTGAGGCGCGATGCTCGGGGGCTCCCCCTTTAACGTGCAAGCGATTTGCGTGAAAGAGGAGTGAGGGAGTCCTGGATTAAGGGGTCCTCAGGCGCCCGGACTATGTAACATGGGCCGGACTAATGGGCTATGAAGATACAAGACAAAAGACTTGCTCTCGTGTCTGGATGGGACTCTCCTTTGCGTGGATGGAAATTTGGCATTCGGATATGTAGATTCTTTAAATAGACTCTGTACAACCCTAAGCCCCTCCGGTGTCTATATAAACCGGAGGGTTTAGTCCGTAGAGGCAATCACAATCATACATGCTAGACATCTAGGGTTTAGCCATTACGATCTCGTGGTAGATCAACTCTTGTAATCCTCATATTCATTAAGATCAATCAAGCAGGAAGTAGGGTGTTACCTCCATAAAGAGGGCCCGAACCTGGGTAAACATCGTGTCCCCTGTCTCCTGTTACCATCGACCCTAGATGCACAGTTCGGGACCCCCTACCCGAGATCCGCCGGTTTTGACCCCGACATTGGTGCTTCCATTGAGAGTTCCGTTGCGTCGTCACCAGAAGGTTCGATGGCTCCATCAATCATCTACAACAATGCTGCCCCGGGGGAGGTTTTCCTCCCCAGTCAGATCTTTGTGTTCGGAGGCTTTGCACTGCGGGCCAACTCGCTTGGCCATCTAGAGCAGATCGACAGCTATGCCCCAGGTCACCAGGTTAGTTTTGGAAATCTGGACTATGTCACTGATATCCGAGGAGACTTGATCTTCCAAGGGTTCACGACCCTTACCTCCGCTCTGGCCTTAGATCCGGAGCGCATCACCAGGTCCGAAGACGGGATTACTGAGCCCGCCAGACTATCTGCAGCCACTAAGCCCAGCATGGGAGAATCGGAGGAAGTAGTGCCGCTGGAAACCATTAGGAAGCCGGACTCTTCTCCGGACACTGGCTCTGAACCCTCGGAGTCAGCATCGTGTGAGCCCGGCCAAGGAGTTTCCCTCCAGCCATACTCCACGGGTTTCCTTTCCCCTAGTCAAACCTCGCCTTTAAGAGAGGCTCTGGACTTGATGTGATCCCTCGTCATTACAGAGGAACAATGTCTGAACTACGCCCAGCCCGGACTAGGCGATGAAAACGGAGAATTTTACGTCCCACCCACCACCCACTTCATAGCCACTGCCGAGGACTTAACTGACATGCTCGACTACGGCTTTGAAGACATCGACGGTATGGACGACGATGCTGGAGAGCAGCAGGCCGAAAACCCGCTATTTATCGAATGCTGGACGACCACCTCTTCGCATACGTGTACATGGTGGACACACCCAAAGATGGTAGCGGCGATGGTAAAGAAGATCCAGTCGAGGATAAACTTCCCGAGACACAGCAAAAGCGCCGACGTCAGCCGCGCCGCTATAAATCACGTCGTGGAAAAGACAGCGATACCGTCATAGGAGGCAACAACACTCCGGACGATGCTGAAGACAAAGTAGAACCCGTCGAGCCGACCTCCGATCAGGACGACCGGAATGATGGGCAAGTTAGCCCTGATGAACAGGCTGAAAACGAAGACTCAGAGGATAGCAATTATCTTCCTCTCTCCGAGGATGAGGTGAGCCTCGGCAATGAGGATTTTATCGTGCCTGAGGAACCTATCAAGCAGGAGCGCTTTAAGCGCCGGCTAATTGCCACTGCAAGGAGCCTAAAAAAGAAGCAGCAGCAACTTCAAGATGATCAAGATTTGGTTAACGATAGGTGGACTAATGTCCCGTCAGCCGAGGAATATGGCCTCGAACGCCCAACTAAAAATTACCCGAAGCGTAAACTGCTACCCCAATTTCACGACGAGGCCCTCGAGCCCGCACCATCAGCACGTAATGCGGCCGACCGACCACCTCGTGGCCGGGACAAAACAACAACTCAAGCCAAACATCAACCCATACTACCTCGCCGTAAAGGTAGAGATGTAACAACTCGGGGATATACATATGACCTACGGCAAGACCTGGACAGTAGAGTAGGTCAGACCAGATCGATCTACGGATCGCGGGGGCGTGCCCCGATGCGCGATGATGGCTATCTAGCCAGACATGACAAGCATAATCACGCACGGGCCGAAAACCGCGGACGGAATCCATCCGAGCTACGTCACGACTTGGCCCGATATAGAGGCGCCGCACACCCTCTCTGCTTCACTGATGAAGTAATGGAGAACGAATTCCCAAAAGGGTTAAACCCATGAATATCGAATCGTATGATGGAACAACAGATCCCGTGGTATGGATTGAGGATTTTCTTCTCCATATTCATATGGCCTGGAGTGATGATCTTCATGCCATCAAATACCTCCCGCTAAAACTCAAGGGACCAGCTCGGCACTGGTTGAACAGCCTGCCTGAAAACTCCATTGGCAGCTGGGAGGACTTGGAAGACGCCTTCCGCGACAACTTCCAAGGTACATACGTCCGACCTCCGGATGCCAATGACTTAAGTCACATAGTTCAACATGCCGGAGAGTCAGCCAGGAAATTCTGGACTAGGTTCCTAACTAAAAAGAACCAGATCACCGACTGTCCAGATGCCGAAGCCCTAGCGGCCTTTAAGCATAGCATCCGCGACGAATGGCTCGGCCGACACATCAGCCAGGAAAAGCCGAAGTCCATGGCAGCCCTCACGACACTCATGACCCGCTTTTGCGCGGGCGAAGATAGCTGGCTAGCCCGTAGCAACAATAATGGAAGCGAACCTGGCACCTCCGAAGCCAGAAATAGCAACAGCAAGCCCCGATGCAACAGGCACAAGCGTCGAAACAACGGTGATAATGCCGATGACATGGTGGTCAACACTGGATTCAGTGGCTCCAAATCCAGCCAACAGAAGAAGCCACTTAAAAGGAACAATCCGGGTTCATCCAGCTTGGACCGCATACTCGATCGTCCATATCAGATCCACGGCACCCCCGACAAACCAGCCAATCATACCATCAGAAGCTGTTGGGTTTTTAAACAGGCCATCAAGTTAAATGCCGAAAACAAGGAAGGGGTTGCAGAGTGAGCACGACGATGAGGAGCCCCGTCCACCGAACACAGGGGGACAGAAGAAGTTTCCCCAAGGTTAAAATGGTTAACATGATATACGTTACCCATATCCCCAAGAGGGAGCGCAAACGTGCGCTCAGGGACGTCTATGCGATAGAGCCAGTCGCCCCAAAATTCAACCCATGGTCGTCCTGCCCGATCACATTCGATCGCAGGGACCATCCGACCAATATCCGTCACGACGGTTCAGCCGCACTGGTCCTTGACCCAATTATTGATGGATTCCACCTCATGCGAGTCCTCATGGATGGTGGCAGCAGCCTCAACCTGCTCTATCAGGATACAGTCCGCAAAATGGGCATCGGTCCATCAAGGATCAAGCCCACAAAAACTACCTTTAAAGGAGTAATAACAGGTGTAGAGGCCCGCTGCACAGGTTCAATCACATTGGAAGTTGTCTTCGGATCCCCGGACAACTTCCGAAGCGAAGAATTGATCTTCGACATCGTCCCCTTCCGAAGTGGCTATCATGCACTGCTCGGACGAACTGCATTTGCTCGATTCAATGCGGTGCCACACTATGCTTATCTCAAACTTAAGATGCCCGGACCACGCAGTGTCATAATAGTCAATGGAAACACGGAGCGCTCCCTCCGTACTGGGGAGCACACCGCGACCCTAGCAGCAGAAGTACAGAGCAGTCTTATCAAGCAGAACCTTAATTCGGCGGCCAAGCTCCTAGACACTGTCAAACGAGTCCGGACTACTCTGCAGCAAGACAGTCCAGCCTGTCAGGAGCTCAACTAGAAATTCGGCCTCCGTCTCAGTCCCGACCAAATGGCGGCGTACGTACCGCGCGTACATAACTACACACTCAAAATACCATGGGCGTAGACGGAGGTGTAACTTGATTGTGGTCCATCATACAGTTCCCACACATACTTTTCCTTTTCCTTTTTACCATTTTTAGTCTTTTCTTTCACATGCCTCTCCCGACGGCCTGATCATCGATCCTTTTGAAGGATAGATGCACCAAGGCGGCAAGCAGTACAGACATGTGGGGGAATATCTAGATGTTCTTCTTGACGATCATTCTACCTGTTTTCGGGACCCGCACGCAGCTCCCCCTTGGTCTTGGCATGTTAAAAAGCCAGGTTGCTTATCATACTACTTGTACAAATATGCTTTGACGTATTAATCAAACTATAACGGAAACAGTTTGCGGCCCAACTTACGTGGCACTAGCTTACTGATACGTCTCCAACGTATCTATAATTTTTGATTGCTCCATGCTATATTATCTACTGTTTTAGGCAACATTGGGCTTTATTTTCCACTTATATATTATTTTTGGGACTAACCTATTAACCGGAGGCCCAGCCCAGATTTGCTGTTTTATGCCTATTTCAGTGTTTCGAGAAAAAGGAATATCAAACGGAGTCGAAACGGAACGAAATCAACTGGAGAAGTTATTTTTGGAAGGAAAGCAACCCATGGAACTTGGAGTGCATGTCAGGGGAGACACGGGCTGCCCACGAGGGTGGCGGCGCGCCCCCTGCCTCGTGGGGCCCCCGTGGCTCCTCCGACGTACTTCCTGCACCCATATATATCGTTGTACCCTAAAACTTCCAGAACACACAATAGATCGGGAGTTCCACCGCCAGAAGCCTCCGTACCCACCGAAAGCCAATCTAGACCCGTTCCGGCACCCTGCCGGAGGGGGCAATCCCTCTCCGGTGGCCATCTTCATCATCCCGGTGCTCTCCATGATGAGGAGGGAGTAGTTCTCCCTCACGGCTGAGGGTATGTACCAGTAGCTATGTGTTTGATCTCTCTCTCTCTCTCTCTCTCGTGTTCTTGAGGTGGTACGATCTTGAGGTATCGCGAGCTTTGCTATTATAGTTGGATCTTATGATGTTTTCTCCCCCCTCTACTCTCTTGTAATGTATTGAGTTTCCCCTTTGAGGTTATCTTATCGGATTGAGTCTTTAAAGATTTGAGAACACTTGATGTATGTCTTGCCGTGGATATCTGTGGTGACAATGGGATATCACGTGATTCACTTGATGTATGTTTTGGTGATCAACTTGCGGGTTCCGCCCATGAACCTATGCATAGGGGTTGGCACACGTTTTCGTCGTGATTCTCAGGTAGAACTTTGGGGCACTCTTTGAGGTCCTTTGTGTTGGTTGAATAGATGAATCTGAGATTGTGTGATGTATATCGTATAATCATACCCACGGATACTTGAGGTGACATTGGAGTATCTAGGTGACATTAGGGTTTTGGTTGATTTGTATCTTTAGGTGTTATTCTAGTACGAACTCTAGGGCTGTTTGTGACACTTATAGGAATAGCCCAACGGATTGATTGGAAAGAATAACTTTGAGGTGGTTTCATACCCTACCATAATCTCTTCATTCGTTCTCCGCTATTAGTGACTTTGGAGTGACTCTTTGTTGCATGTTGAGGAATAGTTTTATGATCCAATTATGTTAGTATTGTTGAGGGAACTTACACTAGCGAAAGTATGAACCCTAGGCCTTGTTTCCTATCATTGCAATACCGTTTACGCTCACTTTTATCATTAGTTACCTTGCTGTTTTTATAATTTCAGATTACAAATACCTTTATCTACTGTCCATATACCACTTGTATCACCATCTCTTCGCCGAACTAGTGCACCTATACAATTTACCATTGTATTGGGTCTGTTGGGGACACAAGAGACTCTTTGTTATTTGGTTGCAGGGTTGCTTGAGAGAGAGCATCTTCGTCCTACGCCTCCTACGGATTGATAAACCTTAGGTCATCCACTTGAGGGAAATTTGCTACTGTCCTACAAACCTCTGCACTTGGAGGCCCAACAGCGTCTACAAGAAGAAGGTTGTGTAGTAGACATCGAGCTCTTTTTTGGCGCCGTTGCCGGGGAGGTTAGCGCTTGAAGGTATATCTTTAGATCTTGCAATCGAGTCTTTTAGTTTCTTGTTTTATTACTAGTTTAGTTTATAAAAGAAAACTATAAAAAAATGGAATTGAGTTTGTCTCATACGCTTCACCTTTTTAATATCTTTCGTGAGTATGATGGAAAGGACAATTGTGCTCATGTGCTAGAAGAAAAAATATATAAAATGTTTGGCACTAAATATTTGAATGATGAGCATGATTGCAATCTTGTTAGTATGAATTCCTTGAATATCCATGATGCTAATGATATGCAAAGCCACAAGCTTGGGGAAGCTATGTTTGATGAAGATGATATTTTTTTATCCCCCAAGTTTTGATGAGCAAATTTATTATGATGAAATCATGCCTCCTATTTATGATGATTATATTGATGAAAGTGGATTTGGAGAGGTCATGACTTTATTTTGTGATGAATCCACTATTCCGGAAGAGGTTCCAATTGATTATGAGAACAAAGTTGCTATCTATGATGATTATTGTGATGACTTGTATGCTATAAAGAATAATGATATCCATGAAACTTGTCATCATGATTTTAGTTTTCAATTGGATTATGCCTCACATGATAATTATTTTGTTGAGTATACTCCCACTATTATTCATGAAGAGAATTTTGCTTATGTGGAGAGTAGTAAATTTTCTATGCTTGTAGATCATAAAAAGAATTATTTAGGTGCTGGTTATATTGTTGAATTCATTCATGATGCTACTGAAAATTATTATGAGGAAGGAATATATTCTTGTAGGAATTGCAATAATATCAAGTTTCCTCTCTATGTGCTTAAAGTTTTGAAGCTATGCTTGTTTTACCTTCGTATGCAAGTTGATTCTTGTTCCCGCAAGTTGTTTGCTCACAAAATCCCTATGCATAGGAAGTGGGTTAGACTTAAATGTGCTAGTCATATTCTTCATGATGCTCTCTTTATGTTTCAATTCTCATCCTTTATGTGAGCATCATTGAAATCATCATGCCTAGCTAGGGGCGTTAAACGATAGCGCTTGTTGGGAGGCAACCCAATTTTATTCTTGTTCCTTGCTTTTTGTTCCTGTTTAGTAACAAATAATTCATATAGCCTCTGTTTAGATGTGGTTTTATGTGTTTAGTTAGTGTTTGTGCCAAGTAGAACCTTTGGGAAGACTTTGGGAAAATCTTGTTGATCATGCTGTAAAAAGTAGAAACTTTAGCGCTCATGAGAATTGCTGCCATTTTTATTTGGAGAGTGCTATTTAGTTAATTATTTTTTGCAGATGATTAATAGATAAATTCCTCAGGTCCAGCAATTTATTTGCGAATTTTATGAGTTCCAGAAGTATACGTTTGATCCAGATTACTACAGACTGTTCTATTTTTGACAGATTCTGTTTTTCATGTGTTGTTTACTTATTTTGATGAATCTATGGCTAGTAAAAGAGTTTATAAACCATAGAGAAGTTGGAATACAGTAGGTATAACACCAATATAAATAAAGAATGAGTTCATTACAGTACCTTGAATTGGTGATTTATTTTCTTATACTAACGGAGCTCACGAGTTTTCTACTTTAAGTTTTGTGTTGTGAAGTTTTCAAGTTTTGGGTAAAGATTCGACGGATCATGGAATAAGGAGTGGCAAGAGCCTAAGCTTGGGCATACCCAAGTCACCCCAAGGTAATATTCAAGTATAGCAAAGAGCCTAAGCTTGGGGATGCCCCAGAAGGCATCCCCTCTTTCGTCTTCGTTCATCGATAACTTTACTTGGAGCTATATTTTTACTCGCCACATGATATGTGTTTTTCTTGGAGCGTCAATTTATTTTGTTAGGATTTTCTTTCTTTTATCTTGAACAATGTTTTGCATCTTTTATTCCAATAAAAGTGGCATTGATAGCCTTTACTATGCCTATGTTACAAGTATACATGTCGATGTTTGAAAACAGAAAGTTTACCGCTGTTGCAATAATTCCCTAGAAAATTCAGAATGTGATAAAATGTTGAAACCATTTGAATATTATGATCTGATAAATTTACTACAGTGTTAATTTTATTTCATAATTTTTGGATCTAGGGAAGTGTGGATGTTGCTGTATTCTTTACAGACTATCCTGTTTAGGCAGATTGCTGTTATGTTTGCATTGCCTGCATATGATTGCTTCTTTAATGATTCTATTTAAGGATAGGACTATTAAATATGCAGAGGCATTTAGTATGCAATGTTGAATAATAATTTTAGTAATTTTCCACAATAGAGTATGTTAAGGTTTTGGCAATGGTTTGTACTAACTTATCTCATGAGTCCTTGTTGAGTTTTGTGTGGATGAAGCTTTTGAGATTTAGGGAGACCGTGATATGAGAGGAATTAAGGAGACACAAAAGCTCAAGCTTGGGGATGCCCAAGGCACCCCAAGATAATATTTCAAGAAGTCTCAAGCATCTAAGCTTGGGGATGCCCCGGTTGGCATCCCACCTTTCTGCTTCAACAACTATCGGTTAGTATCGGTTGATCCTAAGTTTTTGCTTCTTCACATGATGTTTGCTATTATTAGATGTCATTTTATTTTGTTTTGCTTGCTGTTTGAATAAAGTATCAAGATCTGAAATTCTTAAATGTTAGAGAGTCTTCACATAGTTGCCTAATTATTCGACTACTCATTGATCTTCACTTATATCTTTCGGAGTAGTTTGTTGTTTGCTCTAGTACTTCACTTATATATTTTAGAGCATGGTGGTAGTTTTATTTTGAAGAAATAGATGAACTCTCATGATTCACTTAGATTATTTTGAGAGTCTTAATAGCATGGTAATTTGCTTAAAATCCTAACATGCTAGGCATCCAAGAATAGTAAAAACTTTCATATAGAGTATTGAATACTAAGAGAAGTTTGACGCTTGATGATTGTTTTGAGATATGGAGATAATAATATTAAAGTCGTGCTAGTCGAGTAGTTGTGAAATTGAGGAATACTTGTGTTGAAGTTTGCAAGTCCCGTAGCATGCACGTATGGTAAACGTTGTGTAACAAATTTGAAAGATGAGTTGTTATTTGATTGTCTTCCTTATGAGTGGCGGCCGGGGACGAGCGATGGTCTTTTCCTACCAATCTATCCCCCTAGGAGCATGCGCGTAGTACCGAGGTTTTTGATGACTTGTAGATTTTTGCAATAAATATGTGAGTTCTTTATGACTAATGTTGAGTCCATGGATTATACACACTCTCACCCTTCCATCCTTGCTAGCCTCTACGGTACCGTGCATTGCCCTTTCTCACATCGAGAGTTGGTGCAAACTTCGCTGGTGCATCCAAACCCTGTGATATGATACGCTCTTTCACACATAAACCCCCCTTATATCTTCCTAAAAACAGCCACCATACCTACCTATTATGGCATTTCCATAGCCATTCCGAGATATATTACCATGCAACTTTCCACCATCCAGTTTATCATGACACATTCATCATTGTCATATTGCTAGCATGATCATGTAGTTGACATAGTATTTGTGGCAAAGCCACCATTCATAATTCTTTCATACTTGTCACTCTTGATTCATTGCATATCCCGGTACACCGCCGGAGGCATCCATATCGAGTTGTAATCATTGAGTTGTAAATAAATAGAAGTGTGATGATCATCATTCAATAGAGCATTGTCCCAAAAAAAGAGAAAGTCCAAAAAAAGGGGGAGGCCAAAAAAATAAAGGCCAAATAAAAAAGAAAGGCCAAATAAAAATAAAAAATAAAATAAAAGGGACAATGCTACTATCCTTTTTCCACACTTGTGCTTCAAAGTAGCACCATGATCTTTATGATAGAGAGTCTCTTGTTCTGTCACTTTCATATACTAGTGGGAATTTTTCATTATAGAACTTGGCTCGTATATTCCAACAATGGGCCTCCTCAAGTTCCCTAGGTCTTCGTGAGCAAGCAAGTTGGATGCACACCCACTAGTTTCCTTTGTTGAGCTTTCATACATTTATAGCTCTAGTGCATCCGTTGCATGGAAATCCCTACTCCTTGCATTAACATCAATCGGTGGGCATCTCCATAGCCCATTGATTAGCCTCGTTGATGTGAGACTTTCTCCTTTTTTGTCTTCTCCACATGACCCCCTCATTATATTCTATTCCACCCATAGTGCTATATCCATGGCTCGCGCTCATGTATTGCGTGAAAGTTTATGAGTTTGAGATTACTAAAGTATGAAACAATTGCTTGGCTTGTCATCGAGGTTGTGCATGATGAGAGCATTCTTGTGTGACAAAAATGAAACATGACTAAACTATATGATTTTGTAGGGATGAACTTTCTTTGGCCATGTTATTTTGAGAAGACATGATTGCTTAGTTAGTATGCTTGAAGTATTATCATTTTTATGTCAATATGAACTTTTGTCTTGAATCTTTCGGATCTGAATATTCATATCACAAGTAAGAAGAATTACATTGAAATTATGCCAACTAGCATTCCACATCAAAAATTATCTTTTTTATCATTTACCTACTCGAGGACGAGCAGGAATTAAGCTTGGGGATGCTTGATACGTGTCCAACGTATCTATAATTTTTGATTGCTCCATGCTATATTATCTACTGTTTTAGGCAATATTGGGCTTTATTTTCCACTTTTATATTATTTTTGGGACTAACCTATTAACCGGAGGCCCAGCCCAGATTTGCTGTTTTATGCCTATTTTAGTGTTTCGAGAAAAAGGAATATCAAACGGAGTCAAAACGGAACGAAATCAATTGGAGAAGTTATTTTTGGAAGGAAAGCAACCCAGGGAACTTGGAGTGCACGTCAGGGGAGACACGGGCTGCCCACGAGGGTGGGGGGCGCGCCCCCTTCCTCATGGGGCCCCCGTGGCTCCTCCGACGTACTTCCTGTACCCATATATATATCGTCGTACCCTAAAACTTCCAGAACACACAATAGATTGGGAGTTCCGCCGCCAGAAGCCTCCGTAGCCACCAAAAGCCAATCTAGACCCATTCCGGCACCCTGCCGGAGGGGGCAATCCCTCTCTCGTGGCCATCTTCATCATCCCGGTGCTCTCCATGACGAGGAGGGAGTAGTTCTCCCTCAGGGCTGAGGGTATGTACCAGTAGCTATGTGTTTGATCTCTCTCTCTCTCTTGTGTTCTTGAGGTGGTACGATCTTGATGTATCGCGAGCTTTGCTATTATAGTTGGATCTTATGATGTTTTCTCCCCCCTCTACTCTCTTGTAATGTATTGAGTTTCCCCTTTGAGGTTATCTTATCGGATTGAGTCTTTAAAGATTTGAGAACACTTGATGTATGTCTTGCCGTGGATATCTGTGGTGACAATGGGATATCACGTGATTCACTTGATGTATGTTTTGGTGATCAACTTGCGGGTTCCGCCCATGAACCTATGCATAGGGGTTGGCACACGTTTTCGTCGTGATTCTCCGGTAGAACTTTGGGGCACTCTTTGAGGTCCTTTGTGTTGGTTGAATAGATGAATCTGAGATTGTGTGATGCATATCGTATAATCATACCCACGGATACTTGACGTGACATTGGAGTATCTAGGTGACATTAGGGTTTTGGTTGATTTGTATCTTAAGGTGTTATTCTAGTACGAACTCTAGGGCTGTTTGTGACACTTATAGGAATATCCCAACAGATTGATTGGAAAGAATAACTTTGAGGTGGTTTCGTACCCTACCATAATCTCTTCGTTCGTTCTCCGCTATTAGTGACTTTGGAGTGACTCTTTGTTGCATGTTGATGGATAGTTTTATGATCCAATTATGTTAGTATTGTTGAGGGAACTTACACTAGCGAAAGTATGAACCCTAGGCCTTGTTTCCTATCATTGCAATACCGTTTACGCTCACTTTTATCATTAGTTACCTTGCTGTTTTTATAATTTCAGATTACAAATACCTTTATCTACTATCCATATACCACTTGTATCACCATCTCTTCGCCGAACTAGTGCACCTATACAATTTACCATTGTATTGGGTGTGTTGGGGACACAAGAGGCTCTTTGTTATTTGGTTGCAGGGTTGCTTGAGGGAGACCATCTTCATCCTATGCCTCCTACGGATTGATAAACCTTAGGTCATCCACTTGAGGGAAATTTGCTACTGTCCTACAAACCTCTGCACTTGGAGGCCCAACAACGTCTACAAGAAGAAGGTTGTGTAGTAGACATCACTTACTACTTCATTTTATTTCACTATTCTTATCGATTGCACCCGTACACTTTGGTATGCTTTTATTCGTCAGGGGCTTCATTATGCTCCATACTACGGCAACAAAGTCCGAATACTTTTTACAGTACAGTTTGGCACCCCGAATTTTAGCATTATATGCATCGATTCTGAATAATGTCTTTGGTCAATAGTTGGGTTGCCCGGCTCCTATGCTTGCTACCTTACGTTCCGTCCTATTGGCTAGGGTAGTAAAGGGAGAACTACTACGATTGTGTTTCTGGTTTATCCGAGCAAACACCTCAGTAGAGAAAGCCGAATACTGACTGTCATGATACGACGAGAGCTGGTCAGCTATTCGGAGTTTAAAAATCTTTTGCGATTTTTCCGCATTATGCGACGAATTGGCCTCTACCCGATCATGTGTCTACAACCCCTAGCCTGAATTAAATACTAACTAGGGGCTGCACCTACATTTCTATTGTCAAACTCCTATGGCTAAGTGAGAGTGATAAAGCCACATAGTTTGATTGCCTGGTTTGTTGCGCTAAACACATCCTTCAAGGACCAAACTCTTGGATCAAGAGTGTTTAGATTCCATCCCGAGCACCCCGTACTACCTACATGGGGGCTGAAGCCGACGACTGGCCAACTCTCATATTTAACAAAACGGCCGCATAGGAGGTAAAATTTTCAAACAAAAAACATTATATTACATAACGGCTCTATTTCATAATACAGGAAGGGATAACATGAATGACTTCACTCAAAGATAATGTCTTTTGAACACTAGCCCTGTACAATGCGGGATTCCTTCAGGACATGATCAAAATACTGCTCGGGCATGTAGTGCTCCTTGCCCATGGGCGGTCCCTTGGTTGCGAGCTTGACGGCGTCCATCTTCGCCCACTGCACCTTGACACAGGCGAAGGCCATCCGTGCACCTTCAATGCAGACCGATCGCTTGATGGCATCAAGACGAGGGCAGGCATTGACCAGCCGCTTCACGAGCCTGAAGTAGCTGCTAGGTATGGCTTTGGAAGGCCATAGACGGATTATTAAATCCTTCATGGCCAGTTCGGCGACCCTATGCAGTTCGGTCAGCTGTTTCAGTTGATCGCTAAAGGGCACCGGATGCTCTGGCGCAAGGTATTGCGACCAGAACATCTTCTCCATTGAGCTCCCCTCTTTGGCTCGGAAGAATTCCGCAATGTTGGCAGCACTGCACGGAAGATCCGCAAATGCCCCTGGAGAACTCCAAATCCGGGTCAATAAGAGGAACCTTTTCTTCACATACTTGCTTTGCATAATAAAGGCCTTAGCCGCCGCAATTTTTCCGGCCTCCTGGATTTCCTGGAGGGTGCTCTGGGCTTCAACCCGGGCATCGTGTGCGCTTTGGTGGGCCTTGGCAAGTTCGGACTCTTGATCCACAATATTGTGCTCCAAGGACTCACACTTCCTAACGATGTCCTGGAGCTCCAGCTGGACCTCACCAACCCTGGCCTCATGTTTTTTGCGAGCGGCTTGTTCCTTTGCCGCTCTCTCCTGGGCTTCGGCCAGCGCCTTCTTGAGGGTCTCCACCTCGGTCGCCGCTCCTACAAAATATCATGGCACTATGGTCAACACAAATCATTCATCCTTTCTGAATCTACACAAGGTCATTGCATACCTTGATGGTCCTCCAGCTATTTTTTCACGCGGGCGAGCTCTTCCTCGGTCCGCTCCACAGTCTGCTTCAGTCCGGAGACCTCAGCAGCATGAGAGGTCATAGCCAACAAAGACGCCTGCTTATTCACATAGACACGTATGGTTAGTCTCCTGCGAAAATTAGTTGATCCTCTGTCCGACTTTTCTTTTCGAACACCGGACAGTGCCTCAGGGGATACTGTCTATGCTATGACATTCCTTTTGCATAAATTGCGTTTTCATACCTCAAAGCCTGTTAGAAGGCTTGTGCAGGCTTTGGTCAGTCTGCTCTTTGCAGACTGAATCCTCTCAACCACCGTACCCATGAGGGTGCGGTGTTCTTCAACAATGGAAGCACTTCGCAGCGCTTCCAGTAGAGTATCCGGTGCCTCTGGATGGACAAAGGTCACTGGACGGTGCACCTCCTTCTTTCGAAGGAAGCTGCTTGCCGGATTCCGGAGCTGTATAGGTCTCCGAAATTGTATTCGGCTGGGGGCCGGATTGGATATGGCCCCCATCGCTAGTCTCCATGGGGATTTGCTCCCCCATGTGTCCGGCCGCCATGGGTTCACCCTCTGGCGCCACCCTGACGGCCTCCCGCGTCTCTCCCTCGCTTGGGGAGGTCCTTTGGGACAGCACCTCGGTGTCATCCATGGCCTTGGGAGAAGTGGCCGCCGGAAGGGACCCGCTGTCCATCACCTTCGGATCTAGCAAATTCCCCGAAGATGAGGATCGTTGGAGGTCGGAATGAGCCGGACTGTAGCGCATAATTCAACATGTTAAAACCATGAAGTAAAGGAGCTGAATATATGTGTGCGTCTTTGAGTACTTACGATTTGGCCAGGGGCATATCCCTGGGGCGCCACTCGGAGCTGCTATCGATGTCCCACGCGGAGTTGTCCGCGGGGGAGACCTTCCCCTTCTTGGACGCCTCTACCTCCAGATGCGTGGAGGCTGCCCTTTTCTTCCTTCCCCCCTCCGGGGGAGAGTTGCTTTCCTCCTCCTCCTCATCGTTCTCGGTGTGGGAGGAGTGGGTTTTGGCATCTTTGGATGTCACGTCCGAAGTGCTCTTATGGCAGAGACCACTCCTGGTCTCCTTGCCCTTCTTCTCCGGTGCTTGGTAGGGCGCCGGAACTAGCATCTTCGTCAGAAGAGGGATTGCTGGGTTTTCGGGCAGCGGAGCTGGACACTGGATCTGCTCCACCTTCTTTGTCCATATCCAAAAAAATAAATGGGGAAGCTTAGGCGTCTTCCTTGAGTATGCAAGTAAAGGATACATCTTGAAATACGAAAAACTTACCGGACTAGCAGGATGGTCCAGGTCGTGCCCGCGGCCCTCGGTCGTCACCAGCCACGTCTCATTGGCCTTAAAGAGCACCTTCCAGATGTCTTCGTGTGTAGTGCTGAAGAACTGTTGCAAGGTCTGGTTCTCGGCCGGATCAAACTCCCACAAATGGTAAGCCCAGCTTTGGCACCGAAGGATCCATCGAACAAGCATCACTTGGATCACATTGACAAGCTTGATATTCTTGTCTACCATGCTCCTGGTGCGCGTCTGAAGCGCTGTCAGCTCATCCGACGAAGACTAGTCCAAGTCCTTCTCTAGCCAGGAGGTGAGCCGCATCGGGGCTCCGGACTAGAATTCGGGAGCCACGGCCCAGGTGGCGTCGTGAGGCTCTGTGACGTAGAACCACTGATGTTGCCACCCTTTGATGGTCTCCACGAAGGTACCTTTGGGCCATGAGACATTGGGCATCTTGCTCACCATGGCGCCTCTGCACTCTGCTTGTTGACCGCCCACCACCTTCGGCTTCACATTGAAAATCTTTAGCCACAATCCGAAGTGGGGTGGGATGCGGAGGAAGGCCTCGCAAACGACAATAAATGCCGGGATCTTGAGGAAGGAGTTGGGGGCCAAATCATGGAAATCCAGCCCGTAGTAGAACATGAGTGTGCGGACGAATGGGTGGAGAGGGAATCCCAATCCGCGGACAAAGTGGGGGATGCATACCACCCTCTCATGGGGCTCCGGGGTGGGGATGGTCCGCCCCGTTGCTGGAAGCCGGTGGGCGATTTCCTGGGCTAAGTACCCGGCCTCCCGGAGCTTGGTGATGTCCTTCCCCTTGACGGAGGAAACCATCCACTTGCCTTGCGCTCCAGATCCGGACATGGATGGAGTGCTTTTTTGAGGTGGAAGCTTGGGCGCTGGAGTTCGAGAATGGATGGGCAGAGAGGAAGAGGGCGTGGGTGAAAAGGTGAAATCCTTATCCCTTTATAAAAGCTGCGAATATCAAGCGCCTCCCCACTTGCCTTAAAACTCGCCTATTCCCCAAGGGTCGTGCAGAAGGTGTGGTTGGATTACCCACGCCCGTATTGATGAGAATCCCGAAATAAGGGGACACGATCTCTGCTTCAACAAGACGTGCCAATAAAACCGCATCTTGAAACATGGAGCGGGAGGCTAAAAACGGTTCGAAATAATGATCGGGCAGTGACGTGATGTCACACTACAGAAGTTGTCAATGGATTGGACTCATAAAATATTATACTCTGTGTGTGTGTGTGTGTGTGTGGTACTCGTTTCGCAGAGCTGTACACGTTTTCTGTGTTCAAAGGCTGTTTTGGAGTATTCGAAGGAGGAATCCGCCTTGAAATGCCGAAGACAATCTGCGCGCCAGACATATCATCGTTGGAGCCTGGTTCAGGGGCTACTGAGGGAGTCCTGGATTAAGGGGTCCTCGGACGTCCGGACTATGTAACATGGGCCGGACTAATGGGCTATGAAGATACAAGACAGAAGACTTCCTCTCGTGTCCGGATGGGACTCTCCTTTGCGTGGATGGCAAGCTTGGCGTTCGGATATGTAGATTCCTTCCTTTGTAAACTGACTCTGTACAACCCTAGGCCCCTTCGGTGTCTATATAAACCGAAGGGTTTCGTCCGTAGAGGCAATCACAATCATACAGGCTAGACATCTAGGGTTTAGCCATTACGATCTCATGGTAGATCAACTCTTGTAATCCTCATATTCATCAAGATCATTCAAGCATGAAGTAGGGTATTACCTCCATAAAGAGGGCCCGAACCTGGGTAAACATCGTGTCCCCTGTCTCCTATTACCATCGACCCTAGACGCACAGTTCGGGACCCCCAACCCGAGATCCGCCGGTTTTGACACCGACAAGGAGCTGATGGCCTTGAATGGGTTGCGACTTGCGAGTTAGTCGGACGGAGAGAACATTGTTAGGGAACATAGCATGCAATTTATAAAATTTCCTACGATCACGCAAGATCTATCTAGGAGACGCATAGCAACGAGAAGGTAGAGTGTGTCCATGTACCGTCGTAGACCGAAAGCAGAAGCATTAGGTTGACGCGGTTGATGTAGTCGAACGTCTTCACGATCCAACCGGTCAAGTACCAAAAATACGGCACCTCCGAGTTCAGTACACGTTAAGCTTGATTACGTCCCTTGAACTCTTGATCCAGTAGAGGGTCGAGGGAGAGTTCCGTCAGCACAACGGCGTGGTGACGGTGATGATGATGTGATCCGCGCAGGGCTTCGCCTAAGCACTACAACGCTATGACCAGAGGAGTAAACAGTGGAGGCGGGCACCGCACACGGCTAAGAGAACAATTGACGTGCTATTGGGTGCCCCTGCCCCCGTATATAAAGGAGGGGAGGAGGAGGCCGGCCACCAAGGGGGGGAGTCCTACTAGGACTCCACTCCTAGTAGTATCCGCCACTCCTTTTTCCTTTCTTACTGGAGGGGAAAAGGAAGGAGAGGGAGAGGGGGAGGGAAAGGGGGGCACTGCCCCCTCCCCTAGTCCAATTCAGACTCCATGGGGGGGGGAGGGGCGGCCACCCCTTGTGGGCTCTTCTCTCCCTTTACTAAGGCCCATGTAGGCCCAATACTTCCCCGGGGGTTCCAGTAACTCCTCGGTACTCCGATAAAATACCCGAACCACTCGAAACCATTCTGATGCCCGAATACTACTTTCCAATCTATGAATCTTTACCTCTCGACCATTTCGAGACTCCTCGTCATGTCCGTGATCTCATCTCGGACTCCGAACAAACTTCGGTCACCAAAACACATAACTCATAATACAACTCGTCATCGAACGTTAAGCGTGCGGACCCTACGGGTTCGAGAACTATGTAGACATAACCGAGACACATCTCCGGTCAATAACCAACAACGGAACCCTGATGCTCATATTGGTTCCTACATACTCTACGAAGATCATTATCGGTCAAATCGCAATAACAACATACGTTATTCCCTTTGTCATCGGTATGTTATCTGCCCGAGATTCGATCATCGGTATCATCATACCTAGTTCAATCTCGTTACCCGCAAGTCTCTTTACTCGTTCCATAACGCATCATCTCGTAACTAACTCATTAGTCACATTGCTTGCAAGGCTTATAGTGATGTACATTACCGAGAGGGCCCAGAGATACCTCTCCGATACTCGAAGTGACAAATCCTAATCTTGATCTATGCCAACCGAAAACACCTTCGGAGACACCTGTAGAGCATATTTATAATCACCCAGTTACGTTGTGATGTTTGATAGCACACAAGGTGTTCCTCCGGTATTCGGGATTTGCATAATCTAATAGTTAGATAATATCTATAAGTCATGAAGAAAGCAATAGCAATAAAACTTAATGATCATTATGCTAAGCTAACGGATGGATCTTGTCCATCACATCATTCTCTAATGATGTGATCCTATTCATCAAATGACAACACATGTCTATGGTTAGGAAACTTAACCATCTTTGATTAATGAGCTAGTCAAGTAGAGGCATACTGGGAAACTACATTTTGTCTATGTATTCACACATGTACTAAGTTTCCGGTTAATACAATTCTAGCATGAATAATAAACATTTATCATGATATAAGGAAATATAAATAACAACTTTATTGTTGCCTCTAGGGCATATTTCCTTCAGTCTCCCACTTGCACTAGAGTCAATAATCAAGATTACATAGTAATGATTCTAACACCCATGGAGACTTGGTGCTATCATGTTTTGCTTGTGAAAGAGGCTTGGTCAATGGGTCTGCAACATTCAGATCCGTATGTATCTTGCAAATCTCTATGTATCCCGCCTTGACTTGATCATGGATGGAGTTGAAGCGTCTCTTGATGTGTTTGGTTCTCTTGTGAAATCTAGATTCCTTCGCGAAGGCAATTGCTCCAGTATTGTGACAGAAGATTTTCATTGGACCCGATGCACTAGGTATTACACCTAGATCGGATATGAACTCCTTCATCCAGACTCCTTCATTTGCTGCTTCCGAAGCAGCTATGTACTCCGCTTCACACGTAGATCCCACCACGGCGCTCTTCTTGGAACTGCACCAACTGACAGCTCCACCATTAAATATAAATACGTATCCAGTTTGCGACTTAGAGTCATCCGGATCAGTGTCAAAGCTTGCATCGACGTAACCACTTACGACAATCTCTTTTTCACCTCCATAAACGAGAAACATATCCTTAGTCCTTTTCAGGTATTTCAGGATCTTCTTGACCGCTGTCCAGTGATCCACTCCTGGATTACTTTGGTACCTCCCTGCTAAACTTATAGCAAGGCACACATCAGGTTTGGTACACAACATTGCATACATGATAGAACCTATGGCTGAGGCATAGGGAATGACTTTCATTTTTTCCCTGTCTTCTACAGTGGTCGGGCATTGAGTCTGAATCAACTTCGCACCTTGTAACACAGGAAAGAACCCTTTCTTTAACTGATCCATTTTGAACTTCTTGAAAACTTTATCTAGGTATGTGCTTTGTGAAAGTCCAATTAAGTGTCTTGATCTATCTCTATAGATCTTTATGCCCAATATATAAGCAGCTTCACCGAGGTATTTCATTGGAAAATTCTTATTGAAGTATCCTTCTATGCTATCCAGAAATTTTGTATTATTTCCAATCAACAATATGTCATCCACATATAATATTAGAAATGCTACATAGCTCCCACTCACTTTCTTGTAAATACATGCTTCTCCAAAAGTATGTATAAAACCATATGCTTTGATCACACTATCAAAGCATATATTCCAACTCCGAGAGGCTCGCACCAGTCCATAAATGGATCGCTGGAGCTTGCACACTTTGTTAGCACCTTTAGGATCGACAAAACCTTATGGTTGCATCATATACAACTCTTCTTTAAGAAATCCATTAAGAAATACAGTTTTGACATCCATTTGCCAAATTTCATAATCATAAACTTCGGCAATTGCTAACATGATTTGAACAGACTTAAGCATCACTACGGGTGAGAAGGTCTCATTGAAGTCAACTCCTTGAACTTGTCAAAAACCTTTTGCAACAAGTCGAGCTTTGTAGACAGTAACATTACCGCCAGCGTCAGTCTTCTTCTTGAAGATCCATTTATTCTCTATGGCTTACCGATCATCGGGCAAGTCAACCAAAGTCCACACTTTGTTCTCATACATGGATCCCATCTCAGATTTCATGGCCTCAAGCCATTTCGCGGAATCTGGGATCATCCTCGCTTCCTCATAGTTCATAGGTTCATCATGGTCTAGTAACAGGACTTCCAAAATATGATTACCATACCACTCTGGTACGGACCGTACTCTGGTTGACCTACAAGGTTTGGTAGTAACTTGATTTGAAGTTTCATGATCATCATCATTAGCTTCCTCACTAATTGGTGTAGCAATCACTGGATCTGATTTCTGTGATGAACCACTTTCCAATTCGGGAGAAGGTACAATCACCTCATCAAGTTCTACTTTCCTCCCACACACTTCTTTCAAGAGAAACTCCTTCTCTAGAAAGGATCCATTCTTAGCAACGAATATCTTGCCTTCGGATCTCTGATAGAAGGTGTACCCAACAGTTTCATTTGGGTATCCTATGAAGACACATTTCTCCGATTTGGGTTTGAGCTTATCAGGTTGAAGCTTTTTCACATAAGCATCGCAACCCCAAACTTTAAGAAACGACACCTTAAGTTTCTTGCCAAACCACAGTTCATATGGTGTCGTCTCAACGGATTTAGATGGTGCCCTATTTAACGTGAATGCAACCGTCTCTAAAGCACAACTCCAAAACAATAGTAGTAAATCGGTAAGAGACATCATAGATCGCACCATCTAATAAAGTAGGGTTATGACGTTCGGACACACCATTACACTGTGGTCTTCCAGGTGGCATGAGTTGTGAAACTATTCCACATTGTTTCAAATGAAGACCAAACTCATAACTCAAATATTCACCTCCATGATCAGATCATAGAAACTTTATTTACTTGTTACGATGATTTTCCACTTCAATCCGAAATTCTTTGAATTTTTCAAATGTTTCAGACTTATGTTTCATTAAGTAGATATACCCATATATGCTCAAATCATCTGTGAAGGTCGGAAAATAACGATACCCACCGTGAGCCTGAACACTCATCGGTCCGCATGCATCAGTATGTATTATTTCCAATAAGTCAGTGGCTCGCTCCATTGTTCCGGAGAATGGAGTCTTAGTCATCTTGCCCATGAGGCATGGTTCGCAAGCATCAAGTGATTCATAATCAAGTGATTCTAAAAGCCCATCAACATGGAGTTTCTTCATATGCTTTACACCAATATGACCTAAATGGCAGTGCCACAAATAAGTTGCACTATAATTATTAACTTTGCATCTTTTGGCTTCAAAATTATGAATGTGTAGCACTACGATCGAGATTCAACAAAATTAGACCACTCACCAAGGGTGCATGACCATAAAAGATATTACTCCTATAAATAGAACAACCATTATTCTCTGATTTAAATGAATAACCGTCTCGCATCAAACAAGATCCAGATATAACGTTCATGCTCAACGCGGGCACCAAATAACAATTACTCAGGTTTAAAACTAATCCCGGAGGTAATTGTAGAGGTAGCATGCCAACGACGATCACATCGACCTTGGAACCATTTCTGACGTGCATCATCACCTTGTCCTTAGCCAATCTTCGTTGAATCCATAGCCCCTGTTTCGAGTTGCAAATATGAGCAATAGAACCAGTATCAAATACCCAGGCGCTAGTACGAGCATTAGTAAGGTACACATCAATAACATGTATATCAAATATACCTTTCAGTTTGCCATCCTTCTTATCCGCAAATACGTGGGCAGTTTTGCTTCCAGTGACCAGTCCCTTTGCAGTAGAAGCACCCAGTTTCAGGCTTAGGTCCAGACTTGGGCTTCTTCCCGGGAGTAGCAACTTGCTTGCTATTCTTCTTGAAGTTCCCTTCTTCCCTTTGCCCTTTTGCTTGAAACTAGTGGTCTTGTTAACCATCAACACTTGATTCTCCTTCTTGATTTCTACATTCGCAGCCTTAAGCATCGTGAAGAGCTCAAGAATTGTCTTTTTCATCCCTGGCATATTATAGTTCATCACGAAGCCTTTATAGCTTGGCGGCAGAGATTGAAGAACTCTACCAATGACACTATCATCGGGAAGATTAACTCCCAGCTGAGTCAAGTGGTTATGGTACCCAGACATTCTGAGTATGTGTTCACTGACAGAACTATTTTCCTCCATCTTGCAGCTATAGAACTTGTTGGAGACTTCATATCTCTCAACTCGGGCATTTGCTTGTAATATTAACTTCAACTCCTGGAACATCTCATATGCTCCACGACGTTCAAAACGTCTTTGAAGTCCCGATTCTAAGCCGTAAAGCATGGCACACTGAACTATCAAGTAGTCATTAGCTTTAGTCTGCCAGACGTTCATAACATACGGAGTTGCTCCTACAGCGGGTGTTGCACCTAGCGGTGCTTCCAGGATGTAATTATTCTATGCAACAATGAGGATAATCCTCAAGTTACGGACCCAGTCCGTGTAGTTTCTACCATCATCTTTCAACTTAGCTTTCTCTAGGAACACATTAAAATTCAAGGGAACGGTAGCACGAGCCATTGATCTACAACAACATAGATATGCTAAACCATCAGGACTAAGTTCATGATAAATTTAGGTTCAATTAATTATATTACTTAAGAACTGTTGGGGAACGTAGCAGAAATTTAAAATTTTCTATGCATCACCAAGATCAATCTATGGAGTAATCTAGCAACGAGGGGAAGGAGAGTGCATCTACATACCCTTGTAGATCGCTAAGCGGAAGCGTTCAAGTGAATGGGGTTGATGGAGTCGTACTCGTCGTGATCCAAATCACCAATGATCCTAGTGCCGAACGGACGGCACCTCCGCGTTCAACACACGTACGGAGCGAGGACGTCTCCCGCGCCTTGATCCAGCAAGGAGGAGGGAGAGGTTGAGGAAGAGGGCTCCAACAGCAGCACGCCGGCGTGGTGGTGGTGAAGCTGCAGTACTCCGGCAGGGCTTCGCCAAGCTCTTACGGAGGAGGAGAGGTGTTGGGGAGGGGAGGGGCTGCGCCTTGGATGTTCTTTGCAGCCCTCCCCTTGCCCCTCTATTTATAGGGGAAGGAGGAAGGGGGCCGGCCCCCTCTAGATGAGATCTAGAGGGGGGGGGCGGCCAAGGGGAGGGGGCTTGCCCCCCAAGCAAGGGGGCGCCCCCTTTAGGGTTTCCCCCCAAACCCTAGGTGCATGGGCCCAAGGGGGGATGCGGCCAGCCCATGTAGGGCTGGTTCCCTTTCCTATACAGCCCATTAGGCCCTCTGAGAGAGGTGGCCCCTCCCGGTGGACCCCCGGAACCCCTCCGGTGGCCCCGGTACAATACCGATATGCCCCTGAACCTTTCCGGTGACCGTATGACAACTTCCTACATATAAATCTTCACCTCCGGACCATTCCGGAACTCCTCGTGACGTCCGGGATCTCATCCGGGACTCCAAACAACATTCGGTAATCACATACAAGTCTTCCTAACAACCCTAGCGTCACCGAACCTTAATTGTGTAGACCCTACGGGTTCGGGAGACATGCAGACATGACCGAGACGACTCTCCGGTCAATAACCAACAGCAGGATCTGGATACCCATGTTGGCTCCCACATGCTCCACGATGATCTCATCGGATGAACCACGATGTCTAGGATTTAATCAATCCCGTATACAATTCCCTTTGTCTAGCGGTATGATACTTGCCCAAGATTCGATCGTCGGTATCCCGATACCTTGTTCAATCTCTTTACTGGCAAGTCTCTTTACTCGTCCCATAACACATCATCTCGTGATCAACTCCTTGGTCACATTGTGCACATTATGATGATGTCCTACCGAGTGGGCCCAGAGATACCTCTCCGTTTACACGGAGTGACATATCCCAGTCTCGATTCGTGCCAACCCAATAGACACTTTCGGAGATACCTGTAGTGTACCTTTGTAGCCACCCAGTTACGTTGTGACGTTTGGCACACCCAAAGGACTCCTACGGTATACGAGAGTTGCACAATCTCATGGTCTAAGGAAATGATACTTGACATTAGAAAAGCTTTAGCAAACGAATTACATGATCTTGTGATAGGCTTAGGATTGGGTCTTGTCCATCACATCATTCTCCTAATGATGTGATCCCGTTATCAATGACATCCAATGTCCATGGTCAGGAAACCGTAACCATCTATTGATCAACGAGCTAGTCAACTAGAGGCTTACTAGGGACATGGTGTTGTCTATGTACCCACACATGTATCTGAGTTTCCTATCAATACAATTCTACCATGAATAATAAACGATTATCATGAATAGTGAAATATAATAATAATAACTAATTTATTATTACCTCTAGGGCATATTTCCAACAGTCTCCCACTTGCACTAGAGTCAATAATCTAGTTCACTTCGCCATGTGATTAACACTCACAGGTCACATCGCCATGTGACCAACATCCAAGAGTCCACTAGAATCAATGATCTAGTTCACATCACTATGTGATAAATACTCAAAGAGTTCTGGGTTTGATCATGTTATGCTTGTGAGAGAGGTTGTAGTCAACGGGTCTTGCCATATTCAGATCCCTATGTATTTTGCAAAACTTTATGTCATATCGTAGATGCTGCTACCACATTCCACTTGGAGCTATTCTAAATTATTGCTCCATTATACGTATCCGGTATCTCCACTCAGAGCTATCCGGATAGGTGTTAAGCTTGCATCGACGTAACTCTTTATGTCGAACTCTTTATCACCTCCATAACCGAGAAACGTTTCCTTATTCCTCTAAGGATAATTTTGACTGCTATCTGGTGATCCAGTCCTAGATCACCTTTGTACCCTCTTGCCAGACATGTGGCAAGGCACACATCAGGTGTGGTACTCAGCATGGCATACCGTATAGGGCCTATGACAAGAGCATAGGGGACGACCTTCGTCCTTCCTCTTTCTTCTGCCGTGGTCAATCTTTGAGTCTTACTCAACTTCACACCTTACAACTCAGGTAAGAACCCCTTCTTTGACTGATCTATTTTGAACTCCTTCAAAAACATGTCAAGGTGTGCGTTCTTTGAAAGTATCATCAGGCGTCTTGATCTATCTCTATAGATCTTGATGCCCAGTATGTAAGCAGCTTTATCCAGGTCTTCCTTTGAAAAAATACTCTTCAAACAACCATTTATGCTTTCCAAAAATTCTACATTATTTCGGATCAACAATATGTCATCCACATATACTTATCAGAAATGTTGTAGTGCTCCCACTCACTTTCTTGTAAATACAAGTTTCTAGCAAACATTGTATAAACCTAAAAGCTTTGATCACTCCATCAAAGCATATATTCCGATTCCGAGATGCTTGCTCTAGTCCATAGAAGGATCGCTGGAGCCCGCATACCTTTTAGCATCCTTAGGATCGACAAAACCTTTTATTGTATCACATACAACTTTTTCTTACGAAAACTGGTAAGAAAACTTGCTTTGACATCCATCTGTTAGGTTTCATAATCAAAAAATACAGCTAATGCTAACATGATTTCGACGGACTTAAGCACCGCTGCGGGTGAGAAATTCTCATCGTAGTCAACTCCTTGAACTTGTGAAAAGACTCTTTCCCACAAGTCGAGCTTCATAGACGGTAACATTACCGCCCACGTCCATCTTCTTCTTAAAGATCCATTTATCTCAATGGCTTGCCGATCATCGGGCAAGTCCACCAAAGTCCATACTTTGTTCTGATACATGGATCCTATTTCGGATTTCGTGGCTTCTAACCATTTTTCGGAATACAGGCCCACCATCGCTTCTCCATAGCTCGTAGGTTCATTGTTGTCTAACAACATGATATCTAAGACAGGATTACCATACCACTTAGGAGTAGTACATATCCTTGTCGACCTACGAGGTTCGATAGCAACTTGATCCGAAGCTTCATGATCACTATCATTAACTTCCTATTCAACAGACGTAGGTGCCACAGAAAACATCTTTCTGTGTCGCATCATTTTCTGGCTAAAATAAAGGTTCGACAACCTCATCAAGTTCTATATTCCTCCCACTCAATTCTTTCGAGAGAAACTCCTTCTCGAGAAAGGACCCGTTCTTAGAGACAAACAATTTTCCCTCGGATCTGAGATAGTAGGTATACCCAATTGTCACCTTTGGGTATCCTATGAAGATGTGTTTGTCCGCTTTGGGTTCGAGCTTCTCTGGCTGAAGCCTTAAGCATCACAGCCCCAAACATTAAGAAACGACAACTTTGGTTTCTTGCCAAACCAATGTTCATACGATGTCATCTCAACGGACTTAGATGGTGTCCTATCTAAAGTGAATGCAGCTGTCTCTAATGCATAACCTCAAAATGAAAACGGTAGATCGGTAAGAGACATCATAGATCGCACCATATCTCATAAGGTTTGATTACGACGTCCGGACACACCATTACCTTGTGGTGTTCCAGGTGGCTTCAACTGTGAAACAATTCCACAATGTCATAAGTGATTGCCAAACTCATAACTCAAAAAATCCCGTTTTGATCAGATCGTAGGAACATGATCTTATTGTTATGATGATTCTTAACTTCACTTTGAAATCGCTTGAACTTTTCAAACGTTTCAGACTTGTGCTTCATTAAGTAGATATACCTATATCTACCCAAATCGTCAGTGAAGATGAGAAAATAGCGATATCCACCGCACGCTTCAATTCTCATTGGATCACACGCATCAGCATGCATGATTTCCAACAAGTCACTTGCCCATTTCATTGTACCGGAAAACGAGGTCTTAGTCATCCTGCCCATGAGGCATGGCTCGCATGTGTCGAGTGATTCAAAATCAAGTGACTCCAAACATCCATCGACATGGAGTTTCTTCATGCATCTTACGCCAATATGACCTAAGCGGCAGTGCCACGAGAAAGTGGTACTATCATTATTAACTCTACATCTTTTGGCGTGAACATGTGTATTACCACGACTGAGATTCAATGAACCATTCACATAGGGTGCATGACCATGAAAGGTATCATTCATGTAAACAGAATAACCATTATTCTCTAACTTAAATGAATGACCGTATTGCAATGAACATGATCTAATCATATTCATGCTCAACATAGACACCTGACAAAATTTATCTAGGTTCAATACTAATCCCGAAGGCAGATGGAGCGTGCGATGGTGATCTCATCAACTTTGGAAACACTTCCAACACACATCGTCACCTCGCCCTCAGCCAGTCTCCGTTTAGTCCGTAGCTTTTGCTTCAAGTCACCAATAATAGTAACTAAACCGGTATCCAATACCCAGGTGCTACCAGGAGTACTGGTGAGGTACACATTAATAAAACGTATAAATTTTGTTGAAGTTGCCAGCCTTCTTATCTACCATGCATTTGGGGTAATTCCGCTACCAGTGACCGTTCCCTTTACAATAGAAGCACTTAGTATCGGGTTTGGGTTCAACCTTGGGTTCCTTCACTGGAGCGGCAACTGGTTTGCCATCCATGAAGTTTCCCTTCTAGCCCTTGCCCTTCTTGAAACCAGTGGTTTTGTTAAACCATCAACACTTGATGCTCCTTCTTGATTTCTACCTTTTGCGGTCTCAAGCACTGCGAACAGCTCCGGGATCAACTCCATCCCTTGCATGTCATAGTTCATCACGAAGATCTAGTAGCTTAGTGATAGTGGCTAGAGAACTCTATCAATCACTATCTTATCTAGAAGTTTAACTCCCACTTGATTTAAGTGATTGTAGCACCCAGACATTCTGAGCACATGCTCACTAGCTGAGCTATTCTCCTCCATCTTGTTGGCAAAAGAACTTGTCAGAGGTATCACACCTCTCAACACGGGCATGAGCCTGAAATTCCAATTTCAGCTCTTGGAACATCTCATATGTCTCATGCCGTTCAAAACGTCATTGGAATCCTGATTCTAAGCCATAAAGTATGGTGCACTAAAGTATCAAGTAGTCATCAGGACGTGTCTGTTAGGTGTTCATAACATCCACAGACGACGTTGTAGGGGTTTGCACATCAAGCGGTGCATCAAAGACGTAAGCCTTCTGTGTAGTAGTGAGGACACTCCTCGGACTACGGACCTAGTCCGCATCATTGCTTACAATATCTTTCAACTTAATATTTCTCTAGGAACGTATTGAAACAGGGAGCTACAACGTGAGCTATTTATCTACAACATATTTGCGAAGACAATTTAGACTATGTTCATGATAATTGAGTTCATCTAATCAAATTATTCAATGAACTCCCACTCAGATAGACATCCCTCGAGTCATCTAAGTATAACATGATCCGAGTTAACTAGGCCGTGTCCGATCATCACGTGAGACGGACTAGACAGCATCGGTGAACATCTTCATGTTGATCGTATCTTCTATACGACTCATGCTCGACCTTTCGGTCTTCTGTGTTCCGAGGCCATGTCTGTACATGCTAGGCTCGTCAAGTCAACCTAAGTGTATTGCGTGTGTAAATCTGGCTTACACCCGTTGTATTCGAACGTTAGAATCTATCACACCCAATCATCACGTGGTGCTTCGAAACAACGAACCTTCGCAACGGTGCACAATTAGGGGGAACACTTTCTTGAAATTATTTCGAGGGATCATCTTATTTAAGCTATCGTCGTTCTAAGAAAATAAGATGCAAAACATGATAAACATCACATGCAATCAAATAGTGACATGATATGGCCAATATCATTTGCTCCTTTTGATCTCCATCTTCGGGGCTCCATGATCATCATTGTCACCGGCATGACACCATGATCTCCATCATCATGATCTCCATCATCATGTCTTCTTGAAGTTGTCTCGTCATCTATTACTTCTACTACTATGGCTAACGCTTTAGCAATAAAGTAGAGTAATTACATGACGTTTATGTTGACACGCAGGTCATAAATAAATAAAGATAACTCCTATGGCTCCTGCCGGTTGTCATACTCATCAACATGCAAGTCGTGATTCCTATTACAAGAAAATGATCATCTCATACATCACATATATCATTCATCACATCGTTTGGCCATATCACATCACAAAACACTTGCTGCAAAAACAAGTTAGACGTCCTCTAATTGTTGTTGCAAGTTTTTTTACATGGCTGCTATAGGTTTCTAGCAAGAACGTTTCTTACCTACGCCAAAACCACAACGTGAATTGCCAATTTCTATTTACCCTTCATAAGGACCCTGTTCATCGAATCCGATCCGACTAAACTGGGAGAGACAGACACCCGCCAGCCACCTTATGCAACTAGTGCATGTCAGTCGGTGGAACCGGTCTCACGTAAGCGTACGTGTAAGGTTGGTCCGGGCCGCTTCATCCCACAATGCCGCCGAATCAAGATAAGACTAGTGACGGCAAGATAATTGACAATATCGACGCCCACAACTGCTTTGTGTTCTACTCGTGCATAGTAACTACGCATAGACCTAGCTCATGATGCCACTGTTGGGGAACATAGCAGAAATTTAAAATTTTCTATGCATCACCAAGATCAATCTATGGAGTAATCTAGCAACGAGGGGAAGGAGAGTGCATCTACATACCCTTGTAGATCGCTAAGCGGAAGCGTTCAAGTGAACGGGGTTGATGGAGTCGTACTCGTCGTGATCCAAATCACCGATGATCCTAGTGCTGAACGGACGGTACCTCCGCGTTCAACACACGTACGGAGCGAGGACATCTCCCGCGCCTTGATCCAGCAAGGAGGAGGGAGAGGTTGAGGAAGAGGGCTCCAACAGCAGCACGATGACGTGGTGGTGGTGAAGCTGCAGTACTCCGGCAGGGCTTCGCCAAGCTCTTACGGAGGAGGAGAGGTGTTGGGGAGGGGAGGGGCTGCGCCTTGGATGTTCTTTGGAGCCCTCCCCTTGCCCCTCTATTTATAGGGGAAGGAGGAAGGGGGCCGGCCCCCTCTAGATGAGATCTAGAGGGGGGGGGCCAAGGGGAGGGGGCTTGCCCCCCAAGCAAGGGGGGCGCCCCCTTTAGGGTTTCCCCCCAAACCCTAGGCACATGGGCCCAAGGGGGGGATGTGGCCAGCCCATGTAGGGCTGGTTCCATTTCCTCTACAGCCCATTAGGCCCTCCGAGAGAGGTGGCCCCTCCCGGTGGACCCCCGGAACCCCTCCGGTGGCCCCGGTGCAATACCGATATGCCCCCGAACCTTTCCGGTGACCGTATGACAACTTCTTACATATAAATCTTCACCTCCGGACCATTCCGGAACTCCTCGTGATGTCCGGGATCTCATCCGGGACTCTGAACAACATTCGGTAATCACATACAAGTCTTCCTAACAACCCTAGCGTCACCGAACCTTAAGTGTGTAGACCCTACGGGTTCGGGAGACATGCAGACATGACCGAGACGACTCTCTGGTTAATAACCAACAGCGGGATCTGGATACCCATGTTGGCTCCCACATGCTCCGTGATGATCTCATCAGATGAACCACGATGTCAAGGATTTAATCAATCCCGTATACAATTCCCTTTGTCTAGCGGTACGATACTTGCCCGAGATTCGATCGTCGGCATCCCGATACCTTGTTCAATCTCATTACCGACAAGTCTCTTTACTCGTTCCATCACACATCATCCCATGATCAACTCCTTGGTCACATTGTGCACATTATGATGATGTCCTACCGAGTGGGCCCAGAGATACCTCTCCGTTTACACGGAGTGACAAATCCCAGTCTCGATTCGTGCCAACCCAACAGACACTTTCGGAGATACCTGTAGTGTACCGTTATAGCCACCCAATTACGTTGTGACGTTTGGCACACCCAAAGCACTCCTACGGTATCCGGGAGTTGCACAATCTCATGGTCTAAGGAAATGATACTTGACATTAGAAAAGCTTTAGCAAACGAACTACATGATCTTGTGATAGGCTTAGGATTGGGTCTTGTCCATCACATCATTCTCCTAATGATGTGATCCCATTATCAACGACATCCAATGTCCATGGTCAGGAAACCGTAACCATCTATTGATCAACGAGCTAGTCAACTAGAGGCTTACTAGGGACATGGTGTTGTCTATGTATCCACACATGTATCTGAGTTTCCTATCAATACAATTCTAGCATGGATAATAACGATTATCATGAACAATGAAATATAATAATAATAACTAATTTATTATTGCCTCTAGGGCATATTTCCAACAAGAACTCCCACTTAGATAAACATCCCTCTAGTCATATAAATGATCACGTGATCCATATCAACTAAACCATGTCCGATCATCACGTGAGATGGTGTAGTTTTCAATGGTGAACATCTCTATGTTGATCATATCTACTATATGATTCACGTTCGACCTTTCGGTCTGAGTGTTCCGAGGCCATATCTGCATATGATAGGCTCGTCAAGTTTAACCCGAGTATTCTGCACGTGCAAAACTGGCTCGCACCTGTTGTATGTGAACGTAGAGCTTATCACTCCTGATCATCACGTGGTGTCTCGGCACGACGAACTGTAACAACCGTGTATACTCAGGGAGAACACTTATACCTTCAAATTTAGTGAGGGATTGACATGTCTCCAACGTATCTACTTTTTGTCATGCTTTTCCTCTTATTTTGGACTCTAATTTTCATGATTTGAATGAAACTAACCCCGGACTAACGCTGTTTTCAGCAGAACTACCATGCTGTTGTTTTTGTGTAGAAATAGAAGTTCTCGGAATGGAACGAAACTTTTGAGGATTTTTTATATCAACAAATAGAATTTCTTGAGCCAAGACATGCCGGAGAGGGGCACCTGGGTGGGCACAACCCACCAGGGCGCGCCCCCTCTCCTGGTGCGCCCAGGTGGGTTGTACCCACCTGGTGGCCCCGATAACGACCCCCCTTATACTATAAAGTCACATATTTCCAGAAAAAAATCAGGGAGAAAGAATTATCACGATCCACGAGACGGAGCCGCCGCCAATCCATGTTCTTCCTCGGGAGGGCAGATCTGGATTCTGTTTGGGCCTCTGCAGAGGGGGATCTTCGATCTTCGTCATCACCAACCTATCTCCATCACCAATTCCATGATGCTAACCACCAGGAGTGAGTAATTCCTTTATAGGCTCGATGGTTGGTGAGGATTTGGATGAGATTCATCATGTAATCAAGTTAGTTTTGTTAGGGCTTGATCCCTAGTATCCACTATGTTCTTAGATTAATGTTGCTATGACTTTGCCTTGCTCAATGCTTGTCACTTTGGGCCCGGGTGCCATGATTTCATATCTGAACCGTTTATGAATTCATCATTATATCCATGTTTTAGATCCGACCTTACAAGTTATAGTCACCTACTACGGTTATGATTCGGCAACCCCGGAGTGACAACAACCGGGCCCACTCCCAGTGATGACCGTAGTTTGAGGAGTTCATGTATTCACTATGTGTTAATGCTTTGTTCCGTTTCTCTATTAAAAGGAGGCCTTAATATCCCTTAGTTTCCAATAGGACCCCACTGCCATGGGAGGGTAGGACAAAAGATGTCATGCAAGTTCTTTTCCATAAGCACGTATGACTATTTACGGAATACATGCCTATATTATATCGATGAACTGGAGCTAGTCCCATATCACCCTAGGTTATAACTGTCACATGATGAATATTATCCAACAATTCACTGATCCAATGCCTACGAATTTATCCTTATTGATTTTGCTGCGTTACTACTGCTATCATCACTATTACACTCACTACAAATTACTGCTATCACTGTTACTGTTACTGTTGCTGCTGTCACTACTATCAAAGCTATCACATTATTGTGCTACTAATCATATTGCTGCAGATAATTAATCTCCAGGTGTGGTTGAATTGACAACTCAGCTGCTAATACCTTCAAATATTCTTTGGCTCCCCTTGTGTCAAATCTATAAATTTGGGATAAACACTTTACCCTCGAAAACTATTGAGACCCCCTATACTTGTGGGTTATCAAGACCTTTTTCTGGCGCCGTTGCCGGGGAGCATAGCTATATTTGTTTAGTCACTTGGGATTATTATCATATTATCACTATGACGAATCTGAAGGATGCTAAGACTAAGATATTTCCCTCAAAGACGAGGGGAGGTAAGGAGCTGCCATCCAGTTCTGCTTTAGATTCACCTTCTGTTTATAAGTAAACTTGCAACACCACCACATGCTATTAATTCTGATATGTCGCAAGTTATTTATGATGTTACTTCTACTATGAATGATGCTTATGATGATGCTAGTACCTTGCTTGATAATGATGATGTGCCACTTGGTGAATTTCTTGATAAACAAATTGCTAGAGTTATAGAACTTGATGTTGTTGAATCTGATGATGATCTTGAAACTGAAACTCCTGAAACACCTGCTGGAACTAGCCTTCCTAGATGTGAATTGCCTAAGGTACCGGAAGGTTATGTTATGAGTGAAGAAGCAACTAGAGATATTCTTGCTTGCAATGATAGAGATGATCTAGAGAAATTACTATGCAAGTATAAAGAAAAAAAATCTTTGAATGCTAGAATGAAATGTGATCCTAAGTTTGGTACTTCACCTATCTGTATTGCTGATAAGGATTATGAATTCTCTGTCGACCTAGAGTTAATCACTTTGGTTGAATCCGATCCTTTCCATGGTTATGAAACTGAAACTGTTGTGGCACATCTTACTAAGTTGAATGATATAGCCACCCTTTTTACTCATGACGAGAAAACTCGTTATTACTTTATTTTCAATTATTTCCTTTCTCATTAAAGGGTGATGTTAAATCTTGGTACAACACTCTTGCACCTGGTTGTGTGCGTAGTCCCCAGGATATGGTTTATTACTTCTCTGAAAAATATTTTCCTGCTCATAAGAAACAAGTTGCCTTACAAGAAATATTTAACTTTGTACAAACTAAAGAAGAGAGTCTCCCACAACCTTGGGGGAGGCTTTGCCCGTTGCTTAATGCTTTGCCCGATCATCCTCTTTAGAAAAATGAAATACTTGATATCTTTTATAATGGACTAACCAATGCTTCTAGGGACTTCCTAGATAGTTGTGCTGGTTGTGTTTTCAGGGAACGAACTATTGCTCAAGCTGAAGAATTATTTAATAACATATTGAAAAATTATGATGATTGGACTATTCCTGAACCACTGCCTAAACCCACTCCGAAGAAGAGGGGTATATTATATCTCAGTCCCAAAGATATGTAAGAGGCAAAGAAATCTATGAAGGAAAAAGGTATTAAAGCTGAGGATGTTAAAAATTTACCTCCTATTGAAGAAATATGTGGGCTTAATACACCACCAATGCCTAAGGTGGTAGAAGTAAATTATTTTATGAAGTTTAATGAAAATGATAATCCTCACAATATGCATCCTAGTCAATGCCTTTATGAGTTTGAAAACTATTTTAGAAAACAAGATCACTTCAATGCAAATGTTATGAAACAATTGAAATATAACTCTGATATGATTGCTTACGTGAGTGACTTGTTATTTAGAATCTCAAATAATGTTAGAGGTGTAGGAAAACATGCTTATATGGTTCAAACTCAGTTAGAACAAGTTGCTAAATCACAAAGAGAATTACTTGATGAAATGAATCATAATATGCATGACTTTGTTGTTAGAGTTGCAACTAGAGGAGGTAAAATGACTCAAGAACCACTTTATCCTAAGGGACACCCAAAAAGAATAGAACAAGACTCACAAAGAAATAACACTAGTGCACCTAGTCCTTCTAGAAAGAAGAAGAAGAAAAATGGTAGGACTTTGCATACTTCTAATGAACCTGGAATAGAAAAATCTCCTGACAATGAAAATGAAACTTCTATCTCTGATGCTGAAACCCAATCTGATAATGAACACTCACCTAGTAATAATCAAAATCTAATTATGAGGTTCATGAAGACTCTCAACCAACAAATTTTAAAGAACCAGATAATGATGTTGAGATAGAACCACCTGCTGATCTTGATAACCCACAATCTAAAAATAAAAGATATGACAAAAGAGACTTTGTGGCTAGGAAACACGGTAAACAAAGAGAACCGTGGGTTCAAAAACCCATGCCTTTTCCACCTAAGTAAACTAAAAAGAATGATGATGAAGAATTTGAACGCTTTACTGAAATGCTGAGGCCAGTCTTTTTGCGTACTCGCTTGACTGATATCCTGAAAATGCCTCCTTATGCAAAGTATATGAAAGACATCATCGCAAATAAGAGAAAAATTCCGGAAGCTGAAATATCCACTATGATTGCTAATTATACTTTTAAAGATGGAGTACCAAAAAACTTGGAGATCCGGGAATACCAACTATACCTTGCTCTATCAAAAAGAATTATGTGAAAACTGCTTTGTGTGATTTAGGAGCTGGTGTTAGTGTTATGCCTTTCTCTTTATATAAAAGAGTTGACTTGAATAAACTCACACCTACTAAAATATCTTTGCAAATGGCTGACAAATAAACTGCCATACCTATCAGTATCTGTGAGGATGTGCCTGTTGTTGTTGCTAATGTTACTATTTTGACTGACTTTATTATACTTGAGATGCCCGAGGACGACAACATGTCGATTATCCTTGGTAGACCCTTCTTGAATACTGCAGGGGCTGTTATTGATTGCAATAAAAGCAAGGTCACTTTTCATATCAATGGTAATGAGCATACGCTGCACTTTCCGAAGAAACAATTCCAAGTGAATGGTATTAAGGTTATTGAAAAATCTCCGACAATCACTATTGGGAGTTTCAAATACATCTACCTACTGTCAAAAAGAAATACGAAATGCTTATTGTTGGGGAAATGCATATCCCCATTGAGGTAACTTAGTGATTTATGAAAGTTCTTCAGTTTCATGCTAACCAAAAGTGGTTGTTACTAAGACTTGATCAACCTTATTAATGAATCATTTTTGAACGGTATGAAGTTGATGAATTTAGTAAGCACTACTTCCTGTCCTTACCTTTTATTCTTTGTTTTTATTATTTAAATAAAATAAAATGCCATGTTTTTTTTTTCTGTTTTTGAATTTCCCATGCAATAAAAAATGACCCAAAAATAAAAGGTCTCAGAATGCCCTGAAAATTTTATATGATTTTTTCCTGTATATTTAAGAATCTTTGGTGCAAAAATAACAAGAGGGGGGTGCACCAGGTAGGCACAACCCACCTGGGCATGCCAGCACCCCCTGGCGCGCCCTGGGGGGTTGTGGTCCCCATGTGGGCCCCCTCACTTATCTCTTTATCCCACATTGTCACATATCTCCAGAAAAAATCACTCTCCCTCTCTCTCCCATGTTCTTGCTCATTTTGTTGCCAATTTTGATTTCTTTGCTTGAAGCTCCATTTCTGAAACTGTTTCGGGAGATTGTTGCTTGGTATGTGACTCCACCATTTGTCCAATTAGTTTTTGTTTTAGTGGTTTGTACTTTGAAGAATTAACTACTCTTGGTGCTGCTGTAGATGTGATTGCATGTTGAATTCTTAGTGTTCTAAGTTGTTTGAATGCTTGTTATGGCCTCTATGTATCCCTATGATTAGTTGCTATCAATCTTACAAAGTTTTGTTGACAAATTTTTGTCACTCCAAAAATTTTATTTTCAAAAAATTGTACGCGGACATGAATATCTTCAGGAAATATGGCCCAAGGAAGAATGTGACGCCCCAAGACCGGAGCTTCAGATGCCTTCCTTTTATCTCGTTGTCGTTGTCGTTGTGTGTTTGAACTCTTTGTTGCCATGATCGGATGAGTGTCATTGTCATATTTTGCTTCTTGCATCATGTTCATCATTTGGTTATATTGCATTGCCATGCCCATCGTTGTCATGTTGCATTTGTGCCTCTTGTATCTTGCATTCTCATAATCATCATGTGCATTGTCATATTCGTGCATGTCACATTGTTGGATGCTCCATGTATGATCATGCATCATCACCTCCTCCTTCCTTCTTCTTTCTTTCATTTTGGCAAGTGACCTTTTCCCCTCCTCGAGTAAAGTTCATTCTTTTCCTGATGCTAGTTCACCATGCCTAAACCCTCTCTGTCAAATTTAAGATCCTTTGGAGTTGTTTTGGTTAGGTTAAAAAATGCCTCAAGTTTGAATCATATTTAAACTTGTTTTATTTTTCTACCTCTAAAAATGTCCAAACCAATTTTATTAAATAGGGCATGAATTCAGGGTCATGAGGATATTTTTATATTTCTCATACACCTCTCCTTTTCCCCTGTGCTTTTCTCTTTATTTTCTCCTTGAAGAAAATTAGAGAAAAGATAAATGCAGCTTTAGGCCAGCCGCAGCCCACTTGGGCCTCCCTCCAAGCCGGCCCACCTAGGGCATCCTCTCCCGCAGCCCAGCTGCCAGGCCTCTCACCACCCCCTCTCTACTGGGCCGGCCTCTAAGGCCCAGCCGCGCCCCACTGTAACCCTAGCCCGCACCTTGCTCTCCTCCTAGCGCCGCCACCAGAGAGCCTCGTTCGAACCCCCTCTCCCTCGATCCCTTCCCCTCGCGCCGCCAGAAACCCCGACGCCCGATGCCCTCTGCCCGATCCCATCTCCCTCTCCTCGATCTCCCTCGAACCCCATCCATGGCGCCCCTTCTCCTCCTCCGCCTGGTGCCTGCGGAGTCGCACGCCATCGCCCTCCTGCTTCCCAGCCGGACTCCTTCCTCCATGGCGCCTCCTCGTCGCCCGAGGCCTGCAGCCTGTGCCTCCCTCCACGGGCGGGCTTGAGCAGGAGCTTTCCGAGCCGGTGCTCGTTGGTCACCTCCACACGCCCTCCGTCATCCGCTTCCGGCACCTCCGACCCTCCTCTACATCGTCTCCCTTTTCACCATGGCCCGACGCCAGAGCACCTCCTGCCGCGAGCTACGCCAGGACCACGTCACCACTCCGGCCGTTCCTCTGCCGTCTAGCGCTGCCCCCATCCGGATCCATCAAGCCTCGTTGCGCACCTTCTTCGCCTCGCCATCCCTCGTCCCGACCAGCAACAGGAGCTCGAGCCCTTCCATGGCCGCTGCCTTCTTCCAGCTTCGTCGGCCACCTTGTTTTGACTGGCAGGTCAAGAACGACTCCGTCACGTCGTTCCTGCACCCCCACATGCCGTCCGCGAGCGTCAGGAGCACCCTCACGTGATGACCAGAACAACGCCAAGTCATTGCCTCTTCGCACCTGTGATGTCTTGCGTGGACGCATTCGGAACCAGATTTGGAACCTTAAGCGCTAAGTACCGTGAGTCCGAAGATCTTGGATGCACCAAGTCCCTTGACGACAAGTACCAATACAAACGTGAACGACTACCATCGAGATGTATGACTACACGATGCCTGCCAAGTTCGACGATGCTCTCCGCCCTAACGACTACCGCCGATGCGTACTTCTCCGTCGCCGTGGGTTTCATCAAGTTCAACGGTGAACCCTGAAGCCCTTGGATTCGTCAAGTCTGAAGACCCTTAGTACCACGACAAGCCCAAAGGAATACGTATTCGTCAAGTTCACCTTCAAAATGTGTACCACTACCGCCGCCCGAACGTCTACAGAACATGTACCACAACCATCGGTGAAGACCCCGTGGATGTCAAGTTCCGTGTCATTGACCCCGAACCTCTACGAAAACATGTACGACTACTTCCGTGGCCTAAGACCCGTGTACAACTACCATTGCCGAAGGCCGTCGAGTGAACATCTACCCCCATCGTGTATTTGACCAAGTTCGATGACGACCTCCGAAGAACTCGGATTCGCCAAGTTCTACTACCGTCGCCCCCGGAAACCTTGGATCCGTCAAGTACCTCTCCGAAAACGAACGTGAACCACTACTTCCCTCGACGACCCGTGAATGACTACTTCCACTACGAGCTCGTTCCGCCCGAAACGCACGCTTCGAAGGTATAACCCCGAGACGACCATCCGAGAACGAATGCTTGTGTTGTGCTGTATGAGTTGCCTGTGTTTGCTCCATGCCCGAATTGATCCTTGCACATTCCTCGTTTCCTTTCCACCGTCATGTGGGACACCCGGTTACCGGGATCACTCCCACCATCTGTTGACACACTCACACCCACTTCCTTTTGCACCGGTATCTTCGTGAGCTACCGGGTCATCGAAACGTTGCCGTGGCACCATTTTCGTTATTGTTGCCGTGGCACCCCTATCGTTTCCGCCACGATGACAAATGCTTCATAATGCTCATGTCAACATTTTCATAAAATTGCATAAACTTGGACATGTCATCCGCATCATGATAACAACTTTTAAAATGTTTAATTTGTTGTTGCATTAAATTGTTAATGCACATCAGGTTTTACCGGAATTGTTGTTTGATGTTTCCGGCCTCATTTAAACTTGCCTAAATAGATAATTTCTTTATGCTTCTCCTCTTGCCATGCTAACGAACATTTAATATTGTTGAGTACATAAGCGGGAGAGAACTAAATAAGCCATGTGGTGTTCCATAAATATGCAACTCGTTGCATATTGAGCTCCACTTAACTTGTAGTTTTGCTTGTGCACTTTGCCATGCCATGCCTCATTAAACCGGACATGCATAATACTTGGTTGTGCATCATGCCATGTTGATGTGATGGTTGTTTATTATATCTTTCCGGTGTTGGTTCTTCGGGTTAGTTCCGATAACGTCGCGTTTGTGAGGATCCGTTCGACTACGTCCATTTGTCTTCTTCATGGACTCGTTTTTCTTCCTTACGGGATCTCAGGCAAGATGACCATACCATCGAAATCACATCTATCTTTGCTTGCTAGTTGCTCGCTCTATTGCTATGCTGCGATACCTACCACTTGCTATAGCATGCCTCCCATATTGCCATGTCAAGCCTCTAACCCTCCTTTCCTAGCAAACCGTTGTTCGGCTATGTTACCGCTTTGCTTAGCCCCTCTTATAACGTTTCTAGTTGCAGGCGAAGATGAAGTTTGTTCCATGTTTGGAACATGGATATGTTGGGATTTCATAATATCTCTTATTTATATTAATGCATCTATATACTTGGTAAAGGGTGGAAGGCTCGGCCTTATGCCTGGTATTTTGTTCCACTCTTGCCGCCCTAGTTTCCGTCATACCGGTGTTATGTTCCTTGATTTTGCATTCCTTACGTGGTTGGCTATTATGGGAACCCCTTGATAGTTCGCTTTGAATAAAACTCCTCCAGCAAGGCCCAACCTTGGTTTTACATTTGCCTAACAACCTATACTTTTCCCTTGGGTCGGCCAACCCGAGGGTCATCTTTATTTTAACCCCTTGGGCTAGTGCTTCTCTAAGTGTTGGTCCGAAACGGGCAACCTACGGAGCCACCTCGGGGAAACTTGAGGGCTGGTTTTACTCGTAGCTTGACCTATCCGGTGTGTCCTGAGAACGAGATACGTGCGACTCCTATCGGGATTGTCGACACGTCGGGCGGCTTTGCTGGTCTTGTTTTACCATTGTCGAGATGTCTTGTAACCGGGATTCCGAGACTGATCGGGTCTTCCCGGGAGAAGGAATATCCTTCGTTGACCGTGAGAGCTTGTGATGGGCTAAGTTGGGACACCCCTGCAGGGTTTTGAACTTTCTAAAGCCATGCCCGCGGTTATGGGAAGATGGGTATTTGTTAATACGTGCGACTCTTATCGGGATTTTCGACACATCGGGCGGCTTTGCTGGTCTTGTTTTACCATTGTCGAGATGTCTTGTAACCGGGATTCCAAGACTGATCGGGTCTTCCCGGGAGAAGGAATATCCTTCGTTGACCGTGAGAGCTTGTGATGGGCTAAGTTGGGACACCCCTGCAGGGTTTTGAACTTTCTAAAGCCGTGCCCGCGGTTATGGGAAGATGGGTACTTGTTAATATCCGGTTGTAGGGAACTTGACACTTAACTTAATTAAAATGCATCAACCGCATGTGTAGCCGTGATAGTCTTTTCTCGGCAGAGTCCGGGAAGTGAACACGGTTCTGGTGTTATGCTTGAACGTAAGTAGTTTCAGGATCACTTCTTGATCACTTCTAGTTCGTGACCACGCTTTGCTTCTCTTCTCGCTCTCATTTGCGTAAGTTAGCCACCATATATGCTAGTGCTGCTCCAGCTCCACCTCACTACCCCTTTTCCTACCCATAAGCTTAAATAGTCTTGGTCACGAGGGTGTGAGATTGCTGAGTCCCCGTGACTCACAGATTACTTCCAAAACCAGTTGCAGGTGCCATTGATACCAGTGCAGATGACGCAGCTGAGCTCAAGTGGGAGCTCGATTAAGATCGTGTTCGTTGTGTTGTTTCATTTCCTTTCGATCAGTAGTGGAGCCCAGTTCGGGCGATCGGGGACCTAGCAATAGGGGTGGTCTTTGTTTATTTTGGTTCCATAGTCGGACCTTGATTGTATCTGGATGATGTAATGCTATATTTATGTATTGTGTGAAGTGGCGATTGTAAGCCAACTCTTTATCTCTATCTTATTCAGTACATGGGATGTGTAAAATTACCCCTCTTGCGACATGCCTACTATGCGGTTATGCCTCTAAGTCGTGCTCTGACACGTGGGAGATATAGCCGCATCGTGGGTGTTACAAAGAACTCCAAGGGTGTTATTGGGGAGTCTTCTGACAATGATCTCCACCCTCGGAGGTTGGCAGAGGTACAGCCGTGCGAATGGCCGCACACCCCGTTCCTGCAAGAAGCTGGAATTCACGAGGAGTTCATGCAATTCATTGCCAATGCCGGTCTCACCGACTTCATTGCAGATGAGTGTGACCAGCACCAAATCCTCACAAATATGTTTGTTCAAAGCTTTACTTTCTTGCCTAGAAATAATCCTCCTAAAGTTAGCTTTGATTTATATGCTGAAAATCATCAGATACCACTTATTGAGTTTTGTGACATATGCTTGATCCCTTCTGATGGGAGCTTGGCCGAGCCTAGGCCGGCTGAGCTTGAGGATTTTTGTCGCACTTTGACAGTGGGTGATGAGAGGAGAGTGTCATCCATCACTGCCGGTGGTTTACATTTTCCTGCTGTTCATTACTTTGCATATTTCATTACCAAATACTTGCTTGCTAGGGAGAAGGTGGGTGCACTTAGTTCACCAGACCTTGCTGTTTTACGTCGTGCAATTGAGGGCGACAACACGTATAGCTTGGGAGCTATCATGGCTCGTCGCCTACATCTTAATAAATCTCAGGGCAAAATACACGGTGGGATTTATGCTAATCGCTTGGCGGCTCACTTCAAGGTTGAGATACGCCCTCATGATTTCCCTCTTACCATAGTTTACCTAGACCGTGCAGCCATGGATCACCATCAGTTTCTTGCACATGATCGTCCTGACATTGCCATTCCTTATAACTTGGTCTATAACATTGACACTCGTGATGTTATCCCCTTGCCTACACCTGCTTTGTTTGATTCTGTTGCCAGGGGCGGATACCGGATTATGCCTGCAGACATCCTCGCCTACTGGAACGCTCACGCTGGTGCAGAGGCTGCACAGGCACCTCCATAGTGGGATCAATGGACGCTCGCTCCTCAGCAGTGGGATGAGTGGATGCCTACTCTTCAGGATCCATACTACCATCTAGGCTACTGATTCACTACCAATTTAGGCAAAAAGCCTAAGCTTGGGGGAGTACGTGTTCTCACCGACATTATATTCATGTTCACATATCATTTCATTTGTCGGTGTTCACACTTTTTCATTGTATCATCCATGCTTAGATTTATTTTCTTGCTTTCTTCTTGTGTGTTTGAACAACTTTAGAAAAAACAAAAAAAAATTAGTTGTAGTTAATTTACTTTCTATGCATGCTTAGTAGTAGTACTAAAAAGAAAATCCAAAAAGATTTCCTTGTTCTTCTTTTGCTTGTTGGGAGCTTTCCTGTGTAAATAGTTTTCCTAGTTTTTTTATTTACTTGCTGAAGAAAACCAAAAACTCCAAAAATATTTTAGTGTGTTTCTTTGAAATTCTTTTCTTTTATTCGAGTTGTACCAAGGAGAAGACCACAATGAAAATGTTGAGTGGCTCTCATATGCATAACTGTTTAACTAATAAGAGCCCATTTTACCTTGTCTTCTCCTGTTGAATAAAATGGTTGCAGATTCCAGCTTAGTCCATGGCACTCTTGCACTATTATTATTTTCATATCATTCGGTCGTGCAAGTGAAAGGCAATAATGACGATATTCGATGAGCTGGCTGTGGCAAGGAGAAACTAGTATGAACTTGACTTGTCTTGTCTTTGTAAATATGTTGAACCTAGTGCCCATGATTCAGTACATTATGATTAAACATGTTTGCAATGACAATTAGAGATTATAGTTTCTCATGCCATGCAAAAGTAGCTGGGAGTGGATAATGATTTATCTTGGATAACAACATAGCGTTAAAATGATTGTGATGTAGTATGATGATATGGTATCCTCCTCTGAATGTTTGAGTGGCTTGACTTGGTACATGTTCATGCATGTAGTTGAATCAAAACCAATGTAGCCTCTATAATATTTATGTTCATGGTGATCATATCCTACTCATGCTAGTGTCCAATGTTACTTACGCATAATGCCTGGTTATGATCGTTGTTGCTCTCTAGCTGGCCACTTCCCAATCTTAAAATTGCTAGCCTTCGCCTGTACTAAGTGGGGATTCTGCTTGTACATCAAAAACCTTGAATCCAAAGTTATTCCAGATGAGTCCACCATACCTACCTATATACGGTATTACCCTGCCGTCCTAAGTAAATTTGCATGTGCCACCTCTAAAAACTTCTAAAAAAATTATCCGTTTTGTGTGCCTGGATCATTCATGGAAGGATAGGAGGTGGTCGATGTCTTCCGTGCTAAGCATGTTATCCTAACGTCGAGTGTTTATTCGCTCGCCAGCATGAGGAAATGGGCGGTAATAGGGATTCCCAGTCCCAAACTCAAAAATGCAAATAATTAAACAAAACTCCCCCGGGACTGTTGTTAGTTTGGACGGAACCCGTTGTTTCGGACAAGCCGTGGAATGTGATTTTTGGTGGAGGGGGAGTAAACCTTTACTTTTATCGCTTGGGAACCACCACTAGCGTGCTTAGCATGGAAGATGTTGATAACTGATGGTCGTGAAGTGAGTGAGAAGGGTGCATGTCTCAAAATTTTAGTTATCTTTGTTTTAAAAATTGAGCTCTGGCACCCCTGCAAATCACTGCTTCCCTCTGCGAAGGGACTTTCTCTTTACTTTTATGTTGTGTCACCTTCTATAAACAAGCCCCAGAAACTGAGTAGAGCACAACGGTCATGATTTATGCATTGCGTATAGCTAATGTTGGGTGCATCATGACTGGATCTTTTCTACCATAAATTACTATGTTTAGTCGCTGCTTGAACATCGGAGGTGCTCTGCATTTATGTTTTGCGGTATCAGAAAGGGCTAGCGAGATACTATTATTGTCATATTATATCATGATTGTTTTGACAATGTGTTGCTGTTTGAGATATCTTATTATTGCTCGCTAGCTGATTATGTCATTGATATGAATCATTATAATCTTTAAGAGCTATTGTCGACATGGTTAGTTATAATGCTGGCTGAAAACCTCGATGCTGTTTAAGCTTATTTATGCAAACAAGAGCAAAAGAGTTCGTAAAAGTTTTTCTTTCCCACTTTCAATTTATCAACTGAATTGCTTGAGGACAAGCAAATGTTTAAGCTTCGGGGAGTTGATACGTCTCTAATGTATCTACTTTTTCTCATGCTTTTCCTCTTGTTTTGGACTCTAATTTGCGTGATTTGAATGAAACTAACCCCGGGCTGACGCTATTTTCAGCAGAAGTACGATGGTGTTGTTTTTGTGCAGAAATAAAAGTTCTCGGAATGGAACGAAACTTTTTGAGGATTTTTATATCAATAAAGAGAATTTCTTGAGCCAAGATCTACCGGAGAGGGGCACCTAGGTGGGCACAACCCACCAAGGCGCGCCCCCTCTCCTGGCGTGCCCATGTGGGTTGTACCCACCTGGTGGCCCCGCTGAAGACCCCCCTTATACTATAAAATCACATATTTCTAGAAAAAAGTCAGGGAGAAAGAATTATCGCGATCCACGAGACGGAGCCACCGCCAAGCCCTGTTCTTCCTCGGCAGGGCAGATCTGGAGTCCGATTGGGGCTCCGAAGAGGGGGATCTTCGATCTTCGTCATCACCAACCTATCTCAGTTGCCAATTCCATGATGCTCCCACGGGGAGTGAGTAATTCATTCATTGGCTTGCTGGTCGGTGAGGAGTTGGATGAGATTCATCATGTAATCGAGTTAGTTTTGTTAGGGCTTGATCCCTAGTATCCACTATGTTGTTAGATTGATTTTGCTATGACTTTGCCATGCTCAATGCTTGTCACTTTGGGCCCGGGTGCCATGATTTCATATCTGAACTGTTTATGAATTCATCATTATATCCATGTTTTAGATCCAATCTTGCAAGTTATAGTCACCTACTATGGTTATGATCCGGCAACCCCGGAGTGAGAACAACCGGGCCCACTCCCGGTGATGACCGTAGTTTGAGGAGTTCATGTATTCACTATGTGTTAATGCTTTGTTCCGGGTCTCTATTAAAAGGAGGCCTTAATATCCCTTAGTTTCCAATATGGACCCCGCTGCCACGGGAGGGTAGGACAACAGATGTCATGCAAGTTCTTTTAATAAAGCACGTATGACTATTTATAGAATACATGCCTACATTATATCGATGAACTGGAGCTAGTGCCGTATTGCCCTAGGTTATAACTGTCACATGATGAATATCATCCAACAAGTCACCGAGCCAATGCCTACGAATTTATCCTTATTGATTTTGCTGCATTACTACTGCTATCATCAATGTTACACTCGCTACAAATTACTACTATCACTATTACTGTTACCGTTGCTGCTGTCACTACTATCAAAGCTATCATATTACTGTGCTACTGATCATATTGCTGCAGATAATTAATCTCCAGGTGTGGTTGAATTGACAACTCAGCTGCTAATACCTTCAATTATTCTTTGGCTCCCCTTGTGTCGAATCTATAAATTTGGGTTAAATACTTTACCCTCGAAAACTGTTGCGATCCCCTAAACTTGTGGGTTATCAGGGATCATCTTATAATGCTACCGCCGTACTAAGCAAAATAAGATGCATAAAAAGATAAGCATCACATGCAATCAAAATATGTGACATGATATGGCCATCATCATCTTGTGCCTTTGATCTCCATCTCCAAAGCACCGTCATGATCTCCATCGTCACCGGCTTGACACCTTGATCTCCATCGTAGCGTTGTTGTCGTCTCGCCAACTATTGCTTCTACGACTATCGCTACCGCTTAGTGATAAAGTAAAGCAATTACATGGCGATTGCATTTCATATAATAAAGCAACAACCATAAGGCTCCTGCCAGTTGCCGATAACTTTTACAAAACATGATTATTTCATACAACAACTTATATCTCATCACGTCTTGACCATATCACATCACAGCATGCCCTGCAAAACAAGCTAGACGTCCTCTACTTTGTTGTTGCAAGATTTACGTGGCTGCTATGGGCTTCTAGCAAAAACCGTTCTTACCTATGCATCAAAACCACAACGATTTTTCGTCAAGTGTGCTGTGTTAACCTTCAACAAGGACCGGTGTCGGTGTCAAAACCGGCGGATCTCGGGTAGGGGGTCCCGAACTGTGCGTCTAAGGCGGATGGTAACAGAAGGCAGGGGACACGATGTTTACCCAGGTTCGGGCCCTCTCAATGGAGGTAATACCCTACGTCCTGCTTGATTGATCTTGATGATATGAGTATTACAAGAGTTGATCTACCATGAGATCATAGATGCTAAACCCTAGAAGCTAGCCTATGGTATGATTGTTGTTGTCCTACGGACTAAACCCTCCGGTTTATATAGACACCGGAGGGGGCTAGGGTTACACAGAGTCGGTTACAAGGGAGGAGCTCTACATATCCGTATTGCCAAGCTTGCCTTCCATGCCAAGGAGAGTCCCATCCGAACACGGGACGAAGTCTTCAATCTTGTACCTTCATAGTCCAACAGTCCGGCCAAAGGATATAGTCCGGCTGTCCAGAGACCCCATAATCCAGGACTCCCTCAGTAGCCCCCGAACCAGGCTTCAATGACGATGAGTCCGTCGCACAGATTGTCTTCGGCATTGAAAGGTGGGTTCTTTTCCAAATTCTGAATATCTGCTGAGTTAGTGTCCGGCTCTTGCACTTCTTGGCTTCCGCGCCCAATAAGGGCTATCTTCCACGTGTCGAGCGAATGTGAGGAGCCAGGGCATTTTTACATCTCCCACCCTAACCATGTAAGTAAACTGTCTATTAAAGAGACGGGGATTCTTAGATCCAGACCACACCATCCTCCCACGGCGAGTATCCATCGGAGCGTGCTCGGAAAAATCCATTCCAACATGGTCGGCCATCGCAGCTCCTCCTCCCGCTCACGTAGCCCTAAGCCCGGTGATTGGGAGTTCTGTCCAGCATAGCCAATTAGTAGAGTTACAGACCCAAGGATTTCTCCCTCCAGCGTATATGGTCCCCGTTCGAGCCGGGCTCACCACCTATAATGGCGGGGAGCAAGCGGAGAGCTTCCCCAATCCCTCAAAGGGGGAGCGGGTATGCCTTGTCCCTTATTTACTAAGGGGACTTGGATTTCCAATCCATACGTTCCTCCGCGGGCTCCTGGAGTTTTATGGCCTCGAGTTAAATAATTTCACCCCTGCTTCCATATTACACATCGATGGTTATGTTGGCCTTTGTGAGCTGTTTCTGGGCTGCGAAGCTCATTTCGAGCAGTGGAAGAGGCTATTCTGCCTTGTGCCCCGCACACAGGAGGGGTGAATATATCAAGTGGACGGAGCCGAAATATGGCGCATCGCCGGGACCGAATATCTGTCCGGTACCCCGAAGAGGACGTCCGAAGACTGGCCTTCGGAGTGGTTTTACATGGAGGACGTCCCCCTTCCAGATCCTATTCAGATGGGTCTTCCCGAGTTCGACAATGCCCTTTTGAAGAAACGCCGAAGCTGGCGCCCACGGAGCCCTCAGGAGGAAGATAATGGAGAGGTCCTTTACCTGACGGGCCGGCTAAAAGTGGTCGCTCAATCAGGACTGACAACAATCGAGGTTATGTCAATATGCATAATGCGGGGGGTGCAACCACTTCAATATCGAGGGCACCCCTTGTGGCGCTTTAACAGGGAAGATGATGCCACCCGCTGCGGGCGTAAGGGGCCAGACTCAGTTGATGCTCTAGCAAAAATTCTGTCCGATTTGTTCAAGGGAGAGGAAGAGGAGTTCATCTGTATTAAGCCACGGGATGGATTCTCCATGTACAACCCCCCAAGCTGGGTGAGCTATCATTTTTTACTCCCAACCTTCCCGCATTCTTCGTCATAAATACTCACCTTGCCGTTTCATGGCAGGAGCTGTGAAAAGCCGTAAGGGAGGTCAACAGCCCACCTCCACAACCGGACGACCCTGACCGGGCCCTCGATCCCGGACTCGAAGAGGATCCGGACATATTTGTGGAGCTGATTGACAGGACATTCTATCAATTGAGCTGCGATGATGCCATGGTGGCCATCATAGCCGACTATCCTGGGCTACTCCCTGCATCGCATGTACGAAAAACCGGAGTCCCAACTTCCGAGAAGGATTCCCTTTTATGCACTTCACCTACCGTACACATATGGTGTTTTACAGGGAAGGCCCTCGGGACGCCATGCCGAACCCGCAGTGACTCGCCAACAAGGGACATCGAAGCCGGGTAGGCCAAAAAGGAAGGCGGTCAGGACTGAGACGCCGGCGCAGAGGTATATGATACAGAACCTCGCTCCGTGGTTGTTGTCTTTCTTAAAATATAATGACGTCCATGTTTCCTGGTAGGAAAAACACTCTCCGGACTATATCCGGAGAGGTTGCCGATCACTCCTCCACTAATCGGGCTGCAGGGCCGAACATAGAGGCGGAAGCTAACACGGGGCGAACGCTAGATGCTCCTCCTACAGAGGATGCAGATAGACTATCCGCTGCAAATTCCAAAGTGAAGAGAGCCATGAATCACAGGCGTCGCCCGGCTGTACTCCGTGACGCTTGTTTCTCCCAAGAGGCGTTCGATGCCTTCAACTCAGGAGACGTGTACATCCGTGCTGCTCAAAACGGTCTTGCCAGAGCCACGGACCAGTATGTAAAGGATATACGGGTAAGAAAATCTGATGATTATATATATCAGTAGCCCCTAAGACTTGAAACAGTTGACACAACTGATTTAAGGATCATTATTTGTGCAGGTTCTTACAGAGAAGAATACCCAATTGTCTCAAGAGCTGGAAGAGTGCAAAGCCCAGCTACGGGCCGTGTTGGCTGCGTTGAAGGAGTCCGAGAAGGCCCCCTCTGGTAACACTTGTTTCCAGTGCAACGAATGATAGGTACCAGATAGTATGCGACATGCATGCAATCTAACAATAGATGTTGCAGATGACTCCGGAGTGAATCCGGAGGCCATGCCGGAGGATGCACAACGTGCTAATCGACAGCTAAATGCTGGCGAGCACTGGCTTACGTGAGTTAGGCAGGAGAAAAATAATCTCCAGGATGCCAATATCCAGCTGGGCGTGGAACTGAAAGATGTCTGAGCCCAGCTGGCGGACTCCGTGAAGGAGAATAAGCGGCTTCGACGTGGCATTTTCAGTAAATGCTTGAATGAAATTTTGAAAGAGTTCGGCGAAGAAGCCGGCTAACAGAGTTACGTCTGCAGGTATGCTGACGGGCCGTCCCGCGGAGGAGATGCCCGGGTCTGCGGGTGTTCTTCTACCAGAGCTCTCACAACTGCACGAACAAGTTCGGCAGGTGATGCAGGGTATTGCCCAAGCCTTGTGGCCATCTGCCTCCCCGCTAGGAGGCATGGGGGAGCTTATAGAGAAGCTCAAGGAAGCACGGCGGCGCTTCTGATTATGGAAGATATCAGCCTACCGACAAGGTGCAAGGGAAGCCTGGACCATGGTGAAGACGCGATATACCAAAGCTGACCCAAACCACATGGCCGAGGTCGGACCTGTGGGGCCCGATGGGAAAGAGATCCCTGTCAGTTTGGTGTATGACCAAGTAGAATCAGCCGCAAAGTATTCCCAACAGGATTGTAGGCTAGACAGCCTGTTGGACGGTATAGAAGAAGAATTTAATCAGTCTAAGTGACCGTGTACTTTAAGTGACATATATAATGTCCCTAGCCGGATTGTAAATCATTTGTCATGGAGGACCTTTTTGCTTCGACCTCTGGACCCGATAGTCCGGAGTGTATCCGAATACCCGCTCGGTTATTTAGAAACCGGGGTATGCGTGGAAACCAGGCGTAGGGGTCATAAGTGCTTGAACAGACAAGTACCCGACTAGCTATGTTATATTACATGGATAGTAAGAAACATCTTCCAGGGAGAATAGTTTCGTTAAGGGTTCCTTTACCTGGGTACGCATGCCCTAATGTGCATGTCCCACCTGCGAAAAGAGACGCAGGCTATAACATCTGGGGGCATGTATCGAAATAAATAAAAGTCATCTTTTGTTCACCGACCGAATATTCCCTTAAGAACGCTAGCTTTCGGCTTCACCCAGTCTGAGGTACACATCCGGCTGACCCGGCAGTAACAATCGCAGAGGTGCTCCCCTTATGCCCTAGCCGAATTAACGAGAATGTAGGGCATAAATACAAGAGCCATGCAACCCAGCTTGGCCAAAACTTAAGTCATATCGATGCATATAATGATGAAAAAAGGTACATGTGGAAGAATGACACATGTGCGGGGCATAAAGCCCAGAAAAATAGTTATATTGAGCTTCTGTATAAGAAGCCCCCAGGTATAATGAGCGCGGTTAGCGCGTCAAGATTGTGTAACCAAGACACATGTTAGCCTTTTAAGGCCTTGAGGAGAGGAAAAAAGAAGAGAGAAAAGACAGATAATTGATATGCAAAAAATTGACGGAGGTAAGGAGACGAACATAGAGTCCGACACTAGGCATAGAATCTTTGAAGTCTGGCTGTGTGCCATGGGTTTGGCTCGAGTCGATTGTCCGATTCATCCCGCAGACGGTACGCTCCACCGGTCAGAACCTGGTCAATAATGAAGGGACCTTCCCATTTGGGCTTGAGCTTGTTCTTTTTCTTCTCAGGCAGGCGTAGAACTAGTTCGCCAACGTTATAGGTTTTGGCCCGTACTTCTCTGCTTTGATACCTTCGAGCCTGTTGCTGATAGAATGTGGAACGGGCTTTTGCCACGTCGCGCTCCTCCTCCAGGGCATCCAAACTGTCCTGCCGATCGAGCTCGACCTCTTTTTCTTCGTACATGCGCACTCGAGGTGAGTCATGAATTATGTCGCAGGGCAGAACCGCCTCTGCGCCGTACACCATAAAAAATGGTGTGACTGGTGGTGCGATTCGGCGTGGTCCGTAGCCCCCATAGTACGGAGTCAAGCTCCTCTACCCAGTGCGTGTTTGATTCCTTTAAGGACCGCACTAATCTGGGTTTGATGCCGCTCATGATAAGACCATTTTCTTGCTCGACTTGACAGTTAGTTTGTGGGTGATAGACAGAAGCATAATCGAGCTTGATGCCCATGTTGCTGCACCAAAGTTTTACCTCATCGGCTGTAAAGTTCGTGCCATTGTCGGTGATGATGCTGTGGGGGATTCCATAACGGTGTACAACCCCAGATATGAAGTCTATCACCGGTCCGGATTCAGCCGTTTTAACGGGTTTGGCTTCTATCCATTTGGTGAATTTATCCACCATGACCAATAAGTATTTTTTCTTATGGGTTGCCCCTTTAAAGGGTCCGACCATATCAAGCCCCCAGACCGCAAAGGGCCAAGTAATGGGGATTGTTTGGAGAGCGGTAGGCGGCATATGGCTTTGGTTTGCAAAAAGTTGGCAACCGACGCAATGTTGGACCAGATACTGTGCATCTGCTCGGGCCGTCGGCCAATAAAAGCCTGTACAGAAGGCCTTGCTTACAAGGGCTCGGGCTGCGGCATGGTGTCCGCCGAGCCCAGCATGGATTTCTGCCAAAAGCTTCCGCCCTTCCTCTTTGGAGATGCACCTTTGAAGGACTCCGGTAGTGCTTTTCTTATAAAGCTCTCCCTCGTGGACCTTGTAGGCTTTAGATCGCCGCACTATGCAGCGTGCCCTATTTTGGTCCTCGGGTAGTTCCTGCCTGGTTAGGTAGGCCAGGAATGGTTCTGTCCACGGGGCGATGATGGCCATTATCACGTGGGCTGAAGGTGTTATTTCGATGGCAGAGCCTCCGATCGTGTCAAAATTTTTGGTATCTGGTGTTGTGGCCGGGTCCGGACTATTGTTACCGGTGTCCCCTTCCCATACCACGGATGTCTTAAACAACCTTTCCAAGAAGATGTTAGGTGGGACAGGATCGCGCTTAGCGCCGATATGGGCGAGGATATCCGCCGCCTGATTGTTTTCCCGAGCCACATGGTGGAATTCAAGCCCCTCGAACCGAGCTGACATTTTGAGGATGGCGTTGTGATATGCCGCCATTTTCAGATCCTTGGCATCAAAGTCTCCATTTATTTAAGATATTGCGAGGTTCGAGTCCCCACGCACCTCCAGGCATTGAATGGCCATGGAAACTGCCATCCGGAGACCATGTAATAGGGCCTCGTATTCGGCTGCGTTGTTGGAGTCTGTATATAGTATTTGGAGTACGTATTGGACTGTATCTCAGGTGGGGGACGTCAGGACGACGCTAGCCCCCAGACCAGCCAGCATTTTAGAGCCGTCAAAGTGCATGATCCAATTGGAGTATGAGCCGTACTCTTTAGGGAGTTTGGCTTCTGTCCGTTCGGTGACGAAATCGGCCAGTACTTGCGACTTAATTGCTCGACGTGGTCTATATGTTATGTCGAACCGGAGAAGCTCGGTAGCCCATTTGACAATCCGGCCCGTGGCATCGCGGTTGTTTATTATGTCGTTGAGTGGTACTTCTGAGGCCACCGTGATTGAACACTCTTGAAAGTAGTGTCGTAATTTCCGGGATGCCATGAATACCGCATATGCTATCTTTTGATAATGTGGGTACCGTGATTTGCATGGAGTGAGGACAGTGGATACATAATATACCGGCTTTTGAAGTGGGAATTTATGTTCGTCTGTCTCTCGTTCGACGACGAGCACTGCGCTTACAACTTGGTGAGTTGCCGCTATATATAACAACATTGGTTCGCCGACATTTGGCGCGGCGAAGATTGGGTTGGTGGCTAGGATGGCTTTTATTTCTTCCAATCCGGCCGTGGCTGCGTCCGTCCACTCGAATTGTTCGGTGCGCCGAAGAAGGCGATAAAGGGGGAGTGCCTTTTCTCCTAATCGGGAGATAAAGCGGCTTAAGGCCGCCACACATCCAGTTAACTTCTGGATTTTCTTGAGGTCAGTTGGGATAGCCAACTGTGACAGAGCTTGGATTTTCGCTGGATTTGCTTCAATTCCTCTACTGGAGACGATGAAGCCCAGGAGCTTCCCGGCGGGTATGCCGAAAACACATTTTTTCGGATTGAGCTTAATGTCGTATGTTCGGAGATTGTCGAACTTGAGCCTCAAGTCGTCTATTAAGGAGTCGACGTGTCTGGTTTTAATGACCACATCGTCTACGTATGCCTCCACTGTTTTGCCGATCTGCTTTTCCAGACATGTCTGAATCATGCGCTGATACGTTGCGCCGGCGTTTTTGAGCCTGAAGGGCATTGTGTTAAAACGGAAGGGGCCATATGGAGTGATAAATGCTGTTGCGGCTTGATCAGACTCCGCCATATTAATTTGGTGGTAACCGGAATATGCGTCGAGGAAGCACCATGAGTCGTGTCCTATGGTAGCGTCAATAATTTGATCGATGTGAGGGAGGGGGAAGGGATCCTTTGGGCAAGCCTTATTAAGGTCCTTGAAGTCGATGCATAGGCGCCAGGATTTGTCCTTCTTTGGTACCATCACCAGGTTTGCTAGCCAGTCCGGATGCTTTATTTCTCTAATGAATCTGGCCTCCAGTAACTTGTCTAGCTCCTCTCCCATGGCTTGTCGCTTAGGTTCGGAGAAACACCGAAGAGTCTTCTTGACCGGCTTGAATCCCTTTAGAATGTTAAGGCTATGCTCGGCCAGCCTGCATGGGATTCCTGGCATGTCTGAAGGATGCTAGGCGAATATGTCCCAATTCTCGCGCAGGAACTCCCGTAGTGCGGCGTCTACAGCGGGGTTTAACTGTGCCCCGATGGATGCTGTTTTTGTGGGGTCCGTTGGATGGACTTGGAATTTGACTATTTCATCCGCTGGTTTAAAAGAGGTGGACTTGGATCTTTTGTCGAGTATCACGTCGTCCTTGTCCACTGTGGAGCGCAGCGCGGTTAATTCCTCCGCCACAAGGGCTTCGGATAATGCCTCGAGGGCCAGTGCGGCTGTTTTGTTCTCGGCGCGGAGTGCTATGTCCGGATCACTAGCTAGAGTGATGATTCCATTGGGCCCGGGCATTTTGAGCTTCATGTACCTGTAATGGGGTATGGCTTGGAAGATCATGAATGCCTCCCGCCCTAGAAGGGCGTGGTATCCGCTACTGAAAGGGGCCACTTGGAATGTAATTTCTTCAGACCTGTAATTCTCCGGAGTGCCGAATACCACATCTAGTGTGATTTTCGCAGCACAACGTGCCTCCCGACTAGGGATGATTCCTCGGAAGGTCGTGCTGCTTTGCTCAATATGGTTTCTGTCTATTTCCATTTTTTGAAGAGTCTCCTCATAAATGAGGTTTAATTTTTTTTGACTATTTACTGCAAGGCAATAGCCTCACAGTCCTTTATTAAAAGATAAAAAGGGAATAGGTTACAAGTTAAGAATTTACAAAGGAGAGAAAGATACTTACAAGAAAAAGCTAAGAATGGTTAGCTATCCAAGACAAAAAACTATCTCTATATTTACATCTAATCCTATGAGATAGGAGGGTGATGTCATGCATAAAGTTTCTTCTCCAAGCTCTAAATGATGGTTGTTCATTTCTGAAAAATCTTCCCATTCTGTTGTATCCAAATATTCCAGGTAGCAGTGAATACAACCTTAGAGAAAAAAGGGAGACCAAAATCCTTCCTAACTGCTTGTGCCATTTCATATGTGGTTTGGTTCGGTTGAACTGTCCAAGAAATCCCAAGATAGTTCCAAACCCTTTGGCTATAGTTGCAAGCAAAGAAAAGATGAGCCCGATCCTCATGTTGTGCAAGGTTTCATAGCACGCGTGTGTTATCCTGGATGATCCAATGTCGATGTTGCATCATATCCCTAGTATTCAAGCGATCCATTAACAGGAGCCAACCAAAAACTTTGAGCTTTAACGTGCATGCACACTTCCAAATACAACGTAGTATTGGACCAACCACTAGGTGTGTGAAGCAAGAGTCATAATATATCTTTGACATAAAGACTCCAGACTTTGAGGGCCACTTCCAAATATCCTTGCGCTCAGCATCCAGATTGATCAAAGGCAGGAGGGCCTCTAATTGTGTGAGTTCAGAGAAGGCCTCCTGCGATAGAGGCAAATGGAAATGATCCAAGATATCGGGCTGCTCCATAAAGTCCTTGACTGTGATTGCATCATCCACCACAAATGAATGTAGCCTCGGGAAACAGTCCTGTAAGAGAACAACACGATTTCCCAGCTGCCAATGGTCAAGCCAAAAAAGCACTATGTCACCAGCAAGAACTTGCAGAATAGCAAGCTTGCAGAACTTGGGATATAAGCGCATGATATCACGCCACCAAAATGAACCACAGCTCTGTGTGCTTTGGGGCGGTGATGCTGCATAATAAGTGTCCCAAATTAAAGGTACCCAAGGCATGTCCATTTTATTGAAGAACTTGAATAGATGCTTTAGTAGTAGGGCCTCATTTTGGATGGCCAAGTTAAGAACGCCCAAACCCCCAAAATTCTTACGGCGATAGACTAAATCCCAAGTAGCCAGTGATTGACGTGGATTATCCGTGTTGCCTCTCCACAGACACTGTCTCATGATTCGTCCTAACTGTTGCAAAATGCCCTCCAGGAGAGATAATGTGCACAAAAAATAAATTGGCATGGAGCACAACACTGACTGAAGAAGCTGCAGTCGGCTCCCTTGGTTTAGTAAGCATGATGAGGCAGATAAATGGTGCTCAACTCGATCGACCAGAGGTAGCAGATCATAGATTGTAGGCGTAGAAGTTCCCATTGGCAAACGTAGGTACGTGAACGACATCGTCCTGACATCACATCCAAGCAGAGAGGCCACTCTAGCACCTTCCTCATCAGACATGTTTATAGGAATGAGAGAGGATTTACTAAAGTTGACCCGCAAACCAGTGGACTCAGCAAAAGTGACCAGCATTTCCTTGAAGGCAATGAGTTGCTCATCGATCGCAGGCAAAACAATTAATGTGTCGTCAGCATATTGTACTATCGGATAATCATTGGAGTTGGTTGGGATTGGCAGAGATAGAATATTCCTGGAGCACATCTCATTGACAATAGATTGTAATAAATCCACCGCGATCACAAAAAACAATGGTGAGAGAGGATCCCCCTGAGGCACGCCCGTTTTGCAGACAAAGTGTTTACCTGGCACACCGTTGAGAAGCACAGAAGAAGATCCAGTAGACAAGATAGAATTGATCCAACCAGTCCACCGGGAGTCGAAACCCTTACACTGCAGAATTCTAAGGATTAGGTCATGTTCAATTGTGTCGAAAGCTTTAGTGAAATCCAGCTTTAAGAGGACAATGGGGTGCTTCCAGGCCTTGCATTGGTGTATATACTCAAAACACCACGCTAGACAATCTTGGATCGAACGAGACCGAAGAAAACCATACTGATTGCGGTGGATGCATCTTAGGATCACGTTCTGGAGACGATTAGCGAGCAACTTAGTTAAAAATTTCAAGCACGTGTTGGTCAGTGAGATTGGCCGAAAATCTCCAACAACTTTAGGGCTCAGTTTTTTTGGTATAAGGGTAATTAAGGAAGTATTAAGACATTCCAGGCTGCACCTTCCTTCATAAAACTCCTTCACCAGTTGCATGAAATCCTCTTTTAGGATTGGCCAGCACCTCTCTAAGAATAGACCAGAGAAACCATCGGGACCAGGGGCCCGGTCCGGCGGCATGTGCTTAATGACATCATCAACCTCGGAATCCGTAAAAGGTTGGGACAACTCCTCAAGGCCATCAACTCTCGGAATTAATGTGTCCAAGTCAAAACCCATGTGAATTCCTTTTGCATTGCCCATTCGTTGATTAAAATCAAACCAAAACATGCTCGCAAGTTGTTGGTGATCCGAGACAACTTCACCATCAACATTTTAATTGAGGAAATTGTGTTTCTCCTATACCTCTCCGTGGCCATTGCATGGAAAAACTTCGAATTTTCCTCACCAACTTTAATGCTGCGTATAGTACAACGCTGCTTCCAATATACAAATTGCCAGTGCAAAATATCCTCCAGATGCAATTTCACAATTCGCCTGAAATTAAATTCTGGCCTAGAAAAAGGTCTAATCTCTTCCAGACCATCGAAGAAGAGAATTACTTTGTTGCAATCAGAAATGAGTGCTTTAATTGTGGACAAATTCATGTGCCATTTCTTGAGTGCATAACGTAATGCCCTGAATTTAGAGGAAATGGCTAGGGCAGCTGTCGGTGTCAAAACCGGCGGATCTCGGGTAGTGGGTCCCGAACTGTGCGTCTAGGCCGGATGGTAACAGGAGGCAGGGAACACGATGTTTTACCCAGGTTCGGGCCCTCTTGATGGAGGTAAAACCCTATGTGCTGCTTGATTAATATTGATGATATGGGTAGTACAAGAGTAGATCTACCACGAGATCAAGGAGGCTAAACCCTAGAAACTAGCCTATGGTATGATTGTTGTATATGGAGTTGATTGCCTACGGACTACAACCCTCTGGTTTATATAGACACCGGATAGGGTTAGGGTTACATAGAGTCGGTTACAATGATAGGAGATCTTGAATATCCGCATCGCCAAGCTTGCCTTCCACGCCAAGGAAAGTCCCATCTGGACACGGGACGAAGTCTTCAATCTTGTATCTTCATAGTCCTAGAGTCCGGATGAAGGTATAGTCCGGCTACCCGAACACCCCCTAATCCAGGACTCCCTCAGTAGCCCCTGAACCAGGCTTCAATGACGACGAGTCCGGCGCACAAATTGTCTTCGGCATTGCAAGGCAGGTTCCTCCTCCAAGTCCTTCATAGAAGATTGTAAACACCAAGAGTAGTGTCCGCCTCTGCAAAATAAGCTCCCACATATTGCCATAGAGAGAATAATATTAACACAAATCAAATCTGCTGATGTATTCTGCAGTGCGTCACCACACTACAGCCAAGTCCTTCACTCGAATCATTTTCACTTTTCCACCTCAGCGTGTTTTGCGAGGTGGTTTCCTTGGCACGTCTTGTCAAAGCAGAGATCGTGTGCCCCCCTTTTACGGGATTCTCATCAATACGGACGTGGGTAACCCAATCGTGCCTGTTAGCATGTTTTCTCGATTAAAGGCGAGTCCCAAACGGTTACGGGGAGGGCTCCTGGTATTCAACCTCTTATAAAGAGACCAGGGCCTTACTCCTTTTCTCCAATCCCAAAACAAGTTCGCCCGTCGCCTCAAGTTCCAACACCCTAGGCTCCAGATTCCGGGCGCCTCAGACCTTCGACAATGTCCGGTTCCGACCTTCAAGGCCGATGGATGCCCTCCTCCGTCACGGAGGAGGACGTGCTAAAGTTGAGAGAGGCTAAGTTCTTGACCGCCAAAATTTCGCACAGGTTGCCTGCTCAAAGGCAGGCTATCCCCAGTCCCCAGCCCGGTGAGAGCGTAGTGTTCGTGTCTCACTTCCTTCGGGGGTTAGGCTTCCCGATGGACCCCTTTGTGAGGGGGCTGCTATTTTATTACGGGCTGGAATTCCATGACTTAGCTCCGGACTCCATCCTCCATATATCCTCGTTTATCATTGTATGCGAAGCGTTCCTCCGTGTTACCCCTCACTTTGGATTATGGCTCAAGACTTTCAAAGTGGAGCCGAAGATGATCAAGGGACGGCACGCAGAGTGCGGAGGCACTGTTATAAGCAAAAATGCTGATGCTCCATGGCCCGAGGGCTCTTTTCAAGAGGAGCTAGGCTTGTGGCAATGAGAGTGGTTTTATATCATCGCTTCCCGGAGCACCAAGTGGGTGGCGCTTCCTGCCTTTCGCTCGGGTCCCCCACCACGGCTAGCATCATGGGTTAACAGAGGGTTAGACTGGGGTTTGCCCAAAGATGTGCCCCTGTTACAGGGCTGAATTAAGGATCTCTTGGAAGGAGACCTCAGCTTGGTCAAGGTGACGCAGGTCATGCCGATTCGCCGAATATTGCCCGGCAAACGTCGCCCCCTTCGCTTGTGGGAGTTTAATCCAGAGGGACCGTGAGCTCTCCAGAACTTTATGGGTGCAACGCCCGCGGAGATGTATAGACTGTTCTTCGGATCACAAGAGATGTGTCCGGATTTAACCGAGGATGCAAGCCTAAGCTGCAATCGCCCGGATACTCAAGTAAGCAACCTTGTGCCCGGACCTTCTATCCGTATAATTGTCATAAACTTGCCCCTAAAAGAGCCGTCCTTTTAAACAGGAGTGGATAGCGAAGGCGAAGCTGATCAGGTGTTCGGCTCCCCTTCCTGAAACCAGGCCGGATCCTGTGCTGGTCAAGATGTTGGAGATAATGCCTTTGGAGGGAGAGGACAAGGAAGCTATGGCCTCCTCGAAGGAGGCTTCTCCGAAGGGAGGAACCGACAATTCCTCTCCTAAGGGGAAGAAGAGAGCCGCCTCTGACAACCCGGAAACCATGGCCTCGAAACGGGGGAGAAAATCCTCGTCAGAGGGTCCGACGCCGGGGAGTTCCTTGGCCGGACTACGCCCTCAAGGGGATCAGCCCTCCAGCGAGCCGTAAGTGGAGAAAAGATTTTCCTTTTGAGGGATGAGGGAAGTCCTTGATTTATATCTGAGAAGATTAACCAAACCTTTATCTCGTAGCTCAGACCTCAGCCCTTCTCAGCAGAGCTCGTCTTCGGGGGATCTCCTTCCGGAGATGATGGAGAGCGGGATGCCTCCCCCTGCCGTGCCGCCTAGCGAGGCGGGCGACCCTGAGGTGTCGTCACGGAGGGTTTCTCCAAATCCGACAGGGGCGGAAGGTGGCTATGCGGCCCCCCGAGGTTCTCCGTGTCCGGCCTTCGAAAGAGGTTAGGGGACGAGCCCGACACCGTCTGGTGCTCGGCCGGAGGAGCTAAAGATTCTGCTGGGGCGAGCTTCTATCTCAGAGGAGCACCGTGCATTGATGGGCACGGTGATTGAAAGGATTTCATCTGTAGAGAGCGGATTGTATGAGGCCGTCAAAAGTTTACTCATGGGTTTCGAGGTACATTAGATAATGTATACTTTTGTCAGTTGCGCATGAATAAGATGCGCCCTGTGTAGATAGTAGCCCCTGAGACTTTGCACGTTGTCAAGAAATGACGGCACGTGGAGGATCATAATGCCAGGTCTAAGATGTCGCCTTTGAATGTAGGCGGCAGGGTGTCCGGAATCGAGCCGAACTGACGATTTTGCCGAACTAAAGCGGCAACTGGACGTGGCAAATGCCGACATCACGCTTGTCGATAAGCGGCTTGATGAGGCTCAAGGTATGTAATTCCTCGGGCGGCATCAGGTAAGAACAGTTTTATGCCTGTGTCTTACGATGTGTGTGCTTGACGCAGATGGTGCGGCCGCCGTGGAGAGTCTTAGGGCAGAACTTGCCCGAGCTAAAGAACAAGCCAGCGAAAGTGATGCGGCCACCAGGAAAGCCCTTGAAGAGCTAAGAGCCGAACAGGCTGCTCATTGCCGAAGCAAAGAAGAGATGGCCGAGATGGCCGAAAAGTTAAAAAGCACTACAGACCGTTGCAGACTTCTTGAAAAAGAAGACCAGGCGAAACAGACGGACTTAGAGAAGGCCGTTGCCAATGCCAAGGACGCGCGCTCTGCGCTGAGAGCGGTGAAGGAGGAGCTGCGTCAGGCCGAACAGATTGCGGCTGGAAAGCCCTTTATGCTGCGAAGGAAATTTTGTGATCCGAAGTTTGCTCCGTTGGACCGGATGTGGAGTGTGGATGATACCTATCTGGACTTGGCAGCGAGTGCTGCTGATGCGACCGAACACTTTCGAGATCAGAAAGATCGCGAAGTGGAAAAGCTTTTCTGGTCGTAGTTTCACAATCCAAAGCGTCCACTGGCAGTGGATGATCGTTTGGCTCAATGGGCCGAACTGAATAGGTTGCCTGGACTCGCCATGATGTACGTCATGGGTCACCTGTGGCCGGGAAGATCGGAGCCGAAGAGTTACTTCAACTTGGTGCAGCAATTCCTTGACGCGGTGCCGCGTATAAATGCAATGAAGAGGTCAACATGCATAGAGGGCGCTAGGATGGCTCTTGCCCGTGTTAAGACATACTGGGCGGAGATGGAGACCACCGTTGTTGCGTCCCGAGATTCGGACAAAAGCCGAGTACCCTCCGAGCACTATTTTCAGGAAGTTCTTGAATGCGCTCGTGTAATAGAGACGCAGTGCCCGAAAGATGCTATGTTATGATAGCATATGTAATTATAAAGTAATATTTTGATAAACTGTAGTGGCCTTTTTTATACTTGTTCCTCCAAGTATTGGGAACACCTCCTGTGCGGCCGTTTTAAGATATATATATATATATATATATATATATATATATACAGAATCTGAAAGATGGCAGTCGTTGGCTTCAGCCCCCACGCACATAGTGCGGGGGTTCTCGCAGAAGAAGCATTTTCACACTTAATCCAACGTCTTGGTCCTACAAAGGAGGTGATAGCACAGCGGGCCAGGCAACCAGACTATAATGCTTTAACACTTTCACTTAGCCATAGGAGTTTGACAGTGACACTATTTAGGTAGCCCCTTGGTGGCAACTGTGCTCGTCCGAGTTCGGGGCGCGTATGTGCCTGACCGGGAAGCGGCCCTTCGTTAAAGCGGAGGAATCCGATAGATTCCGATAGGTCATCGAGTGGCTGACCAGTCTCACGCTACATCATGACAGTCAGTTTTCGGCTTTCTCTACTGAGGTGCTCGCCCGGCCGAACCGGGGCACAATCGCAGTAGTTCTCCTGGTGCTACCTTAGCCGATAGAGCGGAACGTAAGGTAGCCAAACTCAGGAGCCGGGCAACCCAACATTTGACCAAAGACATGATTCGGAGCTGATGCATATAATGCCAAAACTCGCGACGCCGAACACTCCCTAAGGTGTTCGGTCTTTATGAGTGTGGGCAAAACAACACTCTTTATTAAAAAAGTCCCTAGTGTCCAGGTACGTGCAAAAATTCTGACATGGCCACATGCCAAGACGTCAGCCTCCTCCTTGGTTATATCAGAAAGAAAAAACCAGGGGATGTGTAGCAACAAGAGACATTAAAAAAGGTTTACGCAGGGTCTTAATCTGAAAAGAATCCTTTAGGACGGGTCCCTACTGCACGTCTGCGCCTGTGTCTCCGTTGTGCTGTATCCTGGACGGGCACCGCACGACGTTCATCTGTAAAAGAGAGGAACTGAGTTGAAAACGGGTCGTGCCGAAAAAAGTTTAAAATAAGCAAAGTATAAAGTAAGATATATAAGATTGAGCTTTATTGTCTCTTATTGTATATGCGTGGAGCCCCTAGTGCAGGGGTATATGGCTTCTAGGCCTGCATCAATGATGATTTTGCACCGAACTCGTCTATCCGCGTTCGTGGTCTTGAATGACCTATTTCGAAGTTTTTTTGGCCGGTGAGGCCATTTTGCCGTGGGGCTGTCAAAGCGGCCGCACAGTCCTCTGCTTGGGGAGGCGCACTTTAGTGCTTCCCCTTCAAAGAGATGATGCCTCATGGACCGGGCATCTTAAGCGTAAGAGATGCATAATGTGGTATTGCGTTAAAGTGAGCGAAAGCTTCGCGTCCCAGTAGTGCTTGATAGCGACTAGAGAACAGGACGATATGGAAGGTCAGCTTTCCGTGGCGGAGGTTATCGGCAGAGCCGAATATGACTTCGAGCCGGAGAAAACCCATACAATGGGTGTCCAGACCAGGTATTACCCCTTGAAAGGAGGTTTTGCTGCGGCGGATTCTTGCTGGGTTTATCCCCATGTGCTGGATTGTATCCTGATATATCAGGTTTAGTCCACTGTCGCCGTCCATAAGGACATTTGAAAACTGGAGTCCGCCAATTATTGGATCGAGTATCAAGGCAGTCCAGCCTACATTCTTGATATTCCTAGAATAATCCAGCTGATCAAAGATGATCGGTTTTGACAACCAGTGGCAGGACCCTTTGGGGATGGGCCGTGTGGTGCGTACCTTTACGGGCGCCGCACGTTTTGTTATGTGAAGTGAGTTCACTGTTTTTACTTCTTGTGGGAAGTTCTTTTGTTTCCTGGTGCTCTGCTTTTGGGGTTCGTCCTCGTCTTCGCTTGGTGTGTCGAGCCCCTTGTGTTCGGCATTGAGTCTGCCGGATTGTTTGAAAACCCAACAGTCTCTATGGGTATGGTTAGCAGGCTTCCCGGGAGTACTGTGTATCTGACATATCCTGTCCAGGATTTTATTTAGGTTGGATGGATCGTCCCTGTTATCCTGGGGGGGGCGATTTTTCCTGTTTTTGTCATGAGCCTTTGAATCCGGCATTGACTGCCGTGCTCTTCGGACTTTTGTCCTTAGTCCAGCAACGGTCCTTGTTGCGTCGCGGTTTTCCGTTTCCATCCCTAGTTTCGGATGTACTTGGGTCGCTGGGGCTGCACCTTGCCAACCAGCTGTCCTCCCCTGCACAAAAGCGGGTCATGAGGCTTGTTAGTGCGGCCATTGTTCTTGGCTTTTCTTGGACGAGGTGTCTGGCGAGCCATTCGTCTTGGACGTTATGCCTGAAAGCTGCTAAGGCTTCGGCGTCCGGACAGTCGACTATCTGATTCTTTTTAGTGAGGAATCTATTCCAGAACTGCCGAGCTGATTCTCCGGGTTGTTGAGTTATGTGACTAAGATCGTCTGCATCTGCAGGGCGGACATAGGTCCCTTGAAAGTTTGCTCGGAAAGCATCCTCGAGCTCTTCCCAGCTTCCAATTGTGTTTTCGGGAAGGCTTTTAAGCCAATGCCGGGCTGGCCCTTTAAGCTTAAGGGGTAGATATTTTATGGCGTGGAGATCATCTCCTCTAGCCATGTGTGTGTGGAGAATATAATCCTCGATCCAAACTCCAGGGTCTGTTGTTCCATCATATGCCTCTATGTTTACGGGTTTGAATCCCTCTGGGAATTCATAGTACAGGACCTCATCAGTGAAACATAGGGGGTGTGTGGCGCCCCTGTATTTGGGTGTGCCGGATTCTGATGATGGCTTCATAGCGTTGCTTACGAGAGCTTGCTTTCTTGGCCCATAAATGGACCTGACTGGGCCATGATGCGAATCCTTAAGTGGGTCGCATGCCGATTTAGGTGCGGCGCCGCTTGCCACTTTATGGGGTCGTCTATCCGACCGTGTGGCTTTTTCATTTCTTGAATGCGAGGGCTCTAGGGACTCTTCGTCGAATTCAGGCAGTAGCTTTCTTTTCGGATAGCTTTTAGTGCGGCGACTGTCGTCGTACTTATCTGTGGTATTGATTACTTTGCTCCATCTAATCTGGAGTGCATCTTCTTCTGTTTTTAGCTTCTGCTTCTGCTTTTTTAGGCTGCGTGCAGTTGCAACGAGCCTCTCGTGGAGATTCTTCTGCTCCATAGGTTTATTCGGCGTGAGGTCGTCCGGAATGCCGTTTTCGCCGGAGGAGGGATGTTCGGTTTCTCTATCCGTGTTGCCCTGTTCGGACAATTGCTCTAAGGCCTGCTCGTCGTCTACCGGCTCGTCCTGCTCTATGGCTGGGTTTTTGTCGAGGCGGGGCTTGGGTCGGCGTTTACGCTGATGCTTTGATTGCTTTTCGGGGGGTCGATCTCCCGTCCCATCCCCTTTTTCCTTGTTGTCGCTTCCTTTAGGGGTATCCACCATGTACACATCGTGAGATGAGGTGGCTGTCCAATGCCCTATGGGCGTTGGTTCGTCGGTATCTCCTGCATCGTCATCCATGCTGTCGATGTCTCCGGAGTCGAAGTTGAGCACGTTGTTTAAATTGTTGACAGTGGCTACCAAGTGGGTGGTGGGTGGGCTTTGAATTTCTTCATCGTCTATATCCCATCCTCGCTGACCGTAGTTCGGCCAGGGCTCTCCTGATAAGGAGAGAGACTTGAGAGAGTTCAGGATATCGCCACAAGGCGAGTGCTGAAAGATGTCTGCGGCGGTGAACTCTATTATCGGCGCCCAATCGGATTCGATCGGCAAGGGCGCGGGGGGTTCGGAGTTCGGAAAGGAGTGCGGATCCTCGGAGTCACGGATCATGCAGAGTGCGGGGCTAGCGTTCGGCTCGATCGCCTTTGAGATCGAAGCCCCTGAGGTGACGTCCAACCGCTCATCCTCGATTGGCGCAATAGGCTCCGAGTTAGGGGTCGGAACTGATGCGTGTGCGGCCTCCAGGACACTGTCCGGAGGCAGAGCTAGGTCATGCCCCTCGAGATAGTGCAGCGTGCTTGGCCGTGGCTCGAACCCGTCAAAGATCAAGTCTCCGCGGATGTCAGCCGTGTAGTTTAAGCTTCCAAACCTGACTTGATGGCCAGGGGCGTAGCTTTCGATCTGCTCCAGGTGGCCGAGTGAATCGGCCCGCAGAGCGAAGCCGCCGAAGACGAAGATCTGTCCGGGGAGAAAAGTCTCAGCCTGGACCGTATCGTTGTTGATGATCAAAGGAGCCATCGGGCCTAAAGGCGACGAGACAGAGGAACTCTCAATGAAAGCACCAATGTCAGTGTCAAAACCGGCAGATCTCGGGTAGTGGGTCCCGAACTGTGCGTCTAGGCTGGATGGTAACAGGAGGCAGGGAACACGATGTTTTACCCAGGTTCGGGCCCTCTTGATGGAGGTAAAACCCTATGCCCTGCTTGATTAATATTGATGATATGGGTAGTACAAGAGTAGATCTACCACGAGATCAAGGAGGCTAAACCCTAGAAGCTAGCCTATGGTATGATTGTTGTATATGGAGTTGATTGCCTACGGACTACAACCCTTCGGTTTATATAGACACCGGATAGGGTTAGGGTTACATAGAGTCGGTTACAATGATAGGAGATCTTGAATATCCGCATCGCCAAGCTTGCCTTCCACGCCAAGGAAAGTCCCATCCGGACACGGGACGAAGTCTTCAATCTTGTATCTTCATAGTCCTGGAGTCCGGCTGAAGGTATAGTCCGGCTACCCGAACACCCCCTAATCCAGGACTCCCTCAGCAGCCGATGGTCTATCCACAGATTTGTTCCAAACCTGTGCCACACAATCATAAAAGCCAGGCAAGTCAACCCAATAGTTTTCAAAATGGAAGATTTTAGCCTTTGGGATAGCAGTAGCAATCAAGACCACACACGAAACATGATTGAAAGTCGTGCGTGCAAGGGGCAAGACCAGCGTGTTTGGATGGTCCGCGGTCCATGCAACTGAAGTAAAGAACCAATCAATCTGTTCAAGTAGAGGTTCAGTTTGCATATTCGAACAAGTGAATTGCCATCCTTTAATTGGTAGCTCAACAAGGCCAGATGGCCAATCACTTTATTAAACAGAAAGATATCGATAATATTACCCCCGGGCAGGTTTCGATTTTCCAACGACCGCATAAAATTGAAGTCCCCTAAAAGCTGCCAATTATCATCAGAGTTGATATTTAGGTTATATAACCATTGAACAAAATCATCCCTGGCCGGACCCTGGCACAGACCATATACTGACACTAGGTTCCAAACTTCAGAAGTATGTTTAGAATGGAATTCCATAATAATACAATAATGTCTTGCCTCAATTAATTTTCCTTCAAAGAAAGAAGAATTCCAAATGATGATCATACCAGCCGAGGCCCCTACCGAAGGCACATAGGAGAAATTATCAAAGCGCCGAGGACAAAATTTCCTAATAAACCTATGATCAATATGCATGCACTTCGTTTCTTGCAAACAAACGACCGAACAACCACTTTCATCAATCTTTTGTTTTACCGCTAACTGCCGTGCTTCAGAATTAAGGCCACACACGTTCCAACATAATACCTTCCAGTCTCTAAACCCGGACTGATTCATTACAAACCATAATAGAAAGCAAAAAAAGTAGATCATGTAATGACCTACACTGATGAACTAAATAGTTTGGATAGGACCCCAACAGAAAACATAAGAGCAGATAAATGGCGCTTGAAATGGTACACCATGGACCATAAAGCCGTCCAGTGCAATTATTCATCAGAACCCTTGCTGCTGGTGGAGGTAGAAGGATCAGCCTCAAGATTTTCCTTGGAGATCAACTCGGGAGCATTGCGCAAACGTGCCCCAATGCGCTGAAGATCAGAAACAGGCGTTGGCAGAGGCACTGACTGATTCTCCTCCGGCTGAGATGATCTGGTTCGACGCCTCTTGAAAGAGCTCTGGGTTTTGGCTTGTTGAGAAACTCAGCTTGGAGATCTATGATAGCCATCACGTAGCGCACTTAAGCGTGCACTGCGACGCACGTCTGTATCAACCACAACCTTAACAACTCTAGGTTTCCGGCCACGCTTGGTAGTAACTTCAGGTATAGCAGAGAACTCAAATGACTCACTGACAGGTTCAAAGATATCATCAAAATAGAGTGCCCTTGCAACTGGCCTCTTAGTTGGAGAAACCTGGTGTGGAATGCAGGATGAGGGCTGTGTCAGAGGCTGTAAAGAGAGACTAACATCTGCCCCATGAAAACAAATATCCCAAGAGCTCTTAGACAGCAGCAGATTGCCAAAATCAATCCTGAACACACACTTTGGGATGTCAGCAGAGAAAAAAGTCGGCATTAACTTCTGGAATACTCTATCCCATTGCATCACAGGTGGAAAGACAGGGCCAAAAACTGTGAGAACTCTGCCAACATGAAGAGGAGGGTGTAACTGGACTGCTGGTTGTTGCAAGATCGCTAAGTCTTCAACTGGCTGAGCATTAACAGAGTCATCTGAAACCTGTAAGATGATAGATTCTTGGGAATGGTTCACATCAACCTGGTTTTCCTCCACAACCTCATGCTGAATATTCAGATCATCGCGAGGAGCCTCTTGGAAATTTGGACCATTCTCCTGCGCTAGAGGTGGCAGCAAATCCCAACAATTTTAGGGAACTCAGGCATAACCCAATTGTGGTTATTAAACTGTAGATGTCCAGGGAGTGGGTGAGGATTGCTGTCGAAGGACATCGGATCCTCATCGGGTGGCAGTATATCAGCAAAATCCGCAGAGAAAATGTAGATGGGAGCAGACCAAGAAATGCGTGAACCTCCAAAGTCCGCAAACTCCCGATAAACGACATCGTGCGACACAAGAGTGGTTGCCGGGAAAGAGACATACGCCAATGTACGCACGAGCACATAACCCAACCCCTGCGAAAACCCTGAATAGCTCTGAAGTTGATACTCTCATCATGTGGCACAAATCTAACAAAGCGATCAATGTCCAACTGAAACGGAGGATGATCTACCAGCGCCTGCCTAGCAACTGGACTACGAAAGCGGAAAAGTCCAACTCCTTGGATCCAAGGCTGGGCATCAAGAACAGCACGGCCAAGATCGTTGACAATGAAATCACTGACCATATTTCTGAAGATTGCAACTTCTTCAGGCAGGGGTGCGGGCTCAATGATGGCAATGGCGTACTCCTCATGCTGACGGTCAGGAGCCACTGCAGGAGAGTAGAAGGTTCGCGGAAGCTGCCATGGTCCGCCATCGATGATCTCGAAGCCCGGCGGGACGAAAGGCGTAGGGTCAAGGGCGAAGGTAGCCATTGCTGGATGCAGAGGAGAAGCTTATGGCAGCGCAGGAGCCGCGGTGGATAATGGCGCGGCTAGGATGGGCGATGGTGGTGAGGTGGGTGGCGATGGTGTGATGGGCGGTGGCTCGGTAGGCAATGGCAGAAGTGATGATGTTGTAGGCGCGATGGGACTGGGCAAAGACCCAACTTGGCTAGCTGCGTGGGAAACCGAGGCGTCGAGCGAGAAAATCTCAGCTGACCGGCCCGGGGAAGTAGGATTAACCCATGGGACCCACTTGTAGGTCGGGGAATGCACAGCGTCGGAGCATCATTTGGCTCGGTGTCCCAGCCGAAAGCACCTACGACAACGAATTGGACTGGTGCACGAATTGGAGTAATGCATCATAGATAAACAATTCTGGCATTTCCGAACCTTGAAAACAATATCATCAATGAGATCATTAAGTTCAGCAGCATCGTCTGAAAAAACCGGTGGTTGGTCATCCATAACAGCCTGAGCAGATATTCCAATTGTGGCAACAGAAAAATCCGAAATATCCTGAGATGGCTGGGCCGTAACAGATTGGGCCGTGACAGCCCCGCCTCGAGCAGTAGATCCATTGTGGGCTATCAAACCATGCTAGGCCATGCAGCCATGTTGGGCTGAATCCGATGCAACCATATCACATATTATTGTGTCTTGTGGAACATGCTCATTTTGAATTAGCTGTTCGGGTGCAAATTCGGATATGACGGCGGTGTTCTTGGTAGAGACGTTGATCGTCCCGAAAGAGATGGATGGCGTCGCCACCGTCCACTGGAGGTTGGTCACCGGCGGTGGGGGCAAGATCACTTTCTCTTGGGGGTTCACAACTTAGCCGGCCTCAGAGAGCACGTCCAGCTCAGACTATGAGGCAGGGTACCTATAACCCTTGCAAGCAGGATATTGCTAGAACGTGGCGAAAGAAATATTCTTCCTGATTGACGAACACGATCTTAAAGAAGATTTAGCCGGAGTTTTATGCATAGCTAGCAACCCAAAAGTAGCACGCTTCTTAGAGGGACTCATAAGAATCCACTCAGCGTCACACTTATTTTTCCAGATCTTAAACTCACGAGTCCAATTAGGGCCACCATTCCCCCAAAGATGAAAATAGCATTTGAATTGTGGACATGCAAACGATCGCAACTGGAGAATGCATAGGCCAACTTGCTTGCATGAGAAAAAAAAGGAGAATACCTTGTCTCGGATGAGTTGTACCGAAAATTCAATTGCTGAACCCCCAATCACTGATTCCAAAGCAGCCGCCACAGAATCATCATTAAGATGGAATATATGTCTGCTGAAAGACATGACCATAATGAAATGGCCCGTGCCATCCATGGAATGAATAGATCTCCCACAATGCTTGAAAACCTTGTCCTCAAAGATGGCGCCCACCGAGAAATCCAGATCCAACGTCGATCCACCAGAAGGACCCATATGAAATGGGTATAGACGTGTAGATCAGATGCCGCCAGAGAAGATGGGTGGATCAGAAGCAAAATTTACTGGCTAGAAGAGGAGATCGCCGGAAAACCTAGGCCGGAGGTGGGAGGGGTGGGTGGAGAGCCATCTATCCCTCTTTCTTAAATGAGGTTTAATTCGCTGCCGCTGTCCATGAGCACTTTAGTAAGCCGAAAGCCGTCCACAATTGGACTGAGGACCAAGGCGGCTGGTGCTCGGGCTGTTCGGAATTTAGGTTCGTCACTGGCATTGAAGGTGATAGCCATGTCGCTCCATGGATTTATTACTGCCACGTGGCAGACTTCGGCAAGGCTGCAGAGTGCTCGCTTACGCCTATTATTTGAGGCGAAGGTCTCGAAGACTGTCAATACTGTATTGTTATCCACGGGATGGTGCTCTGCGGTGTTTTGAGTAAGGAGATCCTCACCGCTCTTGGCCACCTGCCGGAGTACCCAACATGCTCTAACGTTGTGTGTTGGTATGGTATCCGCTGTACTATGAATTTTGCAGGGCTCGTTAAGCCATCCCTCCAATACGGTTCCACGCCTAGTAGTGGGCTTTTGCTTCTTTGTAATTGAGTCGGGTGACTTAAGAGAGTGCACCCTTTTAGTTCGGACTGGGGGTTTTGTCAGAGCCAGATTATCCCAAAATTTTGTTTGGGTTTTCCAGGCGCTTTCCATCGCACAGTACTTCCGTACTATGGCCACCAAGTCAGCGAAGTGTGCTATGTCACGGCGACTTATGGCCTTGAGGATTCCCTTGTCCGTGCAATTGTTGCAAAAGAATGAAATTGCATATTCCTCGCGACAGTCCTTGACCTTGTTCATTACAAGGAGGAATCTGGCCCAATAGTGATGTACTGTCTCTTGGGGCTCTTGCCTATTGTGGGAAAGATCGTTTATATCTGGGTGGGTGGGTGGATTTAAGTCCAAACCTTGACCCAATCTGAGACCCAGGGGCGGGGGAGTTTCTGATCTTGGAAGTTCGAGCTCCGGGATGTTGCCCCACAGGTTCGGCATACTGCCTGATTCTAGGTTCAGGGTTAGGGCGATGTCCTCCCGTGGACGGGTATCCGGCTCGGAGAGCTCGGGAATCCGGACATAGTTCGTCCTCAGGATAGAGGAAGACTCGCCACATTGCTCCTCCACCACCGCTATCTGATGGGTGACCGGCGGAGAGTTAATCTCCCTTTGGTCGGGTTTAAGCCCAATCCGATCATAGTCCGTAGCGACTCCTAGAGCGGCGATGCGATCCAAGAGCTCATTCAAAGAGGAGAGCTCCATTGGATCCATCTGCTCGGTGAATTTCGAGCCGATGTGGAGGCTATTTTTGATGACCCGAGAATTCATCGTCGGCGCAGCGGCCGAGCGGGCGGTCATGACGAAGCCGCCTAGTCGGAGAGTTTGGCCTATAGCCAGGGCTCCCCCAGAGGTGATGTTGTCCTTGACAACGAGATGAGCCATCCCTCCTTATGATGACGACACAGTGGAACTCTCAAAGAAAGCACCAATGTCGGTGTCAAAACTGGCGGATCTCGGGTAGGGGGTCCTGAACTGTGCGTCTAAGGCAGATGGTAATAGGAGGCAGGGGACACGATGTTTACCCAGGTTCGGGCCCTCTCGATGGAGGTAATATCCTACATCCTGCTTGATTGATCTTGATGATATGAGTATTACAAGAGTTGATCTACCACGAGATCGTAGAGGCTAAACCCTAGAAGCTAGCCTATGGTATGATTGTTGTTCTCCTACGGACTAAACCCTCCGGTTTATTTAGACACCGGAGGGGGCTAGGGTTACACAGAGTCAGTTACAAGGGAGGAGATCTACATATCCGTATTGCCAAGCTTGCCTTCCACGCCAAGGAGAGTCCCATCCGGACACGGGACGAAGTCTTCAATCTTGTATCTTCATAGTCCAACAGTCCGGCCAAAGGATATAGTCCGGCTGTCCGGAGACCCCCTAATCCAGGACTCCCTCAACCGACCATAGTCAAACTCCATTCAACTAAAGTTGGAGAAACAGACACCCGCCAACCACCTTTATGCAAAACAAGTTGCATGTCTGCTGGTGGAACCGGTCTCATGAATGTGGTCATGTATGGTTGGTTCGAGCCGCTTCATCCAACAATACCGCCGAATCAAAGTAAGACGTTGGTGGTAAGCAGTATGACTATTATCGCCCACAACTCTTTATGTTCTACTCGTGCATATCATCTATGCATAGTCCTGGCTCGGATGCCACTGTTAGGGAACGTAGCATGCAATTTCAAAAAAATTCCTACGATCACGCAAGATCTATCTAGGAGATGCATATGAATGAGAGGCGAGAGTGTGTCCACATACCCTCGTAGACCGAAAGCGAAAGCATTAGGTTAACGCGGTTGATGTAGTCGAACGTCTTCCCGATCCAACCGGTCAAGTACCGAATATACGACACCTCCGACTTCAGCACACGTTCAGCTCGATGACTTCCCTCGAACTCTTGATCTAGCAGAATGTCGAGGGAGAGTTTTGTCAGCACGACAACGTGGTGAAAGTGATGGTGATGTGATCTGCGCAGGGCTTCGCCTAAGCACTAGGCGCTATGACCGGAGGAGTAAACTATGGAGGGGGGCACCGCACATGGCTAAGAGAACAATTGATGTGCTATGGGGTGCCCCTACCCCCGTATATAATGGAGGGGCAGAGGATGCCGGCCACCAAGGGGGCGCGCCATGGGGGGAGAGTCCTACTAGGAATCCACTCCTCATAGGATTCGCCCCCGCTTTTCCTTTCTTACCGGAGGGTGATATGTCTCCAACGTATCTATAATTTTTGATTGCTCCATTCTATATTATCTACTGTTTTGGACATTATTGGGCTTTATTATCCACTTTTATATTATTTTTGGGACTAACCTATTAACCGGAGGCCCAGCCCAGAATTCCTGTTTTTTTGCCTATTTTAGGGTTTCGAAGAAAAGGAATATCAAACGGAGTCCAAACGGAATGAAACCTTCGGGAACGTGATTTTCTCATCGAACATGATCCAGGAGACTTGGACCCTACGTCAAGACACAAAAGAGGAGGCCACGAGGTCGGGGGGCGCGCCTACCCCCCCCCCCCCCAGGCGTGCCCTACACCCTCATGGCCCCCCTGTTGCTCCACCGACGTACTCCTTCCTCCTATATATACCTACGTACCCCCAAATGACCAGATACGGAGCCAAAACCCTAATTCCACCGCCGCAACTTTCTGTATCCATGAGATCCCATCTTGGGGCCTGTTCCGGGGCTCTGCCGGAGGGGGTATCCATCACGGAGGGCTTCTACATCATCACCATAGCCCCTCAAATGAAGTGTGAGTAGTTCACCTCAGACCTACGGGTCCATAGTTATTAGCTAGATGGCTTCTTCTCTCTTTTTGGATCTCAATACAATGTTCTCCCCCTCTCTTGTGGAGATCTATTCAATGTAATCTTCTTTTTATGGTGTGTTTGTTGAGACCGATGAATTGTGGTTTTATGATCAAGTCTATGTATGAACAATATTTGAATCTTCTCTGAATTCTTTTATGTATGATTGGTTATCTTTGCAAGTCTCTTCGAATTATCAGTTTGGTTTGGCCTACTAGATTGATCTTTCTTGCAATGGGAGAATTGCTTAGCTGTGGGTTCAATCTTGCGGTGTCCTTTCCCAGTGACAGTAGGGGCAGCAAGGCACATATTGTATTGTTGCCATCGAGGATAACAAGATGGGGTTTTCATCATATTGCATGAGTTTATCCCTCTACATTATGTCATCTTGCTTAAGGCGTTACTCTGTTTTCATTAACTTAATACTCTAGATGCATGCTGGATAGCGGTCGATGAGTGGAGTAATAGTAGTAGATGTAGGCAGGAGTCGGTCTACTTGTCTCGGACGTGATGCCTATATACATGATCATGTCTAGATATTCTCATAACTATGCTCAGTTCTGTCAATTGCTCAACAGTAATTCGTTCACCCATCGTAGAATACTTATGCTCTTGAGAGAAGCCACTAGTGAAACCTATGGCCCACGGGTCTATCTTCATCATATTAATCTTCCAATACTTAGTTATTTCCTTTGCTTTTTTAGTTTGCTTTTATTTTACTTTGCATCTTTATCATAAAAATACCAAAAATATTATCTTATCATATCTATCAGATCTCACTCTCGTAAGTGGCCGTGTAGGGATTGACAACCCCTTATCGCGTTGGTTGCAAGGATTTATTTTTTTGTGCAGGTACGAGGGACTCGCGCGTAGCCTCCTACTGGATTGATACATTGGTTCTCAAAAACTGAGGGAAATACTTACGCTACTCTACTGCATCATCCCTTTCTCTTCGGGGAAAAACCAACGCAGTGCTCAAGAGGTAGCAAGAAGGATTTCTGGCGCCGTTGCTGGGGAGTCTACGCAAAAGCCAATATACCAAGTACCCATCACAATCCCTATCTCCCGCATTACATTATTTGCCATTTGCCTCTCGTTTTCCTCTCCCCCACTTCACCCTTGCCGTTTTATTCGACCTCTCTCTCTATCCTCCATCTCTTTCTCTATTTGCCTCTTTTTTGCCCTTTGCACTTTCTGCCATTATGTCTGAAATAGGGGAAATTATTATCGATATGGACAATAATAATGTCATGAAAAATTCTGATGCTCCTGCTAAAGAACCTCCCATCTTACATACAAAAAAAATTCCGTGTTGGTAGTGGTAATATTATTGGAAAAGGATTTATTCAAGATTTCTTTACTTGTGACGGTACTTTACCTTCTATGGGTAGTTCTATCCTTCATAGAACTAGTAGTCTTGCGGACGCTATTGACATGCTTGTAGTTGAACTTGAAAGACAATTCATGCACTTGCATCCTTGCATACAAAGGATTTTCCTAGAATTTTCTAATATTGAGCATTCTTCTATTAAGCGTGCCGCTACTATATTTTTGGCTCATGAGTTTAGATTCATAATAAGAGAAGCCAAAGAAATATTTGCGCATTATAGGGTAGATGCTTGCCGTCCTCCCATAGAGGCTATCCTTTTTGATCAAGAAGAAATAATGCGTTTTCAATCTCTAGACCATGTTGCTTTCAATGAAAATCTTAGAAAAAGGGTTCCTACCAATGTTTTAGTTGATAGAATTTCTGAGCTTAATGATGATTTGGCCATTCGAGATAATGAGCTAGGATATTCTCTTGAATATAGGCTCACAAAGTTCTGCCAAAAGAATGCTTATAATTATGAATTGGTTGTGCAATACGAAGGACCAAAGGAGGAACCTATACCTCCCAAGGTTGATCTTGGGGACTTTTGCCCCATTAAATTTAGCCCTTTTGATTACTTTTATGCCTAGCTTGGGGACTTTTGATCTTGGGAACCTATACTTGTCTCAAATTAAACTTGCTGCCGAACGTAGAGAATATGAAATGAATTTTAATGATCTATCTTTCTATTATGGCAATACCTAGATCTATCCTTGCTTTTTATGCCTAGCTAGGGGCGTTAAACATAGCGCTTGTTGGGAGGCAACCCAACTATATTTTTATTCCTTGCTTTTTGCTCCTGTTTAGTAATAAATAATTTATCTAGACCCTGTTTAGATTGTGTTTTTTGTGTTTAATTAGTGTTTGTGCCAAGTAGAACCGTTGGGAAGACTTGGGGAAAGTCTTGATATCTTGCTGTAAAAAACAGAAACTTTAGTGCTCACGAGAACTGCTGCCAGTTTTATTTGGAAAGCGCTATTTAGTTAATTCTTTTTGCATATGATTAATAGATAAATTACTCACGTCCATAAATTTATTTTAGAATTTTTGGGGTTCCATATCTTGCTCTAGATACAGATTACTACAGACTGTTCTGTTTTTGACAGATTCTGTTTTTCGTGTGTTGTTTGCTTATTTTGATGAATCTATGGCTAGTAAAATAGTTTATAAACCATAGAGAAGTTGGAATACATTAGGTTTAACACCAATATAAATAAATAATGAGTTCATTACAGTACCTAGAAGTGGTCTTTTGTTTTCTTTCACTAACGGAGCTCATGAGATTTTCTACTTTAAGTTTTGTGTTGTCAAGTTTTCAAGTTTTGGGTAAAGATTTGATGGATTATGGAACAAGGAGTGGCAAGAGCCTAAACTTGGGGATGCCCATGGAACCCCCAAGATAATCTAAGGACACCTAAAAGCCAAAGCTTGGGGATGCCCCGGAAGGCATCCCCTCTTTTCGTCTACTTCTATTGGTAACTTTACTTGGAGCTATATTTTTTTCACCACATGATATGTGTTTTGCTTGGAGCGTCTTGTATGATTCGAGTCTTTGCTTTTTAGTTTACCACAATCATCCTTGCTGTACACACCTTTTGAGAGAGCCATACATGATTTGGAATTTATTAGAATACTCTATGTGCTTCACTTATATCATTTGAGTTGTATAGTTTTGCTCTAGTACTTCACTTATATCTTTTAGAGCACGGTGGTTGATTTGTTTTATAGAAACTATTGATCTCTCATGCTTCACTTAGATTATTTTGAGAGTCTTAAATAGCATGGTAATTTGCTTAAATAATCCTAATATGCTAGGTGTTCAAGATGAATAAAAATTTTCTTATGAGTGTTTCGAATACTAAGAGAAGTTTGATGCTTGATGATTGTTTTGAGATACGGAGGTAATAATATCAAAGTCGTGCTAGTTGAGTAGTTGTGAATTTGAGAAATGCTTGTGCTGAAGTTTGCAAGTCCCGTAGCATGCACGTATGGTAAACGTTGTGTAACAAATTTGAAACATGAGGTGTTATTTGATTGTCTTCCTTATGAGTGGCGGTCGGGGACGAGCGATGGTCTTTTCCTACCAATCTACCCCCCTAGGAGCATGCACGTAGTGCTTTGGTTTTTCATGACTTGTAGATTTTTGCAATGAGTATGTGAGTTCTCTATGACTAATGTTGAGTCCATGGATTATACGCACTCTCACCCTTCCATCATTGCTAGCCTCTTCGGTACCGTGCATTGCCCTTTCTCACATTGAGAGTTGGTGCAAACTTCGCAGGTGCATCCAAACCCCGTGATATGATACACTCTTTCACACATAAACCTCCTTATATCTTCCTCAAAACATGTAACATCCCAAATTTTCAATTTGGAATGTTATACATTAGATCATAAATGCATACCATATTTTATTTTGCTTTTGGTTTTAATCCTAGAAATTCTACGCAACTCAAGGACCCATGGAGAGAGTTGGGGATTTCGTTATTTTCATATTTGAGTTTTCTCAAATTTTGAGAATAGGATCATTTGATTTTATTTATTTATCATCAATTATTTCTATTAAAAATATGAGAGAGGGAATAAAATGACTTTCCCAAAATAAAGAAATATTGAGGATTTAATAATAAAATCAAATAAGATTTTATTTCAGAGTTTTTCATTATTTTATTTGAATTTAGGAAAAATGTGTGTTTTTCAAAATTGCATTTAGGCCCCAAATAAATGTTCACCTTGTGCGGCTTGATTTTAGAAGCCGGGAAAATTTATTTCGGAATTTTTGGAGTCCGTTTAGTATTTATTTTTATTTTTCTTCTGCGCGTAATTATTATTATTATTTAAAAAAAAACGAACCGACCTAACGGGCCGTGTCCGACCTGGACTCCGGCCCGACTAGGCTATATAAGCCGGGGGGGGGGAGGCCCAGCCCCAGCCAAACCCTAAGCCGCCCAGCCCCAGCGCGCCGCCGCTGCCCTGCCGCGCCGCCGCCGCCGGACGCCGCCGCCGCCGCACGCCGCCCGAGGTTCGCCGCGCCTCGATTTCCGTGCCGGTTTTTTTATTATTTTTTTTCGAAAAACCGTCCGGTTTTTTCGTCGGTTTTTTTAAATAGATCGGTTTTTCCGGTTTATTTAAATAGCGAGCGTTCGTCCGTTCGTTCGTTCTAACAAACGTTCGTCGTTTTTCTTTTTCTTGGATTTAACCCGTGATTTTTCTAATCGCGATTCCTGATCCGATTTTCCTTTTAGTATAACTTTTCGCTCGTTTATCGGAATCAGGCGATTCAAGCGCCTGGAGTTTCGTCTCGAAACCCTTTATCCGTTTAACCAACTTAAACAAGTTTTTGCTACTGTAAAAAATTTCCTTAGATCCAGATTAGTAGAACGAAGTTGTTTTCTTTCGCCGTTTGACTTCCGTTGCTTCGTTCGATTTGATTCTTTTTGCAAACCGGAGTTCTTAAGTTGAACCTTCTGGTTATATCTCTTATTTGACTTTTACCTGTGCATTAGATGAGTACTTATTGTATGCTTGTTTGTTTGTCTGTGATAGAATACCCGGAGTGCGCCGCCTGTTACTTCGAATCGCTAGGTTTCCCGGATCATCAGCAAGGCAAGTAACACTTTGATCATACCTTTCCTACTACCCAATTTTATTGCATTAGATCAATCCTCAAACATTGCATGATTAGGATCTAATTAAATTGTGGGATGGGAAGTAGTTGAGGTAGTACCTATTACCTGTTTATTATCAAACCTTTGGGAGTTACTTCTACGTTTGCTTATTATGCCATGCTATGCTAGTAGACGTGGATTGGGTGAGTGATATCCATGACAGATGTGAGTTTGTTAATTAATGGTTTATCTAAGCTGGCAACTTAAACACACATCTGGGTGGATTGAGGCACCTGGGTATTCCAGGACTTGCCTGTTTTCTTTTGGACTGCCACCCAGGCTCAAAGGGATCATGAGACTATTCATACTAGAAACTTCCGTGTGCAGCCACAAGCTATTATGGGCTCTAGCATAGTTGACTAAGTCGTGCGAACTCTTAGAGTGGTAGACTAGCAGATGTAGGGGATGTAGGTGGTACGGTCTACCTGATCGTAAGGTGCTAGCGCTTCTGAAAGAGTATGTCTCGGTCATCCGTCTTCTCAAACACCGTGTAGTGCGAGAAACCAACGGAGGCGATCGAGTCTTGTGGGGAAAAGTGCGCAAACCTCTGCAGAGTTTAATAAACTAATCATGGTTAGCCGTGTCCCCGGTTATGGACAATCTTGAGTATCTAGTACTTGGATTATCATGTGAATCTCAACATGTTACCCTAAATTAATTTTGTTGGGCTTTGTTTAATGATGATGCTTAATTGGGATTGAGAATGCTGTCAACCATTCTCAATGTTTAACAACTACCATGATAGTTAAATAAATTTATTCCTTTGAAGTAGGAAAAAATTGGCTTTACGCAAAACTGTAACCATAGAGCTTTCCACCAGCCAAATATGCATATAGTATAGCTGTTCCATTCTATTACTCTCTATGTGTTACCTTGCCAGCATATTCCATGTGCTGACCCGTTTCGGGCTGCAACGTTAATGTTGCAGACTTTTCAGACGACGATTAAGGAGTTTTTAGGTCGTGGTTCTATACTTAGTGATGCCGTTGGAGTTGATGGACTCTCTTATCTTCCAAGCCTTCCGCTGTTATCGTTATTAGATGGCCTTAAGCCATATTTATTGTAATAAGTTCTCTATGGAGACACTCAATGTAATAAGTGTGTGATTGCTACTCTGTTATAAATCCTCCGAGTACTGTGTGGTGTCAGCATTACTGATCCAGGGATGACACCGGAGCACAGAGTTCAGACTGTTTGAGTTCTAGTCGCTATAGAGATGGTATCAGAGCACATGTTAACTGTAGGACACGACCACTAAGCTAAAGCCCTAGATCACTATCCTCTCTTTTCTCTTCTGACCTCTCATCTTTTCTACTCTTTTAGGATGGGAATGCAAGGAACAAGTTCACACAACCGGATGAAGATACACCTTTTGGACGTCACTTGAAGGAAGTCACTAGATACCTGAACATAGGAGTACCAAGCTTCACCGGAACCTACAATGCCACTTTATCTGAAGAAGAGCGCTGGATGATTCAAGTTCAAGTTCCAGGAAGGACGTTCATGCCAGTCACTGAGCCCATAGAGTTTTCTTTTGATGCACCAACTTGGAGTCTAGGAATGAGCATGGCAGCTCACATCACCATGGGACGCATTGGATAAGTCTACCGCAATGATCTCAAGGATACAATCTACCAGATTTGTGGGCGCCAAGATGAGCACTGGGAGATGATTAGCACCAGGAAGGATAGATCAATTGCAGCTTTTATCCAGGAGTTAAACCAGCACATTCGACGACAGGAGAACCAGATGTGCGCCGACATGATAGATCTGAAGAAGGCTAAGACAAGAATCAATGAACTGAAGGAAGAACTCAAGGCTACACGTGAAGATTATGAAGAGCAAATTGAAGTATTGGTGGATAAGAATGCCGACCTAACTATGAAGCTAGCGATATTTATGGGAGGCCCTACACCAGTAGATGAAGACGAAGAACCCAAGGAGATTAGCCCGGAAGACTACATCATCATCGACGACACAAACTCGGACCCAGATGAAAGCGATGACAACTATGTTGATGAAGCTGGAGCAGATATCATGGAGTCTGCAACCGAACAATATTTCTAGTAGACCACCTCATCAGTAGTAGTAGTCCACCATGTAAATATAGTAGTCCGAGCACTTTTGCGATAGTTAGATCGATTGTATGCCCTTGTTTGATTGAATGAAGTGAATTGTTTGCTTTTGCCTCATGTGCATATGGGTAGTGTTTTCTCTTTAGACCCCCTCTATTCTTACATCTCATCTTTTCTAAACCCTCAGATGCCTCCGAGACGTGACCCCGGATTTACCTTTCCACCGGAGCTCACCCAGTTGATCCAGCAGCAGAACACATTGATGCAGTTGCTAGTCCAGAATCAGAACCAGGGGAACAACAACAACAACAACCCACCACCACCACCACCACCTGTTGATCACTTAGCTCGTTTTCTTAGGCTAAATCCGCCAGTGTTTTCCAGTAGCACCGAGCCGATAGTAGCATATGATTGGCTCTGCAAGACAGCTAGAGAGTTGACCACAGCAGGATGCACAGATGCGGAGAAGGTGAAGTTTGCCGCACATCAGCTTGAAGGACCCGCATGATCATGGTGGGAGAATTTCACAGCCACTTTCCCTGTCGACACCGTCACATGGGACCAGTTTCAGCAGGCCTTTCCTACTACCCATGTTTCAGCAGGAGCTATGGCCATGAAGAAGCATGAGTTTCGCAACTTGCGCCAAGGAGGACGGACAGTAGGCCAGTATGTGGAGGATTTTAGTAAGTTAGCACGTTATGCCCCAGATGACGTTGCTACAGATGCAGCTAAGCAGGAGAAGTTTCTAGAAGGACTGAATGATGAGTTGAGCATGCAGTTGATGGTAGCAACCTTCAACAACTACCAGGAGTTGGTACATCGTGCACTTATGATTGAAGGCAAGCGGCAGCAAATTGAGAATCGTAAGAGGAAGTATGGACAAGGAAAGTACAATTCAGGAGCTCAGCAGAAGCCACGTTTTACCCCTAGACCGGGAGGACATTTTCAGCATACCCATGGAGGAGGTAGCTCGCACAATTACAATGGCACCAGGAATGGTAATGGGAATGGAGGAAGCAACGGCCAAAATCGCACCAACCCATCAAGCCCAGCCAAGAAAGACCTGAGCCAAGTCACTTGCTTTAAGTGTTCGAAGACCGGACATTATGCCAATGAATGTCCTGAAATACAAAATGGAAATAGCAATGGAAGCTCTGGGAAGAAGCCGAACCCTTTCAACGGGGGACAGGTGAACCACGTTAGCGTGGAGGAGGTTGAAGCTCAGCCTGATGCAGTAATAGGTAAGTTTTTGGTTAAGTCATTTACTGCACTCGTTCTTTTTGATACTGGTGCATCGCATTCATACATCTCAAGGGGATTTGTGGATAAGTATAACCTGTCAACCCAAGCCCTTAGGTCACCCATGTTAGTAACCTCGCCTGGAGCAGAATATATGGCCAGTCGATGGTGTGATCGGTTACCATTAAGGATTGGTAACTATGTTTTTCCCTCAGACCTAATAGTATTGGAATCCCAAGGATTGGATGTGATATTAGGCATGGATTGGTTGTCAAAGTATGAAGGGAATATTGAATGTGCTAGTAAGTCAATTTTGCTTACCACCCCAGAAGGGAGAAGGATCATGTATGTATCCCGACATGTGCCAAAGAGGACTCAAGTAAATTGCTTAACAGGAGTTGTGCAGGAGGAAGTACCAGTAGTGAAGGATTTCCCTGAAGTATTTCCAGAAGAGTTGCCAGGCATGCCACCTGATAGAGATATTGAGTTTTCGATTGAGCTATTGCCAGGCACAGGGCCAATATCAAAGAGACCATATAGGATGCCTGCAAAAGATTTGGTGGAAATTAAGAAGCAGATTAAGGAGTTACTGGATAAGGGATATATTCGCCCAAGTTCTTCGCCTTGGGGATCGCCAGTACTTCTAGTGGAGAAGAAGGATGGATCGTTAAGGATGGTTGTTGATTATCGAGGATTGAATGAAGTAACGATCAAGAACAAGTACCCACTACCAATGATCAATGATCTGTTTGATCGATTGCAAGGAGCTAAGGTATTTTCCAAGATCGATCTGCGATCAGGATACCACCAGTTGAAGATTCGAGAACAGGATATTCCTAAGACAGCTTCTACCACCAGGTATGGGCTGTACGAGTATACCGTTATGTCATTTGGTCTGACTAATGCACCCGCATATTTTATGAACATGATGAACAAAGCATTTATGGAGTTTTTGGATAAGTTCGTCGTAGTGTTCATTGATGATATCCTGGTCTACTCGAAGAATGAAGAGGAGCATAAGGAGCATTTGCGTTTGGTACTTGGAAAGCTTAGAGAACATCAATTATATGCCAAGTTCAGCAAATGTGAGTTTTGGTTGAAGGAAGTAGGATTCCTCGGACACGTTATATCTGGAGAAGGTATAGCAGTAGATCCTACCAAAGTAGATACCGTGACCAAGTGGGAAGCACCAACCACCGTGGGAGAGATTCGGAGTTTTCTTGGACTCGCAGGATACTACCGGAGATTGATTGAGAATTTCTCAAAGATTGCGAAGCCTATGACGGAGTTATTGAAGAAAGATACCAAGTTCATATGGACGGAGGAATGTGAGGCTAGTTTCCAGGAGTTGAAGAAACGTTTGGTTACCTCACCAGTGTTGATTTTGCCAGACCAGACCAAGGATTATGAGGTGTATTGCGACGCTTCACGTCGAGGACTTGGAGCAGTGCTTTGCAGGAAGGGAGAGTTGTTTCATATGCCTCAAGACAACTTAAGCCACATGAGTTGAATTATGCAACACATGATTTGGAGTTAGCAGCCGTAGTGCATGCATTGAAAACATGGAGACATTTTCTGATTGGAAATCATTGTGAGGTGTACACGGACTATAAGAGTTTGAAATACATTTTCACACAGAAGGAGTTAAACCTCAGACAAAGGAGATGGTTGGAGCTCATCAAGGATTATGATATGAAATTGCATTATCATCCCGGGAAGGCTAATGTAGTAGCTGACGCATTAAGCCGTAAGAGCCATGTCAATACATTAATGACGGGAGAAATACCAAGGAGTTAGCAGAAAATCTTCGTGAACTATGTTTGGAAATAGTTCCGAGAGGCTATGTAGCAGCATTGGAGATTCAGTTAACTTTGATGGATAGAATCAGAGAAGCTCAGAAGACTGACAAGGAGATTGCCTCTATTAAGGAGAAACTTAGCAAAGGAAAGGCTAAAGGATTTCGTGAGGATGAGCACGACACCCTATGGTTTGAAGACCGTGTTTATGTACCCAATGACCTGGAGATTAGGAAGTTGATTCTGCAAGAGGCACACGATTCACCATATTCGATTCACCCCGGAAATACCAAGATGTATTTGGATTTGAAAGACATTTTCTGGTGGACCAGAATGAAGAAGGATATTGCGGAGTATGTAGCAGTTTGTGATGTATGTCAGAGAGTAAAGGTAGAGCATCAGAAGCCAGCAGGATTGTTACAACCATTGCCGATACACGTATGGAAGTGGGATAAGTTAGGCATGGATTTTATCACGGGATTGCCCAGAACACGTTCAGGCTATGACTCGATTTGGGTTGTAGTCGATCGATTGACAAAAGTAGCTCATTTCATCCCTTACACCAGTGCTAAGTTGGCAAAGATATACATGAGCAGGATCGTATGTCTGCATGGAGTTCCGAGGAGTATCGTATCGGATAGAGGAACCCAGTTTACCTCAAAGTTCTGGAAGCAGTTGCATGAAACTTTGGGAACCAGGCTAGAATTCAGTACAACTTTTCATCCACAGACAGATGGACAGACCGAGAGAGTCAATCAGATTTTGGAGGATATGTTGAGAGCTTGTGTGCTAGATTACGGATCTAGTTGGGATGACAATTTGCCATATGTAGAGTTCTCTTACAACAACAGTTACCAAACCAGTTTTAAGATGGCCCCTTTCGAAGCCTTGTACGGAAGGAGGTGCAGGACACCGTTGTCGTGGGACGAAGTTGGAGACCGCCAGTTGTTTGGACCTGACTTGATTAAGGAGTCTGAACAGAAGGTGAAATTGATTCGCGATAGGCTCAAGGTAGCCCAGTCCAGACAGCAGAGTTATGCAGATTCTAAACGCAAGGAGACAGTTTATGAAGTCGGAGATAGAGCTTATCTTCGAGTATCACCACTTCGGGGAACAAAGCGTTTTGGGGTTAAAGGAAAGTTAGCGCCACGATTTGTAGGACCATATCGAGTTTTGTAGCGTATGGGAGAAGTGGCCTACAAGTTGGAATTGCCCGAAGGATTGTTAGGAGTTCATGATGCGTTCCACGTTTCCCAGTTGAAGAAGTGCCATGTGGAGATGGCTGACATACCGTTGAGAGACACAATGCCATTGGAAACTATTCAGTTGGATAACGATTTGACCTACGAGGAGAAACCAATTAAGATTCTCGAGTTTGCCAATCGAGTCACTCGCAGCAAGGTTATCAAGTTTTGCAAAGTTCAGTGGAGCCACCACACGGAGGACGAAGCCACCTGGGAATGAGAGGAAGATTTGCTCAAGGACCACCCTCACCTATTTTCAAGCCAACCCGAATCTCGAGGGCGAGAGTCATCTTAAGGGGGGTAGGTTTGTAACATCCCAAATTTTCAATTTGGAATGTTATACGTTAGATCATAAATGCATACCATATTTTATTTTGCTTTTGGTTTTGATCCTAGAAATTCTACGCAACTCAAGGACCCACGGAGAGAGTTGGGGATTTCGTTATTTTCATATTTGAGTTTTCTCATATTTTGAGAATAGGATCATTTGATTTTATTTATTTTATCATCAATTATTTCTATTACAAAAATATGAGAGAGGGAATAAAATGACTTTCCCAAAATAAAGAAATATTGAGGATTTAATAATAAAATCAAATAAGATTTTATTTCGGAGTTTTTCGTTATTTTATTTGAATTTAGGAAAAATGTGCGTTTTTCAAAATTGCATTTACGCTCCAAATAAATGTTCACCTTGTGCGGCTTGATTTTAGAAGCCCGGGAAAATTTATTTTGGGATTTTTGTAGTCCGTTTAGTATTTCTTTTTTCTTTTCTTCTGCGTGTAATTTTTTTTAAAAACGAACCGACCTAACGGGCCGTGTCCGACCCGGACTCCGGCCCGACTAGGCTATATAAGCCGGGGGGAGGCCCAGCCCCAGCCAAACCCTAAGCCGTCCCAGCCCCAGCGCGCCGCCGCCGCCCTACCGCGCCGCCGCTACCGCCGCCGCTGCCGCACGCCGCCCGAGGTTCGCCGCGCCTCGATTTCTGCGCCGGTTTATTTATTTATTTTTTTCGAAAAACCGTCCGGTTTTTCCGTTGGTTTTTCTGTCGGTTTTTTAGTTTCAGTTTTTTTAAATAGATCGGTTTTTCCGGTTTATTTAAATAGCAAGCGTTCATCCGTTCGTTCGTTCTAACGAACGTTCCTCATTTTTCTTTTTCTCGGATTTAACCCGCGATTTTTCTGATCGCGATTCCTGATCCGATTTTTCTTTTAGTATAACTTTTCGCTCGTTTATTGGAATCAGGCGATTCAAGCGCCTGGAGTTTCATCCCAAAACCCTTTATCCGTTTAACCAACTTAAACAAGTTTTTGCTACTGTAAAAAATTGCCTTAGATCCAGATTAGTAGAATGAAGTTGTTTTCTTTCGCCGTTTGACTTTCGTTGCTTCGTTCGATTTGATTCTTTTTGCAAACCGGAGTTCTTAAGTTGAACCTTCTGGTTAGATCTCTTATTTGACTTTTACCTGTGCATTAGATGAGTACTTATTGTATGCTTATTTGTTTGTCTGCGATAGAATACCCGGAGTGCGCCGCCTGTTACTTCGAATCGCAAGGTTTCCCGGATCATCAGCAAGGCAAGTAACACTTCGATCATACCTTTCCTACTACCCAGTTTTATTGCATTAGATCAATCCTCAAACATTGCATGATTAGGATCTAATTAAATTGTGGGATGGGAAGTAGTTGAGGTAGTACCTATTACCTGTTTATTATCAAACCTTTGGGAGTTACTTCTACGTTTGCTTATTATGCCATGCTATGCTAGTAGACGTGGATTGGGTGAGTGATATCCATGACAGATGTGAGTTTGTGAAAGTGCAACTATCCCTAGGTGGTTTTGGTAATTCATAACAACATATAGCTCATTGAGCTAATGCTATTCCAAGATGATTATTTCAGGAAAGCTCAATGATTGGCATGGCATGGATGTGAAAGTGGAACCCTCAAAATGCTAAGGACAAAGGATTGGCTCAAGCTCAAAATCTCAAGACTCTTCATTTTATATCTTAGTGATCCAAGATCACATTGAGTCTTTAGGAAAAGCCAATACTATCAAGGAGGGATGAGGTGTTGCTTAATGAGCCTCTTGCTTCATGTGCTTAGTGATATGCTCCAAAACCCTCAACTACTTTCCCATATCCACATATGACCTAAACCCTAAGCCAAACTCGGTCCTACCGATTCTTCCTATCCGGCGCCACCGAGTTTCACTTGTCATAAGCCACTGCCAAACCCTAGCAATTCGGTTCTACCGATAGGGATCTCGGTCTCACCGAGATGGGATTGCAAACTCTCTGTTTCCCTTTCGTAAATTTTCGGTCTCACCGAAAGAGCGAATCGGTCCCACCGAGATTGCAATGTAAATTCAGTGTTTCCCCTTTGTAACTTTTCGGTCTCACCGAAAGAGCAAATTGGTCCCACCGAGTTTGCCTGACCAACTCTCTGGTTAGCTAATTACCAAATTCGGTCTCACCGAGTTTGTGTAATCGGTCTCACGAGATTACGTTATGCCCAAACCCTAACCATATCGGTCCTACCGAGTTGCATGTCAGTCCCACCGAAAATCTCTAACGGTCACTAGGTTTACATTTTCGGTCCGACCGAGTTTGTTGATTCGGTCCCACCGAGATTGGAAAACTGTGTGTAATGGTTGGATTTTGTGTGGAGGCTATATATACCCCTCCACCTCCTCTTCATTAAAAAGAGAGAGCCATCAGAACACATACACCATTCCAACTCATATGTTTTGAGAGAGAACCACCTAGTCATGTGTTGAGACCAAGATATTCCATTCCTACCATATGAATCTTGATCTCTAGCCTCTCGAAGTTGCTTTCCACTCAAATCTTCTTTCCACAAAATCCAAATCCTATGAGAGAGAGTTGAGTGTTGGGGAGACTATCATTTGAAGCACAAGAGCAAGGAGTTCATTACCTACACACCATTTGTTACTTCTTGGAGAGTGGTGTCTCCTAGATTGGCTAGGTGTCACTTGGCAGCCTCCGACAAGATTGTGGAGTTGAACCAAGGAGTTTGTAAGGGCAAGGAGATCGCCTACTTTGTGAAGATCTACCGCTAGTGAGGCAAGTCCTGTGTGGGCGATGGCCATGGTGGGATAGACAAGGTTGCTTCTTCGTGGACCCTTTGTGGGTGGTTGCTTCTTCGTGGACCCTTCGTTGGTGGAGCCCTGTGTGGACTCGCGCAACCATTACCCTTCGTGGGTGGAGCCCTGTGCGGACTCGCGCAACCGTTACCCTTTGTGGGTTGAAGTCTCCATCAACATGGATGTACGATAGCACCACCTATCCGAACCACGGGAAAAACATCTGTGTCTCCAATTGCGTTTGAATTCTGCAAACCCTGCCCTTTACATTCTTGCAAGTTGCATGCTTTACTTTCCGCTGCCAATATACTCTTTGCATGCTTGCTTGAATTGTGTGATGATTGCTTGACTTGTCCTAAAGTAGCTAAAATCTGCCAAGAACTAAAATTGGGAAAAGGTTAAGTTTTTATTTGGTCAAGTAGTCTAATCACCCCCCTCTAGACATACTTTCGATCCTACAAGTGGTATCAGAGCTTTGGTCTCCATTTGCTTTGATCTCCATAGCTTTTGGTGGTCATAGCCTTGGTTTCACAACCTAGGAGAGTATGGCGTCTAGCGAGGGAAATTATCATCGTAGAGGTCCCTACTTTGATGGTACTAATTTTGCTAGTTGGAAGCATAAAATGAAAATGCATATTCTTGGACATAACCCCGCCGTTTGGGCTATTGTGTGTGTTGGTTTGCAAGGTGACTTCTTTGATGGGAGAGAACCAAACCGTGAAGCTACCGCGGATGAGTTGAAGATGTTGCAATACAATGCTCAAGCTTGTGATATTCTCTTCAACAGATTGTGCCCCGAAGAATTCAACAAAATCAGCCGTCTTGAGAATGCGAAGGAAATTTGGGACACTTCGATTGATATGCACGAAGGTACCGACTCCGTCAAGGAATCCAAGTTGGATGTGCTTCAAATCCAACTTGACAAGTTCAAGATGAAGGATGGTGAAGGTGTCGCTGAAATGTACTCTAGGCTTGCTCTCATCACAAATGAGATTGCTGGCTTAGGAAGTGAAGAGATGACCGATAGATTCATCATCAAGAAGATTCTAAGAGCCTTGGATGGAAAATATGATACCGTGTGCACATTGATCCAAATGATGCCCAATTACAAAGATCTCAAGCCAACGGAGGTGATTGGAAGAATTGTTGCTCATGAGATGTCACTTAAGGATAAAGAGGAACTTCACAACAAATCAAGTGGTGCCTATAAAGCCTCATGTGAAGCCCCTACATCATCAAGTGAGAAACAAGACTTCAATGAAGAATTGAGCTTAATGGTGAAGAACTTCAACAAGTTCTACAAGAGTAGAAGAAAAGATAGAAGCTTCAAGTCAAGGTCCTACAATGACAAAAGATCTTCTAGTCGAGAGCAAAACTGCTACAGTTGTGGAAGACTCGGACACTATTCCAATGAGTGTACGACTCCCTACAAGAGAAGATAAGATTCTCCAAAAAGAAGAAGCAAAGAATCACCACCAAGAGAGAGAAGGAGTAGAGATGATCGTTATGAACAAAGATACTCATGGAGAAGCAAGGATTCGGAAAGGAAGGAAAAATCATCAAGGAGCTACACAAGACGAAGACATCAAGCTCATGTTGGTGAATAGGTATCCGGCTCCGACTCCCACAGCCACTCCGAGAGAAGTTATCACTCCAACTCCGAAGATACTCAAGATGAAGGTGTTGCCGGTCTAGCACTTGTGTCAACCAACTCCTACGACATATTTGACTCACCAAATGAAGGAATTGGAAGATGCTTCATGGCCAAAGGTCCTAAGGTAACACACCCCGAGTATGTTGATTTCAATAGTGATGAAGATGACTTGTTAGGTGATGATTTGCTTATTGACAACACTAGTGATGAATACTATGATGAAATGTCAATTAATCATGCTAATCAAGATAAAACGAATGACAATGATAAGGAAAAGATTGAGGCTGTAACTAAAGAACTAAACACTCTTAAGTTAGCTCATGAAACTATCTTCGAAGATCATCAAGAACTTTTAAGAGATCATGAGAAATTACGCTTTGAAAAGCTCAATCTTGAGCAAGAGCATGAGTTCTTAAAAGCAATCAATGATGATCTCCGCAAGAAAAGTTCTTCTTACATTGCCAAGCGTTTACTCTTATCCACTTACATGCCTCAAGTCAAGTCTAGTAACAAGAACAAGAAAGATTCTTCCTCTAGCAGTAACAATGATCATGCTAAATCCAATATTGTTGCTTCTAGTAGTTCTCTTGATTCCACTAATGACTCTCTTAGCCAAGTTACACTTGAGCAAGAAAATAGCTTATTGAAGGGAATTATAGAGAAAGGAGTGTACAAAAGCCTTGCCGGGAGCAAGCAATTCGAGGAAATTGTGCGCAAGCAAGGAATGCACCGGAAGAATGAAGGCGTTGGTTTTGAGCGAAAGTTCAATGCCAATGGAGTTGAGTGGGAAGAAGATCAATACCCCAAGACAAAGTTTGTTCCTCAACAAGAGAAGTATGATACTTCTTTCAAGGGGACACAAGCTCAAGATGATCTTCCACCACAAGACTACAAGCAAAAAGGCAAGGACAAGCTTCAAGAGGAAATTGACGCATTTGAAGAAGCTCCTAAGACCTTAGTCAAGTGGATTCCCAAGACTACTTCAAGTTCCACTTCATCAAGTACGACTACAACTCCAAGGATTCCCATCAAGATGGTGTGGATCCAAAAGAAGAAGAACTAGAGAGTCCTTGAGGGTGACTCCGCCAACATACTTCACTCTTATCATTTTGGCAAGAACAAGTGCAATCAACTTCCACATCCTGCACTAGTTCAAGGAGTCACAAACCCTCTTGTTGGTAAGACAAGGGACAAGGTAACCTAAAAGTTTTCATGGACATCATCTTGTGTGTGCATCACTCTATGTCTATGGATATCCTTGTTTGTTCCTTGTGGGACTAACCCATGTAGGTATTGAAAGTGCAATTCACTCAAATGGATAGCTCCAAGTGATCTACATCAACATTGAGCATCCACATCTTCAACATCTACATGAAGTCATCATCAATGAAACCCAAGGTTAGTTCATCCCTCCAAGGGGGGATATCACATCTAGGGGGAGCTTTACTCTAAGACTTGAGCTAAAGCAACTCTAAAGATGTGAACACAACAATGCTTTACTCTAAGACTTGAGCTAAAGCAACATCTGGTTAGATCTCTTATTTGACTTTTACCTGTGCATTAGATGAGTACTTATTGTATGCTTGTTTGTTTGTCTGTGATAGAATACCCGGAGTGCGCCGCCTGTTACTTCGAATCGCTAGGTTTCTCGGATCATCAGAAAGGCAAGTAACACTTTGATCATATCTTTCCTACTACCCAATTTTATTGCATTAGATCAATCCTCAAACATTGCATGATTAGGATCTAATTAAATTGTGGGATGGGAAGTAGTTGAGGTAGTACCTATTACCTGTTTATTATCAAACCTTTGGGAGTTACTTCTACGTTTGCTTATTATGCCATGCTATGCTAGTAGACGTGGATTGGGTGAGTGATATCCATGACAGATGTGAGTTTGTTAATTAATGGTTTATCTAAGCTGGCAACTTAAACACACATCTGGGTGGATTGAGGCACCTGGGTATTCCAGGACTTGCCTGTTTTCTTTTGGACCGCCACCCAGGATCAAAGGGATCATGAGACTATTCATACTAGAAACTTCCGTGTGCAGCCACAAGCTATTATGGGCTCTAGCATAGTTGACTAAGTCGTGCGAACTCTTACAGTGGTAGACTAGCAGATGTAGGGGATGTAGGTGGTACGGTCTACCCGATCGTAAGGTGCTAGCGCTTCTGAAAGACTATGTCTCGGTCATCCGTCTTCTCAAACACCGTGTAGTGCGAGAAACCAACGGAGGCGATCGAGTCTTGTGGGGAGAAGTGCGCAAACCTCTGCAGAGTGTAATAAACTAATCATGGTTAGCCGTGTCCCCGGTTATGGACAATCTTGAGTATCTAGTACTTGGATTATCATGTGAATCTCAACATGTTACCCTAAATTAATTTTGTTGGGCTTTGTTTAATGATGATGCTTAATTGGGATTGAGAATGCTGTCAACCATTCTCAATGTTTAACAACTACCATGATAGTTAAATAAATTTATTCCTTTGAAGTAGGGAAAAATTGGCTTTACGCAAAACTGTAACCATAGAGCTTTCCACCAGCCAAATATGCATATAGTATAGCTGTTCCATTCTATTACTCTCTATGTGTTACCTTGCCAGCATATTTGTAACACCCTCGATGCGACTATAGCTCCCACGTGTCGAGGCACGACTTAGAGACATAATCGCATTGAAGGCATATGTCGCAAATTAGGCAATCTTTACAACATCCCATGTAATATGAATAATAAAGGGGAGAACATAGTTGGCTTACACTCGCCACGTCAATCAAGTACATGAATAACATTACATCATCCAAAACACTCATGGCCCGACTATGGCGCCAAAATAGAAGAAAACCCAACATGCGACAACGGTCCCAATCACCCCCAACAAGGCACCACTACTGATCATCGGGAAAGGAAACGTAGTATCGTTGAGAGTCTTCGTCGAACTCCCACTTGAGCTCATAATCGTCACCTGGAGCGGAATCACCTGGACCTGCATCTAGTATAGTAGGAATCTGTGAGCCACAGGGACTCAGCAATCTCGCACCCTCGCGATCAAAACTATTTAAGCTTATAGGAAGGATAGGCAAATATATGTGGAGCTGCAGCAAGCGACTAGCATATATGGTGGCTAACTTATACGCAAAAGAGAGCGAGAAGAGGAGGCAAAGCGCGAGCGAGAAACTAGAGAGCAACCTACGCAAACATTACTCCAACACCGTGTCCACTTCCCGGACTCCGCCGAGAAGAGGCCATCACGGCTACACACTCAGTTGATTCATTTTAATTAATTAAGGTTCAAGTTATCTACAACCGGACATTAACAAATTCCCATCTACCCATAACCGCAGGCACGGCTTTCGAAAGTTCAAACCCTGCAGGGGAGTCCCAACTTAGCCCATGACAAGCTCTCACGGTCAACGAAGGAATAGACCTCCTCCCAAGACGTTCCGATCAGACTCGGTATCTCGGTAACTCAAGACACTTCGACAGGTTAAAACAAGACCAGCAACACCGCCCGAATGTGCCGACAAATCCCGATAGGAGCTGCACATATCTCTTTCTCAGGGCACACTCAGATGAGCGCTCCATACAACTAAAACCAAACCTCGAGTTTCCCCGAGGGGGCGCTGCGCAGGACTCTAGTTTGGACCAACACTCAGAGGAGCACTGGCCCGGGGGGGTTTAAAAAAAAGATGACCCGCGGGCTCCGGAAACCCGAGGGAAAAAGAGGCTAGGTGGAAAATTGTAATACCAAGGTTGGGCATTGCTGGAAAAGCTTTAAACAAGGCGAACTATCAAGGGGTTCCCATTATAACCCAACCGCGTAAGGAACGCAAAAACCGGGAACATAACACCGATATGACGGAAACTAGCGCGGCAAGAGTGGAACAAAACACTAGGCGAGAGGCCGAGCCTTCCACCCTTCACCAAGTATATAGATGCATTAAGATGACATGGCAATATAATGATATCCCAACAAGTAAATAAAAGATGTTCCAACAAGGAACGGCCTCCAATCTTCACCTGCAACTAGCAACGCTATAAGAGGGGCTGAGCAAAGCGGTAACATAGCCAATCAATGGTTTGCTAGGACAATGGTGGGTTAGAGGTTTGACATGGCAATTTGGGAGGCTGACAAGCAAAAGGTAGGCATCGTAGCATTGGCATAGCAAAAGAGCGAGCAAACTAGCATAGCAAAGATAGTAGTGATTTCGAGGGTATGATCATCTTGCCTGCACAGTTGTCAGAGTTGACTGGATCCTCAAAAGCAAACTCAACGGGCTCCTCGTTAGCGCACTCATCTCCCGGCTCTACCCAAACAAGACAAACAAGCAACAAGGATACAATCAACCACGTGCAAGGATCAAGCGGTACGATGCAATGATGATATGCTATGCGGGATGCGATGCGGGATGCAAAATGCAAGATATGACAGGAAATGCATGAACCTGGCCTCAACTTGGAATTCCAAGTGTGCCACTGGAAAGATGAGATGAAATAGCTTGAAAACGATATTAAGATCATCGGAATCGGAGTTACGGTTTGGAAATGGCAAGCGTTTTAAGAATGACACCGGTCTGCGATTTACAGCAAGTAGGCATCTAAATGCAATGAGATGAACATGCTACAGCACCCAAACATGACAACAAAATATATGGCAGGGATGCACACAATATTCTTAACAAAAGTCTAGCACTGAGCTACGGCCAAATCATCCATTAGGAGGTTCAAAAAAGCATGGAAAAAACGCAAATGCAAAACAGATTTCAGACTTAGTGAAATTAACACTTGTCTGAAATCTCAGATCACGAAGCCCTCTTCGGAGCAGCAAAACAACATGATACATGACCTGATTAAGACAAGTAAGAACATGGCATGGAGCTGCTCAACAAGCTTAACAAAAGACCCAAAGTGACCTCGGGCCAAAAGGGTTCACAAAATATACTAACGGGCACACGAACATAGCTAAAACACAATCAGTTTTCAGACTTCGTGAAAACTGAGACATGCTGAAATATAACTCACGAAGGCATGTAAACGAGCTCGATGCACTCACTACGGTGCAAATTATGGCAAGGCAAGAATACATCCATTAAGAAGGGACAAAATGATAGCTATACATGGCAAGAACAATGGCATAGCATGCACGGATCAACTACAATAACATCGGCAAAATCGCAAACAAGTTGATGATCTGCCCAGATTCACAACGAAGCAAAAGTAGAGCTCGATTGACTCAAGCTAGGGCGCTCCATAATTGCAAACAAAGACATGGATGGATAGAGCATAACAATATTAACAAAACTCCTTTACTGATCATCCTCAAAAGAGGCACGGATCACTAGGAAACAAGCCGAACATCTGGCATCATGAACTAAATAATCCCAGACTTTGTGAAAACTACTAAGTCCCTGTAAACTGATTTACCGGGTGCCTCACTTGCAAGCTTGCACAAGTCACCACACACATCCTAAAAATGCATGGATTGCACCTCTGGAAAGAAGACAAAATCCTTAACAAAACATATGAAGGACTCACAGGCATATCATGCACACAATAATCATGGCAAAAATGACAAAAGTCTAAGATGAACTAGCAAATCTGACAATTAACTCACGAAGCCTCCTTCTAACAGCATTTCGGGCATGAAGATGAACTCAAATCCCAATGATGCAATGGAATGGAATGATGTACTCGTCGATACGAACACTTTGATATGCTATATGCCCAAATCAGAGCTACGGATGCAAAGTTACGAGGCCTCGAACAGGGGCACTTGGACTAAAATTCTGAGGATCACTGTAGCAACCGGGTCGGGGCGCGCCTCCCGAGGCGACTCCAGTGAAGACGAGGACGGCGGCCAGCGGGGGCGACGTCCGGTGGCCGGGGCGGCGGCGCCGGGGGCCGCGGTGCCCGGAGCCGGGGCCGGCTGCGGGCCGGGCGACGCCGGCGAGCGCCGCGGTGGCTTGGGGCAGCGACGGTGGCTGCGGCGGCCCGGCGACGAGGGCGGCGAAGGGCGGCGGCGGCGATGGCGGCGATGGCCGCCGGAGTTGGAAGAGGCGGTGGGGATGGCAGCGAAGGGCGGCGGCGCGAGGATGGGCTCACGGGGGCCCCTCCTGGGCCTCCCGGGCCGGTGGCGGGTGAGGGACGCGGTGGCCACGTGGCGGCTCGCCACTGGCTGCGGGCGGCGGCGGAGGTCGGGTCAGACACGTCTGGCCCGGCAAATTTTGTCCGGCGGCGGCGTGGGGTATGGATCTAGGGTTTCGGAGAGGGGGAGAGATCCGAATTTCGGGGGGTCTATTTATTGGCATAGGGGGAGCTAGGAGAGTACAAATGAGGTGCGGTTTTCGACCACGCGATCGTGATTGAACGCTCTAGGACATGGAGCAGAGTTTGGTGGGTTTTGGGCCAAATTGGAGGGGTGTTGGGCTGCAACACACATGAGGCCTTTTCGGTCCCTCGGTTAACCGTTGGAGTATCAAACGAGGTCCAAATGATACGAAACTTGACAGGCGGTCTACCGATAGTAAACCAAGGCCGCATGACAATTCTCGGTCCAATCCGGAAATGTTTAATCCCCACACACGAAAGAAAGCTAGAAATGGCCACCGAAGGAGAACGAAGCGCCGGAATGCAAAACGGACAACGGGGAAAATGCTCGAATGCATGAGATGAACACATATGCAAATGCAATGCACATGATGACATGATATGAGATGCATGAAAACGAAAACAACACATGGAGACAAAGACCCGAACCTGAGAAATAAATATAACTTAACGCCGGAAACAGCAAGAGTTGGAGTACAAATTGGGAAGTTATATCCGGGGCGTTACAACACTCCACCACTACGAAAGGATCTCATCCCGAGATCTAGGACTGAAAGAACGCTGGGTACTCAGAACGGAGGTGATCCTCGCGTTCCCAGGTAGCTTCATGGTTGGAATGCTGGGACCACTTGACTTCGAGAAATTTGATTGACTTGTTGCGAGTCTTGCGTTCAGTCTCTTCAAGAATAGCGACTGGGTGCTCACGATAAGACAGATCTTCTTGGAGCTCAATGTCCTCGAAGTTGACTGTGTGGTCAGGAGTCTTGAAGCACTTTCGAAGCTGAGAGACATGGAACACATCATGAACATTTGCAAAGTTTGAAGGAAGCTCGAGTTGATAGGCGAGGTCGCCTCTCTTGCTGACAATCTTGAAAGGTCCCACATATCTAGGGGCAAGCTTCCCTTTGATACCGAAGCGACGAGTACCTTTCATAGGAGAGACATGGAGGTAAACATGATCTCCGATCTCGAAAGCCAAATCACGGTGCTTACTATCATAGTAGCTCTTCTGGTGGGATTGGGCTGCTTTGAGGTTGTCACGAATGACTTTGCACATTTGTTCTGCTTCTGTGATTAAGTCATTACCCAAAAGCTGACGTTCACCGGTTTCAGACAAGTTGAGAGGGGTACGACACTTCCTACCATACAGAATTTCAAATGGGGCCTTGCCCGCACTTGCTTGAAAACTATTGTTGTAGGAGAATTCAGCATAAGGAAGACAATCCTCCCACTTCAAACCGAAGGAGATCACACAAGCCCTGAGCATATATTCAAGAATCTGGTTGACACGCTCGACTTGACCGCTTGTTTGAGGATGGAAAGCAGTGTTGAAGCGGATGTTAGTGCCCATGGCCTTCTGAAAAGAATCCCAAAACTTGGAGGTAAAGATGCTGCCACGTTCTGAAGATATCACTTGAGGAATACCGTGCAGAGAGACAATACGAGAGGTATAGAGTTCCGCCAATTGAGCTGCAGTGATCGACTCTTTGATAGGCAGAAAGTGAGCCACTTTGGTGAGTTTGTCGATGACAACGAATATAGCATCATTGCCATGCTTGGACTTTGGAAACCCAGTCACGAAGTCCATTTCAATGTGGTCAAACTTCCACTCCGGAATGGCAAGAGGTTGGAGGAGACCTGCTGGCCTTTGATGTTCTGCCTTCACTCTTCTGCAAACATCACATTCATTCACGAATTGAGCGATCTCGCGCTTCATTCGAGTCCACCAATAAGCCTGCTTAAGGTCCTGATACATCTTCGTACTCCCAGGGTGGATGGAGAGGAGAGAATTGTGAGCCTCGTTCATGATCACTTTACGGAGGTCACCTTTGGGCACAACAATACGATCCTCGAAGAAGAGAGTGTCCTTGTCATCAAGGCGGTAGCACTTGTACTTGGACTGACTCTTGGCAATCCCAATCTTCACCTTTTTCACCATAGCATCAAGAAGCTGAGCTTGGCGAATCTGGTCTTCCAAGGTAGGAGAGACTTGGAGGTTGGCGAGGAAACCTTGAGGAACAACTTGTAGATTAAGTTTGAGGAAGGCTTCACAAAGCTCGGGTTGATAAGGCTTGAGAATAAGACTATTGCAGTAAGCCTTCCTGCTCAATGCGTCAGCAATCACATTAGCCTTGCCTGGAATATACTCGATACTCGGATTATACTCTTGAATCATTTCGACCCATCGAGTTTGCCTGAGGTTGAGATTAGGCTGAGTGAAGATGTACTTGAGACTCTTGTGATCAGTGAAAATGTCCACTTTTCTTCCCAATAGAAGATGTCTCCAAGTCAAAAGAGCATGCACAACTGCCGCCAACTCGAGATCATGAGTGGGGTAGTTCTTCTCATTAGGCTTCAGCTGGCGAGATGTATAAGCAACAACTTTCCTCTCTTGCATCAAAACTGCGCCAAGACCTTGGAGAGAGGCATCACAAAAGACCTCGTACGGCTTGGATTCATCAGGTGGAGTCAAAACTGGAGCAGTGATCAACTTCTCTTTCAAAGTGTTGAAAGCAATATCACACTCCGGAGACCAAACGTACTTGACGTGCTTCTGAAGAAGATTTGAGAGAGGCTTCGCGATCTTAGAAAAGTTTTCAACAAATCTTCGGCAATAGCTTGCGAGACCGAGAAAACTGCGGAGTTGCTTCACGTTCTGAGGAGGTTCCCAATTCACAATTGCAGACACCTTCTCAGGATTCACGGCAATGCCCTTGGCAGAGATGATATGACCAAGATAAAGAATGTCATCGAGCCAAAATTCACACTTGGAGAACTTGGCGTAGAACTGATGTTCCCTAAGCTTATCAAGAACCAAACGCAAGTGCTTGGCATGATCTTCCTTGTTCTTCGAGAAAACCAGAATGTCGTCGAGATAGACCAAAACAAAGTCATTGGTGTAGGCATTGAAGATGAAATTCATCATACGAGAGAACGTCGGAGGAGCGTTGGCAAGGCCAAAAGACATGACAGTGTATTCATATGAACCAAAGCTTGTTCTGAATGCTGTCTTGGGAATATCTTCTTCACGAATGCGAATCTGGTGATAGCCCATACGAAGATCAAGCTTGGAGAATACTTGGGCACCTTTGAGTTGTTTGAACAGCTCATTGATGTTGGGAAGTGGGTATTTGTTCTTGATGGTCTTCTTGTTCACTGGACGGTAATCAACACAAAGTCGGTCCGTTCCATCCTTCTTCTTCACAAAAAGAACACCACAACCCCACGGAGAAGAACTAGGCCGGATAAGACCCATTTTCTCTTGCATATCGAGTTGCTTCTTCAGCTCCTTCAACTCTTCAGGTCCGAGCTTGTAAGGACGTTTGCACACAGGTTCCGTGCCAGGCTCAAGTTCAATAATGAATTCAACTGGCCGGTGCGGAGGCATTCCTAGGAGCTCTTCTGGAAAGACGTCTTGATATTCGCAAATGACTGGAATTTGAGAGATGGCATCCAATTCACCCTTTTCATTAAGAGAAAACAGACGGATAGTATTATCCCGAGCGGCAAAGATAATTACATCCTCAGACGAATGAGTCAATTGAATCTGCTTGGCAGCACAATCAAGATGTGCCTTGTGCTTAGAAAGCCAATCCATTCCGAGAATAAGATCAATATCTGAGTTACCGAGAACAATTGGGGAAGAAAGGAACTTGTAGTCACCCAAAGTGATAGTAACCTCAGGGACGCAGGTGTTAGCTGTCATCTGCTTGCCCGGTGACACAATTTGCAAGGAACTTTGCAGATACTGATAATCACACTCATACTTTGATGCAAAAGGTTTGGAAATGAAGCAATGCGATGCACCCGTGTCAAAAAGAACTTTTGCAGGAATATCATTAACAGGAAGGTTACCCATGATCACATCTGGTGAGTCCTCTGCCTGAGCTGCATTCACCATATTGACCTTGGCATGTTTGGGGTTATGCTTGACCATTGCTGTACTTGCCGATCTGACAGGAGGAGGAGGAGAAAGACGCCTCTGGTTGAGACACTTGTTGGCATAGTGACCCTTCTGTTGGCACTTGTTGCATGTGACCTCTGAAAGCGGACAGTGATACAGAGCACTCGATCTTGGAGCTTGAGACGAAGCCTTGTTCTGAAAGCCAGGGTTGGGTGGGTGGGAAGAACCACTGCCACCTTTGCTCTTGTGCTGATACGGCTGACGGAACGGAGGAGGAGGAAGCCAAAACTTCTGCTGCTTGGCCACTTGAGTAGAGGAAGAAGGAGTAACATCTCTGACTCGCTTCTTGGAAGCATCACACCTCAACTGAGCAGCCTCTTGCTTCAGTGCCATGTTGTAGAACTCATCGTATCTCAAGGGCTCAAAGAGAACAAGAGCGAGCTGAATATCTTCTCTGAGACAACCCCTGAACTGATATATCATGCTCTTCTCATCAGGCACGTCCTGCTTGGCAAAGCGGGCGAGCTTCTGGAACAACTTGTTGTAGTCATAGACAGACAAAGAGCCTTGCTTCAGATTGCGGAATTCCTCATGCTTGCTTTCAACCACACTCTGCGGAATATGATGAGCTCGGAAATCTCGACGGAAATCATCCCAAGTGATAACACGTCCACCTCTGGAGTCCTTGTACTGCTGGAACCATTCTACAGCTTGATCTTTGAGTTGGAAGGAAGCGAACTTGACAAAGTCCTCAGGCCTGACGTTACTGCACTCAAAATGCTTACACAGATCCACAAGCCAATCGTCAGCATCGGTTGCCTCAACACAATTGCTGAAAGTCTTTGGCCCGTTAGCAAGGAACTGGTTGAGTGTAGCAAAGTGAATCTGATTGCTGCCTTGATTCCCTTGACTGCCTTGATTGTGCTCTTGAAGAATTTGCATGATCATCTGTGTGTTTGCATTGGTTGCGGCCATCACAGCTTGCCATGCCTCCGGAGGAGGTGGAGGTGGTGGCGGATCTTGATTCTGGTTCTGACTGGTGCTCTTAGCGGGAGCCATCCTGAAGAGGTTGACCACCGTTAGCACATACACAGATAAATGAAGCTGAAACCAATGGAATGGAAATTGCAACATAAAGTCTTCACATCCGAACAAAATGAACGAATGCATTCCTCTTGAAGTGGTCACATATCCCTAAATTGCGAAGCCACGTAGAATTAAGGTAGAGAAATAAATCAACAAGGTACGGATCAAGAACGAATAATCGGTAAGGAATCCCAATCTCAAACCAATATCCGTGGAAGAAGAACTAGAGCTACTAGAATTCCCACCTATGAAACTTCTGAACCTTTCCGGTTATGCAATCAGATGTTAGGGATACAGGGGAAGCATAATATCTCACCCAAACTAGCAAATCCTACATCCAGCTGTATCCATCCTTCAACACATAACCCAGAAACCTTCGGAAACCATCTACCTCAACCTTCGAAAAGCATCCGTTATACAAGTTATGGCGATACTCCCGAACTCCCGCCCCAGTACTGGGTGGCGTCAAGGTTATCTCACCAACGAACTGCATAAAAGAGATTTTCGATGTCGGCGAACATATCTCAAGTATTCCAGAATTGCAACGATAAAATTATGATGAAAACACCTCAGAGCTCAACTCCCCGGGACATTTCCACTAAACCCCTGACAGGAGGCACCAAGACAATGTTCTCATCATAAGCCATCGGAACGATTCCAAGATACTCGTATGATCCTAAATTTTTTTTTTGTGAAATTTGAGAAGAGAAGAGTCAAAACTCTACGTCAGGATGCCTTACCAGAGCGATGAGGAGACTAGGAAGTAAAAAGAATTCCTAAACTCTTCGATATATAATTCCTAAAGACTCAAAACATTTTTCTAGACACAACTCGGCCGCTAAAAACGATCAAGCAATGGGGCTCCTAAGGTCGGGGAAGGCTCTGATACCAACTTGTAACACCCTCGATGCGACTATAGCTCCCACGTGTCGAGGCACGACTTAGAGACATAATCGCATTGAAGGCATATGTCGCAAGTTAGGCAATCTTTACAACATCCCATGTAATATGAATAATAAAGGGGAGAACATAGTTGGCTTACACTCGCCATGTCAATCAAGTACATAAATAACATTACATCATCCAAAACACTCATGGCCCGACTACGGCGCCAAAATAGAAGAAAACCCAACATGCGACAACGGTCCCAATCACCCCCAACTAGGCACCACTACTGATCATCGGGAAAGGAAACGTAGTATCGTTGAGAGTCTTCGTCGAACTCCCACTTGAGCTCATAATCGTCACCTGGAACGGAATCACCTGGACCTGCATCTAGTATAGTAGGAATCTGTGATCCACAGGGACTCAGCAATCTCGCACCCTCGCGATCAAAACTATTTAAGCTTATAGGAAGGATAAGCAAATATATGTGGAGCTGCATCAAGCGACTAGCATATATGGTGGCTAACTTATACGCAAAAGAGAGCGAGAAGAGGAGGCAAAGCGCGAGCGAGAAACTAGAGAGCAACCTGCGCAAACATTACTCCAACACCGTGTCCACTTCCCGGACTCCACCGAGAAGAGGCCATCACGACTACACACTCAGTTGATTCATTTTAATTAATTAAGGTTCAAGTTATCTACAACCGGACATTAACAAATTCCCATCTGCCCATAACCGCGAGCACGACTTTCGAAAGTTCAAACCCTCCAGGGGAGTCCCAACTTAGCCCATGACAAGATCTCATGGTCAACGAAGGAATAGACCTCCTCCCAAGACGTTCCGATCAGACTCGGTATCTCGGTAACTCAAGACACTTCGACAGGTTAAAACAAGACCAGCAACACCGCCCGAATGTGCCGACAAATCCCGATAGGAGCTGCACATATCTCTTTCTCAGGGCACACTTAGATGAGCGCTCCATACAACTAAAACCAAACCTCGAGTTTCCCCGAGGGGGCACTGCACAGGACTCTAGTTTGGACCAACACTCAGAGGAGCACTGGCCCGGGGGGGTTTAAAAAAAAGATGACCCGCGGGCTTCAGAAACCCAAGGGAAAAAGAGGCTAGGTGGCAAATGGTAAGACCAAGGTTGGGCATTGCTGGAAAAGCTTTAAACAAGGAGAACTATCAAGGGGTTCCCATTATAACCCAACCGCGTAAAGAACGCAAAAACCGGGAACATAACACCGATATGACGGAAACTAGGGCGGCAAGAGTGGAACAAAACACTAGGCGAGAGGCCGAGCCTTCCACCCTTCACCAAGTATATAGATGCATTAAGATGACATGGCAATATAATGATATCCCAACAAGTAAATAAAAGATGTTCCAACAAGGAACAACCTCCAATCTTCACCTGCAACTAGCAACGCTATAAGAGGGGTTGAGCAAAGCGGTAACATAGCCAATCAAAGGTTTGCTAGGACAATGGTGGGTTAGAGGTTTGACATGGCAATTTGGGAGGCTGACAAGCAAAAGGTAGGCATCGTAGCATTGGCATAGCAAAAGAGCAAGCAAACTAGCATAGCAAAGATAGTAGTGATTTCGAGGGTATGATCATCTTGCCTGCACAGTTGTCAGAGTTGACTGGATCCTCAAAAGCAAACTCAACGGGCTCCTCGTTAGCAAACTCGTCTCCCGGCTCTACCCAAACAAGACAAACAAGCAACAAGGATACAATCAACCACGTGCAAGGATCAAGCGATACGATGCAATGATGATATGCTATGTGGGATGCGATGCGGGATGCAAAATGCAAGATATGACAGGAAATGCATGAACATGGCCTCAACTTGGAATTGCAAGTGTGCCACTGGAAATATGAGATGAAATCGCTTGAAAACGATATTAAGATCATCGGAATCGGAGTTACGGTTTGGAAATGGCAAGCGTTTTAAGAATGACACCGGTCTACGATTTACAGCAAGTAGGCATCTAAATGCAATGAGATGAACATGCTACAGCATCCAAACATGACAACAAAATATATGGCAGGGATGCACACAAGATGCTTAACAAAAGTCTAGCACTGAGCTACTGCCAAATCATCCATTAGGAGGTTCAAACAAGCATGGCAAAAACGCAAATGCAAAACAGATTTCAGACTTGTGAAATTAACACTTGTCTGAAATCTCAGATCACGAAGCCCTCTTCGGAGCAGCAAAAGAACATGATACATGACCTGATTAAGACAAGTAAGAACATGGCATGGATCTACTCAACAAGCTTAACAAAAGACCCAAAGTGACCTGGGGCCAAAAGGGTTCACAAAATATACTAACGGGCACACGAACATAGCTAAAACACAATCAGTTTTCAGACTTAGTGAAAACTGAGACATGCTGAAATATAACTCAAGAAGGCATGTAAACGAGCTCGATGCACTCACTACGGTGCAAGTCATGGAAAGGCAAGCATACATCCATTAAGAAGGGACAAAATGATAGCTAGACATGGCAAGAACAATGGCATAGCATGCACGGATCAACTACAATAACATCGGCAAAATCGCAAACAAGTTGACGATCTGCCCAGATTCACAACGAAGCAAAAGTAGAGCTCGATTGACTCAAGCTAGGACGCTCCATAATTGCAAACAAAGATGTGAATGGATAGAGAATAACAAGATTAACAAAACTCCTTTACTGATCATCCTCAAAAGAGGCACGGATCACTAGGAAACAAGCTGAACATCTGGCATCATGAACTAAATAATCCCAGACTTAGTGAAAACTACTAAGTCCTTGAAAACTGATTTACCAGGTGCCTCACTTTGCAAGCTTGCACAAGTCACCACACACATCCTAAAAATGCATGGGTTGCACCTCTGAAAAGAAGACAAAATCCTTAACAAAACATATGAAGGACTCACAGGCATATCATGCACACAATAATCATGGCAAAAATGACAGAAGTCTAAGATGAACTAGCAGATCTGACAATTAACTCACAAAGCCTCCTTCTAACAGCATTTCGGGCATCAAGATGAACTCAAATGCAAATGATGCAATGTAATGAAATGATATACTCGTCGAGGCGAACATTTTGATATGCTATGTGCCCAAATTGGAGCTACGGATGCAAAGTTACGGAGCCTCGAACAGGGGCACTTGGACTAAAATTCTGAGAACTTGGTGAAAAAAAACTACCCAGATCTGGATCTAGGGTTTTGGATCACTGTAGCAACCGGGTCGGGGCACGCCTCCCGAGGCAACTCCGGCGAAGACGAGGACGGAGGCCGGTGGGGGCGACGTCCGGTGGCCGGGGCGGCGGTGTCGGGGGCCGCGGTGGCCGGAGCCGGGGCCGGCTGCGGGCCGGGCGACGCCGGCGAGCTCCGCGGCGGCTTGGGGCGGCGACGGTGGCTGCGGCGGCCCGACGACGAGGGCGGCATCGGGAGCCTGGCGGCGGAGGCGATGGCGGCGATGGCGGCTCCGGCCGCCGGAGTTGGAAGAGGCGGCGGGGATGGCAGCGAAGGGCGGCGGCGCGAGGATGGGCTCGCGGGGGCCCCTCCTGGGCCTCCCGGGCCGGTGGCGGGTGAGGGACGCGGCGGCCACATGGCGGCTCGCCATTGGCTGCGGGCGGCGGCGGAGGTCGGGTCGGACACGTCCGGCCCGGAAAATTTTGTCCGGCGGCGGCGTGGGGAATGGATCTAGGGTTTCGGAGAGGGGGAGAGATCCGAATTTCGGGGGGTCTATTTATAGGCATAGGGGGAGCTAGGAGAGTCCAAATGAGGTGCGGTTTTCGGCCACGTGATCGTGATCGAACGCTCTAGGACATGGAGTAGAGTTTGGTGGGTTTTGCGCCAAATTGGAGGAGTGTTGGGCTGCAACACACACGAGGCCTTTTCGGTCCCTCGGTTAACCGTTGGAGTATCAAACGAAGTCCAAATGATACGAGACTTGACAGGCGGTCTACCGGTAGTAAACCAAGGCCGCATGACAAGTCTCGGTCCAATCCGGAAATGTTTAATCCCCACACATGAAAGAAAGCTAGAAATGGCCACCGAAGGAGAACGAAGAGCCGGAATGCAAAACGGACAACGGGGAAAATGCTCGAATGCATGAGATGAACCCGTATGCAAATGCAATGCACATGATGACATATGAGATGCATGAAAACGAAAACAACACACGGAGACAAAGACCCGAACCCGAGAAATAAATATAACTTAACGCCGGAAACGGCAAGAGTTGGAGTACAAATGGGGAAAGTTATATCCGGGGCGTTACAATATTCCATGTGCTGACCCGTTTCGGGCTGCAACGTTAATGTTGCAGACTTTTCAGACAACGATTAAGGAGTTTTTAGGTCGTGGTTCTATACTCAGTGATGCCGTTGGAGTTGATGGACTCGCTTATCTTCCAAGCCTTCCGCTGTTATCGTTATTAGATGGCCTTAAGCCATATTTATTGTAATAAGTTCTCTATGGAGACACTCGATGTAATAAGTGTGTGATTGCTACTCTGTTATAAATCCTCCGAGTACTGTGTGGTGTCAGCATTACTGATCCAGGGATGACACCGGAGCACAGAGATCAGACTGTTTGAGGTCTGGTCGCTACAAAACAGCCACCATACCTACCTATTATGGCATTTCCATAGCCATTCCGAGATATATTGCCATGCAAGTTTCCACCATTCCGTTCATCATGACACATTCATCATTGTCATATTGCTTAGCATGATCATGTAGTTCACATAGTATTTGTGGCAAAGCCACCATTCATAATTCTTTCATACATGTCACTCTTGGTTCATTGCATATCCTGGTACACTGCCGGAGGCATTCATATAGAGTCATATCTTGTTCTAAGTAACGAGTTGTAATCGATGAGTTGTAAATAAATAGAAGTGTGATGATCATCATTCATAGAGCATTGTCCCCCCAAAAAATAAAGGCCAAAAAAAGAAAGGCCATATATATATATAAAGAAGGGACAATGCTACTATCCTTTTCCCACACTTGTGCTTCAAAGTAGCACCACAATCTTCATGATAGAGAGTCTTTTGTTTTGTCACTTTCATATACTAGTGGGAATTTTTCATTATAGAACTTGGCTTGTATATTCCAACAATGGGCCTCCTCAAGTGCCCTAGGTCTTCGTGAGAAAGCAAGTTGGATGCACACCCACTTAGTTTCTTTTGTTGAGCTTTCATACATTTATAGCTCTAGTGCATCCGTTGCATGGCAATCCCTACTCCTTGCATTAACATCAATCGATGGGCATCTCCATAGCCCATTTATTAGCCTCGTTGATGTGAGACTTTCTCCTTTTTTGTCTTCTCCACATAACCCCCATCATCATATTCTATTCCACCCATAGTGCTATATCCATGGCTCGCGCTCATGTATTGCGTGAAAGTTTATAGGTTTGAGATTACTAAAAGTATGAAACAATTGCATGGCTTGTCATCGGGGTTGTGCATGATGAGAGCATTCTTGTGTGACGAAAATGGAGCATGACTAAACAATATGATTTTGTAGGGATGAACTTTCTTTGGCCATGTTATTTTGAGAGGACATAATTGCTTAGTTAGTATGCTTGAAGTATTATTATTGTTATGTCAATATGAAATTTTATCTTGAATCTTCCGGATCTGAATATTCATACCACAATTAAGAAGAATTACATTAAAATTATGCCAAGTAGCACTCTGCATCAAATCTGTTTTTATCATTTACCTACTCGAGGACGAGCAGGAATTAAGCTTGGGGATGCTTGATACGTCTCCAACGTATCTATAATTTTTGATTGCTCCATGCTATATTATCTACTGTTTTGGACATTATTGGGCTTTATTATCCACTTTTATATTATTTTTTGGGACTAACCTATTAACCGGAGGCCCAGCCCAGAATTGTTGTTTTTTTTGCCTATTTTAGGGTTTCGAAGAAAAGGAATATCAAACGGAGTCCAAACGGAATGAAACCTTCGGGGACGTGATTTTCTCACCAAACATGATCCAGGAGACTTGGACCCTACGTCAAGACACAAAAGAGGAGGCCACAAGGTAGGGGGCGCGCCTACTCCCAGGTGCGCCCTCCACCCTCATGGGCCCCCTGTTGCTCCACCGACGTACTCCTTCCTCCTCTATATACCAACATACCCCCAAACGACCAGATACGGAGCCAAAACCCTAATTCCACCGCCGCAACTTTCTGTATCCAGGAGATCCCATCTTGGGGCCTGTTCCAGAGCTCCGCCGGAGGGGGTATCCATCACGGAGGGCTTCTACATCATCACCATAGCCCCTCCGATGAAGTGTGAGTAGTTCACCTCAGACCTACGGGTCCGTAGTTATTAGCTAGATGGCTTCTTCTCTCTTTTTGGATCTCAATAAAATGTTCTCCCCCTCTCTTGTGGAGATCTATTCAATGTAATCTTCTTTTTACGGTGTGTTTGTTGAGACCGATGAATTGTGGGTTTATGATCAAGTCTATCTATGAACAATATTTGAATCTTCTCTGAATTCTTTTATGTATGATTGGTTATCTTTTCAAGTCTCTTCGAATTATCAGTTTGGTTTGGCCTACTAGATTGATCTTTCTTGCAATGGGTGAAGTGCTTAGCTTTGGGTTCAATCTTGTGGTGTCCTTTCCCAGTGACAGTAGGGGCAGCAAGACACGTATTGTATTGTTGCCATCGAGGATAACAAGATGGGGTTTTCATCATATTGCATGAGTTTATCCCTCTACATCATGTCATCTTGCATAAGGTGTTACTCTGTTTTGATTAACTTAATACTCTAGATGCATGCTGGATAGCGGTCGATGAGTGGAGTAATAGTAGTAGATGTAGGCAGGTGTCAGTCTACTTGTCTTGGATGTGATGCCTATATACATGATCATGCCTAGATATTCTCATAACTATGCTCAATTCTGTCAATTGATCAACAGTAATTCGTTCACCCATCGTAGAATACTTATGCTCTTGAGAGAAGCCACTAGTGAAACCTATGGCCCCCGGGTCTATCTTCATCATATTAATCTTCCAATACTTAGTTATTTCCTTTGCTTTTTTACTTTGCTTTTATTTTACTTTGCATCTTTATCATAAAAATACCAAAAATATCATCTTATCATATCTATCAGATCTCACTCTCGTAAGTGGCCGTGTAGGGATTGACAACATCTTATCGCGTTGGTTGCGTGGATTTATTTGTTTTGTGCAGGTACGAGGGACTCGCGCGTAGCCTCCTACTGGATTGATACCTTGGTTCTCAAAAACTGAGGGAAATACTTACGCAGTGCTCAAGAGGTAGTAGAGGGGAAAAGGAAGGAGAGGGAGAGGGAGAGGGAAAGGGGGGCGCTGCCCCCTCCCCTAGTCCAATTCAGACTCCATGGGGGGGGCACCCCTTGCGGGCTCCTCTCTCCCTCCACTAAGGCCCATGTAGGCCCAATACTTCCCTGGGGGTTCCGATAACCCCTCGGTACTCCGGTAAAATACCCGAACCACTTGAAACCATTCTGATGCCCGAATACTACCTTCCAATATATGAATCTTTACCTCATGATCATTTCAAGGCTCCTTGTCATGTCCGTGATCTCATCCGGGACTCTGAACAAACTTTGGTCACCAAAACAGATAACTCATAATACAAATTGTCATCGAACATTAAGCGTGCGGACCCTATGGGTTCGAGAACTATGTAGACATGATAGAGACACATCTCCGGTCAATAACCAACAACGGAACATGTATGCTCATATTGGTTCCTACATATTCTACGAAGATCTTTATCGGTCAAACCGCAATAACAACATACGTTATTCCCTCTGTCATCGGTATGCTACTTGCCCGAGATTCCTCGTCGGTATCATCATACCTAGGTCAATATCATTACCGGCAAGTTTCTTTACTCGTCCTGTAATGCATCATCCCGTAATTAACTCATTAGTCACATTTCTTGAAAGGATTATAGTGATGTACATTGCCGAGAGGGCCCAGAGATACTTCTCTGATACACGGAGTGACAAATCCTAATCTTGATCTATGCCAACCCAAAACACCTTCGGAGACACCTATAGAGCATATTTATAATCACCCAGTTACGTTGTGAAGTTTTATAGCACACAAGGTGTTCCTCTGGTATCCGGGAGTTGCATAATATCATAGTCAGAGGAATATCTATAAGCCATGAAGAAAGCAATAGCAATAAAACTTAACAATAATTATGCTAAGCGAACAGATGGTCTTGTCCATCACATCATTCTCTAATACTGTGATCCCGTTCATCAAATGACAAAACATGTCTATGGTTAGGGAACTTAACCATCTTTGATTAACGAGCTAGTCAAGTAGAGGCATACTAGGGACACTCTATTTTGACTATGTATTCACACATGTACTAAGTTTCTGGTTAATACAATTCTAGCATGAATAATAAACATTTATCATGATATAAGGAAATGTAAATAACAACTTTATTATTGCCTCCAGGGCATATTTCCTTCAAACATGGCACGTAACCGCGTTTGCTGTCCTGCCGTTAATCTTTCCGCAAGAAGATGAAGGCACTGATGACCTGGTGAGGTGACGTGCGTGGACCAGGCCATGAGTTAGAGCTCGATCTCTTATATTTATCAGTGCTACAGGGACGGACGAGCATAGGTGTCGTGCCTAGAGCCCCCTTTGTGGGATGAGCAAAAGGCGGGTTAGCAACACGCGGAGGCCGCGAAGGGCGACTCCATAGATTGCGGGACAACGGAGATTACGCCAATAACCATGATAACACAGGCAAGCATACTGGTCCTAGATACATAAAAATAAATGGTCTAGCCATGGGACTGACCCTGGTGGCCTGGGGATGATGCAGCCCGTGGGGCGCCCCCAACTGAACAAACGAAAAAGTATCACCTGGCACCGTCGCTGAAAAAGTGTTGGAGTAGCTGAAGACGCGTGTTGCAGAAGTCGCTCCTCATGAGTCGCCAATGTCCTGAGCCTCATGAGGCTATGGAGGGTCGAGAGGCTCGCGAGGGTCCAGCGCCTACTCCGATAGGATCACCAGGTGCCTGGCCTCATGAGCCGCCAGGACGCCCCACATGTAGCGCTGATGCGCGGCAGCCCTGTTTAGCAGACCGAAAGGAATACAATTATAGCTGTGAGGGGGGCCCTCGCACCGGCCAACATGGGACAGCCAGAAGAGCTCCTGAGATGCGGCCCTGTTGAACCCTGGGATGTTGACGCAGACGTGCAGCTCACTGCCCTTGTCAGGGGCGGGAGCTACGCTGGGGTGTGCGGGGCGATGCTCGCCTCACACGACTCTTGCCTCCTGAAGCTCCTTGATTCCCTTGGTGATGAACTCCTGAGCGCCTGGCAGCTCGCGCCCTGCACTCTCCCCGCGGAAGCATGCATTGAAGCATGCCTCCACATAGTGCCCGAACGCCTCCCTCATGGCACCGGCCAGGTCTGAGGCCCCCAAGAGGAGAGCCCCCGAGCCCAGCCTGAGAGGGTGATACGTCTCCAATGTATCTATAATTTTTGATTGCTCCATGTTGTTTTATTATCACTCTTGGATGTTTTATAATCATTTTATATCATTTTTTGGTACTAACCTATTGACATAGTGCCAAGTGCCAGTTGTTGTTTTTTCCATGTTTTTTACATCGCAGAAAATCAATATCAAACGGATTCCAAATGCCACGAAACTTCATGGAGATTTTTTATGGACCAGAAGGAAGATGTTGGGCTCTGGTTGCACCTGGGGGAGTCCCAAGGAGGGGACAACCCACCAGGGCGCGCCAGGAGGCGCAGGCATGCCCTGGTGGGTTGTGCCCACCTCGGGTGCCCCCTGACTACCTCTTTGCTCTATAAATACCCCAAAAATCCTAGAACCCTAGGGGAGTCGAAGAAATATTCATACAGCCGGCCCAGAGTCCAGAACCACCAGATCCAATCTAGACACCATCACGGAGGGGTTCACTTCCATTGGTGCCTCTCCGATGATGCGTGATTAGTTCTTTGTAGGCCTTCGGGTCCGTAGTTAGTAGCTAGATGGCTTCATCTCTATTGCTTTATTCTCAATACAATGGTCTCTTGGAGATCCATATGATGTAACTCTTTTGCGGTGTATTTGTTGGGATCGATGAACTTTGAGTTTATGATCAGATCTATCTTTTTATATCCATGAAAGTATTTGAGTTTCTTTGATTTATTTGATGCACGATGTCTTATAGCCTCATATTTCTTCTCTGATATTTGGATTTTGTTTGGCCAACTTGATCTATTTATCGTGCAATGGGAAGATGTGCCTGGTAGTAGGTTCGATCTTACGGTGCTTGATCCTAGTGAAAGAAAGGGAACTAACATGTATGTATCGTTGCTACTAAGGATAAAAAGATGGGATCTATATCTACCGCCATAGATAAACGGATCTCATCTACATCATGTCATCGTTCTTATTGCATTACTCCATTTTCCATGAACTTAATACACTAGATGCATGCTGGATAGCGGTCGATGTGTGGAGTAATAGTAGTAGATGCAAGCAGGAGTCGGTTTACTAATCTTGGACGTGATGCCTATCTAATGATCATTGCCTGGATATCATCATAATTATTTGAGGTTCTATCACTTGCCCAACAGTAATTTTTTCACCCACCGTTTGATATTTTTCTCGAGAGAAGCCACTAGTGAAACCTACCGCCCCCTGGTCTTCTTTCTCATATATTTGCCTTTGCGATCTATTTTTCTCTTGCTTTTATTTTCAGATCTATTAAACCAAAAATACAAAAATACCTTGCTGCAATTTATTTTATTTGGCATTCGATCTATCAATATTTACAGCTCTCTCGCGTCCATTTGCCAATTTCTGACACCGTTACCCGAAAGGGATTGACAACCCCTTTTACACGTTAGGTTGCGAGTATTTGTTATTTGTGTCCAGGGGCTGTTTACGTTGTGTTGCTTGGTTCTCCTACTGGTTCGTTAACCTTGGTTTCATATCCGAGGGAAATACCTACCGCCGCTGTATTGCATCATCCCTTCCTCTTTGGGGAAATACCGACGTAACTTCAAGCGACATCAGAGGGGCGCCGGGTGTGCCTTCCTATGCAAGAGGGGAAGGCACCCCATTCGTGGGCGTGGGTCCTGAAGCAAGATCGTTGGACGCCCCGTCCTCCTGAGGTCCTTGGCAGAGCAACTGCTTCTTCTTCTAGGGGATGACCTCAGGAGGATAGGCGGGGCCCTCGTCATCTGGGTTCTCCACCACTGCATCCTGGTAGGTGCGCTCGAGGGAGCACACCGGATCCTTTTCATCGCAGGCAACCGTGATTATGCCTCCGCTCCCCGACATCTTGACAACATTGTAGCCATGGTGAGTCACGACCATGAACTTGGCCGGGGCCGGGTACCCAAGGGTGGCGTTGTACGGGAGGTGAATGTGGGCAACGTTGAAGTCGATGATCTCAGTGCGGTAGTTGACGTGCTTGCCGAAGGTGACAGGGAGGTGGATCTGCCCTATCGGGGTGGTGGAGATGTCGGTCACTCCTGAGAAAGGCTTGGTATGCTGAAGCTGGTCGTACGACACCTAGAGCCTCTCGAACATCTCGAAGGATAGGACATTGAGTCCCACACCGCCATCGATGAGTGTCTAGGTGACGAGGACGTTGCTGATGGTAGGTGAGCAGATCACTGGGAGTGCACCGGCGGTAGCCGCGCACTTGAGCTCGTCAGTAGAGTTGAAGGTGATGGCATATTTGGACCACTTGAGCGGACACATTGCCTTGAGCTTGGGGAGGGCCGCGTTCACCTCGCGAGAAAACTGCTTGAAGATGTGATGGGAGGCAGGGGCCTGAGGCACTGCCTAGGATGCAAGTGATGGCACGAGGCTCTTGGAAGCCCCCAGCCCCATCATCTTGGTGGTGGTTGAGGGAGTCCTGGACTAAGGGGTCCTCGGGCGTCCGGCCTGTTATCCATGGGCCAGACTGACGGGCTGTGAAGACATGACGGCTGAAGACTGCACCATGTCCGGATTGGACTCTACTTGGCCCGGAAGGCAAGCTTGGCGACCAAAGATTCCTTCTTATGTAACCGACTCCATGTAAACCCTAGATCCCCTCGATGTCTATATAAACCGAAGGGGATAGTCCGGAAAGGATACCACATATCACTACTAGGGAAAACCCTAGTAGTAGCGCAGGTTTTGAGGCTATCAACAGCGCGGGCAGCCGCGGTACCAATAAGGCGCTACAGCTAACTGTTAGTAGTAGCGCGGTTTGCACCCGCGCTACTACTATTGACTATATCAGCAACGCTTTTCCAGAACACGCTACTATTACTTAGTTGTAGCGCTTTCCTAGCCCCGCGTTACTGATATGTGTTTCATCATTTCCCCCTGCTTCCTACCCAGTTTCCTACCCAATTTTAGTTTCAATAAGCTGCAATTTCTAGATACTAGGTACTACTAGATATCAATTTCATATGCATCCTCAAGCAGTACAAAGGTGATCTCGATGACGATCATCATATATAGTTCTAGATGATATCGACGACGATCATCATATGTAATTCTACATGATATCGACGACGATCATCACTATGTAGTTCTAGATGATATAGCCACACACACATATGTTGTTCTAGCTAGATGATATCGACGACGATCATCATCGTCAAGCCTGGGCGGTGGGTGTTCCTGATAGTAATTAGGATGTCCTGTCCAACACGAAGATTCTTGCCAACGAGGAATCTCTTCCACCCAACCGAGTTTTAGTGTGTGCGACCGTCTGTGTCCATGCGGTAAGTATAGGTGGTGACGGAGCCCCTTGCGGTAAGGCGTAGTCCAGCTGAGCCTTCTTCATCAGGCTCGATACCACAACTCACAGATAGGTTCTTTGGAAATTTCTGAATAATAAAAACATATCAATAATAAATAGCCTCGCACATACTCTTGCAAATATATTTCTATTAAGTATAGATTTCTACACTATCAAAAGACACAGTACCACACATTTGTACTAATTAAGCATGAATTCTACTAATAAGTATATATGGATTATCTACACTACTAATAGTTCCTTGGATTCTACACTAATAAGCATGTGATCAGACTCTACACTAAAGCATATCATCGACTAGATTCCACAAAGCATATAATTGGACTCTACACTAAGCATATCATTGGATTCACTAAGCATATCATCGGATAATTTGCATTTGTAAGTATAACAATAAAGCATATATATATATATATCATCAAATTACTACAGTCAGTATAACATACCATTTCATGCCGATCGACCATGGTACTTGTCAGGCGGGTCACGAATGGCACCCTGACAAAGTCATCACGTGGCGGAATTATGTCCCATAGGTTGCGCACCTCCTCCTCACCCAGCCTCATTCTTTGAGCTACGGTGACTTCATGAAGTGGGTTCTCATCATCTTCATTGAGTGGGTCCTCATTATTTTCATCATCTTCATCATCTTCATTATCTTCGTCATCTTCATCATCTTCCACCAGGTTGAGATAAATGACAGCCAGCTTGGGTCTTTCTCATCTGAAGGAGAAGCTGATCAACTCACCACCAGTAAGACGCATGCGGGTGAGGAAACGGGCCCATCCATCTCCTCCAATCTGCGACATATTGCGTCCTTTCTCGACCTCCATAGTGTATGGCCCCCAGGAGCCTCAAATGTCATAGTGTCTCCTCTTAGCTTGTTGAATTTCAACCTCACATTGCATGTGACGATTTGTGTAAAAAAGCAAAATGACACAATGCAGTAATGCCGACACTAAAAATAAAATAGTTGTTACATTTCATCTAATTTCTTACCGCTGCATGACCGAAACTCGGCTGAAAGTAGATGCCAAACAGCTTGCTAGTTGCAAGGCTGTTGGCGCACCTTGACTTGCACAGTCGACATGGTGGTGGTGGTGGTGGCGCCATTTTCCTAAAGCAATATGAGTAAAGGATTAACGATCCACTTCACATGAAAGAAAAACAGTAGCATGTGATATTTTTGGTTCTTCTTCAGTTATATTTTCATAGTGGAACCCGATCCCAAAAAGTAAATAACAAGCTCTCAATTAACTTACTTACACCTTCTATAATAGAACCAACAGCTAGCAGGCCAATGCCAAATTAGCCAACAAGACTCACAGACAAGTTCTCAATTAGCTTACTAACACCTTCTAGAATATCTCTAGATGATGAGATTCTTCCGCGAGAAGCAATTTCAGGGGCACCTATCGCCAAAAAAACTATTTGGCCCCTACCAAAGGTATAATCCTAAGATTTGTAATAAGTTATCAACCAAACCAAGGTACCACCGACCAAGACACATTTCATCTAATTTGGCCCCTATTGCCTAAGATAACTGATTAAAAAACAAGTGGCAAATTTAATTGGGATTAACTTAGCACTTGCAAACTAAATACTTGTACCACCTACCAAAGCATTTCAACTAAATTGGCACCTACATTTTGCAAAAAATAACTTATTACAGAAAAACAAAAGCATCTAGTTATCCATCTGAAATTCGTAAGCCTTCACTGCATCTAGGTAGGGCAACCCTCGGGGGGTGCTGACGAGGAGGGGGGATGGCATGGTGACCTCGGTCGGGGGTGCTGACGAGGGGAAGGTCAGTGACTTTCCTATGAGAGGGGGCGATGACAGCGGCCGACGAGGGGATAAAGTGTAGTAGGCCAAAGGCGCCCGTCCAGAGCTCGCGGGCAGCGACAGAGTGGGCGGCGAGAGGGTGGAGGAGTAGCTAGCAGAGGGGCGGCGAGAGGGGGGAGCATTACCTTCGGCGGCGGTGGTGGTGACGCGTGGTGGAGGAGGAGAAACCCCAACCATAGCTACCGACGTCGGGAGGAGGGGGACGACTGAGAGAGATGAGCGTGCAGGGGGCCAGGCCGCATGTTTTGTTTTGCTGTAGCAGTAGCGTGGGTACAGGGAGCGTGCTACTGCTAAGCCCAATATCAGTAGGGCTTTGTCCTGAAAAAATGTTACTGCTAGGGCTAAGCATCTAAAAACATCAAAAATATACATTGGTCATCATTGATCTTTTTGTGTAGAATCTAAATAGTCAACATGAATCTTCACCGTACCTGTATAGGCACATGTGAAGATTCATATTGTAGCCACAAATCCTACACATACAGTTCAATGAAGACCAAGTGCTCGAGATAGTTTGAGAAGTAACATATTTAAGGTGGTAAACACCTTGTTCGCTTAGCAGTATGTGACTGAACTTAATTAGTTGCAAGAGGGGATGATACTTAGCTGCAGCGAGTTTTAAAGAAAAACGCCGCTACAAAGTACTTTAGCAGTAGCGTGTCCAGGAGAAGGGCGCTACTACTATATCTAGACTGAGGGCAACACCGTGGCAATTGCAGTAGTAGCGCTCATTTCACCTAGAGTGCTACTGCTACTGGGCTATTAGTAGCGCCGTTTCCTGGAGCCCGCTACCGCTAATTAGCAGTAGCTTTTGTTTTTAAACCTCACTGCTGCTAAGATTCTGTGTATAAGGTTTTCCCTAGTAGTGTATACTCATTACCATACCCATATAGGCTAGACTTCTAGGGTTTAGCCATTACGATCTCGTGGTAGATCAACTCTTGTAATACTCATATTCATCAAGATCAATCAAGCAGGAAGTAGGGTATTACCTCCATAGAGAGGTCCTGAACCTGGGTAAACATCATGTCCCCCGTCTCCTGTTACCATCGATCCTAGACACATAGTTCGGGACCCCCTACCCGAGATCCGCCGGTTTTGACACCAACATTGGTGCTTTCATTGAGAGTTCCGATGTGCTGTCGACAAAAGATTCAATGGCCCTTCAATCGTCAATAATGACGTTGTCCAAAGAGGAACCTTCCTCCCTGGACAGATCTTCATATTCGGTGGCTTCGTACTGCGGGCTAACTCGCTTGGCCATCTGGAGCAGATCGACAGCTACGCCCCTAGCCATCAGGTCAGATTCGGAAGCTTGAACTACGTCATGGTTATTTATAAAGACTTGATCTTCGAGGGATTTGAACCCGCGGCGATCGCTCCCCCTCATCCCGATGAACGTGACTTAAATATGTCATCGGATCACACCCAGGAGATGGTCCCTTCGGCTGCAACGACCTTAGAGCCGAAGCAGATCGAGCCATCCGAGGCCGCAGAGTACGCGGAGTTGGAGCCGCACATGGACTCGATGCCTTGCAATATTCGCTTTAATGGAACTTCGGACTCGACTCCGGCTATAAGTTCCGGATTGTGTACGCCCGCGGACACCGAGCTAGATTGGTTATCGATCTTCGAGTTCAGCGCCGCTGACGTTTTCCAGCACTCGCCTTTGGGTGACGTGCTAAAATCTTTAAAAAAATGTCCTTGGAGAAGGACTCACAGCCAAATCATGCCCGGTTCGAGCTAGAGACGGATGATGAGGAATCTCGCCACCGTCAATGACTTAACCGACGTGCTTGACTATGGCTCCAAAGACATTGATGGTATGGACGACGATGCTGACAAGGAGCAGGGCCAAGACCCGCCATTCATTGGACGTTGGACGGCTACCTCTTCATATGACGTGTACATGGTTGATACACCTAAAGGATCTGGCGATGACAAAGAAGAGCCAGATGCGAATAAAACCTCCGAGACAAAGTCCAAGCGCCGGCGGCCCAAGCACCGCCCCAAGCCCCGCCGCTCAAAGGACGACAACACTGGCACCAAAGAAAATAGTACTCTGGGCGACGCCGAAAACAATGAAGACCCTGTCGGGGCTACATCTGAATAGGAACACGACAGCAGGCAAGACAACCCTAACAAACAGGCCATAGAAGATGACTCGAAGGATGATAGTTACCGTCCACCCTCTGAGGAGGAGACAAGCCTTGGCAACGAAGACTTCATCGTGCCTGAGGATCCTCTCGAGCAGGAGCGCTTTAAGCATCAGCTCATAGCCACTTCAAGGAGCCTGAAAAAGAAACAACAACAGCTTCAAGCTGAACAAGACCTGCTCGTCGACAGATGGACTGATGTTCTTACAGCCGAGGAATACGGCCTCAACCGCCCAGCCAAGAGCTACCCGAAATGCAGACTGCTACCTCAATTCAATGAGGAGGCGCTGGAGCACATATCTCCCTCACATAATGCGGATCGACCACCAAGTGGTCGGGACAGGGCGGCGGAACGGCCACCCCGCGGTCAGGATAAAGCGGCAACTCAGGCCGAACAGCAGACCGCCCCACCACCCCGTCAAAATAGGGACGGAAGAGTCCGGAGTCATATGTACGACCTCCGACAGACCTTGGATAGTAGAGCAGGACACACAAGATCGATCTACAGAGCATGAGGACGTGCCTCGAGGCACGACGACGGCTACCTATTCGGATGTGACAAACCTAACCACGCTCGGGCCGAATGCCGCAGACGGACTCCTTCAGAGCGCCGCCACGATGCAGCCCGATATAGAGGCGCCGCACACCCGCTCTTCTTCATAGATGAAGTACTGGATCATGAATTCCCCAAGGGGTTCAAGCCCGTCAATATCGAATCATATGACAGCACAACTGATCCTGCATCATGGATCGAGGATTTCATTCTCCACATCCACATCGCCCGAGGAGACGACCTCCACGCCATCAAATACCTCCCATTAAAACTCAAAGGACCAGCTCGGCACTGGTTAAATAGCCTGCCTGAGAACTCCATCCGCAGCTGGGAGAACTCCATCGGTAACTATTTTAGATTAGAATATACTAATCCTCCAGTACTAGTAGTAGAGCAGAGTCCTGCTCCACTACTACTCTAGTCAAGCAAGTTAGGGCATAGTAGTAGGTACTCTAGGGAGTACCAGTACTGTGATCACTCATGCAAGTTGTCTGGCATCGATATGACCCTACGCTGCTGGTATGTGTCTCGTAAGTCAAGCGGCGTGCTGTAGTCATCATCACCTATCCACTTCCCGCAGCACATATTTGCTTCTCCATCCTTGTCCGCACATAATTGTCCAATCTTCCATCCCCGCTAAGCCGCCTCCCCCTCTTCCGAAACCCAAGCATTAACAATGGCAGAACCGAGCAGCGTCCACTGAAAGAGTGGCTGGAATTCGCTCCCCACAGAGGTAATCAAGCTCATTGTTTCACGCGTGGACAATCTCAGTACCATGCCGCTCGTCGCGTGCTCGTAGGGGCTGTACCATTTACTCAAAGCCCTCAGCCCAGAGCTTTTTAAGCCAGCTCCTTGCTTGCTGATGCCGCCTGATCTTCAGAAATGGCATGTCATGCATCATAACGATTGTAGGGTGGAAAGCATGAACCCTCTTGACTGCGATCCGATCCCCGTCACCATCGACTACATTAACAATATGTACTGGGTCGGCATGAACACGTCTTGGATGGTGCTTGTCGACGGTGGCGGCAGCTGGATGCTCGTGGAGGTCTACACCCGGCGATTGATCCACCTTCCTTCGATTAACACTGCACTGCTTTGGCACCGCGGCCCATAATAGTTGGAATCTTACAGTAGCCAACATGATACCAAGTTTGATTTGCTCAAGGTTGTAATCTGCCAAGTGCCCACAAGATCTATGAATTATAAAGAGTTTAGGCTAATTGCGTTCTTCAACCGCGGTCTCGCCTATGTGACAGGTCACTGCGGTAAGTGGATAAATCTGCACGTCCATTGCAGGATCATACATCCTCCATGGTTCTCTGATGCCATAGAACACAAGGGCTTCGTTTATGCTATCGACTCCTTCTATGGCTGGACGTATTGCTGGCCTACTCCAGTCATCGCTACAAACGGCTGTTACAGCAGTATGTTACTTTCCTATGATATCATGATGGCTTGCTTATATTACTGTCAACATTTACTGAAAAAATCATGCTCATAACATGCTATTCTTAAGGTTGACTACATTAAGAGCCCTTTTTTATTTGACTCCAACTTGATATGATGTTGTAGGCCGCCTAGTGTCCCTACCCTTCCTAATCCCAGAACCTTTCAAAGAAAAGCGGCATGGCAGTTGCAGGTCGTTCGTGTCTCGATCAGACAACGACGAACGATTGATGATCATTCGCACGTACCAGACGTGCTGTTTCACGGAATACAATCACAGTCACTACAAGGTCTTTGAGCAGGATCCCAGCTTCTCTAGGCCTTCAGGAATTTTTTACTAGAGGTTGGTAAGTAGCCTTGGTACACGCTCTCTGTTTCTCGGACTGAATTATCGATTAACCAGGAGATAACCGATGGCAAGGATCATGATGGCAGCACGGTTTCGTTCATCACGCAAAACTGTGCGTACACAACGTACCATGCGTCTCTGCATGAACCATACCCGGATATGTGTCGCCACGCTCTGCATCCCGAAGTAGGAGAGAGGGTCGCAAGTATCAGACTTCCACCCGCTGGTTGGAGTTTCCCCCGTCAGGCACCCATCTCGTTCAAGCCGTCAGCCAATCTCCACAGCTTAATAAATAGTAACATCTAACTCAGCCAGTTAGTTAGATGCATACAGTTGGTGTAGTAGGATCTTTATTTAGTTTGATGCATACACTTGTTCTTTTTTGGTAGCCCTTTTGTAATGATGGCTGATGTTTGGTTTGGAAGAGAGAGCTGCGTCTTTACTCTTCTGGCCTGCTTACTGCTTCTGTTGCACCCCCAACCCTGGTTGTTGCTGCTATTGTTTTCAATGTACAATCAGTAGTATATTTCGTCTGTTGGTTGAATAAATGTGTTGTTAGAACGACAAACACAATGTTTTGGAAGTCGTTGCACGGTCCGATCCTTTAGTGCCTCGTAATGAACGTAGCGCATACTATTTTTCGTAGGAACACATTTTCCACTTGTTGATAACATGTAAACCACCGATGAAGGCCCAATATAGAGGAGCCCATAATTAACTTGAAGGGAGGCTCTCAGATGAATCCGGCCCAGGTACATGCTCCTGGTCCCCTAAACATAAATAAATAAATAAAGCTAAATGCTCATGCACCAGTTCTTTATATTCACGATTTGACAGGAGGATATTATTTCCTATGATAGTGTCGTTACATTCAGTCGATATAATTCTTAGGCAAAGATAGCGACCAGTCTTCTTTCTCCCACCATTTTCTTCCTGCAACCAGTGGACCCATGCAAATCGTAGTCAACGTCGTAAATAGTTCCGGTCCATTTTTATTTTTCAATAAGAATGTCCAACCCAGCCCAGCACATTGGCGACAGCACTTTATGCTCCGCCTTGGTGCGCTCACCGCGCTGCCTCCGTCCGGCCTTGTCAACATAGTGAATCAAGAGAGGACTGTAGATGTGAGTATGACAGTACGGACCCACCAGGTCCACTCCCGAACACAAGCAAAGCGCCTCTTTTACTACTCAGATGCACCCCTCGTATTTTTACTCTAATCCACCCTGCTGATATCTAGGACCCACATCATTTTCAACGTATAGTCAATTAACAACAATTTTTTGAGGATTTGTTCGGAGGAGCAGGCTATAAACTGCATTGTGCAGTCTGTGTTGCCCATCTAACAACATGACTGTCGGTGTCAAAACTGGCAGATCTCGGGTAGGGGGTCCCGAACTGTGCGTCTAGGCCGTATGGTAACAGGAGGCACGAAGTTTTACCCAAGTTCGGGCCCTGTTGATGGAGGTAAAACCCTACGTCCTGCTTGATTAATATTGATGATATGGGTAGTACAAGAGTAGATCTACCATGAGATCGGAGAGGCTAAACCCTAGAAGCTAGCCTATGGTATGATTGTTGTTCTGTATGTTTTTCTACGGACTAAAACCCTCCGGTTTATATAGACACCGGAGAGGGTTAGGGTTACATAAAGTCGGTTACAATGGTAGGAGATCTACATATTCGTATAGCCAAGCTTGCCTTCCACGCCAAGGAAAGTCCCTCCCGGACACGGGACGAAGTCTTCAATCTTGTATCTTCATAGCCCAGGAGTCCGGCTGAAGGTATAGTCCGGCCATCCGGACACCCCCTAATCCAGGACTCCCTCAGTAGCCCCCGAACCAGGCTTCAATGACGATGAGTCCGGCGCGCAGATTGTCTTCGGCATTGCAAGGCGGGTTCTCCTTCAAATTCCGTGTACCTATCGAATAAAGTCTGATTTCTTGTAAATGTTGCGCTCCTCGGCTTCTACGCCCAATAATGGCCGTCTCCCACGTGTCAAATGAATATGAAAAGTCTGAGTGTTTTTACATCCACACCCCTAGCCGCATAAATGAGCCGCCCATTTAAGGGGACGAGGATTTAGATCCAAACCACACCTTCTCCCCTTCGCGAGTGTTCATCAGAGCGCATCAGACAAAGGTCCATACCACCATGGCCAGCCGTCGCAACTCCTCCTTTCGCCCTTCCAGCCCTCAGCCTGGATATTGGGAGAGATGCTCCATCCCGCATAGCGAGCTAGTGACGCTCCAGACCAAGGGATTTCTCCCCCCGGCCTATATGGTCCCGGTTCGAGCCGGTCTTGCCATCTATAATGGCAGAGAGCAAGCGGAGAGTGCCCCTAATCCCTCCAGAGGAGAGTGAGTATGCCTCGTCCTTTATTTAATAAGAGGGCTCAGATTTCCAATCCATCCGTTTCTTCGAGGGCTCCTAGAGTTCTATGGCCTCCAGCTACACAATCTTACGCCTGCCTCCGTATTGCATATCGCGGGCTTCGTAGCCCTCTGCGAGCTGTTTTTGGGTGTTGAGGCTCATTTCGGGCTGTGGAAAGAGCTATTCTGCCTTGTTCCCCGCTCTCGGAAGGGGTCGATATATCAAGTGGGCGGAGCCGAAGTGTGGCGCATCGCCGGGACCGGATATCTATCCGGAACCCCAAAGAAGGCGTCCGAGGACTGGCCTTCGGAATGGTTTTACATAGAGGACGTCCCGTTGCCGGATCCTGTCCGGATCGGCCTCCCAGAGTTTGACAGTGCTCCCTAAAGAAGCACCTAAGTTGGCGTCCACGGAGCCCTCAGAGGGAAAGTGACAAGGACGTCCGTTACCTGATGAGCCGGATAAGATTGTTAGCTCATTCTGGACTGACCATGATTGGGGTCATGGCCGCATGCATCATGCGAGGGGTGCAGCCGCTACAGTACAGAGGCCACCCCATGTGGGATTTCAATGGGGAGGACGACGCCACCCGCTACGGCCGTAAGGGACCAGATTCGGCTGCGGCCCTAACAAAGACCTTGTCAGCTTTGTACAAGGGAGAAGAGGAGGAATTTCTCCGCGTCAACCCGCAGGGTGGATTTTCTATGTACAATCCCCCAAGCTGGGTAAGTGGTTTACTTGCCCATCCGTTTTATATTCCCGTTGTTAAATATTCAGCCTAATGACTTTAACGCAGGAACTGCGCCAGGCTGTTAAAGAAATAAACAGCCCTCCTCCACAACCCGAGAACCCAGGACGGTCCCTCGACCCGGCCTCTCAAGTGGATCCAGACTTATCTATGGAGCTGATTGATGGAGTGTTCCATCAATTGAGCAAGGACAACGCCTTGGTGGCCATTACGGCCGATTACCCAGGGGTAATCCCAGCCTCCCAGGTAACTGAGATCGAAGTCCCAGTACCCCGAATAGGGGTCCGCCCTCTCGTGTTTTCAGTTTCCTGATTACAACCGAGCTTTGCAGGGGAGGTTTTTGAGACGGGAGGCCGAACCTGCGGCGACAAGCCAACGAGGGGCCACAGGGCCCCGTGGGCAGAAAAGAGGTGCAGTCTGGACCGAGACGTCAGCGCAAAGGTATGGCGCACCCCCTTATCCCAGGTGTTATACCTTCAAGGCACGTTAACACTCGTGCTCTCTTCAGGACAAAGAGACCTCGTCGGACTATATCCGGAGAGGCTGCCAATCGCGCCTCCACCAGCCAAGCTCCAAAGCCTGGTCCGGAGGCGGAGGCGAACACAAGGCGTGCACCGGACGCTCCTCCGACGAAGGATGTGGACAGGTTGGCTGCCACCAACTCTGAGGTAGAGAGTGCCATAAACCACACGCGTCGCCGGAGAATTCTTCGCGACGCTTGTTTCTCCCGAGAGGCATTAGATGCCTTCAATTCGGGAGATGCGTACCTCTGTGCCGCTCAAAATGGTCTAGCCAGAGCCATGGAGCAATATGTAAAAGACATACGGGTAAGAAAATTTTGGTAATTATATATATATATACCAGTAGCCCCCGAGACTTGAAACAGTGTGAATAACTGATTTAAGAATCATATGTTATGCAGGTTCTTACAGAAAAGAATTCCCTACTGTCCCAGGAGCTGGAAGAGTGCAAAGCCCAACTTGAGGCCGCACTAGCCGCGGCAGGGGAGCCCAAGGAGACCCCCTCTGGTAATATACACTTCGAAAGATAAGTATTTTGCGAAGCACAGCATGGGTGCGAATCTGACAAATGAAATTGCAGATGGCGCCGGATTGAGTCCGGAAAGGCAACAACTCCTACGCCAGCTGAAGGCTGGGGAGAAGGTGCTGACAAAGGTGAGGCGGGAGAAGAACGATCTCCAAGATGCCAACACCAAGCTGGGCATCGACCTGAAAGATGTTCGTGCCCAGCTGTCAGACTCCGTTAAGGAGAATCAGCGGCTTCGGCGTGGCATATTTAGTAAGTGCTTGAACGAACCTTTGGAAAAAAGGTTCGGCGGGGAAGTCGACTAACAGAGTAATGTCTGTAGGTGTGCTAACAGGTCGTCCTGCAGAGGAGATGCCCGGTTCTACGGGGGACCTTCTTCCTGAGCTCTCGCAACTGCTCGAGCGAGTTCGGCAGGCAATGCAAGGCATCGCCCAGGCCTTGTGGACATCCATCTCCATGCCCGGAGGTCTTGGAGAGCTTGCGGAGAAGCTAAAGGGAGCACGGCAGCGCTTCCGATTGTGGAAGATATCGGCCTACCGTCAAGGCGCTAGGGAGGCCTGGGCCATGGTGAAGACGCGGTACACAAAGGCTAACCCCAACCACATGGCCGAGGTCGGTCCTGTGGGGCCCGATGGGAAGGAGATCCCTGTAAGCTTAGTATACGGCCAAGTAGAATTGGCCGCAAAGTATTCCCAGCAGGATTGTAAATTAGACAGCCTGTTAGATGGTATTGAAGAGGAATACAATCAGTCAGAATGACTATGTAATTTAATTGACATTTATAATGCCTTCTAGCCGGATTGTAGATCGTTTGTCATGGCCGACCTTTTCGCTTCAGCCTCGGGACCTAACGGTCCGGAGTGTGTCCGAATTCCCATGCGGTTATATAAGAACCGGGGAATGCGTGGAGACCAGGCGTAGGGGTCATTAGTGCGTAAACAGACAAGTGCCCGACTAGTTATGTTATATTACATGGTTAGTAAGAAACATCTTCCAGGGAGAATAGTTCTGTTAGGGGTTCCTTTCCCTAGGAGGCATGCCCTAAAGTGCATGCCCATTCTGCGAAAAAGACGCGGAAAAAGTATCTGGGGGCACATAAATAAATAAGTGAAAAAATCATCTTTTAGGTCACCGACCGAATATTCCCTTAAGAACGCTAGCTTTCGGCTTCACCTAGTCTAAGGTACACATCCGGCTAATCCGGCAGTAACAATCGCAGAGGTGCTCCCTTTACCGCCTAGCCGAATAATCGGGAACGTAGGGGTAAGCACAGGAGCCAGGCAACCTAGCTTGGCCAAAACTTAAGTCATATCGATGCATATAATGGTGAAATAAAAGGTACATGCGGAAGTGTAACACATGTGTTGGGCATGAAGCCCGTATAAATAAGCCTCTGTTAAAAGAAGCCCCCAGGTTTAATGAGTGCGAATAGCACGTCATTTGATGAGCCTTTAAAGGCTATAAGAGAAAGGAAGGGGAGAAGGAGAGAAATGTAAGACAGACATTATATAAAAATGGACAGAGGAAGGAGACGAACACAGAGTCCGGCGCTAGGCATAGAATCTTCGGAGACGGGCTGCGTTCCATGGGTTCGGCTCAAGTCGGTTATCCGATGCATCTCGCAGGCGGTACGCTCCACCCGTCAGGACTTGGTCAATTATGAAGGGACCTTCCCACTTGGGCTTGAGTTTGTCCTTTTTCTTGTCCGGCAGGCGTAGAACTAATTCGCCAACGTTGTAATTTTTGGCCCGTACTTCTCTGCTTTGTTATCTTCGAGCCTGCTGTTGATAGAATGCGGAACGGGCTTTTGCCACGTCACGCTCCTCCTCCAATGCGTCCAAACTGTCCTGCCGATCGAGCTCGGCTTCTCTTTCTTCGTACATGCGCACTCGAGGTGAGTCATGAATTATGTCGCAAGGCAAAATTTCCTCTGCGCCGTACACCATAAAGAATGGTGTGTATCCGGTGGTGCGATTCGGCATCGTCCGCAGACCCCAGAGTACGGAGACGAGCTCGTCTACCCAGTGCATGTTAGATTCCTTGAGGGACCGCACTAATCTGGGTTTGATGCCGCTCATGATAAGACCATTTGCACGTTCGACCTGGCCGTTAGTTTGTGGGTGATAGACGGAAGCATAATCGAGCTTGATGCCCATGTTTTTGCACCAGAGTTTTACCTCATCGGCCGTAAAGTTCATGTCGTTATCAGTGATGATGCTGTGGGGGATGTCGTAACGGTGTGCAACCCCAGATATAAAGTCTATCACCGGTCCAAATTCCGCCGTCTTAACAGGCTTGGCTTCTATCCATCTGGTGAACTTATCCACCATGACCAGTAAGTATTTTTGCTTTTGGGTTCTGCCTTTAAGGGGTCCAACCATGTCAAGCCCCCAGACCGCGAGGGGCCAAGTGATGGGGATAGTTTGGAGGGCGGTGGGTGGCATATGGCTTTGGTTTGCAAAGAGCTGGCAACCGACGCATCGCTGGACTAAGTCCTGGGCGTCTGCCCAGGCCGTCGGCCAATAAAAGCCTGTACGGAAGGCCTTGCTTACAAGGGACCGAGCTGCAGCGTGATGACCGCCGAGTCCGACATGAATTTCAGCCAGGAGGTTCCGCCCTTCCTCTTCGGAGATGCACCTTTGAAGGACTCTGGTAGTGCTTTTCTTATAAAGCTCTCCCTCGTGGACTTTGTAGGCTTTGGATCGCCACACTATCCAGCGTGCCTCATTTTGGTCCTCGGGGAGTTCCTGCCTAGTAAGGTAGGTGAGGAATGGTTCTGTCCACGGGGCGATGACGGCCATTATTACGTGGGCTGAAGGTGTTATTTCATTGGCAGAGCCTCCGATTGTGTCAGAATGTTCGGTGTCGGGCAATGCGGTTGGGTCCGGGCTGTTATTGTTCGGCTCCCCTTCCCATACTACGGATGGCTTGAACAGCCTTTCCAAGAAGATGTTGGGGGGGACTACAACGCGTTTTGCGCCAATACGTGCCAGGACATCTGCCGCCTGATTATTTTCCCGGGCTATATGGTGAAATTCAAGCCCTTCGAACCGAGCTGTCATTTTTAGGACGGCATTGCGGTAAGCTGCCATTTTTGGATCCTTCGCATCAAAGTCTCCATTTATTTGGGATATTGCGAGGTTCGAGTCCCTGCGCACGTCTAGGCGTTGAATGCCCATGGATACTGCCATCCGGAGACCATGTAAAAGGGCCTCATATTCGGCTGCATTGTTGGAGTCTGTGTACATAATCTGGAGTACGTATTGAACTGTGTCTCCTGTGGAGGACGTCAAAACGACGCCAGCCCCTAGTCCGGCCAACATCTTGGAGCCGTCGAAATGCATGATCCAATTTGAATATGTGCCGTACTCTTTAGGGAGTTCGGCCTCCGTCCATTCTGCGACGAAGTCGGCCAAAACTTGCGACTTGATGGCTCGCCGTGGCTTATAAGTTATGTCAAACGGGAGGAGCTCAATGGCCCATTTTGCAATCCGGGCCGTTGCATCACGGTTGTTTATAATATTGTTAAGTGGTACTTCCGAGGCTACTATTATTGAACACTCTTGAAAGTAGTGTCATAGCTTTCGAGATGCCATGAATACCGCATAAGCAATCTTTTGATAATGCGGGTACCGTGATTCGCACAGAGTGAGGACAGTGGACACATAATAGACTGGCTTTTGAAGGGGGAATTTGTGTCCGTCCGTTTCTCATTCGACGACGAGCACTTCGCTTACAACGTGATGTGTTGCTGCAATGTAGAGTAGCATTGGTTCGCCAATGTTTGGCGCGGCCAGGACTGGGTTTGTTGCCAATATGGCTTTTATTTCGTTGAGTCCGGTCGTGGCTGCATCCGTCCATTCGAAGTGTTCAGTGCGCCGAAGGAGGCGGTAAAGGGGTAGGGCCTTTTCTCCACGCATCCAGTTAACTTTTGTATTTGTTTGAGGTCCTTTGGGATATCCAATTGTGACAGAGCTCAGATCTTGGCTGGATTTGCTTCAATTCCTCTACCGGATACAATGAAGCCCAAGAGCTTTCTGGCTGGGATGCCGAAAACGCATTTTTCCGGGTTGATCTTGATGTCGTATGTTCGGAGGTTATCAAATGTGAGCCTCAAGTCGTCTACTAGAGATTCGACATGTCTTGTTTTGACGACCACATCATCTACATATGCCTCCACTGTTTTGCCGATCTGGTTTGCCAGACATGTCTGAATCATGCGCTGATATGTTGCGCCGGCGTTTTTGAGCCCGAAGGGCATTGTGTTGAAGCAGAATGGGCCGTATGGTGTGATGAATGCCGTTGCGGCTTGGTCTAACTCTGCCATCTTTATTTGATGGTAGCCGGAGTATGCGTCGAGGAAACACAACGAATCGTGTCCTGCGGTAGCGTCGATAATTTGATCGATGCGGGGGAGAGGGAAGGGATCCTTTGGGCAAGCCTTGTTAAGGTCTTTAAAGTCAATGCACAGGCGCCAGGATTTGTCCTTCTTTGGTACCATCACCAGGTTTGCTAGCCAGTTCGGGTGTTTTATATCTTTGATGAATCCGGCCTCCAATAGCTTGGCTAGTTCCTCTCCCATGTCCTGTCTCTTAGGTTTGGAAAAACACCGAAGAGCCTGTTTGACTAGCTTGAATCCTTTTAGTATATTTAAGTTGTGTTCGGCCAGCCTGCGTGGGATTCCTGGCATGTCTGAAGGGTGCCAGGCGAAAATGTCCCAGTTCTCTCGTAGGAACTTTCACAGTGCGGCGTCTATATCGGGGTTTAACTATGCCCCGATTGAAGCTGTTTTATTGGGGTCCATTGGATGGACCTGGAATTTGACTATTTTGTCCGCCGGTTTAAAGGAGGTGGACTTGGATCTTTTGTCGAGTACCACATCATCCCTATTCACCATGGAGCGCAGCGCAGTCAGTTCCTCAGCCGCTAGGGCTTCGGATAGTGCCTCGAGGGCCAGAGCGGCTGTCTTGTTTTCGGCGCGGAGTGCTATGTCCGGATCACTAGCGAGAGTGATGATCCCATTAGGCCCGGGCATCTTGAGCTTCATGTACCCGTAATGGGGTATTGCTTGGAAGATTGTAAACGCTTCCCGCCCTAGCAGAGCGTGATAACCGCTGCTGAACGGAGCCACATGGAACGTGACCTCTTGGGACCTATAATTATCCGGCGTGCCGAACACCACATCTAGTGTGATTTTTCCTGTACAGCGCGCTTCCCGGCTGGGGATTATTCCTCTAAAGGTTGTGCTACTTCGCTCAATGCGGTTCCAGTCTATTTCCATTTTTTGAAGGGTTTCCTCATAAATGAGGTTCAATCAACTGCCGCCGTCCATGAGTACCTTGGTAAGACGAAAGCCGTCCACTATTGGACTGAGGACCAATGCGGCTAGTGCTCGAGCTGTTCGGAATTTAGGTTCATCACTGGCGTTAAAGGTAATAGTCGTGTCACTCCATGGGTTTATTGTTGCTACTTGGTAGACTTCGGCAAGGCCGCGGAGTGTCCTTTTTCGCATATTATTTGATGCGAAAGTCTCAAAGACTGTTAATACCGTATTGGTGTCTCTGGGGTGGCTTTCTGTGGCATCCAAAATTAGGAGATCTTTGCCAATTTTGGCCACCTGCTGGAGTATCCAACATGCTTTAAGGCTGTGAGTTGGTGTGGCGTCCTCTGTACTGTGAATTTTACAGGGTCCATTAAGCCATCCTTCCAGTATGGTTCCATGCCCTGTAGAGGGTTTTTGCTTTTTGGTGTTTGACCCGGGTGTCTGGCGATGATGCACCCTTTTATTTCGGACTGGGTTTGTATTCAGGGCTGGATCGCCCCAAAATTTTATTTCGGTTTTCCAGGCGCTTTCCATCACAAACTACTTCCGTACAATGGACGCTAAGTCAGCGAAGCGTGTAATATCACGGCGACTTATGGCGTTGAGGATTCCCTTGTCCGTGCAATTATTGCAGAAGATTGAGATTGCGTCTTCCTCGCGGCAGTCCCTTATCCTGTTCCTAACCAGGAGGAATCTGGCCCAGTAATGATGTACTGTTTCATCGGGCTCTTGCCTGATTTGGGATAGATCGCTTATGTTCGGGTGGGTGGGTGGAATTAAATCCGAAGCCTCACCCAATCCGAGGCTCAAAGGCCGAGGAATTTCCGAACTCAAAAATTTGGATTCCTGGATGTTGTCCAATGAATCCAGCCCGTCGCCTGACTCTAAGTTCAGGTCTTGAGTGATATCCTCCCCTCCGCGGGTATCCGGCTTGGAGGGATCGGTAATCCGGACGTAGCTAGTCCTTAAGATAGATGAAGGGTCGCCACATTGTCCCTCTACCACGGCAACGTGATGGGTGACTTGGGGAGAGTTGATCTCTCTCAGATCGGGTTTAGGCCCAATCTGGTCGTAATCCGTAGCGACTCCCAGGGCGGCGATGCGATCCAAGAGCTTGTTTATGGAGGAGAGCTCCATTGGATCTAACTGCTCGGCGAGTTCCGAGCTGACATGAAGATTGTTTTCGATGGCTCGAGAGGTCATCATCGGCGCAAAAGCCGAACAGGCGGTCATAAGAAAACCACCTAGCCAGAGGGTTTAGCCGACAGCCAAAGCTCCCTTAGCAACGGTGCCGTCTTTAAAGACGGGGCGAGGCATCCTTCCTGATGGCGACGACACAGAGGAACTCTCAATGAAAGCACCAATGTCGGTGTCAAAACCGGCAGATCTCGGGTAGGGGGTCCCGAACTGTGCGCCTAGGCCGGATCGTAACAGGAGGCAAGGGACACGAAGTTTTACCCAGGTTCGGGCCCTCTTGATGGAGGTAAAACCCTACGTCCTGCTTGATTAATATTGATGATATGGGTAGTACAAGAGTAGATCTACCACGAGATCGAAGAGGCTAAACCCTAGAAGCTAGCCTATGGTATGATTGTTGTTCTGTATGTTTTTCTACGGACTAAAACCCTCCAGTTTATATAGACACCGGAGAGGGTTAGGGTAACACAAAGTCGGTTACAATGGTAGGAGATCTACATATTCGTATCGCCAAGCTTGCCTTCCACGCCAAGGAAAGTCCCTCCCGGACATGGGACGAAGTCTTCAATCTTGTATCTTCATAGCCCAGGAGTCCGGCTGAAGGTATAGTCCGGCCATCCGGACACCCCCTAATCCAGGACTCCCTCAATGACCATCCTAATAGTTTTTTCTTTGGGAAAATAGGTAGGCCACTATTTCTTTTTGAAGAATACCCAAGCTAGGCCTATTTGTTTTCTCCGACTTACTGGGCTACAAATCTTTCAAGACAAGGAGGGATGCCTTCCGGCCTGGCCAAAGAGTTTGGTCAGTATTTGTTAAAAGTAAATGGGAAAATTAGTTTATTTTTTATTTTTTTTCTTCACTGATATTTTATATTTCATTGGATTTTAACATGACATACTACTAATTTAATTTTTAAATTTGTTTTAGTATGGCTAATAATTTTGTATTAAGATTTTTTTGTTCCCCAGCAGAAAATTGCGAATTTTCAAAATTTCTCACATTTTTAGTTCTATGTTAACCCTAGTACTGACCAGAAAATGGGCAACAGTTCTAAAAATGGAAAATGGGCTGCAATAAATTCCATATGAATTAGAAAATGAGTAAAAATTATGAAAATAATAGAATATGGGTTGTACATGCCACAAGTTTCGAGGATGGCTTGTTTACGCAAGGCTTTGTCAGTCAACACACGATTCTAGCAGCTGTGATTATTGGGTGTCCATCCAACGGCCGACGTGCTTCTTCAATCTCTGATATTCCTGGTCCAGCCGCCTAAACCAGCGCCGACGGGAGTGCCTGCTCCCTTCTCTTGTGGCCCGTTGTCATGTCGCGCAGGCTTCACCGGCCCACCATACTCCCTCCACTGGCCTAGCCGCATGCAATCAACTGCCTCCTTATTACGCGAAAAAATGATTCCTCCCACTGACATCTAGGGCGCACCGGTTTGGAGGCTGACCTGTGGTCCTACTAAGTTAATGCGTACGCAGGGCTTTGTCAACTTAGGCAACAAACGATTCTAGCAGAACTGACCATTGGATTTGAATCGAACGGTCCTGTTCTTTCTTCAATCACTGCTCTTCTTGTACCAGCCGCCCAAACCAGCGCCGGCAAGGCCGCCTGCTCCTGCCTCCAGTAGCCGGCTATGCTGCCGTTGAGGCCTCACCTCCCCCTACTACTCCCACCGCTATCCAGGCCCTGCGGCGATGGCAGCCTCACAACGCAGCCGAACCAGTGAACCCTCGTACTTCTAACACCCACAATGCGGCTATATCTCCCATGTGTCGGGGCACGACTTAGAGGCATAGCTGCATGGTAGGCATGTCGCAAGAGGGGTAATCTTTACACATCCCATGTACTGAATAAGAAAGGGATAAAGAGTCGGCTTACAATCGCCACTTCACACAATACAAAATTAATCCATACATCATTCAAAGTACAATCAAAGGTCCAACTATGGAACCAAAATAAAGAAAGACAACCCCAAATGCTAGATCCCCGATCGTCCCAACTAGGCTCCTCTACTGATCATCAGGAAAAGAAACATAGTAACGGCCCGAATCCTCGTCGAACTCCCACTTGATTTTGGTAGCGTCCCCTCCACTGGCATCATCGGCACCTGCATCTATTTGGAAGTAACCGTGAGTCACGAAGACTCAACAATCTCACACCCGCGAGATCAAGACTATTTAAGCTTAAGGGTAGGAAAGAGTAGTGAGGTGGAGTTGCAAAAAAGAACTAGGCATATATGGTGGCTAACTTACGCAAAAGAGAGCGAGAAGAGAAGCAACGCACGGTCGAGAAGCTAAAAGTGATCAAGAAGTGATCCTGAACCTACTTATGCTCAAGCATAACACAAGGCTGTGTTCACTTCCCAGACTCCGCTGAAAAGGGACCATCACGGCTACACACGCGGTTGATTCATTTTAATTAAATTAAGTGTCGAGTTCTCTACAACTGGATATTAACAAATTCCCATCTACCCATAACCGCGGGCACGACTCCCGAAGGTTTATACCCTGCAGGGTTGTCCCAACTTAGCCCATCACAAGCTCTCACGGTCAACGAAGGATATTCGTTCACCCGGGAAGACCCGATCAGTCTCGGAATCCCGGTTACAAGACATTTCGACAATGGTAAAAAAAACCAGCAAAGCTGCCCGATGTGCCGACAAATCCCGATAGGAGTCGCAAGCATCTCGTTCTTAGGGCACACCAGATGAGACATCCTACGAGTAAAACCAACCCTCAAGTCCCCCCGAGGTGGCCCCGCAGTCCACTCGGTTTGGACCAACACTTAGAGGAGCACTGGCCCGGGGGGTTTAAAATAAAGCTGACCCTTGAGTCTACAAAACCCAAGGGAAAGGTATATGGTGGTAGGTAGGCAAATGGTAAAACCAAGGTTGGGCCTTACTGGAGGAGTTACATTCAAAGCAAACTGTCAAGGGGTTCCCATAACACCCAACCGCATAAGGAACGCAAAATCAAGGAACATAACACCGGTATGACGAAAACAAGGGCGACAAGAGTGGAACAAAACACCAGGCAAAAGGTCGAGCCTTCCACCCTTTACCAAGTATATAGATGCATTAAAGTAAATAAGAGATAATAATGATATCCCAACATTATCCATGTTCCAACATGGAACAAGCTTCAACTTCACCTGCAACTAGCAACGCTATAAGAGGGGCTGAGCAAAGCGATAACATAGCCAAACAACGGTTTGCTAGGAAAGGTGGGTTAGAGGCTTGACATGGCAATATGGGAGGCATGATATAGCAAGTTGTAGGTAGCGCGACATAGCAATAGAGCGAGCAACTAGCAAGCAAAGATAGAAGTGATTTCGAGGGTATGGTCATCTTGCCTGCAAAGTTCTCAGAGTTGATGAAACATTGATCCTCGTTAGCATACTCAACAGGTTCCTTGATCATGTACTCGTCTCCCGCCTCTACCCAAAGCAAGAACACAAGAAAAGGACCAACAATCAATCATGGTGAAATGCACAAGCAACATGATGCAAAACATGACATGATATGCAAGACATGATATGCAATGCATATGCGTGCTTCGGAAGGGAAAGAATGAACAAGGCATCAACTTGGAAAACCAAGTGTGCCGTTGGAAAGATGAGATGATTTTGGTCGAAATCGATATAGAGATCACCGAATACGGATGCACGGTTTGCAAATGGCAAGCAAAACAAGAATGGCACAATTCTGCGATTAACAGCATGATGCCATCTAGAATGCAACAAGAAACTAAGCTACTGCACCCCAACATAATAACAAAGCATATGGCCGTGATGTACTAAAGATGCTTGAAAAAACATGAACACTGAGCTACGGCTAAATCACACAAGAGCAGGTTCAAACAAGCATGGCAAAAGTGCAAAAGATATCAGCTTCATAGACTTAGTGAAAATACTAACATGTCAAAAACAACATCAGGAAGCCATGTTTAGAGCTAGCAAACAACATGCTATAGGAACATATCATAGTAATACAAGGCATGGAATTATTCTAATAAATGCATAGATCAAAAGTCTCTTACTGAACATGAGCCAAAAAGGCACATAAGATATGATCCCACCCATGTAAACATAGCAAGTTTTATTAACAGTTTCAGACTTAGCAGAAAAACAGAGCATGGCATAAACATAATTATGAAGGCAACTTTACGAGCTCAAATCACTCACCAAAAAGCATTGCATGAAAAAACAAGCATATCTACAGCAAGATGACATGTTCATGAAGCTAACCATGGCAAGATAAAGTTCATAACATGCATGGACCACTAGCAACAACCATGGAAAAATTGATTAACATGTAAACAATCTGCCAGGAACATTTTATACCAAAAGTAGAGCAAGAACAAGACATGCTAGGGCACTCCATAATTGAAAAAAGGGGAATGGATGGATAGATCATAACCATACGTTCAAAACATCCTTAATGAAGCAACTCAAAACAAGCATGGATCTCACTGTAGCATCATGTTTACATGGCATCAAAATAACAGCAGGCACAAGACTTAGCAAAATCCTAAGTCTCTAAGAACATCAATATCACGAAGCCTAGTTTGCATGCTTGTGATAGTCACCAAATTGATCACAAAAATGCAAGACAAGCACCTCTGTAATGATGGCATGACATAGTTCAAAAGACATGTAGAGCTCATGCCCATATGAAGCACACATCAAATGTGACAAAAAAGACAAAACATCATAATATGATAAGTAGCAGCAGTAAACATTTTATAGCACTCTTGCATCAATGATTAGGGCATCAATATGAACTCAAACAAGCATGCCACAATAGAATGAAATGAAGAGCATCTCACAATGAACATTTTGATATATCATGCGTATGAAACGGAGCTACGGTCACGAAGATATGGCATGATGAACAGGGGCATAAAACCTCACAGATCTGGGACTTGGAGGAAAACTAAGTCAACCTCGGTTGCACGGAAAACGACGCGGCGGCGGATCTGGCCGGAGTTTGCCAGAGATATAGCGGGGAGGCGGCCGGAGTTGGGGGGATCGCCAGATCTGGCCCGGGAGGAGGAGGATCCCGACGGCGGCGAGGCGCGGGAGGCGTCCGACGTCGGTGGCGCGGTGCGGTGGAGCCTCGATGGAGGGCGGCGGGGCACCGGACGGCGGGCTCACCGGAGCTTGGGCGGGGCGGCGAAGGAGCAGCACGGTGGCCGGAGAAGTCGGGAAGGCAGTGCGCGAAGGAGAGCTCGAATGCGGGGCGCGCGTTGGCGGCGATGGGCTGGGCGGGCCCGATTCGGGCTCGCCGGACCGCGGCGGCGGGTGGCGGCGAAGATTCCACATGCCGCGCCCCTGTTTTCTGCGGGCATCGACGGTGGACGTGTCCGGCACCGGCGGACACGTTCGGCGGCGGAGAGGGTTGGATCTAGGGTTTATCTGCGCGCAAAATCGGGGAGGGGCACCTATTTATAGCTAGAAGGAGGTAGGAATGTCCAAATGGAGTGTAGTTTTCGCCCACACGATCGTGATCCGACGACGGAGGACATGGAGATGGTTTAGATGGGTTAATGGACCGTTTTGGAGGGGTGTTGGGCTGCAACACACAAGAGGCCTTCGCGGTTACCGATTAACCGTTGGAGTGTCAAACGGACTCCAAATGGGACGAAATTTGACAGGCGGTCTACCGGTGGTGTACCAAGGCCACCTGGCAAATTTTGGTCCATTCCAAGAACGTTTAACACCTGCTCATGAAAAGAGACAAAAGGGGTATGCCGGTGCACGTAGGAGTGTCGGATTGCAAAACAGACAACGGGGAAAATGCTCGGATGCATGAGACAAACACGTATGCAAATGAGATGCACATGATGACATGATATGAAATGCATGACATGAACAAAATGCAAAACAAAGACAAAAACCCAACCACAAAGGGAATCTCATAACTTACAGCCGAAAATGGCAAGAGTCGGAGTTACAATTATGGCAAGTTACATCTGGGGTGTTACAACACTCCACCACTACGAAAGGATCTCGTCCCGAGATCTAGGACTGAAAGAACTCCGGATATTCGTAATGGAGGTGGTCCTAGCGTTCCCAGGTGGCTTCTCGGTCAGAATGTTGTGACCACTTCACTTTCATTAATTTGATTGACTTGTTGCGAGTCTTGCGCTCGGTTTCTTCAAGAATAGCAACGGGATGCTCATGATAAGACAGGTCTTCTTGGAGGTCAATCTCTTCGAAGTTGATGGTGCGCTCAGGAGTCCTGAAGCACTTGTGAAGCTGTGACACATGAAACACGTCATGCACATTTGTGAAGTTGGACGGAAGCTCAAGTTGATAGGCGAGATCGCCTCTTTTGCCAATGATCTTGAAAGGACCCACGTATCTAGGGGCAAGATTCCCTTTGATACCGAAGCAATGTGTACCTTTCATTGGAGAGACGCGGAGGTAGACGTGGTCTCCGATCTCGAAAGCCAAGTCACGGTGCTTGCTGTCATAGTAACTCTTTTGGCGCGATTGCGCGGCTTTGAGATTTTCACGGATGACTTTGCACATTTCTTCAGCTTGTGTGATTAAGTCATTGCCAAGAATTTGTCATTCACCAGTCTCTGACCAATTGAGAGGAGTACGATACTTTCTTCCATAGAGAATCTCAAATGGGGCCTTGCTCGAACTCGCTTGGAAACTGTTGTTGTAGGAGAAATCGTCATATGGAAGACAATCTTCCCACTTCATACCGAAGGAAATGACACAAGCCCTGAGCATATCTTCAAGGATTTGATTGACTCGCTCGACATGGCCACTAGTTTGAGGATGTAAGGGTGTGCTGAACTGTATGTTGGTGCCCATGGCCTTCTGGAAGGAGTCCCAGAACTTTGAAGTGAAGATGCTACCATGATCTGAAGATATTAATTGCGGAATGTCGTGCAAAGAGACAATCCTGGAGGTTTATAGCTCTGCCAACTGAACTGATGTGATAGATTCTTTAATTGGAAGGAAATGAGCCACTTTAGTAAGCTTGCCGATGACAACAAAGATAGCATCATTTCCACACTTGGACTTGGGAAATCCAGTCATGAAGTCCATCTCAATATGGTCAAATTTCCATTCTGGAATAGCAAGAGGTTGGAGGAGACCAGCTAGTCGTTGGTGTTCTGCTTTCACTCTTCTGCAGACATCACATTCATTTACGAATTGAGCAATTTCTCGCTTCATTCAAGTCCACCAATACGACTGCTTGAGGTCATGGTACATCTTTGTACTTCCAGGATGAATGGATAGAAGGGAATTGTGTGCCTCGTTCATAATGACTTTCCTTAGATCACCTTTAGGAACCACAATTCGACCCTCGAAGAATAGAGTGTCTTTGTCATCAATGCGATAGCACTTGTACTTGGGTTGGCTCTTGGCAATCCCATGTTTCACCTTATTCACCATGGAATCCAGGAGTTGTGCCTCACGAATTTGATCTTCCAAAGTAGGAGAGACTTGGAGGTTGGCAAGAAAGCTTTGAGGAACAACTTGGAGATTTGGTTTGCGGAAAGCTTCACAAAGCTGCAATTGGAAGGGCTTGAGAATTAGGCTGTTGTAGTAAGCCTTCCTGCTCAAAGCATCTACAATTACATTGGCCTTGCCTAGAGTATATTCGATACTCGTATTGTATTCTTGAATCATTTCAACCCAACGAGTCTGCCTGAGGTTGAGGTTGGGTTGAGTGAAGATGTACTTGAGGCTCTTATGATCCGTGAAGATGTCCAATTTCCTTCCCAACAAGAGATGTCTCCACGTTAATAATGCATGGACAACTGCCGCCAACTCAAGATCATGAGTGGGGTAGTTCCTTTCGTTGGGCTTCAACTGACGAGAGGTATAAGCCACAACTTTCTTCTCTTGCATTAACACAACATCGAGACCTTGCAGGGAGGCATCGCATAACACTTCAAAAGGCTTGGATTCATCAGGAGGAGTCAAGACTGGAGCTGTGACCAGCTTATCTTTTAGGGTGCTGAAAGCAACGTCACATTCAGGCGTCTAGACATACTTGACATGCTTCTGGAGGAGGTTGGAAAGAGGCTTTGCAATCTTAGAGAAATTCTCAATGAATCTTCGACAATAGCTTGCAAGCCCAAGAAAACTGCGAAGCTGCTTGACATTCTGAGGAGGTTCCCAATTCACAATTGCAGACACCTTCTCGGGATTAACAAAGATGCCCTTGGCGGAGATGATATGACCAAGGTAAAGAACTTCGTCAAGAGAGAACTCACACTTGGAAAACTTCGCATAGAATTAATGCTCTCTGAGTTTGTCGAGTAGCAATCTCAAATGCTTGGCATGATCCTCCTTATTCTTGGAAAAGACCAAAATATCATCGAGATACACCAGGACGAAATCATTTGTGTAAGGGTTGAAGATGAAGTTCATCATGCGAGAGAACGTTGGAGGAGCATTGACAAGGCCGAAAGACATGACATTATATTCATCAGAACCATAGCTTGTTATGAATGCTGTCTTGGGGATATCTTGTTCACGAATGCGAATCTGATGATAACCCATACGGAGGTCAAGTTTGGAGAATACTTGGGCACCTTTAAGTTTCTCGAAAAGCTCATTGATGTTGGGAAGTGGATACTTGTTCTTTATTGTCTTCTTGTTCAATGGATGGTAGCCGACGTAGAGTCGTTCCGTTCCATCCTTCTTCTTGACAAAAAGAACACCACAACCCCATGGAGATGAACTCGGTCTGATCAGACCCATACGCTCTTATTCATCGAGTTGTTTCTTCAACTCCTCTAGTCCAAGATTGTAAGGACGTTTGCAAACAGGTTCCGTGCCAGGCTCAAGATCGATAACGAATTCAACTGGCCGGTGAGGAGGCATTCCTGGAAGCTCTTCTAGAAAGACGTCTTGATATTCACAAACGACTGGAATCTGAGAGATAGCATTCAACTCACCCTTCTCATTGAGAGAAAATAGCCGAATGGTTTTGTCACGAGCGGCACAGATGATCACCTCCTCAGAAGAGTGTGTCAATTGAATTTCTCTGGCAGCACAATCAAGCAGAGCCTTGTGCTTAGAAAGCTAGTCCATGCCGAGAATTAGATCAATATCCGAGTCACCAAGAACAAGTGGAGAAGCCAGAAACTTGTTGTTTCCCATTTTGATACCGACATTCAAAACCATCATGGTTGATCTCAAACGCTTAGCCAGAGAAACAACTTCCAGAGCTCTAGGTAATGCCTTAGTGTCAAAATTGTGCTCCGATGCAAATGGGAATGACATGAAAGAATGCGATGCACCAGTATCAAATAAGACTTTAGCAGGAATGGAGTTAACTGGAAGGTTACCCATGATCACTTCTGAAGAATCCTCTGCCTGAGCTGCGTTCATCATGTTGACCTTAGCATGCTTGGGATTATGCTTAACCACTGCATTGCTGGCAGATCTCACAGGAGGAGGAGGCAGAAGGCGCCTTTGGTTGAAGCACTTGTTTGCATAGTGCCCTTTCTGCTGACACTTGTTGCAAGTAACCTCTGAGAGCGGACGGTGGTAAGGAGAACTTGACCTTGGAGTATGAGACTGAGCTTTGTTCTGATAGCCTGGGTTGGGTGGGTGGGAAGATCCATTGCCACCTTTGCTCTTCTGCTGATAAGGCTGATGAAACGGAGGAGGAGGAGGCAACTAGAACTTCTGTTGCTTAGCTGCCACTTGAGTTGAAGAAGAAGATTGAAATGCATCCCTGACTCTCTTCTTAGATGCCTCACACTTGAGCTGAGCAGCATCTTGCTTTAGTGCCATGTTGTAGAATTGATCAAACTCAGTCGGTTCAAGAAGCACAAGAGCTAATTGCAGATCTTCTCTGAGGCCACCTCTGAATTGATAAATCATGCTCTTTTCAACAGGGACGTCTTGTTTAGCGAAGTGAGCGAGTTTCTGAAACTGGATATTGTATTGATACATGGACATGCTGCCTTGCTTGAGATTGCGGAACTCCTCACGCTTGCTCTCAACAACGCTTGGTGGGATGTGATGAGCTTTGAAGTCTCGCCGGAAATCATTCCAGGTAATCACACGACTTCCTCTAGAATCTTTGTATTGTTGATACCACTCAGCAGCTTGGTCTTTGAGTTGAAACGAAGCAAACTTGACAAAGTCCTCAGGCCTGACATTGCTACACTCAAAATGTTTGCAGATATCCATGAGCCAGTCGTCGGCGTCTGTGGCCTCGACACAGTTGCTGAAGGGCTTTGGCTGGTTTGCAAGGAACTGGTTGAGGGTAGCAAGCTGAGGCTGATTGTTGCCTTGGCGTTGATTTCCTTGGTTGCCTTTCCCTTGTTTGCGCTCTTGCAAGAGTTGCAAAAGCATCTGAGTGTTGGCGTTGGTGTCTGCCATGACAGCTTGCCATGCCTCCGGAGGTGGAGGTGGTGGCGGAGGGTTCGACTGATCCCCATCATTGCGGTCTGGATTCTGACGCGTTGGAGGAGCCATGCTGAAGAGGCTGACATCCGTTAGCATCTTGAAAGACATATATTCAAGCTGAATCAATGGATCGAAATTGCAACATAAAATCTTAACATTCGAACAAGGATGAATGAATGAATTCCAAAGTAAATCATCACACGTCCATAAAGTTGAGAAGCCACTTAGATAAAGGTAGATGAATAAATCAACAAGGTATGAATATGAACAAATAATTGGTAAGGATTACCCACTCACAAACGAAATATCTGCGGGAAGAAATACTAGAGCTACATGAATTCCCACCTATAAAACTCTTGAAACTTTCTGGTTATGCAAGCAGGTGTTGGGGATACAGGGGAAGCATAATATCTCACCCAAAACTAGAAAATCCTACATCCAGCTGTATCCATCCTTCAACACATAACCAAGAAACCTTCGGAAATCATTTACCTCAACCTTCGAAAAGCATCCTCTATACGAGTTATGGCAATACATACGAACTCCCGCCCCAGTACTGGGTGGCGTCGAGGTTATCTCACCAACAACTGCATAAAAGAGATTTTCGATGTCGGCGAACTCAGGTATTCCAGAACTGCAACGATAAAATTGGGATGACAACACCTCGGATCTCAACTCCCAGGGACACTGCCACAACCCCAAAATGTCAGGAGGCACCAAGAACAATGTTCTCGTCACAAAACCATCGGAACGATTCCAAGATACCCGCGTGATCCTAAATTTTTTTAGTGAAATTTGAGGAGAGAAGAGTCAAAACTCTACGTCAGGAGGCCTCACCAGAGCGACGAAAGGACTGGGGAGTAAAAAGAATAATACTCTCTGATATATATAATCCTAAGACTCAAAACATTTTGTTCTAGACTCAACAACGTCAGCGATTCGATCAAGCAGGGGGCTCCTAAGTCGGGGAAGGCTCTGATTACCAACTTCTAACACCCACAATGCAGCTATATCTTCCACGTGTCGGGGCACGACTTAGAGGCATAGCCGCATGGTAAGCATGTCGCAAGAGGGGTAATCTTTACACATCCCATGAACTGAACAAGAAAGGGATAAAGAGTCGGCTTACAATCGCCACTTCACACAATACATAATTAATCCATACATCATTCAAAGTACAATCAAAGGTCCGACTACGGAACCAAAATAAAGAAAGACAACCCCAAATGCTAGATCCCCGATCGTCCCAACTGGGCTCCTCTACTGATCATCCGGAAAAGAAACATAGTAACGGCCCAAATCCTCGTCGAACTCCCACTTGAGTTCAGTAGCGTCCCCTGCACTGGCATCATCGGGACCTGCATCTGTTTGGAAGTAACCTTGAGTCACGTGGACTCAGCAATCTCACACCCGCGAGATCAAGACTATTTAAGCTTAAGGGTAGGAAAGGGTAGTGAGGTGGAGCTGCAGCAAAGCACTAAGCATATATGGTGGCTAACTTACGCAAAAGAGAGCGAGAAGAGAAGCAACGCATGGTCGAGAAGCTAAAAGTGATCAAGAAGTGATCTTGAAGCTACTTACGCTCAAGCATAACACACGTCCGTGTTCACTTCGCGGACTCCGCCAAAAAGGGACCATCACGGCTACACACGCTGTTGATTCATTTTAATTAAATTAAGTGTGAAGTTCTCTACAACCGGATATTAAGAAAATTCCCATCTGCCCATAACTGCAGGCACGGCTCTCGAAAGTTTGTACCCTGCAGGGGTGTGCCAACTTAGCCCATCACAAGCTCTCATGGTCAACGAAGGATATTCCTTCTCTCGGGAAGACCCAATCAGTCTCGGAATCCCGGTTACAAGACATTTCGACAATGGTAAAACAAGACCAGCAAAGCCGCCCGATGTGCCGACAAATCCTGATAGGAGTCACACGTATCTCGTTCTCAGGGCACACCGGATGAGACATCCTACGAGTAAAACCAACCCTCAAGTTGCCCCGAGGTGGCCCCGCAGTCTACTCGGTCCGGACCAACACTCAGAGGAGCACTGGCCCGCGTGGGGGGGGGGGGTTAAAATAAAGCTGACCCTTGAGTTTGCAGAACCCAAGGGAAAGGTATATGGTGGTAGGTAGGAAAATGGTAAAACTAAGGTTGGGCCTTGCTGGAGGAGTTTTATTCAAAGCAAACTGTCAAGGGGTTCCCATAACACCCAACCGTGTAAGGAACGCAAAATCAAGGAACATAACACCGGTATGACGGAAACTAGGGCGATAAGAGTGGAACAAAACACCAGGCAAAAGGCCGAGCCTTACACCCTTTACCAAGTATATAGATGCATTAAAGTAAATAATATATAACAATGATATCCCAAAAATATCCATGTTCCAACATGGAACAAGCTTCAACTTCACCTGCAACTAGCAACACTATAAGAGGGGCTGAGCAAAGCGGTAACATAGCCAAACAACGGTTTGCTAGGAAAGGTGGGTTAGAGGCTTGACATGGAAATATGGGAGGCATGATATAGCAAGTGGTAGGTAGCGCGACATAGCAATAGAGCAAGCAACTAGCAAGCAAAGATAGAAGTGATTTCGAGGGTATGGTCATCTTGCCTGCAAAGTTCTCAGAGTTGACGAAAGCTTGATCTCGTTAGTGTACTCAACAGGTTCCTCGATCACGTACTCGTCTCCCGGCTCTACCCAAAGCAAGAACACAAGCAAAGGACCAACAATCAATCACGGTGCAATGCACAAGCAACATGATGCAAAACATGGCATGATATGCAAGACATGATATGCAATGCATATGCGTGGTTCGGAAGGGAAAGAATGAACAAGGCATCAACTTGGCAAACCAAGTGTGTCGCTGGAAAGATGAGATGATTTCGGTCGAAATCGATATAGAGATCACCGAAAACGGATGCACGGTTTGCAAATGGCAAGCAAAACAAGAATGGCACAATTCTGCGATTAACAACACCATGCCATCTAGAATGCAACAAGAAACTAAGCTACTGCACCCCAACATAACAAACCATGCTACAGGAACACTGAGGTACGGCTAAATCATAGAAGAGCAGGTTCAAACAAGCATGGAAAAAGTGCAAAAGATATCAGCTTCACAGACTTATGAAAATACTAACATGTCAAAAACAACATCAGGAAGCCCTGTTTAGAGCTAGCAAACATCATGCTACAGGAACATATCATAGCAATACAAGGAATGGAATGATTCTACTAAATGCATAGATCAAAAGTCTATTGCTGAACATGAGCCAGAAAGGCACAGAAGATATGATCGCACCCATGTAAACATAGCAAGTTTTATTAGCAGTTTCAGATTTAGCAGAAAAACAGAGGATTGCATAAACAGAATTATGAAGGCAACTTTGCGAGCTCAAATAACTCACCACAAAGCATTGCATGACAAAAAAAGCATACCTAAAGCAAGATGACATATTCATGAAGCTAACCATGGCAAGAGAAAGTTCATAGCATGCATGGACCACTAGCAACAACCATGGCAAAATTGATTAACATGTAAACAATCTGCCAGGAACATTTTATAGCAAAAGTAGAGCAAGAACAACACATGCTAGGGCACTCCATAATTGCAAACATGGGCATGGATGGATAGACCATAACCATATGTTCAAAACATCCTTACTGAAGCAACTCAAAACAAGCATGGATCTCACTGTAGCATCATGATTACATGACATCAAAATAACAGCAGACACAAGACTTAGCAGAATCCTAAGCCTCTGAGAACAACAATATCACGAAGCCTAGTTTTCATGCTTGTGCTAGTCACCACATTGATCACAAAAATTCAAGACAAGCACCTCTGTAAAGATGGCATGACATAGTTCAAAAGACATGTAGAGCTCATGCCCATATGAAGCACACATCAAATGTGACAAAAAAAGGCAAAACATCATAATCTGATAAGTAGCAGCAGTAAACATTTTATAGCACTCTTGCATCAATGATTAGGGCATCAAGATGAACTCAAACAAGCATGCCACAATGGAGTGAAATGAAGAGCATCTCACAATGAACATTTTGATATATCATGCGCATGAAACGGAGGTACGGTCACGAAGATATGTCATGATGAACAGGGGCATAAAACCTCACAGATCTAGGACTTAGAGGAAAAACGAAGTCAATCCCGGTTGCTCGGAAAACGACGCAGCGGATCTGGACGGAGTTCGCCGAAGATGGAGCGGGGAGGCGGCCGGAGTTGGGGGGATCGCCGGATCTGGCATGGGAGGAGGAGGATCCCGACGGCGGTGAGGCGCGGGAGGCGTCCGGCGTCGGCCGCGCGGTGTGGTGGAGCCCCGATGGAGGGCGGCAGGGCATCGGACGTCGGGCTCGCTGGAGCTCGGGTGGCGCGGCGAAGGAGCAGCGCGACGGCCGGAGCAGTCGGGAAGGCGGCGCGGTGAAGGACAGCTCGGGCGCGGGGCGCTAGGGGGCGCGGCGACGGCGATGGGCCGAGCGGGCCCGATCCGAGCTCGCCGGGCCGCGGCGGTGGGTGGCAGCGGAGATGCCATGTGTCACGCCCCTGTTGGCTGCGAGCGTCGGCGGTGGACGTGTCCGGCACCGGCGGACACGTCCGGAGGCTGATAGGGTTGGATCTAGGGTTTATCTGCGCGAAAAATCGGGCAGGGGCACCTATTTATAGCTAGAAGGAGGTAGGAGTGTTGAAATGGAGTTTAGTTTTCGCCCACACGACCGTGATCCAACGACGGAGGACATGGAGATGGTTTAGATGGGTTAATGGGCCGTTTTGGAGGGGTGTTGGGCTGCAACACACAAGAGGCCTTCGCGGTTACCCGGTTAACCGTTGGAGTATCAAACGAACTCCAAATGGGACGAAATTTGACGGGCGGTCTACCGGTGGTGTAACAAGGCCACTTCGCAAATATCGGTCCATTCCGAGAATGTTTAACACCCGCTCACGAAAAGAGACAAAAGGGGTACGCCGATGCACGTAGGAGTGTCGGATTGGAAAACGGACAACGGGGGAAAAGCTCGAATGCATGAGACGAACACATATGCAAATGAGATGCACATGATGACATGATATGAAATGCATGACATGAGAAAAATGCAAAACAAAGACAAAAACGCAACCACGAAGGGAATATCATAACTTAAAGCCGAAAATGGCAAGAGACGGACTTACAATTATGGCAAGTTACATCCGGGGTGTTACAGTACTCCTCTCCGTGTGGGCATCGACTGATGCGTCTTCCCTGGCTCCGCGTCGTCCCCTTCCTAGGCCTCGCTATCGTCCACCGCCCTGGTGCTCTCGGCGCGCCGTGGTCAATGAACGACATCCATCGGACGTGGACTTTACGTGGAGAGGCTGATAGTTGGGTCCACGGCCGCAAACAAGGAAATGCCTCCTTATTACACGCAAAAATAATGATTCCTACACCTGACATCTGGGACCCACCGGAAGGGCCTCTGTACTTCGCAAAAAAAATGTCCCCCCACTGACAGGTCGAACCCACCAGCTATATCTTCGCACGCAAGGAAGTGCCTCCTTATTACAAAAAAATGAATACTCCCCCGGCTAGCTAGGACCCAACTTTGTTGGGGATATAGCTACTAGGTATGACCTGCCCAGGAGGGGCCGGGTCAACCCCAATGGCGGGTTACAAAAGAAGCCCAGTAATATTCAGGGTGATAGTTTATTAAGACTTGTAGAAGTCCTAAGACCAGAGGCGGCTTAAGGCCCAATATTGTAAACCGTCGTATGTAAAGAAAGACTTGTAAAGAAAGGCATATAAAAGAAGTCACCGAGCCGGACACGTTTTATGAGCCGGTCGGGACTCTATAGGTCGCCAGGCGTCAACCCGTGTATATAAGGCGATGACCCGGCGGTGGCTCAGGACAAGTAAAACAAGAGATCGATAGCCAAGCTAGCGGATTCGCTCCTTGGTCATCGAAACCTCGCAATACAACATCAACTGGACTAGGCCCTACCTTCACCATAAGGGGTTGAACCAGTATAAACTTCTCATGTCATTTGTCCCAATTAACCCCTTTAAGCTTCCTAGTTGCGATGGCCCTACGACTAAGTCCTTTCGCTAGGACATCTGCCGTGACAATTCCATGACAGTTGGCGCCCACCAGTGCACGGTCGATTTGAGTTCTTAAAGGGCAACTTCGAAGGGCTCAAGGGATACGCTATGGGCCGGATGACCAAGAGTCGTCGCGGCAAGCTCTACATCAACGACGAAGGTTGGGGCCCCGAGGCCGGCTCAATTGAGTACGGGTACCGGGTCCCCTTCGGCAGAATCCATGTCTTCATTGGCCGGATAGACGAGTCAGGCCCTGAGCCGGACGTCTGCACCAACCTTAGAGAGACGGCTCAGCGTGCGAGATCCGCCCGGGCTCAACCTGCCGTGAGGCATGCCTTCGTGGGTTGCATCCATGGAGGTGAATTCTCTGAAGGATCAGTGGATGGCGGTGAGATGGCCATCTGTTCCGACGGTGAGTCATCCTCAAGCGAGACAGATTCTTTGTATCAGCTACAAGATGGCGTGCTTGGGGCTGTTCCGATGGCAGCAGTATTCCGGACCTCTCTAATCCACTGAATCGAGCCGGAGTTTTCATGGCTGGCACTCAACCCGGGCAGTACTCTACGGCTGCGGCAGCAGCCGGGTCAGGAGACCCCGTGCGCACCCCGGCTCAGCTGCTAATGGACCTCATGGATAAGTTGACGGCTCTATTGACTGTTGTAGTGGAGCCGGCGGATAAGGCTCAGCATGACGCAGAGGTGGCACGGCGACGCGAAGAGATGTCGCAGGCCAAGGAAAATCTGGCAGCAGAAGAGGTCAGGATGGCCGTGGAGCGGGCAGCTTTGGATGCTCGTTCTCAGCAGCTTCAAGCGGAGACTTTCCGGCTCTCGATGGATCTGAACGCGTCAAACGAGGTGATGAGGAGCAGGCACCAGAAAACTCAGTCACGTCTGCCTCTGACTTACTATCCTGGGAATCTCTTCCACACCCGGGGCGGGTCCAAGTAACCCGCCGGAGGCAAACCGGATCACAACACCCGGGGCTGGGGCGCCGGTTCAACCGCGGGCCATGGAGCCACCCCGTATGAATACTGCTCCGCCTCATTACACACCAATACCACCGGGTCACTTTTCAAACCCTTTGGAGAATCTCATCGCTGCGTCAGCTCGTTTGGCGGCTCTCCCGATGGAAGGCGACTCTCCAACAGCAATTGAAACACGAAGGGTGAGAGAACTTCTTCAGACGGCTCTGGCGCAGCAGGATGCTCTTACAATTGAGACAGAATCCATTCAACCCCTCGCCCAAGCTGGAGCCCGAGCTATAGCAGGCATATGGACTCAACCGCTATGTCAAGCAATGCTCAAGGCCGTAACCAACCGCGCAGGCATGAGCCGGCGCAGGGTGGAGCCCTTAACTTGGCGGATCAGGAGAGAATCCGTCAAGAGGCCGAGCGGGCGGTTCAACTGGCAGCTGAGCAGGCGGCTCATCAGGCTATTCCGGTTTATTCGGCAACCTCTGTTGAGGCAGGAGTGGCCACAAGAACAAGAGGTGTCCCTTTCCTGGTGCCGGCTCTACGTAATGAGCACTTGCCAAAGGACTTCAAAGGGCCTCGTAAGGTGCCCAATTACACGGCCGACTTGCAGCCTAGGGCATGGATTGAAAGTTATGAGATGGCGATGGAGCTATTGGAGGTCAGTATTTCACTATGATGTTGGATGGAACATCTCGCACTTGGTTGAAAGGGTTGCCACCCAATTCCATCGGCTCATGGGCGGAGTTAAAAGCCCAGTTCATTCAGAACTTCAAGGACACGTGTAAACAACCTATGTCAATCGTGGACCTGACTAATTGAAAGCAAGAGGAAGGTGAGTCCACGACCCATTGGGTGCACCGAGTCAAGGAGATAATACATTCATCTGATAAGATGGATGCCGGCTCTACATTCTTAATGTTGGAGAAAAATTGCCATTTTGAACCTCTAAAACAGAAGCTGGGGCGGCTCAAGCGTGATTGTCATGACATGGGCCAGTTGATGGCGGCTCTGGTCAAATATGCTGATTCTTACAATACCAAGGATCCCGCATCAGATGAAGAGAAGAGAGGGAAGGGGAAGAAGAACGACAACGGCAAGGGTCATCAGCATAGCCCGGCGAATCAAGGAGGTAATAAACGTAAGGCTGACGAGGTTTTGGCTAACACCAATGCACAGGGCAACAACCAACGGTGCAAGGGTAGGCCACCCCCTCAATCAGGTGGGTCAGGTCCCACCCTCGAGCAACTACTGAATGAACCTTGTCCAAGACACGACACCTGGGAGAAGCCAGCTACCCATCTATGGAAGGACTGTACGATCATGAAGGCATTTAAAAATTCCAACATGTTTGATGGTAGCCACAGACCTCGCGGCGGTTCAGGCGGAGGTGGCTTTCATGGCCCGAGCACCGTTTTAGGCGGAGGCGGTTTTCACGATCAGGGCCATCCATGTAACCAGGGTGGCTATAATCAGCAACCCGGCCAAAGTAATCAGCAGCAACAATTCGGGTATCAGAGTAACCCAAAACAGTTGAATAGTGGGCAGTACCACGTATTTACCACTAGTTTATGCAAGAGGGACCAGAAGCTTCATAAGAGGGCTGTCAATGCCGTTGAGCCGGCGATTCCACGTTATTTGAGGTGGTCAGAACAGCCTATTGTGTGGAGTAGGGAAGATCACCCTCCCCGGGTTGATAATCCAGGTCACTTGGCCTTGGTGGTGGCACCTCAGGTTGGTCGATATAAGTTCACTAAGGTGCTCATGGACGGAGGTAGTAGCATCAACATCCTCTATTATGAGACGTTTCGTCGGATGGGGTTGACTGATAAGAGTCTTAAACAATCCAACACTGTTCTCATGGTGTTGTCCCTGGTAAGTCCGCATACCCAGTTGGTAAGATTGAACTGGAAGTAGCCTTTGGGGATGAATATGATTCCAGGGCTGAGAAGTTAACTTTTGAGGTGGTTAAGATCAAAAGCCCATATCATGCTCTGTTTGGACGGCCGGCTTACGCCAAGTTCATGGCTCGGCCATGTTATGTGTATCTGCAGCTCAAGATGTCGGGTTATAAAGGCACCATCATAGTACATGGAAGCCGGAAAATAGCCCTGGAATGTGAAGAAGGTGATGCTGCTTATGCTGAGTCTGTTTGTGCGACAGAGGAGTTAAAGTTTTATAAAGATAATGTTGACCCGGCAGACATGACGTCTTTGAAGAAGACAACTACGGAGCATGAACCGGTGTTGAAATTCAAGTCAGCTGATGACACCAAGATGGTTGATTTTGTGCCTGGCGACTCATCCAAATAGTTCATCATCAGTGCCAACTTGGATCCAAAATAGGAAAGAGCGCTCATCGAGTTCATCCGTGAGAACCAGGACATCTTTGCATGGAAACCTTCTGACATGCCGGGTGTCCCGAGAGAACTCGCTGAGCACACTCTTAATATTGATCCGAAGTTTAAGCCGGCCAGGCAGTTTCTTCGATGGTTTAACGCGGAAAGGCGCAAGGCCATTGGAGAAGAGGTGGCCCGGCTCTTGGTGGTCGGGTTCATTGTTGAAGTTTTTCACCCAGAGTGGTTGGCTAACCCGGTGCTTGTGCTCAAGAAGAATGGCACCTGGCGTATGTGTGTGGATTACACCGATTTGAACAAGGCTTGTCCGGCTGACCCTTTTGCTCTCCCGTGTATTGATCATATCATTGATGCTACAGTGGGTTGCGAGCGTTTGAGTTTTTTGGATGCATATTCCGGTTATCATCAGATCAAGATGGCAGTTAAAGACCAGGAGAAAACGGCTTTCATCACTCCGTTTGGAGCCTTCTGCTATGTATCTATGCCTTTTGGACTGAAAAGTGCCCAGGCGACTTATCAACGATGTGTACAGAATTGTCTTCATAGTCAGATTGGGCATAACGTTCATGCTTATGTGGATGACATAGTGGTGAAATCCAGAGAGAAGGAAACCTTGGTAACTGATTTGATGGAGACCTTTGATAACCTCCGGGTCTACAAGATGATGCTTAACCCGACCAAATGTGTTTTTGGAGTCCCAGCTGGCAAACTTTTGGGTTTTTTGGTGTCTAACAGAGGTATTGAGGCTAATCCGGAGAAAATTAAGGCAATTACATCTCTGGCCAAGCCGGTGTGCATCAATGACGTTCAGCGTTTGGCAGGTCGCGTCGCTGCCTTAAGACGGTTCATAAGCCTGTTAGGGGAGAAGGCGATGCATTTGTATCAGATGATGAAAAAGGCGGATGACTTTGTCTGGAGTGATGCTGCTAACTCTGTTTTTGAGGATCTAAAGAAACAGCTTGTTGAGTCACCGGTTCTTGCTGCTCCAGTTGAGAAAGAGTCGTTGTTGTTATATGTAGCTGCTAACTCATGTGCTGTCAGTGTGGACATTGTTGTGGAGCGCAAGGAGGCTGGCAAGGAACATCCGGTCCAGCGGCTGGTTTACTACGTCAGTGAGGTGCTCATTGAATCTAAACAAAGATATCCACATTGGAAGAAGCTTATTTATTTGGTGTTCATGGCAAGCTGGAAGCTCAAACATTACTTTCAGGGTTACCCAATCACTGTGGTTAGCTCTGCTCCTCTAGGAGACATCATTCAAAATAGAGAAGCCACAGGACGAGTCGCCAAGTGGGCTATTGAACTTGGGTCTCACGGTTTGAAGTATATGCCACGTACTGCAATCAAATCTCAAGCGCTGGTTGACTTCATTAATGACTGGACGGAGTTGCATATGCCAAAGGAGAAACCAGATAACACATATTGGACGATTCATTTTGATGGGTCCAGACAGTTGGAAGGCTCGGGGGCTGGAGTTGTTTTAACTTCTCCTCGAGGGGACAAGTTTTGTTATGTGTTGCGATTGATGTTTCCTTGTACTAACAACACAGCAGAATATGAAGCGTTGCTCCATGGTCTTCGAATGGCTAAAGAAATGAGTCTGAGCCAAGTCTGGTGCCTTGGCGATTCATATTTGGTGGCTCAACAGGTGTCAGGCAATTGGGATTCCAAGGATCCTCTCATGGCGGCTTATCGCCGCAAGGTTGACGCTGTTGCGGGGCATTTTAAGGGTTATCAAGTGGAACACATTGACCGCAGAAAAAACCAAGCGGCCGATGCCTTAAGCCAGTTGGGATCTCAGCGTAACACTACAAAAAAATACACTTCCGTGATGATACGTGTTTGTCACGGTAGGTCGCTTTTTTGTCATGCATGTACATCCATGACAAATTTATGACAGAATCAAGATAGTCATACCTGTGCTGTCGTAGAAGTGTTCCATGACATTACCAAAATTATTATCACGGAACTGTCCACTCCCATGACGATAAATCGCGCGTCATAGAAGTGCTTTCGACAAGGGTGACTGACACGTGGCATCCACCGTAATGGAACGTCGTTAAGCTATCGGGTCGGGTTTTGGATCCGATAACCCATTAACAGCCCCGACCAATGGGGATTTTCCACGTGTAAAATCGTCATTTGCTAGAGGAAACACGTGTCGGTTAATCATCGGGACAGATGTCATCCACTCACTGGATACATTGACACGTGGCACGACCCAACAAGTTTAAATGGGCTAGCCCAACTAAAGGACCACAAGATTTTGCGGACCATAATGGGCCGGCCCAGCTAAAGGCCCACGAGATTTTGCGGACCATAATGGGCTGGCCTTGCTAAAGGCCCACAAGATTTCGCGGGCCATAATGGGCCGGCCCAGGTAAAGGCCCACAAGATTTTTGTGTGCCATAATAGGCCGGCCCAGGTAAAGGCCCACAAAATTCTTGCAGATCAGAATGGGTTGGCCCAGCTAAAGGCCCATGAGATTTCACCGACATTAATGGGCCGGTGTCGGTGTCAAAACCGGCGAATCTCGGGTAGGGGGTTCCGAAGTATGCGTCTAGGCCGGATCGTAACAGGAGGCAGGGGACACGAAGTTTGACCCAGGTTCGGGCCCTCTTGATGGAGGTAAAACCCTACGTCCTGCTTGATTAATATTGATGATATGAGTAGTACAAGAGTAGATCTACCATGAGATCAGAGAGGCTAAACCCTAGAAGCTAGCCTATGGTATGATTGTTGTTCTACATACTAAAACCCTTCGGTTTATATAGACACCGCAGAGGGTTAGGGTTACACAAGGTCGGTTACCAAGGAGGAGATATCCCTATCCGTATTGCCTAGCTTGCCTTCCACGCCAAGTAGAGTCCCATCCGGACACGAGACGAAGTCTTCAATCTTGTATCTTCATAGTCTAACAGTCCGGCCAATGGAGATAGTCCGGCTATCCAGAGACCCCTAATCCAGGACTCCCTTAGTAGGCCATGAACCAGGCTTCAATGACGATGAGTCCGGCGCGCAGTATTGTCTTCGGCATTGCAAGGCGGGTTCCTTCTCCGAATACATCACAGAAGAATTTGAATGCAAGGATAGTGTCCGACCCTGCAAAATAAGTTCCATATTCCACCGTAGAGAGAATAATATTTTCGCAGATCTAATTTGCTGGCTTGTTTTGGCAGCATGACGTTATGTCATGGCCCGGTGATTATTCGAACCGTTTCTTTTAACCAGCCCCGCACATAACACGAGGCGGTTTTTCGACACGTCTTGTCAAAGCAGAGATCGTGTCCCCTTATTACGGGATTCTCATCAATACGGGCATGGGTAACCCAACCGCGCCATCAATTGCGGCGCTTGGGGGATAAGCGAGTTTTACCAGGCAAGTGGGGACGCTTAGTTTTGTCCGCTCATATAAAGGGATAAGGATTCACCTTTCTATCCACGCCTTCTTCCTCCTTCGCTCATCCGTTTTCGCACACTCGAGCTCAAGCGGCCAAGTCCACACTTCCACCTCAACCTTCTCCAACCATGTCCAGAGCGGAAGGCAAGTGGATGGTCTCTTCCGTCACGGAGGGAGAAATCAAGAAACTGAGGAGAGCCGGATACCTGCCCGACGACATCGCGCACTGGCTCCCAGATGAGGGGCAGCTCATCCCCACCCCCAGGCCCCATGAGAGGGTAGTATTCCTCACCCATTTCCTCCATGGACTGGGATTCCCTCTCCATCCCTTGGCCTGGGGGCTCATGTTTTATTAGGACCTGGATTTCCACGATCTGGCCTCAAACTTCATCCTCAACATCTCGGCATTTATCATCGTGTGCGAGGCCTTCCTCCGCATCAGGCCCCACTTCGGCTTATCGCTGAAGACCTTCAACGTCAAGCCGAAGGTGGTGGGCGGCCGCCAGGCGGAGTGCGGAGGCGCCATAGTGGGCAAGATGCCCAACGTAACATGGCTCGAGGGCTCCTTTGTGGAAACCATAAAGGGGTGGCAATTGGGGTGGTTCTATATCACCGAGCCGCGCGACCCTGCATGGGCAGCGGCCCCCGAGTTCTGATCTGGCATCCCCACGCGGCTCACCTCCTGGAAAGAGAAGGGCCTGTCCTGGGGTAATTCGAAAGAGCTGACCGGACTCCAAACATGTATTCAAAACATGCTGGACAAGAAGCTCAAGCTTGTCAACATAGTCCAAGTTATGCTCATCCGTCGGATACTCCCGTGCCAACAACAGGAGTTCAACTTGTGGGAATTCAATCCGGCGCAGCACCGAACTCTGGACAGGCTCTTTGACACGACTCATGAAGACGCCTGGAGGGTGCTGTTCAAAAGCGCCGAGGTCCCCCCCTATTACTGAGGATCGCGGATTCAGCGCGAAGCGCCAAGCCAGTGCGGTAAGCTGCTTTACCTTTCACAGGATACTTATTTTTTATATAGATGGACTCTATGCGGGATCTAAACTCCCGTACCTTTGATAGGACTGGCAGAAGATGGCCGGACAGATCGACTGTCCGGCACCTTTGCCCGAAGGCCCCGCAGACGCTCTTCTGGCGAAGATGGTGACTCCGGCCCCTTATAAGGTGCCGGAGAAGACCAAGAAGGCCAAGGGAACCCGAAAGAGTTCCCGATGCTAGGCATCGTCGGACTCACCGTTCGATGACTCTGTGGCGCACTCTTCCCCCGAAGACGAGGAAGAAGAAGAAGAAGATGCTCCCCCACCGACTGGGGGAGACAAGAAAAGGAAGGCCGCCCCTACTGGGGAGGCCGGGGGTCCAAGAAGGGAAGGACTCTTCTTCCGGACAGTTCCACCGCCGCCGACGAAGGCGAAGACGAGTGGTTGCCCAGGGTCAAGCCCCCGGGGAGATCATAAGTATTCGGATACCAGAGTAACTCATAGGATTCCTTTGTCGCACTGCTTTCCCCAATCGCCGAACATGATTATGCAGGCCGCCACGAGCCAATATCGAGGTATCATCAGACGGCTCCCTGGGCCCATCAGACATTGATAGTGATCTGGTCCCGACCGCCACCTCCCCCCATCCTGCTGACGACGCCGAGGTGTTGTCTCAAGAGGCACCGGATCGAGGGCAGACAGTCCCGGAGGTGCCCCAAGGTAACCTTCCGGACTCCGGGAGTCGGGGGACGGGGCCCCCGAGAGCTCCGAGTTCGGCCCTCAGCCGAACACCGTGCCAGACCCTCCAGCGGTTCCGGGCTCGGGTAGGCAGCCTCCTTCTAAGAGGGGCAAGACGCCTGTGCCGGTGACCTCTCTCCATCCAGAGGCACCGGAAAATCTGCTGGAAGCGCTTCGCAACGCTTCCATCGACGAGGAGCACCGCACTATCATGAGTGCGGTGATCCAGAAGGTTTAGTCTGCCAAGAGCGGATTCACTGAAGCCTGTGCCAGCCTTCTAACAGGCTTCGAGGTAAGTGTTTTAAAATGTAGTAGAAATATTACCGCATAGACAGTAGCCCCTGATGCTTTGTTCGGTGTTCAGAAAGAAAAGCCGAATAGAGGATCAAATAATATCGCAGGAGTCTAATATAAGTATGTCAATATGCATATGCAGGCTTCGCTGCTGGCGTCTGCCGCACTGACTGCAGAGGTCGCCGTACTGAAGCAGGCCCTCGAGGGGTCCCGAAAAGAGCTCGGCCTTACTAAGAGGCAGCTCGAGGGGAACAAGGGTAAGTAATACCCTGTCTATAGATATGTATATATAAAAAAGGACGTGATTGCCAAATGATAAGATCATTGTATGTTTGTTAGGGGCCACGACCGAGGTGGTGACCCTGAAGCAAGCACTAACCCAGGCCGAAGATAAAGCGGCCCAGGAGCGCACCGAGCGAGACAAGCACGAGGCTCGGGTGGGCAAGGTGCAGCAAGAGCTCCAGGCTCTCGTGATGAAGCACGAGGTGTTGGAGCTTGACTCCAAGACGTGGGAGTCTGAGCTTGCCGCGGCCCTCGAGAGCGCAAAAAGTGCCAAGGCCGAACCCAAAAGGCCCTCCAAGAGATCAACACGATGAAGAAGATAGCGGCGGGTAAGGCTTTCTATATGCAAAGCAAGCATGTAAAAGTAAATTACCGATTACTTACCCGGATCCGGAGCTCTTCAGGAGCATTCGCAGATTTGCCCCGCAGTGTGTCCGATGCTGCACAATTTTATCAGGACGAGGACAGAAGCTCGACAAAGAAGCTGTTCTGGTCTCAGTATGCTGAGGCCGAACATCCGGTGCCGATGAGCGACCAGCTGAAGCAGATGGTCGAGCTACATAAGGCGGCCGATCAGGCCATGAAGGGCTTTATAGTCCGGCTGTGGCCTGGTGACGCCCTTCCGAACAACTTCTTCGGCTTGGCGAGGCGGCTTGTGGATGCCTGCTCGCGGCTGGAGGTCATCAAGCGATCTGTCTGCATTGAAGGTGCACGTCGGGCTTTCGCCTGTGTGAAATTGCAGTGGGTCAAGCTAGACGCCGTGAAGCTGATCAAGGAGGGGCCGCCAGAGGGCAAGGAGCACTGCCACCCCGAGATGTACTACAAGGGTGTTCTGTCGGGTGCCCGTCTCATCGCGGATGAGTGCTCAAAAGATGTAATATTTGAGTAAACTCGCTCGTTTTATCCCGTATTTATGAAAACATGTTTCATATGCGCTATGCAACGCTTGTTTGAATTTAAAATATTACCTTCTGTTTGGCTGTTTATCCAATCTGAGAGATGGCTAGTCCTCGGCTTCTGCCCCCATGCCACGAGTGCTGGGGTGTTCGGGATAATCCTGAGCACTCTTGTTCCCATATTTGGGTCCTTCAAGGGAGGTGCTCAACACAACGAACAAGGCAACCGGACTAATAATGCTTTATCACTCTCACTTAGCCATAGAATTCTATAATTTTAAATTTCGGCGAAGCCCCTAGTGTTCGGAAGGCCAAATTCGGGGCGCGATACACGCCTGTAAGCCGGACAGGACCGGCCCCTCGCCCTAAGCGGCATAAGTCTTTAGGGACTCGAAAAACCTCGCCGAACAGCGACAAGTCTCTCGCCTTATCATGACAGTCAGTTTTAGCTTTCTCTACTGAGGTGCTCAGCCCGGCAGAACCGGGGCACAATCGCAGTAGTTTTCCTAGCGCTACCTTAGTCGATAGAGCGGAACGTAAGGTACCAAAACATAGGAGCCGGGCAAACCCAACATTTGACCAAAGACATGATTCGGAGCTGATGCATATAATGCTATAAGTTCGGGGTGCCGCACTTGTGAAAGTGTTTGGACTTTTCACACCGCATTGTGGGGTATGTAAGCCCCTGGTGTATTGGCCGTACCAGAGTGTACGGTTGCAAGGCGTCATTAATGAACACACACATATATATATAACAAGAATGCAATAATAGTCGTAATGTCATGCATTGTTTATTAAAAAATTGCGTTAAGGAAGAGTGATATAGATAGTGCGTTAAGCAAAGAGTAGGACTATGTCCCTTCCAAGGGCAAGCTGAGGAATGATATTGAATTGAATATTTCACTCGTTACTGTAATCAACCTGGGAATTCCGTAGTATAACATAGATGTCTGCCTCCTTGGTTGCTGCATCATGTGTTCGGCAACAGTGCTGCCGGACAGTGTTTCCGAAGATTAAGGTCCTAAAAGAAAAAGGAAAATAACCAAACGGGAAGCCCCTAGTGCGGTTTAGGCCGCGTTTTGGGGTGTGCCGCAGTTGTGCCCCCCTCCCCACCTGTGCCCATGGTATTTTTAATGCGTAATTATGTACACGTGGTACGAATATTGTGTTGGTATTGGGGTGGCCGCCATATTGCTACGCGAACTCAGATCGCGCCAGGCGGTCTATTTGCCGATTACCCCGAGTGTGCTTGAAGGTGTCCGGGCTTTGAAGCGCCGAACTAGTTGATTGCCTTGAGAGGCTGCTTTGCGCTTCTGCTGCGAGGACCGCGGTGTACTCCTCAGTTCGGAGAGAGTGCTCTGTGTTTCCATTGACTGTAATAACTCCACGAGTTCCTGGCATCTTGAGCTTGAGGTATGCATAATGCGTTACCACATTGAATCTAGCAAATGCGGTTTGCCCGAGCAGCGCGTGATAACCACTGCGGAACGGGACTATATCGAAGATTAACTCTTCGCTTCAGAAGTTATCCAGGGATCCGAAGACCACTTCCAGTGTAATTGAGCCTATGCAATGGGCTTCTACACCTGGAATGACGCCCTTAAAGGTCGTTTTTGTGGGTTTGATTCTTGAGGGGTCTATACCCATTTTGCACACTGTGTCCTGATAAAGCAGGTTCAGGCTGCTGCCGCCGTCCATAAGGACTCGAGTGAGGTGAAATCCGTCGATGATTGGGTCTAGGACCAGTGCGGCGAATCCCCCATGACGGATACTAGTGGGATGGTCCCTGCGATCGAAGGTGATAGGGCAGGAGGACCAAGGGTTGAACTTTGGGGCGACTGGCTCCAACGCATATACGTCCCTGAGCGCACGCTTCCGCTCCCTCTTGGGGATGTGGGTTGCGTATATCATGTTCACCGTTCGCACTTGTGGGGGAAAACTCTTCTGTCCTCCAGTGTGCGGCTGCCGGGGCTCCTCGTCATCGCTATGCGGCCCCTTGTCCTTGTTTTCGGCAATTAACTTGACGGCCTGCTTGAACACCCAACAATCCCTGTTGGTGTGATTGGCTGGCTTGTCTGGGGTGCCGTGTATTTGACACAAGCGATCGAGTATATGGTCCAAGATGGACGGGCCCGGCGTACTTTGTTTGAATGGCTTTTTCCGCTGACCGGGTTTAGAGCCTTTGAATCCGGCATTGACTGTCGTATCCTTAGTATTTTCATTGTTAATGCGGCACTTATGCTTGTTGCGACATGACTTGCTATTGCCGTCCTTGGTATCTGAGGTACCATGGTTCTTTGATATGTTATTACTGCGAGCCAGCCAGCTGTCTTCTCCCGCACAAAAGTGGGTCATGAGCGTCGTGAGAGCTGCCATAGATTTCGGCTTTTCCTGACCAAGGTGTTGGGCTAGCCACTCGTCTCGGATGTTGTGCTTGAAAGCCGCTGAGGCCTCCGCATCCGGACAGTCGACGATTTGATTTTTCTTTGTAAGGAACCGAGTCCATAATTACCTGGCCGACTCTTCTGGCTGCTGAATTATGTGGCTCAAGTCATCGGCGTCTGGTGGTCGCACATAAGTGCCCTGAAAGTTGTCGAGGAATGCGGCTTCCAGATCTTCCCAATAGCTAATGGAGTTCGCTGGCAAGCTGTTAAGCCAATGCCGCGCTGGTCCTTTGAACTTTAGTGGAAGGTATTTGATGGCGTGTAAGTCATCACCGCGGGCCATGTGGATGTGGAGGAGGAAGTCCTCAATCCATACTGCGAGATCTGTTGTGCCGTCGTATGATTCAATGTTTACAGGTTTGAAACGTACTGGGAATTGATGTTCCATTACTTCGTCTGTGAAGCATAAGGGGTGTGCGGCGCCTTTGTATTGGGCTATATCTCGACGCAGCTCGAATGGGTCTTGCCCGTTGTGTTCGGCCCGGCCGGATTTTCTTTTACTGTATTCGGCGTGACGTTTGTCGTCTCGCAGAGTGGTGCGCCCTCGTGATCCGTATATCGATCTTGAATGCTTTGCCTTGTCCTCCAATATGTCTCGCAGGTCTGGCGTATCTCCCCATGCCTTTTTATTTGAATGGCATTGGGGTGGAGGCTGAGCTTTTGGCTAGAATGCCTCTCTATCGTGGCCACGAGGTGGCCGATCCGCCGTATCATACGCTTCTTCCTCCAGTCGGGGTAGTAACCTGCGCCTTGGGTAACTCTTGGAGGGGCGCTCGAGTTTATATTCCTCGGCCACGAGGACTTCAGTCCATTTGTCAGCTAGCAGATCTTGATCAGCTTGAACTGCTGCTGCTTTTTCTTCAGGCTATTTGCCGTGGCCATAAGCCGACGCTTGAAGCGCTCTTGTTCGACGGGATCCTCTGGGACGGCGAATTTATCGTCGCCGAGGCTTGCCTCGTCTTCGGAGGGGGGGATGTAATTGTCATCCTCCTCCTCTCCATCTGCCGCTCTCTCTGGAGAGCTGGCTCCTTCATCCTCCTGCTCTAAATCTTACTGGAGGGGATTGTTGTTGTCTTCGGCACTATCCGGAGTATTATTATCTCCTGTGCCGGTATCACCACTTCTGCTTTGGCGGGACTTAGTGCGGCACCGCTGACGTCGGCGCTTGGGTTGCTTCTTGGAGGGGTCATCCTCCGCTATCTCGTTGCCATTGCCTTCGTTGGGTGTATCCACCATGTATATGTCATACTACGAGGTGAATTTCCAGTGCCCTATAGGTGTTGGTTCATGCTCGTCTCCTACATCGTCGTCCATACCGTCGATGTCTTCGGAGTCGAAGTCGAGCATGTCGGTTAAATCATCGAAAGTGGCTACGAATTGGGTGGTGTGTGGGCGTCGAATTTCTTCGTCCTCCGCATCCCAATCCTGTTGCCCGTAATCCGGCCAGGGCTCTCCTGACAAAGAGAGAGATCTTAGTGAATTCAGAATGTTGCCGAAGGGCGAGTGCTGAAAGATATCCGTGGCGGTGAATTCCATGATCGGCGCCCAATCGGATTCGATTGGCAGGGGCGCGGGCGGTTCGGAGTCAGAAAGAGAGTCCGGCACCTTGGAGTCACGGGCTGCGCAGAGGATTATGCTGGTGTTTGGATCGATCGCCATTGAGACTGCAGCCCCTGAGGTAGTGTCTAACAACCCGTCCTCGATTGGCGCAGTTGGCTCCGAGCTAAGGGTCGGAGCTGATGCGGGCGCGGCCTCTGGGGTACTGTTCGGCGGCAGAGCTAGGTCATACCCATCGCGACAGTGCGGCGCGCCCGGCTGTGGCTCGAATCCGTCGAAGATCAAGTCTCAGCGGATGTCGGCCGTGTAGTTCAAACTTCCAAATCTGACCTGACGGCCAGGGGCATAGCTTTCAATCTACTCCAGATGGCCAAGCGAATTAGCCCGCAGTGCAAAGCCGCGAATACGAAGATCTGTCCGGGGAGAAAAGTCTCACCCTGGACCGCATCGCCATCGATGATAGTAGGAGCTATCAAGCCTAACGGCGACGACATAGAGGAACTCTCAATTGAAGCACCAATGTCAGTGTCAAAACCGGCGGATCTCGGGTAGGGGGTCCCAAACTGTGCGTCTAGGCCGGATGGTAACAGGAGGCAGGGGACACGAAGTTTTACCCAGGTTCGGGCCCTCTTGATGGAGGTAAAACCCTACGTCCTGCTGGATTAATATTGATGATATGAGTAGTACAAGAGTAGATCTACCACGAGATCAGAGAGGCTAAACCCTAGAAGCTAGCCTATGGTATGATTGTTGTTCTATGGACTAAAACCCTTCGGTTTATATAGACATCGGAGAGGGTTAGGGTTACACAAGGTCGGTTACAAAGGAGGAGATATCCCTATCCGTATTGCCTAGCTTGCCTTCCACGCCAAGTAGAGGCCCATCCGGACACGAGATGAAGTCTTCAATCTTGTATCTTCATAGTCTAACAGTCCGGCCAATGGAGATAGTCCGGCTATCCGGAGACCCCCTAATCCAGGACTCCCTCAGCCGGCCCAGCTGTGGGCCCACAAGATTTTGAGGACCCTAGTAGGTCGGCCCGTTAACTGGCTACCATGTTTTGGGCCAAATGCCGGCCCATATTTGATCCGGTCTATTAATGACCTGCCACGCTCCGGGCCTAATAGTGGCCCATATGAGATCCGGCCCATTAAAAGCCTACCATGTTCTGGGCCAAATTATGGCCCAGATCAGGTCCGCCCCTTTAAGAGGTTTTGGGCCTAATTATGGCCCATATTAGATTTGGCCCGTCAACTAGACACTATGCTTTTGGGCCCACTTGCTAAAGGCCCACTTATTAATTCGGCCTGATATTAGTTTTGGCCTGTTAAGGTCCCGTTTAACATTTCGGCCCTATATTAATTTCAGCCTATTAAAAGCCCGTCATATAGTTGGGCCTAACTACGGCCCGGTTTGCATACGGCCTGCTCGCAGCCGATATCTGATTGGGCCAAACAAGGACCGAGACAATTTTTCGGCCTGTTAAAAGCTCGTGATTTGATTCGCACAATCATGGGCCGGGGTTCATTTCGGGCTGCTGCCGGACCGTGAGCTGATCGGCACGTTTCAGGCCCAACCTACATCGTGATTGCATGACGGCCCGATTATGTACCATAATTTTACGGTTTGGCCGGTTTACTGCGAAGACAGGATATATATACAGTAAAATAACTGCAGCATGATGAATAAGAAAAAACCTATACTATACAATAAAGAAATTATGGCATATTACATCCACTGGGCATCAAAGTTCGCCACTATGATAATAAAGCACAAGCAGACAGCAGATTACATACACTAGGCATCAAAGATCGCCACCAGTGCAAATAAACACGCTGACAAAATAATATACAAAACCGACAACACTTCAATAGAGTTCAAGAAAGGTTAGCCCTGCTGGGGAGCTGCAGCGCAAGCAGCTGAGCAAGATGATGATATTGCGCTTGTTCAGCACTTATATCTTCCTCACTCTGAAAGATAAACAAGCAGACAGATGACAGTTTTTGCACATAAAAGTATCAGTGCTGACAATTCATCACATTTCTTACTGATGAATAAAGTGACACAGTTTAAATTTGCATTAACACAATATGGTATTGTTCAGGTCAAGACATGGCAGGAAATGACATTATGAAGGAGTTGGCAGCTTCATGACACCACTGGATTACAAATCAAGAACTCATAAGTATCAATGGTTAGTGTGCTGTCAATTTATACCATTTCAGATTGGCAAATAAAGAGATGGTTTAAATAATAGTAGAATGATATGACATTTTTCATAGTTAAGACATTGCAGAATATGACATTGTGCTGTAGTGGGTAGGTTCACCACACCACTGGATTACAGATGAAGAATAGAAGCATACATGCAGTGCAAAAGAAGATCACTTGCTCTGTATAGTTTAATTTACATGGTATGAAGAAAGAACTTGGTTGTACAATTGAAAACTTAAATTGAGAAAGGACGAACTTTTGTTTATGAACTACATATAATAAACTTTAAACAAGCAATTTGATGCAAACACCAAAAATAAACAGGTGTTGCAGTCATGCCTAACCAAATATATACAACAAAGTTTGAAGGCTTGAGATGGACAAACTTACATTATTGGTGAAGACAGGCTCTATAAAGGCCTTGTCCATGCTGATGGGGGGGCAATTCAAGAAGTTTACCACAGAATATTCTTCAAAAGCATTGCCTTTATTCTACATTTTGTTAAGAGTAAATATAGATGTGATAATATACGAAAAAATGGAGAATATTTAAGATAAGATGAAGAGTGATGCTACATAACAAAGTAGCTATAAATGTAAGTGCAGCGATACAGGCAAAGGTACAACCAAGAGCAATGCACAGCTAAACTTCTTCAGTACCAACCTTATGGTAAGAGTAAATATAGATCTGATGTGTAGAAAATGGAGGGCAAAGGAAAATAAGCTGCAGAGTGATGGTACATGAACAACTACCTGCCATTATAAGTACAGTGATAAAGGACAGCATGTACTTACAAGAACAATGCAGAGCTAAAAAAACATTGGCATTGGATATATTCTACACTAATGTAACCATTCATACAGATCAGATAATTTGGAGCGAACAATTGATAAGCAAGCTATCATGCATACCGCTGTCACATAATGAACCAGGTATGTATGCAAGTACAGTGATACAGGACAACAGGTACTAACAAGAGCAAAGCAGCGGGCAGCATATTTGCGATATCCTGTCGTTCTTGTCAAACCGGAATTCTTCTTCGAGCAGATTTCCTGCAAAAAAGATCCGTAAGGCACATGTGGAAAAGTAGAAGTTCAAATTGTCATGTGATTTCATAGATAGTACCTCATCCTGGGAACGAGACCAGTGCATAACAAGGTTTTTCCATTCAATGTCTTCTAAATTTAGCACAGGAGACTTCACCGGAAATTCGTTTATAGACTTGCCATCAAAGTGTGATTTCCTCAGGTAACACCGATACTGCTGCAATGCTTCCTTGAAAAGCACAAGCAAGCTTTGCTCATCATGACTATCCAGATTGACCCTCGCCTAGTTACAACAATGTAATGTAAATCATTGATGTGTTCAATCAGCAGAAAACAGGAAAATAATAACCATGAATAATAGCACTTACACGTAAGTTGGACAGGAAGATGTGAAAATGGTGTTTGTCTTCACAATAATCTTCCCATGATGGGAATATATGCACGTAGTCCCTAACAACATTGAAAGCATTGTCTTTTAAACTGGGAATAAATGGAATGGGGTTCCAATCTGCAGGAATTGGCCGTCTCTGCAGTTGGGATAGGTCTTCAGCCGGTGGACTTGCTGTACTTTTTGCTGGAGTGGGATTTTTCTATGGTACAGCTGGTGCTATAGCAAATGAAATCGGTATACCTTTTGCTGGAGTGTAGGTCCTGTGTGGTGGGGCTAGTGGTGTGGCTAGTGAAGTATGGGTACAGTCTACTGGAGTCGGTCCTACGTTTTTTGCCAGTGGTTGTACAGCCAATATAAGTGGGGTGCTGTCTGATTTCTCCGGCACCACCACGTTTTTCAAGGACTTTGCTGGTGCTCCTTCAGGTTCGGCAATCACCCTCTTCCTTTTTGATGTCTGATGCACAAGAACAACATTTGAGTGGAAAAACATGGTATGATGATAGATGGAATATGTATTGATAATGGATGGGCATGGCATCTCGACATATATGATGAGTAAACTAAGCAGATGGCGGGTGCAACAAAGTAGAAGAAATGCAAGACAACATATGCAAGATACGCGCAATCAATAAAACCTTGCCAAATTAGAACAGGCACCTTGATGGGTGAACAGGACAGGCCATCTGCCTTTGACTCCTCGAGGTTAGAATAGTCATTAGGATGATATTCTGAACAAGAATCAACTGGTGGGGAGTGTACGAGTTTCATTGCTTCCAGAATGGCACTCAATGCCTTGCTGCCAATTTTATAAGTCATTGTAGTGTTCCACAATATTCTTTTGATGCACGGATTCTGATATTCACTGTAATTGCGTATAATATCTGAGAACCATGCAAACATAAGTAGTTGTGAGATTATCTTTGTAATGCAGATGATTTTCTAATATAGGGGCGCCCCTGTAAACACTTGTGTGCTATCACTGGATTCTGATGAGAGAGCTCATGTGTGCTGTAATATGGTGCGTAAATTTATATAATCTGGCACAAGTACACAAAAAATAGGCTGCAGAAGTAAGGATAGCTGGCAGATGATAGGTTCATAATATACTGTATAGAGAGTTTATTGCCAAACCATGATAGCAAGAGCACACAGCAACTAGGCAGATCATAGTGTACATAACGGGGGTACACCATAACCAGGATATATAAATCGGGAAAGTGGAACTGGCTGGAAATTACGGTGTTGTATTGCCGCTAGTAATTGAAAGCCTATCGATCACGTACAGGCCAGCTCTATCAGCTGTTGACTGCAGATGTCCCTGCTCCCCTTCTTCACAAGGAACATACTATGCTTCCCATATAGAACACCGCACGGGCCGCCGGCCGAACCACCGGCCCCACCGCCTGTGTTCCTCCGCCACCCCCACCCCCGCCCCCGCACGCTTCGAGTTTTCTTCATTCGACGAGGCCCCACCACCGCCCCCCACAACCATCGTCCCCACCCGAGCCCCTTCGATTGCACCAACGAACTCCGGCGAGCTCTGAAAAATCGACTGACCCAATTTTGAAATTTAGTCTACTATGATTTAACTAGTGTGGAATATAAAATGGGAAAACCATAAGCATTGCGAGTATGGTGTTGAGCGTGCCATGGCAGATCTGAAGGTGCAAAACCGGATAAAGGCAACTTCGCAACCAAGACAAGAAATCAGAGTAAAGCAGTGGCGATCCATTTTCTTGCTGCGATAAATAAGTTGAGCAGATACGAAAGAGTACCGCCTCTGGTGCGGCGCCGTGTATGCATCTGCTGAGAATTTGACGGTGTTGCGGTAGCGATGGCTGTCGGCAGCGTGGAAGAAGATCTAGGAGGGTAGGCGGTGGCGGCGGGCGCGGTGGATGAGACGGTCGTAGGAGCGGCTCCGGCAAGGTGGACGACGGCGGGGATGAAGCGAGAGGACGGGATGCAAGGATCCCGGTCCGAAGCTGTGGATGAGAGAGGTCGATCTCTTGTAATGGACGGCGGCGGGGGGTATCAGCTCCGGCATGGTGGAGGAGGATGGTGGTGGATGGGGTGGCAGACGGCGGCGGACGGAGGAGGGTGGGGTGGAGAGGGTGTTTTGGCACCCACGGAGTACGAATGGGGAAAGGGAGGTAGAGAGGAAGGGGGAACCATGTATTCAGGGTGCGCTTGTCTCAAATGCGAGGAAATTTACAAAGTTAGCCCCCGTTTCAAATTTCTACTACATCACAGCAACACTAGTCGTATGGGGATAGGACGGTAATCTCGCATACACCGAATATTTGCCGATAAGAGTTTGTTTTTGGCGCCCACCATGTACGAATATGAATCGGGGAGGGAGTCGATTTCGGCCGAGGACACACTGTGTTTTGGCACCCACCGTGTATGAATCTGGGTGAGAGGCGGTTACGTCACGTTTGGGTGAAATTACAAACCTATCCCTATCAAAACCTATAGAAATCCAGCATATAGGCTTTGCGTGGCAGGGATAGGCAGTAGTGATTTCCATCTCGCAGATTTTGGTTTCGGGCGGTTACTGCGACTTTCCCCGCTTCGTTCAACTTTTGCAGAGTGCACGTTTACCGTGCAAACTCAATTCGAATCCCATTTGTATTCTATTTTTTTCGGGCGGGATCCATTTTCAATTGGAATTACATTCTATATACATCATTTTTTATATATACTTTCAAAAGCACAACAAAGAATTCTGCTCCTTTATATGTATAATATGATTTACAAATACAACGATCTCGAAATCTTAAGGTTGAATTCTAAAAAAATTAACAGAATTATGTTCTACTAAAATGTATGGATCAGTAATATCTACATATTAAATAACATAGATGTGCGTGAATTCATATGAGTATGCATGTTTGATAGATCAATTTTGGTTCGAGTATGGATTACATGTATCATCATCTCGAATTCAAATATTTGAATCCCTTTTTTGTTCACTCCTTTCACGCCCACCTCTCTCGCATGCATGCTCCTTCAGGTAGCTATCACTCTCTTTTCTCCAGCTCACCCGCACGCTCACTTCATGTTGCTCCTATCCTCGCAAACATGGTCTCTTAACGTCTCCCTTGAGAAGTGTCACACTCTCCCTATCATTATAAATTACATGGTTTTCATTATCTCTCACGTCTCTACTGTTCTCTGGTATCACTCGGTACCTAAGCTTTCTTTTTCACCACCAAACACAGTCTCCACTCGTCTTTCACTTTGTCTTTCTCTCTATGGGATTCTCTCACACACCCTATATGTCTCTACATATGACTCATACCACTAAAATTACTGTCTCTATCTCTCCTGTAGACACAACATTTGTTGCGGTCTCCTTTTCGTCTCCATCCCAGACTGACATTATTCATTTGTTTACCGATCAGACAACCCCGACTACCGTCTCCTCTCTCTCTCTCTCTCACAGACACACACGCACAACTCCTGCTTCCACTCCCCTTCCCGACTGCCGTCTCTCTCTCTCACACATAAAACTCTCGCTTTCGCACCCCGACTCGTATTTCTCTCACAAACATTTATCGACTAGCTAGCCTCTAGATAGGTTTATACACCCGCACACTCGTGCTTCCACCATCGCATACATGTCTCTCTCCCGCTCCTTGTATCTATGTAGATTTTTCTTCCCTTCTTGAGATACGCCCTCTCGATCGTGCGCACACACACTATCGCCTCATTTTAAGCTGATACCTATCGCACACACACTCCTAAAGTGTCTTTGTCACACATGCACTCCGTCCTCATCCACTCGCCCTCTCTCTCACACACACATGGGCTTTTTGCAACAACTAGCAAGATGCCCATGCATTGCACGGAACATCAAGATGCATTTGTATGAGTAGTTTATCTTGTGGGGGAAAAGGATGAACGAGGGAAGGCCTTATTTGCAAATGTGGAGAGGGGTGTGGGTATCTTTTTGCAAAATTGCCATAGTTTCCTTCCTATCCGTCAGATATAGATCGGACGGCCTATATTGCAGGATGGCAGGCACACGATCATCACCGACAATGCTTATTATAAGAGTAGGGATAAAAAATAGAGTTGGTGATGATGGTCGGCCTGCCATCCTGCAATGCAGGTCGTCTGATTTATATCTGACGGATAGGAAGGAAAATATGGCAATTTACCCGCACTCTTCACCACATTTCCAGATAAGGCCTTCCGTCGTTCATCCTTTTCTCCCACAAGATCTTGATGTTCCGTGCAACGCACGGGTATCTTGCTAGTAAGAGTAGAAATTAGACATATACCACTTCTCAAATCTTGAAACCAACAACATTCCTCCCTTATCTCATCAAAACCGCCAAAGGAATATATTTTGAGTGAAACATAACATATTTTTAGTGATATACGTATTTCAAAGATAGACTTTTTTCTATCAAATTGGTGAATATGTATTAATCAAGTGGCGGAGACAGGCCTGGGGCAGCTAGGGCTATAGCCCCAGGCCTAGAAACAACTTCCTTTGTAATTTCTTCATGCAAAGCATAGAAAATCATAGAAGTTTATCACTCAACATAGCACAGCCCCAGGTGTAGTCTGCATCTAGCTCCGCCACTGCATTAATCTACTTTGATCATGTGGCAACGCATTGGCACATTGCTAGTAGTTATTATAATTTTTTGGACACCAGACAAACGGTGGAGTACATATACGAAGAGAAGAGGCGCACGCACGCAGTCGGCCTCTCGCTGTCTCGCACACATGAGTGTTACGTAAAGGCGACATTAACAAATAAACCCTAAAACCCTAGGGGCACGATTGCTGCATTCGCGGGTACCGGGTACGTGGTGGAGCACCTTTGTAGGAATAGTCAGCTCGCTTGATAATTTGATCCGTAGGACTTGATGGTCGGGACCATAGGTGAACGACTTGGAGCGTGGTGGCTCGCCAGTTGCCACAGATCGAGTAACCATGTTTAAAATATCGTTTTTTAGCGGTGTTAAGAGTTTCGATTTTCAATGGCGCGGTATAAGTAGTAAGTAGTTTTTAGAACGATTGGTATGGAGAGAAAATGGAATTCATAGTACTAGGTACCTCCTTGGCGTATGGTTGTATGGTTTGTTTTTTTTGCGATGGAGGTTGTATGGGTTTATGTTGCGATATGTTGAACCTGGTAGTTCTAGGGTAAATACTATGGTTTAGATTTAGATGCTGGTTTTCTTTAATGAAAATCGGAAGGGGAAACCCTTCTTCGATTAAAAAACTACTACCTCCATTCTGGTTTACTAGTCCCCATCGTACTTTGGGTCAAAGTTTGTCCACGAACTTTACTTGTAAAATGTGAATGGAAATGAGATTTTGTTATACCCAAACAAAAAAGGACTGGAGGGAGTGATTGCTCTGACACGGACACGACCTCTCATAGCACAGGCATTGAACCGGCGCACCGTCCAAGAGGGCCGCACTCGCTGCAGGCCCGGCTAAGCACGCCTCCGCCTCGTCGCGTGCAACCGGCTTAAGACTTCCCCGCCTGCCTTCATTGAATCCGCGCGTGTACCGGCAACCCGTCCTTCCGCGAGCCGGCAGGCATTTTAGAACACAAAAAATGACTAAAATATAATTAATTTACGCATGGTCTTGACTTGTTGTGCTCGCACTGGTAGCAGGAACTAGTAGAGGATTTTCTTTATTTATAACTCTCCTCACATTTTTTGGCTTTGAAGTGAATCATGGTTGTGGACATTATGTATGAATGTGCAGATATCTGTGAACATGAGTTTGATGTGGAAGTTGAACTTGGAATGTCAGGCTTGCGCGTGAACTATACCATGTCCAATGCTTCATCTGTTATTGTTTGGAAAGTAATTGCTGTTATTACATGACCCAGAAAAAAAAATTGTGCCACATCAGTAGATGCACGAACATCACAACAAGCATGCTGACTGGATAGACATTTGAACCTAGCTATTATGAAGGAAATTTTGTATTGACAACAGTTTTAGATAGCAGGAGACGCCTAGCCTGCTCTGCTAGCTTATTTCTGGCTTCTTCCATCTCTTCTTTGGCTTGGGTGAAGAGAGCATCTGATTGCTCTTTTCGCTTCTTCAGGAACTCAGCTACATTCTCAAGGGCTGCTGCACTCTTTCTTTAAGCCTTTACTAATGCCACGAGGACACAAACAGCTGACGACTCCACCTGGCTTGTGTTTAATCCAGCATCATCTGGGAATTTGCACCTTGTGTCTAATCCAACATCATTAGGGAACTGGCACCTTGTGTGTAATCCAGCCTCATTTTGGAAACATGATCTCGAGGTTGACCATACTTCCCTCCTCGCAGGAACTGCATCTTGACACGAAGTTACTTCTTTTTTTAGATCAATACTCAGAGCAACCTAGAACCATTTAGTAGAAGCCAGATAAACAGAACTCGGAGAAGTGAATTCAAAAGGAAAAAATAAATAAAAACAGACTACAAGGTGAGAACACCCACTTCCTACATCAAGCTAAAAACGAAAGCATTAGGACGATTAAGACTCTTCTTATTACACATCGAAGAACACCACGCTTAAGAGAAACAGAAACTACAACATATACACATCGAAGAACACGAGGCTACACGAAAGTAATTGAAAGGGTGTTACTTACCAAAGCTCGTTTTACAGGTTCGGTGCAGCTCCTCTTTAACTTGCCACGCTCCTTCAAGATGTCCTGAATATCCCGTGTTTGGTCTTCATTGCTCCTCTGCATGTTCGCACTCGTGGTTTTAAAATCTCAACATGGCAAGAAAAATATAATACTAGTAATACTCGCGCATCTTGTGGGCAACATTAAAGCACTTGTTTGCCATGTTAAAGCATCTCCAACAAGATAAACTACTCATACAAATGCATCTTGATGCGTGAAATGCATGGGCATTTTGCTTGTTCTAAAAACATTTCCATCATTTGCCACACTACTGGTTGCAGATGAAAAACCTACCCAAGCACAGCGCGATACAGGAGCGACGCACAATTACAAGCTGATATTCTGTTGGACAATGGAGGCTATAACCAATTACTTTTACGGGAACAATAGCACCCAGGAAATTTGAAGGGTAGGTATGAACAAAATTGGAACTGCACATGTACTGCTAAGTGATTCAATACACACATTACCAATCGAGGAGGAGAACGATGGTCGCGGCGGCCTCTGTGAGTCATGGTCGGCAACGGGAGTCAGTTCATTGTCCACGATGGTGGTACTTCTGCGCTTGGCATCGGCTTCCGGGAAGCAGATCCGAGACCGTGGAAGACGATGCCGGGGAAGAGGCTCCGTGTACGACGACGACGGTGGACCGGCTCCAGTGCGGCGTATGAGGTCGTCGATGAGGCAGATGCGCTGCGGTGGACGAGTGCGCCAATGTAAAGGGGAGGAGCACAAAGGCTGCGGTGCCGTGGAGAAGTCTATTTTGCGGTGGGGATAGAAATTGGGGAGTATTCAGGTGTACTACTCTGGTTGCTGGGGTGGGGTTGGCTGGGTAGGGTGAACATGAAGTTACGAAAACAGCCCCCTACCAAGCGTCATCCGTAGGCCTGTTCCGAAGGCTATGATGGTAACTTCCCACTGCTCGAATTAGGGTCGCGGGAGATTTTCCCGCCGACCTCAAAATTTTGTGACACTGGACTCCCCGTGTGGCGTGTTGAGTGATTCGGCTAAGCAACTAGCGAGTAGTAGTAGTAAACTCTGGATATTAGGTTTGACCGAAGTCAAACTTCCTAAAGTTTGACCAAGTTTATAGAAAAATATAAACATTTACCATAACAAATATGTATGATGTGAAAGTACATTCAATAATGAATCTAATGGTATTTATTTGTTATTGTATATGTTAATATTTTTTGTTATAAGCTTTCTGAGAGTTTACAAAACTTGACTTTGACCAATGCTAATACGCGGACTTAAATAAAAACGGAGGGAGTACACATTTGTTTTCTTAGTTTGTAGTGAACTAATCATTTGTTGAAATTGTGAAATAAATATATTAGGCTATTGACTTCGAATGTAATGGTCTATACAATTCAATAGTTACAATCATTGTCGAATCCCAAGATGTATACAAGGTCTATAGTAATTCACAACATGCTCAAACTCACATAATCCCAGTCAAATGAGAATCTAAATGCATTTCATAGTTATTACTTTGTAGGATGCAACAAGAACAACCATAACTCTACATTAGCCATTATAGAAGCAACATTTTGACATATCCCAATGTGTGAATGAAACGTGCAGAGAGAGATTTTGAAGATGGAGCAGATAGGGCGGGAAAGATTGTATGTATGTGGATGAGAGAGTAGGAGACAAACCTAACGAGACAGAGAGAGAGAGAGAGAGAGGAAGAAGTTAGGTCTGTGAGAAAGATGCATACATGTAATATACATGAGATGAGTGTGCATCTGGATTCTGTATACGTGGAAGGAGAAGAGACAACATGTTTGATGAGAGAGCAGGAAAAACATGGACGAGAGGGGAAGGATCTCGTGGGTTGAGGGATTGACAATTTTGTGCAGGGGAGAGAGGGATTGGTAATTTTGTGCAAGAGAGAGAGAGGGGGGGTGGGGGAGGAGTCAGTCAGCCGTCATCACATCACCCTGCTTCCAAATGACCCCACATTCTCTAGCGCGGTGTGGTCGTCGTCTTCGATCTGCTCGTTGCCCTCTTTGAAGATTGAGGTGTTGTGCATGTTGGGGTGCAAAGAAGCACAAGCGAGAGTGGTTGCCGCATAACCTTGGATGGGGATGAATTGTGTGCTCGGGGGAGTGTGTGTGTGTGTGTGTGTGCTGTGCTGCGTGTGTAACAAACCTAAGGAGAGAAATGGGTATTCACGAAGAGATTGTGCGGGCCTTGTGGTGGGCAGGGGCCGGGTGAGGGTGTCAAAATGTGCGCGTTGATGCATGTGTTGCATGCGACCGTGCGAGGGACGGACGAATTGAGAGAGATGGTTGTTGTGTTACGGATGCTCCTCTCTCTGTCTCTCTCTCTCTCCCTCTCTCTCTCACACACACACAAGTAAACTAGAAGACCGCTCTCTCATGTATACACAACGTATCGACATATGTCTATGTCTCACTCATGCATGATCATTTGCACATTCACACCTCTCTATGTCTGTATCACACGCACACCGTCTCCACATTTCCCTTCCGCCACAACACACATATGGACACATACACACGTTCTCTCTCAGTCACACACACAAAATCAGTATTAAAAAAAACTAGGGTGCACCTAAAACGTCCAAATCCAAATAAACATGAACTGGAGCTAAATACAAATATATGGAAATATTGCAGCGTCAAGAACTTATACAGGAAAAAAAAGTTGAGTAATATTTGAGGATTGTTTTCACACACACAAAAAGGTTCGGTAGATGTCCTTCGAGCGCGACACGGTGACGCACCGTCCGATCGACCGCACGGCCTAGGTTCATGCGCTTGCACAGGGTTCCGTATCGTGGTCGTGGTACTAAGACTGGTCACAATGGGCAAGAACATAAGCTAGTAACTAAGAAAAGCGCTGCCTAAGTCTAATGTTTACGTGTACTAGTATGGTTTTCTTTTAAGTTTGACCAACCTTATATATAAAACTAAAGTAAGCTCCCACACGCGCACTCATCAATATGCCGTCATCGCCGTTGCGCATGCCGGCGCCCGCCTGCTCCGGCCACCAATTTCTCGCCCATCACCGCCGTGTCGCCGCCATCCCTGTGCCATGAAGCCGAAGGCTCGCCCTCTCACGTCGTCTGCAGTCCCTCCTCATGATGCCACTGCGCTGCCAAGCACGCGAGCAGCTGGTGGAGCCACGTCTATGCACGCAGTGTACGAAGAAGAGGACGAGCGCGTCCTCCAGCACACCGGCGAGGAGGAACTAGCGTGTCATTGTCGTCTCCGCCCGTGCGGAGGAGGCACGCATGGTGGCTGTCACGGCGGAAGCCGGTCGCGCGCGTGTCAAGGCCGCAAACCGGGTGCGGACGCGGAATCTACCTTCGAGACCTTGAATGCCACGTGGATCCTGCAATCTGAAGGAGCAATTTGGGTCAGTCGACTCATGTGAGCCATTTAATGCAACATGGATGGCTAGAAGGGCTTCTTACACCTCTTTTGTCGTCTTCTTCCTTCGCTCCGTCGAACTTCTTTCACAAATCGACTGACCCAAATTATACTACTAGTACGAACATATTAAGTACAGTAGGAACACGAAGATACGAGCAGTAGTACCAACTGCAAGAAGAATAGTAGTAAGACATAGTACTAGTACTACTGTACGTACTAAAGAGTTCAAATAACGAGAAAGAACATAAACATAGTTCTGCTGGGGCCTCAGCACAACACACCCTTGAAAATAAACTAATAAGCAACTAGTCCACTTGACACTACAGTAGAACCAGCATGAGCGACGGCACTGCCACCTACTTGGAGTCCGAGTCCACGTCCTCGACTTCGTCCTCGTCCCTCTTCCTCTTCCTCTTCGCCGACGCTTCTTTGCTTGAACCGGACACTGGGCGCTGCTTCTTCATCCAACCCTTGTAGATATTTAAACAAAGGTAGGCATCCATTGCTGCGTACAAGATGTGATCTTCATCTAATGTCTTCGACTCCCATGCATGATGAAACTCGTGATGAGGTTTCTTCAGTTTAGCGTACAATGGATCAATCATGGCTGCTGCCAGGGTCAGCATTGAAGATTGAGAGGAGGACACCAGGCTTGCCTTCTAGAGATCGAAGGGCTGGCCTACAACGAGACCTATCCGACGCAGGACGTCGCTGTCGTTCTTAAAGCCTACAGTAACGAATTTCACTCTTTTGTTCTTGAGGAAGTTCTTAAAATCCTGGCACTCAACATCGGCATGACATATGTGGTAGACCAAGCAAACGTTATGTACGCAAACTTGGATCACGACGGGCTTCTTCCTCTCTTCGTCCTTTAGATCCTTCTCTCGTCCCAGGACTGTGGTGTACTCAACATCTAGCCCAGTGACCCACTCATCCGTTGAACTGTTGAACATGCGTAGGAAGCGAGCAAGCCATGCTTTCACCGTCTCGGATCCACGTGTGTAGATGACGATGAACTGATCACCGGTGATGGCTCTAACCTGGTACTCAGCGGCGACCATGGAGATTTGGGAGGCCATGGATTTTGTAGGAGGGTTAGGAGAAGTTGAACTGTTGTACCCCACAAAACAAAGTGGGAGCGAACTAATGTGAAAGGACGGGACGACTGGGAGCGAACTGTTGTAAGGTAGAAGACGGGGACGAGTAGGGTGTGCGAACGGCATGGGGTTGCTGGCTTGCCCGGCGGATAAATGGCTGCAAGCCCCCAAAGAGTTCTCGAGTACTATGCGGGACCCACTAGATGTCATGTCTACTAGACCCATATCGTAGGCCTGACAGTATAGCTTCCGCCCGTTCGCACGCCATGCCGGCGCGTGGATGTAACTTCACTTAATTCCGTCAAATGGCGCGCCTCCCATGACCTTCGCCTCCCTCGCGCGGTCGCGCCCTTTGAGACTTTGATCGGCTATAAATGAGCAATTTTTTGCCTTTTTTTAGACAAGCAATTTTTTTTGCCTACTCCGCATGCATGATACTCCCTCTGGTCCTTTTTACTCCCGTCAACTGTTTGCAAAGTGTTTGACCAAATTTATACTTTTTTTGACACCACCTTATATTAATTAACCAGCCACACCAGTACACTCATTCGATACAATATTCACCACACAAGGCGGTACGTTATTTACAAGAATACCATCTAATCTATTGTCAAAGCTATACTTAGCGATTAAGTGTGCCACCTTATTGGCCGAACGGCTAATCTTTGACAATTGAAGATTGTTGATCAACTTCGAGATGCTCAACACTTTCATCTTCAGGTCACGCATAGCAGACCTGTCAATGCTTTGACAGGCATCAATGAAATCCCACGACCAAATTTATACTAAAAATATCAATATCTACAATACTCCCAAAACACTTAGGCGCGGTGCATTAACTTCTACCTCGTTTCTTGTTTCTTGACATATCAACCAATAGGAGATGTGGGTGTGCATGCTTTTAATGACTTGAGACTACCAAACACGACATGCAGTGGTTAGTTCATTGCATGCAATGTTATTAATTAGCAAATAAACATTAAGATCTCTCGTTTTCCCCTCCTCCTGGGTCACAGTGCACAATCTAAGATGACTTGCTCACCTAGACGGAGGGAGTACTGATTATAATGAGTATAAGAACTACGTTTTATAATGAGTGTAAAAATATTGATTTGACATTGTGAATGTTGACACATTGTGGAATAGTTTTTGAAGTCTGCAAAAGTACTCAACTAGTGCTGTCGTTCTCCACAAAAAATGTGTTTACCAATGCATGCATGAACACCAGTTACTCTAACCCCCCTCTCTTCTTTAATTCTTTGCAACATCAGCATGTTTGCTATTCCCGTGTGCATGATACCAGCTAAGATACCACCATTATGGCCAGCCTTAATCATCGCATGCAATAATTTAGTGCACCTTGAAATATGAACATGTGTGGGGCGTGTTTGTTTTTAATGACTTGAGACTATACCTAGCCCGGCATGCAAGATGACTTATTATGAACCGTTCCCCATACCTGCAGGAAGCCCGTTCGTCTCCAAATCTTTTCCTCTCCATGTGTGGAAACAATATGCCTGCCAAACTCTCCTTCTCCCTCCGGCGGTCCCACCACTCCACCCCGTGTGAAAAAATCTACATGCATGACTCTCCTCCCCCACGCTCGTCCAATCCATTGTGACCAGCAATATTTCCACCCCTTCGTCCCTCGTAATTTACTCCAACAAATATGCCCACGTAGCTGTTACTTAACTGCAGGTGCATTCGGTCACTGACATATGGGCCCAACAGGGGTCTGGCCCACATGTCAGTGACGCAACTGGACCGACAGCTAAGTCAATGCTGCTCAGTCCATATCTTATGTAGTTGTGCCATTGCTCGCTATAAATACTGTGCCTCCCATGACATCGCTATCTCCTCCCCCTCACGTTCACGTTCATCGTTATCTCCTCCCCCTCCCTCTCACGTCGACCACCATGGCATCGCCCCTCCCAAGCCCTAGGAGCCCCTCGCTGCACCACACGGACGGTCACGCGTCACCGTTCCGTTCCTCGCCGCCACTAGCCGAGGAGGACGCATCGGTGTTCCGCTCCTTGCCGCTACGCGACGCGTCGTCGTTCCGTTCCTCGCCGCCACTTGTCGAGGAGGACGAGTCGGCGTTCTGCTCCTCGCCGCGACGCGACGCGTCGCCGTTCCGTTCCTCGCCGCCACTAGTCGAGGAGGATGCATCGGTGTTCCGCTCCTCGCTGCGACGCATCAAGGTGGACGTGTCGGCATTCCCAATCTCGCCAGCACGCGCGCCAGAGGACGCGTCGGCTCCCTGCTACGAGGAGAACGCCGTGCCGCCCGCCGAGCCCCCTAGCCTTGAGGAGCTTTGGAAAGAAATGGATGTCGCCTTGTGGGAGGGTTTGCCTCTAGCAGAGCGCGCCAAAATAGAGGCGGAGAAGAAGGCCGAGGAAGAGAAGTGCACCGCGGAACAAGCTATTTGGGAGGCCTATGTCGCGTCCGAGAGAGTCAGGCAATTGGCTCTTTGGCAGAAGGCTCGTGCGAGGGCCGTGAGGGTGGCGGAGGACGCCCATGCCGACGCCCTGAGTGCAGTCGGGCCCAAGCGCCTCATCTACGCTTGGCGGTACGTGGACCGGGTGCACGCTTCCAGCGAGGAGGAGTACCTGTTGGTGCCGGATCACCACATCAGTGAGATCGCGCTCGCCCGCCGGCAAGCCGCCAATCGGCACCTCGTGAGTTGCAAGGCTGAGGAAGAGGCGTTGTGTCGGCGCGCTGGGAAACGGCCGCGCACCAGGGCACTCGTGGCGCGCCGCAAGCGCTCCTGCGAGCATCGTAGCTTTTAGGAGGAGTATAATTTTTGTTTCGTAAGGCAATCTCATTAGTTCTGGGACGCAAATGATAAATCCCGAACGTTCAAGAATTTTTAGCGTCCTTAATTAAGTATGTAAAAGGGAAAGTCTGGAAACCTTGTGTATTCGTACGCATTTTGCAAGTACGTGCATATAGCACAAACTTTACTATATACTATCACACTACATGTCTCTCTCGATATATGCTTGCAGACTGTGCTACTCCCTTCGTCCAGGTCAATAAGTCATCTTCGGTTGTGCACCGTGACCAAGAAGGAGGGAAGACTTATACACCTAGACGGAGCGAGTACTACTATTACTTATGTACGTGCAAATGCACGTTTTAACATTACAATGCGGTTTTTGTAAAAGTAGAAAAACAACACTAGTCAACCTTGTGAAACGATTCAATGCAAAACAAATGCAAAAATGCTCATTTGATTGTTTACTTTTAGCTTCCTTCTCTGTGGTTATTTCTCTGCTGTACTTTGTACGGAGTATCTCACTGGTTGGAAAGGCATGCAAATTCCCAAACCGCTTCCTACACCCTGTATCTCACTGGTTGCCGGCGTTGATGTTGTCTCCCATGTCAAGGATGAGGTTGCCGAGGTCGGGGAAGAAGTCGTCGTTCGCGAAGTCGTCGCTGCCAGCAGTCGCGCGAGTGCGCTCCCCAAAAACCTGATCGCCCCTCTCCCGTATAGGATCACGAGAGGTGTTGTCCCGGAGGCCTGGTGTCCCTTATCCCGGTGCACACCGAAAGGAGGGATGGAGAAGACTTCCTTGGCAGCGCAATGATCCGGAACGGTGGTGAGAAACTATATAGTGTGGGCTGGGTAGGTCGTGGGAGTATAGCTCTGTCCTCGGCTTGGCTCAATCCCGCAACCCGCGGCGCGTCGTGATGAGGCGTGGCGTGGCGAGGCGAGCGAGGAGCAGGAGCGCGCATGTAGGTCTCCTCTTCTCATGCTCATACAAGTGGTAGAAGAGCTCACCTTATAAAGGCCTACTAGCAAAATTCCAACATCGACCAGGCCGTCCATGAAACGGGAGTGGCTGTAGGGGACGTTGCGCCAGTTGAATATATGAGCAAGTTACTACGAGATTTAATCTGAATAAGCACAAAATAAATCTTGACGGCTATAACAGAGATGAAACTAATCATGTGGACTAGCATAGTAGTAGGATACAGAGTAGAAACATGAATTCTACCATGATTTCAAATACGAAGGACAGAAACACATACGGTGCAACGGGAGCAGCATCATTGGCGTTGAGGTTGTCGCCCATGTCCAAACACCACGTAGACACGGTCTTTGAGCACGGTTCATAGTCGTTCCACGCTGGGGCATTGAAGTTTGTAACTATTTTAGGTTAGAATATACTACTCCTCCGGTGCTAGTAGTAGAGCAGAGTCCTACTCTACTACTCTACTCAAGCAAGTTAGGGCATAGCATTGTAGGGAGTACCAGTACTGTGATCACTCAAGCAAGTTGTCTGGCATCGACATGACCCTACGTTGCTGGTATGTGTCTCGTAAGTCAAGCGGCATGCTGTAGTCATCATCACCTGTCCACTTCCCGCAACACATATCCGCTTCTCCTTCTTTGTCCGCACATAATCTCGTCCAATCTTCCATCCCCGCTAAGGTGCCTCCCCCCTCGTCCGAAACCCAAGCACTAACAATGGTAGAACCGAGCAGCATCCGCCGAAAGAGTGGCTACAATTCGCTCCCCACAGAGGTAATCAAGCTCATTGTTTCGCGTGTGGACAATCTCAGTACCATGCCTCTCGCCGCGTGCTTGTCGGGGCTGTACCGTTTACTCAAAGCCCTCGGGTCGGAGCTTTTTAAGCTAGCTCCTTGCTTGCTGATGCCGCCTGATCTTCAGAAACGGCGTGTCACGCAGCATAACGATCGTAGGGTGGCGAGCATCAACCCCCTTGACTGCGATCCGATCCCCGTCAGCCTGAACTACATTAACGGTATGTATTGGGTCGGCATGAACACGTCTTGGATGGTGCTCATCGACGGTCGCGGTAGCTGGATGCTTGTGGAGGTCTACACCCGGCGATTGACCCCCCTTCCTTTGATTAACACTGCACTGCTTTGGCACCGCGGCCCAGAATACTCGGAATCTTACAGAAGCCAACATGATACCAAGTTTGATTTGCTCAAGGTTGTAATCTGCCAAGTGCCCACAAGATCTGCGAATTATAAAGACTTCAGGCTAATTGCATTCTTCAACCGCGGTCTCTCCTATCTGACAGGTCACAGCGGTAAGTGGATAAATCTGCATGTCCATCGCAGGATCATACATCCTCCATGGTTCTCCGATGCCATTGAACATAAGGGCTTCACTTACGCTGTCGACTCCTTCTATGGCTGGACGTATTGCTGGCCTACTCCAGTCATCGCTACAAACGGCTGTTACAGTAGTATGTTACTTTCCTATGATGGCTTGCTTATATTACTGTCAACATTTGCTGAAAAAATATTCATGCTCATAACATGTTGTTCTTAAGATTGACTAAACCAAGAGCCCTTTTTTATTTGACTCCAACTTGATATGATGCTGTAGGCCGCCTGGTGTCCCTACCCTTCCTAATCCAAGAACCTTTCAAAGAAAAGCGGCATGGCAGTTGCAGGTGGTTCCTGGCTCGATCAGACGACGGCGAAAGATTGATGATCGTTCACACGTATCGGACGTGTTGTTTCGCGGAATACAATCACAGTCGCTGCAAGGTCTTTGAGCAGGATCCCAGCTTCTCTGGGCCTTAAGGAATTTTTGACTGGAGGCTAGTAAGTAGCCTTGGTGCACGCTCTCTGTTTGTCAGACTGAATTATCCGATTAACCAGGAGATAACTGATGGCAGGGATCATGATGGCATCGCGGTTTCGTTCATCAGGCAAAACTGTGTGTACACAGACCATGCGTCTCTGCATGCACCATACCCTGATATGTGCCGCCACGCTCTGCAGCCCAAAGTAGGAGAGAGGGTCGCAAGTATCAGACTTCGACCTGCTGGCTGGAGTTTCCCCCGTCAGGCACCCATCTGGTTCAAGCCGTCAGCCAATCTCCACAGCTTAATAAATAGTAACGTCTAATTGAGCCAGTTAGTTAGATGCGTGCACTTGGTGTAGTAGGATCTTTATTTACTTTGATGCATACACTTGTTCTTTTTTGGTAGCCCTTTTGTAATGATGGCTGATGTTTGGTTTGGAAGAGAGAGCTGCATCTTCACTCTTCTGGCCTGCTTACTGCTTCTGTTGCACCCCCAGCCCTGGTTGCTGCTGCTGTTGTTTTCAATGTACAATCAGTAGTATATTTCGTCTGTTGGTTGAATAAATGTGTTGTTAGAACGACAAACACAATGTTTTGGAAGTCGTTGCACGGTTTGATCCTTTAGTGCCCCGTACCGTACGTAGCGCATACTATTTATCGTACGGAACACATTTTTCTTAAAACTCGGAACACATTTTCCACTTGTTGATAACATGCAGCCCACTGATGAAGGCCCAATAGAGAAGCCCATAATTAACTGGAAGGGAGGCTCTCACATGAATCCGGCCCAGGTACGTGCTCATGGTCCCCTAATCATAAATAAGTAAAAAAATAAATAAAGCTAAATGCTCATGCATCAGTTCTTTGGGAAAATAGGTAGCACAGTATTTATTTTTGAAGAATACCAAATCTAGGCCTATTTGTTTTCTCCAAATTACTAGGCTGCAAATATTTCAAGACGAGGAGGGATGCATTCCGGCCTGGCTTAATAGTATGGTCAATGTCTGTTAAAAGTAATATCAAAAGGGGTTGAACATTCCAAAAAATTTATAGCAAATGGGATATAAGTTTCTTTTTTTGTTTTTGTTCTTCACTGATATCTTATACGTATTTCATTGGATTTAACATGACATAGTACTAATTTATTTTTAAATTTGTTTTAGTATGGTTACTAATTTTTGGATTAAGAATATTTCGTTCCGCAGCAAAAATTTGCGAATTTTCAAAATTTCCCACATATTTAGTTAACTTTTTGACCCTGGTACTGACCAGAAAATGGCCACCAATTCTAAAAATGGAAAACGGGCTGCAATAAATTCCATATGAATTAGAAAATGAGTAAAAATTATAAAAATAATAGCAAATGGGCTGTACACGCCACAGATTTCGAGGCTGACTTGTTTACGCAAGGCATTGTCAGTGAACTCACGATTCTAGCAGCAGTTAGTGTTGGATGTCCATCCAACGGCCGATGTACTTCTTCAATCTCTGATCTTCCTGCTCCAGCCGCCTAAACTAGCGCCGTCGGGCTGCCTGCTCCCTCCTCTTGTGGCCCGCTATGATGCCGCCCAGGCTTCCCCGGCCCGCCCTACTCCCTCCGCTGGCTTGGCCGCACGCAATCAACTGCCTCCTTATTACGCGAAAAAAAATGATTCCTCCCACTGACATCTGGGGCGCACCGGTTGGGAGGCTGACCTGTGGGCCTACTAAGTTGACGCGTATGCAGGGCTTGTCAACTTAGTCAACAAACGATTCTAGCAGCAGTAACCGTTGGATTTGAATCGAACGGTCCTGCCGCTTCTTCAATCGCTGCTCTTCTTGCACCAGCCGCCCAAACCAGCGCCGAGGAGACCGCCTGCTCCTGCCTCCAGTGGCGGGATGTGCTGCCGATGAGGCCTCATCGCCCCCTACTACTCCCACTGCTAGCCAGGCCCTGCGGCGACGGCAGCCTCACACCGCAGCCGAACTAGTGAACCCTCGTACTCCTCTCCGCGTGGGCTTCCACTGTCGCGCCTTCCCCAGCTCCGCGTTGTCCCCTTCCTAGGCCTCGCCGTCGTCCACCGCCTTGGTGCTCTTGGCGCGGCGTGGTCAACATGGTCAACGACATTCCATCAAAAGAGTACTGTACGTGGAGAGGTTGACAGCTGGGTCCACGGCCACAGCCCAGTTTTTTTGTGATTTGCCAAGTAAGTCGCTTTGTCAGGCCTGTTGGGCTGCAAATCTTTCAAGACGAGGAGAGCTTTCATTCGGCTGGCTGAGAAAATGGCCCATCAGTAATGAGAAATGGGCTGTACATTTTTAAAACACATCAAACCGGCAATTAGTTTCAAATATATTTTTTTCATTTCGAGATTTGAAATTACATTAATTTTTATGCGTCGAGAATTCGTTGGATTTTATATTGATATACATTTATTTTTAAAATCATTTTGAATGTGAGTCGAAATTTTGGGATTAAAAATAGTTCGGACCGCACCAAAATATGCAAAATTTCGTATAATTTTTTAACCGTGGCCACAATATGGGCTGTAATGCTAACAAAAAGAATATGGGCTCCAAAAAAACCTTAATAATTAGCAAATGGGTTGTAAATTATTAGAAATAATGGCAGATGGGTTGTATGCTGTTTTCCACAGATTTGAGGCTTTCCTAAAAAAAGGTTGATGCACAAGCAGTGACTCTTGGATGGCCATCCAACGGCCGTCGTGCTTCTTCAATCTCTGCTCTTCCTGCTCCAGCCGCTCAAACAGGCGCCGGCGAGACTGCCTGCTCCCTCCTCCCCGCGGCAGGCTCTGCTGCCGGGCAGGCCTCATCGCCCCACTGACTCCCATCGCTGGCCTAGCCATCCCTCTACTCACCCACACCTGCTGTTATTCTCCGGCGACGGCAGACGAACCAGTAAACCCTCGTACAGTCATACTCCCCTCCGCGTGGGAAACAACAACCGGGTCTTCCCTGCCTCCGTGTCGTTCCCTTCCCAGGTCTCGCCGTCGTCCACCGCCCTGGTGCTCTGGGCGCGGCCTGGTCAACGTGGTCAACGACCGACATGCATCTGAAGTGGACTTTACATGGAGAGGCCGACAGCTGGGTCCATGGCCGCACGCAAGGAAATGCCTCCTTATTACGCGCAAAATAATGATTCCTCCACCTAACATCAGGGACCCACCGAAAGGGCCTCTGTATTTCGTGAAAAAAACATTACCGCCGCTGACAGCTCGGACCCACCAGCTATATCTTCGCACAAGGAAGCACCTCCTTATTACGCACAAAAAAATGAATACTCCCCCTGTTAGCTGGGACCCAGTATAGTGGCAGGCTGACTTGTGGGCCTACTAAGTTGACGGGGACGGAGGGCTTTGTCAACTTAGTTAATATGCACGATTCTAGCTCCAGTGATCGTACGATGTCCATCCAACGGCTGTAGTGCTTCTTCAACCTCTGGTCTTCTTGCTCCAGCCGCCCAAACTAGCATCGGTCGTGCCTCGTGCTCCTGCCTCCCATGGCCAGCTGCGATGCGGCGGAGGCCTCACCGCCCCTACTACTCCCACCGCTGGCCAGGCCATCCTTCTACTCACCCACACCCCAGCGAACCAGTGAACCCTCGTACTCCTCTACGCTTGGGCATCCACTGCCGCGTCTTCCCTGGCTCTGCGTCGTCCCCTTCCTAGGCCTCGCCATCGTCCACCGCCCTGGTGCTCTCGGCGCGGCATGGTCAACGTGGTCAAGGAACGGCTTCCATTAGACGTGGACTGTACATGGAGAGGCTGATAGCTGGGTCCACGGCCGTAGCAAGGAAGTGCCTCCTTATTACGTGCAAAATAATTATTCCTCCACCTGACAGCGGGACCCACCGGACGGGCCACCATATTTTGCCCCCTGACTGCTGGGACCCACCAGCTACATCTTCGCACGCAAGTGCCTGACAGTCGGGACCCACCTGGTCGAAGTGTATGTAGCGTTATCATACTGGTCGTGAACGTGTACGTACATATATACTGGTCGATGTAGAGGCGCGCACGTGTCGTAGTAGAGGCGGCCAGGGTGCAAGAAAGAAAATACGGCCATGTATGTGTACATACGGGCGGGGTCTCGAACGCCTACTCGTGCATACATACGGCGAGGGCTCGTGTACATGGTTGGGTCGGAATGAAGAAACAGCATCGTCGTCCTGTTCATGGGGAGGCAACGGAATGCGTCGTGTTCATGGGGAGGCAACGGAATGCGTCATGTTCATGGGGAGGCAACGGAATGCGTCGTGTTCATCGGGAGGGCTTGGACAGAACAGGCGATGGAAACGAGGCCTGGCATACCGTAGAACGGAGGAAACGGCCTTGTGTTCGACCGGCCACGTTCGAAACGGGATCCTGTTCATCGGGAGGGGTGTGGCATACCGCAAAATGGAGGAAACGGACTTCCTACGGTCGAAACGAGGGTCCTATTGATCGGGAGGGGTGTGGCATACTACAAAACAAAGGAAACGGACTTGTGTTGGAGCGCTACGGTCGAAACGGTGGTCCTGTTCATCGGGAGGGGTGTGGCGTACTGCAAAACGGGACTCCACGGGATACTGTTCATCTCCACTGTCGACCCCCTCTAGCCTCCACGAGCTACTGTTCATCCACCATCGACCTCCTCCAGCCTCCACCTGCTCTTGTTCATCCACGGGCTCCTGTTCATCCAGCCTCCACCGCGCACTACTCCACCGGCTACTGTTCAACCAGCCCCCTCCATGGGCTTCTGTTCAACCACCCCTCCACGGGCTACTATTCATCCTGCCCTCCACCGTCTACTGTTCATCCTGCCCTCCACGGGGTCCTGTTCATCCAGCCCCAACCGGCTCGATTGATCGGGCTCCTGTTCATCCAGAGGCAACACCACGGGGTCCTGTTCATCCACCCCCACCGGGAACTTTTCATCCACCCCCCCCCGCAATGCTCACTGTTCATCCAGAGGCAGCATTGATCGGCTTCAGTTAGCAGCAGTAGCGAAGCAATCGCTCAATCGGGTTCAGTTAACAGCCATCGATCGATCGCTCGGGTTCAGTAACGCGTAGCCTGCAGTGCAATTGCTCGGGTTCAGTTAGAGCCCAATGCCTCGCTCGGGTTCAGTTAGAGCCAACGCCTCGCACACACGCGCGTACGTGTATGAGAGAAACGCGCATCGCTCGGCCCCCGACCTCCCACCGTAACCGGGAACTCCCCGAAATTTTCCTCGCCCTCGCTTCTACCACGGTTTTTTCCGTCATGGACAGCCCAAAGAATGTCATGCAGCTGCGTCTCCGGCCCGCCCAGGACGAAAAGCCCATTTTCTGTCATGATTTTTTGTCATAGAAGTAGGAGCCCACCACATCTATGATGATACCGGGGTTTGTCACAATTATCGTCATAGAAGTGTCATATGTATGACAGAAAAAAATTTCGTTCTGCCCAAAATGTCACGGATGTGTCTTTTTTTGTAGTGTAAGCCGGTACCACCTAACACCTTTTTGGATGTGTTACATAACCCGTCTGTTAAGTTGCCTACAGAGGAAGATTTGGCCATTCCTGACCCGGAGGCACAGTTAGTGGCGGCCATTCATGTTATTCCAGATTGGACAGTACCGTTCCTAGCTTACATGACCCGAGGCCAGTTGCTAGAGGACGAGACCCTAGCCTGACAGATAACCCGGCAGTCCAAGTCAATGACGATTTCTGACGGAGAGTTGTATCATCGCAGCGTCACTGGAGCATTTTAGCGTTGTGTTTCCCCTGAAGAAGGTCAAGAAATACTTCGTGAGATCCATGAAGGGGATTGTGGTCATCACGCCGGGTCAAAGTCTCTTGTGGCCAAAGCCTTTCTTCATGGTTTTTACTGGTTAACGGCTCACGCTGATGCAGGGGATCTGGTCAGTAGGTGTGATGGATGTCAAAAAATTGCACAACGAGCGCATGTGCCGGCTCAGGAGTTGCGGATGATTCCAATCATTTGGCCGTTTGCAGTTTGGGATCTTGACATGGTTGGACCTTTCAAAAGGTCCAAACATAAAAAGACACATCTTTTAGTGGCAGTTGACAAATTCACAAAATGGAATGAGGCAGAGCCAGTGAGTAAGTGTGATGCAGCCACGGCGATTCAGTTCATGAATAGGGTGATTTTTGCTTTGGTTTTCCACACAACATTATCACTGACAATGGCGCTAATTTGTCCCAAGGTGCTATGGAGGAGTTTTGTCAACGTGAGCATATCCGGCTTGATGTTTCTTCCGTAGCTCACCCTCAATCTAATTGTCAGGCCGAGAGAGCAAATCAGCAAATCTTAAAAGGTCTCAAACCCCGGCTTATGGTTCCCTTACAACGGACGCCAGGTTATTGGGTAGAGGAATTACCCTCGGTGGTGTGGAGTATCAACACCACTCCTGATAGGTCTACATGTTATATACCTTCCTTCATGGTTTATGGAGCGAAAGCGGTGCTGCCTAGTGACATCTGCCATGACTCGCCTCGCGTAGCGGCTTACGTTGAAGCTGATAATGAACAAGCCCGATAGGATGCACTTGACTTGTTAGATGAGGAGAGAGATTTGGTGGCGGCTCGATCAGCAATTTATCAACAGGACCCGCGCCGTTATCATAGCCGTCGGGTTAAGTCCAGGACCTTTCAAGAAGGTGACCTGGTGCTCCGGCTCATCTAGGATCTGTCAGATGCACACAAGCTATCCCCGCCTTGGGAAGGACCCTTTGTGGTCAGCAAGAATTTAAACAATGGGTCATATTACCTCATTGATGTTCGAGAACACAACGACTCATGTAAGTCGGAGGAGGAGACTCGCCGACCGTGGAACATTGCTCAGCTTTGGCCATACTACACCTGAGCTATCGGCTCTTGTCATGTACATACTTTGACGTTGTATATATTATGACAAGTAATAAAGCAGGACCTCTGTCTTTTTCCTCTTCAAAGATCACATATCTTTACTATTTTCATTATTTAAATGACTATTAAGGAGCTGATCATATCTGCATCTAGTTTAACCTTTTTGGTCCGTCTTATGATCGTATTCGAATCTAGCTATAAACCTCACGATCACGTGGGGGCTTCCTGTTCAAACAGAGGTCGTATTCGAACCAAAGAGAACATAGCTGTCGTAACCCTCTTGATCGGCTCAAAGTCAAACTCACTAGGGGGCTTCTTGATCGTATCCGAATCATAGCTTAACCCCTTTAGGTCTGACTTGGAACGTATTCGAATCAGGGTCGTTAAAAACCTCTCAAGGTCATTTGGGGGCTTCCTGTTCAAACATAGGTTGTATTCGAACCAAAGAGAACATAGCTGTCGGTACCCTCTTGATCGGCGCAACGCCAAAGCCACTGGGGGCTATATGATCGTATTCGGATCTTAGCTTAACCCCTCTGGTCCGGTTTACTGGTCGTATTCGAATCAGAAACCCCCAAATTTATGTTGTTTGAAATCTGCTATTTTGTCTTACTTGTTTTCATTGTCTCAAATCTAAACTATCAGTATGGTTTTATTTAAGCCGGCTTGACTATTTGACAATAAGCCGACAAGACATGATAGTCATCAGGTGTATGGAAGCATTGACTTCTCAAAAAGATTGGATCATGAAAACCGGTAGTCCAGAAACACAGGTATGATAGTGTTATTCACGAACAAGTTTTTTCAGCCTTGTTTATCTTTTCCAATATGACAATTCATAAAGACATATACCGGGTGTTTTTTGACCCGTCCGGTGTTAAACCGCCAGGACGCTCTTTCAGTTTTTGTAGGATCAAAGTTAAAACATTGCAGATGTAATCAAAGATGTGCTGGCAAAGAGTAGTATGCAACATTTTGTCTGCGATGGCATAAGCAACACATACAGTTTCAAGCTAAATCTATTACAAGGCTTTAAAAGCCCACAAGATGGTTATGACACTCCCCTTGTCGGTTCACCTCCTTCTACTGATTGGAAGCTGGGATTGGACCATTCAAAGCTGTTCAGAGCAATGAACTCTGCTTCATCATCAATCAGGCCGGCCGGATCAACTTCCGGGGCAAAAGTGTGTAGACGAACCGGCGGGATAAGATCTGTCACCTTATAAGAGGGAGTCACAATCTTCTTATTCTCCATATCAAAATCCGACTGATATTTATCAATGTTCGTTTCATCTCCAAGAATGGTAGCTTGAGGTCGAACTCCCCGCACACGGGCAATGAAGTCATCTTGCTCAAATAGAGTCCCGTCTTCCTTCATGCTAGGGTGCCCCTTAGCTACATCCGCCGGGTCTAGATATGGCACCCAGGCTTTGGAGCGGCTCAGGGCAGTCAGGGCTCCGGCTCTGGCACAGGATCGTTTGACCTCTTGAAACCTGGCGGGTAAGATTGCCAACTTCTTCAAGACATCGCTCAACCGATTGGGTCCTTGGTTGGCAGGGGAGATGGTGGCAAGTGCTCGTTGAGCGCCAGTATACAATTGCTCCACCAAGGTATAAACCGCCTTCAATTTGGTCACACTATCTTGGCTCAGATTTTTGCTTCGTGGACCTGCGAGTGTTTTTTAAACAAAGGCTCAGCAGGCGGCTTATATTTCGGGTCAAAAGAAGGTATAAGTGATTTACAGGTGACTTACCAAAGATGGCGGAGACCATTTGAGACACCCGGTTCTTTAAGCCGGTGAGCTCTGTGGTAACCTCCTCAAGAGCCGCCTCAGCTGTTTCAGCACGTTGTATCAGCAGCGTCTTTTCTTCGTCCCAGGATTTCTTCTTTGCAGTCAAGCTGGTCTTCAATTTTTCTGTCTCGGAAAGACTCAATTGGAGTTTAGAGTCAGCAGTCTTGATTTCTGCCTCTTGATCCATCAGCCGGGTCTTTGCATCAGTTAATTGAGAGCCCAATTCAGATAGGGCATTCTACAAAACATACACAGGTGTGTCAAGGCTTAAACTAAAAGTTATAAGGGTTCAAGTCTCAAGTACTATGCACTGTAATACCACTTGACACTTGGGGGCCAATGTCTGCCAAAGCAATTTTTTATGACTTTTATATGTTTCAAGTCCCAAGTGTTTTACAAAGTAACAGCACTTGGCACTTGTGGGCTAATGCATGATACTCAGAAAATTTCTCCCCAAGCTTAGTGGGAGGCTGACATGTGGGCCTACTAAGTTGATGGGGACGGAGGGCTTTGTCAACTTAGTCAATATGAACGATTCTAGCTCTAGTGACCGTATGATGTCCATCCAACGGCCGTAGTGCTTCTTCAACCTCTGGTCTTCTTTCTCCAGCCGCCCAAAGCAGTGTTGGTCGTGTCGCCTGCTCCTGCCTCCCATGGCCGGCTGTGCTGCCGCGGAGGCCTCACCGCCCCCTAGTACTCCCCCCGCTGGCCAGGCCCTGCGGCGATCGCAGCCTCACACCACAGCCGAACCAGTAAACCCTCGTACTCCTCTCCGTGTGGGCATCCACTGCCACGTCTTCCTCGGCTCCATGTCGTACCCTTCCTAAGCCTCGCCGTCGTCCACCGCCTTGGTGCTCCCGGTGCGGCGTGGTTAATGTGGTCAATGACCGACTTCCATCGGAAGAGTACTATACGTGGAGAGGCTGACAGCTGGGTCCACGGCCGCAGCAAGGAAGTGCCTCCTTATTACGTGGAAAATAATGATTCCTCCACCGGACAACAGGGACCCACCGGACGGGCCACCGTATTTGGCAAAAACAATGTTTCCCCCTGACTGTTGGGACCCACCAGCTACATCTTCGCACGCAAGGAAGTGCATCCATATTACGGCAAAAAAATGATTCGCCCCCCTGACTGCTGGGACCCACCAGCTACATCTTCGCACGCAAGGAAGTGCCTGTCAGTTGGGACCCACCTGGTCGAAGCGTATGTAGCGTTGTCATTCTGGTCGCGAACGTGTACGTACATACGATCGGTCTGTCTGCAGGCTGCAGCGATGAACCGTGGACGTGTAAGGAAGGGCACATGTCGTAGTAGAGGCGCGCACGTAGCATGTACACATACGTACAGCGGCCAGGGTGCATGAAAGTAAATACGGCCACGTACGTACATACGGGAAGCGTCTCGACCTCCTCCAGCCTCCACGGGCTCATGTTCATCCACCGTCGACCTCCTCCCGCCTCCACCTGCGACTCTTCATCCACAGGCTCCTGTTGATCCAGCCTCCATCACGTGCTCCTCCACTGTCTAGTGTTCAACCGTCCCTCTCCACGGGGTCCTGTTCAACCACCCCTCCACCGGCTACTGTTCGTCCAGCCCTCCATGGGGTCGTCCTGTTCATCCAGCCCTCCACGGCGTCCTGTTCAACCACCCCTCCACCGGCTACTGTTCGTCCAGCCCTCCACGAGGTCGTCCTATTCATCCAGCCCTCCACGGGGTCCTATTCATACAGCCCTCCACAGGGTCCTGTTCATCCACCGGCTCCATCGATCGGGGTACTGTTCATCCAGCAGCAACGACCTCTACTACCACGGGGTCCTGTTCATCCAACCCCCCACCGGGAACTGTTCATCCAAACCCCCTCAATAACGCTCACTGTTCATCAAGGGAAGGAGGCAGCAGTGTTCGATCGGCTTCAGTTAGCAGCAATAGAGAAGGAATCACTCGGGTTCAGTTAATAGCAAGGGATCGATCGATCGCTCGGGTTCAGTAACGCGCAGCGTGCAGTGCAATCGCTCGGGTTCAGTTAGTGTGACGCCCCAAGACCAACGCTCCAGAAGACTTCCATATTTTCATGACCTCCGTGTGTTTCATTTGTGCTTGCTCTATTTATTTTTGCATTGCATCATGTCATTTAGTTTTGTAAAACTCAACTAAATAAATTGCATGGATCTTTGGTCCATTTAAACCGAGGGAATTCACATGGTGATTCTCTTTATAACATATCCTCCCAATATTAGGGGGCTATAATAAATATTCCGTTTTTTGGAATTAACCATAACACACATGCAAAAATAATTCCCATGCCTATTCCACTTCGAGTTTGACATTCAAATCTTGTCCACAATTCTTTATCTCTTTTATCAAGGCTCCTATAAAAAACCAAACATATTTGGACCTTCTTTTTACCAAGTCCTAGTTCGAACCCATTTGAGTTAAATTCAAATGAGTTTGAATTTACATCTTTCAATCATGGCCTTTTCTATTTTCTCGGAACAAACTCATTTTTATGAGTCCCGGAAACTTAACAGCATGTACAAATTCTTCCTCTAACATTCTCTTCTCTATTTTCTTTTCTCTTAATATTCTGTTAATGAAAAGAGAAGGAAATATGGGAGAGGGAGAAGAGAGTCCAGCCCAGCTGGGCCTCTCACCGGCCCAACCTTCCCCACAACCCATCAGCCAGCTAGGCCTCCCAACTACTGCTCCTAGGCCCATTTGCCCCTAGGCCCAGTCACGCCTATCTAACCCTAACCCTCTCCCTGTTCAATCCTCTCACCCGCTGCCTCTCGTCCCCCTGCTACCGCCGCCACCCATACGCTTCGCCAGGGAGAGGAGATCCCCTCGCTCGTCCTCCTCCAAACCCCGTCGCCCTGCTACCTCCACCGCCCGGACCATGCCTCCTCCTGCCTGCGCCTCCTTCCTCTCGCTTGGCTCCCTCCTCCTCGATCCGGCCCGCTACCACCATCGTCCTCGCCCTGCTGACCTCGCTGGAGACCTCTTGCGCTGCGCCCGCTGGTCCCTGCCCCTGCATCGCGCGAAGTCCCACAGCATCGAGCCGCTCCGAGCTCCGTTCGTGCCACCGTTTCCTCAGTCCAGCTGTTCCTCTGCAGTCTAGCTCCGCCCCCATCTGGATCTGTCAAGCCCCGCCCCCTCCTACTGTTTTACTTCCTCGTCGGAGCCGCGTCAAGTCATGTCGCTACTCTGCTTCCTCATCCTCGCCGTCGCTTCCCTGCAACTCCAGGCACCGCGCCCGTAGCTCTCTGCATCGAGCAGGATCAGAAGGGCCACGAGGACGCCCGCCTCGACCGTGCCTAGGGCTGCCTTCTCGCCCTCGCTGTTGCCCACGAGCCACGCGGCCTAATGCAGGCCTCGCCAAGGCCCAGCACCGCCAGCTCCTCCAACCCAGCTCCCGCTGACCTCATCAAGATCACGACCTAGGACCCGAGTCCTGTGGCCTCCGCTGCTATTTTCCTTGGACATCAAGTACCACTACCACGACCCTGGATGGCTGCGAGTCGTTTACCACTATAGCCAGTGTGTTTTTCGTCAAGTCCGACTGCGACATAAACGACTACGCGATGATCCTGAAGGACATGGAAACGTTGAGCTCCTCTCAAAACGAACGGGAACGATTACCTTCGCCGAAGACCTGTGTAACGGAACCGTCAAATACAACCACCTTCATGTGTACCTCTACTTCCTACGACGACCGTGTACAACTACCATCCCGTGCATGTCGCCAAGTACCACGACGCCTGGAGCCCTCGGACCCGTCAAGTTCCACTACTGGATGTACCGCTACCGTCGCCGTGGATCCGACAAAACCAAGTGTACAACTATCGGCGGCCCGAAGACGTTGGTTTCATCAAGTATCTCTTCGAAACGAACGTGTACCACTACCGTCTCCAAGATCGCGAGTACCTCTACCCTCGCCGTGGATCCAACAAGACCGTCGCGAGAATGACTACTTCCACTACAACCCCTGTACCACTACTTCGACTACCGCCGCCACGTGAACGACTAATTCCACTAGGACCCGCGAGTACCACTACTTCCCTCGACGAACTTGAACCGCTTCGAAAACGCATGCTTCAAAGGTATAACACTGAGACGATGCCCGTGGACGAATGCTTGCGATGTATGAGTTGAACCATGTGTTGCTCCGTGTTCGAGTTGTTTGTTGCACGAAGCCCCTCTTTTGCCATGCCATCATCGGAAACCTGATAGTCTGGAGTACCCCACCATCTTTGCATGACTCACTCACGCCACCCTTCTTTTGCATCGGCATCTCAACGAGTTGTCGAAACCGGAATGTTGCCGTGGCATCGTTTCAGTTTTCTCCGCTATGGCACCCCTTTCTTTCCGCCATGGCGGCAAATACCCCATATCATCTTCATGTCAACCTTTCACAAAAATTGCATCAACTTGCATATGTCATTCGCATCATGATAACACCAGTAAAATGTTTAAAAATTGTTGTTGCTTCAAATTGCTATATGCACATGAGGATTTACCAGAATTGTTGTTTGTTGTTCCAGCCTCATTTAAACTTGCCTAGGTAGGTAGTTTTATTATGCTTCACCTCTCGCCATGTTTAAACAACATTTAATATTGTTGAGTACCTAACCAGGAGTGAACTAAATAATCGAATGTGGTGTTTCGTCAACATGCATCTTGTTACATGTCGAGCTCCACTTAACTTGTAATTTTGTTTGTGCACATTGCCATGCCATGCCTCTTTAAACCGGACATGCATCATACTTGGTTGTGCATCAGGCCATGTTTATGTGATGGTTGTTTACCATGTTGTTTTCTTCTTTCCGGTTTGCTTCTCTTGTTAGCTTCGGTTTCGTTTCGGAGTTGTGAGGTTTCGTTCGACTATGCCCGTTTGTCTTCTTCTTGGACTCGTTCTTCTTCCTAGCGGGATCTCAAGCTAGATGACCATACCCTCGATATAACTTATATCTTTGCTTGCTAGTTGTTTGCTCTATCGCTATGTCATGCTACCTACCACTTGTTATATCATGCCTCCCATATTTCCATGTCAAGCCTCTAACCGACCTTCCTAGCAAACCATTGTTTGGCTATTTACCACTTTGCTCAGCCCCTCTTATAGCGTTGTTAGTTGCAAGTGAAGTTGAAGTTTGTTCCATGTTGGAACATGGATATGTTGGGATATCACAATATCTCTTATTTAATTTAATGCATCTCTATACTTGGTAAAGGCTGGAAGGCTCGGCATTATGCCTCGTGTTTTGTTCCACCCTTGTCGCCCTAGTTTCCATCATACCGGTGTTATGTTCCTTGATTTTGTGTTCCTTACGTGGTTGGGGTTATGGGACCCCTTGATAGTTCGCTTTGAATAAAACTCCTCCAGCAAGGCCCAACCCTGGTTTTAACATTTGCCTCACATAAGACTTTCGCTTGGGTGTCCGCGAGCCCGAGGGTCATCTTTATTTCACCCCCCCGGGCCAGTGCTCCTCTGAGTGTTGGTCCAAACTAGAGTCCTTTGCAGCGCCACCTCGGGGAAATTTGAGGGCTGGTTTTAGTTGTACGGAGTGCTCATCCGGTGTGCCCTGAGAACGAGATATGTGCAGCTCCTATCGGGATTTGTCGGCACAGTTAGGTGGTGTTCCTGGTCTTGTTTTACCATTGTTGAAATGTCTTGTAACCGGGATTCTGAGACTGATGGGGTGTTTCCGGGAGAAGGAATATCCTTCGTTGACCATGAGAGCTTCTGATGGGCTAAGTTGAGACACCCATGCAGGGTATAAACTTTCGAGAGCCGTGCCCGCGGTTATGTGGCAGATGGGAATTTGTTAGTATCCGGTTGTAGAGAACTTGACACTTGACATAATTAAAATGCATCAATCGTGTGTGTAGCCGTGATGGTCTCTTTTCGGTGGAGTCCGGGAAGTGAACACGGTCTTGTGTTATGCTTGAAAGTAAGTAGTTTCAGGATCACTTCTTGATTACTTCTAGCTTTTCGACCATTGCGTAGCTTCTCATCTTACTCTCATTCGCGTATGTTAGCCACCATATTTGCTTAGCACTTGCTATAGGTCCACCTCATTACCTTATCCTACCCATAAGCTTAAATAGTCTTGATCTCGTGGGTGTGAGATTGCTGAGTACTTGTGACTCACGGATACTTCCCAACAGTTGCAAGTGTCGATGATACCAGTGCAGGTGACGCAACCGAGCTCAAGTGGGAGCTCGATGAAGATCTTGCTCGTTGTTATGTGTCTTTTCCAGTTGATCAGTAGTGGTGCCCAGTTGGGATGATTGGGGATCTAGCATTTGGGTTTGTCTTCTTTTATTTTGGTTCCTTAGTCAAACCTTGATTGTACTCTGGATGATGTATGTTTAACTTGTTATTTGTGTGAAGTGGCGATTGTAAGCCAACTCTTTATCCCTTTCTTATTCAGTACATGGGATTGTGTGGAAGATTACCCCTCTTGCGACAAAACCACAATGCGGTTATGCCTCTAAGTCGTTCCTCGACACGTGGGAGATATAGCCGCATCGTGGGCATTACAAGTTGGTAATCAGAGCCATCCCTGACTTAGGAGCCCCCCCTGCTTGATCGAATCGCTGACGTTGTTGAGTCTAGAACAAAATGTTTTGAGTCTTAGGATTATATATATATCAGAGAGTAGGATTCTTTTTACTCCTCAGTCCCTTCATCGCTCTGGTGAGGCCTCCTGATGTAGAAGTTTTGACTTTCCTCTTCTCAAATTTCACTAAAAAAATTTAGGATCACGCGGGTATCTTGGAATCGTTCCGATAGTCTTGTGACGAGAACATTGTTCTTGGTGCCTCCTGACATTTAGGGGTTGTGGCAGTGTCCCAGGGAGTTGAGCTCCGAGGTGTTGTCGTCACAATTTTATCGTTGCAGTTCTGGAATACCTAAGTTCGCCGACATCGAAAATCTCTTTTATGCATTTGTTGGTGAGATAACCTCGACGCAGCCGAGTACTGGGGCGGGATTTCGGGAGTATTGCCATAACTCGTATAACGGATGCTTTTCGAAGGTTGAGGTACACGATTTCTGAAGGTTTCTTGGTTATGTGTTGACGGATGGATACAGCTGGATGTAGGGATTGTTAGTTTGTGTGTGATATTATGCTTCCCCTGTATCCCCAACACCAGATTGCATAACCAGAAAGTTTCGGGAGTTTATAAGTGGGAATTCAAGTATCTCATAGGATATCTTTCCGACAAACACATGATACAATATGGGATCTATCATATGTTTGTTTCTGGCTTATTCTGCAAGCCAATCCGTTGTTTTGTTTTGAGTTGTGGCATTTGAGTTGCTTCGATGTCAAGTGTTGATTCCATACCTTTCCTAAGCGGTGTTCTCATATTCCTATGTGAATACCAACCCTTCTTATTTATCAAGATTGTCATCTCAATTCTATTTCCAACCGGTGTGTTTCTCTTCGAGATGATCCCATCATTTTTCCCATCCGCAAGATAAGTTCTAAGTTTTCTCAACGGTATCCATTCCATTAGCCCATGTTGCCTTTGTTTTCCCGCCCTCCAACCCTTTTTCTTCAAGGATTCAGATTTGTTAATCATGTATCCTTTTATTTGTGGGAAGTCTTTTCAGTCTTTCCTTCAATGTTTTTACCCGGTGGTTCTCATGAAGATGCTCTTCAAGTTTATCATTCTTCGTTCTTTTTCTTCTCCCGTGGATTCAATTCAAGCTTTCGGTGTTGATCATGTCCCTTTTCCTCTTTTCAAATGCTTTCTCATGCCAGTGTATCTCCTAATCTTTCACTTCTCGCTATTCATTTGTTCGGGAGTGCTGAAGATATCTCAGAAGGTTCGTTTTTTTCATTGAAGATCTGTTCAACCTATTTCGAGGTTGTTATCTCATTCATGCCATTTAATTCAAATGGTGCAATCTCTCTTCCAAGTGACCTTTTCAACAGTGTTTCTTTTGAGTGGGCCCTAACCCACAGGTCTTTTCCCAGAATCTTACCTGACTCTTCAATTTTTTCGAAGCTATTCTCAAATCTTCTAAAGTGTGACGTAAGAATGAATTCCCATCAGTCATATTCCTTCTCCAAGATCGCTTTCAAATTCTTTTCATCATTGGTTCAACCTTTCTATTTTTCATTCCGGAGTATCTCACCAATTCTTCATGATGGTGTTTCTCATCCTCATTGTGAGCGTTGAAGACCGAAGAAGTGTTTCCTCTAAATCTTGTCTGTTCTCTTGAAGATTCATGGTTCTAGCTTCATGCCATCCTCATAATTGTTTTCGATTGTGAGAATTCTTTTCACCCATCCGAAGCATTTCAGAAGTTATTTTCCTTTCTCGATTCTCTGAAGGCCTTCATTTCAGAAGATTTATTCATTCTCAGCTTTTAGCTCTCGTTCTCCATATCTTACCGGTGCATCGCTCAAGTATTCTCTTATCAGCTCATGATCTAGTCATTCCTTGTATCTAAATGCTCTCAAGTATCTTTGTTCCTTTTCTAATTATTCCCGGTGTTTCGCTATCTTTTCTTTGTTTGTTTTTTTCAATTCTTACGGTGGTTCATTCAAGATTTATCTTCCTCCGTTATCATATCAAGTCATTCGTTCTTTCCTAAAGCCTACAGGTGGATCCATCAAGACCTTACCAAGTTTACGCTATATCTCTCCTTAATCCTTTCCAATGAGAATGAGTAGTATGCCAAATCCATTGTGGGTCATCAATTTAATTGATGAAGGGTAAGCATAATGTAATTCTTATTCTTGTTTCATTGAGTAAATTGAAATCCTTATTTCGGAGGTTCATAAAAAATTCTCAGTTTCAGTTGTTCATCTTTCTTTTCCGGAGTTCCAAGTTTTCTCGGTTATCTCGTCACGAAGCTCCATCTAAATCATTGCAAGGTTCCTACCGGAGTTCTTTTCAACTTTCCTTTCATTTGATCATTCTTTAATTATCGGAGTTCTCACAAAGTCTCAACATGGTGGTTCATCAGGATTCCTTTCTTTCTTCAATTGTTCTTCAAGATTTCTCTTGAAGTTAAGATCTGCCAAGCTATACTCTCAAATAAACATGATGTTCAACACATGTCTTGTTTTGAGGAGTTCAAGTATTCTTCATCTTGCATTTCGAAGTGCAATTCTTTCTATCTTATATTTTGAGGTGGTGTTATGTCACCCTTGACAATTTCCCTTCGTGTCATGATTCAACAGTTGTCAAGAACGAGATAGTTAAACCCATCAATTTCTTCGAGCATGAGCTCTTCTCAATCCATCAATCTCTTCGTTGGAGTTATCTTGGGTTATATTTCACCTAAAGCCTTCCCTAAGGAATGTCGCTATTTATGGTGCTTATAAATGACCGAAGTTCTTCAATTATCCTCCTGGGGAAATAAGTTTCTCGTCTCCTTGTTGATATCAATTCAATCTATTGTTCCGTTAGTGGCAGAATTTCACCTCTAGTTTTTAGATGTTTTCTTAAGTCCACGATGAGTATATCATTTCATTGTTGATTTTTCAACAACTCCGTACAATATTTCCTTTTAAGGATGCTCTCTCAAATTCATTTCAGGTAGAACATGTTGTTTCCTTCTCCGTTCTTTTCATTGCATTCTTTCATTTCTTCCGGCGGCATTGTGATGGTGCTCTCTTCACTCATTATCTCGAATTGTGAGGATCGTGTTCTTTTTGTGCTTATCCATTTAACCGGAGTGTCATGTCCTCTTTTCAAGTTCTTCCAATGTTGTCAAGTCTTGCATCTCTTTTCAACCGGAGTGATGTTCGAATTTGTTCTTCCTTGTTCCTTGTTTATCTTGTTTCAACCAGAGTGGTTTCAATTGCTTCTTCTCCATTGTGCTCGGCATTCATAGTTTTGCAACCTCCAAGGTTTCACATGGTGTTCCTTGTTCCGCTTTCCTAACGGAGTGTTTTCAACTTCATTCATCTTCGTTGTATTTTTTTCTTTCCAGTTGTTCAACCCTCAAGGTTCTTTGGTTTCACTTGTTTGTCAAAGAAGCAACTTGTTTTACCTCTTCCCCTTTCGTTTCTCTCCGGTGCCATCCTTAGATGTCGGGATGAGATCTCTTGTAAGTAGAGGAGTGTTGTGATGCCCCAAGACCGACGCTCCAGAAGACTTCCATATTTTCGTGACCTCCGTGTGTTTCATTTGTGCTTGCTCTATTTATTTTTGCATTGCATCATGTCATCTTGCCATCATGTCATTTAATTTTGCAAAACTCAACTAAATAAATTGCATGGATCTTCGGTCCATTTAAACTGAGGGAATCCACATGGTGATTCTCTTTATAACATATCTGTTGGAAATATGACCTAGAGGCAATAATAAAATGGTTATTATTATATTTCCTTGTTCATGATAATTGTCTATTGTTCATGCTATAATTGTTTTATCCGGAAATCGTAATACATGTGTGAATACATAGACCACAACATGTCCCTAGTGAGCCTCTAGTTGACTAGCTCATTGATCAATATATGGTTATGGTTTCCTGACCATGGACATTGGATGTCGTTGATAACGGGATCACATCATTAGGAGAATGATGTGATGGACATGACCCAATCCTAAGCCTAGCACAAGATCGTGTAGTTCGTATGCTAAAGCTTTTCCAATGTCGAGTATCCTTTCCTTAGACCATGAGATTGTGCAACTCCCGGATACCGTAGGAGTACTTTGGGTGTTCCAAACGTCACAATGTAACTGGGTGGCTATAAAGTTATACTATGGGTATCCCCAAAGTATCTGTTGGGTTGGCACGAATCGAGACTGGGATTTGTCACTCCGTATGACGAAGAGGTATCTCTGGGCCCACTCGATAAGACATCATCGTAATGAGCTCAATGTGACTAAGGGGTTGGTCACGGGATGATGTGTTACGGAACGAGTAAAGAGACTTGTCGTAACGAGATTGAACAAGGTATCGGTATACCGATGATCGAATCTTGGGCAAGTGCTATACCGGTAGACAAAGGGAATCGTATACGGGATTGATTGAATCCTTGACATCATGGTTCATCTGATGAGATCATCGTGGAAACATGTGGGAGCCAACATGGGTATCCATATACCGTTGTTGGTTATTGGCCAGAGAGATGTCTCGGTCATGTCTGCATAGTTCCCGAACCCGTAGGGTCTACACACTTAAGGTTCGATGACGCTAGGGTTATAGGGAATAGATGTATGTGGTTACCGAATGTTGTTCGGAGTCCCGGATGAGATCTCGGACGTCGCGAGGAGTTCCGGAATGGTTCGGAGGTAAAGATTTATATATGGGAAGTCCCGTTTTGGACACCGGAAGTGTTCTGGGCGTTATCGGTAACATACCGGGACCGCCGGAAGGTTTCGGGGGTCCAGCGGGAGGGGCCACCAGCCCGGGAGGCCTGCATGGGCCAAGTGTGGGAAGGGACCAGCCCCTAGGTTGGCTGGTGCACCTACCACAAGAGGCCCAAGGCGCAAGGAAGGGGGAAGGGAGAAACCCTAGGCTCAGATGGGCCTAAGGCCCACCTAGGGTGCGCCCCCCTCACTCCCCCTCCGGCCGCCCCCCTAGATGCATCTAGGGCTGGCCGCCACCCCTAGGGGGGAACCCTAGATGGGGGCGCAGCCCCTCCCCTCCCCCTATATATAGTGGGTTTTTTGGGGCTGCCAGAGACACGACTCTCCCTCTCTCTTGGCGCAGCCCTACCCCTCTCCCTCCTCGTCTCTCGCAGTGCTTGGCGAAGCCCTGCTGGAGTGCCACGCTCCTCCACCACCACCACGCCGTCGTGCTGCTGCTGGACAGAGTCTTCCCCAACCTCTCCCTCTCTCTTTGTTGGATCAAGGCGCGGGAGACGTCACCGGGCTGCACATGTGTTGAACGCGGATGCACCGTTGTTCGGTGCTTAGATCGGATTCGGCCGCGATCTGAACCGCTTCGTGTATGACTCCTTCATCCGCGTTCTTGTAACGCTTCCGTTTCGCGATCTTCAAGGGTATCAAGATACACTCCCCTCTCTCTCGTTACTAGTCTCTCCATAGATTGATCTTGGTGATGTGTAGAAATTTTTTAATTTCTGCAACGATCCCCAACAATATCCTCCCAATATTAGGGGGCTATAATAAATATTCCGTTCTTTAGGAATTAACCATAACACACATGCAAAAATAATTCCCATGCCTATTCCACTTCGAGTTTGACCTTCAAATCTTGTCGACAATTCTTTATCTCTTTTATCGTGGCTCCTCTAAAAAACTGAACATTTTTGGACCCTCTTTTTACCAAGTCCTAGTTCAAACCCATTTGAATTAAATTCAAATTAGTTTGAATTTACATATTTCAATCATGGAATTTTCTATTTTCTCAGAACAAACTCATTTTTATGAGTCCGAGAAACTTAACCGCATGTCCAAATTCTTCCTCTACCCTTCTCTTCTCTCTTTTCCTTTCTCTTAATACTCTGTTAATGAAAAGAGAAGGAAATAGGGGAGAGGGAGAAGAGAGTCCAGCCCAGTTGGGCCTCTCGCCGGCCCAACCTTCCCCACAACCCAACAGCCAGCTAGGCCTCTGAACTACTGCTCCTAGGCCCATTTTCCCCTAGGCCTAGTCACGCCTATCTAACCCTAACCCTCTCCCCGTTCGATCCCCTCACCCGCTCCCTCTCGTCCCCCTGCTATCGCCGCCACCAATACGCTTCGCCAGGGAGAGGAGATCCCCTCGCTCATCCTCCTCCAAACCCCGTCGCCCTGCTAGCTCCACTGCCCGAACCATGCCTCCTCCCTCCTGCGCCTCCTTCCTCCCGCTCGCCTCCCTCCTCCTCGATCCGGCCTGCTACCACCATCGTCCTCGCCCTTCTGACCTCGCCGGAGACCTCTTGCGCCGCTCCCGCTGGTCCCTGCCCCTGTATCGAGCCAAGTCCCACATCATCGAGCTGCCCCATGCTCCGTTCGTGCTGCCGTTTCCTCGATCCGGCCGTTCTTCTACTGTCTAGCGCTGCCCCCGTCTGGATCCGTCAAGCCCCGCCGCCTCCTGCTATTTTCCTACCTCGTCGGAGCCGCGTCAAGTCATGTCACTTCTTTACTTCCTCGTCCTCGCCATCGTTTCCCTGCAACTCTAAGGCCGCCTGCGCAGCTCTTTGCATCGAGCAGGATCAGGAGCGCCACGAGGACGCCCGCCTCCACCGCGCCTGGGGTTGCCTTCTCGCCCTCGCTGCTTGCCCATGGGCCACGCGGCCAGATGCCGGCCTCGCCAAGGCCCAGCGCCGCCAGCTCCACTGGCCCTGCCCCCGCTGATATCATCAAGATCATGACCTAGGACCCGAGACCCGTGGCCTCCACTGCCATTTTCTGTGGACGTCAGGTACCACTACCACGACCCTGCATGGCTGCGAGTCGTGTACCTCTACAGCCAGTGTGTTTTTCGTCAAGTACCTCTACAGCCAGTGTGTTTTTCGTCAAAGTCCTACTGCGACATAAATGACTACGCGATGACCTCGAAGGACATGGAAACGTCGAGCTCCTCTCAAAACGAACGGGAACGATTACCGTCACCGAAGACCCGTGTAACGGAACCATCAAGTTCGACCACCGTTGTGTGTACCTCTATTTTCTGCGACGACCGTGTACAACTACCATCCCGTGCATGTCGCTAAGTACCACGACGCCCGGAGCCCTCGGACCAGTCAAGTTCCACTATGGGATGTACCACTACCGTCGCCGTGGATCCGACAAAACCAAGTGTACAACTACCGGCGCCCCAAAGACGTTGGTTTCGTCTAGTATCTCTTTGAAACAAACGTGTACCACTACCGTCTTCAAGATAGCGAGTACCTCTACCCTCGCTGTGGATCCGATAAGACCGTTGCGAGAACGACTACTTCCACTATGACCCGTGTACCACTACTTCCACTACTGCCGCCACGTGGACGACTACTTCCACTACGACCCGCGAGTACCACTACTTTCCTCGACGAACTCAAACCGCTTCGAAAACGGACGCTTCAAAGGTATAACACCGAGACGATGCCCGTGGATGAATGCTTGCGATGTATGAGTTGAACCGTGTTTTGCTCCATGTTCGAGTTGTTCATTGCATAAAGCCCCTCTTTTTCCATGCCACCGTCGGACACCCGGTAGTCGGGAGTACCCCACCATCTTTCCATGACTCGCTCATGCCACCCTTCTTTTTCATCGGCATCTCAACGAGTTGTCGGAACCGGAACGTTGCCGTGGCATCGTTTCAGTTTTCGCCGCTATGGCACCCCTTTCTTTCGGCCATGGCAACAAATACTCCATATCATCTTCATGTTAACCATTCACAAAAATTGCATCAACTTGCATATGTCATTCGCATCATGATAACACCAGTAAAATATTTAAAAATTGTTGTTCCTTTAAATTGCTATATGCACATGAGGATTTACCGGAATTATTGTTTGTTGTTCTGGCCTCACTTAAACTTGCCTAGGTAGGTAGTTTTATTATGCTTCACCTCTTGCCATGTTTAAACAACATTTAATATTGTTGAGTACCTAACCATGAGGGAACTAAATAATTGAATGTGGTGTTTCGTCAACATGCATCTTGTTACATGCTGAGCTCCACTTAACTCGTAGTTTTGTTTGTGCACATTGCCATGCCTCTTTAAACTGGACATGCATCATACTTGGTTGTGGATCGTGCCATGTTTATGCGATGGTTGTTTACCATGTTGTTTGCTTCTTTTCGGTTTGCTTCTCTCGTTAGCTTCGGTTTCGTTCCGGAGTTGTGAAGTTTTGTTTGACTATGTCCTTTTGTCTTCTTCTTGGACTCGTTCTTCTTCCCAACAGGATCTCAGGCAAGATGACCATACCCTCGATATCACTTCTATATTTGCTTGCTAGTGGTTCGCTCTATATCTATGTCGCGCTACCTACCACTTGTTATATCATGTCTTCCATACTGCCATGTCAAGCCTCTAACCCACCTTCCTAGCAAACCGTTGTTTGGCTATGTTACCGCTTTGCTCAGCCCCTCTTATAGCGTTGTTAGTTGCAGGTGAAGTTGAAGTTTGTTCCATGTTGGAACATGGATATGTTGGGATATCACAATATCTCTTATTTAATTTAATGCATCTATATACTTGGTAAATGGTGGAAGGCTCGGCATTATGCCTGGTGTTTTGTTCCACTCTTGCCGCACTAGTTCCCGTCATACCAGTGTTATGTTCCTTGATTTTGTGTTCTTTACGTGGTTGGAGTTATGGGACCCCTTGATAGTTCGCTTTGAATAAAACTACTCCAGGAAGGCCCAACCTTGGTTTTAACATCTGCCTCACATAGGACTTTCCCTTGGGTTTTCGCGAGCCCGAGGGTCATCTTTATTTTAAGCCCCCCCGGGGGCCAGTGCTCCTCTGAGTGTTGGTCCAAACTAGAGTCCTTTGCAGCGCCACCTCTGGGAAACTTGAGGGCTGGTTTTAGTTGTACGGAGTGCTCATCCGGTGTGCCCTGAGAACGAGATATGTGCAGCTCCTACCAGATTTGTCGGCACAGTCGGTTGGTCTTGCTGGTCTTGTTTTACCATTGTCGAAATGTCTTGTAATCGAGATTCCGAGACTGATCGGGTCTTTTCGGGAGAAGGAGTATCCTTCGTTGACCGTGAGAGCTTGTGATGGGCTAAGTTGGGACACCCCTAGAGGGTATAAACTTTCGAGAGCCGTGCCCGCGGTTATGTGGCAGATGGGAATTTGTTAATATCCTGTTGTAACACCCTCGATGCGACTATATCTCCCACGTGTCGAGGCACGACTTAGAGGCATAATCGCAATGAAGGCATATGTCGCAAGTTAGGCAATCTTCACAACATCCCATGTAATATAAATAAATAAAGGGGAGATAACATAGTTGGCTTACACTCGCCACGTCAATCAAGTACATAAATAACATTACATCATCCAGACACTCATGGCCCGACTACGGCGCCAAAATAAAAGAGAACCCAACATGCGACACGGTCCCAATCACCCCCAACTGGGCACCACTACTGATCATCGGGAAAGGAAACATAGTAACGTTGAGAGTCCTCGTCGAACTCCCACTTGAGCTCATACGCGTCTCCTGGAGCGGAATCATCAGGCCCTGCATCTGGTGTAATAGTAATCTGTGAGCCACAGGGACTCAGCAATCTCGCACCCTCGCGATCAAGACTATTTAAGCTTGTAGGTAAGGCAAGGTAAATATAGGTGGAGCTGCAGCAAGCGACTAGCAAATATGGTGGCTAACTTATTCGCAAAAGAGAGCGAGAAGAGGAGGCAAAGCACGAGCGAGAAACTAGAGAACAACCTGTGCAAACATTACTCCAACACCGTGTCCACTTCCCAGACTCCGCCGAGAAGAGGCCATCACGGTAACACACTCAGTTGATTCATTTTAATTAATTAAGGTTCAAGTTATCTACAACCGGACATTAACAAATTCCCATCTGCCCATAACCGCGGGCACGGCTTTCGAAAGTTCAAATCCCTGCAGGGGAGTCCCAACTTAGCCCATGACAAGCTCTCACGGTCAACGAAGGAATAGACCTCCTCCCAAGACGTTCCGATCAGACTCGGTATCTCGGTTACTCAAGACAACTCCGACAATGGTAAAACAAGTCCAGCAACACCGCCCGATGTGCCGACAAATCCCGATAGGAGCTGCACATATCTCGTTCTCAGGGCACGCCGGATAAGCTAAGCGTACGGGAGCCAACGTAACCCAAGTTGCCAAGGGACGACCCCGCACGGTGCTTTAGGTTGGACCAACACTCAGAGGAGCACTGGCCCGGGGGGGTTAAAATAAGATGACCCTTGAGTCCGCGAAACCCAAGGGAAAAGGCTAGGTGGCAAATGGTAAAACCAAGGTTGGGCATTACTGGAGAAGTTTTATTCAAGGCGGACTGTCAAGGGGTTCCCATTATAACCCAACCGCGTAAGGAACGCAAAATCCGGGAACATAACACCGATATGACGGAAACTAGGGCGGCAAGAGTGGAACAAAACACTAGGCGAGAGGCCGAGCCTTCCACCCTTTACCAAGTATATAGATGCATTAAGATAACAAAGTAATATAATGATATCCCAACAAGTAAATAAATGTTCCAGCAAGGAACGGCCTCCAATCTTCACCTGCAACTAGCAACGCTATAAGAGGGGCTGAGCAAAGCGGTAACATAGCCAATCAACGGTTTGCTAGGACATGGTGGGTTAGAGGTTTGACATGGCAATTTGGGAGGCTTGCAAGCAAGTGGTAGGCATCGTAGCAATGGCATATCAAAAGAGCGAGCAAACTAGCATAGCAAGGATAGTAGTGATTTCGAGGGTATGATCATCTTGCCTGCACAGTTGTCAGAGTTGACTGGATCCTCGAAAGCAAACTCAACGGGCTCCTCCTTAGCGAACTCGTCTGCCGGCTCTACCCAAACAAGACAAACAAGCAACAAGGACACAATCAACCATGTGCAAACTCAAACAACACGATGCAAAGATGATATGCTATGCGGAATGCGATGCGGGATGCAAAATGCAAGATATGACAGGAAATGCATGAATCTTGCCTCAACTTGGAAAACCAAGTGTGCCACTGGAAATATGATATGAAATCGCTTGAAAACGATATAAAGAACGCCGGAATCGGAGTTACGGTTTGGAAAAGGCAAGCGATTCAAAAATGACACCGGTCTGCGATTTACAGCAAGTAGGCATCTAAATGCAATGAGATGAACATGCTACAGCACCCAAACATGACAACAAAATACATGGAAGGGATGCACACAAGATGCTTAACAATAGTCTAGCACTGAGCTACGGACAATTCATCCATTAACAGGTTCAAACAAGCATGGCAAAAATGCAAATGGCAAACAGATCTCAGACTTAGTGAAATTAACACTTGTCTGGAATTTCAGATCAGGTAGCCCTCTTCGGAGCAACAAAACTACATGTTACAGGATCTAAACATGGCAACATAAAGCATGGCATGGAGCTACTCAAAGAGCTTAACAAAAGTCCCTTAGTGACCTTGAGACAAAAGGGATCAGAAAATATAATTGCAAGCATGTGAACGTAGCAAAAACATAATCAGTTTTCAGACTTAGTGAAAACTGACACATGCTGAAACATAACTCAAGTAGGCATGTTTACGAGCTCGATGCACTCACTACGGTGCAAGTCATGGCAAGACAAGCATACATCCGTCAAGAAGGCACAAAATTCAAGCTAGACATGGCAAGAACAATAGCACAGCATGCACGGATCAACTACAACATCACCGGCAAAATTGCAAACAAGTTGACAATCTGCCCAGATTCACAAAGTAGCAAAAGTAGAGCTCGATTGACTCAAGCTAGGTTGCTCCATAATTGCAAACAAAGACATGGATGGATAGAGCACTACAATATTAACAAAACATCCTTACTTATCATCCTCAAAAGAGGCACGGATCACTAGGAAACAATATGAACATATGGCATCATGAGATGAACAGCTCCAGGACTTAGTGAAATCACTAAGTCCCTGAAAACAGAATTAGCAAGTGCACCACTTTGCAAGCTTGCACAAGTCACCAAACACATCACAAAAATACATGGGTTGCACCTCTATAAAGATGACAAAACCCTTAACAAAACACATGTAGAACTCACGGGCATATCATGCACACAATAATCATGGCAAAAATGACAAAAGTGCTAAACGGAGTAGCAGATCTGACAATTAACTCAAGTAGCCCTCTTCTAACAGCATTTCGGGCATCAAGATGAACTCAAATGAAAATGATGCAATGCAATGAAGTGATGTACTTTCTAAGATGAACATTTTGATATGCTATATGCATGAATCAGAGCTACGGATGCAAAGTTACGGCAGGTCAAAGTATGCAACATGGGCTAGGGTTTTCTGAGGGAAAAGTCAACCGAGACGAAAATATCCCAGATCCAGATTGGCACGCCGATCGAGGGTCGCCGGAGGGAGCATTGTTCACGGCGGGGATGGAGCTCGCCGGAGCCGAAGGAGAGGCGGGGAGGCGAGGTGGTGGTGCGGCCGTCGAGGGGCGGGGCGGCGGCGGCCGGCGCGCAGTTCCGGCGAGGCGGTGCGGTGGTGCGGCGGGCTCGGGTGAGCTCGCCGGCGATGAGGCGGCGGAGCGAAGCGGCGAGGAGGCCGGTGCCGGCGGGCGGCGGAGCGGCGAAGAGGTCGGCCGGCGCGGGTGCGTCTCCCACGCGCGGGCGCGGGCGGCGGGCGATGCGGGCCGGGGGGGCGCCCCGGGCCTCGCGGGCTTGCGGCGGCGGATGCCGGGCGGGGCCACTTGGCGCGATCTGACTGGGTGCGGGGGCGGCGGCGGCTTTGTCCGGCGGCGACGGACATGTCCGGCCGCGCGGAGATGATTTTTAGGGTTTCGGAGGTAGGAGGAGATCCGAAAATCGGGGGGGGGGGCCTTTAAATAGGCATAGAGGGAGCTAGGAGAGTCCAAATGAGGTGCGGTTTTCGGCCACGCGATCGTGATCAAACGCTCTAGATGATGGAGCAGGGTTAGATGGGTTTTGGGCCAAAATGGAGGGGTGTTGGGCTGCAACACACATGAGGCCTTTTCGGTCCCTCGGTTAACCGTTGGAGTATCAAACGAAGTCCAAATGGTACGAAACTTGACAGGCGGTCTACGGTAGTAAACCAAGGCCGCTTGGCAAGTCTCGGTCCAATCCAGAAATGTTTAATCCCTACACACGAAAGAAAGCTAGAAATGACCACCGGAGGAGAACGAAGCGCCGGAATGCAAAACGGACAACGGGGAAAATGCTCGAATGCAAGAGACGAACACGTATGCACATGCAATGCACATGATGACATGATATGAGATGCATGACAACGACAACAACACACGGAGACAAAACCCGAACCCGAGGAAATAAATAATTTAACGCCGGAAACGGCAAGAGTTGGAGTACAAATTGGGAAAGTTACATTCGGGGTGTTACATTCGCCTCCAAAGCTTCTGGTCGTGACTACAACACCCTCGATGCGGCTATATCTCCCACATGTCGGAGCATGACTTAGAGGCATAACCGCATTGTAGGCAATGTCGCAAGAGGGGTAATCTTTACACATCCCATGTACTGAATAAGAAAGGGGAATACAGAGTTGGCTTACAATCGCCACTTCACACAATACATGAATAAAGCATTACAACATCCAGATACACTCAAGGTCCGACTACGGAACCGAAAATAAAAGAAGACCACCCCTAATGCTACAGATCGCCGATCGCCCCAACTGGGCTCCACTACTGATCAAATGGAAACGGGACACCATAACGAACACGATCTTCATCGAGCTCCTCCTTGAGCTCGGTTGCGTCACCTGCAAGCTATCATGGGCACCTGCAAACTGGTTTTTGGAAGTATCTATGAGTCACGGGGACTCAGCAATCTCACACCCTCGCGATCAAGACTATTTAAGCTTATAGGAAGGGTAAAAGGTATGAGGTGGAGCTGCAGCAAGCGACTAGCATATATGGTGGCTAACATACGCAAATGAAAGCGAGAAGAGAAAGGCAAAGCACGTTCGCGAAACTATGATCAAGAAGTGATCCTAGAACAACCTACGTCAAGCATAACTCCAACACCGTGTTCACTTCCCGGACCCTGCCGAGAAGAGACCATCATGGTTACACACACGGTTGATGCATTTTAATGGAGATAAGTTTCAGGTTTTCTACAGCCGGACATTAACAAATTCCCATCTGCCCATAATCGCGGGCACGACTTTCGGAAGTTCAAATCCCTGCAGGGGTGTCCCAACTTAGCCCGTCACAAGTTCTCACGGTCAACGAAGGATATTCCTTCTCCCAGGAAGACCCGATCAGGCTCGGAATCCCGGTTACAAGACATTTCGACAATGGTAAAACAAGACCAGCAAAGCCACCCGAATGTGCCGACAAATCCCGATAGGAGCTACACATATCTCGTTCTCAGGGCACACTGGATTGTCCAAGGTTCCGGTAGGCCAGCCCAGAGTTGCCCCTGGTGGCCACCGGCAGCTGACAGGTTGGACCAACACTCAGAGGAGCACTGGCCTGGGGGTTTAAATAAAGATGACCCTTGGGTTGGGCGACCCAAGGGAAAAAGAGGCTAGGTGGCAAATGGTAAAACCAATGTTGGGCCTTGCTGGAGGAGTTTTATTCAAGGCGAACTGTCAAGGGGTTCCCATTATAACCCAACCGTGTAAGGAACGCAAAATCAAGGAACATAACACTGGTATGACGGAAACTAGGGCGGAAAGAGTGGAACAAAACACCAGGCATAAGGCCGAGCCTTCCACCCTTTACCAAGTATATAGATGCATTAAGTAAATAAGAGATATTGTGATATCGCAACAAATAAACATGTTCCAACAAGGAACAACTCCAATCTTCACCTGCAACTAGCAACGCTATAAGAGGGGCTGAGCAAAGCGGTAACATAACCAAACAACGGTTTTCTAGGACAAGGTGGGTTAGAGGCTTGGCATGGCAATATGGGAGGCATGTTAAAGCATGTGGTAGGTATCGCAGCATAGGCATAGCAATAGAGAGAGCATCTAGCAAGCAAAGATAGAAGTGATTTCGAGGGTATGGTCATCTTGCCTGATGTCGGTGTCAAAACCGGCGGATCTCGGTTAGGGGGTCTCGAACTGTGCGTCTAAGGCGGATGGTAACAGGAAGCAGGGGACATGATGTTTTACCCAAGTTTGGGCCCTCTTGATGGAGGTAAAACCCTATGTCATGCTTGATTTATTCTTGATGATATGAGTATTACAAGAGTTGATCTACCACGAGATCGGAGAGGCTAAACCCTAGAAGCTAGCCTATGGTATGATTGTCTGTTGTCCTACGGACTAAAACCCTCTGGTTTATATAGACACCGGAAAGGGCTAGGGTTACACAAGGTCGGTTACAAAGGAGGAGATATACATATCCGTATTGCCTAGCTTGCCTTCCACGCCAAGTAGAGTCCCATCCGGACACGAGATGAAGTCTTCAATCTTGTATCTTCATAGTCTAACAGTCCGGCCAAAGGATATAGTCTGGCTGTCCGGAGACCCCCTAATCCAGGACTCCCTCAGTAGCCCCTGAACCAGGCTTCAATGACGACGAGTCCGGCACACAGTATTGTCTTCGGCATTGCAAGGCGGGTTCCTCCTCCGAATACATCATGGAAGAATTTGAATACAAGGATAGTGTCCGACCCTGCAAAATAAGTTCCACGTACCACCGTAGAGAGAATAATATTTCCACAAATCTAATCTGCTGACACGTTTTGGCAACATGACATTATGCCATCGCCCGGTGATTATTCGAACCGTTTCCTTTAACTAGCCCCGCACATAACGCGAGCCAGTTTTTTGACACGTCTTGTCAATGCAGAGATTGTGTCCCCCTTATTACGGGATTCTCATCAATACGGGCGTGGGTAACCCAACCGCGCCATCGATTACGGTGCTTGGGGGATAAGCGAGTTTTACCAGGCTAGTGGGGGCGCATAGTTTCGGCCGCCCTTATAAAGGGAAAATGTTTAACCTGTTTCTACCCACGCCTTCTTCCTCCTTGCTCATCCACTCTTGTGCAGTCGAGCTCCAACGCCCAAGCCCACATCCTTCCCCTCAACCTTCTCCAATCATGTCCGGAGCGGGAGGAAAATGGATGGCTTCCTCCGTTATGGAGGGACACATCAAGAAGCTGCGCGGGGCTGGATACTTGGCCGCGAATATCGCGCATCGGCTGCCCGCTACGGGGCAGATCGTTCCTACCCCTGAACCTCACGAGAGGGTAGTCTTCCTCTACCACTTCCTCCGCGGACTGGGGTTTCTCCTCCATCCATTCGTCTGTGGTCTCATGTTCTACTACGGGCTAGACTTCCATGATCTGGCCCCGAACTTCGTCCTCAACATTTCGGCGTTCATCATCGTGTGTGAGGCTTTCCTCCACATCCGGCCCCACTTCGGCCTGTGGTTAAAGACCTTCAATATCAAGCCGAAGGTGGTGGGCGACCAACAAGCGGAATGTGGCGGAGCCATGGTGGGCAAGATGCCCAACGTTATATGGCTTGAAGGCTCCTTCATGGAGACCATAAAGGGGTGGCAATCGGCATGGTTCTACATCACTGAGCCGCGCGACGCCAAATGGGTGGTTGCCCCCAAGTTTCGATCCGGAATCCCCACGCGGCTCACCTCCTGGAAAGAGAAGGGCCTATCCTGTGGTTCATCGGTAGAGCTGGACGGACTCCAGAAATGTATCCAGAATATGGCAGGCAAGAAGCTCAAGCTTGTCAGCATAGTCCAGGTCATGCTCATCCGCCGGATCCTCCCGTGCCAACAACGGGACTTCAACTTGTGGGAGTTCGACCCGGCCCAGCACCAGACTCTGAGCGAGCTCTTCGACACGACGCATAAGGACGTCTGGAAGGTGCTGTTTAAGGGCGCCGAGGTCCCTCCCTCTCTCACCGAGGACCGCGGGCTAAGCGCGAAGCGCCGAGCACATTCGGTGAGTTCTATACATCTGGTAGGATATTTATTTCCCCTAGCTTAACCATGTGCGGGGTCCGAGCTTCATGCCTTTGACAGGACTAGGTGGAGACGTCGGGGCAGATTAACTGTCCGGCCCCTCTGCCCGAAGACACTACGGACGCTCTCCTTACGGAGATGTTGACTCCGACTCCTTACAAGGTGCCGGAGAAGACCAAGAAGGCCAAGGGAACCCGAAAGAGTTCCCGACGCCAGGTGTTATCGGACTCATCGTCCAATAACTCTGCAACGCACTCCTCCCCCGAATACGAGGAGGAGGATGAAGATACTCCCCCTCCAGTCGGGGGAGACAAGAAAAGGAAGGCCGCCCCAACCGGGGGGGGGGGGGCGAAGGGGCCAAGAAGGGAAGGACTCTCCTTCTAGACTACTCCACCACCGCCGCCGAAAGAGAAGACGAGTGGCTGCTCAGGGCCAAGCCCCTGGCAAAGTCGTAAGTATTCAGATGCCAGAGTAACTCATAGCATACATTTGACGCACTGTTTCTTTTAACGCCGAATTATGATTATGCAGACCACCACGAGCCCGTATCGACGTATCGTCGGACGGCTCCCTCGGCTCGTCGGATATGGATAGTGATCCACTTCCGACCGCCACCTCCCCTTGCCCTACGGACAATGCCGAGGTATTGTCTCAAGAGGCACCGGGTCGAGGGGAGACAATCCCGAAGGCGCCTCAAGGCGACCTTCCGGACTCCGGGAGCAGAGGGAGAAAGGCTCCCGAGGGCTCCGAGTTTGGCCCTCAGCCGAACACCGCGCCGGAACCCCCAGTGGTTCCAGACTCGGGCATGCGGCCTCCTTCCAAAAGGGGCAAGACGCCTGTGCCGGTGGCCTTTGTCCATCCAGAGGCACCGGACAATCTGCTGGGAGTGCTTCGCAGCGCTTCCATCGACGAAGAGCACCGCACTATTATGAGTGCGGTGGTCCAGAAGGTTTAGTCCACCAAGAGCAGACTGACTGAAGCCTGTGCCAGCCTTCTAACAGGCTTTGAGGTAAGTTTTTGAAATATAGGAAAAATATTACCGCATAGACAGTAGCCCCTGATGCTCTGTTCGGTGTTCGAAAAGAAAAACCGAACAGAGGATCAAACAATACCGCAGGAGTCTAATATAAGTATGTCAAGATGCGTATGCAGGCTTCGCTGCTGGCCTCTGCCGCACTGACTGCGGAGGTCGCCGCATTGAAGCAGGACCTTAAAGGGTCCAAGGACGAGCTCGGCCTTGCCAAGAGGCATCTCGAGGAGAACAAAGGTAAGTAGTACCTAGTATATGGATATGTATAAAAAGAATGCGATTGCAAAATGACAGGATCATCGTAAATTTGCCAGGGGCCACGACCAAGGTGGCGACCCTGAAGCAAGCGCTATCCGAGGCTGAAAACAAAGCCGCCAAGGAGCGCACCGAGCGGGAGAGGCATGAGGCTCGGGTGGGCGAGGTGCAGCAAGAGCTCCACGCTCTCGTGACGAAGCACGAGGCATTGGAGTTTGACTTGAAGACGCGAGAGTCCGAGCTTGCCGCGGCCCTCGAGAGCGCAAAGAGTGCCAAGGCCGAAGCCCAAAAGGCCCTCCAGGAGATTGATGCAATGAAGAAGATAGTGGCGGGTAAGGCATTCTATATGCAAAGCAAGCATGTGAAAGCAAATTACCTATTACTTACCCAAATCCGGAGCTCTCTAGGAGCATTCGCATATTTGCCCCGCAACTGTCGGATGCCGCACAGTTTTACCAGGCCGAGGATGGAAGCTCAACGGAGAAGCTGTTCTGGTCTCAGTATACTGGGACCGAACGCCCGGTGCCTCTGAGCGACCAGCTGAAGCAACTGGTCGAGCTGCACAAGGCGGCCGAACAGACCATGAAGGGCTTTATAGTCCAGATGTGGCCTGGCGACACCCTTCCCAACAGCTACTTCGGCCTGGTGAGGCGGCTTGTGGATGTCTGCCCACAGCTGGAAGTCATCAAGCGGTCCGTCTGCATCGAAGGTGCACGCCGGGCTTTCGCCCGTGTGAAGGTGCAATGGGCCAAGCTGGACGCCGTGAAGCTGATTAAGGAAGGGCCGCCGGAGGGCAAGGAGCATCGCCACCCCGAGATGTACCATGAGGGTGTCCTGAAGGGTGCTCGTCTCGTAGCAGATGAGTGTACGAAAGATATAATATTCGAGTAAACCCGCTCGTGTAATCCCGTATTTATGAAAACTTATTCATATGCGCTATGCAACGCTTATTTGAATTTAAAATATTACCTTCTGTTCAGCTGTTTATCAAATCTGAGAGATGGCTAGTCGTCGGCTTCTGCCCCCATGCCACGAGTGATGGGGTGTTCGGGATAAACTTGAGAACTCTTATTCCCATTGTTGGGTCCTTCGAGGGAGGTGCTCAGCACAACGAACAAGGCAATCGGACTATAATGCGTTATCACTCTCACTTAGCCATAGAATTCTATAATTTTAAATTTCGACGAAGCCCCTAGTATTCGGAAGGCCGAATTCGGGGCGCGATACATGCCTTAAGCCGGACAGGGCCGACTCCTCGCTCTAAGCGGCATAAGCCTTTAGGGACTCGAAACCTCTCGAACAGCGACCAGTCTCTCACCTTATCATGACAGTCAGTTTTAGCTTTCTCTACTGAGGTGCTTAGCCCAGCAGAACTGGGGCACAATCGCAGTAGTTCTCCCAGTGCTACCTTAGCCGATATAGCGGAACGTAAGGTACCACAACATGTGAGCCGGGCAAACCCAACTAATGACCCAAGACATGATTCGGAGCTGATGCATATAATGCTATAAGTTCGGGGTGCCGCACTGTCGAAAGTGTTCGGACTTCTCACGCCGTATTATGGGGTATGCTTAAGCCCCTAGCGTATTGGCCGTACCAAAGTGTACGGGTGCTGGATGTCATGAATGAACACACACACACACACATATATATATATAAAGAAGAATGCAATAATAGTCTTAATGCTATGCATTTTTATTCAAAAAGGTGTGCTAAAGCAGAATGATACAAGTAGTGTGATAAGCAAAAAGTAGGACTGTTTGACATGTCCCTTCCAAGGGCAAGCTGAGGAATAGTATTAAAACAAATATTTCACTCGTTATCGTAATCCACCTGGGAGTTTCATGGTGTGACGTAGCTCTGCCTCCTTGGATTTGCATCGTGTATTCAACAATCGCGCTGCCGGACAGGGTTTCCAGAGATTGAAGTCCTGAAAGAGAAAAATAACAAAGCGGGAAGCCCCTAGTGTGGTTTAAGCCGCGACTTGGGGCGTGCCGCCGTCGTGCCCCCCTCCCCGCCTGTGCCCATGGTATTTTTAATGCATAATTATGTACGCGTGGCACGGATTTCGCCGTTTGGCTGGGACCGGGGTGGGGCTGCATTGCTATGCGAGCTCAGAACATGCCAGGCGGTCCTGTTGCCGATTACTCTGGGCGCGCTTGAAGTGTCCGGGTCCTTAAACGCCGAACTAGTGGATTGCCTTAAGAGGCTGCTTTGCGCTTCTGCTGCGAGGGCCGCAGTGTGCTCCTCCGTGCGGAGAGAGCGCTCTGTGTTTCCATTGAATGTGATGACCCCCCGAGGTCCTAGCATCTTGAGCTTGAGATATGCATAATGCGGTACCGCATTGAATCTTGCAAATGCGATTCTCCCGAGCAGTGCATGGTAGCCACTACGGAACGGGACTATGTCGAAGATTAACTCTTTGCTTCGGAAGTTGTCCGGAGATCCGAAGACTACTTCTAGTGTTACTGAGCCTATGCAATGGGCCTCTACACCTGGTATGACGCCTTCAAAGGTTGTTTTAGTGGGTTTGATCCTTGAGGGGTCTATACCCATTTTGCGCACTGTGTCCTGGTAGAGCAGATTCAAGCTGCTGCCGCCGTCCATTAGGACTCGAGTGAGGTGAAATCCGTCAATGATTGGGTCGAGGACCAATACAGCGAATCCGCCATGACAGATACTAGTGGGGTGGTCCCTGCAATCGAAGGTGATCGGACAGGAAGACCATGGGTTGAACTTTGGGGCGACTGGCTCCAACGCATATACGTCCCTGAGTGCACGCTTCCGCTCCCTCTTGGGGATGTGGGTTGCGTATATCATGTTCACCGTCCGCACTTGTGGGGGGAACTTCTTCTGTCGTCCGGTGTTCGGCTACCGGGGCTCCTCCTCGTCATCGCTATGTGACCCCTTATCTTTGTTTTCGACGTTTAGCTTATCGGCCTGCTTGAACACCCAACAATCCCTGTTGGTGTGATTGGATGGCTTGTCGGGGGTGCCGTGTATTTGACACAAGCGATCGAGTATACGGTCCAAACTGGATGGGCCCGGAGTGCTTCTCTTGAATGGCTTTTTCTGCTGACCGGGTTTAAAGCCTTTGAATCCGGCATTGACTATTGTATCCTCGCTATTGTCGCTGTTAATGCGGCGCTTATGTTTGTTGCGATGTGACCTGCCATTGCCGTCCTTGGTATCCAAAGTACCATGGTTATTTGATATGTTATTACTGCGAGCCAGCCAGCTGTCTTCTCTCGCACAAAAGCGGGTCATGAGTGTCGTGAGGGCTGCCATAGATTTCGGCTTTTCCTGACCAAGGTGCCGGGCTAGCCACTCGTCGCGGATGTTGTGCTTGAAAGCTGCTAGGGCCTCTGCATCCGGACAGTCGATGATTTGATTTTTCTTTGTTAGGAACCGTGTCCAGAATTGCCTGGCCGATTCCTCTGGCTGCTGAATTATGTGGCTCAAGTCATCTGCATCTGGTGGTCGTACATAAGTGCCCTGAAAGTTGTCGAGGAATGCGGCTTCCAGATCTTCCCAACGGCCAATGGACTCTGCTGGCAAGTTGTTGAGCCAATGCCGAGCTGGTCCTTTGAGTTTGAGTGGGAGGTATTTGATGGCGTGTAGGTCATCACCGCGGGCCATGTGGATGTGCAGGAGGAAATCCTCGATCCATACCGCAGGATCTGTTGTGCCGTCGTATGATTCTATATTTACAGGTTTGAAAACCTCTGGGATTTGATGATCCATCACTTCGTCTGTGAAGCATAAGGGGTGGGCGGCGCCTCTGTACTGGGCTATATCGCGACGCAGCTCGAATGAGTCTTGCCCGCTGTGTTCGGCCCGGCCGGACTTACTTTTACTGTATCCGGCATGACGATTATCGTCTCGCATAGTGGCGCGCCCTCGTGATCCGTAGATCGATCTTGCATGTTTTGCTTTGTCCTCCAATACGTCTCGCAAGTCTGGCGTATTTCCCCCTGCCTTTTTATTTGAATGACGTCGGGGTGCGGGCTGAGATTTTGGCTGGAATGTCTCGCTGTCACGGCCACGAGGTGGCCGATCAGCTGCGTCATATGCCGGGGATGTAGGTTTCGGTGCTTCCTTCTCCAGTCGGGGTAGCAACCTGCACTTTGGGTAACTCTTGGAGGGGCATTCAAGTTTATACTCCTCAGCCGCCAGGACTTCAGTCCATCTGTCAGCTAGCAAATCTTGATTAGCTTGAAGCTGCTGCTGCTTTTTCTTAAGGCTATTTGCTGTGGCTATAAGCCAGCGCTTGAAGCGCTCTTGTTCTACGGGATCCTCCGGCACGCCAAATTCATCATTGCCGAGGCTTGCCTCGTCTTCGGAGGGAGGCATGTAATTATCATCCTCCGCCTCTCCATCTGTCGCTCTCTCAGGAGAGCTGGCTCCTCCATCCTCCTGCTCTAAATCTTGCTGGAGGGGATTGTTGTTGTCTTCGGCACTGTCCGGAGTGCTATTATCTCCGGTGCCGGTATCACCACTTTTGCCTTGGCGGGACTTAGAGCGGCGACGCTGACGCTGGCGCTTGGGTTGCTTCTTGGAGGGGTCATCCTCCGTTGTCGCGTCGCCATTGCCTTCTTTGGGTGTGTCCACCATGTATATATTGTATGATGAGGTGGCTGTCCAGTGCCCTGTGGGCAGTGATTCCTCTTCGACTCCCGCATCATCGTCCATACCGTCGATGTCTTCGTAGTCAAAGTCGAGCATGTCGGTTAAGTCATCGCTAGTGGCTACTAAGTGGGTGGTGGGTGGGCGGCGAATTTCTTCGTCATCCGTATCCCAATCCTACCGAACGTAGTTCGGCCAGGATCCTCCTGGCAAGGAGAGAGACCTTAATGAGTTCAGTATGTCGCCGAAGGGCGAGTGCTGGAAAATATCCGTGGAGGTAAACTCCATGATCTGCGCCCTTTCGGATTCGATAGGAACAGGCGCAGGCGGTTCGGAGTCCGTGGCCGGAGAAGGATCCGGCAGTTTGGCAACACGGCTCTTGTGAAGGGTAAGGTCGATATTTGACTCGATCGCCGCTGAGGGTACGGCCTCCATGACGGGGTCCATCCACCCGTCCATGGATGGCGCAACTGGCTCCGAATCGAGGCTCGGAGCGGCTGCCGGTGCGATCTCCCGAATACGGTCCGATGGTAGAGCTAAATCGTACTCATCGTGATCGCACGGCGCACAAGGAAGGGGCTCGAATCCGTCGAAGATCAAGTCTCCGCGGATATCGGCTGTGTAGTTTAAGCTTCCAAACCTGACCTGGTGGCCAGGGGCGTAACTTTCGATCTGCTCCAGATAGCCAAGCGAGTTGGCCCGCAGTGCGAAGCCGCCGAACACAAAGATCTGTCCGAGGAGAAAAGTCTCACCCTGGACTGCATCGCTATCGATGATTGTAGGAGCCATCTAGCCTAACGGCGACAATACAGAGGAACTCTCAATGAAAGCACTAATGTCGGTCTGAAAACCGGCGGATCTCGGGTAGGGGGTCCCGAACTGTGCGTCTAAGGCGGATGGTAACAGGAAGCAGGGGACACGATGTTTTACCCAGGTTCGGGCCCTCTTGATGGAGGTAAAACCCTACGTCCTGCTTGATTTATTCTTGATGATACGAGTATCACAAGAGTTGATCTACCACGAGATCGGAGAGGCTAAACCCAAGAAGCTAGCCTATGGTATGATTGTCTGTTGTCCTACGGACTAAAACCCTCCGGTTTATATAGACACCGGAAAGGGCTAGGGTTACACAAGGTCGGTTACAAAGGAGGAGATATACATATCTGTATTGCCTAGCTTGCCTTCCACGCCAAGTAGAGTCCTATCCAGACACGAGGCGAAGTCTTCAATCTTGTATCTTCATAGTCCAACAGTCCGGCCAAAGGATATAGTCCGGCTGTTCGGAGACACCCTAATCCAGGACTCCCTCACCTGAGATCCCGCAAGGAAGAAGAACGAGTCCATGAAGAAGACAAACGGACGTAGTCGAACGAATCCTCACAAACGCGACATTATCGGAACTAACCCAAAGAAGCAACACCGGAAAGAAGCAAACAACATAGTAAACAACCATCACATAATCATGGCATGATGCACAATCAAGTATGATGCATGTCCGGTTTATGAGGCATGGAATGGCAAAGTGCATAAACAATCCTACAAATTAAGTGGAGCTCAATATGCAACTCCGTTGTATATTGACGCAACACCACGCGACTTATTTAGTTCAATCTTGTTATGTACCCAACAATATTAAATGTTGTTTAAACATGGCAAGAGGTGGAGCATAAGTAAGCTAAACATTTAGGCATGTTTAAATGAGGCCGGAAATAACAAACAACAATTCCGGTAAAACCCCATATGCATATTTTAGGTTTGGTACTGTTCTGCCCTAAACAATATTTTTATAGTTGTTAAACATGCAAAGTGATGCCACCATGTTAAACTAGGCAAAATTCTACCCCATTTACATATAAAGTTTGTTAGGTTTGGAGCTACGGTTATTTAGTTATGAATTAAATCATTTTAGCATGGCATATGGGCAAAAATTACATAAACAACATTTAAACATTTTAAACATAGATGAAAGTTGAATATTATTAAACTACACAAAATTCTAAGCAACTTTCATATATTAAGTTTTTCCATGTGATGCTTAGTTGTGAGTTAAAATATGCATGAAGTTCAAGGGTCTTTCTGTAAAACTGCAATCCTGCGGATAATAGCTAAATTCGAACAGACTGAAAAAACACTACTGGGCTGAGTCTTCCTGGCCCAACAGGAACAGGGGAGGTGCTGGGCGCGTCCTCACCCATGGGCTTGGCCCAGCTGGAGAGGAGGAGGAAGTTGGGCCGCGGGGCTTGCGGCTGGGCCTTGGAGGCTGCTGGCCTAGGCGCGGTCGTCGGGCGCTGGTGCTGGGCCGAAGCGGGTGAAGGGCGACGCGGTGGCCCGGGCACACTGGCGGCGCAATCAACGTGAGGCAGGGCGCTGCTTGAGACGAACAGGGCTCGAGCGTTGCCTCCCTGGCACGAGATGCAGAGGAGGTCAGCCAGCCGATGGGAGCGAGGGGAAATCCCCGGATCCGACGAGGGAAAGGGTCGGGACTGGCCTGAACAGGTCGGGGAAGTGCCGAACTGCCGGAGATGGTGGCGGAGCAAGGACGAGGCGGCACTGGAAGCTCGCACGGGCGTCCATGGCGCGGGACGTGTGGCGGCGAAGGAGCAGGAGACTGACGAGGTCCCGTACGGGCGGCTTCGCGGATCCATCGGGGACGAACGGGTGACGGCGCGCACGTCGAGGATGCGACCATCCTGCCCAGCGAAGAGAGAGCATAGAGATCAATCACAGAAAGAAAAAAAGGAAGTGAAGAGAGCAAGGGAGACGGGGCGCGGCACGGGCCTACTGGATATGGTCGTCGGTGGTGAGGCGCGAGGTTGCGAGTCGGAGGAGCTCGGGATCGAGGGGGCGGGGTTCTCTGGTGACTTCGAATCGAAGAGCTCGGGCTCGAGCTCTGGTTGGTGGGAGGAGGAATTGGAGGATCCCGATGTGGATTCGGTGGACTGCGGCGACGGCTGAGGGGGAACAAAAGACCTAGATTTTAGGGTTGCTGCCTAGGGGATTGGTCTATATATATAGCACTGGATTTTGGTTAGGGGCTATTAGGACCCTCCGATCAAAATAGGACAGTCAGGAAAAATAGGCTATGGAGTCCAAAAGGGAAAACGGTGATGTTTTGTAGACGTTTGGGGATGAACCGGATCCAACGGTGACGACTGTCCGGGTCAGGTCCGGGACAGCTTTTCGGAAGCGCGCGCGAGGATGGCCACGGGCTGACGCGAGAGGTTAGGTTGGGCCTGGCGGTAGGTAGTGGACTGTGCGGAAGGCCCCAGGCTGAGAAAAGAGAAGAGAGAAAGACCCGGCGACTGTTTTCGGAGACCGAAAACGTCCTACGTTAGACCGGCAGCGGTGCCGCTATAGTTATCCATTTGGGCGTCAAACGGACTCCGAACGCGATGAAATTTGACAGGCGGTCTACCTACACTAAAATAAGACCGCACGCCAACTTTGAACCAATTCCGAGAACATTTTCTGGCCACTTATAAAATAATATTCGGACGTGCCGCGGGCGTGTGCGAGTGTGTCTGGACTCAGAATGGACAACAGACGGAACTGGGAGAACCCGGACGGATGCAAGTTTTGAAAACATGATGATGCAATGCGGACGATGACATGGAAATATGCAACATGAAGCGAATGACAAGGCAACAACAGCGAAAAAAATGGAAGACCCCTGGCACATCGGTCTCGGGGCATTACCGTGACGTCGTGGTGCGCTCGGCAATGACCTCCATTCTGCTGTCCTGGCAGTCTTGGTCTTGTAGCACAGAAATGGAAACCTTTGGCTGATTCCTCGGGACACTGCTCCTACGCTTGCCTCTTTTTAGCACCAAAGAGGAAACCTGCTGTACTGCGCCCAATCACGCTTGCATGGCCTTGGTTGTCATGGCTTGCGCCATCTTAGCCTCACCAGGTGGGCGCCTGCATAGGGAACTCCGCTCCTCAGGAGCCTGCCTACGGAGGACACTCCTTCTGGAGGTCTTGGCATCGTCCGCCTCACGAGGCTTAGCCCCACGCAAGGGTCTTGTGTGGTTGGTGCTGAGGATGGGCCGTACCAGGCCGTCGATGGAGCCATGCCGTGGGCTGCAGGCAGGCAAGTCTGGGTAACCCGGTTCCCAGAACGCCGACAGTGTTTGCTAGATCCACCACATGCAAATGATGGAGACGAGGAGCACGATGTGTTGCAAGTGGCACCCACCGGCACCAGAGACGACGCGCGGCCTTGCCGCTACAAGTAGCCTCGTCGGGTGAGGCTGCGATGAAGCGTCACCCTGTGGCTAGCAGAGGTGGATGTAGACATTGCGGGTGGATGTGCTCCTGCGAGGGTCTTTTCCCAAAGAGTTCGAGCAGCGCTACGAGTAGGCTCGCCGGTGACTCGAGTTGGGGGAAGATGCAGTTGCAAGGGAAGCGAGCGGCACGACGGATGGCGTCTTGTTCTAGCGACGAGCGGTGGCATGGGATAGTGCGTTGTGGGGTCTGCGTTGACTAACGATAAGGTGGGGGAAGAGAGAGGCCTGCACGTGAGGGATGCGGGAGTGGGGATGAGATGCTTCAATCTAATGGTTTCTATGCATCACATCTGACGGCCAAGGTTGGACCGACCAAGATTACTAGCCCTTTTCTTTTGTAAAATGCAACAGAGCTACTATAAACGACCAACAATTTCTTAGTTATCTATATATCTCTTTTTTTATGGGGGAGTTCTGATCTATATGTCTCTTCTCACACAAAGTTTGCAAAATAGAATCGTGTGCGGTGAATTTACTCGTCGCACAGAATTTCAGTGTCACACCCTAGTTAGTTCAAGCATTAGAGTGTGCATCATGTTTAAATTCCTTTTAAATTTGAAATGGGGATGACAGAACCCCCAGCACCCCCCTGGAACAACTAGGGTTTACTAAAAACTTTTCCAATGAACCTGAAATGCCCTTCTAAAAAGCCCACCCTTTTTGTTTTGGATTAAAACCTTTGACAAAAATGGTGCACATTTTTCTAGGACATCAAAGGTCATTGGATTAATCCTAATGGTATTTGCATTTGGGCATTTAAATGCTATAAAATATTTTAAATGCTCAAATAATCATAAACTAAAATGTTTGCTGTTGGATATATTCTAAGCAGTGGCCATGATTAATTTTATGATTTATGGTAATGCCCTGGTATTTTTAATAAAGCCCTGAAGTCACAGAAATAATAAATAAATAAGAAAAACAGAAAAAAGGAGAGAGAGAGAAACTTACCAAGCGCAGCCCACCAGCCCACCTGGCTCGGCCCAGTCGACTGGCTCTTGCCAGTCGTCCTCCTCCTCTCGCCAGGACAACGAGGAGCGCGTGGCCGGTGCCCACGGCCACATGTCGGCCACCTCCTGCTTCCGCCGACGCCCTGGAGGCGTCTACGAGTGCCAGGCCGACCCCCACGTCTCCCTCTCTTTCTTCCCACTCTCCCTGTGGCCTCCCCCCTCTCTGGCTCCCTTCCCATCTTCCTGCCGACGCAGCTGCCGTCGTCTTGCCGCCGTAGCCGCAGCCACCGTCGTCCCCGTGTGACCCCACCGTGCCCATGAGCTCCGCAACATCTCCCTCGACCTCCTCGACGAGCCACGAGGCCTCGGACGCGCTGCAACGCCACCACCGCTGCCGTTCCCCTCGTCAGTCACCGGAGATCGTCTTCGACGTTTTGCCGCCTCCCAAGCCTCCCCGAGCCCGCTTCGACGCCCGCTGCACTCACCGTGAGCTTCTCTCTCTTCTCCCCCTAGCCACGTCGCTCGAGCTGCCCTCTAACCCCGTTGGCCATCACGGCCGAGAGCTCGGCTCTACCGGCCATGTCGCCGCCATGGCCACAGGCGCGTAAGGTCGATTCCGAGCGTGTCACCACACTCACCATGTTCCCAGGAGCCTAACGCACCACTCCCCGCGCCTCGCCGTGCCCCGTATCTTTGGGCTCATCCTCGCCCTAACTCCGGCGACCGCCAAGGTCGTCGCCGGCGTCGTTCCCGGCCTCCCCGAGCTCCACTTTCTCCACCAAACGACGCGGCTCGCTCCCCGCGTCACGTAGCTGCTCTCTGCCGTCGATTTGGTCGCCGGAGACGCAAACCCGAGCCCCTCCGCCGCGTCTGTCATCGCCGGCGTCAAGCCGCCGGCGAGTTTGACTCTGTTTGACCCCTGTGTGGGCCCAAGTTGACTCCCCCTGAGTCTATGACAGGTGGGGCCGGTTTGCTAACTAGTTTAGGATTAGTCTTAACTAATTTTAATTAGTTTAGACACTGACATGTGGGCCCAGGCCCCATTGACAGCTAATTAGTGTTAATTTAATTCTGATAATTAGCTGGGTCACTGACAGACAGGGCCCACCAGTCAGGTTTGACCTGGACGACCCAGTTGACCGCTGACGTCACACCTATGTCATGCTGACGCATTAATTCAATTACTGGAATTATTCTTATATAGGAAATTCCAGAAAATATCCAAAACTTCTAAAAATCATAGAAAATCAACCATAACTCCAAATGCAAAGATTTATATATGAAAAATGATCAGAAAAATTCAATCTATCCATATGTAATGGTTTCATGCATGACAAAACAAGTTAACCTTGCTGTTTAAGCCGAATAAGGTAATTCACTAATAAGGCCATGTTTAATGAGCTAACATTTGAATCTTTGATTCAAATGAGTTCATCCCCTTCTGTTTTAGTTTGCATTAGGCCAAGACACTTTCATCTTGCCATGTCATAGCATGCATCATATTGTTGCATATTGCCATGTGTTGATTATGTTCGGTGTGATTTTCGTGGTAGGTTCCGCCTCCGAGGATAACCCCGAGTATCCGTCTGAAGGGCAGTACCCTACTACCACTACAACAGGCAAGCAACCCACTGATCATTCCGATACAACCCATGTTCTCGCTTTTGCTCTTGTTTACTGCATTAAGACAACACGATTCAAACTGCTGTGTGCTACGGTAGTTGAACCCTTATCCTCTGCATGACCTGTCATTGCCACAGTAACTAGATGAAACCCACTAGCATGTGTAGGAGTTGATTGAGCCATGTATGTGATTCCTACCTTGCTATGCCTGCTATGCTTAGAGTTGTGTCAGGTCTGGTTCATCTGGGTGATGGGCTAGAGTGAAATGATTATGTCGGTAATGTGAGGGATGTGTGGAACATGTTTTGGTAAATGTATCGATGAGAGGCCATGTAGGAGTACATGGTGGGTTGTTTCATTGACGCCGTCCCTAAGAACTGAGATCTGTATGTGTGATTTTAAGATTCAGCTACTACCATGCATTGGGATCCTTAATTGACCCTCTCGGCTTCTTAAATACCCCAGTACTCTGTCCAGGAGTTGCAAATAGTTTCTGGTGTTTGTAGGTTATGTGTTGGTGGCCGTGCGTAGCGCTGACCCGAGGGGTGGGCTATGTTGCGGTAGATACACCGTGGCGCGGTGTATCGAGTCACCCGTTTGGTGTCTCGGGAACCCTGTTCACATCGTTCGGGGCCGTATGTGGAAACCTCGGCCGGACTCCCTGCGGATGGAACCTGGATAGGCGATGAACCTGGACTAGAGACTTGAGTGTTTAGGTAGGCCGTGGCCGACACCCTCGTTGGGCCTCCGCTTGAAGGTTGCCGAGTACATGTCGTGCAAACAGCGGTAAGTGGTGAAAGCGTGTATGAAGAAGTACACCCCTGCAGGGTATAAAACTATTCGAATAGCCACGTCCGCGGTAAAGGACTACTTGGTTGCCTATACAGTTCATAGACAAGTTAATGGTTACTACTAAAAGACTCAAGATAAGTGTGAGTACCGAGGATGGCCCTCTCGTAGGATGACGATAGAGGATCCCCGGTGGAGTATTGTGTTGGAGAGTAGTGGACTCGTGTGCGAAAACTATTTTACTAGTGGAGTTCCATAGGATAGCTTAGCCAAGAGTCAAAGCTGGCTTGCTGCAATAACCCCACCACTATCTTGAGAATGAGCATGCATAGTAGGTTTTGTTGTAAGACTTGCTGAGTACCTTTGTACTCATGTTTGCTTAATTACTGTTTTCAGACGACAACACCGCCCCCTGCGATGGGTTCTACGTAGACCTTGACGTCGACGAGTGACTAGCCACCCAGGTGGTGATCCTGGCCATGGAGGGCCCTATTTAGATAGACAGGCTTCGAGAAGCCTTCTTTCTTTCTAGTGTCTGTACTCAGACTGGTTGCTTTCGCTTGTTCTTGTATGATTGTATGACTTGAGTGTCGGGTCATGTGACCCCTATCTGTATGAACATGTTATGTATGGCTCTCTAGAGCCTTTAAATAAAGTACTTGAGTTGTAGAGTTTTGTTGTGATGCCATGTTGTATGTACTCATATCGGGCATATTGTGTGTATGATTGAAATGCTTGGTATGAGTGGGATCCGACAATCTAACTTTTTATCCTTGGCAGCCTTTCTTATGGGGAAATGTAGTCTAGTGTTCCTCGAGCCATAGTAGTCCGCTACAGCCCGGTTCACCGGAGTCCTGCTAGCCCAGCACTACTGCTCAGAACACTTGACTGGCCGGCATGTGTTTCACGTCGTTCCTATGTCTGTCCCTTCGGGGAAATGTCACGTGGTGACATCCGGAGTCCTGCCTAGCGTGCTATAGCCCGGGTTCCCCAGAGTCCTGTTAGCCCAGTGCTACAGCCCGGATTCACTCGCTAATGACCGACATGCTCGATGTGATTCATGTATGCCTGTCTCCATAGGTCTGTGCCGCTTTGGGTTCACGATTAGCCATGTCTGCCCGGGTTCTCTATCATATGGATGCTAGCGACACTATCATATATGTGAGACAAAAGGTGCAAACGGTTCCGGGCCATGGTAAGGCGACACCCGTGGGATACCATGCATGAGGCCGCAAAGTGATATGAGGTGTTACCGGCTAGATCGATGTGGCTTGGAATCGGGGTCCTGACAGCGTTGGTATCAGAGCCGGACTGCCTGTAGGTTCGTTGAGCCAAACTGGTCGATGTTGAGTCTAGAAATGCTTTAGTTATATGTAGGGGAATTGATTGTGGAAGGGAACGTAAGGCTCTTTTACTCCTTTACCTTATGTCCTCTGATCTGAGTCATTCTCTTCTCATTCAACGTGGGTTAAGGACTAGGCTCTCTTCTTCTATCAGGTTCACATGTTACTAATCCGTAGTAGCTTATAGGATTGTTGTTACCAGCCCCAGTTCAGTTTCTACTATTTTAGTATGTTGCTAATTGAATCAGAACCTTGATATGATGTTGTTGAGTGGTATTGCAAACTGTTGTGGATGTCTCAAATCTTTTTCTGAGCATTTACAGCTGTTATGCTGTCCAATTTTCCCTAGAAATTCTAATGTCTTTGCATTGTGGTTGTGCTTTCAGATGGACAACCGTGTTCAAAACCAAGTGGTTCGCCTGACCCGGTGCGTCGACGTGCCCGGTCATACTGCTATGTTAGTCCGGGTAATGATCGAGACGGGTTACCGTTGGTATCCCGAATACACCGTCGAAGAGCAATTCCGAGACTTTAATCAAAACCAATATTTCTGCACCATCAGGATATTTCCTTCTTATCCTGGATCTACCGAGCCCCTTCACTATTCCTATGGACTCGGGGTTACTGTTGAGATGGCTGTGCAGGATGCTGCCTATTCCATGATGACTATCATGTGAGTCCGGACTGGCCCGCTTCGGAACACCGACTTCCGTTACATGCCAGCTTCACTTCCGGGAGCGCAAGGGTATCTTTAGGCTATCTATGCTGACTCCACTCAGGAGGACTCATTAACTCGTACCACTGCCGAGATGCTCGAAGATAAGGACCGAGAGAATCGGGCCTTGAGGCTGGAGCTTTTCAATACCCGTGCTGATCATTGGGCCACATTGACTCGGTTTGCACCTGCGGTGCAAGCTGGATGTATGGATACAAGGGATCTGTATCATTTGAGATCTGCTCTGCCAGACATGGTGGATTGGCGTGATGTGGGAGGCATCACCCCACCCCGTGGTCCCCGCAGGCCACCATTTGTTGGTCCAAGACCTCATCCTAGCCTCTTTGGTCCACAAGCTCCTCAGGACCGTCTGTTCCTGGATGATCACGTTGAACTTCCAGGATATGGAGGTGACTTCTATGAGGACTACTACGGAGCTGTCTGAGTTAGTAGTAGTATCACTAGTATTGTAATAGTTGTATCTCCACTGTCCTGCGTGACTTGTGAAATATGACTTCGTGTGTAATTAATTCCGGAGGTGTAGACAAATAATGTATAGGAGCTTGGAATGCCTCCGATGAGATGTAACGTCTTTCATCATAGTTGTACTGTAGCCTGGGCTTGTAATAAACTATGTATGATGTGTATGACCGTTGGTATATATATGGTAGTTTTATATTACCATGACATACGGATGAACATCTCTGCATTCTGTGTTATCCATTACATTCTGCACTTCCTTGCTAAGTTTGAGCCATCCTTATCTAAATCGTTGTCTTGTTTTCTCCTAGGATGGTCAACACCCGTAGCAACCCTGCTGCCCCGAAGCAGGGGGAAGCCAGTGCAGCTAGGGGTGAAAATCTGCCTCACCCGCCCTCTCTGGCCGAAGTGATGCTGGAGGCGGAAAGAAACAAGCGTGAGACTAACCACCTGCTAGAGCGGAGTGAGCAGAACACTGCACGCCATCAGCGAAATGACTTGATGTCAATCAATGACTTTATCAAGCTGTACCCACCAAAGTTTAACCATTCCGTCGAGCCCCTCGACGCGGATGACTGGCTTCGCAACATCACCCACAAGCTACGTTCTGCCAACGTAGCCGAAGCTGACAAGGTTACATATGCTGCCTATCACCTCAAAGGCCCTGCTAGCCTCTGGTGGGAAAATTTTGAAGCTATGCGCCCAGTCGGCCAAATCACTACTTGGGCTGAATTCAGTGAAGCTTTCCATGAGCATCACATTCCGGAAGGTCTCATGGATCGCAAGAGGGAGGAGTTCTGCAATTTCACCCAAGGAAGACTGACTGTGGATGCATATAGTCGTGAATTTGGGAATCTGGCACGTTATGCTCCCGTAGAGGTATCTACCGACGCTAAGAAGCAGGCAAGGTTCCGCAAGGGACTCAGCCCTGAGCTTCGCCGCGATCTTCGTCTGCACGAGTGCACCTCCTTCCAGAAGTTGGTCAATAAAGCCATCAGTGCTGAGACAAGCCAGACTGATTATGACGCTTCACGCAAGCACTCACGTGATTTTGGCTCTTCATCCGGCTCTGGAGCTCAGAAGCGCCGGGTGTGGATCCCAAGCACGGCACTGCCACCCAGGTTCATCCCGAGGCCATCCTTTGAGGTGCCTCGTCCCAACCAGCAGTTTGCACCGCCCAAGCCTTATGGTGGCCCCGCTGCTAATGCTGCTCCACGCCCCAATGTGGTGACATGCTTCAAGTGTGGAGAGCCGGGTCACTATAGCCGAGAGTGTCCCCAGAACAACAACCCCAATCAAACTGGAAAGTCCGTTGGCCGTGGTATGCCCGCGGCAAAGACATTCTACGCCAAGCCGGTCACTACTACACGTGGCCATGTCAACTATGTTTCAGCCGAGGAGGCTCATGAGGATCCTAACATCGTCCTTGGTACGCTCCTTGTTAACTGCCATCCGGCATCTGTTCTTTTCAATACTGGAGTATCTCATTCATTCATATCCGAGAACTATGCTCGATTGCATAACACGACATTCTGTGACATGCCCACTTCCATGGTAATTCAAACTCCGGGTTCCAAATGGCAAACTTCTAGAGTAAGCCATGGGAACGAAATTCTTGTCGATAGACTTGTCTTCCTTGCATCCTTAATAGCTCTCAAGTCCTCGGACATAAACATCATCTTGGGTATGGACTGGATGTCAGCTCATTATGCTAAGATTGATTGTGCCACTAGAACCGTTCAACTTACTCATTCATCGGGCAAGACAGTCAATGTCTTAACTCGAGTGGCCAAGCGCCAACTTTACTCCCTAAATGCCAACCCCCTTCCAGACCTTGAAGATGTTCCGGTAGTCCGAGACTTTCCGAATGTCTTTCGAGAAGAACTGCCAGGTGTTCCACCTGACAGGGATGTCGAGTTTGTGATAGACCTTGTTCCAGGAATCGTTCCAATTTCTAGAAGACCCTACAAGATGGCACCCTTAGAACTAGCGAGCTTAAGAACCAACTCGATGAGTCCTTGAAAAAGGGTTTCATCCATCCTAGTTCCTCTCCTTGGGCTTGCCCCATCCTCTTCGTCAAGAAGAAGGATGGAATGGATCGAATGGTTGTAGATTACCGACCTGTCAACTTGGTCACCATCAAGAACCAGTATCCGCTTCCCAGGATCAACGATCTGTATGATCAGCTCACTGGATCCTCAGTCTTTTCCAAGATGGATTTGAGGTTGGGCTACCATCAAATCAAAATCAGAAACGGGGACATTCCCAAAACGGCCTTTGTTACTCGTTATGGCCAATACGAACATACCGTTATGTCCTTCAGTTTAACCAATGCCCCAGCCACCTTCTCCCAGTTAATGAACTCGGTCTTCATGGAGTACTTGGATAAATTCGTTGTAGTATACCTCGATGACATACTCATCTACTCCAAGAATGAAGAGGAACATGCCGAACATCTAAGGCTGGTATTGATGAAACTTCGAGAGCATCGCCTTTATGCCAAATTCTCCAAGTGTGAATTTTGGTTGCCAGAAGTGACCTATCTAGTCCATGTAATCTCTGGTAAGGGTATTGCTGTCAATCCCGAGCGAGTTCAAGCCGTCCTTGATTGGACTCCACCTGAGACGGTCAAGCAAGTTCGGAGCTTCCTTGGTTTAGCGAGCTATTGCCGCCGCTTCGTTGAGAATTTCTCCAAGGTTGCTAAACCTCTAACTGAACTCCTCAAGAAAGATAAAAAGTTCGAGTGGACTCCACAGTGCGAGTTCAGCTTTTAGGAACTGAAAAGACGCCTGACATCTGCTCCCTTACTGGTACCACGAGATTTCTCCAAGGACTTGTTTATCTATTGCGACGCCTCGCGACAAGGACTAGGTTGCATACTCATGCAATATCGTCAGGTAATTGCCTATGCTTCACGGCAATTACACCCACATGAGGAAAATTATCCCACACATGATCTAGAGCTTGCAGGTGTAGTCCATGCACTTAAAACTTGGCGACATTACCTCCTCGGTAATCGTTGCGAGATCTTCACCGATCACCAAAGTTTGAAATATATCTTCACCCAACCAGATTTGAAGCTCAGGCAAAGACGTTGGGTCGAGTTGATCTCGGATTACGACTCAGGAATAACTTACACCCCCGGCAAAGCCAATGTCATAGCTGATGCGCTAAGTCGTAAGTCTTATTGTAACAACCTGATGTTACAACAAAGTCGACCACTTCTCCATGAGGAATTTCGTAAGCTTAATCTTCACATTGTTCCTCGAGGATTCCTATCCACCCTGGTGATGAAGCCTAATCTTATGGATTAGATCATAACCGCCCAGCGGTATGATAAGGGCATATCCCGGATTAAGGAAAACTTCGCTAGCGGAGTTGCTAAATGTTTTTCCATGGATGAGCGAGGTGCTGTCTTCTTCGAGAACCGTTTGGTGGTTCCCAAGAAACAACATCTATGCCAGTTGATACTTAAGGAAGCTCATGAATCCCCTCTCACCATTCATCCCGGTAGTACTAAAATGTATCAAGACCTACGCCAGAGGTTTTGGTGGACTAGGATGAAAAGAGAAATCGCTCAATACATTGCTAATTGCGACGTTTGTCGTCGTGTTAAAGCAGAGCATCAACGGCCTGCTGGCACCCTTCAACCTTTGGCTATTCCCGAGTGGAAATGGGATAAAATCAGTATGGATTTCATCACTGGGTTTCCTAGGACCAAGAGAGGGAATAGTGCCATCTTCGTCGTGATCGACCGTCTTTCCAAAGTAGCCCACTTTCTACCTGTTCGTGAGAGTATCACCGCTAGCCAGCTAGCCGATTTATACATCTCCCGAATAGTGTCTCTTCATGGTGTTCCATTGGAAATTAACTCAGACTGTGGGAGTCTCTTCACCTCTCGATTTTGGGAAAGTTTCCAAAGTGCTATGGGAACTCGTCTCTCTTTTAGCACCGCCTTCCACCCTCAATCAAGTGGTCAAGTAGAACGAGTCAATCAAATTCTGGAAGATATGCTCCGAGCCTCTGTCATCTCGTTCAGAATGGATCGGGAGAAATGCCTTCCATTCGCGGAGTTTGCTTACAACAATAGTTATCAAGCTAGCTTGGGCAAGGCTCCTTTCGAAGTTCTCTGTGAACGAAAATGTCGAACGCCTCTTAACTGGTCAAAAACAGGGGAAAGACAACTCTTTGGCCCGGATATGATTCAAAAAGCAGAAGAATAGGTTCGCCTTATTTGTGAGAAATTGAAAACAGCCCAATCTCGTCAAAAGAGTCAATATGATCGTAAACATAAGCCTATGACTTATGAAGTCGGCGAGAAGGCCTACCTTCGGGTTACTCCGTTAAAGGGAACCCATCATTTCGGTATCAAAGGCAAATTGGCTCCTCGTTACATTGGACCTTTTCGCATTCTTGCCAAACGAGGAGAAGTTGCCTACCAATTGGAACTACCTTCACATCTTTCCAGAGTTCATGATGTCTTCCACGTTTCTCAACTCAGGCGTTGCTTCGCGGATCCTATCCGTGGAGTGGACCACAAAACGCTTGATCTACAAGATAACCTCTCATATCGGGAATATCCCGTTCGTATCCTTGATCAAGCCGAGCGTACCACTCGACGTCATAATATCAAGTTTCTCAAGGTTCAATGGTCACACCATTCCGAGAAAGAAGCCACTTGGGAAAGGGAGGATCGTCTTCGACTCGAGTACCCCACCTTCTTTCCGGAGGATCCTAAATCTCGGGACGAGATTCTTTTGAGTGGGGGTGAGTTGTCACACCCTAGTTAGTTCAAGCATTAGAGTGTGCATCATGTTTAAATTCCTTTTAGATTTGAAATGGGGATGACAGAACCCCCAGCACCCCCCTGGAACAACTAGGGTTTACTAAAAACTTTTCCAATGAACCTGAAATGCCCTTCTAAAAAGCCCACCCTTTTTGTTTTGGTTAAAACCTTTGACAAAAATGGTGCACATTTTTCTAGGACATCAAAGGTCATTGGATTAATCCTTATGGTATTTGCATTTGGGCATTTAAATGCTCAAATAATCATAAACTAAAATGTTTGCTGTTGGATATATTCTAAGCAGTGGCCATGATTAATTTTATGATTTATGGTAATGCCCTGGTATTTTTTAATAAAGCCCTGAAGTCACAGAAATAATAAATAAATAAGAAAAATAGAAAAAGGAGAGAGAGAGAAACTTACCAGGCGCAGCCCACCAACCCACCTGGCTCGGCCCAGTCGACTGGCTCTTGCCAGTCGTCCTCCTCCTCTCGCCAGGAGGACGAGGAGCGCGTGGCCAGCGCCCGCGGCCACACGCCGGCCACCTCCTGCTTCCGCCGACGCCCTGGAGGCGTCTACGAGTGCCACGCCGACCCCCACGTCTCCCTCTCTTTCTTCCCACTCTCTCCGTGGCCTCTCCCCCTCTCTGGCTCTCTCCCCATATTCCTGCCGATGCAGCCGCCGTCGTCTTGCCGCCGTAGCCGCAGCCACCGTCGTCCCCGTGTCACCCCACTGTGCCCACGAGCTCCGCAACATCTCCCTCGACCTCCTCGACGAGCCACGAGGCCTCGGACGCGCTGCAACGCCGCCACCGCTGCCGTTCCCCTCGTCGGTCACCGGAGATCGTCTTTGATGTTTTGCCGCCTCCCAAGCTTCCCCGAGCCCGCTTCGATGCCCGCTGCACTCACCATGAGCTTCTCTCTCTTCTCCCCCTAGCCACGTCGCTCGAGCTGCCCTCTAACCCCGTTGGCCATCACGGCCGTGAGCTCGGCTCTGCCGGCCATGTCGCCGCCGTGGCCACAGGCGCGTAAGCTCGATTTCGAGCGCGTCACCACACTCACCACGTTCCCAGGAGCCTAACGCACCACTCCCCGCGCCTCGCCGTGCCCCGTAGCTTCACGCTCATCCTCGCCCGAACTCCGGCGACCGCCAAGGTCATCGCCGGCGTCTTTCCCGGCCTCCCCGAGCTCCACTTTCTCCACCAAACGACGCGGCTCGCTCCCCGCGTCACGTAGCTGCTCTCCGCCGTCGATTTGGTCGCCGGAGACGCAAACCCGAGCCCCTCCGCCGCGTCTGTCGTCGCCGGCGTCAAGCTGCCGGCGAGTTTGACTCTGTTTGACCCTTGTGTGGGCCCAAGTTGACTCCCCCCTGAGTCTATGACAGGTGGGGCCGGTCTGGTAACTAGTTTAAGATTAGTCTTAACTAATTTTAATTAGTTTAGACACTGACATGTGGGCCAAGGCCCCACTGACAGCTAATTAGTGTTAATTTAATTCTGATAATTAGCTGAGTCACTGACAGACAGGGCCCACCAGTCAGGTTTGACCTGGCCGACCCAGTTGACCGCTGACGTCACACCTATGTCATGCTGACGCATTAATTCAATTACTGGAATTATTCTTATATAGGAAATTCCAGAAAATATCCAAAACTTCTAAAAATCATAGAAAATCAACCATAACTCCAAATGCAAAGATTTATATATGAAAAATGATCAGAAAAATTCAATCTATCCATATGTAATGGTTTCATGCATGACAAAACAAGTTAACCTTGCTGTTTAAGCCGAATAAGGTAATTCACTAATAAGGCCATGTTTAATGAGCTAACATTTGAATCTTTGATTCAAATGAGTTCATCCCCTTCTGTTTTAGTTTGCATTAGGCCAAGACACTTTCATCTTGCCATGTCATAGCATGCATCATATTGTTGCATATTGCCATGTGTTGATTATGTTCGGTGTGATTTTCGTGGTAGGTTCTGCCTCCGAGGATAACCCCGAGTATCCGTCTGAAGGGCAGTACCCTACTACCACTACAACAGGCAAGCAACCCACTGATCATTCCGATACAACCCATGTTCTCGCTTTTGCTCTTGTTTACTGCATTAAGACAACACGATTCAAACTGCTGTGTGCTACGGTAGTTGAACCCTTATCCTCTGCATGACCTGTCATTGCCACAGTAACTAGATGAAACCCACTAGCATGTGTAGGAGTTGATTGAGCCATGTATGTGATTCCTACCTTGCTATGCCTGCTATGCTTAGAGTTGTGTCAGGTCTGGTTCATCTGGGTGATGGGCTAGAGTGAAATGATTATGTCGGTAATGTGAGGGATGTGTGGAACATGTTTTGGTAAATGTATCGATGAGAGGCCATGTAGGAGTACATGGTGGGTTGTTTCATTGACGCCGTCCCTAAGAACTGAGATCTGTATGTGTGATTTTAAGATTCAGCTACTACCATGCATTGGGATCCTTAATTGACCCTCTCGGCTTCTTAAATACCCCAGTACTCTGTCCAGGAGTTGCAAATAGTTTCTGGTGTTTGTAGGTTATGTGTTGGTGGCCGTGCGTAGCGCTGACCCGAGGGGTGGGCTATGTTGCGGTAGATACACCGTGGCGCGGTGTATCGAGTCACCCGTTTGGTGTCTCGGGAACCCTGTTCACATCGTTCGGGGCCGTATGTGGAAACCTCGGCCGGACTCCCTGCGGATGGAACCTGGATAGGCGATGAACCTGGACTAGAGACTTGAGTGTTTAGGTAGGCCGTGGCCGACACCCTCGTTGGGCCTCCGCTTGAAGGTTGCCGAGTACATGTCGTGTAAACGGCCGTACGTGGTGAAAGCGTGTATGAAGAAGTACACCCCTGCAGGGTATAAAACTATTTGAATAGCCGCGTCCGCGGTAAAGGACTACTTGGTTGCCTATACAGTTCATAGACAAGTTAATGGTTACTACTAAAAGACTCAAGATAAGTGTGAGTACCGAGGATGGCCCTCTCGTAGGATGACGAGAGAGGATCCCCGGTGGAGTATTGTGTTGGAGAGTAGTGGACTCATGTGCGAAAACTATTTTACTAGTGGAGTTCCGTAGGATAGCTTAGCCAAGAGTCAAAGCTGGCTTGCTGCAATAACCCCACCATCATCTTGAGAATGAGCATGTATAGTAGGTTCTGTTGTAAGACATGCTGAGTACCTTTGTACTCATGTTTGCTTAATTACTGTTTTCAGACGACAACACCGCCCCCTCCGATGGGTTCTACGTAGACCTTGACGTCGACGAGTGACTAGCCACCCAGGTGGTGATCCTGGCCATGGAGGGCCCTATTTAGATAGACATGCTTCGAGAAGCCTTCTTTCTTTCTAGTGTCTGTACTCAGACTAGTTGCTTCCGCTTGTGCTTGTATGATTGTATGACGTGAGTGTCTGGTCATATGACCCCTATCTGTATGAACATGTTATGTATGGCTCTTTGTAGCCTTTAAATAAAGTACTTGAGTTGTAGAGTTTTGTTGTGATGCCATGTTGTATGTACTCATATCGGGCATATTGTGTGTATGATTGAAATGCTTGGTATGAGTGGGATCCGACAATCTAGCTATTTATGGGGAAATGTAGTCTAGTGTTCCTCGAGCCATAGTAGTCCGCTACAGCCCGGTTCACTGGAGTCCTGCTAGCCCAGCACTACTGCTCAGGACACTCGACTGGCCGGCATGTGTTTCACGTCGTTCCTATGTCTGTCCCTTTGGGGAAATGTCACGCGGTGACATCCGGAGTCCTGCCTAGCCTGCTGCAGCCCGGGTTCCCCGGAGTCCTGTTAGCCCAGTGCTACAGCCCGGATTCACTCGCTGATGACCGACATGCTCGATGTGATTCATGTATGCCTGTCTCCATAGGTCTGTGCCACTTTGGGTTCACGACTAGCCATGTCTGACCGGGTTCTCTGTCATATGGATGCTAGAGACACTATCATATACGTGAGCCAAAAGGCGCAAACGGTTCCGGGCCATGGTAATGCGACACCCGTGGGATACCGTGCGTGAGGCCGCAAAGTGATATGAGGTGTTACCGGCTAGATCGATGTGGCTTGGAATCGGGGTCCTGACATTCAATTACCAAAACGTATGTAACACATCGGACAGAAGTCATGTAAGGTGTGGGATACAAAATTTACTGCAAGCAATCCATTTGCCCAAAATGTGTGCAATATTTCGCACACGGTTTGTCCGGAATAGGTGTTGTGTGTGTGTTAATTTTACCTTTGCACATGTTTCCGTTTTGACACACGGTTCTATTTATATATTGCGTGTAGTGCGTGCTTTTTCTCTGAAGTGTGTGATAGGGGGTTAAATAGCACTGTTGTGTACTAGTAGTCCCTTCAAGATCGTTTCTTCCTGAAACTTCCTGACATATTTTTTTATTTTTCTTGGTATCCTGAAAATTGATAATTCTGAAAAGTCAAAAAATAGCGAAAAAATAGTGTCTAGCACTCGTTATTGAATTAATATGTTAATTCACAAAAATAAAAAATTGATGTCAATACTATGTCATTATAATACAAATATAACATGAAACAAACAAAAAATATAGATATGTTTAGGATGTATAAGTGGCCAAGTGGCATGACACTCCATGGGCTCGTAAGTTTTGTTTTGTGTTTCTCTATGTGTTAGTCATGTGATGATTTTGCTGTGTGTTACAATGCATTGCTCATGTGATTGTATTGCTTTGCTAGCCCGTCCTCGGGGTGACGTTGTACTACAAAAATGAGAGCAAGTTGAATGAATCACACAAGTTGATGATGCTCCGTTGTTGGAGCAGATGATGCCCCATTGTTGGAGCAAGTTGAATGGACTAAACAAGTGGAGTGAAATTTTCTGTTACCCCAAAAGCGCCAACGCTGTCGTGGTTTTGTCATGGTAGATGTCCTCCAAAAAGACTTAGTCATGAGGCCATCGCAGCTAAGTAGTAGCTTGAGCGGGGTTGATCGGAATCGAGAGACACGGGTTTACCAAGGTTTGGCCCCTCGCGGCGGAGGTAATAGCCTACTTCCTGCTTGATTGATTATTGCTTTAGATCTTGATTAAAAAGGTATGACTTGGATAACCTAGCACTCGAGAGATTGTAACTTAGTCCTCTCTACCTCAGGGGCTCCCTTTATATACAGGTCGAGGCCCTGAGGTTACAACAAAATTTGGGTCATACTATGACCCGTGTCCTAGTCTAGTTCCTGCTTATCTTGTCCTTCAAGTAAGGGAAATTCTTTAGTTTCCTTGTCGGTCCGGCTTACCAGATTATGTCCCATGAGACGGCCTCTTCTTTCAGTCGCCTCCTAGGCTTTGACTTATGGCCCACATAACTAGCCTAATGGCGATCTGCCATGGGATGGCCGTGTCATTCCTAGCCGGGTCATACCATGGGGTATATCCCCAACATTAGCCCCTAGGTTAACTTGGATCCATCCATGTTAAACTTCATACTGGAATTCAGTTCGGGTCATCCTTCGGCAAGCCAGAACCTCACCCTTGGCTATTAAGCTTATCTTCTGGCCGGGTTATGGGATATTGTCGGCTTGTGACGCTTTTACACTTGACATTTCTTGATTCCTCGTGTCGTGACATCACCTTCCTAAATTTATGGAGTTTGGATGTGATGTCACAGCGAATATTTGAGCATATCTGTCAAGCCCGAGAATCGAGGTGCCCCTTTTGCCCAAAATTAATTGTGCCTCCTCATTTTTCACACTTGTCATTCCCCCTTCTTACCATGCTATAAAGACACACGAGGGGCTCCCAGGTTCACTCTTACTGCTTCCACCTCCTCACTCGTCTTCTTCATCTGTCTGTTGCCGTCGTCAAACCTGAGCTCCCAACGATGCCCTCGAAGATGAACACCAACCTTGATGGATTCTCATCAACAAACGCCGGCCACTCCCGCGGTGCTCCAGTGCTCTGCTGTGCTCCTCTTCAGGTCTGTAAGTCTTCTCACTACTACTCCGTAGTTCTTCAAGAGTTCGTCGGCGTTCATTGCCATTTCCTTCTTGTAGATCTCAATCCATTCAAACTTCTCGAGTAGACGTATTGGTTACTCATAACGATGCCATTTTCATCCAATCTATGATCCGTGTAGTGCTCGGATAGCTCCCCATTAACAGATTAGCTCACCCTTCTGTGCCCTACTTAATTAGGACTTTTATTTTTCTTTGTAAAGCATTTTTTAGATCCATAATCATAGCTCGTCTTGTTAGATTTCTGTTTGTAGATATTCCAACACTTACTAGAATTTGGAACACTGAAAAGCTAATCCCGGCTCATCACGTTGCCGACTTATTCATACTTTTAGTATGATCTCCATTGCTTGCCTAAATCAAATAGTCATGGCTTGAGTGACCATGGCTGTCTTACTATTTCGCCGGCTTATACCTTAAATATCTTGGCGGCTTACCATCCATGAATATGATGCATCGGCTTATTGTTAGTACCTTCATCTTGCAGTTAAACCTCAACTGAATTAGCATGCCTCCGAAGACCGATAAGGCCGTTGGTTGGGTTAGATACCAAATGTCAACCCTTATGTTAGATGACCTTGTGGGTCAAGGCCTCTTGCCAGCTCAAGGAGAGATAGGTTGGTGCGCTCCTGAAGAAGAAAGTCCCCCCCAACCTCAACAAGGAGAATTTGTAGTTTTTGCAAATCATCCAGATGGGTTTTTGTCCACCTGGGTCACAATTCTTCCATGATGTGCTAAACATTTTTGACATTCGGCCCCAGGATCTTGGCCCAAACTCGATCAACAATCTCTGTCAGTTCCAAGTTTTTTGTGAAGTATGTCTCCAGACGGAGCCAACTATCCTTCTCTTTCGGGAATTCTTTTATATCAACCACCAAACCGAGTTCAAAGATGGTCCCAGTATAGAACTTAGTGGAATTTCTATTTAGAGGAGAAAGAACATTGCTTTTTCCTGAAGCCAAGCTGGCGAGTCATCCCAATGTCTGGAACAAAACTTGGTTTTATTGTAGAAATACGGCTCCACAAGGTGAAAACCTCATGTTGGGTTATAGATTGGGCCGGCTCAATGCTACAGTCGCCTTTACGGGTTGGCCGTCAGATGAAGAGCGAAAACAAGTTGCCCCTTTCTACTCCAATTTAAGGGCTTTGATGGCTAATGGCCTCACCGGGATCGATCTAACCCTGTGTTGTGCAACACTTCAGTCAAGTCAATTTATCTGAAGATGAAGTAACCAAAGCCACAAAGAAACTGCTGGGAGGGCCCCAAGAAAAGTGCAATAAGATCAAGCTAGCTCCCTTCTGCCTGACCAATCCCGTGCATCAAGTGAGTGTAGTTGTGCTTTCTTACTCATTCCACTACAAAAAAAAGACACATCCGTGACATTATGGGCCGAACGAAAAAAGTTCTATCATGCTTATGACACTTCTATGATGATAATTTTGACAGAAACACGTATCATCATAGATGTGGTGGGATCCTACTTCTATGACAAAAAATCATGATAGAAAATGGGCTTTTCGTTCTGAGCGGGCTGAGGATGCACCTGCATGACATTCTTTTGGCCATCCATGATGGAAAAAATTGAGGTAGAAGCGAGGGCGAGGAAAATTTTGAGGAGTTCCCAGTTATGGTGGGTGGTCGGGGCCGAGCGATGCACATAGGTTTGCGCGTTTATCTCATACACGTACGCGCGTGTGTGCGAGGCGTTGAGCTCTAATTGAACCCGAGTGAGGCATCCCCTTACTAAACACGAGTGATTGCACTAGCTACGTCACTGAACTTGAGCAATCGATCCCTTAGCTATTAACTGAACCCAAGTGATTCCTTCGCTACTGCTTCTAACTGAAGCCGATCGATCCTGCCTCTTGATGAACAATGATCGTTGTTGGGGATTGGATGAAAAGTTCCCGGTGCGGGTTGGATTAACAGGACCCCGTGGTAGTATAGGTTGTTGCCGCTGGATAAACAGGACCTCGAGGAGGCCATCACACTCGAGCCGGTTTGGGGTGGATGAACAGGACCCCGTGGAGGGCTTGTGGAATAGTAGCCGGTGGAGGTTGGATGAACAGTAGCCCGTGGATGAACACTAGCTGGTGGAGGCAGGAGGAAGTCGACGGTGGATGAACAGTAGCCCATGGAGGCTGGAGCGAGGCAGTAGATGGTGGATGAACAATAGCCCGTGGAGTCCTGTTTTGCGGTACGCCACACCCCTCCTGATGAATAGGACCCATTTCGACTGTAGGCGCTCCAACACAAGTCTATTTCCTCTGTTTTGCGGTACGCCACATCCCTCCCGATTAATAGGACCCCGTTTCGACCGTAGGCACTCGAACAGAAGTCCGTTTCCTCCGTTTTATGGTACACCACACCCTTCCCGATAAACAGGACCCCGTTTCGACCGCAGGCACTCGAAGAGAAGGCCGTTTCCTTTGTTCTGTGGTACGCCAGACCTCGTTTCGGCTATTCCATCCAAGCCGGTTGGCTCTCGATGAACATGAAGTATTTGGACCCAGTCTGTTGCCTCCCGATGAACATGACGCTGGTTCCTCCGTTCCGACCCAGCCGGTTGGCTGCCAATGAACAAGAAGCCATTGCTACCATCCATTTTCTCACCATGTACATGAGCTTTGGCCGTACGTATGCGCTAGCACGCGTTCGAGACCCCGCCCATATGTACGTACGTAGTCGGATTTACTTTCTTGCAGCGTGGCTGTATGTACGTGTACACGATATATATAGACGGGAGTGCGTGACATGCTACATCTGCGCCTCTACTATGACACATGCCGCTCCTTACTCGACCACGGTTCATTGCTGCAGAGAGACCGGTTGACCAGTATGTATGTAAAAATTCGCAACCAGACAGACAACCCTACCTACGGCTCAACCCGGTGGGTCCCAGATGTCAGGGAGGATACAGAGGCACTTCCTTGCGTGCGAAGATATAGCTAGTGGCTCCCAGCTGTCAAGGGGAAGAATCATTTTTTTGCCCGTAATATGGACGCACTTCCTTGCGTGCGAAGGTGTAGCTGGTGTGTCGCAACTGTCAGGGGGAAATGTTTTTTCGCAAAATACGGTGGCACTTCCGGTGGGTCCCTGCTGTCAGGTGGAGGAATCATTATTTTTTGTGTAATAAGGAGGCACTTCCTTGCTGCGGCTGTGGACCCAGCTGTCAGCCTCTCCACGTACAGTCCTCTTCCGACGGAAGTTGTTCCTTGACCACGTTGACCATGCAGCGCCGAGAGCAGCAAGGCAGTGGAGGACGGCGAGGCATAGGAAGGGAATGACCCAGAGCCCGGGAAGACTCAGCAGTTGTTTCTCACGCAAAGGGCAGTACGAGGGTTTACTGGTTCGGCTGTAGTGTGAGGCTGCCGTCGCTGGAGAATAACAGGAGGTCTGGGTGAGTACAAGGATGGCCAGTCTAGCGATGGGAGTAGGGTGGGGCGGTGAGGCCAGCATGGCGGCACAACCGGCCATGAGACGCGGGAGAAGGTGACACGGCCAGCGATGGTTTGGGCGGCTGGAGCAATAAGACCATAGGTTGACGAAGCACGATGGCCGTTGGATGGACATCGTACAGTCACTGCATCTAGAATCGTTTATATTGACTAAGTTGACAAATCCCGCGTCCGCGTCAACTTAGTAGGCCCACAAGTCAGCCTCCAAATATGCTGGGTCCTAGCTAGTAGGGGGGTATTCTTTTTTCCTGCATAATAAGAAGGCACTTCCTTGCATGCGAAGATATAGCTGGTGGGTCCGAGCTATCGATGGGAGGAACTTTTTTCGTGAAATACAGAGGCCCTTCCAGTGGGTACCCACTATCAGGTGAAGGAATCATTATTTTGCGTGTAATAAGGAGGCACTTCCTTATGTGCGGTCGTGGACCCAGATGTCAGCCCCTCCATGTACAGTCCTCTCTTGATGGATGTGATTCATGACCACGTTGACCACACCGCGCCGAGAGCACCAGGGTGGTGGACGACGGTGAGGCCTAGGGAGGGAACGACCCAGAGCTGGAGAAGACTCGGCAGTTGTTTCCCACACAGATGGGAGTACGAGGGTTTACTGGTTCCTCTGTTGTCGCCGGAGAATAACAGGAACTGTGGGTGCATAGAGGGATGGCCAGGCCAGCGATGGGAGTAGTGTGGGGGCGGGTAGGGCTATGCAGTAGCACAACAAACCGAGGGAGGCATGAGCAGGCAGTACGGCCGACGCTGGTTTGGGCGGCTGGAGCAAGAAGATCGCTTGTTGAAGAAGCAACACGGCCGTTGGACTAACATCCAAGAGCCACTTCTGCTAGAACCGTTTGTGGATTAAGTTGACAAAGCCTTTCGTACATGTCAACCTAGTAGACCCACAAGTCAGCCTCCAAATCTGTCCCAAATAGGATACAACCCGGAAATTTCTAGCCAGATTCAAATTAATTTATGAATTAAACACACCTTAATTTAAAATCCAATGAAACTTTACCCGCACAAAAACAATGAAATTTCAAATATAAAAATTTGAAAGAAAAAAGTAATTTGGAACTAGTTGCATGTTTCCTGTATTTTTCATTTTACAGTCCATTTCTTATTACTTATAGCCCATCTTCTGGGCAAGCCGAATGCATCCCTCCTCGTTTGGAAAGATTTCCGGTCGATCAGGATGTAGAAAAGCAAGTAGGCCTCCATTGGTTATTCTACAGAAAACAAAATAGATGGGCTAGCCATTTTCAAAAAGAAAAAAAACTGGGCTGGTCATGTGGTAAACATATGAAGTCTGGGCTAGATGGGACACAGCCCCTACACAACCCAGTTGATACCCTGCTCTGTCCCGAAAACAAAAAAAATAGTGTGCGAGCTGCTGGGTCCCGGGTGTTAGCCGCTCCTTGTGCAGTTATCGCACTTATTGACTACATTGGCATGGTGTGTGCCCCAGGTGTCAGGAAACCATCAGGAGGAACCATTTTTTTCTTGTAATAAAGGAGGCACTTGCTTGCCTACTGCCATGATCCTGGTGGGTCCCTACTGTCATCCTCACCCTGTACAGTCATCTCCTTATTCCTCTCAGTTCTTGACCATGTTGACAACACCGGAGGGCGGTGCCACAGCGAGCAAACCAAGGCGGAGGATGATGGTGAGGGCTCGGATGGGAACGAACAGGAGCCAGGAAAGATGTGCAGAGTTTTAGGGTGCGATGTGGCCGCGATGTGTGTGCGGCAGCATAGCCAGCCGTGGGAGGTGGTTGCAGGCGGTCCCACCAGCGCTAGTTTGGCTTTGGCAGCTGGAGGAAGAAGAGACTGAAGAAACACGATCGACGTTGAATGTCAATCCAATGGTCAAGGTTGGCACAATCGTTTGTTGACTAAGCCAACACCATGTAGCATACTTTTTTATAGGAAGAAAAGAAAACCTGGGCTCGTTCGCCAGATAACATTCCCGAAACTGTCACCATTTGATCTTGCGTCACAACTAAAACTTCCAGGAAAATGTGTTCGTTTGCTGTCCTCCTACCATGGAACGTTCGCCATATAACATTCCCGAAAATAAAAGACTCGAGAAGGCGTACAGAACAAGCTAGTGTACCAGTAAAGAGGCGTTGCTGAGTTTTAGAAGAAAGAGAGATGTGCTCCTGTAGCAGGTTCGAATCCAAACCTAGACTATGACTATATATATTGCTATGATACTTTGTAAGTAATGAAACTGACATATCCAATGTTCGCTTCTCTTGTTCTCTAGTTACTCTGCCTAGCATCAGAAGCTCCGGCCGTAGCAACCATGTCCGCTGGCGGCTCATCCACCTGCTCTTCAGCAGGCAACAACCAGATATGTGCCAAGTCACCACCCATACCGTCGCCTGTGGGTCTCATCACACCCCCGCCGGCACACTCACCGCAGCCGGTTGCTCATTGCAACCAGCTGTCATTGGTGTGGTGCCACTTCGGCAAATCATGTAGAGTCATCGTCGCGTCTCAACTACAATCCTCAACCCTGGCCGAGTCTTCTACAAATGCCCAAATCATGGGGTAATAATATGTTTAAGTGTTGTTTGCCTGCTTTCAGTTTCTAATTTTTTTAATAGTTTGGTCGATGATCTTCCAATTTGATTCACGTAGAAAAGGGAAGATTCGTGTGATTTGTATTTTTGGGAAGTTGTTGATGTGGGGGAATGGAACTATGATGATTATTTGGATAGCCGAGGAATCCCAATACCAGCAGGTTGGGGTATTGGACAAGTAACTGAAGGAACGACAGAAGAGGAAGATGCGGAGCAGAAGGTTAAAGATGAAGTTCATCTGATCATGCCCAAGTAGCAGCTGCTGAATGGCCTTGACAACAATGAGGAGATGAAAGAGCTTGTCAAGATAATGGGCAAGATCGTTGTGCTTTGTAGGATGATTATCTCTTTATTTGAAGTGTATGTAGCACTCGTGATGTATTTAGTGGCTATTACATGAGTGAGGGAGTCTTGGACTAAGGGGTCCTCGGGCGTTCGACCTGTTAGCCATGGGCTGGATTGATGGGCTGTGAAGATACGAAGACCGAAGACTGTGCCCGTGTCCAGATGGGACTCTCCTTGGCGTGGAAGGCAAGCTTGGTGACCAAATATGTAGATTCCTTTCTTTGTAACCGACCATGGGTAACCCTAGATCCTCCCAGTGTCTATATAAACCGGAGGATTTAGTCCGGAGGACATACATTACCATAGCCATACAAGCTAGACCTCTAGGGTTTAGCCATTACGATCCCGTGGTAGATCAACTCTTGTAATACTCATATTCATCAATATCAATCAAGCAGGACGTAGGGTATTACCTCCATAGAGAGGGCCCGAACCTGGGTAAAACATGGTGTCCCCTGTCTCCTGTTACCATCGACCTTAGACGCACGGTTCGGGACCCCCTACCCGAGATCCGCCGGTTTTGACACCGACATTGGTGCTTTCATTGAGAGTTCCACTGTGCTGTCATCAAGAGGTCGATGGCTCCTTCAACCATCTACAACAATGCTGCCCTAGGGGGAGTCTTCCTCCCCAGACAGATCTTCGTGTTCGGCTGCTTCGTTCTGCGGGCCAACTCGCTTGGCCATCTGGAGCAGATCGAAAGCTACACCCCTGGCCATGAGGCCAGATTTGGGAGCTTGAACTACATTGCGGACATCCGTGGGGACTTGATCTTCGCCGGATTCGGGACCGCAGCTACCACTCCTGGCCACCCCAAGGGACGTGACCTAAATCTGTCATCGGACTGCATCCAGGAGACAGCTCCCATAACCGCTCTGGCTGCGCCATCCAAGGACGGGAAGCTCAACCCTGCCACAGAGGCAACAGATTCCCCGACGTTGGAGCCGAACAAAGACATGATCTCACATGATACATGTGCCCCCGGAACTCCGTGACTTGTCTCCGGCCGTAAGTTCCAAACCATGTGAGCCCGCGGACGCCGAACTTGATAGTTTATCGATCTTCGAATTCAGCATCGCAAACATCTTCTAGCATTTGCATTTAGGTGACATGCTAAACTCATTGAAAAACCTGTCCTTGGCGGGGGACTCATAGTCGAACTATGTTCGGTTCGAACTAGGGGCTGATGATGGAGAATCTTGCTTCCCACCCGCCACCCATTCCATAGCCATTGTTGAGGACTTAACCGACATGCTCGATTACGGCTCCGAAGACTTCAATGGTATAGACGATGATGCCGAAGAAGAACAGGGCCAAAGCCCGCCACTCACCGAAGGTGGGACGGTCACTTCTTCATACGACGTATACATGGTGGATACACCTAAAGAAACTAACGACGATGACAAAGAAGATCCAGTTGAGGATAAACCTCCTGAGACACAGCCAGACACCGGCGTCAGGGGCGCCGCTCTAAGTCATGTCGTGCAAAAGATAGTAATACCAGCACCGGAGAAAACAACACCCTGGACGATGCCGAAGACAATGAAGCCCCTATTGGGGCAACATCCTAATAGGATGAACTGGAAGATGGGCATGATAGCCCGCATGAACAGGCCATACACGAAGACTCGGAGAACAGGAATTACATTCCGCTTTCCGAGGATGAGGAGAGCCTCGGAGATGAGGATTTCATCGTGCCTGAGGAACCTCTTGAGCAGGAGTGCTTTAAACGCTGGCTATTAGCCACGGCAAGGAGCCTAAAAAAGAAACAACAGCAGCTTCAAGCTGACCAAGACCTCCTTAAGGATAGATGGATAGACATCCTAGTGGTCGAAGAATACGGCCCGAAGCACACAACCAAGGGATACCCGAAGCACAGATTGCTACCTCAGTTCGATGAGGAGGCGTCGGCACTTGTACCACGCGGTCGGGACAATGCGACTAACCGACCACTATGCAGTCGGGATAAAGCGGCAACTCAAGCCGAACAGCAGCCCACCTCACCCCAAAGAAAAAACAGAGACAAAACAGCTCGGGGTTATACATACGACCCTCGGTAGAACCTGGACTGTAGAGCACGACACAACAGGTCGATCTATGGATCGCGAGGACGTGCCTCGACACGTGAGGTCGACTACCTATTCGGACGGGACAAGTCTACTTATGCTCGGGACAAAAACTGCAGATGGACTCCATCTAAGCTACGTTACGACGTGGCCCAATATAGAGGTGCCGCACACCCACTCTGCTTCACTGACGAAGTAATGAAGCATGAATTCCCAGAGGGGTTTAGACCCGTGATTATTGAATCATATGATGGAACAACCGGTCCTGCGGTATGGATCGAGGATTTTCTTCTCCATATTCACATGGCTCGCGGAGACGATGTTCATGCCATCAAATACCTCCCACTAAAACTCAGAGGACCACCAAGGTACTGGTTAAACAGTCTGCCTGAAAACTCTATCGGCAGCTGGGAGGATCTGGAAGACGCTTTCCACGACAACTTCCACGGTACATATGTCCGGCCACCAGACGCTGATGACTTAAGTCACATCATTCAACAGCCCGGAGAGTCAGCCAGAAAGCTCTGGACTAGGTTCTTAGTTAAAAAGAACCAAATTGTAGACTATCTGGACGCGGAAGCCCTAGCGGCCTTTAAACACAGTGTCTATGACGAGGGGCTCGCCCGCCACCTCGGTCAGGAAAAACCAAAATCCATGTCAGCCCTTACCGCTCTGATTACCCACTTTTGCGCGGGAGAAGACAGCTGGCTCGCTCATGGAAGCAACAGTGCCAACGACCCAGGCACTTTCGAAGTTCGAGACGACAGGGGGAAACCACCACGCAATAAGCACAACGTGGCAATAGTAATGAGGGAGCACACGACATAACGGTCAACGCCAGATTCAGCGGCCCCAAACCCGGTCAATGAAAAAAGCCATTCAAGGCAAATAGAGACGGACTATCGAATTTGGATAAGATATTGGATAGGCCTTGCCAGATTCATGGCCACCCCAATAAACCATCTAACCACACCAGCAGAAGCTGTTGGGTCTTCAAACAGACTGGCAAGTTAAAATTCAAGGGGAAGAAGCTGCCCCGCGACAGCGACAGTGATGAAACTCGCCAACCAAACACCGGGGATCAGAAGCAGTTTCCCCCTGAAGTAAAGACAGTGAACATGGTACACATGGCATCATCCCCTACAGGGGAACGCATGGAGCGCTTCTCTCCATGCAGAGGATCACACTACGGCTATCTCGGCCGAACTACACAGCGGGGGTATTACACCGCATACCTCGTCGGTCATTAAGCCAGTGGTCTCCATTCAACATGACCGTTCAAATCCCATACATGACTAGCAGTTCGGCTTCCGGCTTCCGCCCCATATACCTGGAAAATCTGTACCACGCATACACAACTACTCATTTAAAAGACCCTGGGCACCGGCGGAAGCACAATACGAACGGACCTGAAAGTACTCCCATAACCTTCCTTTTTTAACTATTTTTTCTTTGTTTTCTTGTTTCCCTCCATAGGTGGCTCAATGGCTGGCCTCGGACTCTATAGGAGTTCGGGTTCGTACACTCACCCAAGGGCTATTTCTGTCAAGGAGTCCCTTCACCGAGGATAGGTGGCGCAGACGTGTGATAGGAGGTCCAAAATAACTTTTTGTAGACCACACTCTCTATTTCGAGCCTGTAAAGTGCCTTTTTCCTCCGCCTTTGACCCCTGGCATATCAAATAGCCGGGGTTGCGGCTTTGTTATCTATATACATGATTGGCACATCACTCAGATCCCAGTAAAAATAATCCATTCTTTTCTAAAGAACCAAGTTTTACCCCTACGGTTGTTTCAAACATACACCTCGGCATAACTAGCCAGCGGCTCGGTATGGGAACAAACGTGTTGCCGACAAGTCCGAACAACTCTATAGCGTATTTCGGCGTTGCGAGTTTGGCCTTATATGCATCAGCTCTGAATCATGTCTTGGGTCAATAGTTGGGTTGCCCTGCTCCTGTGCTTGCTATCCTATGTTACGCTCTATCAGCTAGGGTAGTAAAGGGAGAACTACTGCGATTGTGCTTCCGGTTCACCTGGTTAAGCACCACAGTAGCGAAAGCCGAAAACTGACTGTCATGATGCGGCGAGAGCTGGTCAACCACTCGATGACATAACGAAATCTTTCGCGATTCCCTCTGTGTCACACGAAGGACCTCTTTCCTGTCAAATATGTAAACGCATCGTCTGAATAAGCTGCATACATACCAGGGGCTATGTCATAGACCCACCATAAAACTCCTATGGCTACGTGAAAGTGTTAACGCCCTATAGTCTGGTTGCATGGTTTGCCACATTGACACCTCCTTCACGGACCAAGATGTTGGGTCAAGAATGATCAGATGCTTTTTTGAACACCCCCGTACTTCCTACGAGAGGCTGAAGCTGACTACTGGAAAACTTTCTGATCATATACAAACGGCTGCACAGGAGGAGCAAAAGCCTTTAGGCAAAATCAAAATATACACTGATTATAACAATTGTCTTTTACAATTCGTAAAGAGTTCACTCGAATATTATGCCTTTCGAACATTGACCCTCTATCAAGTGGGCAGCCTCTAAGACGTCCTCAAAGTAATGCTCTGGTGTGAGATGATCCTTTCCCTCAGATGGACCCTGCGCTGCAACATCGACGGCCTTCATCTTCCCCTAGTATGTCTTGACACGGGCAAAGGGCATCCATGCACCTTCAATGCACGCCACCGCTTCACGGCATCGATATGTGGCACCACATCAACAAGCCGCCGCACCAAGCCGAAATAGCTATTCGAAATCGGCTCAGTCGGCCATAGCTGAAGTATGACGTTCTTCATGGCAGCATCGAACATCCTGTGAAGCTCAGCCCATTGGGACATCTGTTCATTCAGCAGTAGAGGGCGTTTTGATGCGCCGAACTGTGACCAGAAAAGCTTCTCCATTGCATATCCCTCTTTTGCTTGGTAAAACTGTGCCGCATCGGATGAACTCTTCGGTTGGTCCAAAAACACGTCTGGAGAACTCCACATTTGGTTAAGCTGAGCATAATTCGGATCATCGAACTTAGTCTAGAATAAAAAGGGCTTACCAGCCGCAATCTCCCCAGCTTGCTGGATCTCCTCATGGGCCGCTCTAGATTCGGACTGCGCTTCTTTCGCCACTCGCAAGGCCTTGTCCAGCTCAGCCGTTTTGGCTTTATTCTCCTCCTCTAGGAATTCACAGCGGCTAGTAGCATTTTTCAGTTCGAGCGCCATCGAGGATATTTTCTCCTCGTCTTGGTGCCGAGTAGCTTGTTCGGCCTTTAACTCGGCCGATGCCTTTTCAGCAGCCGCATTACTAAACCGGGCCTGCTCCTTGGCCCAGGCCAGCTCCGCCCGAAGAATCTCAACGATGGTGGCACCATCTGCAGCCATGCATATTCTAGTATGTAACTTTCAGCGTCACGCTTATATTAGAAACACGTATATGTAAGGATTGCTCCTAATATGTACCTGGCGACTCTTCAAGACGCCTGTTGTCGTGGAATTGTCACGGCAGATGTGCTAGCAAAAGGACTTAGTCGTAGGGCCATCGCAACTAGGAAGCTTGAAGGGGTTAATTGGGACAAAGGACATGAGAGGTTTTATACTAGTTCGGCCCCTTACGATGAAGGTAAAATCCTACGTATAGTTGTGTTGGAATTGCTGGGGTTTCGATCACCAAGAGGCTAATCCGCCGTCTTGGTTATCGATCTTTTGTTTCTTGCCCTAAGCCGCCACCAGGTCGTCCCCTTATATACACGGGTCGACACCTGGCGGCCTACAGAGTCCCGGCCGGCTCATAAAGCGTGTCCGGCTCGGTGACTTCTTTTACATGCCTTTCCTTACAAGTCTTTCCTTACATACAGCGGTTTACAATATTGGGCCTTAAGCCGCCTCTGGGCTTAGGCCTTCTATAAGCCTTAATAAACTATCGCCTTGAATGTTTACTGGGCTTCCTTTGTGACCCGTCATTGGGACGGACCCGACCCCTCCTGGGCAGGTCATAACTGATAGCTATATCCCCAACATTAGGCCCCAGGTTGACTTTGAACTTTGTTCTTTGTCAATCTTCAATACTTAGAAAAAATCCATCTTCCTTTCTTCACATAAATTTTTATAACCCGCCATGACGTCATTTCTTGAAAACACAAAAAACCATTGTGACGTCATCTCTCAATGGATATTTATTCGTTAATGCCTTTCGAGAATCGAGGCGTCCGTTTAGTTGGATAATCATTATTCTGGTCTCCTCGATTTCCGTGCCCGCCTATTCGCTTATTCCCTTATAAATAGGCATGCCCTGGTCTTTCTCATTCTTCTCTCTTCTTCGTTTTCCTCCTCTCACAACCTCCGCTGCTGCTCGAGCTCCGCCGCGGCCAGAGAGCACCTCACCTCCGTCGACTTCGGCCACTGCATCGAACGAAATCAGTCCAGAAAAAACGACGGTGACTTTCTGCGGAAGATCTGTGACTGTAAGCGTTTCCCTACTTGTTCCTCAGATCTACATTAGGGCTTTCTAGGTTTCTGCATGTTCTTGGTAGTTCATTGGAGTTTCTCCGTAGTTCTCCCACTGCAGCCTCTTCTTGATCCCAAAAGAGATATATGCTTGTGCGGTAGTTGTTTTGTGCCTACTCTTGACACCAGTAGATCCCTTTTCCCAGTATAAAGGCCTCATTAGGACTCGCAAACTCATCTGCGCTAAACTTTTAGGTCTAATTTTTTTCCATTTTGAATAGCCATTTGATCTGGAATAATATCAAGCAATTAGGAAACTTGTTTGTCTCAACACTTAGCTGAATCTGCTTTCTCAAACATCTGTAGTCGTGGCAACTTATTGTGCCGGCTTACTTTTCCTTATATGACATTAGCCCTTACGTAAGCCGCCATTACTCCCCTGTACCATCATCACTTAATTGCACCATTATCATTGAATTAAGCCGGCATGTTGCTTTCTTTTTAGTTCGTCTTTTGAACATCATGCCATCCAAAGCACCGACTGTCTGCAACTGGGTTCCCTTAACAGTTACTGAGGACAATCTGAAGGAATTATTTACCATAGGTTTTTTGCCAGGGAAGAATGTTATGTCTTACCGTGCACCTGACCCGGACGAGGAACGGCCCAATCCAAAAGATGGTGAAGTTATCGTCTTTTCTGATCACATGAACCATGGCTTTTCCCCACCCGGCTCAAAGTTCTTCAGAGAGGTCCTCCATTTTTTCAAACTCCACCCTCGAGACATCGGGCCTAACTCCATATCCAACATCTGCAACTTCCAAGTTCTCTGCGAGGTGTACCTTCAAGAAGAACCGACTTTGGAACTCTTTAGAGAGTATTTTTATCTGAATCGCCAGAACGAGTGCACCAATGGCCCTAGCTTGGAACTTGGGAGTATCTCAATTCAGCATCGACAGGGCGCCGTCTTCCCCCTAATAGTCTTGCCGAGTCATCCCAAGGACTGGAATCAGACTTGGTTCTATTGTCAAGACACTTCACCAGCAAATGAGAAGCCACTGCCGGGTTATCGTGTAGAGCGTCTTGACTCCAAGTTTGCACTCCCTGACAAACTCACTGCCACCAAACGCAAGAAGCTGATTCCATCCATTAAAAGGATTAACGCTTCATAGGGGAACGGCTTAACCAGAGTTGAATTGACCCGTTGCTGGGTTGCGTGGCGGGTCATCCCTCTAAGCCGCCGATCCAAATTGATGTATGAATACGGTGGAGGCCCAGACGACTCTCTTCATCACAGCTCCGTTCAATTAACTGAAGAAGATATTGTTTCAATGCCAACCCTTCTGGTGAACGACAAATACAAAGATTGCAGTAAAGTTGGGTTAAACCCCTTCTGCAAGCTTAACCCGGTGCCAGAGGTAAAAAACATCTGCTCTCTTCCGCTTTGTATGTTTCTCAGCTGTTTTAAATACCTGCATAACCTTTCATCTTGCTTATTTGTTTATAGGCCAAATCTGATTTCTGGAAAGCCAAGTACGACCATGAATCCGCCAAGAAAGCCAGAGCCGCCGCCATAACCGCCAAGAAGACGACCCGGAGATCTAAGAAGAAGAAGAAGAAGAACACCACTGAGGATCTGTTGAAGCTTGACGATGATACTTCTGAGTCGGAGGTAGCCCTTGACTCCCTTGGCCAGCTTTTTAATAATCTTATTAACACTGATCATTGCCAGGGAGACATGGGGGCCAGTAAGGCTGTGGAAGAAGAGGTAACTATTTCCTCTGACTCAGCCCATTTGCCAAGACAGAAACTTCGAGTCGTAACCCGGAAAGTAAGGTTTTCACACCCTTTGGCTTATCTGGACCCTCATTTTCTTTTGAAAAAGCAGCAACATGAGAACCGTCGTCAGGCCCAGGACGATGATGAACCGCCTTCCGTTCTTCAACAAACTCCTCAAAAACGCCCAAATGAGGTTTATTTCTTTGTCTTTTACTATTCATTAATGGATCTTCTCCCTTGCATTACTAACTTTATTTTTAACTTTGTAGGAGTTGTCTCGCTCTTCTGGCGACTCGTCTCGAACTCAATTCCCGGCCTTTAAGACTGCACCTGGGTAAGTAAGAAATTATCTTTCCTCTATGTCTTTCAAACTGCTTCTTTATACTAACTGTTTCATAACATCTTTCTTAGTGGCCAAGCTAAGTCCAAGAAAGTCAAGGTGACTAAGCCGGCGGAAGACCAGACAGTCCTTGCACCTGAACCAGCCATGCCACCTTCTCCCCCTCCAACTGAAGCACCAGAAGACCCGGCTACCAATACTCAATCAGATCCTCCTAAGCCATCAGCTGACGATACCATCGTTAACCCTTCTCCTACCAGACCATCCAGCTCGTCCAACCCGCCATCACCGTCTGCCCAGGACGTTCTGATCACTGGAAGCTGCTTTGTTGAGCCGGTGAATCCCATCGTGTTGGCCTGTCACACTGCTAAACAAGAGGCCCTGGAGAGACAGAAAGTGCGTTTTGATATTTCTCATTATAGCCATCTGAACGCCAATGACATATTGTCCGGCTATCTCAGCCATGTGCACTCCAGCCGTGAGTCGGAAATCGAAATGGTCAAGCAGTTGTAGCTGAAGTATGAGGTATGTTTTTCTGGCTTACTTATATTCTGCAAGCCCCCAAGTCTGTAGATTATGATAAAACCTGAATGATCCGTAGACTTATGATATAGGCTAATGCTTTACCTTTAGATTTTTCTGAAGTCCAATAAATCAGAATAAACTTCACCTGTAGTCCCCAAGGGCCGGTTCACTTGATCATAAATGAGCCAGTACTTTTAGTTTCATAACTGTCTTGTACCGAACCCAACAAATATTGTAATCCGGCTTAATCTTGAGAGACTTTCTGAATATTATGCATTAGCCCCCAAGTGCCAAGTGTTGTTACTTTGTAAGGTACTTGGGACTTGAAATATATTAGGGTCATAAGAAACTGTTTTGGCATACATTAGCCCCCAAGTGTCATGTGGTTTTGCAGTGCAAAGCACTTGAGACTTGAATCTTGACTCTTGAACCTTGACACACCTGTGTATGTTTTGTATAATGCCCTATCTGAATTGGGTTCGCAATTAACTGACGCCAAGACCTGGCTGGTGGATCAGGAGGCAGAAATCAAGGCTGTTGACTCTAAGCTTCAATTAAGTCTTGCTGAGACGGAAAAATTGAGAAACATCTCGACTGTCAAGAAGAACACCTGGGCTGAAGAGAAGACACTACTGACACAACGCGCCGAAAAAGCTGAAGCAGCTCTTGAGGAGGTTACTATAGAGCTGACCGGTTTAAAGAACCAGGTGTATCAAATGGTTTCCGCCATCTTTGGTAAGCCATCTGTACTGATCTATTTCACCTTCTTGTGACTCAGAAGATAAACCGCCTGCTGACCCCTTGATTGAAAAACTATGTGCAGGCCCGCGAAGCAAGAACCTGAACCAGGATAACACGAAGAAACTGAAGGCGGTCTATACCTTAGTGGAGCAGTTGTACACTGGTGCTCAACGAGCACTCACTGCTATCTCTCCCGCCAATCAAGGACCCAACCGGCTCAGTGACATCTTGAAGAAACTGTCAATCTTACCTGCTAGGTTCCAAGAGGTCAAATGATCCTGCGCTAGAGCCGGAGCTTTGACTGCTCCGAGCCTTCCAAGGCTTGGGTGCCAGATCTAGACCCGGTGGATGTAGCTAGGGGGTACCCAACTGTAAAGGAAGACGGGTCTCTCTTTGAGCAAGATGACTTCATGGCTTGCGTGAGGGGAGTTCGACCTCAAGCTACCATCCTTGGAGATGAAACTAATATTGACAAATACCAGCCGGGTTTTGATTTGGAGAATAAGAAGATGGCGACTCCTTCCTACAGAGTGATAGATCTTATCCTGCCAGTTCGTCAACACACGTTTGCTCCAGAAGTTGATCCGGCTGGCTTGATTGACGATGAGTCAGAATTCGTTGCCGTGAACGGCTTTGACTGTTCCAATCCCAACTTTCAATTGACAGAAGGAGATGAACCGGCGAGGGAAGAGTGAAAACCATCTTTGTGGGATTTACGAAGCCTTGTAATAGAATTAGCTTTGAAACACTGCATATTTTGCCTATGCCATCGTGCATAAGACGCCATGTGTGACTCTTTGTTTCCTGATGTCAATATATGCATCATATGTATGGTTATCTCTGTAATATTTCGGCTCTGTTCCTGTAGCAAAGGAAATACTTGCTTGGCGGTTTAACACCGAACGGGTCAGAATAGCCGGTACATGACCAAAAGTTTTATCATAGTAGACAAACATAACTAGACATGAAAATAAACAGGGTTGAAATAACCTTGGAACAACAGTCATACATGTATCTTTGACCTCTGGACCACCGGTTTATATGACCCGGGTGATGAAGGTGATGATTCAGTCCTTTTGAGAAGTCAATGCTTCTGAATGCCTGATGATTCTTATGCCTTGGTGGCTTATTGCCAAATAGTCAAGCCGGCGAAAAGACCATGCTGGTTGTTTAAAATTGAGACAATTGATACGTCTCCAACGTATCTATAATTTTTGATTGCTCCATGCTATATTATCTACTGTTTCGGACTATATTGGGCTTTATTTTTCACTTTTATATTATTTTTGGGACTAACCTATTAACCGGAGGCCCAGCCCAGAATTGCTGTTTTTTTTGCCTATTTCAGTGTTTCGCATAGATGGAATATCAAACGGAGTCCAAACGGAATAAAATCTTCGGAAACGTGATTTTCTCACCGAACATGATCCAGGAGACTTGGACCCTACTGCAAGGGATCAAAGAGGTGGTCACGAGGGTGGGGGCGCCCCCCCTAGGGCGCGCCCCTGCCTCGTGGGCCCCTCGGTGCTCCACCGACGTACTCCTTCCTCCTATATATACACACGTACCCCCAAACGATCAAAAGAGGAGCCAAAACCTAATTCCACCGCCGCAACTTTCTGTATCCACGAGATCCCATCTTGCGGCCTATTCCGGAGCTCCTCCGGAAGAGGGCCGTCATCACGGAGGGCTTCTACATCATCCTAGCCCCTCTGATGAAGTGTGAGTAGTTTACCTCAGACCTTCGGGTCCATAGTTAGTAGCTAGATGGCTTCTTCTCTCTCTTTGAATCTAAATACAAAGTTCTCCCCCTCTCTCGTGGAGATCTATTCGATGTAATCTTCTTTTTGCGGTGTGTTTGTTGAGACCGATGAATTGTGGGTTTATGATCAAGTCTATCTATGAATAATATTTGAATCTTCTCTGAATTCTTTTATGCATGATTGGTTATCTTTGCAAGTCTCTTCGAATTATCCGTTTGGTTTGGCCCATAGATTGGTAGTTCTTGCCATGGGAGAAGTGCTTAGCTTTGGGTTCGATCTTGCGGTGTCCTTACCCAGTGACAGAAGGGGCAGCAAGGCACGTATTGTATCATTGCCATCGAGGATAACAAGATGGGGTTTATTTCATATTGCATGAATTTATCTCTCTACATCATGTCATCTTGCTTAAGGCGTTACTCTGTTTTTAACTTAATACTCTAGATGCATGCTGGATAGCAGTCGATGAGTGGAGTAATAGTAGTAGATGCAGAATCGTTTCGATCTACTTGTCACGGACATGATGCCTATATACATGATCATGCCTAGATATTCTCATAATTATGCTCAATTCTATCAATTGATCAACAGTAATTTGTTCACCCACCGTAGAATACTTATGCTCTTGAGACAAGCCACTAGTGAAACCTATGGCCCCCGGGTCTATTCTCATCATATCAATCTCCATCACTTTTATATTGTTTTGCTATTTACTTTGCTTTTACTTTTTACTTTGCATCTTTATATCAAAAATACCAAAAATATTCTATCTATCAGATCTCACTCTCGTAAGTGACCGTGAACGGCTTGACAACCCCTATTCGCGTTGGTTGCGAGTAGCTATCGCCTTGTGCAGGTACGAGGGACTTGAGCGTGGGCTCCTACTGGATTGATACCTTGGTTCTCAAAAAATGAGGGAAATACTTATGCTACTCTGCTGCATCATCCCTTCCTCTTCGGGGAAAACCAACGCAAGCTCAAGACGTAGCAAGAAGGATTTCTGGCGCCGTTGCTGGGGAGTCTATGCAAAAAGTCAATATACCAAGTACCCATCACAATCCCTATCTCTCGTATTACATTATTTTCCATTTGCCTCTCGTTTTCCTCTCCCCCCAATTCACCCTTGCCGTTTTATTCGCCCTCTCTCTCTATCCTCCCTCTCTATTTGCCTCTTTAGTCCGCTTACTTTTTGTTTGCTCGTGTGCTAGTTTGATTGCTTGCCATCATGGCTAGTCTCATATCTTCTTCGTTATCTCCCAAGAGTGAAGTTCTAAATTTTAAACAAAGGGAGGGAGAAAATCTAAAAGATGCTTGGTATAGGATTTGCAATGCTCAAAATAGATCTACCAAGAAACAATCTACCTTAGTTCTTCTCCGCAATTTTTATGTAGGTATTAATCCTTGGAATATATATATATATATCCTGGATACCATTACCGGAGGGAATTTCTTGGGTAGCCATACTTTTGATTCTTATAATGCTATGTTAGATTTATTTGGCTCACCATCTCTTTTGGTTAATGGAACCATGTTAACTTTGGAGCATGTTATGCAAAGACTTGAAATTATTGAAAATAAAGTTGCTACTATTGAATCAATTGAAAATCTGGATAAAAAGATCCACAATCCAATCACTCAATATGGATCTAAGGTAGGAATGACTTTGAAAAATATTAAGGAAAAGGAACCCGTAGTTAATGAGAAGATGAACTTAGATTCTACTAGAATTGATAAACTTGAGGGTATCATTACAAATTTGGGAACTGCTTTTTCTTCCGTAAAGAATACTCCTGGTCCTCCTACTAAACTTGCCAAGCTCATGTATGTTCCTAAAAATAAGGGTGAATCATCTAGTAAGGAAACTGCTGATCTTAAATCTATAAGTATTCATCCTAATCTTTTTGCTATCATTAAAGAACCATTTATTACAAATGAATTTTTCGATCTTGTGCCTAAAAGTTTGATAATTAATAAAAAGAAAGAAATTCCTAAAGACGGTATATGCCTAATTGAAGAATTGCCTACCAAAGATGGCAATACCTAGATCTATTCTTGCTCGTTATGCCTAGCTAGGGGCGTTAAATGATAGCGCTTGTTGGGAGGCAACCCAATTTTATTTTTATTTCTTGCTTTTTGCTACTGTTTAGTAATAAATAAATTATTTAGCCTCTGTTTTGGTTGTGTTTTTTTGTGTTTAATTAGTGTTTGTGCCAAGTAGAACCGTTGGGAAGACTTGGGGAAAGTCTTGTTGAACTTGCTGTAAAAAACAGAAACTTTAGCGCTCACGAGAACTGCTGTAATTTTTATTTGAAGAGTGATATTTAGTTAATTCTTTTTGCATATTATTAATAGATAAATTCCTCAAGTCCATAAATTTATTTTAGAATTTTTGGGGTTCCATATATTGCGCTAGCTACAGATTACTACAGACTGTTCTATTTTTGACATATTCTGTTTTTCGTGTGTTGTTTGCTTATTTTGATGAATCTATGGCTAGTAAAATAGTTTATAATCCATAGATAAGTTGGAATACAGTAGTTTTAACACCAATATAAATAAAGAATTAGTTTATTACAGTACCTTGAAGTGGTCTTTTGTTTTCTTTCGCTAACGGAGCTCACGAGTTTTCTATTTTGAGTTTTGTGTTGTGAAGTTTTCACGTTTTGGGTGAATTCTTTTGATGGATCATGGAACAAGGAGTGGAAAGAGCCTAAGCTTTGGGATTCCCATGGCACCCCCAAGATAATCCAAGGACACCAAAAATTCAAAGCTTGGGGATTCTCCTGGAAGGCATCCCCTCTTTCGTCCACTTCCATCGGTAATTTACTTGGAGCTATATTTTTATTCACCAACATGATATGTGTTTTGCTTGGAGCGTCTTGTATTATTTGTGTCTTTGTTTGTTAGTATGCCACAATCATCCTTGCTGTACACACCTTTTGAGAGAGCCATACATGAATTAAAATTTGATAGAATACTCTATGTGCTTCACTTATATCTTTTGAGCTAAGTAGTTTTGCTCTATGTGCTTCACTTATATCTTTTGAGCTAAGTAGTTTTGCTCTATGTGCTTCACTTATATCTATTGAGCTAAGTAGTTTTGCTCTATGTGCTTCACTTATATCCTTTGAGCTAGATAATTTTACTCTATGTGCTTCACTTATATATTTTGAGCGTTATAATTTTGCTCTATGTGCTTCACTTAGATCTTTTAGAGCACGGTGGTGGATATGTTTTAAAGAAACTATTGATCTCTCATGCTTCACTTAAATTAATTTGAGAGTCTCTTAATAGCATGGTAATTTGCCTAGTAATAATATGCTTGGTATTCAAGATTTGTGAAACTCTCTTTTGAGTGTGTTGAATACTAAGAAAAGATTGAAGCATGATAATTGTTTTGAGTTATGGAGGTGATAATATGAAAGTCATGCTAGTTGAGTAGTTGTGAATTTAAAGAATACTTGTGTTGAAGTTTGTGATTCCCGTAGCATGCACGTATGGTGAACCGTTATGTGATGAAGTCGGAGCATGATTTATTTATTGATTGTCTTCCTTATGAGTGGCGGTCGGGGACGAGCGATGGTCTTTTCCTACCAATCTATCCCCCTAGGAGCATGCGCGTAATACTTTGCTTTGATAACTTCTAGATTTTTGCAATAAGTATATGAGTTCTTTATGACTAATGTTGAGTCCATGGATTATACGCACTCTCACCCTTCCACCTTTGCTAGCCTCTCTAATACCGCGCAACTTTCGTCGGTATCATACACCTACCATATACCTTCCTCAAAACAGCCACCATACCTACCTATTATGGCATTTCCATAGCCATTCCGAGATATATTGCCATGCAACTTTCCACCATCTAGTTCATCATGACACACTTCATCATTGTCATATTGCATATCCCGGCATACCGCCGGATGCATTCACATAGAGTCATATTTTGTTCTAAGTATCGAGTTGTAATTGTTGAGTTATAAGAAAAATAAAAGTGTGATGATCATCATTATTAGAGCATTGTCCCAGTGAGGAAAGAATTATGGAGACTATGATTCCCCCATAAGTCGGGATGAGACTCCGGATGAAAAAAATAGGCCATAAAAAAAAGAGAAAAGGCCCAAACAAAAAAAATATATAAATAAAAAAAGAGAGAAAAAGAGAGAAGGGACAATGTTACTATCCTTTTACCACACTTGTGCTTTAAAGTAGCACCATGATCTTCATAGTAGAGAGTCTCTCATGTTATCACCTTCATATACTAGTGGGAATTTTTCATTATAGAACTTGGCTTGTATATTCCAGTGATGGGCTTCCTCAAATTGCCCTAGGTCTTCATGAGCAAGCAAGTTGGATGCACACCCACTTAGTTTCTTTTTGAGCTTTCATATACTTATAGCTCTAATTAATCCGTTGCATGGCAATCCCTACTCACTCACATTGATATCTATTGATGGGCATCTCCATAGCCCGTTGATACGCCTAGTTGATGTGAGACTATCTTCTCCTTTTTTGTCTTCTCCACAACCACCATTCTATTCCACCTATAGTGCTATATCCATGGCTCACGCTCATGTATTGCGTGAAGATTGAAAAAGTTTTGAAAAAGTTAGAGTATGAAACAATTGCTTGGCTTGTCATCGGGGTTGTGCATGATTTACCTACTCGAGGAGCATAGCCAGACTATATGATTTTGTAGGGATAACTTTCTTTGGCCATGTTATTTTGAGAAGACATAATTGCTTTGTTAGTATGCTTGAAGTATTATTATTTTCTATGTCAATATAAACTTTTATCTTGATTCTTTCTAATCTGAATATTCATACCACAATTAAGAAGATTTGCATTGAAATTATGCCAAGTAGCACTCCACATCAAAAATTCTCTTTTTATCATTTACCTACTCAAGGACGAGCAGGAATTAAGCTTGGGGATGCCTGATACGTCTCCAACGTATCTATAATTTTTGATTGCTCCATGCTATATTATCTACTGTTTTGTACTATATTGGGCTTTATTTTTCACTTTCATATTATTTTTGGGACTAACCTATTAACCGGAGGCCCAGCCCAGAATTGCTGTTTTTTTTGCCTATTTCAGTGTTTCGGATAAATGGAATATCAAATGGAGTCCAAACAGAATAAAATCTTCGGAAACATGATTTTCTCACCGAACATGATCCAGGAGACATGGACCCGACTGCAAGGGATCAAAGAGGTGGTCACGAGGGTGGGGGCGCACCCCCCTAGGGCGCGCCCCCTGCCTCGTGGGCCCCTCGGTGCTCCACCAACGTACTCCTTCCTCCTATATATACACACGTACCCCCAAACGATCAAAAGAGGAGCCAAAAACCTAATTCCACCGCCGCAACTTTCTGTATCCACGAGATCCCATCTTGGGGCTTGTTTCGGAGCTCCGCCGGAAGAGGGCCGTCATCACGAAGGGCTTCTACATCATCCTAGCCCCTCCGATGAAGTGTGAGTAGTTTACCTCGGACCTTCTGGTCCATAGTTAGTAGCTAGATGGCTTCTTCTCTCTCTTTGAATCTCAATACAAAGTTCTCCCCCTCTCTCGTGGAGATCTATTCGATGTAATCTTCTTTTTGCGTGTGTTTGTTGAGACCGATGAATTGTGGGTTTATGATCAAGTCTATCTATGAATAATATTTGAATCTTCTCTGAATTATTTTATGCATGATTGGTTATCTTTGCAAGTCTCTTTGAATTATCTGTTTGGTTTGGCCCATAGATTGGTAGTTCTTGCCATGGGAGAAGTGCTTAGCTTTGGGTTCGATCTTGCGGTGTCCTTACCCAGTGACAGAAGGGGCAGCAAGGCACGTATTGTATCGTTGCCATCGAGGATAACAAGACGGGGTTTATTTCATATTGCATGAATTTATCTCTCTACATCATGTCATCTTGCTTAAGGTGTTACTCTGTTTTTAACTTAATACTCTAGATGCATGCTGGATAGTGGTCAATGAGTGGAGTAATAGTAGTAGATGCAGAATCATATCGATCTACTTGTCACGGACATGATGCCTATATACATGATCATGCCTAGATATTCTCATAATTATGCTCAATTCTATCAATTGATCAACAGTAATTTGTTCACCCACCATAGAATACTTATGCTCTTGAGACAAGCCACTAGTGAAACCTATGGCCCCCGGGTCTATTCTCATCATATCAATCTCCATCAATTTTATATTGTTTTGCTATTTACTTTGCTTTTACTTTTTACTTTGCATCTTTATATCAAAAATACCAAAAATATTATATCTATCAGATCTCACTCTCGTAAGTGACCGTGAAGGGCTTGACAACCCCTAATCGCGTTGGTTGCGAGTTGCTATCGCTTTGTGCAGGTACGAGGGACTTGAGCGTGGGATCCTACTGGATTGATACCTTGGTTCTCAAAAACTGAGGGAAATACTTACGCTACTCTGCTGCATGATCCCTTCCTCTTCGGGGAAAACCAACGCAAGCTCAAGACGTAGCAACAATAAAAGACCAATAAGACAAATAACAGGTGGCAAACAATATAAATAACCTTGTAACTAAAGGTTCAGGGTTTTTGATTCGAATACGATCAGTAAACCAGACCAAAGGGGTTAAGCTATGATTCAAATACGACCGAATAGCCCCAAGTGGCTTTGGCGTTGCACCGATCAAGAGGGTACCGACAGCTATGTTCTCTTTGGTTCGAATATGACCTATGTTTGAACAAGAAGCCCCCAAATGACCTTGAGAGGTTTTTAACGACCCTGATTCGAATACGATCCAAGTCGGACCCAAAAGGGGTTAAGCTATGATTCATATAAGATCAAGAAGCCCCCTAGTGAGTTTAGCTTTGAGCCGATCAAGAGGGTTACGATAGCTATGTTCTCTTTGGTTTGAATACGACCTATGTTTGAACAGGAAGCTCCCAAGTGGTCATGAGGTTTACAGCTAGATTCGAATACGATCATAAGCCGGACCAAAAAGGTTAAACTTGATTCAGATATGATCAGCTCCTTAATAGACATTTTAAATAGTAAAAAAGAGTAAAGATTTATAATCTTTGAAAAGGAAAAGGACAGAGGTCCTGCTTTATTACTTATCATAGTATATACAACGTCAAAGTATGTACATGATGAGAGCCGATGGCTCAGGTGTAGTATGGTCGAAGTTGAGCAATGTTCCATGGCCGGCGGGTCTCCTCCTCCGACTTACATGAGTCTTTGTGATCTTGAACGTCAATGAGGTAATATGACCCGTTGTTTCAGTTCTTGCTGACCACAAAGGGTCCTTCCCAAGGCGGGGATAGATTGTGTGCATCTGACAGATCCTGGATGAGCCAGAGCACCAGGTCACCTTCTTGAAAAGTCCTGGACTTAACCCGACGGCTGTGATAGCGCCGTAGGTCCTGTTGATAAATCGCTGATCGAGCTGCTGCTAAGTCTCTTTCCTCATCTAATAAGTCAAGCACATCCTGTCTGGCTTGTTCGTTATTAGCTTCAACGTAAGTCACCACATGAGGCGAGTCATGACGGATGTCACTGGGCAGCACTGCTTCCGCTCCATAAACCATGAAGAAGGGTGTATAACCCGTAGATCTGTTAGGGGTGGTGTTAATACTCCACAATACCGAGGATAACTCCTCTACCGAACAACCCGGCGTCCGTTGTAAGGGAACCATGAGCTGGGGTTTGAGATCTTTTAAGATTTCCTAATTTGCTCTCTCAGCCTGCCCATTAGATTGAGGGTGAGCTACAGAAGAAACGTCAAGCCGGATATGCTCACGTTGACAGAACTCCTCCATAGCCCCTTGGGATAAATTAGTGCCATTGTCAGTGATAATGCTGTGTGGAAAACCAAAGCGAAAGATCACCTTTTTCATGAACTGAACCACTGTGGCTGCATCACACTTAGTCACTGGCTCCGCCTCAACCCACTTTGTGAATTTGTCAACTGCTACTAAAAGATGTGTCTTTTTATCCTTAGACCTTTTGAAAGGTCCAACCATGTCAAGCCCCCAGACTGCAAACAGCCAGGTGATTGGAATCATCTGCAACTCTTGAGCCGGTACATGTGCTCGCCATGCAAATTTTTGACATCCATCACACCTACTGACCAGATCCTCTGCATCAGCGTGAGCCGTCAACCAATAAAAACCATGACGAAAAGCTTTGGCCACAAGAGACTTTGACCCGGCGTGATGACCACAATCCCCTTCATGGATTTCACGAATTATCTCTTGGCCTTCTTTAGGAGAAACACACCGCTAAGACGCTCCAGAGACGCTGCGATGGTATAACTCTCCGTCAGAAATCATCATTGACTTAGACCTATGGGTTATCTGTCGGGCTAGGGTCTCATCCTCTGGCAACTCGCCCCGGGTCATGTAAGCCAAGAACGGTACTGTCCAATCTGGGATGACGTGAAGAGCCGCCACCAACTGTGCCTCCGGGTTAGGAATGGCCAAATCTTCCTCTGTAGGTAACTTAACAGACCGGTTATGCAAAACATCCAAAAAGGTGTTAGGTGGCACCGGCTTACACTGAGACCCCAACCGGCTTAGAGCATCCGCCGCTTCGTTCTTCCTACGGTCAATGTGTTCCACCGGATAACCTCTAAAATGTCCTGCAACCTCATCGATTTCACGGCGATAAGCCGCCATGAGAGGGTCCATGGAATCCCACTTGCCAGACACCTGTTGAGCCACCAGATTTGAATTGCCAAGACACCGGACCCGGCTCAGGCTCATCTCTTTGGCCATTCGACGACCATGGAGCAAGGCTTCATACTCTGCTGCGTTGTTAGTACAAGGAAACATCAGTCGCAACACATAACAAAACTTTTCACCTCGAGGGGAAGTTAAAACAACTCCAGCCCCCGAGCCCTCCAATTGTCTGGACCCATCAAAGTGAATCGTCCAATACGTGTTGTCTGGTTTCTCTTCTGGCATCTGCAGTTTTGTCCAACCATTAATAAAGTCAACCAGCGCTTGAGATTTGATCGCAGTATGTGGTACATATTTCAACCCATGAGACCCAAGTTCAATGGCCCACTTGGCGACTCGTCCAGTGGCTTCTCTATTTCGAATGATGTCTCCCAACGGAGCAGAGCTAACCACAGTGATTGGATGACCCTGAAAATAATGTTTGAGCTTCTGGCTTGCCATGAACACCCCATATACGAGTTTCTTCCAATGTGGATATCTTTGTTTAGACTCAATCAACACCTCACTGACGTAGTAAACCGGCCGTTGGGCCGGATGTTCCTTGCCAGCCTCCTTGCATTCCACCACAATTGCCACACTAACAGCTCGTGAGTTAGCGGCTACATATAACAATAGCGGCTCTTTCTCAACCGGAGCAGCAAGAACCGGCGGCTCAGCAAGTTGTTTCTTCACATCCTCAAAGGCAGAGTTTGCAGCATCACTCCAAACGAAATCATCCGTCTTTTTCATCATCTGATACAAAGGCATCGCCTTCTCCCCTAACCGGCTTATGAACCGGCTCAAAGCAGCGACGCGACCCGCCAGCCGTTGAATGTCATTGATGCACACCGGTTTAGCCAGGGAGGTGATTGCCTTAATTTTCTCCGGGTTAGCTTCAATACCTCTATTAGATACCAAAAAAACCCAAGAGTTTGCCAGCGGGGACTCCAAAAACACACTTAGACGGGTTAAGCATCATCTTGTAGACCCGGAGGTTATCAAAGGTCTCCTTCAGATCTGTTACTAAGGTTTCCTCTTTTCTGGACTTCACCACTATATCATCCATATAAGCATGAACATTACACCCAATCTGATTGTGAAGGCAATTCTGCATACACCGTTGACAAGTCGCCTAGGCACTCTTAAGCCCAAAAGGCATAGACACGTAGCAGAAGGCTCCAAACGGAGTGATGAAGGTTGTCTTCTCCTGGTCCTTGACTGCCATCTTGATTTGATGATAACCTAATAAGCATCCAGAAAACTCAAACGCGCGCAACCCGCCGTAGCATCAATGATCTGATCAATACGAGGGAGAGCAAAAGGTCAGCTGGAGAAGCTTTGTTTAAATCGGTGTAATCCACACACATACGCCAGGTGCCTTTCTTCTTGAGTACAAGCACCGGGTTGGCCAACCACTCTAGGTGAAAAACTTCCACAATGAACCCGGCCGCCAAGAGCCGGGCCACCTCTTCTCCAATGGCCTTGCGCCGTTCCTCATTAAACCGTCGGAGAAACTGTCTGACGGGCTTAAACTTCGGATCAATATTGAGAGTGTGCTCAGCGAGTTCTCTCGGGACACCCGGCATATCAGAAGGTTTCCATGCAAAGATGTCCTGGTTCTCACGGATGAACTCGATGAGCGCGCTTTCCTATTTTGGATCCAAGTTGGCACTGATGATGAACTGCCTGGATGAGTCACCGGGCACAAAATCAACCGTCTTGGTGTCATCAGCTGATTTGAATCTCAACACCGGCTCATGCTCCATTGTTGGCTTCTTTAACGATGTCATGTCTGCCGGGTCAACATTATCTTTATAAAACTTTAACTCCACTGTTGCACAAACAGACTCACAATACGCAGCATCTCCTTCTTCACACTCCAGGGCTATTTTCTGGCTTCCATGCACTGTAATGGTGCCCTTATAACCCGACATCTTGAGCTATAGATATACATAACATGGTCGATCCATGAACTTGGCGTAAGCCGGCCGTCCAAACAGAGCATGATATGGGCTTTTGATCTTAACCACCTCAAAAGTTAACTTCTTTGCCTTGGAATCATATTCGTCCCAAAGGCTACTTCCAGTTCAATCTTACCAACTAGTATGCCGACTTGCCAGGTACAACACCGTGAAAAACAGTGCTGGATTGCTTAAGACTCTTATCAGTCAACCCCATCCGATGGAACGTCTCATAGTAGAGGATGTTGATGCTACTGCCTCCATCCATGAGTACTTTAGTGAATTTATATCCACCAACCTGAGGTGCCACTACTAAGGCTTAGTGACCCGGATTGTCAACTCGGGGAGGATGATCTTCTCTGCTCCACACTATAGGTTGTTCAGACCACCTCAAATAACGCGGTATCGCCGGCTCAACAGCATTGACAACCCTCTTATGAAGCTTCTGGTCCCTCTTGCATAAACTAGCGGTAAATACATGGTATTGCCCACTATTCAACCGTTTTGGGTTGCTCTGATATCCGGACTATTGCTGCTGATTTCCTTGGCCAGGTTGATTGTAACCTCCCTGGTTACTTGTATGGCCTTGACCGTGGAAAACGCCTCCACCTGAACCGGCGCCCGGGCCATGAAAGCCGCCTCCGCCTGAACCGCCGCCAGGCCCGTGACTTCCATCAAATGCGTTTGAATTTTTAAATGCCTTCATGATCATACAGTCCTTCCACAGATGGGTTGTTGGCTTTTCCTGGGTGCCGTGTCTTGGGGAAGGTTCATTCAATAGTTGCTCGAGGGTGGGACCTGACCCGCCTGACCGAGGGGGTTGCCTACCCTTGCGCCATTGATTGTTGCCCTGTGCATTGGTATTAGCCACAAATTCGTCAGCCTTACGTTTATTACCTCCTTGATTTGCCGGGTTATGCTGGTGACCCTTGTCGTTGCCGTTCTTCTTTCCTTCCCTGTTTTCTCCTCATCAGACAAGGGATCCTTAGTATTGTCAGAATCAACATACTTGACCAGAGCCGCCATCAACTGGCCATGTCATTGTAGTCATGCTTGAGCCGCCCCAGCTTCTGCTTCAGAGGTTCAAAATGACAATTTTTCTCCAACATTAAGACTGCTGAACCAGCAACCATCTTATCAGATGAATGTATTATCTCCTTGACCCGGCGCACCCAATGGGTTGTGGACTCTCCTTCCTCTTGCTTACAGTTAGTCAGGTCCACGATTGACATAGGTTGCTTACATGTGTCTTTGATGTTTTGAATGAACTGGGTCTTCAACTCTGCCCATGAGCCAATGGAATTGGGCGGCAACCCTTTCAACCAAGTGCGAGCTGTTCCATCCAACATCATGGTGAAGTACTTAGCCATTGCTGCATCGCTGACCTCCAAAAGCTCCATTGCCATCTCGTAACTCTCAATCCATGCCCCAAGCTGCAAATCGGCCGTGTAGTTAGGCACTTTACGAGGCCCCTTGAAGTCTTTAGGTAAGCGCTCATTACGTATAGCCGACACCAAGCAAGGAACGCCTCTGGTCCTTGTGGCTACTCCTGCCTCAACAGATGTTGCTGGATAAACCGGAAAAGTTTGATGAGCCACCTGCTCAGCCGCCAATTGAACCACCCGCTCAGCCTCTTGTCGGATCCTCTCTTGATCCGCTAAGTTAAGGTCTCCCGCCTGCACCGGCTCATGTCTACGCGGTTGGTTGCGGCGTTGAGCATTGCTTGACATATCAGCTGAGTCCATATGCCTGCTATAGCTCGGGCTCCGGCTTGGGCGAGGGGTTGAATGGATTTTGTCTCGACTGTAAGAGTACGGATCCTGTTGTGCCAGAGCTGTCTGAAGAAGCTCCCTCACCCTTCGTGTTCCGAATGATGTCGGAGAGTCGCCTTCCATCGGGAGAGCTGCCAATGAGGTTTTCCAAAGGATTGGAGAAGTGACCCGGTGGTGTTGGCGCATAATGAGGCGGAGTGATATACATGCGAGGTGGTTCCATGGCCCGCGGCTAAACCGGTGCTCCGGGTGTCGTGATCCGATTTGCTTCCGGTGGGTTACTTGGACCGGCCCCAGGTGTATGGAAAAGGTTCCTAGGAACGAGCGTCAGAGGTAGACATGATTGAGTTTTCTGATGCCTTCTTCTCATGACCTCGTTTGACGCGTTGAGATCCACCGAGAGCTGGAAAGTCTCTGCTTGAAGCTGCTGAGCACGAGAGTCCAAAGCCGCCCACTCCGCATCCATCCTGACCTCTTCAGCTACTAAGTTTTCCTTGGCCTGTGTCATCTCTTTGTGCACCTGTGTCACCTCCGCATCATGCTGAACCTTGTCCGCCGGTTCCACCACGACAGTCAATAGGGTCGTCAGCTTATCGGTGAGGTCCATTAGTACCTGAGCCGGGGGGGCGCGCGGGGTCTCCTGACCCGGCCGCTGCCGACCCGGTGGTCATCACTGCCGCGGCCGTGGAGTTCTGCCCGGGCTGGGTGCCTGCCATGAAGACTCCAGCTCGATTCAGCGGCTCAAAGGGGTCCGGAATACTACTGCCATCGGAACAGCCCCCAAGCATGCCATCCTGTAGCTGATACAATGAGTCTGTCTCGCCTGTTGATGACGTAGCGTTAGAATAGATGGTTGTCTCACCGCCATCCACTGATCCTTTCGAGTATTCACCTCCATGGATGCAGCCCACAAAGACACGTTTTACGGCGGGTAGGGCCCGCGCGGGTCTCGCGCGCTGAGCCGTCTCAACGATGTTGGTGTAGATGTTCGGCTCAGGGCCTGCTTCGCCGATCCGGCCGATGAAAACATGAATCCCGCCGAAGGGGACCCGGTACCCGTACTCAATTGAGCCGGCCTCGGGGCCCCAACCTTCGTCATCGATGTAGAACTTGTCGCGACGACTCTTGGTCATCCGGCCCACAACGTATCCCTTGAACCCTTCGAAGCTGCCCTTCAAGAACTCAAATCCACCGTGCGCTGGCCCCACGGTGGTTGGGCGCCAACTGTCGTGGAATTGTCACGTCTAGTTGTGTTGGAATTGCTGGGATTTTGATCACCAAGAGGCTAATCTGCCGGCTTGGTTATCGATCTTTTGTTTCTTGCCCTAAGCCGCCGCCGGGTCGTCCCGTTATATACACGGGTTGACACCTGGCGGCCTACAGAGTCCCGGCCGGCTCATAAAGCGTGTTCGGCTCGGTGACTTCTTTTACATGCCTTTCCTTACAAGTCTTTCCTTACATACAACGGTTTACAATATTGGGCCTTAAGCCGCCTCTGGGCTTAGGCCTTCTATATACCTTAATAAACTATCGCCTTGAATGTTTACTGGGCTTCCTTTGTGACCCGTCATTGGGACTGACCCGGCCCCTCCGGGGCGGGTCATAACTGATAGCTATATCCCCAACACCTGTTGATAAGCACGATATCAGTATCTGCCTCATCAATCTTGTCTTGCAAACCCACAATCTCTACAGTCCGGACAGTTTCCGGGGAGGTCACAACCTGTGTTTCAATTAATCATATTACTTCCTGGGCATATCTTTTGATCCTCTGATCGCCTCCCTCAGGAAGCCAATCAGAGTCTGAGGGGCTACTATCTATACACAGGTGTATTCTTGAATAAAACACAATCGAACATATTACGATACAAACCTCGAAGCCTCTTAGCAGGCCCACGAAGGCCTCATTCAATCGCTTTTCACCGCGAGGACCTTTTCGACCACTGTGCCCATCAAGGTACGATGTTCCTCTGAGATGGATGCCTGTCACAGCATGTTCGTTAATATATCCGGTGCCTCTGGGTCTCCGAAGGCTGCTGTAGGAGTACATCCTCCCTTTGAAGGGATCCGTTTATTCGTATCCGGCTGTAGACCGGAATGTTCAGGGCCTTTATTGTTGGTCCCCAGACCCCGGGCCACCGAAGTTTCACCTTCGGGTTGTGTCTTCATCATCCCTCGCACCACTTGTTGATCGGGAGAGACCCTCCGCGACGACACCTCGAAGTCGTCCGCCCTGTTGGGCGAGGAGATTGGTGGAGGCGTCTTGCTTTCCATCATCTCCGGGAGAAGATCCCCTAAGGAAGAAGATTGTTGAAGAAAACTTTGTGTCGAACTGCAAAAAAACATATATTCTAGACGTTACAAGAAAGGGGCGGGACGTGTTTAAAACACCCTTGTTCACTTATGATTTGGCCTGAGGCTTGTCCTCATCATGGGAGTGCGCGTTGACATTGTCCTCCAAGCCCGAGCCACGTAACGAAGGCATCTTGCCTTGCTTAGGAGCCTTTTCCTCCCAATCTTCAGAGGCGGCCCTTTTCTTCCCATGGGGGGGGGGGAGAGATGTTGACTTCCCCATCGGTTTTGTCTTCGGACGATGGAATCTTGTCTGGCACACCTCTGGGATGGGAGCCATCTTTGTTCCTCTCTGCCTTTCCCTCCTTCACAGGCATCTGGTACGGTGCCGGGGCTAGCATCCTTGTTAATGCAGGATCCGCTAAACCTTCGGGAAGGGGGGCCGGACACCTAATCAGCTCCGCTTTCTTTATCCAGCTCTGGAAGGAGATAGTTTGCTCAGTAATGTATTACGACATACTTAAAAAAAGGGTGTTCGGAAGTCAAGTGCTTACCGGGGTATCCGGACGGTTACAATCGAGGCATGTGTCCTCAGTAGTGTCTGGCTAGTGTTCTCATTTTTCGAAAAACAACTTCCACATCCCTTTGTGCGTAATGCAGAAGAAGTGTTGGAGGGTTCGTGGTCCTTCTGGATTGAACTCCCACATATGGAGAGGCCTACGCTGGCATGGTAGGATTCAGCGAATCAGCATTACTTGAATCATGCTGACAAGATCGATGTCCCTCTCGAGGAGGGTTCGGATGCGGCTTTGTAGAGTCTGCACTTCATCAACTAATCCCTAATCCAGCCCCTTGTTGGCCCATGATGCAAGCTGTAATGGTGGGCCAGGGTGAAACATGGGTGCAACTACCCACTTGGTGCTGCATGGCTCCGTAACGTAAAACCACTCTCGCTGCCATTGATTGGAAGTTTCGTTAAAAGAGCCTTTTGGCCAAGGAGTGTTGGTGATCTGGCTGACTACAGCGCCACCGCACTCCACCTATTCCCCATCGACTACCTTTGGTTTCACACTGAAGGTCTTGAGCCATAAGCCGAAGTGTGGGGGAATTCGAAGGAAGGCCTCCCATGTAATGATGAATGCCAAGACATGGAGGAAAGACTCTGGGGCTAGATCGTGAAAATCTAGTCCATAATAGAACATTAGCCCCCGGACGAAGGGGTGAAGAGCGAGCCCTAGCCCTCGAAGGAAGTGTGAGATGAATACTACCCTCTCGCCAGATCTGGGGGTCGGGATAACCTGCCCTTGTGCAGGAAGCCTGTGGTGGATCTCCGCGGTCAGGTATCTGGCTGCTTGAAGCTTCACAATATCCTCCTCTATAATGGAGGAAGCCACCCATCGGCCTTGAGGGATGGGTCCGGACATAATGGGGAAGGTCGGAGCACCGAAGTTGAAACCTTGGGTGCTAGAACTCGAGGTTGGAGAGGCTGAGGAGAAGTTTGGCGTAAAAAAGGATGGCCCTTGGTTCCTTTATAAAGGCAGCAGGAATTAAATGCCTCCTCTTGAGCCTGACAGCCTGCCTATTCCTAAGGGATCTTTCCAACAGAACGGTTGGGTTACCCATGCTCGTGTTAATGAGAATACCGCAATAAGGGGACACGATCTCTATTTCGACAGAGTGTGCCAATAGCGACCGCGCCTCAAAACGTGGAACAATGGGACAGGAAACGGTTCGAAAAACTGGGCGAGCGTGACGTCACGTTATAAAAGTTGTCATCAGATTGGACTCGTGGAATATTATATTCTCTCTGCGGTTGTATGTGGTGTTGTTTTATAGGTCCGGACACGTTCAAATACGTCCGAAGACTATCTTGGAGTTCGGAGGAGGGAACCCGCCTTGCAATGTCGAAGACAGATCTACGTGCCGGATACGTTGTCATTGAAGCCAGGTTCAGGGGCTACTGAGGGAGTCCTGGACTAAGGGGGCCAGACTGATGGGCTATGAAGATACGAAGACTGAAGACTGTGCCCGTGTCTGGATGGGACTCTCCTTGGGATGGAAGGCAAGCTTGGCGACCAAATATGTAGATTCCTTTCTTTGTAACCGACCTTGTGTAACCCTAGATCCTCCCGGTGTCTATATAAACCGGAGGACTTAGTCCAGAGGACATACATTACCATAGCCATACAAGCTAGACCTCTAGGGTTAAGCCATTACGATCTCGTGGTAGATCAACTCTTGTAATACTCATATTCATCAATATCAATCAAGCAGGACATAGGGTATTACCTCCATAGAAAGGGCCCGAACCTAGGTAAAACATTGTGTCCCCTGTCTCCTGTTACCATTGACCTTAGATGCACAGTATAGGACCCCTACCCGAGATCCACTGGTTTTGACACCGACAATGAGCACTTTGCTGAAAATAGTAATGAATGAAACTTGTTTAGCTGGCTGGGCGTAGTGTTGTGAACATCTAATGATTTCTATTAAGGGAAAATTTTGTTTCTGCCACTCTAGATTTTGATATTTCACTTTGGCCCTTCTTAGTTTTTGACAATTATCACAATTGTCATTCCCGTGGCAAAAGCAAAATTTTTGGAGTGGCAACTGTGATACATTTCAAAAGCTAAGAGTGGCAAAAATGAAATAAATTTATTTTGCTTTTGCCACGGAATGGCAATTGTGATAATCAAAAGCTAAGAGTGGCATGAGGAAAATTGGAAAAATAAAAATTTTCCCTTCTATTAAATGGAATCGGGAGTATCCCCATTTGCTCATAAATAAATAAATAGCAGAGGCCCTTTTGCTAATAAATAAATTAGCAGAGGCCCGGTCGGGTCAGCTTGTTGGGGAACATAGTAATTTCAAAAAAATTCCTACACACACACAAGATCATGGGGATGCATAGCAACGAGAGGGGAGAGTGTTGTCCATGTACCCTCGTATACCGAAAGCGGAAGCGTTAGCACAACGCGGTTGATGTAGTCGCACGTCCTCACGATCCGACCGATCAAGTACCGAACGCACGGTACCTCCAAGTTCAGCACGCGTTCAGCCCGATGACGTCCCTCAAACTCTGATCCAGCCGAGTGTTGTGGGAGAGTTTCGTCAGCACGATGGTGTGGTGACGATGATGATGTTCTACCGACGCAGGGCTTCGCCTAAGCACCGCTACAGTATTATCGAGGTGGACTATGGTGGAGGGGGGCACCGCACACGGCTAAAAGATCAAATCAATTGTTGTGTCTCTGGGTGCCCCCTGCCCCAGTATATAAAGGAGCAAGGGGGGAGGTGTGGCCGGCCAAGAGGAGGCGCGCCAGGAGGAGTCCTACTCCCACCGGGAGTAGGACTCCCTCCCTTCCTTGTTGGATTAGGAGAAGGGGTGAAAGAGGAGGGAGAGAGGAAGGAAAGGGGGGGCGCCGCCACGCTCTCCTTGTCCTATTCGAACTAGAGGGGGAGGGGCGCGCGACCCTACCCTAACCGCCTCTCCTCTTCTCCACTAAGGCCCACTATGGCCCATTAAGCCCCCGGGGGGTTTCGTTAACCCCTCGGTACTCCGGTAAAATCCCGATTTCACCCGGAACATTTCCGATATCCAAATATAGGCGTCCAATATATCAATCTTCATGTCTCGACCATTTCGAGACTCCTCGTCATGTCCGTGATCACATCCGGGACGCCGAACAACCTTCGGTACATCAAAACTCATAAACTCATAATATAACCGTCATTGAAACTTTAAGCGTGCGGACCCTACGGGTTTGAGAACAATGTAGACATGACATGACCGAGACACGTCTCCGGTCAATAACCAATAGAGGAACCTGGATGCTCATATTGGCTCCCACGTATTCTACGAAGATCTTTATCGGTCAGACTGCATAACAACATACGTTGTTCCCTTTGTCATCGGTATGTTACTTGCCCGAGATTCGATCGTCAGTATCTCAATACCTAGTTGAATCTCGTTACCGGCAAGTCTCTTTACTCGTTTCGTAATACATCATCCCGCAACTAACTCATTAGCTGCAATGCTTGCAAAGCTTAAGTGATGTGCATTACCGAGTGGGCCCAGAGATACCTCTCCGACAATCGGAGTGACAAATCCTAATCTCGAAATACGCCAACCCAACAGGTACCTTCAGAGACACCTATAGAGCACCTTTATAATCATCCAGTTACATTGTGACGTTTGGTAGCACACAAAGTGTTCCTCCGGTAAACGGGAGTTGCATAATCTCATAGTCATAGGAACATGTATAAGTCATGAAGAAAGAAATAGCAACATACTAAACGATCGAGTGCTAAGCTAACGGAATGGGTCAAGTCAATCACATCATTCTCCTAATGATGTGATCCCATTAATCAAATGAAAACTCATGTCTATGGCTAGGAAACATAACCATCTTTGATCAACGAGCTAGTCAAGTATTGGCATACTAGTGACACTCTGTTTGTCTATGTATTCACACAAGTATTATGTTTCCGGTTAATACAATTCTAGCATGAATAATAAACATTTATCATGATATAAGGAAATATATAATAACTCTATTATTGCCTCTAGGGCATATTTACTTTAGTCTCCCACTTGCACTAGAGTCAATAATCTAGATTACACAATAATGATTCTAACACCCATGGAGTTTTGGTGCTGATCATGTTTTGCTCGTGGAAGAGGCTTAGTCAACTAGTCTGCAACATTCAGATCCGTATGTATCTTGCAAATTTCTATGTCTCCCACCTGGACTAGATCCCGGATGGAATTGAAGCGTCTCTTGATGTGCTTGGTTCTCTTGTGAAATCTGGATTCCTTTGCCAAAGCAATTGCTCCAGTATTGTCATAAAAGATTTTCATCGGACCTGATGCACTAGGTATGACACCTAGATCTGATATGAACTCCTTCATCCAGACTCCTTCATTTGCTGCTTCCAAAGCAGCTATGTACTCCGCTTCACAAGTAGATCCCGCCACGACGCTTTGTTTAGAACTGGCACCAACTGACAGCTCTACCGTTCAATGTAAACACGTATCCGGTTTGCGATTTAGAATCGTCCGGATCAGTGTCAAAGCTTGCATCAACATAACCATTTACAATGAGCTCTTTGTCACCTCCATAAATGAGAAACATATCCTTAGTCCTTTTCAGGTATTTCAGGATGTTCTTGACCGCTGTCCAGTGATCCACTCCTGGATTACTTTGGTACCTCCCTGCTAGACTTATAGCAAGGCACACATCAGGTCTGGTACACAGCATTGCATACATGAGAGAGCCTATGGCTGAAGCATAGGGAACATCTTTCATCTTCTCTCTATCTTCTGCAGTGGTCGGGCATTGAGTCTTACTCAACTTCACACCTTGTAACACAGGCAAGAACCCTTTCTTTGCTTGATCCATTTTGAACTTCTTCAAAACTTTGTCAAGGTATGTGCTTTCTGAAAGTCCAATTAAGCGTCTTGATCTTTCTCTATAGATCTTGATGCCCAATATATAAGCAGCTTCACCGAGGTCTTTCATTGAAAAACTCTTATTCAAGTATCCCTTTATGCTATCCAGAAATTCTATATCATTTCCAATCAGCAATATGTCATCCACATATAATATCAGAAATGCTACAGAGCTCCCACTCATTTTCTTGTAAATACAGGCTTCTCCAAAAGTCTGTACAAAACCAAATGCTTTGATCACACTATCAAAGCGTTTATTCCAACTCCGAGAGGCTTGCACCAGTCCATAAATGGACCGCTAGAGCTTGCACCCTTTGTTAGCTCCCTTTGGATCGACAAAACCTTCCAGTTGCATCATATACAACTCTTCTTCCAGAAATCCATTCATGAATGTAGTTTTTACATCCATTTTCCAAATTTCATAATCATAAAATTCAGCAATTGCTAACATGATTCGGACAGACTTAAGCATCCCTACGGGTGAGAAGGTCTCATCGTAGTCAATCCCTTGAACTTGTCGAAAACCTTTCGCAACAAGTCAAGCTTTATAGACAGTAATATTACCATCAGCGTCAGTCTTCTTCTTGAAGGTCCATTTATTCTCAATGGCTTGCCGATCATCGGGCAAGTCAACCAAAGTCCACACTTTGTTCTCATACATGGATCCCATCTCAGATTTCATGGCCTCAATCTATTTTGCGGAATCTAGGCTCACCATTACTTCTTCATAGTTTGTAGGTTCATCATGGTCTAGTAACATAACCTCCAGAACAGGATTACCGTAGCACTCTGGTGCGGATCTTACTCTGGTTGACCTACGAGGTTCAGTAATAACTTGATCTGAAGTTTCATGATCATCATCATTAACTTCCTCACTAATTGGTATAGACGTCACAGGAACCGGTTTCTGTGATGAACTACTTTCCAATAAAGGAGCAGGTATGGTTACCTCATCAAGTTCTACTTTCCTCCTATTCACTTCTTTCGAGAGAAACTCCTTCTCTAGAAAGGATCCATTCTTAGCAACGAATGTCTTGCCTTCGGATCTATGATATAATGTGTACCCAATAGTCTCCTTTGGGTATCCTATGAAGACACATTTCTCCGATTTGGGTTCGAGCTTATCAGGTTGAAGCTTTTTCACCTAAGCATCGTAGCCCCAAACTTTAAGAAACGACAACTTTGGTTTCTTGCCAAACCACAGTTCATAAGGCGTCGTCTCAACGGATTTCGATGGTGCCCTATTTAATGTGAATGCGGCCGTCTCTAAAGCATAACCCCAAAATGATAGCGGTAAATCAGAAAGAGACATCATAGATCGCACCATATCTAGTAAAGTACGATTACGACGTTCGGACACACCATTACACTGTGGTGTTCCGGGTGGCGTGAGTTGCGAAACTATTCCGCATTGTTTCAAATGTAGACCAAACTCGTAACTCAAATATTCTCCTCCATGATCAGATCGTAGAAACTTTATTTTCTTGTTATGATGATTTTCAACTTCACTCTGAAATTCCTTGAACTTTTCAAATGTTTCAGATTTATGTTTCATTAAGTAGATATACCCATATCTTCTTAAATCATCTGTGAAGGTGAGAAAATAACGATACCCGTCGCGAGCCTCAATATTCATTGGTCCACATACATCAGTATGTATGATCTCCAATAAATCAGTTGCTCGCTCCATAGTTCCGGAGAACGGCGTTTTAGTCATCTTGCCCATGAGGCACGATTCACAAGTACCAAGTGATTCATAATCAAGGGGTTCCAAAAGTCCATCAGCATGGAGTTTCTTCATGCGCTTTACACCGATATGACCTAAACGGTAGTGCCACAAATAAGTTGCACTATCATTATCAACTCTGCATATTTTGGCTTCAACATTATGAATATGTGTATCACTACTATCGAGATTCATCAAAAATAGACCACTCTTCAAGGGTGCATGACCATAAAAGATATTACTCATATAAATAGAACAACCATTATTCTCTGATTTAAATGAATAACCATCTCGCATCAAACAAGATCTAGATATAATGTTCATGCTCAACGCTAGCACCAAATAACAATTATTTAGGTCTAATAGTAATCCCGAAGGTAGATGTAGAGGTAGCGTTCCGACGGCGATCACATCGACTTTGAAACTGTTTGCCACGCGCATCGTCACCTCGTCCTTGGCCAGTGTTCGCTTAATCCGTAGTCCCTGTTTTGAGTTGCAAATATTAGCAACAGAACCAGTATCAAATACCCAGGTGCTACTGCGAGCTCTGGTAAGGTACACATCAATAACATGTATATCACATATACCTTTGTTCACCTTGCCATGCTTCTTATCTGCCAAATACTTGGGGCAGTTCCGCTTCCAGTGACCAGTCTGCTTGCAGTAGAAGCACTCAGTCTCAGGCTTAGGTCCAGACTTGGGTTTCTTCTCTTGAGCAGCAACTTGCTTGCTGTTCTTCTTGAAGTTCCACTTCTTTTTCCCTTTGCCCTTTTTCTTGAAACTGGTGGTCTTATTGACCATCAACACTTGATGCTCCTTCTTGATTTCTACCTCTGCAGCCTTTAGCATTGTGAAGAGCTCGGGAATCATCTTATCCATCCCTTGCATGTTATAGTTCATCACAAAGCTTTTGTAGCTTGGTGGCAGTGATTGAAGAATTATGTCAATGACGCTATCATTCGGAAGATTAACTCCCAGTTGAATCAAGTGATTGCAGTACCCAGACATCTTGAGTATATGCTCACTGACAGAACTATTCTCTTCCAACCTGCAGCTGTAGAACTTATTGGAGACTTCATATCTCTCAATCTGAGCATTCTTTTGAAATATTAACTTCAACTCCTAGAACATCTCATATGCTCCATAACGTTCAAAACATCGTGGAAGTCCCGGTTCTAAGCCATAAAGCATGGCACACTGAACTATCGAGTAGTCATCAACACGTGACTGCCAGGCATTCACAATGTTTGCAGTTGCTGGCGCTGGTGGTACACCTAGTGGTGCTTCCAGGACGTAACTCTTCTGTGTAGCAATGAGGATAATCCTCAAGTTACGGACCCAGTCCACGTAATTGCGACCATCACCTTTCAACTTTGTTTCCTCAAGGAACGCATTAAAATTCAATGAAACAACATCACGGGCCATCTATCTACAATCAACATAGACAAGCAAGATACTATCAGGTACTAAGTTCATGATAAATTTAAGTTCAATTAATCATATTACTTAAGAAATCCCACTTAGATAGACATCTCTCTAATCCTCTAAGTGACCACGTGATCCATATCAACTAAACCATAACCGATCATCACGTGAAATGGAGTAGCTTTTAATGGTGAACATCACTATGTTGATCATATCTACTATATGATTCATGCTCGACCTTTCGGTCTCAGTGTTCCAAGGCCATATCTGCATATGCTAGGCTCGTCAAGTTTAACCTGAGTATTCTACATGTGCAAAACTAGCTTGCACCCGTTGTAGATGGACGTAGAGCTTATCACACCCGATCATCACGTGGTGTCTGGGCACGACGAACTTTGGCAACGGTGCATACTCAGGGAGAACACTTTTATCTTGAAATTTAGTGAGAGATCATCTTATAATGCTACCGTCAATCAAAGCAAGATAAGATGCATAAAAGATAAACATCACATGCAATCAATGCAAGTGATATGATATGGCCATCATCATCTTGTGCTTGTGATCTCCATCTCCGAAGCACCGTCATGATCACCATTGTCACCGGCGCGACACCTTGATCTCCATCTTAGCATCGTTGTCGTCTCGCCAATCTTATGCTTCTACGACTATCGCTACCGCTTAGTGATAAAGTAAAGTATTACAGGGCGATTACATTGCATACAATGAAGTGACAACCATATGGCTCCTGCCAGTTGCCGATAACTCGGTTACAAAACAAGATCATCTCATACAATAAAATTTAGCATCATGCTTTGACCATATCACATCACAACATGCCCTGCAAAAACAAGTTAGACTTCCTCTACTTTGTTGTTGCAAGTTTTATGTGGCTGCTACGGGCTGAGCAAGAACCGTCCTTACCTACGCATCAAAACCACAACCATAGTTTGTCAAGTTGGTGCTGTTTTAACCTTCGCAAGGACCGGGCGTAGCCACACTCGGTTCAACTAAAGTTGGAGAAACTGACACCCGCCAGCCACCTGTGTGCAAAGCACGTCGGTAGAACCGGTCTCGCGTAAGCGTACGCGTAATGTCGGTCCGGGACGCTTCATCCAACAATACCGCCGAACCAAAGTATGGCATGCTGGTAAGCAGTATGACTTATATCGCCCACAACTCACTTGTGTTCTACTCATGCATATGACATCTACGCATAAAACCTGGCTCAGATGCCACTGTTGGGGAACATAGTAATTTCAAAAAAATTCCTACGCACACGCAAGATCATGGGGATGCATAGCAACGAGAGGGGAGAGTGTTGTCCACGTACCCTCGTATACCGAAAGCGGAAGTGTTAGCACAACGTGGTTGATGTAGTCGCACGTCCTCACGATCCGACCGATCAAGTACTGAACGCACGGTACCTCCAAGTTCAGCACACGTTCAGCCCGATGACGTCCCTCAAACTCTGATCCAGCCGAGTGTTGAGGGAGAGTTTCGTCAGCACGACGGTGTGGTGACGATGATGATGTTCTACCGACGCAGGGCTTCGCCTAAGCACCGCTACATTATTATCGAGGTGGACTATGGTGGAGGGGGGCACCGCACACGGCTAAAAGATCAAATCAATTGTTGTGTCTCTGGGTGCCCCCTGCCCCCGTATATAAAGGAGCAAGGGGGAGGTGTGGTCGGCCAGGAGGAGGCGCGCCAGGAGGAGTCCTACTCCCCCTCCCTTCCTTGTTGGATTAGGAGAAGGGGTGAAAGAGGAGGGAGAGAGGAAGGAAAGGGGGGGCGCCGCCCCGCTCTCCTTGTCCTATTCGAACTAGAGGGGGAGGGGCGCGCAGCCCTGCCCTAGCCGCCTCTCCTCTTCTCCACTAAGTCCCACTATGGCCCATTGAGCCCCCGGGGGGTTTCGGTAACCCCTCGGTACTCCGGCAAAATCCCGATTTCACCCGGAACATTTCCGATATCCAAATATAGGCGTCCAATATATCAATCTTCATGTCTCGACCATTTCGAGACTCCTCGTCATGTCCGTGATCACATCCGGGACCCGAACAACCTTCGGTGCATCAAAACTCATAAACTCATAATATAACCGTCATCGAAACTTTAAGCATGCGGACCCTACGGGTTCGAGAACTATGTAGACATGACCAAGACACGTCTCCGGTCAATAACCAATAGCGGAACATGGATGCTCATATTGGCTCCCACATATTCTACGAAGATCTTTATCGGTCAGACCGCATAACAACATACGTTGTTCCCTTTGTCATCGGTATGTTACTTGCCCAAGATTCGATCGTCAGTATCTCAATACCTAGTTCAATCTCGTTACCGGCAAGTCTCTTTACTCGTTTCGTAATACATCATCCCGCAACTAACTCATTAGCTGCAATGCTTGCAAAGCTTAAGTGATGTGCATTACCGAGTGGGCCCAGAGATACCTCTCCGACAATCGGAGTGACAAATCCTAATCTCGAAATACGCCAACCCAACAAGTACCTTCAGAGACACCTGTAGAGCACCTTTATAATCATCCAGTTACATTGTGACGTTTGGTAGCACACAAAGTGTTCCTCCGGTAAACGGGAGTTGCATAATCTCATAGTCATAGGAACATGTATAAGTCATGAAGAAAGAAATAGCAACATACTAAACGATCGAGTGCTAAGCTAACGGAATGGGTCAAGTCAATCACATCATTCTCCTAATGATGTGATCCCATTAATCAAATGAAAACTCATGTCTATGGCTAGGAAACATAACCATCTTTGATCAACGAGCTAGTCAAGTATTGGCATACTAGTGACACTCTGTTTGTCTATGTATTCACACAAGTATTATGTTTCCGGTTAATACAATTCTAGCATGAATAATAAACATTTATCATGATATAAGGAAATATATAATAACTCTATTATTGCCTCTAGGGCATATTTACTTTAGTCTCCCACTTGCACTAGAGTCAATAATCTAGATTACACAATAATGATTCTAACACCCATGGAGTTTTGGTGCTGATCATGTTTTGCTCGTGGAAGAGGCTTAGTCAACTAGTCTGCAACATTCAGATCCGTATGTATCTTGCAAATTTCTATGTCTCCCACCTGGACTAGATCCCGGATGGAATTGAAGCGTCTCTTGATGTGCTTGGTTCTCTTGTGAAATCTGGATTCCTTTGCCAAAGCAATTGCTCCAGTATTGTCATAAAAGATTTTCATCGGACCTGATGCACTAGGTATGACACCTAGATCTGATATGAACTCCTTCATCCAGACTCCTTCATTTGCTGCTTCCAAAGCAGCTATGTACTCCGCTTCACAAGTAGATCCCGCCACGACGCTTTGTTTAGAACTGGCACCAACTGATAGCTCTACCGTTCAATGTAAACACGTATCCGGTTTGCGATTTAGAATCGTCCGGATCAGTGTCAAAGCTTGCATCAACATAACCATTTACAATGAGCTCTTTGTCACCTCCATAAATGAGAAACATATCCTTAGTCCTTTTCAGGTATTTCAGGATGTTCTTGACCGCTGTCCAGTGATCCACTCCTGGATTACTTTGGTACCTCCCTGCTAGACTTATAGCAAGGCACACATCAGGTCTGGTACATAGCATTGCATACATGAGAGAGCCTATGGCTGAAGCATAGGGAACATCTTTCATCTTCTCTCTATCTTCTGCAGTGGTCGGGCATTGAGTCTTACTCAACTTCACACCTTGTAACACAGGCAAGAACCCTTTCTTTGCTTGATCCATTTTGAACTTCTTCAAAACTTTGTCAAGGTATGTGCTTTCTGAAAGTCCAATTAAGCGTCTTGATCTTTCTCTATAGATCTTGATGCCCAATATATAAGCAGCTTCACCGAGGTCTTTCATTGAAAAACTCTTATTCAAGTATCCCTTTATGCTATCCAGAAATTCTATATCATTTCCAATCAGCAATATGTCATCCACATATAATATCAGAAATGCTACAGAGCTCCCACTCATTTTCTTGTAAATACAGGCTTCTCCAAAAGTCTGTACAAAACCAAATGCTTTGATCACACTATCAAAGCGTTTATTCCAACTCCGAGAGGCTTGCACCAGTCCATAAATGGACCGCTAGAGCTTGCACCCTTTGTTAGCTCCCTTTGGATCGACAAAACCTTCCAGTTGCATCATATACAACTCTTCTTCCAGAAATCCATTCATGAATGTAGTTTTTACATCCATTTTCCAAATTTCATAATCATAAAATTCGGCAATTGCTAACATGATTCGGACAGACTTAAGTATCCCTACGGGTGAGAAGGTCTCATCGTAGTCAATCCCTTGAACTTGTCGAAAACCTTTCGCAACAAGTCAAGCTTTATAGACAGTAATATTACCATCAGCGTCAGTCTTCTTCTTGAAGGTCCATTTATTCTCAATGGCTTGCCGATCATCGGGCAAGTCAACCAAAGTCCACACTTTGTTCTCATACATGGATCCCATCTCAGATTTCATGGCCTCAATCTATTTTGCGGAATCTAGGCTCACCATTACTTCTTCATAGTTTGTAGGTTCATCATGGTCTAGTAACATAACCTCCAGAACAGGATTACCGTAGCACTCTGGTGCGGATCTTACTCTGGTTGACCTACGAGGTTCAGTAATAACTTGATCTGAAGTTTCATGATCATCATCATTAACTTCCTCACTAATTGGTATAGACGTCACAGGAACCGGTTTCTGTGATGAACTACTTTCCAATAAAGGAGCAGGTATGGTTACCTCATCAAGTTCTACTTTCCTCCTATTCACTTCTTTCGAGAGAAACTCCTTCTCTAGAAAGGATCCATTCTTAGCAACGAATGTCTTGCCTTCGGATCTATGATATAATGTGTACCCAATAGTCTCCTTTGGGTATCCTATGAAGACACATTTCTCCGATTTGGGTTCGAGCTTATCAGGTTGAAGCTTTTTCACCTAAGCATCGTAGCCCCAAACTTTAAGAAACGACAACTTTGGTTTCTTGCCAAACCACAGTTCATAAGGCGTCGTCTCAACGGATTTCGATGGTGCCCTATTTAATGTGAATGCGGCCGTCTCTAAAGCATAACCCCAAAATGATAGCGGTAAATCAGAAAGAGACATCATAGATCGCACCATATCTAGTAAAGTACGATTACGACGTTCGGACACACCATTACACTGTGGTGTTCCGGGTGGCGTGAGTTGCGAAACTATTCCGCATTGTTTCAAATGTAGACCAAACTCGTAACTCAAATATTCTCCTCCATGATCAGATCGTAGAAACTTTATTTTCTTGTTATGATGATTTTCAACTTCACTCTGAAATTCCTTGAACTTTTCAAATGTTTCAGATTTATGTTTCATTAAGTAGATATACCCATATCTTCTTAAATCATCTGTGAAGGTGAGAAAATAACGATACCCGTCGCGAGCCTCAATATTCATTGGTCCACATACATCAGTATGTATGATCTCCAATAAATCAGTTGCTCGCTCCATAGTTCCGGAGAACGGCGTTTTAGTCATCTTGCCCATGAGGCACGATTCACAAGTACCAAGTGATTCATAATCAAGGGGTTCCAAAAGTCCATCAGCATGGAGTTTCTTCATGCGCTTTACACCGATATGACCTAAACGGTAGTGCCACAAATAAGTTGCACTATCATTATCAACTCTGCATATTTTGGCTTCAACATTATGAATATGTGTATCACTACTATCGAGATTCATCAAAAATAGACCACTCTTCAAGGGTGCATGACCATAAAAGATATTACTCATATAAATAGAACAACCATTATTCTCTGATTTAAATGAATAACCATCTCGCATCAAACAAGATCTAGATATAATGTTCATGCTCAACGCTAGCACCAAATAACAATTATTTAGGTCTAATAGTAATCCCGAAGGTAGATGTAGAGGTAGCGTTCCGACGGCGATCACATCGACTTTGAAACTGTTTGCCACGCGCATCGTCACCTCGTCCTTGGCCAGTGTTCGCTTAATCCGTAGTCCCTGTTTTGAGTTGCAAATATTAGCAACAGAACCAGTATCAAATACCCAGGTGCTACTGCGAGCTCTGGTAAGGTACACATCAATAACATGTATATCACATATACCTTTGTTCACCTTGCCATGCTTCTTATCTGCCAAATACTTGGGGCAGTTCCGCTTCCAGTGACCAGTCTGCTTGCAGTAGAAGCACTCAGTCTCAGGCTTAGGTCCAGACTTGGGTTTCTTCTCTTGAGCAGCAACTTGCTTGCTGTTCTTCTTGAAGTTCCACTTCTTTTTCCCTTTGCCCTTTTTCTTGAAACTGGTGGTCTTATTGACCATCAACACTTGATGCTCCTTCTTGATTTCTACCTCTGCAGCCTTTAGCATTGTGAAGAGCTCGGGAATCATCTTATCCATCCCTTGCATGTTATAGTTCATCACAAAGCTTTTGTAGCTTGGTGGCAGTGATTGAAGAATTATGTCAATGACGCTATCATTCGGAAGATTAACTCCCAGTTGAATCAAGTGATTGCAGTACCCAGACATCTTGAGTATATGCTCACTGACAGAACTATTCTCTTCCAACCTGCAGCTGTAGAACTTATTGGAGACTTCATATCTCTCAATCTGAGCATTCTTTTGAAATATTAACTTCAACTCCTAGAACATCTCATATGCTCCATAACGTTCAAAACATCGTGGAAGTCCCGGTTCTAAGCCATAAAGCATGGCACACTGAACTATCGAGTAGTCATCAACACGTGACTGCCAGGCATTCACAATGTTTGCAGTTGCTGGCGCTGGTGGTACACCTAGTGGTGCTTCCAGGACGTAACTCTTCTGTGTAGCAATGAGGATAATCCTCAAGTTACGGACCCAGTCCACGTAATTGCGACCATCACCTTTCAACTTTGTTTCCTCAAGGAACGCATTAAAATTCAATGAAACAACATCACGGGCCATCTATCTACAATCAACATAGACAAGCAAGATACTATCAGGTACTAAGTTCATGATAAATTTAAGTTCAATTAATCATATTACTTAAGAAATCCCACTTAGATAGACATCTCTCTAATCCTCTAAGTGACCACGTGATCCATATCAACTAAACCATAACCGATCATCACGTGAAATGGAGTAGCTTTTAATGGTGAACATCACTATGTTGATCATATCTACTATATGATTCATGCTCGACCTTTCGGTCTCAGTGTTCCAAGGCCATATCTGCATATGCTAGGCTCGTCAAGTTTAACCTGAGTATTCTACATGTGCAAAACTAGCTTGCACCCGTTGTAGATGGACGTAGAGCTTATCACACCCGATCATCACGTGGTGTCTGGGCACGACGAACTTTGGCAACGGTGCATACTCAGGGAGAACACTTTTATCTTGAAATTTAGTGAGAGATCATCTTATAATGCTACCGTCAATCAAAGCAAGATAAGATGCATAAAAGATAAACATCACATGCAATCAATGCAAGTGATATGATATGGCCATCATCATCTTGTGCTTGTGATCTCCATCTCCGAAGCACCGTCATGATCACCATTGTCACCGGCGCGACACCTTGATCTCCATCTTAGCATCGTTGTCGTCTCGCCAATCTTATGCTTCTACGACTATCGCTACCGCTTAGTGATAAAGTAAAGTATTACAGGGCGATTACATTGCATACAATGAAGTGACAACCATATGGCTCCTGCCAGTTGCCGATAACTCGGTTACAAAACAAGATCATCTCATACAATAAAATTTAGCATCATGCTTTGACCATATCACATCACAACATGCCCTGCAAAAACAAGTTAGACTTCCTCTACTTTGTTGTTGCAAGTTTTATGTGGCTGCTACGGGCTGAGCAAGAACCGTCCTTACCTACGCATCAAAACCACAACCATAGTTTGTCAAGTTGGTGCTGTTTTAACCTTCGCAAGGACCGGGCGTAGCCACACTCGGTTCAACTAAAGTTGGAGAAACTGACACCCGCCAGCCACCTGTGTGCAAAGCACGTCGGTAGAACCGGTCTCGCGTAAGCGTACGCGTAATGTCGGTCCGGGACGCTTCATCCAACAATACCGCCGAACCAAAGTATGGCATGCTGGTAAGCAGTATGACTTATATCGCCCACAACTCACTTGTGTTCTACTCATGCATATGACATCTACGCATAAAACCTGGCTCAGATGCCACTGTTGGGGAACATAGTAATTTCAAAAAAATTCCTACGCACACGCAAGATCATGGGGATGCATAGCAACGAGAGGGGAGAGTGTTGTCCACGTACCCTCGTATACCGAAAGCGGAAGTGTTAGCACAACGTGGTTGATGTAGTCGCACGTCCTCACGATCCGACCGATCAAGTACTGAACGCACGGTACCTCCAAGTTCAGCACACGTTCAGCCCGATGACGTCCCTCAAACTCTGATCCAGCCGAGTGTTGAGGGAGAGTTTCGTCAGCACGACGGTGTGGTGACGATGATGATGTTCTACCGACGCAGGGCTTCGCCTAAGCACCGCTACATTATTATCGAGGTGGACTATGGTGGAGGGGGGCACCGCACACGGCTAAAAGATCAAATCAATTGTTGTGTCTCTGGGTGCCCCCTGCCCCCGTATATAAAGGAGCAAGGGGGAGGTGTGGTCGGCCAGGAGGAGGCGCGCCAGGAGGAGTCCTACTCCCCCTCCCTTCCTTGTTGGATTAGGAGAAGGGGTGAAAGAGGAGGGAGAGAGGAAGGAAAGGGGGGGCGCCGCCCCGCTCTCCTTGTCCTATTCGAACTAGAGGGGGAGGGGCGCGCAGCCCTGCCCTAGCCGCCTCTCCTCTTCTCCACTAAGTCCCACTATGGCCCATTGAGCCCCCGGGGGGTTTCGGTAACCCCTCGGTACTCCGGCAAAATCCCGATTTCACCCGGAACATTTCCGATATCCAAATATAGGCGTCCAATATATCAATCTTCATGTCTCGACCATTTCGAGACTCCTCGTCATGTCCGTGATCACATCCGGGACCCGAACAACCTTCGGTGCATCAAAACTCATAAACTCATAATATAACCGTCATCGAAACTTTAAGCATGCGGACCCTACGGGTTCGAGAACTATGTAGACATGACCAAGACACGTCTCCGGTCAATAACCAATAGCGGAACATGGATGCTCATATTGGCTCCCACATATTCTACGAAGATCTTTATCGGTCAGACCGCATAACAACATACGTTGTTCCCTTTGTCATCGGTATGTTACTTGCCCAAGATTCGATCGTCAGTATCTCAATACCTAGTTCAATCTCGTTACCGGCAAGTCTCTTTACTCGTTTCGTAATACATCATCCCGCAACTAACTCATTAGCTGCAATGCTTGCAAAGCTTAAGTGATGTGCATTACCGAGTGGGCCCAGAGATACCTCTCCGACAATCGGAGTGACAAATCCTAATCTCGAAATACGCCAACCCAACAAGTACCTTCAGAGACACCTGTAGAGCACCTTTATAATCATCCAGTTACGTTGTGACGTTTGGTAGCACACAAAGTGTTCCTCCGGTAAACGGGAGTTGCATAATCTCATAGTCATAGGAACATGTATAAGTCATGAAGAAAGAAATAGCAACATACTAAACGATCGAGTGCTAAGCTAACGGAATGGGTCAAGTCAATCACATCATTCTCCTAATGATGTGATCCCATTAATCAAATGAAAACTCATGTCTATGGCTAGGAAACATAACCATCTTTGATCAACGAGCTAGTCAAGTATTGGCATACTAGTGACACTCTGTTTGTCTATGTATTCACACAAGTATTATGTTTCCGGTTAATACAATTCTAGCATGAATAATAAACATTTATCATGATATAAGGAAATATATAATAACTTTATTATTGCCTCTAGGGCATATTTCCTTCGCAGCTTTGTTCCCACTCGAAGAATGTAACACCCACAATGAGGCTATATCTCCCACGTGTCGGGGCACGACTTAGAGGCATAGCCGCATGGTATGCATGTCGCAAGAGGGGTAATCTTTACACATCCCATGTACTAAATAAGAAAGGGATAAAGAGTTGGCTTACAATCGCCACTTCACACAATACATAAATATTCATACATTATCCAGGTTATAATCAAGGTCCGACTACGGAACCAAAATAAAAAGAAGACAACCCCAATTGCTAGATCCCCGATCGTCCCAACTGGGCTCCACTATAGATCAAGAGGAAACGAAACAACAAAACAAACACGATCTTCATCGAGCTCCCACTTGAGCTGTGTTGCGACACCTGCGCTAGCATCATCGGCACCTCCAACTGTTTGGAAGTATCTGTGAGCCACGAGGACTCAGCAATCTCACACCCACGAGATCAACACTATTTAAGCTTATGGGTAGGGTAAGATATTGAGGTGGAGCTGCAGCAAGCACTAGCATATATGGTGGATAACTTACGCAAATAAGAGCGAGAAGAGAAGCAACACACGGTCATGAACTAGAAGTGATCAAGAAGTGATCCTGAATCTACTTACGTTCAAGCATTACACAAGAACCGTGTTCACTTCCCGGACTCTGCTGAGAAGAGACCATCACGGCTACACACGCGGTTGATGTATTTTTATTAAGTCAAGTGTCAAGTTATCTACAACCGGATATTAACAAATTCCCATCTGCCACATAACCGCGGGCACGGCTTTCGAAAGTTTAAAACCCTGCAGGGGTGTCCCAACTTAGCCCATGACAAGCTATCACGGTCAATGAAGGATATTCCTTCTCCCAGGAAGACCCGATCAGACTCGGAATCCTGGTTACAAGACATTTCGACAATGGTAAAACAAGACCAGCAAGACCGCCCGATGCGCCGACATCCCGATAGGAGCTGCACATATCTCATTCTTAGGGCAACACCGGATGAACACTACGTACAACTAAAACCAATCCTCAAGTTTCCCCGAGGTGGTGCTGCAAGTGGCTCTGTTTTGGACCAACACTTAGAGAAGCACTGGCCTAAGCGGAGGTGGTCGCCGGTGGTGACTCCGGCAGGAGGAGGCCGACGAGGGCAAGGCGGTGGTTGCGGGCGAGCTTCAGGGAGCAGCAGGGAGGCGGAGCATTCGGGCGACGGCGGCGGAGCGCTTGTGCCCCGATGGGCTTCCCAGGGCCCGAAGCGGGTACTGACGGGCTTGGCGGTGGTGGGAGGTTGGCCAGAACGCGTGGCATGCCCGGGTTGGAGGAGGGCGCGGTCAGGTGGCGGCGAGGCTAATGGAGGCGTGACAAGTGGTGGCGGAGGATTTGGCCGGCATGGAAAACGAGGCAGAGGTGGGAGGTGGCGGCGGCTAAGGGTTAGGGGAGGCTAGGGGTAGGGTTTAGACTAGGATTAGTCCAAAAATGGACTAGGTGGGTGTTTAAATAGGAAAAGGAGGGCTAGAGGAGGGGGTTTTCAGCTGTTTTCGGACCGTTCGATCAGCATCGGATGGCTCTGGATAGAGGGGGGGAACTAGGTGGCTGTGTAGGAGGGTGTGGGATGAGAGGAGGGAAGAGAGGGCAGCCTAGCAACAGTTTTCGGAGATCGAAAACGTCCGATGAAAAAACCGGCTATATTGCCGCTATAGTTTAACGGTTGGGCTATCAAACGAGCTCCGAATGCGATGAAACTTGGCAGGCGGCCTACTGACAACAAAACAACATCGCACGCCAACTTTCATACCATTCCGAGAACATTTCCCAGCCACTTATAAAATACTATTTCGGACGTGCCATGGGCGCGTGCGAGTGTGTCTGGGCTCAGAACTGACAACGGAAAGAACTGGTGAAACCCGGACGGATGCAAGTTTTGAAAACATGATGATGCAATGCACATGATGACATGGCAAGATGCGACACGCAGGAAAATGACAAGGCAACAACAACGAATAACTGGAAGACACCTGGCGCAACGATCTTGGGGCGTCACAACACTCCACCACTACGACAGGATCTCGTCCCGAGATCTAGGATGGCACCGGAGAGAAACAGAAGAGGAAGGGGAAGAGGTAAAACTAAGTTGCTTGTATGGAAAATGAGTGAAACCAAAGAACCTTGAGAGGTAGAAAACTTGAAAGAAAGAATACAACGATGATGAACAAAATTGTAAACATTCCGTTAGAAAAGAGGAACAAGGAACACTACTAGAACCTTGAGGGTTGAAAGACATAAGAAAAGGTTACAATGGACAAGAAGTAGATGTAAGCACTCCGGTAGAAACGAGATGTACAAGGAACGATAAGTATCAATTACGACAACACTTCAGTTGGAAAAGGAAGGTAAAGAATATGAGATTGGCAAAATGAAAGCACTTGGATGAGAGTCCGGTTAGAAGAGGAATGATAGACACAACACTCCAGTTAAAACAAGATGGAGAAGGAATACGAATGATATAATTTGGACAACACTCCGACTGTAAATGGAAGGAATTGAACATGAACTTGGGAAAGGTGAGAGGATACTTGATGAGATCAACAACACACTGCCTCCGGAACTATTGAAAGAATGGCACAAGGGGTAAGAAAGATTTTAGAGGGCACTCCGGTTGAGAAGGGAGGGAAAACTTGATAAGATGAGAGAACTTGAATGAAGGACACGACACTCCAGTTGAATGGATAAGCACGAAAAGAACATGGACCTCACAATTCGAGATGATGAGTTAAGAGAGCAACATCACAAAGCCTCTGAAAGAAGGAATAGAATATAGATCATTGGAATAATAGAATGGAGAAGAAAATGCCAACTTCTGCCACAAATGAGCTTGGAAAGCACCCTACGAAGATGGTTATAACGGAGTTGTTGGAAAATCAACAACAAAAGAAAAATCTTGTAGTGGGCTTTCGAAAAACATCTCAAAACTGAGGTGAAATTCTGCCACTAATGGAAACAATAGGTTGGATTGATATAAACAAGGAGACGAGAAACTTATTTCACCGGGAGGATAAATGAAGAACTTGGGTCATTTATAAGCACCATAAATAGCAACAATCCTTAGGGAAAGTTTTAGGTGAAATATAACCCAAGATAATTTCAATGAAGAGATTGATGAGTTGCAAAGGATCTCATGAACGAATTAAAAATGATGGGTTTACAATATGTCATTCCGGACAACTTGTGAATTATGAAACACCAAGCAATTGTCAAAAATGACATAACACCACCTCAAAAGATAAGGTAGAACGAATTGCACTTCGGAATGAAAGATGAAGAATGCTTGAACTCCTCAAAACAAGACATGTGTTGAACACCATGTTTATTTTAGAGTACAGCTTGGCGGATCTTCGCTTCGAGAGAAATCTTGACGAACAATTGAAGAATGAAAGGAATACTTGATGAACCACCATGTAGAGCCTCCATGAAGAACTCCGGTAATAAAAGGATGATAAAAAGAAAGAGAAGTTGATAACATAAGGTGAAGCCTTGCAATGATTTAGATGAATCTTTGCGACGAGATAAAGCGGAAAACTTGGAACTCCGGAAAGAAAGATGAACAAATGAAATCAAGAATTTTTATGAACCTCCGGAATAAGGAATTAATCACTTGGATGAAACAAGAATAAGAATTACATTATGCGCATCCTTCACCAATTCAGATTGATGACAAACAATGGATTTGGCATAATACTTATTCTCGTAGAAAGGATTAAGATAGATATAGCACAAACTTGAGAAAAGTCTTGATGGAACCACCGGTGGGATTCAGAAACAACGAATGAATCTGTATGATAACGAAGGAAGAGAAGTCTTGAACGAACCACCGTAAGAATTGAAAATGAACGTAGCAGAGGCACAATTTAACAGGAAGAATTGGAAAATGAACGAAGATACTTGAGGGAAATTAGATACATGAGAACGAAGAGATCATGAACCGATTAGAGGATATTTGAATGATGCACTGGTAAGATTTGGAGAACAATAGTTGAAAGCTAAGAATGAATAAACCTGAATTGATGGCCTTCGGAGAATCAAACTGAAAAGACTCCTGAAATGCTCCGTATGGGTGAAAAGAATTCTCACAATGAATACAATTATGAGAGGATGGCAGCAATCTAGAACCATGAATCTTGAAGAGAATGGAGCATGATTTAAGAGAAACTCTTCTTCGGTCTTCCAATGTTGAGAATGATGATGAGAACCACCATGACAATTGATGAGACACTCCGGAACAATGAAGAATATAAATGTTGAACCAACAATGAAAATGTTTTGAAAGCGATCTTGAAGAAGGAATATGACCGATGATAATTCATTCTTACGTCAAACTTTGAAAAAGAATATGAGAATAACTCCGGAAAAATTAGAAGAGTCAGGTAAGATCCTAGGAAAAGACCTGTGGGTTAGGGCCCACTCAAAAGATACGCCGTTGAACGATTTAAAAGAGCGATTGCACCGGTTGAATTAAATGGCTAGAATGAGATAACAACCTCGAGATATCTTGAACGGATTGATAATAGAGACACAAATCTTCTGAGATGTCTTCAGCACTCCGGATACAAAAATAGCAAGAGGTGGATGATTAAGAGGTGCACCGACATGGTAAAGCATTAGAAACAATGAAAAGATATGATCGACAAAGCTTGAATTGATTCCACCAGAGAAGAAAATGAGTGAAGAGTGCCAAACTTGAAGCTCCCTTACCATCTTCATAAGAAACACCTGGTAAAACATTGAAAGAAAAGACTGAAGAGACTTCTCACAAATAAAAGGATACATGATTAAGAAATCTGAGTCCTTGAAGAAAAAGGGTGGGAGGGCGGGAAAACAAAGGCAACTTGGGACAGATGAAACAAATAACGTTGAGAAGACTTTGAGTTGATCTTGCGGATGTTGAAACGATCGGATCCACTTGAAGAGAAACACGCCGGTTGAAAAGGATTGACATGACAATCTCGATTATCATGAAGGATTAGTATTCACATAGAAATATGAGAACACCCCTTAGGAAAGGTATGGAATCAACACTTGGCATTGAAGCAACTAGAATACCACAACTCAAAACAAAAAAAGGATTGGCTTAGGAAAATAAGCCAGAAACAAACATATGATAGACACAATATCGTATCATGTGTCTGTTGGAAGGATATCGTACGTGATACTTGAATTCCCACTTATAAAACTCCCGAAACTTTCTGGTTATGCAATCAGGTGTTGGGGATACAGGGGAAGCATAATAACTCACCCGAAACTAACAAATCCTACATCCAGCTGTATCCATCCTTCAACACATAACCAAGAAACCTTCGGAAATCATTTACCTCAACCTTCGAAAAGCATCCGTTGTACGAGTTATGGCAATACTCCCGAACTCCCGCCCTAGTACTGGGTGGCGTCGAGGTTATCTCACCAACAACTGCATAAAAGAGATTTTCGATGTCGGTGAAACTCAGGTATTCCAGAATTGCAACGATAAAATTGTGACGACAACACCTCGGAGCTCAACTCCCCGGGACACTGCCACAACCCCTAAATGTCAGGAGGCACCAAGAACAATGTTCTCGTCACAAAACCATCAGAATGATTCCAAGATACCCGCGTGATCCTAAGAAAAAAATTTGTGAATTTTGAGGAGAGAGAAGTCAAAACTTCTACGTCAGGAGGCCTCACTAGAGCGACGAAGGGACTGATGAGTAAAAAGAATCCTACTCTCCGATATATATAATCCTAAGACCGAAAACATTTTTTTCTAGACTCAACAATGTCACCGATTCGATCAAGCAGGGGGCTCCTAAGTCGGGGATGGCTCTGATACCAACTTGTAACACCCACAATGCGGCTATATCTCCCACGTGTTGGGGCACGACTTAGAGGCATAGCCGCATGGTAGGCATGTCACAAGAGGGGTAATCTTTACACATCCCATGTACTGAATAAGAAAGGGATAAAGAGGTGGCTTACAATCAGCACTTCACACAATACATAAATATTCATACATCATCCAGAATACAATCAAGGTCTGACTACGGAAACAAAATAAAAAGAAGACAACCCCAATTGCTAGATCCCGATCGTCCCAACTGGGCTCCACTACTGATCATCAGGAAACGAAACAACACAAAAAACACGATCTTCATCAAGCTCCCACTTGAGCTGTGTTGCGACACCTGCACTGGCATCATCAGCACCTCCAACTGTTTGGAAGTATCTGTGAGCCACGAGGACTCAGCAATCTCACACCCGCGAGATCAAGACTATTTAAGCTTATGGGTAGGATAAGATAATGAGGTGGAGTTGCAGCAAGCACTAGCATATATGGTGGCTAACTTAAGCAAATAAGAGCGAGAAGAGAAGCAACACACAGTCGTGAACTAGAAGTGATCAAGAAGTGATCCTGAATCTACTTACATTCAAGCATAACACAAGAACCGTGTTCACTTCCCGGACTTCGCCGAGAAGAGACCATCACGGCTACACACGTGGTTGATGTATTTTAATTAAGTGAAGTGTCAAGTTCTCTACAACCGGATATTAACAAATTCCCATCTGCCACATAACCGCGGGCATGGCTTTCGAAAGTTCAAAACCCTGCAGGGGTGTCCCAACTTGGCCCATCACAAGCTCTCACGGTCAACGAAGGATATTCCTTCTCCCAGGAAGACCCGATCAGACTAGGAATCCGGTTACAAGACATTTAGACAATGGTAAAACAAGACCAGCAAGACCGCCCGATGCGCCGACATCCTGGTAGGAGCTGCACATATCTCGTTCTCAGGGCAACATCAGATGAACATTACGTACAACTAAAACCAACCCTCAAGTTTTCCTGAGGTGGCGCTGCAAGTGGCTCTGTTTCGGACCAACACTTAGAGAAGCACTGGCCTGAGCGGAGGTGGTCGCTGGTGGTGACTCCGGCGGGAGGAAGCCGGCGAGGGCGACGCGGTGGTTGCAGGAGAGCTTCAGGGAGCAGCGGGGAAGCGGAGCATTCGGGCGACGACGGCGGAGCGCTTGGGCCCCGATGGCCTTCCCAGGGCCCGAAGTGGGTCCTGCCGGGCTTGGAGGTGGTGGGAGGTTAGCTGGGATGCGTGGCACGCCCGGGTTAGAGGAGGGCGCGGTCAGGTGGCGGTGGGGCTAATGTACGCACGACAAGTGGCGGCGGAGGACTTGGCCAGCGCAGAAAACGAGGCAGAGGTGGGAGGTGGCGGCGGCTGAGGGTTAGGGGAGGCTAGGGGTAGGGTTTAGACTAGGATTAGTGCAAAATTGGACTAGGGGGAGTTTAAATAGGAAAAGGAGGGCTAGAGGAGGGGGTTTTCATCTGTTTTCGGACCGTTTGATCAACATTGGATGGCTCTGGACAGAGGAGGGAACTAGGTGGCTGTGTAGGAGGGTGTGGGCTGAGAGGAGGGAAGGGAGGGCAGCCCGGAAACAGTTTTCGGAGACCGAAAGCGTCCAACAAAAAGACCGGCTATATTGCCGCTATAGTTTAATGGTTGGGCTATCAAACGAGCTCCGAATGCGATGAAACTTGGCAGGCGGCCTATTGACAACAAAACAACATCGCACACCAACTTTCATCCCATTCCGAGAACATTTCCCAACCACTTATAAAATACTATTTTGGACGTGTCTGTGTCTGGGCTCAGAACGGACAACACAAAGAACTGGAGAAACCCAGACGGATGCACATTTTGAAAACATGATGATGCAATGCACATGATGACATGGAAAGATGCGACACGCAAGCAAATGACAAGGCAACAACAACGAATAACTGGAAGACACCTGGCGCAACGGTCTTGGGGCGTCACAAAGAAGTAGAGAAAATTGTAGTCCAACAACAAACTATGTCATCAAATACAAGTTTCACATCCAAATATGAGTACAACTAAACAACAATGTCATCATGTTTTAGTCATCATACAATCACCAAACACAAATCAACATACATAATAAGTGATGTTCTCACAGCAAAATGCTAAGCAACAACTTCATGATGTTTCAGTTGTCATAGCAAACACAATTTCACATAGTATATAAAAAAGTCATCTTCTCACAAACAAATACGACAAAAGCAATCTAATCATCATCCGCAACAGCAGCGTTAACATGTTCGCCATGTGTATCAGTCTAAATCATAATTCCCCCCAGTGTCATCTTATTCTTCATCCTCAATGTCCTCGGATGTTGGCGTCTTATTGATCAACTCTCTTACGTCCACAACCCGACAAGGAATCTTCTCGCCAGCATTATTGATGTGATGGTTCTCAAAGATACTACGAACATTTGTGGAATCTTCTACATCACGAGCATTGTAAGCATCATCGTGTTGTGCAACTTCATTAAATGTATTCCTCTACTCAAACCTTTACAATACTCTCCAGTCATCGCTACATATGCATATTTGTCTTTGAAGAAAAATATCTGTGTTGCTTGATTTGCCAAAATAAAAGGCTTGTCGGTGTGGTACGCCGCCTTGACATTGATGGATTTGAAATAATCATCAGCTCTGGGTTTTGCGATCCTGGAAAATAGGTTATACCAATGACAACACAACAAAACCACACACTGATGAACCGCAAAAGTGGAGATATACTGCAACTGAACAATGTCTATTATGTTAGCATACATTTTAGTTGTCTCTTTGCCGTACGTATCCATGCTCATGATGGCACTGTTTTGTGTATTCCTGCCTTCGTCGCATGCAAGGGTGTTGTAGCACACATCTCCAATAACGCAATATTCATAATGTCTTACCCGAGTATCAGGACCCATTGCTAGTGCGTAACGGGCATCAAATGCCTGCCCACCCTCCCGCATCTTCTTAACCTATGGTTAGAAAATAGACAAGCTGGTCATCTTATGTACTTAATATATTAAAAAAACTGACAGTGCAATTCAAAAGCTTACACGACTATTGAATCATTTCGCAAATCCTGCCATAACCACTTTGTCAGTTTCTCGGATTTTGCGCCAGTAACTCCTTTTTGTAGATGCTGCACAACATAGTGATCATGTCAAACATCTAAATATATAAGAATGTGGTGCAACTTTAGTAGATTACGATGTATAAGCTGCAGTACTTAGCACTTACTTGATATAAGGTAGAATCTCAGGACAGTTATTCAACACATACCAAACCATTTTGTCCAAGTCTTTAGGTTTGTCATCTTGTCGACTCTTCCCTGTAACTCGAATAGAACAATCGAAAACATTAAGCTCGGGATTGTCTTCACCCACCTTTTTGCTAAGTTGATCAGCTGTTTCAATGTATTTTGAGCAGAATGTCAATGCTTCTGTAGCAATGTAGGCCTCTATAATGGAACCCTCGAGTCTAGCTCTGTTCCTAACATAGCCCTTGAAAGTTCCTAGCCACCTTTCAATAGGGGTACATCCAGCCATACTATACTGGACCTCTAAGTAGTGCCTCATCAGGTAGATGAACAACCAAATGCACCATCACATCAAAGAAGGTTGGAGGATATATATTCTCAAGGTCGCATAGGATGGTAGGTATCTTGTCTCTAAGATGCTCCAAAGCATCTATCCTGACATTTCTACTGCATAGTTCCCTGAAGAATTGTCCCAACTTTGCAACTGCTCTGTATAAGTCAGGGCGGCCCAATCCTCTAAGGATAATAGGTAAAACCCTTTGAAGCAGGACGTGGCAGTCATGAGTTTTCAACCCTTGTACCTTGTTTCCATCTGCACTTACTCTCCTTTCAGGGTTGGAAGCAAATCCATGTGGGAATTTCACACGTGACAGGACCTTGCAGAATTCTTCTGTTTTTACCTTGTCCAAGACGTGCACAGCTGGTGTCATATCCTGTGATGCACCATCATCATTCACCTGCAAATCGGATCTGATACCCAAGTGTGTCAAAGCAATCCTAGATTTTAAGGTATCTTTCATCTTGCCTTCAATATTAAGAAGTGTGCTGATAATGTTGTCACATATATTTTTCTCGATGTGCATCACATCAAGATTATGCCGTAGATCCAAATCTTTCCAATACTCCAAGTCCCATAAACTGGACCTGCGTGTAAACAATAATCTCTCTTCTGCCCTGCCACGCTTCCTTTTCCCACTACCATTATCAGGATGGTTTCCTGGTGTAATATGCCTGACCTTCTCTAATTACTCTTGCAACTCATCGCCGGTGAGCCTCTTTGGCGCATCACGGTTTTCATGCTTTGCAGTGAACACATGTCTTCGGTATTTGTAGGACATGACTTGTCCTTGGCAAGGAAACGTCGGTGTCGAATGTAAAAGATCTTTCTAAGTATTGCGTATAACAGCGAATTCTTGTCACAGTGAACACATGCATTGTAACCATGTGTCGTTCGCCCTAACATAGTGCCCAAAGCCAGATAATCATGGATGCACCAAATGATAATAGCATGTAGAAAGAAATCAGCTCGTGGGCTGCTATATAGGTCTTGAGTGAGAACACGCCTCCATAGTTGTTGAAGTTCCACCACAAGAGGCTCCATGAATAAATCAAAATCCTTTCCAGGACTTTTTAGACCTGGGATGAGCAAGGCCATCATGTAGTTTGATTCTTTGGTGCAGACATTTGGTGGCATGTTGTAAGTGATAACGAGAACTTACCACATGCTATATGTGGTGCTCTGGTGGCCAAATGGGTTGAATCCATCTATAGCTAAGCATATTCTAATGTTTCTCGGCTCAGCAGCAAACTTTTTGTGTTTCTAATCGAAGCTTATCCAGTCACTACCATGAGATGGATGGTTTATTATATTCTGATATCTATACTCCTGGTTCCTAGAATGCCACAGTACATCCTATCTTGTTTCAGCATCATGAAACAACCTCTGCAATCTTGGTATAATTGGAAAATGTCTCAGAACATTATGATGAACCCTCTTCACAGCATCGCCATCTTTCGATCTTGATGATTTGCATTTTGGGCATTCATTTACATTGGCATAATCCTTCCATAATGGAAGACAATTATTTTACAAACATGGATCATATCATATCCAATTCCAACTGCACGAAGGAAATCCTTCATTTTACTGTAGGTGTGTGGTAGCTGAGACGCATTTGGGTAAGATTTGCAGAAAGCATCTAACATCACATCGAATGATTTGTTGGTCATCCACTCAGATGTCTTCACCTGAAGAAAGGTGACTGAGGGAGCCCTGGATTAAGGGGTCCTCGGGCATCCGGCCTGTGTGACATGGGCCGGACTAATGGGCAATGAAGATACAAGAGAGAAGACTCTCTCCCGTATGCGGATGGGACTCTCCTTGGCGTGGATGGAAAGCCTAGCATGCGGATATGAAGATTCCTTTCTCTGTAACCGATTTTGTACAACCCTAGTCCCCTTCGGTGTCTATATAAACCAGAAGGTTCAGTCTGTAGAGGTAATCATAATCATACAGGCTAGACTTTTGGGGTTTTAGCCATTATGATCTCGTGGTGGATCAACTCTTGTAACCCCCATACTCATCAATATCAATCAAGCAGGACGTAGGGTATTACCTCCATCAAGAGCGCCCGAACCAGGGTAAAACTTCGTGTCCCTTGTCTCCTGTTACCATCAACCTTAGACCACAGTTCAGGACCCCCTACCTGAGATCTGCTGGTTTTGACACCGACATTGGTGCTTTCATTGGGAGTTCCACTATGTCGCCGCCAAAAGGTTTGATGGCTCCATCCATCATCTGCAATGATACTGACCTAGGGGAGGTTTTTCTCCATGGCCAGATCTTCGTATTCGGCGGCTTCGCACTACGGGCCAACTCGCTTGGCCATCTGGAGCAGATCGACAACTACGCCCCAGGTCACCAGATTAGTTTTAGAAACCTAGAATGTGTCGCTGATATCCGCGGAGACTTGATCTTCCAAGGATTCATGACCCCAGCCTCCGCTCTGGCCTTAGAGCCGGAGCGCCTCGCCAGGACCGAAGACGGGATTTCTAAACCCGCCGGACTATCTGTGGCCACTAGGCCTAGTATGGGAGAGCCGGAGGAAGCAGTGTCGCCGGAAACCATCACAAAGCCGGACCCTTCCCCGGATACTGGCTCCGAACTCTCGGAGTCAGCGTCGTGTGATCTTGGCTGAGAAATTCCCTTCCCGCCATACTCCACAGATTCTTTTCTCCCTAAAAAAACCTCACCTATAAGCGAGGCTCTGGACTTGATGCGATCCCTTGTGATTACAGAGGAGCAACGTCCAAACTACGCCCAGCCCGGACTAGGGGCTGAACCGGGGGAACTTTATGTCCCACCCACCACCCACTTCATTGCCATAGTAGAGGACTTAACTGACATGATCGATTATGGCTCCGAAGACATCGACAGTATGGACGATGATGCCGGAGACGAGCAAGCCGAAAACCCGCCGTTTACCGGATACTGGATGGCCACCTCTTTGTATGACGTGTACATGGTGGATACACCCAAGGAGGGTGACAGCGATAATGAGAAAAATCCAGTAGAGCATAAACCTCCCGAGATACAACAAAAGCGCCGACGACGCCGCTCTAAATCATGTCGTAGCAAAGACAGCAATACCGGCACGGGAGACAACAACACTCTGGACAATGCCGAAGACCAAGAAAACCCCGTCGAGCAAAACTCTGAACAAGATGATCGGGAGGATAGGCAAGTTAGCCCTGATGAACAGGCTGCAGACGAAGACTCGGAGGACAGTAATTACCTTCCACTCTTCGACGATGAGGTGAACCTCGATGACGAAGACTTTATCATGCCTGAGGAACCTCTCGAGCAGCAGCGTTTTAAGCAACGACTAATAGCCACTGCAAGGAGCCTGAAAAAGAAGTACTAGCAGCTTCAAGCTGATCAAGATCTTCTCAACGATAGATGGACTGCTGTCCTGGCAGCAGAGGAATACGGCCTCGAGCGCCCAACCAAAAGTTACCCGAAGCATAAACTACTACCAAAATTCGATGACGAGGCACTTGAGCCCGTACCATCAGCGCGTAATGCGGCCTGGTCGACCACCATGAGGCCAGGACAAAACGACAACTCAAGCCAAACACTAGCCCGTCCTACGTTGCCGTAAAGGCTGAGATAAAACAACTCGGGGATACACGTATAGCCTGCGGCAGGACCTGAAGAATAAAGCCGGTCTGGCCAGATCGATCTACAGATCACGGGGGCGTGCCCCAACGCGCGACGACGGCTATCAAGCCGAACATGGCAAGCACAATCACGTCCAGGCCGAAAACCGCAGACGGACTCCATCCGAACTACGTCACGATCTGGCCCGATATAGAGGCGCCGCACCCCCCCCCCCCTGCTTCACTGATGAAGTAATGGAACATGAATTCCCAGAAGGGTTCAAACCCATGAATATCGAATCATATGATGGAACCACAGATCCCGTGGCATGGATTGAAGACTTTATTCTCCATATTCACATGGCCCGCTGCGATGATCTTCACGCGATCGAATACCTCCCCCTAAAGCTTAATGGACCAGCCCGACACTGGCTGAACAGCCTGCCTGAAAACTCTATTGGCAGTTGGGAAGACCTAGAAGACGCCTTCCGTGACAACTTCCAAGGCACATACATCAGACCTCCGGATGCCGATGACTTAAGTCACATAGTCCAACAGCCCGGAGAGTTAGCAAGGAAAATCTGGACTAGGTTCTTAACTAAAAAGAACCAAATCGTCAACTGTCCGGATGCCGAAGCCCTGGCGGCCTTGAAACACAGCATCCATGACGAATGGCTCGCCCGACACCTCGGCCAAGAAAAGCTGAAGTCCATGGCAGCCCTCATGGCACTCATGACCTGCTTTTGCGTGGGCGAAGATAGCCGGCTAGCCTGCAGCAATAACAATGCAAGTGAACCTGGCACCTCGGAAGCTAGAAATAGCAACGGCAAGCCCGGCGCAACAGACACAAGCATCGAAACAATGGTGACAATACTGATGACACAGCGGTCAACGCCGGATTCAGTGCCTCCAAGTCCGGACAGCGGAAGAAGCCAAATAAAAGGGGCCCTTCCAGCCTAGACCGCATACTAGATCGTCCATCTCAGATCCATGGCACCCGTGATAAACCAGCCAATCATACCCACCAGAGCTGTTGGGTCTTCAAATAGGCCGACAAGTTAAATGTCGAAGACAAGGAGAAGGGGTCGCAAAGTGAGAATGACAGCGAGGAGCCCCGTCCACCGAACACAGGGGGACAGAAGAAGTTTCCCCCCCCCCCCCCAGGTCGAAATGGTGAACATGATATACGCTACCCATATCCCTAAAAGGGAAGGCAAGCGCGCGCTCAAGGACATCTATGCGATAGAGCCAGTCGCCCCAAAATTCAACCCATGGTCGTCATGCCCGATCACCTTCGATCGCAGGGACCATCCGACCAGTATCCATCATGGCGGTTCAGCCGCACTGGTTCTCAACCCAATAATTGATGGATTCCACCTCACACGAGTCCTCATGGATGGTGGCAGAAGCCTCAACCTTCTCTATCAGGATACAGTGTGCAAAATGGCCATCGATCCATAAAGGATCAATCCCACCAAAACTACCTTTAAAGGAGTTATAGTAGGTGTAGAGGCCCGTTGCTCGGGCTCAATCACATTGGAGGCCGTCTTCGGATCTCCGGACAACTTCCGAAGCGAAGAGTTAATCTTCGATATCGTCCCCTTCCACATTGGCTATCACGCACTGCTCGGACGAACCGTGTTTGCTCGATTCAATGCGGTGCCACACTATGCTTATCTCAAGCTCAAGATTCCCAGACTACGCGGTGTCATAACAGTCAATGGAAACACGGAGCGCTCCCTCCATACCAAGGAACACACCGCGGCCCTGGCAGCAGAAGTACAGAGCGGCCTTTTAAGGCACAACTTTAATTTAGCGGCCAAGCTCACGGACACTATCAAACGAGTCCGAACTACTCCGCACCATGACAGTCCGGCTCGTTAGGAGTTAGACTAGCAATTCGACCTCCATCTCAGCCCCGACCAAGTGGCGGCATATGTATCACGCGTACATAATTACACACTAAAAATACCATGGGCAGAGACAGAGGCATAACCAGATTGTGGTTCACAATATGGCTCGACCTTCCCTGGGCACACATACGCTTAGTTTTCTTTTTATCCTTTTGAAGTTTCTTTTTCATAGGCCCCTCTTGACGGCCTGATAATCGGACCTTTCGAAGGACGGATACACCAAGGTGGCAAGTAGCACAGACATGTGGGGGAATCTCTAGATGTTCTTTTTGACGATCATTCTACCTATTTTCAGGACCCGTACGTAGCTCCCCCTTGGTCTTGGCATAGTAAATAGCCACTGTTTCTTATCGCCCTATTTGTACAAATACGCTTTGACGTATTAATCAAAATTATAGTGGAAACAGTTTTTGACTCAAATTATGTGGCACTAGCTTACTACTTCATTTTATTTCGCTATTCTTATCGGTTGCATCCATACACTTTCGTACGCCGTAATTCGCCGAGGGCTTTATTGCGCCCCATACTATGGCAACAAGTCCCAACACATTTACAGTATAGTTCAGCCCACGAATTTAGCATTATATGCATCAGCTCCGAATCATGTGTTTGGTCAATAGTTGGGTTGCCCGGCTCCTGTGCTTACTACCTTATGTTCCGCTCTATCGGCTAGGGCAGTAAAGGGAGAACTACTACGATTGTGTCATGGTTTATCCAGATGAGCACCTCAGTAGAGAAAGCCGAAAACTGACTGTCATGATGCGGGGTGAGCCGGTCAACTCTTCGGAGGTTAAAATCTCTTGTTATTTTTTTCCGCATTATGCGACGGATCGGCCTTCACCCGATCAGGTGTCTACAACACCCTAGTCTAGACTAATGAATACTAGGGGTTGCGCCTACATTTCTAGTGTCAAACTCCTATGGCTAAGTGAGGGTGATAAAGCCACATAGTCCGATTGCATGGTTCGTTGCGCTAAACACCTCCTTCAAGGACCAATTTCTTGGATCAAGTGTTTAGATTCCATCCCGAACACCCCCATACTACCTACGTGAGGGCTGAAGCCGACGACTGGCCAACTCTCAGGTTTAATAAAAACGGCTGCACAAGAGGTAAAGTTCCAAAATAAATAGCAAGCATTGTATTACATATTATTCTTGTTTTCATCATATAGGGCGGGATAACATGAAGGTACTCATTCAAAGATATTGTCTTTTGAACACTGGCCCTCTACAATGCGGGATCCCTTGAGGACATCATCAAAATACCGCTCTGGCTTGCGGTGCTCCTTGCCAGCGGGCGCTCCCTCGGTCGCGAGCTTGATAGCGTCCATCTTCACCCACTGTATCTTGACACAGGTGAAGGCCATCCATGCACCTTCGATATAAACCGACCGCTTGATCACGTCAAGCCGAGGAAGGCATTGACCAGCTGCTTCACGAGCCCGAAGTAGCTGCTGGGTATGACTTCAGCAGGCCATACCCAGATTATTAAATCCTTCATGGCTAGCTCGGCCACCCTATGCAGTTCCACCAGTTGTTTTAGCTGATCGCTAAAGGGCACCAGATGTTCTGGCGCAAGGTATTGCGACCAGAATAGCTTCTCCGTCGAGCTCCCCTCTTCGGCTCGGAAGAATTCCGCAGCGTCGGCAACGCTGCACGGTAAATCCGGAAACGCTCCTGGAGAACTCCAAATCCGGGTTAGTTAGAGATACATCTTCTTCACATATTTGCTCTGCATAATGAAGGCCTTACCCGCCGTGATTTTTTTGGCCTCTTGGATCTCCCGGAGGGCGCCTTGGGCTTTAACCCGGGCATCTTGTGCTCTTTGGTGGGCCTTGGCGAGTTCGGAATCTTGATCCGCAACGTGGCGCTCCAAGGACTCGTATTTCTTCACGGCGTCCTGGAGCTCCTGCTGGACCTCACCTACCCCGGCCTCATGCTTTTCACGGGTGGCTTGTTCCTTTGCCGCTCTCTCCTCGGCCTCGGCCAGCACCTTCTTGAGGGCCTCCACCTCGGTCGCCGCCCCTAATATACGTCATGGCACTATGGTCAGCACAAATCATTCATCCTTTCCAGATATACACAAGGTCATTACATACCTTGATTGTCTTGTAGCTGCTTTTTTACACCGCTGAGCTCTTCCTCGGCCCGCTCTAGACTCTGCTTTAGTCCGGAGAACTCAGCAGCATGAGAGGTTGCGGCCAACTATGACGCCTTCTTATTCACATAAAACATATTTAGTAAGTCTCCTGCGAAAATTACTTCATCCTCTGTCCGGCTTTTCTTTTCGAACACTGGACAGTGTCTCAGGGGCTACTGTCTATACTATGACATTCTTTTCATACAATCGCGCCGCTTACCTCAAAGCCTGTTAGAAGGCTTGTGTAGCGTTCGGACAGTCTGCTCTTTGCAGACTGAATCCTCTCAACCCCCATTAGAGCATTCGGTGCCTCTAGATGGACAGAGGTCACTGGTGGAATTGGCCCACCTCCTTCCTTCGAAGGAGGCTGCCTGCCGGATTTCGGAGCCGTATAGGTCTCCAGGATCGTATTCGGCTGGGGGCTGAATTGGAGATGGCCCCCATCGCCAGTCTCCATGGGGATCTGCGCCCCCATGCGTATGACGGCCGAGGTGTTATCCTCTGGCGCCACCATGACGACCTCCTGTGCCTCCCCCTGAGCCGGGAATGTCCCTTGGGACAACACTTTAGCGTCTTCCACAGTCTTGGGAGAGGAGGCTGCCGTAAGGGACCTGCTATCCATCACCTTCGGATCCAGCGAGTTTCGTGAAGACGAGGATCGCTCGAGGTCGGAACGAGCCGGACTGCAAGTGCACGATTCAACATGTTAAAACTATGAAGTAAAGAAGCTGGATATTTGTGTGCGTCTTTGAGTACTTACGATTCGGCCAGGGGCTTATCCCTGGGGCGCCACTCGGAGCTGCTATCTGTGGCAGAGGCCTTCCCCTTCTTGGATGCCTCTGCCTCCAGATGCATGGAGGCCAACCTTTTCTTCCTTGCCCCCTCAGGGGGAGAATTGCTTTCCTCCTCTTCCTCGTCGTCGGTGACGAGAGGGGAGTGGGTGCCGGCGTCTTCGGACATCACGTCCGATGTGCCCTTATGTCGGAGACCACCCCTGGTCCCCTTGGCCTTCTTCTTGGCCTTCTTCTTCGACGCTTGATAGGGCGCCAGAACCAGCATCTTCGGTAGAAGTGGGATAGCTGGTTCTTTGGGCAGCGGAGCCGGACACCGAATCCACTCCGCCTTCTTTGTCCAGCCTTGAAAAAACAAATAGGTAAGCTTAGACATCTTCCCTGAGTAAGCAAGTAAAGGATACACCTTGAAATACAGAAAACTTACCACACTAGCGGGATGGGCCAGGTCGTGCCCACGGTATTCGGTCCTCGCCGGCCACGTATCATTGGCCTTGAAGAGCACCTTCCAGATTTCTTCGTGCGTAGAGCCGAGGAACTGTTGCAAAGTCTGGTGCTTGGCCGGATCGAATTCCCACAAGTGGCAAGTCCGGCTTTGGCACGGCAGTATCAGGCGAGCGAGCATCACCTGGATCACATTGACAAGCTTGATGTTCTTGTCCACCATGCGCTTGATGCGCGTCTGGAGTGCTGTCAGCTCATCCGACAAAGACCAGTCCAGGCCCTTCTCTAGCCAGGAGGTGAGCCGCATCGGGGCGTCGGACTGGAATTAGGGAGCCGCGGCCTAGGTGGCATCGCGAGGATCTGTGACATAGAACCACTGTTGTTGCCACCCCTTGACGGTCTCCACAAAGGTACCTTTGGGCCATGTGACATTGGGCAGCTTGCTCACTATGGCGCCTTCGTACTCTACATGTTGGCCATCCACCACCTTTGGCTTCACGTTGAAGACCTTCAACCACAGTCTAAAGTGGGGAGGGATACAGAGGAAGGCCTTGCACACGACAATAAAATGCCGAGATATTGAGGAAGGAGTTGGGGGCCAGATCATGGAAATCCAGCCCATAGTAGAACATGAGCCCGCAGACGAATGGGTGGAGAGGAAATCCCAACCCGCGGATGAAGTGGGGGATGAACACGACCCTCTCATGGGGCTCTGGGGTGGGGACAATTTATCCCTAGGCCAGAAGCCGGTGGGCGATTTCCTTGGCTAGGTACCGGGCCTCCCAGAGCCTGGTGATGTCCTTCTCCTTGACGGAGGAAACCATTCACTTGCCTTGCGCTCCAAATCCGTACATGGCTGGAGTGCTTCTTCGAGGCGAAAACGATGGAAGCTTGGGTGCTGGAGCTCGAGAATGGATGGGCAGAGAGGAAGAGGGCGTGCGTGAAAGAGGTGAGTCCTTATCCCTTTATAAAGGCAGTGAATATCAAGCGCCTTCCCACTCGCCTTAAAACTCACATATTCCCCAAGGGTCGTGTAGGCGGCGCGGTTGGGTTACCCACGCCCGTATTGATGAGAATCCTGCAATAAGGGGACACGATCTTTGCTTTGACAAGACATGCCAATAAAACCGCATCTTGAAACACGGAGCGGGAGGCTAAAAAATGGTTCGAAATAATAACCGAGCTATGACATGATGTCACGCTACAAAAGTTGTCAGTGGATTGGACTCATAAAAGATTATACTCTCTGCGGATATATGTGGTGTTTTTTTACAGAGCCGGACACGTTCTCTATGTTCGAGAGCTGTTTTGGAGTATTTAGAGGAGGAACCCGCCTTGCAATGCCGAAGACAATCTACGTGCCGGACACCTCGTCATTGAAGCCTAATTCAGGGGCTACTGAGGGAGTCCTGGATTAAGGGGTACTCGGGCGTCTGGCCTGTGTGACATGGGCCGGACTAATGGGCTATGAAGATAAAAGAGAGAAGACTCTCTCCCTTGTCTGGATGGGACTCTCCTTGGTGTGGATGGCAAGCCTAGCATGCGGATATGAAGATTCCTTTCTCTATAACCGATTTTGTACAACCCTAGTCCCCTCCGGTGTCTATATAAACCAGAGGGTTTAGTCCATAGAGGTAATCATAATCATATAGGCTAGACTTTTAGGGTTTTAGCCATTACGATCTCATGGTAGATCAACTCTTGTAACTCCCATACTCATCAATATCAATCAAGCAGGACGTAGGGTATTACCTCCATCAAGAGGGCCCGAACCTGGGTAAAACTTCGCGTCCCTTGTATCCTGTTACATAAACCTTAGATGCACAGTTCGGGACCCCCTACCCGGGATCCGTCGGTTTTGACACCGACACTGACCATAGCTGAGAATACTGATAGCTTATTTCTTGGGGTGACTGCCACGTTGCATTGTTCCAACATGCGGGCCGACCATCTTTTTTGTGCAGGTGAAAGTTCACGAAATGCACAAGCATTTCATAGCATTGTTTCAATGTTGGTCAAACTCACTGGCTCCGCTGCCACCTCCTCCTCCTCCTCTTCCACCTGAGCATCAGGCTGATCAAGATGGTGATCTGCTGCTTCCACATAGTCAGTAACATTGATGTTCACAGCTTCACCATGATGAACCCACCTAGTATATGTGACCGATAGCCCATACAAGTGTAGGTGATTTTGCACAGTTGACTGGGGTCTTGTAACAGAATTCATACAACAGCTACACATGTAGAGCACATCTGATTTCGGACCATCATACTCAGCTCTGATAACGTGCATGAAGTTTTCAACCCCCTCGACATATGCATCAGAGAATCTTCGAGCAGAAGTTATCCAAGTCTCGTCCATCTGTTAGACATACAAATTAGTTCTTCTACTAGATATTACAGAAAAAACATATATGCTTTCTTATAAAGTCCAGAAAAAATACCTACGTCAATGTCTAAAGCTATGGCAAGATATTTGGATAAGGAGATCAAAGTAACGAAATATATGTAAAGCTAATTCAACAAACAAATTTGAGTGCTAAATTATGGCAGGCTATTTTAGCAATCAATGAGGCCAAGCACACAACCATCTCAGCAACAAATTATGGCAGGCCATCTCAGCAACAAAGATCGAGTATAAAATGGTGTCAAGCTATTTCACCTAACAGATTGGCTACTAGACCATTGCAATCTACTTCACAATAAATATATGGCAGGATATTTTAGCAACTAATCAGGTGTGGCATGCCATCTCAGCACATCAAATTGAGTGCAGAACAAGGCAAGAAAGCTTATTAAGCAGAGCATATTGACTGTAAATTATTTCAGCAAACAGTGAGATTAACAACGTCTATCAACTAACATTCAGTTCTACTCCCACATGCACGGGACCTCAGTCTAGAATGCGCGTACCATGGGAGAAGCTGACCACCGTGCATCTCCACAAGAACATCGCCAACCGTGGCAACACGGCTAGAGGACGACAGTCTACGAGAGTGTACTATGGGAACGAGAGGATCTCCGTGTGTCCCCTCGACGGACCGCGGCGCCAATGTATCGGCGTGACGGGGAGGGCGGTTTTGGCGGAGCGAATGGAGTGGAGGGGGCCGGGGGAGGGGGGTTTGGGGAATATTATTGGATAGTTGGCTAAAGGGCACTTAAATTTGGGATTTGGGGGGGGGGGATTTTCACGTGGTGGGTGGGGGAGTTTTGCACATGGCCAGTTTCTTCAAATTTGGTCCCACGTGTCAGTGAAGAGGCAAGCCGAAGCGCATTCCGTTTGGGTGAGCCATGTGCAGGACCGGCCGTGTGTGGGGTGCAATGCAACCGCGACAGGTGTGCTATGAGTGTACCGCCTTTTTCCTTTTAAATTGGTGCTTCGCGTGATCCATCGATACTACTAGTAATCCGGTAATCCCGACTAAAACGGTGTGGCCGGGTATTTTCCTACGTGATATGCTGGGAGGTTGGCTTAGTTGGTTTTTTAGGACTTTATTTTTTAGGACAAGCCTTAGTTGGTTTGATAGACAGAGCAAGAGAAAGATGTGAAATGCGTGAATGTGTAGTGGACGTACTATTGGAGTGCCTAAGATATATTGTATATGTAGACCCATGTGTTTATTTCCTTCACATGTTAGCTTTGTCTCGGGTCAATCCTTCTAAACTTAGACCAAGTTTATACACAGAAAAACTAATCATCATTCAACATATTTTCATGCAATATATCTTACTATTATTGTGAAAGTTCATTACACCGGACGAGATCCATGAAAACACGGCAGATTTTCATTACATTTTGAACTTTTATAGGACATAAAAAGAAAAGAAACCCAACCCTAAACCTATTCTATGGCGGCGGCCGACGTCCAGTTTCCTTTGTACTTCCACATCGGTGACGACGTCCTCCATCTATCATCTCCATGAACGCCGGCGGGGTTCAAGACCCGTGAAGTGAAGGTGTGGTCTCCGGCGAGTAAGAGTAGAACACGGGACACGGACCGGCCAGTTGGCACCCTACTCATCCTCGGAGGAATCCCCGACCTCGGAGGTGCTGGTACACGTGAGGTCGATGATGATGGACGTGGATGGTCCTTCGCTTCACCTACCACATGCGCCACCGAACATTGGACGACAGTAAGTAGGACGCGTGGCTGGCGGTGCTCCTGTCATCGGCTGCCAGCGTGGCCACCGCTTGTGCAGTCGTGTACGCGTCCGGCTACACCGGTATTGCGTTGTGAGCGGCGAGTTGAGCAAGGGCGGCAACCTCGAGCTTCATCCCTAGAGAATCTCTCGCGTAGAGCGTTGTCGCTCGCGGTCATGGTGGATGTGGTGCCAGGTAGGAGGATGCGCTATGGTGTGGAGTTTAGCTGTGCATTGCCGCTTTAAGTAGCGCATTCCGGTGAGGCCAAGCGTCCGGGTGCGTTAATAAGTCACCAGAGTTAGTTCCTCGGGCAGCAAGCCTGCTTAATGACGGCATACGGCCGGGCGACATGAATGCAGGCAGCTGGCGCTGGCTGGGAATGCACGCGCGTGGCGGCGTGAGGGATGAGGGTTTTTTGTGTGCCAGGGGAGTCATCTGCGGGCATGGAAATGTTGGAGATGCCCTTTGCTCACATGCGATCCCACATGTCATTGAAAAAGCAAGATGACCCGACATGGTCTCAGGTCCTGGGGATGCAGTTGGTCGTGCTAGAACACTCCGCGGACGTGTCGCGGCACGCGCACACTTCGGCACCCCGTGCATCCTCGACGATCCGGTTGTTCATCTGCTGGTCGTGCCTCAGCGGTAGCGCCACCCTCGGCACCCTGAAGCTGAGCGTGTCCTGCGACGATGAGCGTGTCACTCACCATGGTCACCGTGTCCAGAGGCGGTGCGGGGGCTGCGCCACGTAGCTAGCCCCCAAAACTCATATGAATGGTCACCGGTGGCGACGAGTCATGGGCCAGCAGCTCCATTGGACTAGTCTGCGCCACATCATCCCGACAGGTGTGCCCCACATGCCAGTTTCCCTATTTTCCTAGCCAAATTCGAGCGTCAGTGCTCCATGTTACACATTAGGAACAAAACAGGTAGTTTTCGCACCCTAGTGCAAATGTGGTACAATACCAAGTTGTTACCCTAGCCCCAAGTGTGGTGGTTTTGGGTACATTACATATAACCCACAAGTATAGGGGATCGTTTGTAGCCTTCTTCGATAAATAAGAGTGTCGAACCCAAGGAGGAGCTAAAGGCAGAACAAATATTCCCTCAAGTTCTGTCGACCACCGATACAACTCTACGCACACTTAACATTTGCTTTACTGAAAACAAGTGTGAAACTATTTTGTAGGTGTGGTGCTAGAACTACTTTGCAAGAATGAAACTAGAATTATTTTGCAAGATAATAAAAGATAGGTGATTGGAAAAAGGGTTTGTGTCAACAAGAAAGTTATTTGTCCCTAGGAAATCGATAACAAGTACCAGTAATCATTCTTGTAATTTTATATGAGGGAGAGGCATGAGCTAACATACTTTCTCTACTTGGATCATATGCACTTATGATTGTACCCCTAGCAAGCATCCGCAACTACTAAAGATCATTAAGGTCGTGAAACCCAACCACAATATTAAGTATCAAGTCCTCTTTACTCCCATACGTCATACCCCACTTACTCGAGTTTAAGCTTCTGTCACTCCCGCAACCCACCATAAGCGAACCTTGAACATATTGCAACACCCTACGGCGGGGGCCCCTCACGTTTGTGCGAGAACGGAGGGCACCGTAGGACAACACCATAAATAAAATATACAATCATACCAACCAAGATCACGATTAACTATAGGACAAAACGGATCTACTCAAACATCATAGGATAACCATGGATCATTGGGAAATAATATATGGAGTTGAGCACCATGTTTAAGTAGAGATTACAACAGGGAGAAGAGGTGTTACACTACTGCATAGAGGGGTAGAGTGTTGGTGTTGACGGTAGCAAGATTGTTGATGTAGATCGTCGTCACGATCGTTGCCCCGGCGGCACTCCAGCGCCACCGAAAGCGAGGGGGAGAGAGCCCCCCTCCTTCTTATTCTTCCTTGGCCTCCCCCTAGATGGGGGGAGAGTTCCCCTTCTAGTCTTTGGTGCCCATGGAAGCGAAGGGGCGGAAGCCCCTCCGAGATTGCATCTCCCTCTCTGTTCTCTTCTGTTTCGCGTTCTCCAGATCTGGCCGAAAACCGTTACTTATATTCTGGGAGATCCGTAACTCCGATTGCGCTGAGATTTTAACACGATTTTTTTTTCTGAATATAAGCTTCCTTGTGCCCGAAGTAAAGCCCCAACCGACGTACGAGGTGAGCACAACCCACAACCACACGCTAGGGGCCTCTAGCGCCCTGGTGTCTTGTGGGCTGTGTGGGCCTCCGTTTGCGGTGATTCCAACTCCAAAAAATCACATATATTCCAAAATAATTCTCCATAAAAATTTAATGCATTTGGACTTCGTTTGATATGGATGCTCCGCGTTACAAAAAACATGCATAAAACAGGAATTGGCACTAGGCACTGGATCAATAGGTTATTCCAATAAATCATATAAAAGTTGTCAAAAATATGTGAAAGTCGTATAATATTGCCATGAAACAATCAAAAATTATAGATACGATGGAGACATATCAGCATCCCCAAGCTTAATTCCTGCTCATCCTCGAGCAGGTAAATGATAAAAAAGATATTTTTTGATGTGGAATGCTACCTAGCATAAACTTGATCATATATCTAATCATGACATGAATATTAAGACATAAGTGATTCAAAGAAATAGTCTATAATTTGACATAAAGACATCAATACTCAGGCATCCCAAAAAACAATCATATCTTTCAAAATATCAACGCTAAAGAAAGTTGTCCCTACAAAATCATATAGTCTTGTCATGCTCTGTCTTCTTAACACAAAGTATTTATCATGCACAACCCTGATGACAAGCCAAGCAATTGGTTCATACTTTTTAATGCGCTTCAGCTTTTTCAACCCTCACGCAATACATGAGCGCAAGCCATGGAAATAGCACTACAGGTGGAACAGAGTATGATGATATGGGTAAATATAGAGAAGACAAAAAGTAAGGAAGTCTCACATCGACGGAGCTAACCAACAGGCTATGGAGATGCCCATCAATCGATATCATGCGAGGTGTAGGGATTGCCATGCAACGAATGCACTAAGAGCTATAAGTGTATGAAAGCTCAATATGAAACTAAGTGGGTGTGCATCTAATCCTATAATGAAAAATTCTCACTAGTATATGAAAGTGACAACATAGGATCTCTCCATATGAAAAACATGGTGCTACTTTGGAGCACAAGTGTGGTAAAGGATACTAACAATGCCCCTTCTCTCTTTGTTTATTTTTTATCTTTCTCTTTTTCTTTTTTTTCTTTTATTATATTTTTCTCTCTCATTGTCCGGAGTCTCATCCCGACTTGTGGGGGAATCATAGTGTCCATCATCCTTTCCTTACTAGGGCACTGCTCTAAAAATGAATAATGATGATCATCACACCTGTATTTACTTATAACTCAAAAGAAAATAAAAATTACAACTCGATACCTATGACAAAGTATGAATCTATATGAATGCCTCTGGCATGTACCAGGATGTGCAATGATCTAGCGTAACATGTATGGAAAATGATAAACGGTGGCTGAGCCACAACTATTATGTCGGTTATATGATCATGCAAAGCAATATGACAATGAATACTCAAGTCATCAAACAGAAGCGGTGGAAGTTGCATGGCAATATATCTCGGAATGGCCATGGAAAAGCCATAATAGATAGGTATGGTGGCTGTTTTGAGGAAGATATAATAAGGCTTATGTGTCATAGAGCGCATCATATCACGGGGTTTGGATGCACCTGCGAAGTTTGCACCATGTCTCGATGTGAGAAAGGGCAATGCACGGTATCGTAGAGGCTAGCAAATTGCGGAAAGGTAAGAGTGCGTATATTCCATGGACTCACATTAGTCATAAAGAACTCATATACTTATTGCAAAAGTTTATTAGCCTTCGAAGCAAAGTACTACTACACATGCCCCTAGGGTGATATATTGGTAGGAAAAGACCATCGCTCGTCCCCGACCGCCACTCATAAGGAAGACAATCAATAATAAATCATGTTGCAACATCATAGCATAACGAGATACTATACGTGCATGCTTCAGGAATCACAAAACTTAACACCAAAATTCTTACTAAACACAACCATTTACTAGTACCTCCCACATATTCCATCTCTATATCGCAAAACTATTGCAAGGAATCAAACATATCATATTCAGTTATCCACAAGTTTTATGTAGGAATTCATGACTAACCATGCAATTGACCAATTCCTGTTGACTCTCTAAATAGATATAAGTGAAGCATGAGATTTTAAACTATTTCTACAAAATATCATGATCTAATAAATATAATTGAAGCAATAGAGCATTCTACAAACAACGGTTTTCTATGTGAAGAGAAAAGGGCAATCCAAACTTCAAATGATATAAGTGAAGCACATGAAGCATTCTATAAAGCCACACTCAAAAGATATAAGTGAAGTGCAATGATCTTTCTATAAATCAACCATGGACTATCTCATACCAGCATGGTGCATAAAAGAAAAATGAAAACTAAATGCAAAAGACGCTCCAATATTTGCACATATCACGTGAACGAAACGAATCCGAAAACATACAGATACTTGTTGAAGAAAGATGGGTGCCTTCCGGGGCATCCCCAAGCTTAGACGCTTGAGTCTCCTTGAATATTTACTTGGGGTGCCTTGGCCACCCCCAAGCTTGAGCTCTTGCCTCTCCTCCTTCTCCTCATATTGAGACCTCCTCGATCTTCGAACACTTCATCCACACAAAACTTAACCGAACTTTTAGTGGCGGGGTTAGTGAATATGGCAATGAAATACCATCATGTACTGCTGTAAAATTATTGTAAAATTATGAAAAAACATTAACTACTGTATTCTATCACAATTCTATGGCCACAAGTCAAGGAGGCTTCAACAAGAATTCAAACATACGCAAATAATGAAGCTATAACAGCAATCTGTGAAAACAGAACAGTCTGTAAAGATTTGAACATCCACCATACTTCTGTAACTCAAACAATTCTGAAACAATTCGGAAAAATAAATAATTTGTATATAAAGACAGTAAAAAAAGTTTCAGAACCGTTTGACATTCCAGTAAAAAATGTAAAATCGCGCACTACAACCAAAGTTTCTGTTTTGCACTGCACAAACCAACAAGCAATCTAAATATCCTAAAGGCAAATCTTGGCACATTATTTTTATAATACAATGGAATTGTACAAGGGGATAATTATTTCTATGAAAATCTTCATGAAAAATTCTACATTGTTTCTATGAGCATGAACACAAGTGTTCAAGGTCGACCCTCACTTCTCCAATGCATAACTTCCAGTCGCTTCTCTTTTGTGAAATTTTTTTTAAGTTCCCCTCTATATTTTTTGTTTTTAAACTTTATAAAAACACCCGACAGAAAGAAATGACCCTCTAAAACTTCTAGGTTGTCTCCCTGGCAGCTCTTTCTTTAAAGCCATTAAACTAGGCACAATGTGTTCAAGTAACGAATCCACCCGGATCCCAAGGTATATCAAAGCCAATTTTAATTAACAATGATTTGGCATTTAGTAATGAGCACAAAGCAACACATATCATGCAATGACGAATTCTAACTCTCTTCCTATGCATCTGCATGTCATACAAGAATAATTCATGCACATCAAGTAAAGGCCAACACATAGTATAAGCAATTTCTTGCAATTCTATCGTGTTGGAAACATAGAGAGGCGGAGATGTAGTTCCTCTCTCATAATAATTGCAAGTACGAGCAGAAAGCACATGCATATTAAATTCATCAAAATTATAATGTGCAACGGTAAAAGGCAACCCATCAATGTAATCCTTAATAAGTGCAAACTTCTCTAATATAGTGTAGTTCAGAGAACTCAAAAAGATAATAGGACTATCATGTGTGGGTGCAATAGCAACAATTTCATGTTTAACATAAGGAACAATAGCAGGTTCATCTCCATATGCATAATTCATATTGGCATCTTGGCCACAAGCATACCAAGCATCAAGTTCATCAAAAAGGGATATTTCAAAAGAACCCAAGGGATTATAACAATCATCATAGCATTCATCCTATGATAAGAACGAAGGGGCATTAAACAATGTATGGGATAAAGAGTTACTCTCATTAGAACGTGGGCATGGTTGATCAATCCGCTCTTCCTCCTTTTGTTCTTCGCTCTCCTCCTAATCTTTTACATCCAATGAGCTCACAGTTTCATCATTTTCTTCTTCCATAGACTCCTGCAAAATATTAGTCTCTTCTTGGACAGTTGAGGAGTCCTCAATATATGGTTTAACATAGGCATTAGAAGCATAATTATCATAACAATAAGTATGGCAAGATTTTCAGATTTGTAAAGAGTAGCATCATACTTTTCAATCAAAGAAGCAATTTCACAAGCACCCTTAAAAGAAATAAATTCTTCAATTTTTTCAATATCAAAGTAACTATAAACACCTTTGGCATAAGAAGATACGATTCCATTATCAATAAACTCACATTAGTAGGGAAGGTGTTTCTTAGGGTCTTCGGAACAACAAGTAAAATCATATAATTCACATAAATTCCAAGCATAGCAATGCATAGTATTAATTTGATGCAGTAAAAGTTTCCCTTTTGATATAAATGGTGTTGCACAAAACAAGCATGCTCATCTAATGATTTTCCCTCAACTAAACTAGTTGGGTTTTTAGCACGAGCACAAATGGATCAAAGATGATCCAAGTAGAAAGCTTCAGTAGTATGATTGATTTTGGGTGGTTCTTCAACCACTGGTATAGTAGGTACAACTAATCTGTTTGGTATTTTGCGTTTCCTACCCATAACTAGAGATAGAAAACAAGAGCACAAAATAAAAATTACTTAGTGATAAAGCAAACAAGCACACACGAGAATATTCACCCCACGCTATTGATCCCCGGCAACAGCGCCAGAAAAAGGTCTTGATAACCCACAAGTATATGGTACCGTTTGTAGCCTACTTCGATAAATAAGAGTGTCGAACCCAATGAGGAGCTAAAGGCAGAACAAATATTCCCTCAAGTTCTATCGACCACTGATACAACTCTATGCACACTTGACGTTTGCTTTACCGAAAACAAGTATAAAACTATTTTGTAGGTGTGGTGCTAGAACTACTTTGCAAGAATAAAACTAGAAGTATTTGCAAGATAATAAAAGTTAGGTGATTGGAAAAAGGGTTTGTTTCAACAAGAAAGTTATTTGTGCCTAGGCAATCGATGACAAGTATCTGTAATCATTCTTGTAATTTTATATGAGGGAGAGGCATGAGCTAACATAGTTTCTCTACTTGGATCATATGCACTTATGATTGGACCCCTAGCAAGCATACGCAACTACTAAAGATCATTAAGGTCGTGAAACCCAACCATAGCATTAAGTATCAAGTCCTCTTTACTCACATACGTCATACCCGACTTACTCGGGTTTAAGCTTCTGTCACTCTCGCAACCCACCATAAGCGAACCATGAACATATTGAAACACCCTACAGCGAGGGCCCCTCATGTTTGCCCGAGAACAGAGGGCACCATAGGAAAACACCATAAATAAAATATACAATCATACCAACCAAGGTCATGATTAACTCATAGGACAAAACGGATCTACTCAAACATCATAGGATAACCATAGATCATTGGGAAATAATATATGCAGTTGAGCACCATGTTTAAGTAGAGACTACAACGGGGAGAAGGGGTGTTACACCGCTACATAAATGGGGAGAGAGTTGGTGTTGATGGTAGTAAGATTGTCGATGTAGATCAGTGTCATGATCATTGGCCCGGCGGCACTCCAGCACCACCGGAAGCAAGCGGGAGAGAGCCCCCTCCTTCTTATTCTTCCTTGGCGTGCCCCCTAGATGGGAGGAGAGTTCCCCCTATTGTAGCGACCAGACCTCAAACAGTCTGATCTTTGTGCTCAGGTGTCATCCCTGGATCAGTAATGCTGACACCACACAGTACTTGAAGAATTTATAACAGAGTAGCAATCACACACTTATTACATCGAGTCTCAATAGAGAACTTATTACAATAAATATGGCTTAAGGCCATCTAATAACGATAATAGCAGTATGCTTGGAAGATAAGTGAGTCCATCAACTCCAACGGCATCACTGAGTATAGAACCACGACCTAAAAACTCTTTAATCGTCGTCTAAAAAGTCTGCAACATTAACGTTGCAGCCCGAAACAGCTCAGCACATGGAATATGCTGGCAAGGTAACACATAGAGAGTAATGGAATGAAACAGCTATTCTATATGCATATTTGGCTGGTGGAAAGCTCTATGGTTACAGTTTTGCGTAAAGCTAACTTTTCCCTACTGCAAAGGAATAAAATTTATTTAACTATCATGGTAGTTGTTAAACATTGAGAATGGTTGACAGCATTCTCAATCCAATTAAGCATCATCATTAAACAAAACCCAACAAAATTAATTTAGAGTAACATGTTGAGATTCACATGATAATCCAAGTACTAGATACTCAAGATGTCCATAACCGGGGACACGGCTAACCATGATTAGTTTATACACTCTGCAGAGGTTTGCGCACTTTTCCCCACAAGACTCGATCGCCTTTGTTTGGTTTCTCGCACTACATGGTGTTTGAGAAGACGGATGACCGAGACATAGTCTTTCAGAAGCGCTAGCACCTTATGATGGATAGACTGTTACACCTACTTTCCCCTACATCTGCTAGTCTACCCTGTAAGAGTTCGCACGACTTAATCAACTATGCTAGAGCCCATAATAGCTTGTGGCTGCACATGGAAGTTTCTAGTATGAAAAATCTCATGATCCCTTTGGGCCTGGGTGGCGGTCCATAAAGAAAATAAGGCAATCCTGGAATACCCAGGTACCTCAATCCACCCAGATGTGTGTTTAAGTTGCCACCTTAGATAAACCATTAATTTAACAAACTCACATCTGTCATGGATATCACTCACCCAATGCACGTCTACTAGCATAGCATAGCAATAGTAAGCAAACGTAGAAGTAACTCCCAAAGGTTTGATAATACAACAGGTAATAGGTACTACCTCAACTACTTCCCAAACCCACAATTTAATTAGATCCTAATCATGCAATGTTTGAGGATTGATCTAATGCAATAAAACTGGGTAGTAGGAGGTATGATCAAAGTGTTACTTGCCTTGCTGATGATCCGCAAAACCTAGAGATTTGAAGTAACATGCGGCGCACTCCGGGTATTCTATCGCAGACAAACAAACAAGCATACAATAAGTATTCATCTAATGCACAGGTAAAACTCAAATAAGAGATCTAACCAGAAAGTTCAACTTAAGAACTCCGGTTTGCAAAAAGAATCAAATCAAACGAAGCAACAAAAGTCAAACGGCAAAAGAAACAGGCTTCGTTTACTATTCCGGATCTAGGTCAATTTTTATAGTGGCAAAAACTTGTTTAAGTTGGTTAAACTGATAGAGGGTTTCGAGACGAAACTCCAGCCGCTTGAATCGCCTGATTCCGATAAACGAGCGAAAAGTTATACTAGAACGAAAACCAGATCAGAAATCGCGATTAGAAAAATCGCGGATTTAATCCGAGAAAAGAAAAACAATGAACGTTCGCTAGAACAAACGATCGAACGAACGCTCGCTAAACAAATAAATCGGAAAAACCAATCTATTAAAAAAATCGAAACTAAAAAAAATGAACAAAACCGTCGGAAAAACCGAATGGTTTTCCGGAAAAAAACGGCGTCTAAAAAAAACTACCCGGCAATTCCGGCGAGGTTCCGGCGGCGGCGGCGGGGTGGTCGGGCGGCGGCGAGGCGGCGGGGCGGCGCGGTCGGCGGCGGCACGGGCGGTGGCGGCGGCGCGGCGCGGGCGGCGCTAGGGTTCGGGGCGGCGGGGCGGATCGGTGGGCTGCGGGGTCGGGCGCCCCGGCTTTAAAGGCCGGCCCCGGAGGAATCCGGGCCTAACACGGCCCGTAGGTCGGTTTCGTTTTTTTTAATTATTTCGCGCAGAAAAACAGATAAAAGAAATACTAAACGGACTCCAAAAATCCCGAAATAAAATTTTCCGGGCTTCTAAAATCAAGTCGCACAAGGTGAACATTTATTTGGGGCCTAAATGCAATTTTGAAAAACGCACATTTTTCCTAAATTCAAATAAAATAACGAAAAACTCCAAAATAAAATATTATTTGATTTTATTATTAAATCCTCAATATTTCTTTATTTTGGGAAATTCATTTTATTCCCTCTCTCATATTTTTGTAATAGAAATAATTGATGATAAAATAATTAAAATCAAATGATCCTATTCTCAAAATTTGAGAAAACTCAAATATGAAAATAACGAAATCCCCAACTCTCTCCATGGGTCCTTGAGTTGCGTAGAATTTCTAGGATCAAAACCAAAAGCAAATAAAATATGATATGCAATGATGATCTAATGTATAACATTCCAAATTGAAAATTTGGGATGTTACAAACCTACCCCCCTTAAGATGAATCTTACCCTCGAGATTCGGGTTGGCTAGAAAATAGGTGAGGGTGGTCCTTGAGCAAATCTTCCTCTCGCTCCCAGGTGGCTTCATCCTTCGTGTGGTGGCTCCACTGAACCTTACAAAACTTGATAACCTTGCTGCGGGTGACTCGGCTGGCATATTCTAGGATCTTAACTGGTTTCTCCTCATAGGTCAAATCACTGTCCAACTGAATTGCTTCCAATGGCACTGTGTCTCTCAAGGGTATGTCAGCCATCTCCGCGTGGCACTTCTTCAGCTGAGAAACGTGGAACACATCATGAACTCCCGACAATCCTTCGGGCAATTCCAACTTGTAGGCCACTTCTCCCATACGTTCCAATACTCGGTATGGTCCTACAAACCGTGGCGCTAACTTTCCCTTAACACCAAAACGCTTTATTCCCCGAAGTGGGGATACTCGAAGATAAACTCTGTCTCCGACTTCGTAAACTGTCTCCTTGCGTTTAGAATCTGCATAGCTCTTCTGCCTGGATTGAGCTACCTTGAGTCTATCGCGAATCAATTTCACCTTCTGTTCAGACTCCTTAATCAAATCAGGTCCAAACAACTGGCGGTCTCCAACTTCATCCCATGACAACGGTGTCCTGCACCTCCTTTCGTACAAGGCTTCGAAAGGGGCCATCTTTAAACTGGATTGATAGCTGTTGTTGTAAGAGAATTTTGCATATGGCAAATTGTCGTCCCAACTAGATCCATAATCTAGCGCACAGGCTCTCAGCATATCCTCCAAAATCTGATTGACTATCTCGGTCTATCCATCTGTATGTGGATGAAAAGCTGTGTTGAACTCTAGCCTGGTACCCAAAGTTTCGTGCAACTGATTCCAGAACTTTGAGGTAAACTGGGTTCCTCTATCTGATACTATACTCCTCGGAACTCCATGTAAGCATACAATCCTGGTCATGTATATCTTTGCCAACTTAGCACTGGTGTAAGTGGTCTTTACCGGGATGAAATGAGCTACCTTCATCAACCGATCGACTACAACCAAAATCGAGTCATAGCCTGAACGAGTCCTGGGTAATCCCGTGATAAAATCCATGCCTAACTTATCCCACTTCCATTCAGGTATCGGCAATGGTTGTAGCAATCCTGCTGGCTTCTGATGCTCTGCCTTCACTCTCTGACATACATCACATACTGCTACGTACTCTGCAATATCCTTCTTCATTCCAGTCCACCAGAAAATATCCTTCAAATCCAAATACATCTTGGAATTTCCTGGTTGAATCAAATACGGTGAGTCATGCACCTCTTGCAGAATCAACTTCCTGATCTCCGGGTCATTGGGCACGTAAACACGGTCTTAAAACCATAGGGTGTCGTGCTCATCCTCACAAAATCCTTTTGCCTTTCCTTCGCTCATTTTCTCCTTTATAGAGGCAATCTCCTTTTCAGTCTTCTGAGCTTCTCTGATTCTATCCATCAAAGTTGACTGAATCTCCAATGCTGCTACATAGCCTCTCGGAACTATTTCCAAACATAGCTCACGAAGATCCTCGGCTAACTCCTTTGGTATTTCTCCTGTCATTAGTGTATTGACATGGCTTTTACGGCTCAATGCGTCAGCTACTACATTAGCCTTTCTGGGATGGTAATGCAATCTCATATCATAATCCTTGATGAGCTCCAACCATCTCCTTTGTCTGAGGTTTAACTCCTTCTGCGTGAAAATGTATTTCAAACTCTTGTGATCCGTGTACACCTCACAATGATTTCCAATGAGGCAATGTCTCCATGTTTTCAATGCATGCACTACGGCTGCTAACTCCAAATCATGCGTGCCATAATTCAATTCGTGGGGTTTCAGTTGTGGTGAGGCATATGAAACAACTCTCCCTTCCTGCATAAGTACTGCCCCAAGTCCTCGTCGTGAAGCGTCACAATACACCTCATAATCCTTGGTCTGGTCTGGTAAAATCAACACTGGTGAAGTAACCAAGCGTTTCTTCAACTCCTGGAAACTAGCCTCACACTCCTCAGTCCATATGAACTTGGTATCCTTCTTTAACAACTCCGTCATAGGTTTTTCAATTTTGGAGAAATTCTCAATAAATCTCCGGTAGTATCCTGCGAGTCCAAGAAAACTCTGGATCTCTCCAACTATGGTTGGTGCTTCCCACTTGGTCACGGCATCAACTTTAGTGGGATCTACTGATATACCTTCTCCGGATATAACGTGTCCGAGGAATCCTACTTCCTTCAACCAAAACTCACATTTGCTGAACTTGGCATACAACTGATGTTCTCTGAGCTTCTCAAGTACCAATCACAAATGTTCCTTATGCTCCTCTTCATCCTTCGAGTAAACCAGGATATCATCAATGAACACTACGACGAACTTATCCAAGAACTCCATAAACACTTTGTTCATCATGTTCATAAAATATGCAGGTGCGTTAGTCAGACTAAATGACATAACGGTATACTCGTACAGCCCATACCTGGTGGTAAAAGTTGTCTTAGGTATATCCTATTCTCGAATCTTCAACTGGTGGTATCCTGATCGTAGATCGATCTTGGAAAACACTTTAGCTCCTTGCAATCGATCAAACAGATCATTGATCATTGGTAGTGGGTACTTGTTCTTGATCATTACTTCATTCAACCCACAATAATCAACAACCATCCTTAACGATCCATCCTTTTTCTCCACTAGAAGTACTGGTGATCCCCAAGGCGACGAACTTGGGCAAATGTAACCTTTATCCAGTAACTCCTTAATCTGCTTCTTAATCTCCACCAAATCCTTTGCGGGCATCCTGTATGGTCTCTTTGATATTGGCCCTATGCCTGGCAATAGCTCAATCAAAAACTCAATATCTCTATCCGATGGCATGCCTGGCAACTCTTCTGGAAATACTTCAGGGAAATCCCTTACCACTGGTACTTCCTCCTGCACAACTCCTGTTAAACAATTTACTTGAGTCCCTTTTGGCACATGCCGGGATACATACTTGATCCTTCTCCCTTCTGGGGTGGTAAGCAAAATTGTCTTACTGGCACAATCGATGTTTCCTCCATACATCGACAGCCAATCCATACCCAGAATTACATCCAATCCTTGTGATTCCAAAATGATTAAATCCGAGGGAAACACATGCCTACCTATACTCAATGGCACTTGAAAACATCCTTGACTAGCCATATACTCCGCTCCTGGTGAGCTTACTAGCATAGGTGTTCTAAGAACCTTAGTGGGCAGGTTATACTTATCCACAAATCCCCTTGATATGTATGAATGCGATGCACCAGTATCAAAAAGAACGAGTGCAGTAAATGACTTAACCAAAAACTTACCGATTACTGCATCCGGCTGCTCTTCAACCTCCTCCACGTTAACGTGGTTCACCTGTCCCCTGTTGAAAGGGTTCGGCTTCTTCCCAGAGCTTCCATTGCCATTCTGGCCTTCAGGACATTCATTTGCATAATGTTCGGTCTTTTGACACTTAAAGCAAGTGACTTGGCTTAGGTCTTTCTTGGCTGGGGTTGATGGGTTGGTACGGTTCTGGCCGTTGCTTCCTCCATTGCCGTTACCATTCTTGGTGCCATTGTGATTGTGCGAGCTACCTCCTCCATGGATATGCTGAAAATGTCCTCTCGATCTAGGGATAAATCGTGGCTTCTGTTGAGCTCCTGAATTGTACTTCCCTTGTCCATACTTCCTCTTGCAGTTTTCAATTTGCTGCTGCTTGCCTTCAATCATAAGAGCATGATCTACCAACTCCTGGTAGTTGTTGAAGGTTGTTATCATCAATTGCATGCTCAATTCATCATTCAGTCCTTCCAGAAACTTCTCCTGCTTAGCTGCATCCGTAGCAACGTCATCTGGGGCATAACGTGCTAATTTACTAAAGTCCTCCACATACTGGCCAATTGTCCGTCCTCCTTGGCGCAAGTTGCGAAACTCACGCTTCTTCATGGCCATAGCTCCTGCTGAAACATGGGCAGTTCGAAAAGCCTGCTGAAACTGGTCCCATGTGACAGTGTCGACAGGGAAAGTGGCTGTGAAATTCTCCCATCATGATGCTGCGGGTCCTTCAAGCTGATGTGCGGCAAACTTCACCTTCTCCGCATCTGTGCATCCTGCTGTGGTCAACTCTCTAGCTGTCTTGCGGAGCCAATCATCTACTACTATCGGCTCGGTGCTACTGGAAAACACCGGCAGATTCAGCCTAAGAAAACGGGCTAAGTGATCAACAGGTGGTGGTGGTGGTGGTGGGTTGTTGTTGTTGTTCCCCTGATTCTGATTCTGGACTAGCAACTGCATCAATGTGTTCTGCTGCTGGATCAACTGGGTGAGCTCGGATGGAAAGGTAAATCCGGGGTCACGTCTCGGAGGCATCTAAGGGTTTAGAAAAGATGAGATTTAACAATAGAGGGGGTCTAAAGAGAAAACACTACCCATATGCACATGAGGCAAAAGCAAACAATTCACTTCATTCAATCATACAAGGGCATACAATTGATCTAACTATCGCAAAAGTGCTCGGACTACTGTATTTACATGGTGGACTACTACTACTGATGAGGTGGTCTACTAGAAATATTCTTCGGTTGCAGACTCCATGATATCTGCTCCGGCTTCATCAACATAGTCATCATCGCTATCATCTGGATCCGAGTCGGTGTCGTCGATGATGATGTAGTCTTCCGAGCGAATCTCCTTGGGTTCTTCATCTTCATCTACTGGTGTAGGGCCTCCCATAAATATCCCGATCTTCTTGATCAGATCGTCATTCTTCTCCACCAATACTTCAATTTCCTCTTTGTAATCTTCACGTGTAGCCCTGAGTTCTTCATCCAGTTCTTTGATTCTTGTCCGAGCCTTCTTCAGGTCTATCATGTCGATGCACATCTGGTTCTCCTGTCGTCGAATGTGCTGGTTTAATTCCTGGATAAAAGCTGCAATTGATCTATCCTTTCTGGTGCTGATCATCTCCCAGTGCTCATCTCGGCGCCCACAAATCTGGTAGATAGTATCCTTGAGATCATTGCGGTAGACTTCTCCAATGCGTCCCATGGTGATGTGAGCTGCCATGCTCTTCCCTAGACTCCAAGTTGGTGCATCAAAAGAAAACTCTATGGGCTCAGTGAATGGCATGAACGTCCTTCCTGGAACTTGAACTTGAATCATCCAGCGCTCTTCTTCAGGTAAAGTGGCGTTGTAGGTTCCGGTGAAGCTCGGTACTCCTATGTTCAGGTATCTAGTGACTTCCTTCAGGTGACGTCCAAAGGGTGTATCTTCATCCGGTTGCGTGAACTTGTTCCTTGCATCCGCCATCCTAAAGAGTAGAAAGATGAGAGGTCATAAGAGAAGAGAGTGAATAATGATCTAGGTCTTTAGCTTAGTGGTCGTGTCCTACAGTCAGCGTGTGCTCTGATACCATCTCGGTAGCGACCAGACCTCAAACAGTCTGATCTTTGTGCTCAGGTGTCATCCCTGGATCAGTAATGCTGATACCACACAGTACTTGAAGGATTTATAACAGAGTAGCAATCACACACTTATTACATCGAGTGTCTCAATAGAGAACTTATTACAATAAATATGGCTTAAGGCCATCTAATAACGATAACAGCGGAAGGCATGGAAGATAAGTGAGTCCATCAACTCCAACGGCATCACTGAGTATAGAACCACGACCTAAAAACTCTTTAATCGTCGTCTGAAAAGTCTGCAACATTAACATTGCAGCCCGAAACGGGTCAGCACATGGAATATGCTGGCAAGGTAACACATAGAGAGTGATGGAATGAAATAGCTATTCTATATGCATATTTAGCTAGTGGAAAGCTCTATGGTTACAGTTTTGCGTAAAGTTAATTTTTCCCTACTGCAAAGGAATAAAATTTATTTAACTATCATGGTAGTTGTTAAACATTGAGAATGGTTGACAGCATTCTCAATCCCAATTAAGCATCATCATTAAACAAAACCCAACAAAATTAATTTAGAGTAACATGTTGAGATTCACATGATAACCCATGTACTAGATACTCAAGATTTCCATAACCGGGGACACGGCTAACCATGATTAGTTTATACACTCTGCAGAGGTTTGCGCACTTTTCCCCACAAGACTCGATCGCCTCCGTTTGGTTTCTCGCACTACATGGTGTTTGAGAAGACGGATGATCGAGACATAGTCTTTCAGAAGCGCTAGCACCTTACGATGGATAGACCGTTACACCTACTTTCCCCTACATCTGCTAGTCTACCCTGTAAGAGTTCGCACGACTTAATCAACTATGCTAGAGCCCATAATAGCTTGTGGCTGCACACGGAAGTTTCTAGTATGAAAAATCTCATGATCCCTTTGGGCCTGGGTGGCGGTCCATAAAGAAAAACAGGCAATCCTGGAATACCCAGGTACCTCAATCCACCCAGATGTGTGTTTAAGTTGCCACCTTAGATAAACCATTAATTTAACAAACTCACATCTGTCATGGATATCACTGACCCAATCCACGTCTACTAGCATAGCATAGCAATAGTAAGCAAACGTAGAAGTAACTCCCAAAGGTTTGATAATACAACAGGTAAGAGGTACTACCTCAACTACTTCCCAAACCCACAATTTAATTAGATCCTAATCATGCAATGTTTGAGGATTGATCTAATGCAATAAAACTGGGTAGTAGGAGGTATGATCAAAGTGTTACTTGCCTTGCTGATGATCCGCGAAACCTAGAGATTCGAAGTAACAGGCGGCGCACTCCGGGTATTCTGTCGCAGAAAAAACAAACAAACATGTAATAAGTATTCATCTAATGCACAGGTAAAACTCAAATAAGAGATCTAACCAGAAAGTTCAACTTAAGAACTCCGGTTTGCAAAAAGAATCAAATCAAACAAAGCAACGAAAGTCAAACGGCAAAAGAAACAGGCTTTGTTTACTATTATGGATCTATGGCAATTTTTATAGTGGCAAAAACGTGTTTAGGTTGGTTAAACGGATAGAGGGTTTCGAGACGAAACTCCAGGAGCTTGAATCGCCTGATTCCGATAAACGAGCGAAAAGTTATACTGGAACGAAAATCGGATCAGAAATCGCGATCAGAAAAATCGTGGATTTAATCCAAGAAAAGAAAAACGACGAACATTTGCTAGAACGAACGAACGCTCGCTAAATAAATAAATCAGAAAAACCGATATATTTATAAAAATCGAGACTTAAAAAACGAACAAAACCGTCGGAAAAACCGAACGGTTTTTCGGAAAAAAAACGGCGTCTAAAAAAAACTACCCGGCAATTCCGGCGGCGCCGGCGGGGCTCCGGCAACGGGGTGGTCGAGCGGCGGGCGGCGGCGGCGGCGGGATCCAGCGGCGAGGTGGCGGCGAGGCGGCGGGGCGGCGGCGCGGTGCGGGCGGCGGCGGCGGCGCGGGCGGCACTAGGGTTCGGGGCGGCAGGGCGGATCGGTGGGCTGCGGGGTCGGGCGCCCCGGCTTTAAAGGCCGGCCCCGTAGGAGTTCGGGCCTAACACGGCCCGTAGGTCGGTTTCGTTTTTTTAATTATTTCGCGCAGAAAAATAGATAAAAGAAATACTAAACGGACTCCAAAAATTCCGAAATAAAATTTCCCGGGCTTCTAATATCAAGCCGCACAAGGTAAACATTTATTTGGGGCCTAAATGCAATTTTGAAAAACGCACATTTTTCCTAAATTCAAATAAAATAACGAAAAACTCCGAAATAAAATCTTATTTGATTTTATTATTAAATCCTCAATATTTCTTTATTTTGGGAATGTCATTTTATTACATCTCTCATATTTTTGTAATAGAAATAATTGATGATAAAATAATTAAAATCAAATGATCCTATTCTCAAAATTTGAGAAAACTCAAATATGAAAATAACGAAATCCCCAACTCTCTCTGTGGGTCCTTGAGTTGCGTGGAATTTCTAGGATCAAAACCAAAAGCAAATAAAATATGATATGCAATTATGATCTAATGTATAACATTCCAAATTGAAAATTTGGGATGTTACACCTATGGTCCTTGGTCTCCATGGCAGCGGAGGGGCGGAAGCCCCTCCAAGATTGGATCTCCCTCTCCGTTCTCTTCTGTTTCGCGTTCTTGATCTGGCCAAAAACCATTTCTTATATTCCGGGAGATTCATAACTCTGATTGCCCTGAGATTTTAACATGATTTTTTCTGGATATAAGCTTCCTTGCACCCGAAGTAGAGCTCCAACCGACGTATGAGGTGAGCACAACCCACCACCACGCGCTAGGGGCCTCTGGCGTGCTCTGGTGTCTTGTGGGTTGTGTGGGCCTCCGTTTGCGGTGATTCTAGCTCCCAAAAATCACATATATTCCAAAATAATTCTCCGTAAAAATTTATTGCATTTGGACTTCATTTGATATGGATGCTCTGCGATACAAAAAACATGCAGAAAACATGAACTGGAACTGGGCACTGGATCAATAGGGTAGTCCAATAAATCATATAAAAAGTTGCCAAAAATATGTGAAAGTTGTATAATATTGGCATGAAACAATCAAAAATATGATGGAGACGTATCAAGTACCACCCTTTTCCTTTTCAACTTGTGAAGCATAACACTTGATTAAGTAGTCGGAAGGTCTGCTAATTTAGGTGTCCGAATGTTTGAAGGAATAATTGAGGTGTTCCTGGTCCGTGCCCGCATTTAGGGGTCCAACTTACCATGTTCCGACAGTAGTAACTATACTAGTCCCTGTGTATCTTACTCCATGACCAAGACAGAAGGGAAAACGAGACAACTTAGTGTTTATTTGAGATATCCAAGTATAATCATGTGGTGTTGCTTATTTCTCATTCCTCTCCAACCCTCTTCGCAATCGATCATGCTGCCCTCCGGTCGAGCCCATCCTCCTGCATGCCTCATTTGAACATTCCGTCGAGTGTCATTCGCATGTGGGACCATGCCCGTATTTCCAATGTTGTAATTTGTCCGACATGCATACAGACAAACGGTTCATTTAAAGTTTCATGTTGCCTCCACTACATGTCGCTTCCCATCTTAGTTTTGATATCCCATTTGGTTCATGCCCTGACACATCTTGACAGGATCGATAGTTGTTGAGAGATCGAGTGTGTGTCGTGCAAGGACATAAAGGTTTGGTGTGTTTCTATGATAGAAATGATCGTGTGGGGTGGAGAGAAGGGCAGGGGGTCTGTATGTGCGCATCGGTCGTGTACCATCTAGCTATTGATCGATTGAAAGAGGAATAGGGTGGGTCCGAAGATCGACCGATTGAGAGAGGGGCGGAGAGAAAGATGAATGTATGATTAGAAAAGATAGATGAAAGGCTTGGTTACAATTAATGCATGGTAGAGTGACCTAGGCATGTGTCGAAGAGCAACCTGACGACGAGCAAGATACAATCATGATACCTCGAGAGATCAATTAGGTGTGACATGCATAAAGAGGAAGAGAGGCGGTACGTGTGTGCGAGAGAGAGAGAGAGAGAGAGAGAGAGAGAGAGAGAGAGCAAGAGGGAGGGAGTGAGAGAGAGACCCTGAGATGAAACCGAGAGAAAACGAGTGGGTACATGTGTGATACCTAAGGCGGATTCAGAATTTTGAACCAGTGATCATAGCATCAGCAAATCATATATAAAGGGTATTCAATGTTCATTTCGCTTTTGAATGTACAATATACTCGCTCCGATTCTTTTTAGTTTACATATAAGTTTTGTGTGCAGTCAAAGTATCTCTACTTTGATCAAACTTACAGAAAAAGTATCAACATTCTACAATGCCCAATAAATATTGTTAGATTCATACGTACTCCTAGATTTGTATTCAAACTAAAATTGTTTCCAATTTGTATTCAAACACGTGAATGCTTGTTCTCGCACATACTCTTCCTCCTAGGATTTCGCCACATATAGACAGTCCAATAATAACTTTTTTAAGCTCCCTGTCCAATAGTAGTAGGAGTAGTAGTACTAGTGAAGTACTGACAACATCGGTAGTAGAGTATGTAGTGCTCCTAGTACTAGTAGTATACTTAGTACTAGTAGCATACTACTAGTAACACTCGGCCGACCTCTCTCTCTTCTAATAGTAAATGACGCGGGCGGGGGAGGGATGTCGGTTTTCTCTCAACTGTGGACCCACAAGCAAGCGAAAACGCAAGATGAAGCGTGTTCTATTCAGTGAGCGACGTGTAGGGTCCATCATGCCGGGGTGCAACGCGAACGCGATAAGAGTGATGTACACAGTCTGTTCCTTATGAACTTGCATACTTCGAGTACCCCTTCTTTTGAACGCAGTACAGACGTAAGCGCTCATACATGCGCACATACACTCACCCCTATGAACGCACACATGCACACCCTACCCCTATGAGCACCTTTGAGAGACTAAGCTATCATATCTCTATCTCTAATCTTATAAAAACTAAGTTGGTGATGATGGTGTGCCTGCCATCTGGCAATATAGGTCATCTGGTCTATATCTGACGGATAGAAAGCAAACTATGGAAATTTTGCAAAAGGATACCCGCACACCTCTCATTCATCCTTATCTCCCACAACTTCATTTTTGAGTAATTAAAAATGGAAGCCTCTCGAACAATCTGGCATGGTGGCCACTGTCGGCGTCATCCATCCCCATGCCTCCACTATGTCCGACCACCAATCACCACCACGCACCACTCCTCCTCACCTTATCTCTCATCTTCCTTGAGATATCATGTTTTTGATTAAATTCTTGAGAAACTGTTTTTTCAATGAAATTATCAAGATATCATTAGTTTTTACACATGGGTTTACTCCTGCATGGGTCAATTAGAACATGTGTTTTGTAAAAAATGCATCTTGATGTTCCGTGCAATGCACGAGCATCTTGCTAGTCATCTTGAGATTTACGAAGTCACCGCATCGTCGTCGATAGGAACAGTGGGGAGGTCCGGACGTCTGCCACGTGAAACTCCAGAACTTTGGCCCCATCCCACCCCAAAACTCCGCATAGTCAAAACCGATTGGTTGGTCGTCACCAGAACCACTATTCACACCAGAACCTTCGCTGCTCGGCCTACGCCAACTACTTGCTGGCCGGTCACCACTGCCCAAAACCACACCTCCTCTCCAGCCCATTCCCCCATCTTTCGATCCCCTAGCCCGCATCAGCCATCCCCTAGTTCACCGGAAAGTCATGGCGCGCCAGAAGATCACATACTACAAGATGCTGACGTCGGAGCGCCGGGTAGAAATCGCAGCGGCGGTCCGCGCCACAGGCCTCCATTCCCAAGCTCGCTTTGTGGCGGGCCAATCCCCAAGATCTCTGGAGCCAAGCTCCGAGTAGGAGAAAGTCAATCCAGTGTTCATGGCGGAGGTCACGGCACAGAAGGCCTCCGATGCATATGAGACGACGGATGCCGACTTCATGTCGGTGTCCGGCCCCCCCATGGTGTAGGTGGACCAGCAGTTCAACCTGGCGATCCTAAAGGAGCACCGGGAGGCGGAGGCTCAACTCGACGCGGAGCGCGCGGATGTCGCTGCCATTGAGGCCCTCCTGCAGGAGGAACCGGATGTCATGGATGTGAACCGGGTGCCGGAGGCTCTCAACTTGACACGGAGCGCGCGGATGGCGCTGCCATCGAGGCCCTCTTGCAGGCAGAACCGGACGTCCTAGACTTGAGCTGGGCGGTGGAGGCTCAACGCAGAGCGCGCGGATGCTGCTGCCATCGAGGCCCTCCTGCAGGCGGAACGGAACGTTGTGGACGTGAACCGGGTAGTGCTCGCGTCCGTGTAGATCTCCCGCATGCTCCACGTGAACAAGTAGCTGGAGGCCGAGGATATCCACGGTGCAGAGACACACGTCGGCAGCTACGACTGGTTCATGCCAGCAGCAAAGACGATGAGGTCGGCTCATTCCGCGAGGAGTGATAGTTTTTCTTTATGTTTCTGTTTTTAGAAATCTTTTGCTGTGTAAAAACAAATATTTATGCAAGTCGCCTTATGATACGTCTCCATCGTATCTACTTTTCCTAACGCTTTTCCTCTTGTTTTGGACTCTAATTTGCATGATTTGAATGAAACTAACCCGGACTGACGTTGTTTTCAACAGAAGTACCATGGTGTTGTTTTTGTGTAGAAATAAAAGTTCTCGGAATGGAACGAAACTTTTTGGAGATTTATTTCAGAATAAAAGAAAAATACTGGAGCCAAGAACCATTGGAGGGGGGCCCTCGGTGAGCACAACCCACCAGGGCACGCCCCCTCCAAGCGCGCCCAGGTGGGTTGTGCCCACCTGGTGGCCCCGCTGACCCTATTCCGACTCCATAAATACCTATATTTGGAGAGAAAAATCAGGGAGGAAGAATTATCTCGTTTCACGATACGGAGTCGCCGCCACCTCGTGTTCTTCATTGGGAGGCCAGATCTGGAGTCTCTTTTGGGCTCCAGAGAGGGGGATCTTTGATCTTCGTCATCACCAACCCTCCTTCATTGCCAATTCCATGATGCTCCCCCACCAGGAGTCAGTAATTCCTTCGTAGGCTCGCTGGTCAGTGAGTTGGATGAGATTCATCATGTAATCGAGTTAGTTTTGTTAGGGCTTCACTACTGCAGGATGCTGCTAACGTGACACTACGATTAGAGACCCTTTCACGAAACTGTGTGCGATGAATTAATCACAAACGGGGATGTAAAAAAACGTCAAAAAAGGTGCAAAACATTTGCAATGGAGGATGCATCAAACACGGTTCAGATTTTAGTTGCGTGTGCGATCAGGGCATACGGTTCAGTCCAATGAACTGTTTGCAATGAGGCGGAACAAAAGAAACGGGCAGCCTGATGAAGGCGTGTGCTATGTACAGCATACGGTTCACTCGGATGAACTGTTTGTGATTAGGCAACACAAAAGAAATGGTCAACCAGATCAAGGTGTGTGCGATGACAACATACAGTTCACTCAAATGAACTGTTTGTGATTAGGCAACACAAAAGACACGGTCAGCCAGATCAAGGTGTGTGCGATGTACGACATGCGGTTCACCCGGATGAACTATTTGCGTTGAGACAAGAGAACAGAAATGGTTCAATATAACAAATACGATAAATATTGCAAGGTTCAAATTCAAAGATTACAATGCCCAAATGGAAACATTGCAAACCGCGTAATTTATGAAATGGGATCAACCGCTGATAAGTCATGTATGGGTTTGACACAATAACTTCCAATTGCTTTGCCATATGCTCTTCCAATACGAAGTTTGGCATTTTTGGAGGCACTTCTATTTCACAGTACCATCTACCTCTGATAATCATACCATTGATCTTTCCTAGTTAAATACGTGTTGAACCTCAGTACCCTCAGCACCTTTACTCTGGCAAGAAAGAACATGGCAAGTGTAATCTCCGGTGGGGTCCCTTGATAGGAGTTCAAAGTAATATTTGAGAGATGCAGATCCAGGCATTCAATGTGATTGTCGTTATCAATATCTTCCATCGGGCCTAATATGCACTGTGAAAAAGAGAACATGTTAGTGCCTACATGCAGTTTTAAACACTACTATACACCCATTTGGTTTCTAGGATTTGTAAAATGCACCAACGTGCCATCTTTGATTTGTCATGATTAACATGGGTATTAATTTGAGTACAATCTAGAAACATGTAGCCTTCTTCACAAGAGGTTGGATTGGATGAAAAATTCCCTAAGAAAACTAGTACAAATGAATCCAAAGGACAAATGCTTATGGACGATTGTAACCATATGAATGAAACAACCAATATGGGGTGGGGTCTATGTCCTAAAATCCTCCAAAATTCCTTCAAAAATCGTAGTACATAGTCATTGTAAACTTGGGAAAAGTGTAACATCCCAAATTTTCAATTTGGAATGTTATACATTAGATCATCATGCATATCTTATTTTCTTGCATTTTGGTCGATCCTAGAAATTTCACGCAACTCAAGGACCTCCGGAGAGAGTTGGAGATTTTGTTATTTTCATATTTGAGAGTTTTCTCGAATTTGAAAATAGGATCATTTGATTTATTTATTTCATCTTCAATTATTTTTCCGATATCAAAATATGAGAGAGGGAATAATATGACTTTCCCAAAATATAGGAAAAATGAAGATTTAATAAATAGATCGAATTTCATTTTCCGGTGTTTGTTTGTTTTTATTTGGATAGGGAAAAATGCGCGTTTTTGAAAATTGCATTTTAGGTCCGTAGAAAAGTTCATTTTGTTCGACTCATTTTTAGGAGTCGGGGAAAATTTACTTTAGATTTTTCGGAGTTCGTTTAGTTAGTTTTCTTTTGTTTTTCTGCGCGTGAAATCAGTTAAAAAATGAGCAAGCCAGCCGGGCCAAAGGCCCAGCCAGCCGCCGCCGCGCACCAGCCTCCCCTGCGCGCGCGCGCCAGGCGCCAGCGCCAGCCGCCGCCTCTCAGGCCGAGTCCTGGAAGGACTCTGGCCGGTTAGCCCCCTCCCCTTTCCTTTGTTTCGTTTTTCCTTTTCCTACTCTTTTTCTTGCCCCCTACCCCAAGTAAACCCCCCCTCTCCTATATAAATACCCCCATAGACCCCCCCCTCTCCTCACACAAAAAACCCAAACCCCCTCTCCTCCCCAAACCGCGCCCCACCCCGCGCCCCTCACCCGCCGCCGCCGCCCTAGCACGCGCCGTCGCCACCGTTCGCCCCGCCTCGCCGGAGGTAGCCCCGCGCCTCTCTTTTTCTTCCCCACGGTTCGGTTCTTTTAAAAGAAATCGTTCCGGTTTTCTTTTCCGGTTTTTCTCTCTGATTCTTCGTTTCGGTTTCATTTCCGAAACCCTAGATCGGTTTTCGTTCTTCTTTCGGACCGTTCGTCTCAACGAACGTGAACACCGATCTTTTTCCCGGTTAACGACGCCCGTTCCTTTATCCGTTCGTCTCTTTCTTTTCATCGGATTTATTCCGCGATCGTGATCTTAGATCCGATCTTCGTTCTAGTTTATCTTCTCGCCCGTTTATCGGAATCAGGTGATTCAAGCGCCTGGAGTTTTGTCTCGAAACCGCCGTTCCGTCTAATCAACTTGAACAAGTTTTTGCCCCGGTAAAATTTGACCTAGTTCCACTTGCTAGAACCGAGTTGTTTTCTTCCGCCGTTTGTTTTCCGTTTCTTTGTTCGGTTCGTTCTTTCTTTGCAACCGGAGTTCTTAAGTTGAACTATCTGGTTCGTTCTCTTGTTCGAGTTTTACCTGTGCATTAGATGAGTACTTATTGTGTGGTTACTATTGCTTGCTTACGATAGATTGACCGGAGTGTGACGAGTAGATCTATCAAGAGATTTTGAGTGCGAATCATCTTCATCAACCTTGCAGGCAAGTTCACACTTTGATCATACCTTTTCTACAACCCATGTTTTATTGCATTAGATCAATCCTCTCACATTGCATGATTAGGATCTAATTAAATTGTGGGATGGGAAGTAGATGAGGTAGTACCTATCACCTGTATTACTATGAAACCTTTGGGAGTTACTTCTATGTTTGCTTATTATGCCATGCTATGCTAGTAGACGTGGATTGGGTGAGTGATATCCATGACAGATGTGAGTTGATAATTTTAATGGTTTATCTAAGGTGGCAACTTAAACACACATCTGGGTGGATTGAGGCACCTGATGTCTATCAGGACTTGCCTGTTTTTTTTGGACCGCCACCCAGGCTCAAAGGGATCATAAGATCTTTCATGCTAGAAATTTCCGTGTGCAGCCACAAGCCATTATGGGCTCTGGCATAGTTGACTAAGTTGTGCGAACTCTTACAGTGGTAGACTAGCAGATGTAGGGGATGTAGGTGTATCGGTCTACCCGATCGTAAGGTGCTAGCGCTTCTGAAAGGCTATGTCTCGGTCATCCGTTTCTCAAACACCGTGTAGTGCGAGAAATCCAACGGAGGCGATCAAGTCTTGTGGGGAAAAGTGCGCAAACCTCTGCAGAGTGTACAAACTAATCATGATTAGCCGTGTCCCCGGTTATGGACATCTTGAGTATCTAGCTCTTGGATTATCCTATTGATCTCATCACGTTACTTTAAATGAATATTGTTGGGTTTAATGATGTTACTTAATTGGGATTGAGAATGCTGTCAACCATTCTCAATGTTCAACAACCACCATGATAGTAATTAAATTTATTCCTTTGCAGTAGGGAAAAATTGGCTTTACGCAAAAACCTTATAACCATAGAGCTTTTCCACCAGCCAAATATGCATGTAGTGATAGCCATTGTTCATCATTCTCTATGGTGTGAATTTGCCAGTACATTCAATGTACTGACCCGTTTCGGGCTGCAACGTCTTATGTTGCAGGTTTCTTACGACGAGTAAGTGATACGTTAGGGTTACGATTTCTACACTCAACTTTGTCGTTGGTGTTGATGGGAATCCACAACCTTGTTGCTTCCGCTATTTGGATTGAGGTAATAGTATTTACGTTACTTTATACATGTGATTTACCTCTGTTATAAATCCTTCGAGTACTGTGTGTGTCAGCATACCAATCCAGGGATGACACCTAAGCACAGAGACTTGATCCATTTGGGTCGGGTCGCTACAAGATGGTATCAGAGCACATGTTGACTGTAGGACGTGACCCTAGAAACTGGCAAGCCCATAGCAAAGATTTTTCTCTACAACTTTCCCTTTCAAAAAAAATCTTTTACCTCTCTTCTCTTCTGAGCTTATTCAAAAATTCTTTTTAGTGAGACCATATCCCTTTTGCCCTTTTGACCACACAAAGATTCGACTGATGAGACCACTCCAAGATGTACAAGATATCGGACAACCGAGAACATTCGGAATGAAGAGGATTTTACCATACATTATGATAATGGAAACTACAACGGCTGAAGACCGAAGACAAGTAGAATTTGAAGGCTCTGAAGAATCCCCAGATTTGTATGACCTAGGACTGCTAACCTGATGGAACTTGACAGACTATGGAAGTTGTCAATACCCGAGATCAAGGTGTGTTGGAGAAAGACCGGAACATGGAGCATGAGAACTCGAAGTTTTGTCAAAGAAAACCCTAAGGCAGGGGATATCAATTATGGAAGATAGCTCATGGCAATGACAAGGGCAGAAACACGGTTATCCGTGATGTCATCACCATTGATACTGTGGTCACCGAGCTGAGCTAAGCATGCATTCCTTCAGAAGGATTGGATGGTAGAAGGCTGATGGAACATCTATCAGCAAAGGATGCAGTTTTAAACTTAGCTGGTGTATCACCAAGATCTGGAGTAGTACATCAAGAGGTTTAAAATGGAGCTCCAGGAAGTCGTATTAGACAAGGAAGCATTTCGTGAAGAACTTAAGACCAGAAGTTGAAAGCAGCCAAGCTAGAGAAGTAAAACCTTGAGATACAGGAGATTCGTCAGGAACTGAAGGACAGTAGGACCATGGTTCATGCGAAGGATGTTGAAACCTAGAAGTTTGGAACGCAACTCCAGAAATATTGAATGACGCCATGACAGACTTTGCGTCAATAGAGATGATCTGGCAAAAGAACTTGAGAAAGACAAGTATGGTCGGAAGAAGCCATTGGAGACATGAACAAGACTTGAAGAGTTTGGCAACGTTGACCTTTAGAAGACCAAACCCCTGTTATATACCTACGTTAGATGCGACGATTGTGAGATGTCATTTGTTTGATGTTTTTCGACAGCCACAACAAAAATCTATCTTTTCAAAACTGTTGTTTGCATTGTGTGCATTCCTCTCTCTTGATCTCTCTTATCTCACCCCAAACCCATGGACCCAATAGATGATGAATGGAGATGAGCTTGTATTTTCTGGACCGATGAGTCAATTGGAGACAGACCGATGGATTCAGAACATGGAGGATCATATGGAGAACAAGCCTATAGTCGGAAAGGATATGGCCCAGTATGCTCTTCAATGCTTTGAAAGAGGTGCTGCTACTTGGTGGAGGATGTACCAAACCATCAATGGATGGCAAGGAGTAACCACTTGGAAATAATTTAAGTTGACTTTGCCAAAGTCTCGGTTTGTGTCCCAGAAGTTGAAGCCTTATGGAAAGGATATGAAGAAACCTTGTGTATGCAAGATTTGTGGAGAAATCGGACACACCCATAAAGAACACAAGGATGAGTGCCCTAATTGTGAAGGAAGTCACCCAGTTGAAGAATGCCCAACTAGGCAGATCACTTGTTTCTTGTGTGAAGGGACTACCCACTACCCTGCACAGTGTCACATTTACACCATGGTACAAGGAACCATCCAGCAGAAGAACGAAGTAATGAAAGGAGCCCTCATGGAAATTTTAGAAGAACCTGCGATGAAGGACGAGGTGGAGGACACACCCAAAGAGGAACCAATTAAACCCTACACCAAGTCTTGCTATTCATGTGGAGAAGGACACATCTCCCAGAATTGTATGAATGGGAATCTAGTAGAATTCCCGGCTGAGGAAGTAGAGTATGACCCACAGGAAATAGAAGCCCTGATTGGAATGGAAAAGTCCAGAAAGAGAAGTAGATTGTATTCCAGGAAGGATCTAAGTCATGTCACCTATTATGGGTGCAAGGAGTCAGGGCACTACCTCAACAAATGCCCAAAAAGGAAACCTCGATACTTGTCAGAAGTAATATGTTTTAGTTGTAATAAAGCAGGGCACTTTGCCAGAGATTGTCCGAAGGAGAAGGAGACTTGTGATAAGTAGTTGAGTTTGTAACAGGAGAAATATAGTCGTAGTAGTGAGGACATTTTCCTTTATATTGAGGTGTTGAGTTGAGGCATGTAATGGAAAAACAGGAGATTGTAATAATTTGAGAATCAATAAAGTTAGCAGTGTTGGTACTGATTTGGATTTTATGAGTTACTCTATGAGGAAAGATGTTGACCATTTTTGAGGATATGAGAAATATGGTCTATAAAATATTGGAGCATTTTAAGGGTGGTAGTACCCTGTAAGAACCGTTGACCCCTGGAAAAGATAAGCATACTCCACTGAGTGGATTTCGGACAAAATGAATACGAGTTTTGTCTCGATATGTGTGATGCCCCAAGAGTATGTGGGATGAAGTTGGAGATCGTCAGTTGTTGGACCAAATGTGATCAAGGAGTCAGAAGAGAATGTTAAGTTGATTCGAGATAGACTGAAGGTAGCTCAGTCCAGGCAGAGGTAGTCTATGAAATTGGAGACAAGAGTATGTCTTCGTGTGTCCCCTCTGCGAGGAGTTAAACGAATTGGAGTTAAGGGAAAGTTAGCCCCGAGATTTGTAGGACCATACCGAGTTTTGGAGCGTATGAGAGAAGTGGCCAACAAGTTGGAGTCACCCGAAGGACTGTCAGGAGTTCATGATGTGTTTTACATTTCCCCATTGGAGGAGTGCCATGCAGAGATGGCCAATATTCCCCTGTAAGGACGCTTGACCCTGGAAAGGATAATGATGTTCCACGAAGTAGAGTATGGGCTTCATAAGTATAAGTTTTTACCTCGGTATGTGGGAAATCCCACGAGGATGAAGAGATGAAGTACTATTGGATATAAAGGAGGTATGATGTTGGAGCAATCGCAACCCCATGACAAGTCTGAGTACTCACGTCTTAGTTTGGTGCCAATAGAAGGAAGGAAGACAATACAATTGGATGGATTTAAGAATACTAGGAAGTTGGAAGTTGGACTAATGATCAGTTGCCCAAAGATGAGTTCAAGGATTACAAGTGAGGAGATGGGCTCTAACCCACAGGCTCCAGAACCTGCCAAGAAGCAAGCACATTCTTGCTGAAGGAAGGACCCTGGAAGAGGATATACCTTTACTGATAGACGATCTTATAGGAGTTACGCAAAACCTGAGAGTTGTGAAGGAACGATAGATGGTTGTTTGGCTTGCAGAATCTATGGATTTATCCGAACTTGGTTCGTCGACCAGATAAATTCTGCAATGCTTGTGAGGATGACCGAGTGTTAGAATGCGAGATTCGCTAAACCGTATACAAGGTAATGATTTGGGTGCGGGATGGATTGATCACCATACCGGCTTACTCTTATTATTCACCTTGCTATATGGGATGGTAAATCTGAGTGACTTACCTATAGTAGAGAGACGACGATGAAAACTCTGTTTAAACCTTAGAATGGTATAAGTATTTTTTTTCCCTTATACACGGCAGCTTTTGCCAACCGTAGGTTATACGGTGAGGATCAAGCCAGACCATTTCCTGCAGGAGAAACCATAAATGGTTGACCACCATGAGATATCGATAGTTGTTTAGTAATGGCACCAGACCCATCAGCTAAGAAGACCAAATCTCGGAATAACCTTACCAAGAGGAAAGGACAAAAGAATTGAGGAAAAAGCTTATGCCGTTACCGGAAGAGCTTAGAGGAGAAATTTTCTCGAGGATTTGAGAAGACCGACACTGTTAACAATATGGATGAAGTATATGAGTTTCGATGGAACCGTAACAATGATTCTAAGGTTGGTAGCACCCCAGACACCGTGTGATGATCGATGGATTTTGAGAAGACCCCCAAACCCTAACCTTTTCTTGCTAGCCTCTCCGAATCTTGAGGACGAGATTCCTTTTAAGGGTGGTAGGTTTGTAACATCCCAAATTTTCAATTTGGAATGTTATACATTAGATCATCATGCATATCTTATTTTCTTGCATTTTGGTCGATCCTAGAAATTTCACGCAACTCAAGGACCTTCGGAGAGAGTTGGAGATTTCATTATTTTCATATTTGAGAGTTTTCTCGAATTTGAAAAGAGGATCATTTGATTTATTTATTTCATCTTCAATTATTTTTCCGATATCAAAATATGAGAGAGGGAATAATATGACTTTCCCAAAATATAGGAAAAATGAAGATTTAATAAATAGATCGAATTTCGTTTTCCGGTGTTTGTTTGTTTTTATTTGGATAGGGAAAAATGCGCGTTTTTGAAAATTGCATTTTAGGTCCGTAGAAAAGTTCATTTTGTTCGACTCATTTTTAGGAGTGGGGGAAAATTTACTTTAGATTTTTCAGAGTTCGTTTAGTTAGTTTTCTTTTGTTTTTCTGCGCGTGAAATCAGTTAAAAAAATGAGCAGACCAGCCGGGCCAAAGGCCCAGCCAGCCGCCGCCACGCCCCAGCCTCCCCTGCGCGCGCGCGCCAGGCGCCAGCGCCAGCCGCCGCCTCTCAGGACGAGTCCTGGAAGGACTCTGGCCGGTTAGCCCCCTCCCCTTTCCTTTGTTTCGTTTTTCCTTTTCCTACTCTTTTTCTTGCCCCCTACCCCAAGTAAACCCCCCCTCTCCTATATAAATACCCCCATAGACCCCCCCTCTCCTCACACCAAAAACCCAAACCCCCTCTCCTCCCCAAACCGCGACCCACCCCGCGCCCCTCACCCACCGCCGCCGCCCCTATAGCGCCGCCGCCGCCCTAGCATGCCGCCGTCGCCACCGTTCGCCCCGCCTCGCCGGAGGTAGCCCCGCGCCTCTCTTTTTCTTCCCCGCGGTTTGGTTCTTTTAAAAGAAACCGTTCCGGTTTCTTTTCCGGTTTTTCTCTCCGATTCTTCGTTTCGGTTTCTTTTTCGAAACCCTAGATCGGTTTTCGTTCTTCTTTCGGACCGTTCGTCTCAACGAACGTGAACACCGATCTTTGTCCCGGTTAACGACGCCCGTTCGTTTAACCGTTCGTCTCTTTCTTTTCGTCGGATTTATTCCGCGATCGTGATCTCAGATCCGATCTTCGTTCTAGTTTATCTTCTCGCCCGTTTATCGGAATCAGGTGATTCAAGCGCCTGGAGTTTCGTCTCGAAACCGCCGTTCCGTCTAATCAACTTGAACAAGTTTTTGCCCCGGTAAAATTTGACCTAGTTCCACTTGCTAGAACCGAGTTGTTTTCTTCCGCCGTTTGTTTTCCGTTTCTTTGTTTGGTTCATTCTTTCTTTGCAACCGGAGTTCTTAAGTTGAACTATCTGGTTCGTTCTCTTGTTCGAGTTTTACCTGTGCATTAGATGAGTACTTATTGTGTGGTTACTATTGCTTGCTTACGATAGATTGACCGGAGTGTGACGAGTAGATCTATCAAGAGATTTTGAGTGCGAATCATCTTCATCAACCTTGCAGGCAAGTTCACACTTTGATCATACCTTTTCTACAACCCATGTTTTATTGCATCAGATCAATCCTCTCACATTGCATGATTAGGATCTAATTAAATTGTGGGATGGGAAGTAGATGAGGTAGTACCTATCACCTGTATTACTATGAAACCTTTGGGAGTTACTTCTACGTTTGCTTATTATGCCATGCTATGCTAGTAGACGTGGATTGGGTGAGTGATATCCATGACAGATGTGAGTTGATAATTTTAATGGTTTATCTAAGGTGGCAACTTAAACACACATCTGGGTGGATTGAGGCACCTGATGTCTATCAGGACTTGCCTGTTTTTTTTGGACCGCCACCCAGGCTCAAAGGGATCATAAGATCTTTCATGCTAGAAACTTCCGTGTGCAGCCACAAGCCATTATGGGCTCTGGCATAGTTGACTAAGTTGTGCGAACTCTTACAGTGGTAGACTAGCAGATGTAGGGGATGTAGGTGTACCGGTCTACCCGATCGTAAGGTGCTAGCGCTTCTGAAAGGCTATGTCTCGGTCATCCGTTTCTCAAACACCGTGTAGTGCGAGAAATCCAACGGAGGCGATCGAGTCTTGTGGGGAAAAGTGCGCAAACCTCTGCAGAGTGTACAACCTAATCATGATTAGCCGTGTCCCCGGTTATGGACATCTTGAGTATCTAGCTCTTGGATTATCCTGTTGATCTCATCACGTTACTTTAAATGAATATTGTTGGGTTTAATGATCTTACTTAATTGGGATTGAGAATGCTGTCAACCATTCTCAATGTTCAACAACCACCATGATAGTAATTAAATTTATTCCTTTGCAGTAGGGAAAAATTGGCTTTACGCAAAAACCTTATAACCATAGAGCTTTTCCACCAGCCAAATATGCATGTAGTGATAGCCATTGTTCATCATTCTCTATGGTGTGAATTTGCCAGTACATTCAATGTACTGACCCGCTTCGGGCTACAACGTCTTATGTTGCAGGTTTCTTACGACGAGTAAGTGATACGTTAGGGTTACGATTTCTACACTCAACTTTGCCGTTGGTGTTGATGGGAATCCACAACCTTGTTGCTTCCGCTATTTGGATTGAGGTAATAGTATTTATGTTACTTTATACATGTGATTTACCTCTGTTATAAATCCTTCGAGTACTGTGTGAGTCAGCATACCGATCCAGGGATGACACCTAAGCACAGAGACTTGATCCATTCGGGTCGGGTCGCTACAGTTACAAGGATTGACAAATGGTAACATTACTAGATCAACAAATGTAAATCTTTCCAATTAGACAAATGGCAACATACCCAATATGACAGATGCAAATCTTACCAAATTGTTTGTACGTGGTTGCACACGGGTCATCTAGAACAACCGTTTGCATTGAAGGGATGCACAAATCCTACGCTGCTCTCACTTTGCATACAGGTGCTCTATCTAAATCGTTTGGATTCAAGATCTACAGAAATCCTACTCAGCACATTTTCTCTTGGCTTCCTTGGGAAGCTGTCGGTTTGCATACGGGTGTTTTAACTAAAACGTTTGCGATGAGTGATTTATACTAAAATATTGAATTAAACTGTGGCTTGGGAGCCATTAATGGAGATGATGCGAGCAAGGCGGGTGGCCATGGAAAGCAAAAGGCTCGCTTCCAAGTGAGCCTGCGCAGCGTACAACTCGCATGCTTCCCGATGATCCTGTGCAGTCGAGGACAGCTTGCATGCCTCTCAGTCAGCCTGTGCACCGGACGGCGCTCACACGCCTCCCATTCAGTCTAGGTCAAGCAGTTGTCCGCACGGCACCTCCTACAGCCATTAAAAGTAGGACACATGGCCTCACATGAATGGTTAACAGAATTTTCAATTTACTAGAATTTAAAAACCAGGCATCTCAATGTTTTGCCGGCAATCAACGGTGCCCCGATGTTTGAAATTCATGCCCATTTCTTGCATGGGACCTAAGCATGCACCCAAGGACACATATTTGATTTTTCAACCAATTTATATGCACTGGAGCATGTGCATGTAGTTCAAATTTAAATTATGCACATAAATGCATTGAAAAATCAGTTAATGCATAAAAATATCCAAACGAACCCCGAAAAATCACAAAAATTCACACAACACTCCTGTTGTTCTATGTTGACACAAGAAAAAAAACTTGAAAGCAATAAGAGGCAATGGATATTGTTTCATCCCCAAAGGTGGGACGTTCCCTACCGAAAACCATCATGCTTGTTGTGAGAAGCTCCGGTTTGTGAGAAGCATATACCCAAACCTGTCCCAAATGGCACAAAATTTGTACCACAGCATGTTGATGCCACTCCATGATAGCATGCCAAGTTTCATGAATTTCAGACGAGTTTTGGATTTACTAGAATTTAAAAACCAGGCATCACAACGTTTTGCCGGCAATCAACGGTGCCCTGGTGTTTGAAATTCATTCCCATTTCTTGCATGGGACCTAAGCATGCACCCAGGGACACATATTTGTTTTTTCAACCAATTTATATGCACTGGAGCATGCGCATGTAGTTCAAATTTGAATTATGCACATAAATGCATTGAAAACTCAGTTAATGCATAAAAATGTCCAAACGAACCCCGAAAAATCACAAAAATTCACACAACACTCCTGATGTTCTATGTTGACACGAGAAAAAAACTTGAAAGCAATAAGAGGCAATGGATATCATTTCATCCCCAAAGGTGGGATGTTCCCTACCGAATACCATTATTCTTGTTGTGAGAAACTCTGGTTTGTAAGAACCATATACTCAAACCTGCCCCAAATGGGAAAAGAAATTTGGTACCATGGCATGTTGATGCCGCTCCATGATAGCATGCCAAGTTTCATCAATTTTAGACTAGTTTTGGATTCACTAGAATTTAAAAACCAGGCATCTCAATGTTTTTCTAGGAATCAACGGTCCTCTGGTGTTTGAAATTCATCCCCATTTCTTGCATGGGACCTAAGCATGCACCCAAGGACAAAGATTTATTTTTCAACCAATTTATATGCACGGGAGCATGTGCATGTAGTTCAAATTTGAATTATGCACATAAATGCATTGAAAACTCAGTTAATGCATAAAAATGTCCAAACGAACCCCGAAAAATCATGAAAAATTCACACAACACTCCTGTTGTTATATGTTGACACGAGAAAAAAACTTAAAGCAATAAGAGGTAATGAATATCGTTTCGTCCCCAAAGGTGGGACATTCCCTACCGAAAACCATCATGCTTCTTGTGAGAAGCTCCGGTTTATGAGAAGCATATACTCAAACCTGCCCCAAATGCGACAAAATTTGTACCACGGCATGTTGATGCCGCTCCATGATAGCATGCCAAGTTTCATGAATTTCAGACTAGTTTTGGATTTACTAGAATTTAGAAAACTGGCATCTCAATGTTTTGCCAGCAATCAACGGTGCTCTGGTGTTTGAAATTCATTCCCATTTCTGGCATGGGACCTAAGCATGCACCCAAGGACAAAGATTTTGTTTATCAACCAATTTATATGCACTGGAGCATGCACATGTAGTTCAAATTTGAATTATGCACATAAATGCATTGAAAACACAGTTAATGCATAAAAATGTCCAAACGAACCGCGAAAAATCACAAAAATTCACACAACACTCCTGTTGTTCTATGTTGACACAAGAAAAAAACTTGAAAGCAATAAGAGGCAATGGATATCGTTTCATCCCGAAAGGTGGGACATTCCCTACCGAAAACCATCATGCTTGTTGTGAGAAGCTCCGGTTTGTGAGAAGCATATACTCAAACCTTCCCCAAATCGGACAAAATTTGTACCACAGCATGTCGATGCCGCTCCATCATAGCATGCCAAGTTTCATGAATTTCAGACGAGTTTTGGATTTACTAGAATTTAAAAACCACGCATCTCAATGTTTTGCCAGCAATCAACGGTGCCCTGGTGTTTGAAATTCATTCCCATTTCTTGCATTGGAATCTAAGCATGCACCCAAGGACACAAATTTGATTTTTCAACCAATTTATACGCACTGGAGCATGTGCATGTAGTTCAAATTTGAATTATGCACATAAATGCATTGAAAACTCAGTTAATGCATAAAAATGTCCAAACGAACCCCAAAAAATCACAAAAATTCACACAAAACTCCTGTTGTTCTATGTGGACGTGAGAAAAGAAATTGAAAGCAATAAGAGGCAATGGATATCGTTTCTTCCCCAAAGGTGGGACGTTACCTACCGAAAACCATGATGCTTGTTGTGAGAAGCTCCGGTTTGTGAGAATCATATACCCAAACCTGCCCCAAATGGGACAAAATTTGTACCACAACATGTTGATGCCTCCCCATGATGGCATGCCAAGTTTCATGAATTTCAGAAGAGTTTTGGATTTACTAGAATTTAAAAAACAGGCATCTCAATGTTTTGCCAACAATCAACGGTCCTCTGGTGTTTGAAATTCATTCCCATTTCTTGCATGGGACCTAAGCATGCACCCAAGGACAAAGATTTGATTTTTCAACCAATTTATATGCACTGGATCATGCGCATGTAGTTCAAATTTCAATTATGCACATAAATGCATTGAAAACTCAGTTGATGCATAAAAATGTCCATCGAAAAATTAGAAATATTTAGACAACCCTCCTGTTGTTCTATGTTGACACGAGAAAAGAACTTGAAAGCAATAAGAGGCAATGGAGATTGTTATGTCCTCAAAGGTGGGACGTTCCCTACCAAAAGACATCATGCTTGTTGTGAGAAGCTCCGGTTTATGAGAAGCATATACTCAAACCTTCCCCAAATAGGACAAAATTTGTGCCACGGCATGTCCATGCCGCTCCATGATAGCATGCCAAGTTTCATGAATTTCAGACCAGTTTTGGATTTACTAGAATTTAAAAACCAGGCATCTCAATGTTTTGCCAGCAATCAACGGTGCCCTGGTGTTTGAAATTCATTCCCATTTCTTGCATTGGAACCTAAGCATGCACCCAAGGACACATATTTGATTTTTCAACCAATTTATATGCACTGGAGCATGTGCATGTAGTTCAAATTTGAATTATGCACATAAATGCATTGAAAACTCAGTTAATGCATAAAAATGTCCAAACGAACCCCAAAAAATCACAAAAATTCACACAACACTCCTGTTGTTCTATGTTGACGCAAGAAAAAAAACTTGAAAGCAATAAGAGGCAATGGATATCGTTTCTTCCCCAAAGGTGGAACGTTCCCTACCGAAAACCATCATGCTTGTTGTGAGAAGCTCCGGTTTGTGAGAATCATATACCCAAACCTGCCCCAAATGGGACAAAATTTGTGCCACGGCATGTCCATGCCGCTCCATGATAGCATGCCAAGTTTCATGAATTTCAGACCAGTTTTGGATTTAGTAGAATTTATAAATCAGGCATCTCAATGTTTTGCCGGCAATCAACGGTGCCATGGTGTTCGAAATTCATTCCCATTTCTTGCATGGGACCTAAGCATGCACCCAAGGACAAAGATTTGATTTTTCAACCAATTTATATGCACTGGAGCATGCGCATGTAGTTCAAATTTGAATCATGCACATAAATGCATTGAAAACTCAGTTAATGCATAAAACTGTCCAAACGAACCCCAAAAAAACACAAAAATTCACACAACGCTCCTGTTGTTCTATGTTGACAGGAGAAAAAACTTGAAAGCAATAAGAGGCAATGGATATCGTTTTGTCCCCAAAGGTGGGACGTTCCCTACCGAAAACCATCATGCTTGTTGTGAGAAGCTCCGGTTTGTGAGAAGCCTATAACCAAACCTGCCCCAAATGCGACAAAATTTGTACCACGGCATGTTGATGCCACTCCACGATAGCATGCCAAGTTTCATGAATTTTAGACTAGTTTTGGATTTACTAGAATTTAAAAACCAGGCATCTCGATGTTTTGCCAGCAATCAATGGTCCTCTGGTGTTTGAAATTCATCCCCATTTCTTGCATGGGACCTAAGCACGCACCCAAGGACAAAGATTTGATTTTTCAACCAATTTATATGCACTGGAGCATGCGCATGTAGTTCAAATTTTAATTATGGACATAAATGCATTGAAAACTCAGTTAATGCATAAAAATGTCCAAATGAACCCCGAAAAATCACAAAAATTCAGACAACACTCCTGTTATTCTATGTTGACATGAGAAAAAAAACTTGAAAGCAATAAGAGGCAATGGATATTGTTTCGTCCCCAAACATGGGATGTTCCCTATAGAAAACCATCATGCTTGTTGTGAGAAGCTCCGGTTTGTGAGAAGCATATACTCAAACCTGCCCCAAATGGGACAAAATTTGTACCACGGCATGTTGATGCCGCTCCATGATAGCATGCCAAGTTTCATGAATTTTAGACTAGTTTTGGATTTACTAGAATTTAAAAACCAGGAATCTCAATATTTTGCCAGCAATCAACGGTGCTCTGGTGTTTGAAATTCATTCCCATTTCTTGCATGGGACCTAAGCATGCACCCAAGGACACAGATTTGTTTTTTCAACCAATTTATATGCACTGGAGCATGCGCATGTAGTTCGAAATTGAATTATGCACATAAATGCATTGAAAACTCAGTTAATGCATAAAAATGTCCAAACGAACCCCAAAAAATCACAAAAATTCACACAAAACTCCTCTTGTTCTATGTTGACGCGAGAAAAAACATGAAAGCAATAAGAGGCAATGGATATCGTTTCGTCCCCAAAGATGGGACGTTCCCTACCGAAAACCATGATGCTTGTTGTGAGAAGCTTCGGTTTGTGAGAAGCATATACTCAAACCTGCCCCAAATGGGAAAAAAATTGTACCATGGCATGTTGATGCCGCTCCATGATAGCATGCCAAGTTTCATGAATTTCAGACTAGTTATGGATTTAATAGAATTTAAAAACCAAGCATCTCAATGTTTTGCCAGCAATCAACGGTGCTCTGGTGTTTGAAATTCATTCCCATTTCTTTCATAGGACCTAAGCATGCACCCAAGGACAAAGAGTTTATTTTTCAACCAATTTATATGCACTGGAGCATGCGCATGTAGTTAAAATTTGAATTATGCACGTAAATGCATTGAAAACTCAGTTAATGCATAAAAATGTCCAAATGAACCCTAAAAAATCACAAAAATTCACAAAACACTCATGTTGTTCTATGTTGACACAAGAAAACAAACTTGAAAGCAATAAGAGGCAATGGATATCGTTTGATCCCGAAAGGCGGGACGTTCCCTACCGAAAACCATCATGCTTGTTGTGAGAAGCTCCGGTTTGTGAGAAGCATATACTCAAACCTTCCCCAAATAGGACAAAATTTGTACCACGGCATGTTGATGCCGCTCCATGATAGCATGCCAAGTTTCATGAATTTCAGACGAGTTTTGGATTTACTAAAATTTAAAAACCAGGCATCCGAATGTTTTGTTGGCAATCAACGGTTCCCTATTGTTTGAAATTCATTCCCATTTCTTGCATTGGGACCTAAGCATGCACCCAAGGGCACATATTTGATTTTTCAACCAATTTATATGCACTGGAGCATGTGCATGTAGTTCGAATTTGAATTATGCACATAAATGCATTGAAAACTCAATTAATGCATAAAAATATCCAAACGAACCCCGAAAAATCACAAAAATTCAGACAACACTCCTGTTGTTCTATGTTGACACGAGAAAAAAACTTGAAAGCAATAAGAGGCAATGGATGTTGTTTCGTCCCCAAAGGTGGGACGTTCCCTATCGAAAACCATTATGCTTGTTGTGAGAAGCTCCGGTTTGTAAGCCATATACCCAAACCTGCCCCAAATGGCACAAAATTTGTACCACGGCATGTTGATGCCGCTCCATGATAGCATGCCAAGTTTCATGAATTTTAGAAGAGTTTTGGATTTACTAGAATTTAAAAAACATGCATCTCAATGTTTTGCCGGCAATCAACGGTGCCCTGGTGTTTAAAATTCATTCCTATTTCATGCATTGGGACCTAAGCATGCACCCAGGGACACATATTTGATTTTTCAACCAATTTATATGCACTGGAGCATGTGCATGTAGTTCAAATTTGAATTATGCACATAAATGCATTGAAAACTTAGTTAATGCATTATAATGTCCAAAGGAACCCCAAAAAATCACAAAAATTCACACAACACTCTTGTTGTCCTATGTTGATACGAGAAAAAAAACTTCAAAGCAATAAGAGGCAATGGATATCGTTTCGTCCCCAAAGGTGGGATGTTCCCTACCGAATACCATCATGCTTGTTGTGAGAAACTCCGGTTTGTAAGAAGCATATACTCAAACCTGGCCCAAATGGGACAAAATTTGTACCACGGCATGTTGATGCCGCTCCATGATAGCATGCCAAGTTTCATCAATTTTCGACTAGTTTTGGATTTACTAGAATTTAAAACCAGGCATCTCAATGTTTTGCCAGCAATCAACGGTCCTCAGGTGTTTGAAATTCATTCCCATTTCTTGCATGGGACCTAAGCATGCACCCAACGACAAAGATTTGATTTTTCAACCAATTTATATGCACTGGAGCATGCGCATGTAGTTCAAATTTGAATTATGCACATAAATGCATTGAAAACTCAGTTAATGCATTAAAATGTCCAAACGAACCCCGAAAAAGCACAAAAATTCAGACAACGCTCCTGTTGTTCTATGTTGACACGAGAAAAAAACTTGAAAGCAATAAGAGGCAATGGATATCATTTCGTCCCCAAAGGTGGGACATTCCCTACCGAAAACCATCATGCTTGTTGTGAGAAGCTCCGGTTTGTGAGAATCATATACTCAAACCTGCCCCAAATGGGACAAAATTTGTACCACGGCATGTTGATGCCGCTCCATGATAGCATGCCAAGTTTCATGAATTTCAGACTAGTTTTGGATTTACTAGAATTTAAAACCCAGGCATCTCAATGTTTTGCTAATAATCACCGGTGCTCTGGTGTTTGAAATTCATTCCCATTTCTTGCATGGGACCTAAGCATGCACCCAAGGACAAAGAGTTTATTTTCCAACCAATTTATATGCACTGGAGCATGCGCATGTAGATCAAATTTTAATTATGCACATAAATGCATTGAAAACTCAGTTAAGGCATAAAAATGTCCAAACGAATCTCGAAAAATCACAAAAATTCACACAACACTCTTGTTGTTCTATGTTGACACGAGAAAAAAACTTGAAAGCAATAAGAGGCAATGGATATCGTTTCATCCCGAAAGGTGGGACGTTCCCTACTGAAAACCATCATGCTTGTTGTGAGAAGCTCCGGTTTGTGAGAAGAATATACCCAAACCTGCCCCAAATGGCACAAAATTTGTACCACGGCATGTTGATGCTGCTCCATGAAAGCATGCCAAGTTTCATGAATTTCAAACGAGTTTTGGATTTACTAGAATTTAAAAAACAGGCATCTCAATGTTTTGCTGGCAATCAATGGTGCCCTGGTGTTTGAAATTCATTCCCAATTCTTGCATGGGACCTAAGCATGCACCCAAGGACACATATTTGATTTTTCAACCAATTTACATGCACTGGAGCATGCGCATGTAGTTCAAATTTGAATTATGCACATAAATGCGTTGAAAACTCACTTAATGCATAAAAATGTCCAATTGAACCCCGAAAAATCAAAAAAAATCACACAACACTCCTGTTGTTCTATGTTGACACAAGAAAAAAACTTGAAAGCAATAAGAGGCAATGGATATCGTTTCGTCCCCAAAGGTGGGATGTTCCCTACCGAATACCATCATGCTTGTTGTGAGAAGCTCCGGTTTGTGAGAAGCATATACTCAAACCTGCCCCAAATGGGAAAAAATTGGTACCACGGCATGTTGATGCCGCTCCATGATAGCATGCCAAGTTTCATCAATTTTAGACTAGTTTTGGATTTACTAGAATTTAAAAACCAGGCATCTTAATGTTTTCCCAACAATCAACGGTCCTCTGGTGTTTGAAATTCATTCCCATTTCTTGCATGGGACCTAAGCATGCACCCAAGGACAAACATTTGATTTTTCAACCAATTGATATGCACTGGAGCAAGTGCATGTAGTTCAAATTTGAATTATGCACATAAATGCATTGAAAACTCAGTTGATGCATAAAAATGTCCAAACTAACCCCAAAAATTCACAAAAATTCACACAATACTCCTGTTGTTCTATGTTGACACAAGAAAAAAACTTGAAAGCAATAAGAGGCAATGGATATCGTTTCGTCCCCAAAGGTGGGATGTTCCCTACCGAATACCATCATGCTTGTTGTGAGAAACTCCGGTTTGTAAGAAGCATATACTCAAACCTGCCCCAAATGGGAAAAAATTGGTACCACGGCATGTTGATGCCGCTCCATGATAGCATGCCAAGTTTCATCAATTTTAGACTAGTTTTGGATTTACTAGAATTTAAAAACCAGGCATCTCAATGTTTTGCCAACAATCAACGGTCCTCTGGTGTTTGAAATTCATCCCCATTTCTTGCATGGGACCTAAGCATGCACCCAAGGACAAAGATTTGATTTTTCAACCAATTTATATGCACTGGAGCATGCGCATGTAGTTCAAATTTGAATTATGCACATAAATGCATTGAAAACTCAGTTGATGCATAAAAATGTCCAAACGAACCCCAAAAAATTAGAAATATTTAGACAACCCTCTTGTTGTTCTATGTTGACACGAGAAAAAATCTTGAAAGCATTAAGAGGCAATGGAGATTGTTACGTCCTCAAAGGTGGGACGTTCCCTACCGAAAACCATCATGCTTGTTGTGAGAAGCTCCGGTTTGTGAGAAGCATATACTCAAACCTGCCCCAAATGCGACAAAATTTGTACCATGGCATGTTGATGCCGCTCCATGATAGCATGCCAAGTTTCATGAATTTCAGACTAGTTTTGGATTTACTAAAATTTAAAAAACATGCATCTCAATGTTTTGCCAGCAATCAACGGTGCTCTAGTGTTTGAAATTCATTCCCATTTCTTGCATGGGACCTAAGCATGCACCACAGGACAAAGATTTTTTTTTCAACCAATTCATATGCACTGGAGCATGTGCATGTAATTCAAATTTGAATTATGCTCATAAATGCATTGAAAACTCAGTCAATGCATAAAAATGTCCAAACGAACCCCGAAAATCACAAAAATTCACACAATACTCCGGTTGTTCTATGTTGACACGAGAAAAAAACTTGAAAGCAGTAAGAGGCAATGAATATCGTTTCATCCCGAAAGGTGGGACGTTCTGTACTGAAAACCATCATGCTTGTTGTGAGAAGCTCCGGTTTGTGAGAAGCATATACTCAAACCTTCCCCAAATAGGACAAAAATTTGTACCACGGCATGTTGATGCCGCTCCATGATAGCATGCCAAGTTTCATGAATTTCAGACGAGTTTTGGATTTACTAGAATTTAAAAACTAGGCATCTCAATGCTTTGCCGGCAATCAACAGTGCCTTGGTGTTTGAAATTCATTCCTATTTCTTGCATTGGGACCTAAGCATGCACCCAGGGACACATATTTTTTTTTTCAACCAATTTATATGCACTGGAGCATGCGCATGTAGTTCAAATTTGATTTATGCACATAAATGCGTTGAAAACTCAGTTAATGCATAAAAATGTCCAAACGAACCCCGAAAAATCAAAAAAATTCACACAGCACTCATGTTGTTCTATGTTGACACGAGAAAAAAAACTTGAAAGCAGTAAGAGGCAATGGATATCGTTTAGTCCCCAAAGGTGGGATGTTCCCTACCGAATACCATCATGCTTCTTGTGAGAAACTCCGGTTTGTAAGAAGCATATACTCAAACCTGCCCCAAATGGGAGAAAATTGGTACCACGGCATGTTGAGGCCGCTCCATGATAGCATGCCAAGTTTCATCAATTTTAGACTAGTTTTGGATTTACTAGAATTTAAAAAACAGGCATCTCAATGTTTTGCCAACAATCAACGGTCCTCTGGTGTTTGAAATTCATTCCCATTTCTTGCATGGGACCTAAGCATGCACCCAAGGACAAAGATTTGATTTTTCAACCAATTTATATGCACGGGAGCATGTGCATGTAGTTCAAATTTGAATTATGCACATAAATGCATTGAAAACTCAGTTAATGCATAAAAATCTCCAAACGAACCCCGAAAAATCATGAAAAATTCACACAACGCTCCTGTTGTTATATGTTGACACGAGAAAAAAACTTGAAAGCAATAAGAGGCATTGAATATCGTTTCGTCCCCAAAGGTGGGACGTTCCCTACCGAAAACCATCATGCTTCTTGTGAGAAGCTCCGGTTTATGAGAAGCATATACTCAAACCTGCCCCAAATGCGACAAAATTTGTACGACGGCATGTTGATGCCGCTCCATGATAGCATGCCAAGTTTCATGAATTTCAGACTAGTTTTGGATTTACTAGAATTTAGAAAACAGGCATCTCAATGTTTTGCCAGCAATCAACGGTGCTCTGGTGTTTAAAATTCATTCCCATTTCTTGCATGGGACCTAAGCATGCACCCAAGGACAAAGATTTTGTTTTTCAACCAATTTATATGCACTGGAGCATGCACATGTAGTTCAAATTTGAATTATGCACATAAATGCATTGAAAACTCAGTTAATGTATAAAAATGTCCAAACGAACCCCGAAAAATCACAAAAATTCACACAACACTCCTGTTGTTCTATGTTGACACAAGAAAAAACTTGAAAGCAATAAGAGGCAATGGATATCGTTTCATCCCGAAAGGTGGGACGTTCCCTACCGAAAACCATCATGCTTGTTGTGAGAAGCTCCGGTTTGTGAGAAGCATATACTCAAACCTTCCCCAAATCGGACAAAATTTGTACCACAGCATGTCGATGCTGCTCCATGATAGCATGCCAAGTTTCATGAATTTTAGACGAGTTTTGGATTTACTAGAATTTATAAACCAGGCATCTCAATGTTTTGCCAGCAATCAACGGTGCCCTGGTGTTTGAAATTCATTCCCATTTCTTGCATTGGAATCTAAGCATGCACCCAAGGACACAAATTTGATTTTTCAACCAATTTATATGCACTTGAGCATGTGCATGTAGGTCATATTTGAATTATGCACATAAATGCATTGAAAACTCAGTTAATGCATAAAAATGTCCAAACGAACCCCAAAAAATCACAAAAATTCACACAAAACTCCTGTTGTTCTATGTTGACGCGAGGAAAAAAAACTTGAAAGCAATAAGAGGCAATGGATATCGTTTCTTCCCCAAAGGTGGGACGTTCCCTACCGAAAACCATCATGCTTGTTGTGAGAAGCTCCGGTTTGTGAGAATCATATACCCAAACCTGCCCCAAATGGGACAAAATTTGTACCACAACATGTTGATGCCTCCCCATGATGGCATGCCAAGTTTCATGAATTTCAGAAGAGTTTTGGATTTAGTAGAATTTAAAAAAAAGGCATCTCAATGTTTTGCCAACAATCAACGGTCCTCTGGTGTTTGAAATTCATTCCCATTTCTTGCATGGGACCTAAGCATGCACCCAAGGACAAAGATTTGATTTTTCAACCAATTTATATGCACTGGAGCATGCGCATGTAGTTCAAATTTGAATTATGCACATAAATGCATTGAAAACTCAGTTGATGCATAAAAATGTCCAAACGAACCCTGAAAAATTAGAAATATTTAGACAACCCTCCTGTTGTTCTATGTTGACACGAGAAAAAACTTGAAAGCAATAAGAGGCAATGGAGATTGTTATGTCCTCAAAGGTGGGACGTTCCCTACCAAAAGACATCATGCTTGTTGTGAGAAGCTCCGGTTTGTGAGAAGCATATACTCAAACCTTCCCCAAATAGGACAAAATTTGTGCCACGGCATGTCCATGCCGCTCCATGATAGCATGCCAAGTTTCATGAATTTCAGACGAGTTTTGGATTTACTAGAATTTAAAAACCAGGCATCTCAATGTTTTGCCAGCAATCAACGGTGCCCTGGTGTTTGAAATTCATTCCCATTTCTTGCATTGGAACCTAAGCATGCACCCAAGGACACATATTTGATTTCTCAACCAATTTATATACACAGGAGCATGTGCATGTAGTTCAAATTTGAATTATGCACATAAATGCATTGAAAACTCAGTTAATGCATAAAAATGTCCAAACGAACCCCAAAAAATCACAAAAATTCACACAACACTCCTGTTGTTCTATGTTGACGCAAGAAAAAAAACTTGAAAGCAATAAGAGGCAATGGATATCGTTTCTTCCCCAAAGGTGGGACGTTACCTACCGAAAACCATCATGCTTATTGTGAGAAGCTCCGGTTTGTGAGAATCATATACCCAAACCTGCCCCAAATGGGACAAAATTTGTACCACAACATGTTTTTGCCTCCCCATGATGGCATGCCAAGTTTCATGAATTTCAGAAGAGTTTTGGATTTACTAGAATTTAAAAAACAGGCATCTCAATGTTTTGCCGGCAATCAACGGTGCCATGGTGTTCGAAATTCATTCCCATTTCTTGCATGGGACCTAAGCATGCACCCAAGGACAAAGATTTGATTTTCAACCAATTTATATGCACTGGAGCATCCGCATGTAGTTCAAATTTGAATTATGAATATAAATGCATTGAAAACTCAGTTAATGCATAAAACTGTCCAAACGAACCCCAAAAAAACACAAAAATTCACACAACGCTCCTGTTGTTCTATGTTGACACGAGAAAAAACTTGAAAGCAATAAGAGGCAATGGATATCGTTTTGTCCCCATTGTTGTGAGAAGCTCCGGTTTGTGAGAAGCATATAACCAAACCTGCCCCAAATGGGACAAAATTTGTACCACGGCATGTTGATGCCACTCCATGATAGCATGCCAAGTTTCATCAATTTTAGACTAGTTTTGGATTTACTAGAATTTAAAAACCAGGCATCTCAATGTTTTGCCAGCAATCAATGGTCCTCTGGTGTTTGAAATTCATCCCCATTTCTTGCATGGGACCTAAGCATGCACCCAAGCACAAAGATTTTATTTTTCAACCAATTTATATGCACTGGATCATGCGCATGTAGTTCAACTTTGAATTATGCACATAAATGCATTGAAAACTCAGTTAATGCATAAAAATGTCCAAACGAACCCCGAAAAAACACAAAAATTCACACAACACTCCTGTTGTTCTATGTTGACACGAGAAAAAAAGTTGAAAGCAATAAGAGACAATTGATATCGTTTCATCCCGAAAGGTGGGACGTTCCCTACCAAGAACCATCATGCTTGTTGTGAGAAGCTCTGGTTTGTGGGAAGCATATACTCAAACCTTCCCCAAATAGGACAAAATTTGTACCACGGCATGTTGATGCCGCTCCATGATAGCATGCCAAGTTTCATGAATTTTAGACGAGTTTTGGATTTACTAGAATTTAAAAACCAGGCATCTCAATGCTTTGCCGGCAATCAACGGTGCCCTGGTGTTTGAAATTCATTCCCATTTCTTGCATTGGGACCTAATCATGCACCCAAGGACACATATTTTATTTTTCAACCAATTTATATGCACGGGAGCATGTGCATGTAGTTCAAATTTGAATTATGCACATAAATGCATTGAAAACTCGGTTAATGCATAAAAATGTCCAAACAAACCCCAAAAAATCACAAAAATTCACACAACACTCCCGTTGTTCTATGTTGACATGAGAAAAAACTTGAAAGCAATAAGAGGCAATGGATTTCGTTTCGTCCCCAAAGGTGGGATGTTCCCTACCGAAAACCATCATGCTTGTTGTGAGAAGCTCCGGTTTGTGAGAAGCATATACCCAAACCTGCCCCAAATGGGACAAAATTTGTACCACTGCATGTTGATGCCGCTCCATGATAGCATGCCAAGTTGCATGAATTTCAGACGAGTTTTGGATTTACTAGAATTAAAAAACCAGGCATCTTAATGTTTTGCCGGCAATCAACGATGCCATGGTGTTTGAAATTCATTCCCATTTCTTGCATGGGACCTAAGCATGCACCCAAGGACCAAGATTTGATTTTCCTACGAATTTATATGCACTGGAGCTTGTGCACGTAGTTCAAATTTGAATTATGCACATAAATGCATTGAAAACTCACTTAATGCATAAAAATGTTCAAACAAAACCTGAATAATTCCAATTCTTTTATGATCACTGCAGATAAAAGGTCTAGCAATTCAAACACCATCCATGGCCACTGTGACCCCATTATGTAATTCAAATCAAGACCAAAAATCAAATAGATCCCACACAATTTATTATAACCAACAGTGTGAGATGCAGCACAAAATATCTTTGGACCGTGTCTGAATAAGGGACCGTGTCTAATGACACTTTGGGCGCCAGTTTTTTGTCTGAAGCGATTCCAAATTTTCGGCTTCCGCGGAAATATCTACCTCCCTGCCCCCTCCCCCTTACCAAAAGCTACATTCCCCCTCTTTCCGCCTTCCTTTCCAGGTTGAAACCTTCACTCCTTGCTTGCAGCGCCGCCGGCTCCTCGCCGGAGACCCTCCTACACGCTGCTTGGCCTCGCCTATCCAGGCAGGTAATCCACACCCGACCCCCATCCTCCTCCTCCATCCACATCCCACATGCCCCGATCGCCGACGCGAGCGCGACACCTTCCACCCAAATCACCAACCCCTCCACCAAATAAGCGTCGACCTAAGCCATGGTGCACGCGGTATAGCCAGGACCTGAAGGAGCATTTGGCAGTGGAGAAGCAAATCGCGGCCGCATGCGCGGATGAGGTCACGATGGCTGTCATTCGTGCTAAACCCCAGATCTTGGAGGAGAACCTCGCCATCGAGGCCATTGTTGCCGCCTCGCGTGCCGATGCTGCGACGCGGTTGGCTGCTTTAAATGACAGTTCGTGGCGTTTTCTCGAGGCCACCGTCGGTGCCTTCGATGAAGACTACGAGGTGTTTTCTCGGCGTGCACGTGCTTACCTCATCTCGAGAACCAGCAGGTTGGTGCCTGGAGCGGCTCAGGCAACTCACTACTACAACGAGGGCACCCATGATGCAGAGGCCTCGCCCTCTTCCATGTCCAAGGAGCCAATCGTCATCGATATCTCCGACAATGAGGAGTAGCTTGTCTTATTAGCTCACTATAAGGACCCATGTTCAGTTTGCTAGCTACTGCCTTTCCTTAAAAAATTCTAGTGAATTGTGCTATCTACTTTTACCATGTATCTTCTGCTATAGTGTATATGTTCTATATGTCGTGCAATGTGGTGTTCAATTAACTGCTTAGTTCAATTCTGCAAATGTGATGTTCAATTCTTCAAGTTGTAATATTTCCAAGTTGTTAAGCATGCTTGGTTTGGTTAACTGTCTGATCTTCTATTAGTGTATAGTGCATATGTCACCTTGGTGCACTTGTTGTGGTGTTTAGTTAACTGTTTGGTTCAATTCTGCAATGCGATGTTCAATTGTTGTGGCTACATTCTGTTATTGTATACCATGTGAGGAATAAATCGAATTTCGCTATACTAAATACATGAGAAACAAATACAATTGCTATATCTCCAGGTTGTTAAGCATGCTTGGTTTGGTTAACTGTCTGAATCTTCTATTAGGAGTATGTTATATTGTGCAATGTGGTGCTCAGTTAACGTTTGGTTCATTTGTTGTGGTGTTTAGTTAACTGCTTGGTTCAATTCTGCAATGCGATGTTCAATTGTTGTGGCTGCATTCTGTTATTGTATACCATGTGAGGAATAAATCGAATTTGCCTGCACTTAATACATAAGAAACATATACAAGTGCTATATTCCCAAGTTCTTAATCATGCTAGGTTTGGATAAATGGGTTGTCCATGTGGCTTGAATTAATGTGATGAATCTGCAATGTGCTTATTTATCATCAACATATTTTACTGATAGCATGCGAACCCTTACTTAACCTGGTGACTAACTACCTTATATGTGTTGCAGGGAAACAATGGGAAGCACTAAGGTTTACAAGATGGTACTAACTATTATACCTTGCCTTTTTGTATTCCTTTGACCCATTTCCAATATAGAGAAGATATTTATGCACATCCTTGTTTTCAGGCTTCACTGATGATTACCTCTCAAACCACATCTGTGGTCAGGAGGTGAGGAAAGTTTTCATACAACACCCACGATTCAATATTGAAGTGTTCCTGAAGAGGTCGAAGGATGGACGGTCAATCATCGACAGGCACTGGCCTAAAGTTGCAAAGACCTTCAACATGAATGAAGGCTCAATATTCGCCTTCTACTTCAGCAGTTTTCCAGATGAGATGCATCTCTCTATGTACTGTCTATGATGCTAATTTCTAAAGGTTCTAGATGTTACATGTGAAACTTGCTGCTGGTGCAGTTGTGCAATGGGGTAGCTGAGTGCTGAAGCTATATCATGTTGTACTCTGATGTATTTTATTTATGAAATCATGCTTCCTTAATATGGAAATGGAATATATTATGTGCTTAATATGAATGTCAATTAGATTAGTAAATGGATTATTAATAATAGGGCAATTAGCCTGCTAATTGGTCAATTAGCTTGCTAATTTGGTTTTCCTATTGCAAACAGTTAATGAGAAAACACCATGGGCGATGACCTCAGGCAACACACACAGTTTCTAGGAATAAACCGTGTTGGATCAATGAACAATCACACATGACATTCTCTTCAAAACTGTTTGCGTTACGCCACCTTGTGCAAACGTTTTCCTTGTAGTGACTGTGTGGGATGTATGTACGAACGGAAACATTTAGTGGTGACTGATTGTGTGGGATGTACTTACGACCAGAAATGATTTCGCATGTATAATTGTATTTTTTTGAGCACTACTGTATGTATTTCTGTATTTGAGTGCTCGCCGGTCGCACACGACCTCATTTTGCCGACCGTGTGTGCCAGGAGGGATATCCCCAATGGTTTCTGGGTCGTGTGTAAGGATGGCAATTTTACCCATGGACATGGATACCCATGGATATCCGACCCGAATGGATAGGGTTTGGATATACTTTTGCACCCATGGGCGGCACCCAAACCCGACCCGATTTCTCATGGGTAGGGCATGGATATAATCTTTTACCCTTGGATACCCAAACCTGACCCGATAGTATGACTTAGTGGGCAAAAAACCGCTATCCCTACCCCACAGTCACATGTCTCACCACAATTTCTAACTTATTTTTATCTAAACCATGCAAAAGAAATTGCACAATCCGTGTCATAACTTCTATTAGTTGACATTCAATCCCCACTGTAACATACTCTAGTGCCCCTTCCCTTATTTCATCTCCTCGTTAAATGACTCAACATTCTCATCTTTTAGAAAAATACTAAAAGATATTAAGTTGTTAGTGACAATGATTTACCATAAGTTGATGTTTACCATAAGTCAAGCCTAGCTTGCCACGAGATGAAGAATGAAAGAGCTTATATTAACATTGTCTTATGTCTTATCTATATGTATTGAGAGGACCCAGTGGATATCCAATGGGTATGGATATCCATCGGGTTTGGACATGGTAACAATTTTTTACCCATGGATCTTTTCATGGATAGGCAAAGGCTATCTTTATGGATATGGATTTGGTATTGTTCAACCCGATCCAAACCCGACCCATTGCCATCCTTAGTCGTGTGGGAAGGACCCCCCCTATTGCTCACACTCACTTGGCGCGGTACCGAATGCCGTGGTGGAAAGGGGTTAAAAGCATTTGTTTAGGACCGACGCGCACCAGTGCTTGATCCCTAGTATCCACTATGTTCTGATATTGATGTTGATACGACTTTGACATGCTTAATGCTTGTCACTTTGGGCCCGGGTGCCATGATTTCAGATCTGAACCATTTATGTTTTCACCTTTATATCTATGTTCCAGATCCGATCTTGCAGGTCATACTCACCTATTACGTATTATGATTCGTAAACCCGGAGTGACAATAGTCGGGATACTTTCCGGTGATGACCGTAGTTTGTGGAGTTCATGTATTCACTATGTGTTAATGATTTGTTCCGGTTCTCTATCAAAAGGAGGCCTTAATATCCCTTAGTTTCCATATGGACCCCACTACCACGGGAGGGTAGGACAAAAGATGGCATGCAAGTTCTTTCCATAAGCATGTATGACTATTTACGGAATAGATGTCTACATTATATTTATGAACTAGAGCTAGTTTTGTATCGCCCTAGGTTATGACTGTTATATGATGAATATCATCTAACGAATTCACCGATCCTATGTCTACGAATTTCTCTTATATTTGTTGTGCTAAGTTACTACTACTGCTGCAACTGTTACACTTGCTACAAAATCATTGCTATCACTATTACTGTTACTATTGCTGTTACCACTATTATCAAAACTATCATACTACTTTGCTACTAATCACCTTGCTACAGATAATTAATCTCCAGGTGTGGTTGAATTGACAACTCAGCTGCTAATACTTGCAAATATTCTTTGGCTCCCCTTGTTTGAATCTATAAATTTGGGTTGAATACTCTACCCAATTTTTTGCGATTCCCTATACTTGTGGGTTATCAAGACCTTTTTCTAGCGCCGTTGCCCGGGAGCATAGCTATATTTGTTGAGTCACTTGGGATTATTATCCATTTATCAGTATGGAGAATCTAAAGGATACCAGGACTAAGATATTTCCCTCTAAGACAAGGGGAGGTAAGGAACTGCCATCTAGCTCTGCACTTGTTTCACCTTCTATTTTGAGTAAACTTGCAAAACCACCACATGCTATTAATTTTGATATGTCACAAGTTATTGATGATGCTACTTCTGCTATGGACAATGCTTCTAATGATGCTAGTACCTTGCTTGATGACAATGTACCGCTAGGTGAATTTCTTGATGAAGAAATTGCTAGAGCTAAAGATATTGAGAATGTCGAAACTGATGAAATTATTGAAACTGATGAAATACTTGAAACTGAAAAATCTTGAAACACCTATTAGACCTAGCTCTCCTAGATATGAATTGCCTAAGATACCTGAGGGTTATGTTATGGATGAGGAGACAACTAGAGACTTTCTTGCTTGCAACGATCACTACAAAAAAATACACTTCCGTGATGATATGTGTTCGTCACAGTAGGTCACTTTCTTGTCATGCATGTACATCCATGACGATTTTATGACAGAATCAAGATAGTCATACATGTGCTGTCATAGAAGTGTTCCATGACATTACCAAAATTATCATCACGGAAGTGTCCACTTCCATGACGATAAATCGCGCGCCGTAGAAGTGCTTTCGTCAAGGGTAACCAACACGTGGCATCCACCATAACTAGTCGGCGTTAAGCTATCAAGTTCTGGTTTGGATGAGATAGCCCGTTAACAGCCCCAACCAATAGGGATTTTCCACGTGTAAAATTCTCATTCGCCGGATAATCCATGTGTCAGCTCATCGTTGGGACAGATGTCATCCCTACAATGGTCGAAAGACACCTATGATATGTCAACATGTGGCACAGCCCAACAGTGGCCCATTTAAGGTAAAAAGGCAGGCCCAGCTAAAGGCCCACAATATTTTTCAGACACTAGTGGGCTGGCCCATTAACAGCCTGCCATGTTTTGGGTCAAATTCAGGCCCATATCAGATCAAGCCCGTTCACAGCCTGTCATGTTTTGGGCTAAATTACGGCCCATATCAAATCAGCCTCGTCATCGAATTGAGGTAGTAATTTGCGCTTTGGGTAACTTTTAAGTGGTTGCTTGAGGCCTTATTCCTCGGCTTCCAGGACATTAGTCCATCTATCATTGAGCAGATCTTGATCAGCTTGAAGCTGTTGCTGCTTCTTTTTCAGGCTCCTTGAAGTGGCTATTAGCCGACGCTTGAAGCGCTCCTACTCGAGAGGTTCCTCGGGCACGATAAAATCCTCGTTGCCGAGGCTCACCTCATCCTCAAAGAGTGGAAGATAATTACTGTCCTTCGAGTCTTCATGCATGGCCTGTTCATCAGGGCTTACCCGCCCATCTTCCCGTTTGGCCTGTTCGGAAGTTGGCTCAACGGGGTCTTCATTTTCTCCGGCATTGTCTAGAGTATTGTTTTCTCCTATTCTGTTATTGCTGTCTTTTTCACCGTGTGACTTAGAGCGGCGCCACTGTCGTTGGCGCTTTGGCTATATCGCAGGGGGTTTATCTTCCACTGGGTCTTCTTTGTCATCGCCGTTAACTTCTTTGGGTGTGTCCACCATGTATACGTCGTAGGAGGAGGTGGCCGTCCAGCGCCCTATAAATGGCGGCTCTTGGGCCTTCTCCTCTTCGGCATCGTCGTCCATACCGTCGATGTCTCCGGAGTCGTAGTTGAGCATGTCGGTTAGATCTTCGACAGTGGATATTAAGTGGGAGGTGGGTGGGAAGCGAGATTCCCCGTCATCAGCCCCCAGTTCAAACCGGATATAATTCGGCTGTGAGTCCCCTACTAAAGAGAGGGTTTTTAATGAGTTTAGCACATCGCCTAAAGGTGAGTGCCGGAAGATGTCCGCGGAACTAAATTCAACGATCGGCACCTGGTGAGGCTCAGCGGACGCAGATGCACGTAGTTCGAAACTGGTGGCCGGAGATGGAGCCGGGGGTCCGGTGACACAGACCCCGCTCGAGGTTGGGTCTATGTGCGGCTCCAATGCCGCTGAGTCTACGGCTTCCGTGGCGGGGTTAAGCTTCCTGTCTTTGGATGGCGCGAGATGGTCCCGATCTAGGGCCAGAGCGCTTGCAGGCGCGATCTCCTGGGTATGATCTGATGACAGATTTAGGTCATGTTCATTAAGGTGGCAAGGAGCGGCTGCCATGAGCTCGAATCCGTCGAAGATCAAGTCTCCGCAGATATCATTGACGTAGTTTAGGCTTCCAAACCTGACCTGAAGGCCAGGGGCGTAGCTGTCAATCTACTCTAGATGGCCAAGCGAGTTGGCCCATAGTGCGAAGCCGCCGAATATGAAGATCTGGCCAAGGAGAAAGACATCCCCCCGGGCAGCGTTGTTGTAGATGATGGATGGAGCCATCGAACCTTCTGATGACGGTACAGTGGAACTCTCAATGAAAGCACCAATGTCGGTGTCAAAACCGGCGGATCTCGGGTAGGGGGTCCCGAACTATGCACTGAGGTTGATGGTAACAGGAGATAGGGGATACGATGTTTAAATAGGTTCGGGCCCTCTTGATGGAGGTAAAACCCTATGTCCTGCTTGATTAATATTGATGAGTATGGGGTTACAAGAGTTGATCTACCACGAGATCGTAATGGATAAAACCCTAGAAGTCTAGCCTATGTGATTATCATTGTCCCTACGGACTAAACCCTCCGGTTTATATAGACACTGGAGGGGACTAGGGTTGTACAAAGTCAGTTACAGAGAAAGGAATCTTCATATCCAAATGCCAAGCTTGCCATCCACGCCAAGGAGAGTCCCATCCGGACACGGGTGAGAGTCTTCGCTCTTTTATCTTCATGGCCCAACAGTCTGGCCCATGTCCAACAGGCCGGACGCCCGAGGACCCCTTAGTCTAGGACTCCCTCACCCATTAACAAACCATTGTTCTTTTGGGCCCATTCTAAGTCGGGTTTGTTTTTCAGCCTGTTAAATGCCCATTTACCAGTTCGGCCCGATAATAGTTTTGGCATGTTGGCGGCCTGTGGTGCATCTGGGCCGTTGTCGTCCCGGTTTCACTTTAGGCCATTTAACAGCCCATGCAGAAACTGGACTACTTGTCCTAAGTAACTTTAGGCCTCTTAACGGCCCATAGTCTTCATGGATAAATTTCAGCCCAACTGGCCTATCAACCTGTTAATGGCCCGTGTAACCGTTGGGCCTAATTACAACCTGCGTTGAATCCGGCCTGCTTACAGCCCATCTGTTAATGGCCCGTGACACTTTTAGGCCTATGGCCCGCATTGAAACCGGCCTGCTTAAAGCCCATAATTTTATTGGGCCAAATAGGGCCTGAGATATATTTTGACCTATTAACGACTCGTTCTATTTGGGCCAAACATGGGCGTTAGGAAGTTTCGGCCTGTATTGGCCCGTGAATTTTTCGGCTCAACACTAGCCCAATCTACTTTTTAGCTCGTTAAAATCCCATGGTATTCTCTGGCCCAACTAGCCAGAACTTTACTCGGCCTGTTAAAGGCGGAAAACTACTATATGTTTAGACCTGCTAATGGCCCAAGATGATTATAGGCCCACGTTTTGGCCCATGTATACTGAGCTACGGGTCGGCCTGAAGACCGACAACATTGAGATCCATTAAAGCTTCTGGCCTAAATTATAGCATACTGACCAAGAATAAACCTAGACTATACAATAAAGAAATTACGACATATTACATCCACTGGGCATCAAAGTTCACCACTGGTGATAATAAAGCGCAACATGACCGCGAGTTACATACACTAGGTATCAAAGGTCACCACCAGTGCATATAAATGCCCCGACAAAAGAATATAAAAAACTAAGAGCACTTCAGAAGGTATTAGGCCTGGCCTGGACGTGCAGCACAAGAAGCCGAACAAGCTGATGAGACCTTAGTTGTGTCAATGATAGATGCTCTATCCCTAGCTGTATAGCACCAAAGCCCGCAAGGCAGTCCTCTGCGATCTTCTTTGCATCGTTGACATCAAGTCGGAGTTGAGCTGAAGCAAGCCTTTCCGCTTTAAGTTGAGACTGAAGAAGTCGAACTGATTGAGGCAGCAACTGCACAGAGGTTGTCTCATAGCTGATGGTGAGTAGTTTCAACTCACTGTCTTCATCAAAACATGAACTTGGGGTCATCTCGCTCTCTTCAAGATGGTTTGGCTCACTATCTTCCCTAAAGTTCTGCCTGGCATAAGAGATATGACTCTTAAGGAGAAACAAGGAGACGCGTAATAGGTTTCACAATTATATAAGCAAATAAATGGATTTGTTCTGCATAAGGAACATTTTTCTACAACTACAATTTAAAACTGGTAGTTGTTGCTAACATCCAATCAGATGTAAACACCAAAGTAAACATCAGTGGAGGAAATGATGCCTATCCAAATCTATAATAGAACAAAGTTTGAAGGCTTGAGAAGGATGAACTTACATTACATGTTAACACGGGTAGGACAAAGCCATTCTCCATGTCGATGGAAGGATAATTCAATAAATTACCCAAAGAAACTTCTTTATAAGCGTTGCCATTATTCTAAATTTTGTAAAGAGTAAATATAGATCAAATAATGTTGGAATAAATAGAGGATAATGAAGCTCAGGTGCAGAGTGATGATACATAATCAAATAGCAATTAATTAAGTACATCGTTACAAGTCAAAAGGTACCGACAAGAGGAATGCAAACATCAACGTGTGTAGTGGCATTGGCTTTATTCAACATTTTGGTAAGAGTAAATGTAGATCTGATAATTTGGGGAAAGTGGAGGGCAGGGCAGATAAGATGCAGAGTAATGCTAGACAATCAACTACCTCGCAATGCAAGTACAATAATACTACCACCATCCGTTATTACTTGTCACTCAAATGGATGTATCTAGCACTATTAAGTTCTAAATACATCTAATCGAGCAACAATTAATTCGATACAGAGGGAGTACATGACAATAGGTACTTACATGGGCAATCCAAAACTTCATAAACATTGTGTTAAGTCTACATTTATCTAAAAGTAAATATAGGCCTTATAATTTCGAGCAAAGGGAGGATAAAGAAGTGAACAATCACAGTGATGCTATATAATCAAACATCAATGAGTGTAAGTATGCTGACAACGGGCAAGAGGTACTGACAAGAGCAATGCAGTGCCCAATATTGTTGTGAGATCCTATGGTCCTTTGAGAAAGGAGATTCATATGAAATTAGTTTTCATACAAGAGAGAAGGTAAGGCACATGCAACAATTTAGGAGTTCAAATTTTAAATTGATATAATAGACAGTACCTGACGCTGGGCTCTCTGTTGTTCTAATAGGGGTTTGGCTAGTGGAGTAGGGGTAAAGTGTGGTACAGTTGGGCCTATATTTTCTGTGGCTACTGATCTATCTGATTTAACGGGTATCACTACCTTTTCCAAATACCTAGTTTGTACTCCTTGAGGATCTGCACTCACCCTCTTCCTTTTGGACATCTATTATGACAGAACAACATTTGACTGGAAAAACATAGTATGATGACACATGGAATAGGTATCTATCTGATTCCGTCAGCCATAGGGGTTTGGCCAGTGGAGTAGGGATAAAGTGTGGTATAGTTGGGCCTATGTTTTCTGTGGCTGCTGATCTATCTGATTTAACAGGTATCACTACCTTTTCCAAATACCTAGTTTGTACTCCTTGAGGATCTGCACTCACCCTCTACCTTTTGGACATCTATCATGAAAGGACAACATTTGACTGGAAAAACATAGTATGATGACACATGGAATAGGTACAGAATATGGATAGGTATGGATATACTCATATATGATGCTTAAACTAAACGTATGGTGATGTAACAAAGTAGAAGTAATGCAAGAGGTCATATGCAAAATATGTGCGACCAATACAACCTTTCCAAGTTAGAGCAAGCACCTTGATGGGTGAATAAGATAGGCCATCCTCCACCATGCGAAGTTTGTTAGCCAGTGGATTGTTCTGCAACATCCTCTCGTGCGCCCATTCTCATATTCATTTTGATCATGTTCAATACCTGACATGCATGAAAACATAAAAACATGTGAGATTATCTTTGTAATGCAGAAGTGATTCTAATCCAATACTGCCTCCGTGTAAACCCCTTTGTGCTATCTCTGCAATCCTTCCGAGAGATGCCATGCATGCTGTAATTTGATGTGTGCATTAATATAATGTGGCCTACTACTCAAAATATGAGAGCTCCAAAAGTGATGATACTTCGCAGATGACAACTTCAACATATAGTAAAGAATAACAAGCCGACCTGACCTGGCAGATTCAAAATATACTAAGGGAGAACAGCTCGACCTGACCAGTTGACTGCAAATGTCTATGTTAATCTTCCCAACAAGGAACATACTTATTAAAGAAGAGAAGAGGATCATGTTAAAGAAGAGCAGAAGAGCAAGCAGATTGAAGATATTACAAGTCTTTCTATACAATGTCTGTTGCCCACCCATGATGAGCCAGAGCGCACAGAGATACTATTCCTTTCGGTCTCTCCATATGTGGCTCACATGCATTTAGAAACTAAAGTAGGAACATTTAGCTAACCAATTAAACATGTCTCAGTTTTAGTAATATCAACATAATATCAGATTCGAATTTGTACAACTAAGCTTGTTTAACTCAATAGGTGGAGCAGTGCTATTATGACACGAACCAGGTAGGCTGATTGTGGTCATCATAAAATGGGGAAACCGTAAGCATGATGAGTATAGTATTGACCATGGCAGTGGGATGGCAGATCTGAAGCTACAAACCGTGCAAGGGTAGTTAGCAACCGAAGTTTGCTTTGAAATAACAACTAAGATTTGGTATGGACAAGAAAGTACAGTCAACAAGTGATAAAGAAATGCAATTCTGCTGTCTCTCTATATGTCGTGACATGCATTTGGAAACTCAAGTGTGACCTTTAGCTATTAACTAATATCAGTATCATATCACAATCATATTTGAAGAACTAAGCTTTGGAATTATGAGTGTTGTGTCGTTTAGCTTGAAGGGTGGAGTACTGCTAGTATGATAGAAAGCACCTAGGGTAGATAAAAGGGGAAAACCCTAAGCATCAAGAGTAAAGTCAGGAAAGTGGAACTAGCTGGACCATATGGGCTTGTATTGTCGGTACGGCAAGAAAGGGTTCGGAAAGGCTCCGTCCCAAAAAGGGGCAGCTCTATTCAACTAAAGGCACAATACTGTTACTATCAGTCTAGACTATCAAAGACGACATAGTGATACGTCCATTTTGCATTATGGGCTATTATTACACATTATGTCACAATACTTATGCTTATTCTCTCTTATTTTACAAGGTTTACATAAAGAGGGAGAATGCCGGCAGCTGGGATTCTGGGATGGAAAAGGAGCAAATATTAGAGACTTATTCTGCACAGCTCCAAAAGTCCTGAAACATCACGAAAGATGTTTTCCAAATATATAAAAAATACTGAGAGCAAGAACTTCACCAGGGGGCCACACCTTGCCCACGAGGGTGGGAGCACGCCCTACCCCCCTGGGCACGCCCCCTACCTCGTGGGCCCCCTGGTGGCCCTTCGGTGGCCATCTTCTGCTATATGGAGTCTTTCGATGGGAAAAAATCATATGCCATCTTCTTGGACGAAACTCCGCGGCCACGAGGCGGAACCTTGGCGGAACCAATCTAGGGCTCTAGCGAAGCTGTTCTGCCGGGGAAACTTCCCTCCCGGAGGGGGAAATCATCGCCATCATCATCACCAACGCTCCTCTCATCGGGAGAGGGCAATCTCCATCAACATCTTCATCAGCACCATCTCATATCAAAACCCTAGTTCATCTCTTGTATCCAATTCTTGTCTCCAAGTCCGAGATTGGTGCTAGTAGGTTGCTAGTAGTGTTAATTACTCCTTGTACTTGATGCTAGTTGGTTTAATTGGTGGAAGATCATATGTTGAGATCCTATATGCATATTAATACCTCTCTGATTATGAACATGTTTATGCTTTGTGAGTAGTTACTTTTGTTCCTGAGGACATGAGAGAAGTCTTGCTATTAGTAGTCATGTGAATTTGGTATTCGTTCGATATTTTGATGAGATGTATGTTGTATCTCCTCTAGTGGTGTTATGTGAATGTCGACTACATGACACGTCACCATTATTTGGTCCTAGAGGAAGGCATTGGGAAGTAATAAGCAGATGATGGGTTGCTAGAGTGACAGAAGCTTAAACCCTAGTTTATGCGTTCCTTCATAAGGGGCCGATTTAGATCCATACGTTTCATGCTATGGTTAGGTTTACCTTAATACTTTTGTTGTAGTTGCGGATGCTTGCAATAGAGGTTAATCATAAGTGGGATGCTTGTCCAAGTAAGGGCAGTACCCAGGCACCGGTCCACCCACATACCAAATTATCAAAGTATCGAACGCGAATCATATGAACGTGATGAAAACTAGCTTGATGATATTCCCATGTGTGCTCGGGAGCGCTTTACATCATATAAGAGTTGGTCCAGGCTTGTCCTTTGCTACAAAAAGGATTGGGCCACCTTGCTGCACCTTATTTACTTTTGTTACTTGTTGCTCGTTACAAATTATCTTATCACAAAACTATCTGTTACCACTTATTTCAATACTTGCAGAGAATACCTTGTTGGAAACCGCTTATCATTTCCTTCTGCTCCTCATTGGGTTCGACACTCTTACTTATCGAAAGGACTACGATAGATCCCCTATACTTGTGGGTCATCAAGACTCTTTTCTGGCGCCGTTGCCGGGGAGTGAAGCGCCTTTGGTAGGTGGAATTTGGTAAGGAAAAATTTAAATAGTGTGCTAAAATTTACTGTCACTTGTTACCATGGAAAGTAATCCTCTGAGGGGCTTGTTCGGGGTATCTTCACCCCGACCAGTAGAGCAAAGAGTTGCTCCTCAACCTACTGAACCTACTGAAAATGAAAATGAAATGCTTGCTTTGAAGTTCCTTCGGGTATGATAGAAAAACTGCTAGCTAATCCTTTTTTAGGAGATGGAACAAAACATCCTGATGAACATCTGATATATGTGGATGAAGTTTGTGGATTATTTAAGCTTGCAGGTGTACCCGGAGATGTAGTTAAGAAGAAGGTCTTCCCTTTATCTTTGAGGGGAGATGCATCGACATGGTATAGGCTATGTGATGATATGAGGTCTTGGAATTACAGACGGTTGAAATTGGAATTTCATCAGAAGTTTTATCCTATGCATCTTGTTCATCGTGATCACAATTACATATATAATTTTTGGCCTCGTGAAGGAGAAAGCATCGCTCAAGCTTGGGGGAGCCTTAAGTCAATGTTATATTCATGCCCCAATCATGAGCTCTCAAGAGAAATGATTATTCAAAAAATTTATGCTCGGCTTTCTGGTAACAATCGCACCATGCTTGATACTTCTTGTGCTGGCTCTTTTATGATGAAGACTTTTGAATTCAAATGGGATTTATTGGAAAGAATTAAACGCAACTCTGAAGATTGGGACCTCGACAATGGTAAGGAGTCAGGTATGACACCTAGTTTTGATTGTGTTAAATCTTTTATGGATACCGATATTTTCCGTAAATTTAGCACTAAATATGGACTTGACTCTAAGATAGTAGCTTCTTTCTATGAATCTTTTGCTGCTTATGTTGATCTCCCCAAGGAGAAGTGGTTTAAATATCATCCTCCCATAGAAGTAAAAGTAGATGCACCTATTAAAGTTGAAGAAAAGACTATCACTTATAATGATCCTATTGTTCCTACTTCTTATGTTGAGAAACCACCTTTCCCTGTTAGGATAAAGGATCATGCTAAAGCTTCAACTATAGTTCATAAAAGCAATATTAAAACATATACACCTCCTGAGCAAGTTAAAGTTGAACCTAATATTGCTATTGTTAAAGATCTCTTGTCTGATAATATTGATGGGCATGTTATTTATCTCTGTGATGAAACTGCTAGAATTGCTAAACCCCGTGGTAAAGATAAACCTAGACCTGTGGTAGGCATGCCTGTTATTTCTGTTAAAATAGGAGATCATTGTTATCATGGCTTATGTGATATGGGTGCTAGTGCTAGTGCAATACCTTATTCTTTATACCAAGAAGTTATGCATGATATTGCACCTGCTGAGATGGAAGATATTGATGTCACAATTAAACTTGCCAATAGAGATACTATTTCACCAATGGGAATTGTTAGAGATGTTGAAGTCTTGTGTGGGAAAACTAAATATCCTGCTAATTTTCTTGTTCTTGGTTCCCCACAAGATAGCTTTTGTCCCATTATATTTGGTAGACACTTCTTGAACACTGTTAATGCTACCATAGATTGCAAAAGAGATGTTGTTACTATCGGTTTAGATGATATGACTCATGAATTTAATTTTTCTAAATTTAGTAGACAACATCGTGAAGAAGAATTACCTAGTAAGGATGAAATTATTGGTCTTGCTTCTATTGCCGTACCTCCTAGTGATCCTTTAGAACAATATTTGCTAGACCATGAAAATGATATGTTTATGAACGAAAGAAGGGAATTAGATGAAGTATTCTTTAAACAGGAACCTATTCTGAAAAACAGTTTACCTGTTGAAATCCTAGGGGATCCTCCTTCACCCAAGGGTGATCCCGTGTTTGAGCTTAAATCGTTACCTGGTACTCTTAAATATGCTTATCTTGATGAGAAAAAGATATATCATGTTATTATTAGTGCTAACCTTTCAGAGCATGAGGAAGAGAGATTATTGAAAACTCTGAAGAAGCACCGCGCTGCTATTGGGTACACTCTTGATGATCAAGGGCATTAGTCCCACTCTATGTCAACATAAAATTAATTTGGAAGAAGATGCTAAACCAGTTCGTGATAATCAACGCCGGCTGAATCCTAAAATGAAAGAAGTGGTAAGAAAGGAGATACTAAAGCTCCTTGAGGCAGGTATAATTTATCCCGTTGCTGATAGTCAGTGGGTAAGCCCTGTCCATTGTGTCCCTAAGAAGGGAGGTATTACTGTTGTTCCTAATGATAAAGATGAATTGATTCCTCAAAGAATTATTACATGTTATAGGATGGTAATTGATTTCCACAAATTAAATAAGGCTACTAAAAAGGATCATTACCCCTTACCTTATATTGATCAAATTCTAGAAAGATTGTCCAAACATACACATTTTTTGCTTTCTAGATGGTTATTCTGGTTTCTCTCAAATACATGTGTCAGCCAAAGATCAATCAAAGACTACTTTTACATGCCCTTTTTGTACTTTTGCTTATAGAAGTATGCCTTTTGGTTTATGTAATGCACCTGCTACCTTTCAAATATGCATGATGGCTATATTCTCTGACTTTTGTGAAAAGATTTGTGAGGTTTTCATGGACGACTTTTCTGTCTATGGATCTTCTTTTGATGATTGCTTGAGCAACCTTGATCAAGTTTTGCAGAGATGTGAAGAAACTAATCTTGTCTTGAATTGGGAAAAGTGCCACTTTATGGTGAATGAAGGTATTGTCTTGGGGCATAAAGTTTCTAAAAGAGGTATTGAAGTTGATAAAGCCAAGGTTGATGCTATTGAAAAGATGCCATGTCCCAAGGACATCAAAGGTATAAGAAGTTTCCTTGGTCATGCCGGTTTTTATAGGAGGTTCATTAAGGACTTCTCGAAAATCTCTCGGCCTCTGACTAATTTATTACAAAAAGATATACCATTTTTCTTTGATGATGATTGTGTAGAAGCATTTGAAATACTTAAGAAAGCATTGATTTCTGCACCTATTGTTCAGCCACCTGATTGGAATTTACCCTTTGAAATTATGTGTGATGCTAGTGATTATGCTGTAGGTGCTGTTCTAGGACAAAGAGTTGATAAGAAACTAAATGTCATTCAATATGCTAGTAAAACTCTAGACAATGCTCAAAGAAATTATGCTACTACTGAAAAAGAATTCTTAGCAGTTGTATTTGCTTGTGATAAGTTTAGACCTTACATTGTTGATTCTAAAGTAACTATTCACACTGATCCTGCTGCTATTAAATATCTTATGGAAAAGAAAGATGCTAAACCTAGACTTATTAGATGGGTTCTCTTGCTACAAGAATTTGATTTGCATATTGTTGATAGAAAATGAGCTGAGAACCCCGTTGTAGACAACTTGTCTAGGTTTGAAAATGTGCTTGATGACCCACTACCTATTGATGATAGCTTTCGTGATGAGCAACTAAATGTGATAAATGCTTCCCATACTTCTCCATGGTATGTTGATTATGCTAATTACATTGTTGCTAAGTTTATACCACCTAGTTTAACATACCAGCAAAAGAAAAAGTTCTTCTATGATTTGAGGCATTACTTTTGGGATGACCCACATCTTTATAAAGAAGGAGTAGATGGTGTTATTAGATGTTGTGTACCTGAGCATGAACAGGAAAAGATCCTACACAAGTGTCACTCCGAAGCTTATGGAGGACACCATGCTGGAGATAGAACTGCACATAAGGTACTGCAATCTGGTTTTTATTGGCCTACTCTCTTCAAGGATGCCCGTAAGTTTGTCTTATCTTGTTATGAATGTCAAAGAATTGGTAATATTAATAGACGTCAAGAAATGCCTATGAATTATTCACTTGTTATTGAACCATTTGATGTTTGGGGCTTTGACTATATGGGACCTTTTCCTTCCTCTAATGGTTATACACATATTTTAGTTGCTGTTGTTTATGTTACTAAGTGGGTAGAAGCTATTCCAACTAGTAGTGCTGATCATAACACTTATATTAAAATGCTTAAAGAAGTTATTTTTCCAAGATTTGGAGTCCCTAGATATTTAATGACTGATGGTGATTCACATTTTATTCATGGTGCTTTCCGTAAAATGCTTGCTAAATATGATGTTAATCATAGAATTGCATCTCCTTATCACCCTCAGTCTAGTGGTCAAGTAGAATTGAGTAATAGAGAACTCAAATTAATTTTGCAAAAGACTGTTAATAGGTCTAGAAAGAATTGGTCCAAGAAACTTGATGATGCATTATGGGCCTATAGAACTGCATATAAAAATCCTATGGGTATGTCTCCGTATAAAATGGTCTATGGAAAAGCATGTCACTTACCTCTCGAACTAGAACACAAGGCTTATTGGGCTATTAAAGAACTTAATTATGATTTTAAACTTGCCGGTGAGAAGAGGTTATTTGATATTAGCTCACTCGATGAATGGAGAACCCAAGCCTATGAAAATGCCAAGTTGTTTAAAGAAAAAGTTAAAAGATGGCATGATAAAAGGATACAAAAGCGGGAGTTTAATGTAGGTGATTATGTATTTTTATACAACTCTCGCTTAAGATTTTTTGCAGGAAAACTTCTCTCTAAATGGGAAGCTCCTTACATTATCGAGGAGGTCTATCGTTCGGGTGCCATAAAAATCAACAACTTTGAAGTCAAAAATCCGAAGGTGGTGAACGGTCAAAGAATCAAACATTATATCTCAGGTAATCCCATAAATGTTGAAACCAATGTTATTGAAACCGTAACCCCGGAGGAATACATAAGGGACAATTTCCGGAACGTTTCAGACTCCGAAAAGGAATAGGTATGTGGTACGGTAAGTAAACCTACTCCAAAACAGTTTTTAAGGCAATATTTCTCCGTTTTGGAATATTTAGAAAAATAGAAAAATAAGCAGCAGTCCGGGAAGGACACGAGGGCTCCACGAGGGTGGAGGGCGCGCCCTACCCTACTGGGCATGCCCCCTACCTCGTGGGCACCTCGTGTGCTCTCCGGACTCCATTTTCGTACACGACACGTATTTTGGTCGGTAAAAATTCATTATATAATCTCCCGAGGGTTTTGACTCCCGTATCATGCAAAAATCTCCTGTCTCTGTTTCGAGCTATTTTTCTGACATATCTAGATTATCATGGCGTCTCCAAGTGCTCCCAAGGACAAGTTCTTTGAGAAGGTCATCAACCCTTACCTCGCGAAGGTGCAGCGACACCCTCAAACCATTGAGATGCGTGATGGGTTGCTGCACATCCGTGATGCTGAGGGACCGAAGGGGACCGGAAGCGTGGAGACAAGACTCGAAGCAATGGAGCAACAAGTTTTCAAGTGTCAGGGAATGGTGGAGCGTGGACTCAACTCCAACCACATGATGATCGCAGAATTCACCAACAAACACAAGCTGGATGCCGACAACATCGGGGACACCATCTTCAAGCTTCACGAGAAAATTGAGCACCTTCAAGCTCAAATCTATGACCTGCAAAACCAAAACTGTGAGTATGAATATAGATTAAAAAGGATGAGTTTGGCTGCAGATTTGAGGATCCCGGAGACTCGGTCATCTTTCTATGATGGTGAGCCTATGCCTTGGAAGAAGGACGACAAGCCTACGCCATCGACAAAATCACCACCGTCTCCACCAACAAAGAAGAATTGAGTATCTGGTATGGACACTCCACTTGGCAACTGCCAAGCTTGGGGGAGTGCCCCGGTATCGTATCACCATCACTTTATCTTTACCATTTTTCTTAGTTCGACCCTTTTGGTAATATCTTGATCTAGTAGAATAAAAGTTCTTAGTATGATCTAGTCGTGAGTTTTGCTTTATTATCCTTCTATGTAATCGAGTACGTGAGCTATATAATAAAGATTAGTGTTGAGTCAAGGGCTTGATTATTTTTCCATGATCTTAAGTGAATAAAAGAAAAAGAGAAAGGAATAAAAAGAAACAAAGAGATCATGTGAGTCTTATGGAGAGTAATGAGCTCACATAGAAAGAGTATGATGAATAAAAGTTGTTGAGGGTTGACAAACACAGTTTTGGTCATCGTTGCAATTAATAGGAAGTAATAAAGAAAGAGAGGTCTTCACATATTAATATACTATCTTGAACATCTTTTATGATTGTGAGCACTCATTAAAATATGACATGCTAAAGAGTTGACATTGGACAAGAAAGACAACATAATGGGTTATGTTTTCTTACATCTGAGATGAATTATATTGTCTTGGATCTTCCAACATGATGAGCTGGCCTTTCCCCCTCATGCTAGCCAAATTCATTGCACCAAGTAGAGATATTACTTGTGCTTCCAAATACCCTCAAACCAGTCTTGCCATAAGAGTCCACCATATCTACCTATGGATTGAGTAAGATCCGTCAAGTAAGTTGTCATCGGTGCAAGCAATAAAAATTGCTCTCTAAATATGTATGATTGATTGGTGTGGAGGAAATAATCTTTATACAATCGTGTGATATGGAAGTAATAAAAGCGACAGACTGCATAATAAAGGTCCATATCACAAGGGCAATATGATGTGACGTTCTTTCGCATTAAGATTTTGTGCATCCAACCATAAAAGCGCATGACAACCTCTGCTTCCCTCTGCGAAGGGCCTATCTTTTACTTTTATCTCCTACATTGCATAAGAGTCATGGTGATTTTCACCCTTCCTTTTTACACTTTATCCTTTGGAAAGCACAATATGTTGGAAAGATCCTGGTATATATGGCCAATTGGATGTGAGTTTTCATGAACTATTACTGTTGACATTACCCTTGAGGTAAAACGTTGGGAGGCAAAACTATAAGCCCCTATCTTTCTCTGTGTCCGATTAAAACTCCATACCCATAAGTATTGCGTGAGTGTCAGCAATTGTGAAAGATTATATGATAGTTGAGTATGTGGACTTTCTGAAAAGCTCTTATACATTAATCTTTCATATGTTATGATAAATTGCAATTGCTTCAATGACTGAGATTGTAGTTTGTTAGTTTTCAATGAATTTTATGATTCATACTTGATATTGTGATTGAATTATTACTCTAGCATTAGACATTATATGACAAAGAATTATATGAGTTGCTGTTCTAAGAATGATCATGATGCGCTCATGTTCGTATTTTATTTTTATCGACACCTCTATCTCTAAACATGTGGACATATTTTTCGATTTTGGCTTTTCACTTGAGGACAAGCGAGATCTAAGCTTGGGGGAGTTGATACGTCCATTTTGCATCATGCTTTTATATCAATATTTATTGCATTACGGGCTGTTATTACACATTATGTCACAATACTTATGCCTATTCTCTCTTATTTTACAAGGTTTACATAAAGAGGGAGAATGCCGGCAGCTGGGATTCTGGGCTGGAAAAGGAGCAAATATTAGAGACTTATTCTGCACAGCTTCGAAAGTCCTGAAACTTCACGGAAGATGTTTTCCAAATATATAAAAAATACTGAGAGCAAGAACTTCACCAGGGGGGGCACACCCTGCCGACGAGGGTGGGGGCGCGCCCTACCCCCTGGGCACGCCCCCCTACCTCGTGGGCCCCCTGGTGGCCCTCCAGTGGCCATCTTCTGCTATATGGAGTCTTTCAATGGGAAAAAATCATAAGCCATCTTCTCGGATGAAACTCCGCCACGAGGCGGAACCTTGGCGAAACCAATCTAGGGCTCTGGCGGAGCTATTCTGCCGAGGAAACTTCCCTCTCGGAGGGGGAAATCATCGCCATCATCATCGCCAGCGCTCCTCTCATCGGGAGAGGGCAATCTCCATCAACATCTTCATCAGCACCATCTCATCTCAAAACCCTAGTTCATCTCTTGTATCCAATTCTTGTCTCCATGTTCGGGATTGGTGCTAGTAGGTTGCTAGTAGTGTTAATTACTCCTTGTAGTTGATGCTAGTTGGTTTAATTGTTGGAAGATCATATGTTCAGATCCTATATGCATATTAATATACCTCTGATTATGAACATGTTTATGCTTTGTGAGTAGTTACTTTTGTTCCTGAGGACATGGGAGAAGTCTTGCTATTAGTAGTCATGTGAATTTGGTATTCGTTCGATATTTTGATGAGATGTATGTTGCCTCTCCTCTAGTGGTGTTATGTGAACGTCGACTACATGACACTTCACCATTATTTGGGCCTAGAGGAAGGCATTGGGAAGTAATAAGTAGATGATGGGTTGCTAGAGTGACAGAAGCTTAAACCCTAGTTTATGTGTTGCTTCGTAAGGGGCTGATTTGGATCCATATGTTTCATGCTATGACTAGGTTTACCTTAATACTTTTGTTGTAGTTGCGGATGCTTGCAATAGAGGTTAATCATAAGTGGGATGCTTGTCCAAGTAAGGGCAGTACCCAAGCACCGGTCCACCCACATACCAAATTATCAAAGTACCGAACGCGAATCATATGAACATGATGAAAACTAGCTTGACGATATTCCCATGTGTCCTCGGGAGCGCTTTACATCATATAAGAGTTCGTCCAGGCTTGTCCTTTGATACAAAAAGGATTGGGCCACCTTGCTGCACCTTATTTACTTTTTTTACTTGTTGCTCGTTACAAATTATCTTATCACAAAACTATCTGTTACCACTTATTTCAGTACTTGCACAGAATACCTTGCTGGAAACCGCTTATCATTTCCTTCTGCTCCTCATTGGGTTCGACACTCTTACTTATCGAAAGGACTACGGTATATCCCCTATAATTGTGGGTCATCACATAGCTCCCAGCATTTCTCGGATATTATGGCAGACCATCCAGAATCGTTGAAAGCATCCATCTGAAGCGACCCAATAGACCCATCATCTGCAAATGTCCATGCTCCACTTCTCGGCAAGGAACATATTGTACTACCCCCTCCGTTCTTAAATATAAATCTCTTAGAGATTCGAATGTGGACTACATACGGAGCAAAATGAGTGAATGTACACTCTAAAATATGTCTATATACATTCGTATGTAGTTCTTATTGGAATATCTAAAAAGACTTATGGTTTATCCCAAAAAGGCTTTCGCCCTACTTTATAAATAAAGCAACAATGAACAACACCCGGTACAAACACACGCCACCACATCACATGCACACACCCAAGGCAGTTTAGGAATGGAGGAAGTAATATACTTATTAAGAAGTACAGAAGAGGAACATGATAACAAAGAGCAAGCAGACTTCACTACTTTTTTCTCTACTCTTATACTCTTATATCTACTCTTATAAAAAACAGAGTTGGTGATGATGGTGTGCCTGCCATCCTGCAATATAGGTCGTCCGATCTATATCTAATGGATAGGAAGGAAAATATGGCAATTTTGCAAAAAGATACCCACACCCCTATCCACATTTGCAAATAAGGCCTTCCCTCGTTCATCCTTTTCTCCCACAAGATGAACTACTGATACAAATGCCTATTGATGTTCTGTGCAATGCACGGGCATCTTGCTAGTTAGATAATACAATGTGTGTTGCCCACCCATGATGAACCAGAACGCACAGAGAAATGCAAATCCCTGATGTCTCTCTATATGTGGCGCACATGCTTTTCGAAACGAATATAGGAACATCAGCTGGCCAATTAAACGTTCTCTGTTTTAGTAATATGAGCATCATATCAGATTCCTATTTCAACAACTAAGCTTGGAATTATGAGTTGAGGTCTTGAGGAGCAGTGCTAGCATGACACGAAGCACCTACGACGATGGTAGTGAATATAAAGGGGGGAACCATAAGTTTTATGAGTATAGTGACCATGCCATGGAGGATCTGAAGGTGCAAACCGGATAAAGGCTACTTCGCAACCAATATTTGCTTTCAACTAGCCACTACGAATTGGTACGGACCAGAAAAGTACAGTAAACAAGGTACAATCTATTTTCCGGGTGAGATCAATAACTTAAGCAGATATGAAAGAGTACCACCTCTCTGGCGACACCATGTAGGCCCCTGCTGATATGTTGAGGGTGCTGCGGGTGCGATGGCTGTCGGTGGCGCGGAAAAGATGGCAGACGGCAGACTGCTAGGTCGGGGGATAAGTCATGTTGTCGTGGACAAGGCGGTTGTAGGAGCAGCAACAGCAAGGTGGACGACGGCGCTGATGAAGCGATAGGACGCGATGAAAGGATCCTGGTCCAGCGCTGTGGATGAGAGACGTCCATCTCTTGTAGTGGATGATGAGGTAGGGGTAGCGGCTCTGGCAAGGAGGGGGATGGAGTGGCGGATGGAGGAGGCTGGCCAGAGTGGGGAGGTTGTTGTGGTGCCGACAGTGTATGAATGGGGACATGGAGGGATAGGGGATCTCAAACTTTGGGACGCGCTTGTCTGAAATGTGGGAAAGTTACAAACTTATCCCCCGTTTAAAATTCCGGACATCTCGTCAGTTGGGGATAGGACGGTAATCTCGCATCTCCCCAATATTTGCTGGTAGCGATTTCGGATGAGGAGAGGGTATTTTGCCGCCCACGGTTGGCGCCCACGGTGCATGAATGTGGCTGACAGGTAGGGCGGTTGTGTCACGTCTGAGGGAAGTTACACATTTGCCCCTATTTAAAATATTTTCCTACATCGATTTCGGACGAGGGGAGTTTGTTTTGCCGCCCACCGTGTATGAATGGGGAAATGGAGGGAGAAACACAGGTCTTTCGAACGATCTTGAATCAAATGTGTTTTGTCGCCCACATTTGGAGCCCACCGTGTCTAAATGGGCTTAGAGTCGGTCATGTCACGTCTGATTGAAGTTACTAGTCTACCCCTATCGACAGCAGTGGAAATCAAGTCAATTAGGATGTGAAGTGTCAGGGATAGACAATAATTTCCATCTCGCAAACACTTGTTTCGAGCAGCCGACAAATGATAGTGGGTGTTTTGCTGTTTCATTCAAAATTTGGGAGAATTAGCATTCACGTTTACCCTGGGCCCTAACAACTAAATTCGAATCCAATTTGTATTCGATTATGAATATCCATACATCATTCTACGTGTTGTTATTTATTTCTTCAAAACCACGACAAATATTTATTCCACCTTTATAAATGAATATGATTTAGAAATGCCGTGATCTTCGAATTCAGTAGGTTGGATACACCTTGAGTACGTCAAATAGTTATTTCATCCAATACAATATGCTCACACGAAAAATAGTTCACCTTATGTCAATCATACAAGTACTGAGGATTATCTCGCCTAAAAAATTCAGATCATTACAACACATGGACAATATAGGGGGTCTTACAACCTAATCCATCCAGAGACATGACACAACATGCAAGGATAGTAATGTAATGACAATTTCAACTGTTATCTAAAGAAGAACTGGGATTACCCTGGGCTTCAGGTAGCAGAAGCAGCAAGACCTCCTCCGTCTTCAAATCAACATTCTTACTTCCTCCCATTCTTGGGTTGCTTGCATAATGTGTGTAGCTAATTGCATAATTTCCATCCTGAAGATCAAGATTACCTCATTCATGGCAGCCACACCATCTCTTTTTGCCTCTAGTAGAGCCTCAAGAACTATAATATTTGTGATCAGACTGCTCTCCGACGGTGTTGCCTCTGAACTGCTACCATCTGGTAACATGGATGGCGCACTGCTTCCACAAATAGATTCTAGGGTTGTAGATTGTGTCCTAGTGTGAACAGCATCCTAAAATGTTTCCGCTGGACATAAGTAAGAGATAGTTATCTCATGATCCAAGTAGTAAGCTTACATGGTAAACGACATACAAATTATTGCCAAGCATGGCAACCTATATTTAAATGGTTTGAAGCAGCATCAGCCGAAAAGAAATTAAAATGGTAATATGAAACTAGGGATGTAAGTGGCAAATAAACGGCATCTATTAGTCCCATCTAGTTAGTTTTTCCTATCTCACTAGTTCATTTTCCTCAAAAACAAAAACTCTTTTGAACAATCATACCATTAGTGGACTTTAATCGGGATTAAACAGGACCCAATTGACATCCCTAGTTGAAAGGCAGTGTACCGCCACTATATTTGAGTTGCCAAGGCATCTAAGCAGTTGAAATAATCTAAGAAAGCACTTAACAGTGTGGCCTCATATAAACTACGAAGATAGTCTTGTGATGAAGTTCATATGAAAAGTTAAGGAGTCAAATAAACTAGGCATGCATTTCTTTACGATAGTACAATAGACACTGCTAACATATTGGCCAACTCAGGTATAGCCTAACAAGTTACAAACAAGCATTCGAATCAAGCAATATAGCAAAGCAGACAACTGAACTATTTATAATTCTATAGGATTACAGGTTGAGGGCACAAGCCAAGAAAGCATCCCACACGCATTACATTTCACATGTACTAAAACACACCGGCTTACTATTTGTTGCTGTGAAGCCTCGCTGTTGTTGCAATGTTCTTTGAAGATATCGTCAGCATCCAGTGGTTGCAAATATAGTTGTTGTAGTTTATTCTGCACCCTCTATTTAGGTAAAATTAATTTTAATCATGCACTGGTTCAAATTGATCATCAATGGTTCATCTCAACTAATGAAAGAAGGGTGTGTGCTTACACAACAATATATGTGCTTCACTCTATTTTTATGCTTGTTTGAGGTGCCAGCCCTAAAAGAACAAATATTTTTCTTGATGGGGTTGGCAGCTACATAATTAATAGAAGCATCAAATTAGTCATGCAACTTGGGAAGATCAAGAATGCACAAAAAAGTAATGAACAAAGGCTCGGAGTAGTGATGTAATAGCTAGCACCAGAAAATGTAGGGTAAAATGAACAAAAAGCAGTGGAACCACATGCTAGTTTGCTGATGTGTAATTAAGCATAGAAAACATGAAGCAGTCTGATGGAACCAACAAGTGGCATCAGAACAACACCATTATCATAAATATAGCATGCAAGAAGTAAAATAGTAGGCAGCGATATCAAGGAAGTACAGTAATACTTAGGACAAAACAAAAGCATTGTAACTATATGTGCACTGGTTTTTAATTTAGCACATGCAACATGTTCACTGCCAGAAGTATGGCCCTACAGGTGCAAGTAGAATAACGCGTCTCATGAAAAATTGAATGATGCCCTGAAGAAATTCAAAGGTGCGGTGCTTATGCTAAGATACTGAACATAGGCGCCGACCATTGGATAATAGTACCTGATTCTCGGTGGCGTATGGGTATCATTGTCATACTTGATAGCTAAGGATCGTCGATGGTGCTCGTGTTGCGGTTGAGTTTGGGCCAGCTGTCGCCGTTGCTGAAGTGGCTCCGGTGCTTTGGTTGCAGCACCTGTCGACATACAAGAAAGCTCATCTATGGTAAGTGAACAGTTCCACGATAAAGAAGAGAAAAACTGAAGGAGTACATATCAAAAAAACCTGATGAGGCTGTGGCGTCAGTAAAGCAGGGTCAGTGGAGTTGAATATGGCATCCGTGGAGCGGGTCCGGTGCAGTGGATGAAGGCGTCGGCGAAGCACATCCGATGCGGTGTACAGTGCTTTCAGTGAGGCGGATCTGTTGCGACGGATGAGGGCTTGTATGAAGGGCCAGCAATGGGGCGGACGAGGGAGTCGATGAAGGGCCTACTCTATGGTGGACAAGGGCATCGGTGAATCAGATCCAGTGCGGTGGACCATGATGGCGGTCAAGGAGATCTGGAGCAGTGGACAAGCCAGACGCTGAAGCGGCTCCGGTGAAGTGGTGAGTTGGCAGTTGGGGGTTCCAGGGTGCAGAAGGTAGATCCGGCGGGGTGTGAGGTCCACTGCTACGGTGGAGGACTTGATTCGGCGGCTTGGCATGGTTGGGGGCAGGGAGGGGAACGGGAGGGGCTCTGGGGAAGAATGTTGGGGGCAAAGAGGGGAAAACAATGGAGTTACGAAAGCAGCCCTTTTCTGTTCATGTGGCAGGGGTACAACAGGAATATCGCAGGGCTAAACTTTTAGGCGCAAGATATTTCGATGTGAGCGGGAAGTTTGAAAGCTTTTGGCGCCTGAAATTAAGCGTTCTGCTCTTGTACGACCGACTATATATCATGGCCGAGAATGTATTTGTTTTGCACGCAAAAAAAGTGCAAGTTTTGAAAATCAATGTCTTGAACTCAAAACTTAGATCGTCCATTCAATTCAAATATGGATCATTGAGCTAGTTGAAGAAAATAGCATCATATGGTCCAATTCAAATGAAATTCCAAATGTGTTTATCCAAAACTAGCAAAAAAGCTTGTGCGTTGCAACGGCAGAAAAAAACCTCTCATATCTCTAACTGGGTGAGTTGATAAACTGTGTGTGGCCGGTTCCCACGTTATGAGATCGAACCATCCATCGACAATTTTATTTTTTGCTAGCTCTTCGAACCTGGGCCTTAGTGCGCCGCCTGGTGGGCTTTCTCCGTTGGGCCAGAATGGGTGGCAAGTAATGAAACCAAATATCATACATGAAATTAATTGAAGCGGGACAAAACAAAGCATGTCATCTCCTTTTAATAGCCAGCTCTCCGGACCTGGGCCTCAGTGTGCCGCCAGGTGGGCTTTCTCCGTTGGGCCAGAACGGGTGACAAGTAACTAAATCAAATAGTGTACGTGAAATTAATTGAAGCGGGATCAAACGAAGCAGGACCAAACCAAGAATATCACCTCCCTTTAATAGTAGGTATAGATATGATGACAAAAATAAAAATGTGTATGTATATGAATAAAGTGGATGATTATAAGGTTTGAACATGCCCGTATGTGTATATCTCTAGGTTTGATATATGAATTTGAAATCACGAAATCCCGGCTTAAAAAATGTACCTCTGTTTAAATGGATTACGAAAGCTAATGATGGAGTCGAATTCCAAAGTTCCAATCTTAGGTTTGTAATTCCGCTACTTCAAAGTATATCACGCATGTTCAAAAGTATTATTATCTCATAGTCCAAACTGTGAAAGAAATTGATCAACCATGAGTGCACACACTATTAACCATATATATCTCAGTTACACTAAAGTCTCACAAATATAGACACCTCACTCTTTAGCTGAAGCCAACCACCCCATCTCCGCCCCACAAGTCGTTCTCTCCCCCGGACATTAACACAGGAGCACATTAACACCCTCTCTCTTCTAAAGTCTGGACCCCAATATATGTCTCTATCACTTTGTCTCTCGGGCATGCACACATCTCTTCCCCCACTCTCTAGGTCTCCTGGCATCTCTCTTTCCCAAGCACGCACACTATATAGAGTGTATCTTTCCCATACACACAAAATGTCACCCCCAAACATCTATCTCCCTAGTTATGTGGTTCTAGTACACTCACCTCACTCACCACCCCACTGCAAACAAGCACCCTTTGCCTCCTATGCACCACTCTCCTCTTTCTATCTCTCCCACATGTGGACCCGCCCCAGATTCTTCCCTATATATACATATATGTCGTGACTCTTTCATAGCTCCCTAACGTATCATTGTTCTCAATCTCGTATGTTGTTCTCTACACCATCTATTCTAGATCTCTCATGAAGTCTCTATCACAAACACGATGACTCTCTTCCCTTGTGTCTCCGTACATAGGCCACTTTCGAACAACATCAACCTTTTCTTCCTATCTATAAACCACTTCCGCACACAAACGACCTCTTTCCCCCCCCTCTCTTCCTCTCTCTCTCCCTCACTAGCTCTCTCTCTCTCGCTCTCACACCCCTCTCCCACACACAATCGATGTCTCTTCCAAATAGTCTACTCCCTGCCCACACCCATACTATCCCGCTACTACACATGCCTTTGTCTCTCTTTGACACACATGTCACACCATTCCCCCTTCCCTACTAGGATTACATCATTAGTGGTCTATCTTCTCCACATACACACACTCCCTCTCACACACACGTGCACGCACAAACACACACAGACACGCACAAACACCCATCTATCTGGATCCTTCTTTTATGACACACACCCTTGCATATTCTCTCCAGCTCTAGGTATGTATATACCCCCCCTCTTTCTAGCTCACATGCATAGAAAAATTCTCAATCTCTCTAACTCACACATCTCTCCCCATGTCGGCATGTGTATCTCACACACTCACTCTCTGATTATGTCTATGTGTTTCCACGTTACACAACACAAAGCCCCATGCACATGTCTCTCTCTATCCTCCACACACAGAGACACAAAGAATCTCTTATCATTGCCCCAGTCTCTACACATATCACACACACACGCTCTCTCTCTCTCTCTCTCGCACACACGCTCAACAAAGGTTTTCCCGTGAATAACTTGCCGTCTATTCATCAACATTCGTGGAAGTACGACGAACATGAGACGTGAAAAAGAATAAATCTACACGTGTGTAGACCACCTAGTATGACTACTAGGACTAGAGCGAGCCGAAAGCGCGCCGCTGTCACCCCCTCCTTATCGGTGACGGGAAAACCTTTGTTTCACACAGTCGAGAAGTCATCGTGCTAAGGCCCCACATGCTCAGCCGTTTAATAGAATGCAGATCCAAGTTTATGGAAACAAGTATCGATAATACATTTGTATGTCCATAATTATATCTCTTCTCTTATAAAAAATCGAGTTGGTGCTGATGGTATGCCTGCCATCTTGCAATCTAGACCGTCCAATCTATATCTGATAGATAGAAATTAAACTAAAAGATACCCGCACCTATATCCACATTTGCAAACAAAGGCATTCCCTCATTCATCCTTATCTCCCACAACCTCATTGTCGAGCAATTAAAAAAGGAAGCCTCTGGAACAAAATAGCATTGTGGTTGCTGCCGGCATCGTCCATCCCCATGCCTCCGCTCAGTCCGACCACCAATCACCAGCATGCCCCACTCCTCCTCACCTTATCTCTCCTATTTCTCGAGATATCATTAGTTTTTACACATGGGATTACTGCCGCATGGGTCAATCACAATAGGTGTTTTGTAAAAAAATGCATCTTGATGTTCCATGCAATGCACGGCCATCTTGCTAGTACTCCTACAGAAGACTTAGTTGGTGATGATGGTGTGTCTGCCATCCGTCATTTCTGACCATTAGGTCTACATCTAACGACTATGAGGTAAGTTGTTTCCTTTTCTCAACATCCCACTTCTATACCAATTTGCAGAAAAAACGCTTAATTAGTATCTTAAAACTAACCATATCCCTCCCTCACCTCACCAAAACAACCCAAGGAATATATTCTGATTGAAACATAATATATTTCTAATGATATATGTATATCAAAATTAGAGTGTTTTCTATCAAGTTTGTGAATAAGTATTATTCTAATTATGATCCGCTGCAACACACGTGAACATTGCTAGTCACTCATGGTTGATATTTAGTTTAAATTATGTACACATAGGCACGATGTAACTAGCCATGCTTATTGGCTTCCAAAGCTTAACTTTCACTCCTACTTACAGTATGTAGAGTATTTAACAAAAAACTACCACTTTCAACCAGACCTAGGAAGAAATTATTGCACAAAAAATAGCAAAAACATACCCAAAATTTCTTAATCCACGCCAAAAAACTACTACCTAGTGCCGATTAAGCTCGTTTAAACCCGTTTATGATAGGGTTCGCCCACACGTCCGTGCTGACGAGGCAGCTTAAACCAACACACTTTGTTTGATCGTTGACATGAGGGACCCACATCTGACCTTCTATCCTGTTCTTCCTCCTCTAAACATTATTTTTCCTGAACATTACTTCAAACAGTTCTTATGTGTGTTCGTCAGTCGCGCCGGTGATGAGCGAGTTGGCCGCCGCTCCGCCGGACGGGCCAGACGTCGCGCTGGCCTCCGCACGGGTTGGCTAGCTGGCCCGAGCGTGGCTCATGTGTGAGCAAACTGTCGCACTGGCCTTCGCTCAAGCCAGATGGCTGGCCTTAGTGCGGCGCATGTGAGCAAGCTGTTGCACCGCAGTGCGAACCTAGCTAGCAAACCTTGCAGGCAAGCAGCTGGATGCATCCATCAGGGTGTGTGCTATCTTGGCTAGCTAGCGGCCGCGAACGCCGGACGGGGCTGGCATCTGGGCTTCCACAAGATGGGCTCCGCACCACCGGCGCTTTTGAGCTCACCTTCTGCCAGCGGCGGTAGCTGCATCCCATGGCCGAGGATGACTAGGTGGACGGGCCGGAGGTAGGAGGTCACTCGAGGATGTTTGTCTAGACTGATATGTAGGTCCCACAAGTCATAATGCCTAACTTGCCAGTCGAATAGAAGGCGTTGACTTAAGGGGCGACATGGGTTGAAACGTGCCTATAACGGCACTTTGTAGAGTAGTCGTTTCTTGGTATTAGTGGTTTCTTGTAAGGAACAATGTAGTAGCGACAAAAGGCAATTCTAGGTTGCGTTGTACTCCAACGAGTACTAATAGTGGTCGCAGAAGTGTATAGCTCGTTTTGTGGGTTCGATCCCGGCTTAACGCACGGCGGCCTTTTTTTTAAATAGTAACCTCGCTGCGAGCCAATATCGTACATTGGTAGTTTGACTTTTGAAGTCGGACGGACGTGTCGCACCACAATCTGAGTGCACAGGATAGTCCAGCCACGTGAACGGGTTTTCCCTCACATTATCTCGTGGCTTGTGTACTAGAGTAATACTCCTATATATCAATTCACACCATGCAAAGTTTCTCTCCTGCGTTCTCTCCCTAGCCGCACCTTGCTTGCGGCTTCCTCATCAGCTACCATATTTAAACTAGCACCTCCCAATTAAGCCGGAGGAGCCGGAAAAGCCTGGCATGGCATTGGTAACTATGCAATGTGGCTCTGTACGTGAAGTGCTACTCTACTACTCTGTAGCTTGTGGTGTTGCACGCATGGACTTTGCTCCATTATCAGCTCTATAAAATAAATTCCTCTTGACGTGATTTTTTTCATTTTGAAACATAGGCAAAAGCTTTGTCTCGTCTCATTCATAAAGAAGGAACTAACAAAGTTTCACGAGATCCATTACACCTCCGCAAATGGAAGCGAAAATCCTAGTCTCTTTGTATCAAAGAACTCAAATGTTCTGCCTCCGCAGTAACTGTCGCTGATAAACAGGCTGCTAGTGTGTGCATGCGAGGAGCGGCTGAGTAGGCCAGCTACGCGCTTGAAAGGAGCACAAAGAGTATGCACTACGCAGGTGTACTTTCCTTACATTGATAGTACAGTGATGGTTCTAGAGAATAGTAGTACCCTCCACTTGCAACTGTAGCTCCTTGGACTTGAGATTCAAGAGTTCAAAAACTGGTGCACTATAGAAGTACAGTACATCGCACTACAAGTTCAGAAAGTAGTACTAATACTGCTACAGTACTACGTAGTAAATAATAGCCTCACCATCACGGGGCACAAGGCACTACCACTATTCATGCCCGCATAACTTCCTTAGCGAAGGGATGAGGCCTTGCGGTTACGCTCTTATCTCCTCGCCAGTTCCCCTCCCCCCAAGAGGCCAAGGCAGTTCGTCACTGCTCCCATGGATTCGCCAGGCAGTTCTCCTCCTCGTCAGGGCTGGGAGACCTTGGACGACGATCCGCTGGGAGAAATCGCACGCCGCTCCGACGTCCTCACTGCCGCAAGACTCTGTGCTTCCTGCACCAACTTTTTTAAGACGGTGCTTAAACATGCTTGGGAAAAGGCCATGCTTGTTGGTCTTCCACGCGTTCTTGAGGAGAAGGTTATTCTATGGGACAATCCATCAAACAGTCCACCGCTCCCTAGCCATGGTTGCATGTTGACTCCGCTAGAGTTGCCGACGTTGAGAGGTAGTCGGATTTTCTCCGATGATCAGGTCAGTCATGGAGTTTGATCATGTAGTGTATATTCTAAATATAGTACTTAGTTATTCCATCCCGTAATTTCTCCGCTGCCCACCGTCTTCTATATAGGTCTGGGTTGGTCCCAACGAAGATAGACTTGCATACCTCCGACCGGATACCACAATCATTTTGCACAACTCCACAGCAGTGTGGCCGTTCCCATAGACCCCTTTTCCACCATTGGGATTAGCCTTCCGAACTGGCTAGGCTTGAATACGTATGATGATGCCTACATGAGATTAAAGAAGATAGATTGCAGACCTGCCGACAAAGCGACGTGGCTACGATGATTAGTATCTCATCGCGGTGTTCGACATAAGGATTGCCATCAATACAAAAGGCAGTAATGCCAGAGGCTGGCACATGTTGGTCGTAGCAGATTTGTACCCCTACACGTTGAAGACGCCATCTGCCATGTAGGCCGCATCTTTGCGGTGACAAGCCAGGGGACTTGTTTCATCTGGTTTCCATCCTACGGTACGGGAGATTAAAAACGGAATGCATAATCCATCATTTGCATCCCTAACAGTACTCCATTATTTTGCAGGGACCAGTCATCCCCCGATCAAAATAAGATCGCCGATCCTAGATGTGTGATACGTCTCCAACGTATCTATAATTTTTGATTGCTCCATGCTATTATATTATCTATTTTGGATGTTAATGGGCTTTATTTTACACTTTTATATCATTTTTGGGACTAACCTACTAATCAGAGGCCCAGCCCAAATTGATGTTTTTGCCTATTTTAGGGTTTCGAAGAAAAGGAATATCAAACGGAGTCCAAACGGAATGAAACTTCGGGAACGTGATTTTCTCAACAAAGGTGATTCAGGAGACTTGGAGTGACCACCAAGAAACAAGGGAGGAAGGCACAAGGCAAGGGGCGCGCCTACCCCCCTGGGCGCGCCCTCCACCCTCGTGGGCCCTCTGTTGCTCCACCGATGTACTTCTTCCTCCTATATATATCCATGTACCCCCCAAACATCCAGGAGCACCATGAAAACCTAATTCCACCGTCCCAACCTTCTGTACTCGAGAGATCCCATCTCGGGGCCTTTTCCGGAGCTCCGCCGGAGGGGGCATTGATCACGGAGGGCCTCTACATCAACTTCATGGCCTCTCCGGTGATGTGTGAGTAGTTTACTTTAGACCTACGGGTCCATAGTTATTAGCTAGATGGCTTCTTCTCCCTCTTTGGATCTCAATACAAAGTTCTCCTCGATCTTCTTGGAGATCTATTCGATGTAATCTTCTTTTGCGGTGTGTTTGTCGAGATCCGATGAATTGTGGGTTTATGATCCAGATTACCTATGAACAATATTTGATTCTTCTCTGAATTCTTTTATGTATGATTGGTTTATCTTTGCAAGTCTCTTTGAATTATCAGTTTGGTTTGGCCTACTAGATTGATCTTTCTTGCAATGGGAGAAGTGCTTAGCTTTGGCTTCAATCTTGCGGTGTTCGATCCCAGTGACAGAAAGGGAACTGACACGTATTGTATTGTTGCCATCGAGGATAAAAAGATGGGGTTTATATCATATTGCATGCGTTTATCCCTCTACATCATGGCATCTTCCTTAAAGCATTACTCTGTTCTCTTGAACTTAATACTCTAGATGCATGCTGGATAGCGGTCGATGTGTGGAGTAATAGTAGTAGATGCAGGCAGGAGTTGGTCTACTTGTCTCGAATGTGATGCCTATATACATGATCATACCTAGATATTCTCATAACTATGCTCAATTCTATCAATTGCTCGACAGTAATTTGCTTACCACCATAATACTTATGCTCTTGAGAGAAGCCACTAGTGAAACCTATGGCCCCCAGGTCTATCTTCCATCATATTAATCTTCCAATACTTAGTTATTTCCTTTGTTGTTTATTTCACTTTGCATCTTTATTTCTGTTTATCATAAAAATACCAAAAATATTATCTTATCATATCTATCAGATATCGCTCTCGTAAGTGACCGAGAAGGGCTTGACAACCCCTTTATCGCGTTGGCTGTGAGGTTCTTATTTGTTTGTGTAGGTGCGTGGGACTTGAGCGTGATCTCCTACTAGATTGATACCTTGGTTCTCAAAAACCGAGGGAAATACTTACGCTGCTTTACTGCATCACCCTTTCCTCTTCAAGGGAAAACCAACGCAGTGCTCAAGAGGTAGCAATGTGCATTTGCATCTGTGATTCGGTCTAACCTGGAACCTTGTAGCTGACTTTGACATATTGGGATCAACTATCGCAGCAGTTGTTACCCATGGTACCACTGATGTGCAACATGGTCACACAATCTACCACGATCGGACCGTCACCATCTACACATGTATTCCATTTTCTCATTGTTGTGCGTTAGAGTAGTAGTACTTGTTAGTTATTTTCTTTTCTTGACTGGGGCATGTTTACTGTACTAGTACTACAATTTAGTATTATATTTTTTTAACCCTCTCGCCTTCACTTTCATTGTAGTACTACTTACTAGTACTAGTACTTTTTACCTTGGAGGACGCGTATAGCTAGCTAGGCCCTTGAAGACTTGAACCCACTAGCTCCCACCATTTTTGTTTTTCCATGTCTTACTATCTCATCCATGTAGCGAAGAGTGGCTATATATAATAAGCCAGTTATTTCACTTCCTCTATATTGGAGTAGTACTATTTGCTGCACAATATTACTGACCGCCATATTTGAGAACAACATTATTATGCATGGACCTTGACCATGTACGTCACCATGTGTCCAGATCTGAGATGTCGCGTGTACTAAATGAACGGCGCCGAGTTCGACCCCCGTGATGCTATGTGGGTGCCGAGGAACACTCTTGGAGAGTACTCGCTTTTCATTGGGAACAACTACCCCATTGTGAAGCCGATGCCACGTTCCGTGCATGACACCGAAGGCCTGCCGTTCATGAAGCATGGTTGTGTCTTTAGTGCGCACCACCGGATGAATGACATGCTGGGACACGCTACCCCTGATTTATGCTGCTTCAGCTTGGATGAGTCTCCATCATGTGGAACCGGACTAGAAAGCTTCAACAATGATTCCCGTTGCCCACCGCTATGGATCATGCCATCTATGAAGAACACCTGGGACTGGAACCTGGAGGAGGATATGGAGCCCATCTATAACGTGTAAGTGGAGTATGGTAAATTGTGAATGGTAGCGCTATGAATATATGTAGACTAGTCGTGCACAAATTTATCACATGAAGTGGAGATGAACTTGTGTGACATACTGGCATTTGTCCTTTAGAATTTATCACTAGTAGATGTGTTATGTGTACGTGCAACTTGTGTGGTTGTTGCACGGGCTCCAACATGCTCTGTGAGAAAAAAAAAGGTGGCACGCCTTTGGATATAGGTGACGTGGCGGCATCATACGGTAGCATCATACAGTAGCATCATTCGCTATAGTTGTAGTACTCCTACTAGGATGACAACTCCTATAAAACCTTGCGCTTGGCTCTTTGCCTCTCCGGGAGGTTCAACAGTTCGTACTCTTGTGAACCTTGCACTTGGCTCTTTGCCTCTTCGGAAGGTCCAACAAGGATGATACTACAGTACAATATGCTTCTGGCAATCTGACTCTGAATGGACTGCTGGACGTCCACCGTGAGGGCGAGGGAGAGAGCGCTGTAGTCAAAACCCTCTCCTCGTCCTACAAGCCACCAAGCACGTGGGCGAGGGAGAGGTTGTAGGCGTACGCAATAAGCAAGCTTCTCCTCATCCTGTGAACCACCGCGCGTGGGCGAGGGAGAGGGCGTAGTAAGCAAGCTTCTCCTCGTTTGGCGAGTTGACGGGACACATCAAAGTAGTACTAGTCCATACTGCATCCTTTTCGGTTAATATGGCTTAATTTGAAACAACAAAAATACACAGGCGGTCAACACGTGTAACAGTACGCTCATTACTGTCACTATATAGTTTTGTGGTGATTATACGGTTACTAGCTCACCGTACGGCACCGTATTACACTCTACTGACCAGCCACATAGTCGACGTGGCACTTTGTTGACTGGTTAAATTGACACCTGGTTTTCAGGTCCCATGTGTCAGTTGGTAGAGCAAAGAAATCAGTTAAACAAAACTTTACACAGGCACGACAGGAGTCCAACCCTTGCGCGCGAACCACCCTGGCTATGTATGTGAGTTCATACACGTGTACTCCCTCGGTCCACGAAAAACTTTACATCTAGCATTAGAAAATTTTCCAACAAAGAGTGTACATCTACATTTCCAATGCACTTAGCCTTTAATCTAATCGATATTGAATGACTAATGCACCAACTTGTGCTCTAGCTATAGGCTACATGTCTATCCTTAATTACAACATGCAACAACCTTCATTTAATCTTCTTCCCTCAATGATCGCATGCACACATAAGTCTACTACTTTTGGGCGTTAATTATGCCACGAAGTTCTGGTTCCTCTTGGTCAATATGTAAATCTCTATATGTATAGTCTTTCACGGAAGGAGGGAGTAGGTTGAGCACTTGAGCATGAGCTTGTCTGTTGCGTCGTGTGCTGTGTGCCGCATGGATGCGTGAGTGTTGTGTGCGTGCATGTGTATGTGTGGGTGTTGCATGTTGCATGCATGCATGTGTCGGCATCCTAGGAACGGGGGTACCCAGACTTGCGTGCCTACGACCCGCGACGTGGCTCCATCAGTGGCCTGGTACGGCCCAGTTTCAGTAGCAACAACTCAAGACCCTCGCGAGGGGCCAAGCCCCGCGAGGCGGACGCCACCAAGACCTCCCAGGAGGGCGGCCTCACCATGCTGGCCCCCGAGGAGCAGAGATATCAAGGCAAGGCGCACCTCACGAGGTTCACCTGACGTGAGCCATGATGACCAAGACCAGGCGGGCGCCAACGGGCGCAGCATACCAGTTTCCTCTTTGGTGCCAACGGGGCAAGCGCAGGCGCGGAGTCCCGAGGAATCAAGCAAAGGTTTCCATTCCAGTGCAACAAGACCAAGACCTCCAGGACGGCAGGACGGAGGTCATCGCGGAGCCCACCGCAGCATCACCACTAGAGCCTTTTGCAGGCGAAGACTACTTTTGTCAGGATAGCTTGTACTAGTTGTCTCCCTTTGAATTTGGCCGTTGTGGGATCCCTTCCCGCCTACATTTGGGAAGAGGACCAAATCCACTATAAATAGGACTTAGCCACAACCATAGAGGGACGGATCCATTCCACCCTGACCAGCTCACCAGCTCATCGTGCTCAGGAACACCTCACCTCCTGAGGTTGTTCAACCACTATACTAGTTCGTCCTCAGCCCCTCAAGGCAATCCACCACAAAGCTGGAGTAGGGTATTAAACCCCAAGGTAGCCCGAACCAGGATAAACTGTCGTGTCTCTTGTCCCTTAGGTTCATCGAGCTAGGCTGTGGAATCGTTGAGCCAGCAGGTTGGGGAGAAAGAGTTCTTCGTACACACCCCAGTGTTCGAACCACTCAAGGGTCTGCGGAACCCCGAATACCACATTTGGCGCGCTAGGTAGGGATGCGTCGTAGCTTCTCTTCCGTCGATTGACTCGCGCCGCTCCACTCTCTCCATGGCTGACGCTCATCGAGCCCATGTCGAGCGTTGAGCCGCTCTCGCCGCGTGCGTTGCTCAAACGGCGCCCGTCGGCGGGCCACCCCGTCGTTCTCCATCACCTTCCGCCAACACCGTCACCGGCCCGGCGGGGCACGAGCAGCAAGCTTTATCGCAGCACCCCTCCGTGCGGTGGGACGGACGCACCGTCACCCCGTTGCTGACTCCGGCTGGCTCATCTTCCCATGCTCCTCATGGTCCGGCGAACGCGTAGGCTGCGTTGCTCATGGCACGTGAGCTCCTGACCTACCACCCAGTCGACGACCCCTACGAAGACTGGCTGGACCGCATCACCGAGCAAGTTAGCGCGGCTGGGGTTGGCCTGCACCATCCCTCTCGTTGCCTCTTCCGGCGCCTGCTGCAAGCGACGTGGCCCATGGAGCGCCTCCGCCACCCCCTCATCAGGACGTTGCCCTTGGTCCAAGGCACGCGGCCTCGCGGCTTGATCCTCCATGCTGGGCACCCGCGCACAAAGAATAAAGCTGCTGGGAGGTCCAACGGCCGCAAGAAGGCCCACGTCAAGACCATGTGCCGCCTACAGTGGTGGTGCGTGAGCACCAAGACCAGGCTCCACCTCGACGACGGGCTCCGGTGACCACAACGGGCTGCCGCGCCTGCACCCCTGAGCTACGCAGCATCGTCTGGCCAGGCAAGTTCAAGCCTGACCTACCTCCACATTACGACGACACCCTCGACCTAGTGGAGTTCTTGAAGGTCCACGAGCTGAGCATCGAGGCGGCCAGCGGCGACGAAAAGGTCATGGTGAAATGGTTCCCCATGGCCCTCAAGGATGGCGCGCGCTTGTGGCTCCTGAATCTGCCCGAGGGATCGATCTCCTCCTGGGGTGAGATGCCCGAGCGTTTCGTTACCAACTTCCAGGGCACTCGCAACCGTCCGCCTGCCGCGAATGACCTGTGGCGCATCAAGTAGCAGCCAGGGGAGACCCTGCAGAAGTACATCCAGCGCTTCAACAGCGTTCGGCTCAAGATCCCCAAGGTTTCTGATGAAGATATCATCTCGGCATTCTTCAATGGCATCCGTGATGTCAAGATGAAGGAGGAGCTCGCCATCCACGGGGACCTGTTCACAGCTCTAGAGATGTTCAACATGGCTACCAAGTGCGCAAGAGCTGAGGAGGGGCGTCTCTCCCTCCTCGAGCTCCCGGTGGCTGACCCAGAAGACAATAAGGCCAAGGTCAAGGACGTGAAGCGCAAGGGGGCTGTCGTGCTTGCGGCTGAACCGGAAATGAAGCATGGCTGCGACCACCCAGAGTCGTCCAAAAGCAGTCGTCCGTTCTGTGTCTTCCACAACATACACATCCACAACACTAACGACTATCAGGAACTCAGGGCCATCCGCAACGGGCGCCTTAGTCGACGCCCCGAGCGCAACAACCGAGGCTGCGGTTGCGGAGGAGGCAGAAGTGGAGGACGTTGGGACGATCGCGGCCCCCGCCAGGAGTGACGCGACCAGCCTCGTGAGGATCGCCGGCAAGGCCAGCCTCCCAAGGGCGCCTAGAGAGACCAGCCTCGTGAGGATCGACCTCAGGGCAATGCCGTCCTCCCTCCGCTGCCACAACCACCAAGGAGGAACGACGACCACCACCAAGACGAGGGGCTGGGGGCTTCCAGGAGCCTCGCGCCATCACCTGCATCTTAGCTGGAGCTTAGGCCCCAGCCTCCCACCGCATCTTCAAGCAGTTCGCTCGTGAGGTGATCGCGGCCCTACCCAGGCTTGAGGCCACACATCCGCTCAGGTGGTCCAAGTGTATCATCACCTTCAGCTCGTCCGACCAGCTCAAGTGCGCGGCAACCGCCGGCGCCCTCCTGATGCTTTGCTCACCCGTCATCAGCAATGTCCTTGTTACCAAGACCCTCATCGATGGTGGTGCAGGGCTCAATGTCCTTTCCATCGAGACGTTCGATCGCCTCCAAGTGCCATATGATCAGCTGCAGCCTACCCATCCCTCCTCAGGAGTGACCGACGGCTCCACCACCTCGATAGGGCAGACCCGCCTCCCTGTCACCTTCAGCCAGCACGACAACTACCGCACCGAGATCATCGACTTCGACGTCGCTCACATCCGCCTCCCGTACAATATCATCCTTGGATACCGGGCCCTGGCCAAGTTCATGGCAGTGACCCACCATGGCTACAACATCCTCAAGATGCCAGGGAACCGCGACATCATCACGATCGCTTGTGAGGAGAAGGACGTGGTGTGCTCCCTCGAGCGCGCCTATCAGGCTGCGGCGATTGAAGACCCAGACAACGAAGGCGCCATCTACCCTCCTGAGGCTATCCCCAGGAAGAAGAAGCAGCTACTCCGCCGAGAGCCTCGGGAGAGCGGAGTCTCTAGCGGCACCACCTCAGGATCTGTGCCCGCGGATGGGGCACCTCCTTCTCACGCATAGGAAGGCGTGCCCGGCACCCTCCTCGGGTTGGGCTCGGGGGCTCACTTCTGGAGGGCCTTTGACTTAGCCAATGTCAGGAGGGAGGTGCTCGGGCACCACATGGAGGCATGCTTCATCGCACGCTTCCCTCACGAGGGAACAAGGCACAGGGTGCCAGGTGCTCATGAGTTCATCACCAAGACGACCAAGGAGCTTCAAGGGGAGAGAGCCATGCGTGGCGACTATCACCTACCGCATGGCGTGGCCCCTTGTCCTGGCGAGGACAACGAGCTGCGCGTCTGCGTCAACATCCCAGGGCTCAACAAAGCCGCATCTCAGGAGCGCTTCTGGCCTTCGCGCGCTGGTCGGCATGAGGGACCGCCTTAGAGCTACGTTCGCATGCCTTTATGCTTGTCGAACGTGGATGTCGCCTTCCAGCATCGCCTGCGAAGCATCATGGCTGCTCAGGAGGCCAGGCACCATGCAGTCCTGGCGGAGGTGGCGATGGTCCTTCACGAGCCTCCCGAGGTTCGAGACCAAGGTGGCTCATGAGGAATAGCCTTTTCAGCGAGCATCTTCAGCTACTTCAACACCTCTCCAACAACGGCACCAGGTGACATTTTCCAGTTTATTCAGTTGGGGGTGCCCCTCGGGCTGCATTATCCCCAGGTCACATGGGCATGTCCCTGCGGTGCGTATCCTTTTGCATCTTTATTTACCTTACTGGGGGCGCCCCTTGTCGGTGTCAAAACCGGCGAATCTCGGGTAGGGGGTCCCGAACTGTGCATCTGAGGTCGATGGTAATAGGAGACGGGGGACACAATGTTTACCCAGGTTCGGGCCCTCTCTATGGAGGTAATACCCTACTTCCTGCTTGATTGATCTTGGTGAATATGAGTATTACAAGAGTTGATCTACCACGAGATCATAATGGCTAAACCCTAAAATTCTAGCATGTCTGACTCTGATTGAATATCTGTCTACGGACCTAGCCCTCCGGTTTATATAGACACCAGAGGGATCTAGGGTTACGTAAGGTCGGTTACAGAGAAAGGAATCTTCATATTTGGTCGCCAAACTTGCCTTCCACGCCAAGGAGAGTCCCATCCGGACACGGGTAGAGTCTTCGGCCTTTGTATCTCCACAGCCCATCAGTCCGGCCCATGTCTAATAGGTCGGACACCTGAGGACCCCTTAGTCCAGGACTCCCTCAGTAGCCCCTGAACCAGGCTTCAATGACGAGGTGTCCGACGCGCAGATTGTCTTCGGCATTGCAAGGCGGGTTCCCCCTTCCGAATACTCCAAGATAGTCTTTGGACATAATGAACGTGTCCGGATCTGCAATACAAGCACCACATACAACCGCAGAGAATATAATATTGCACGAGTCCAATCCACAGATAACTTTTTGTAATGTGACATCACGTCTGCTAGGTCATCATTTCGAACCATTTTCCGTCTGCCACTCCACATTTCGAGACATGGTTTTAATAGGTGCGTCTTGTCGAAGCAGAGATCGTGCCCCCTTATTGCAGGATCCTCATCAATACGTGCATGGGTAATATAACCGTGCGGTTTACACGGCCCTTGGGAACAGGCGAGTTTTAAGGCGAGTGGGGAGGCGCTCGATATTTGCTGCCTTTATAAGGAGATAAGGATTCACTTTCTTCACCCACGCCTCCTGTCTTTCTCTCTCCTTCCATTCTCAAGCTCCAGCGCCCAATTCCTCATTCTTTCCATCTCAAGGAAGCACTCAGCCATGTCCGGATCCGGAGGTCAAGGCAAGTGGATGGCCTCCTCCGTTAGGGAGAAGGACATCACGAAGCTTCGGGAGGATGGGTATCTGGCGAAAGAAATCGCCCACCGGCTTCCAGCAAAGGGGCAAATCATCCCCACCCCGAAGCCCAACGAGAGGGTCGTGTTCATACTTCATTTCGTCCATGGGTTAGTGTTTCCTCTCCAACCTTTCGTCCGCGGGCTTATGTTCTATTACGGACTAGATTTCCATGATCTAGCCCCGAACTCCTTCCTCAACATCTCGGCATTCGTTGTCGTGTGTGAGGCTTTCCTCCGCATCCAACCCCACTTCAGACTGTGGCTCAATATCTTCAACGTGAAGCCGAAGGTGGTGGATGGTTAGCACGCGGAGTGCGGAGGCGCTATGGTGAGCAAGATGCCCAATGTCACATGGCCCCAGGGTACTTTTGTGGAGACCGTCAAAGAGTGGCAAAACTATGGTTCTATATCACGGAGCCCCGAGGCGCCACCTGGGCCGCGGCTCCCGAATTCAACTCTGGAGTCCCAATGCTGCTCACCTCCTGGATAGAGAAAGGACCGAATTGGTCTTCGTCAGACGAGTAGATAGCGCTGCAAATGCGCATTCAAAGCATGGTGGATAAAAACATCAAGCTCGTCGACATAATCCAGGTGATGCTGGTTCGCCAGATCCTCTTGTGCCAGAGTCGAAGCTGCCCCTTATGGGAATTCGACCCAAAGAAGCACATAACTTTGGAAAGGCTCCTCGGAAACACTCCCGAAGATTCCTGGAAGTTGCTCTTTAGGGGAAATGAGACGCCGCCTGCCATAGACTCGGTCCGCGGGCACGACATTACCCATCATGCCAATGCGGTAAGTCCTTCTCGTCTCAAGGCGCATCCTCAACTTGCTTGTTTCAAGGAGGATATCTAAACTTTGTTATTATTGTTCTTTCGGGTATGGACGGAGAGGGCGGAGCGGATTCACTGTCCGGCTCCGCTGCTCGAAGAACCAGTCATCTCTCTCTTGGCGAAGATGTTGGTGCCGGCGCCCTATAAGGCGCCGGAGAAGAAGGCCAAGAAGAAGGCCAAGGGGGTCCGGAGTGGTCTCCGCCGCAAAGGAGCCTCGGACGTGTCGTCCGAAGACAAGACTCTCTTCTCTGCCGCCGAAGACGATGACGAGGAGGAGGAAGAAAGCACCTCTCCCCCTGATGGGGGGGAAGAAGAGGGCGGCCTCCACAAATCTAGAGGCAGAGGCGCCCAAGAGGGGGAAGGGTCCCCCTGCGGATAACTCCACATGGGACGTCGACAGCAGCCTGGAGAGACGCCCCCGAAACAAGCCTCTGGTTGCGTCGTAAGTACTAAGAACCCGCATACGTCCATACATCCGGCCTCTCTTGCTTCATGATATTAATATGTTCAAATGATGCCGTTGCAGTCCGGCCCACGATAGCTCCCAGTGATCCTCGTCAAGGGGTTCGTTGGACTCGAAGGCGGTGGCCAGCGAGTCACTGCCGGCCGCTCACTCTCCCACGGCCAAGGGTGATGACGAGGTGTTGTCCCAAAGGACCTTCCCCAGCTAGGGAGAGGTTCAGGAGGCCGCCCGGGTGGCTCCAGAGGGAGAAGCCTCGGCTGCCGGACACATGGGGGAGCAGACCCCCATGGCAGCTGGGGATGGGGGCCTTGCTCATTTTGGCCCCCAGCCGAATACAAGTCGGGAGACCTATACTGCTCTAGAATCCGGTGAGCAACCTACTTACCCCCATGATGACTGGGGATGGGGGCCTTGCTCATTTTGGCCCCCAGCCGAATACAAGTCTGGAGACCTATAGGGCTCCGGAATCTGGTGAGCAACCTCCTTCGAAAGAAGTGGGTGTGCCTGTTCCGCCGGTGACCTCTGTCCAACCAGAGGAACCGGATAATTTGTTGGAAGCGCTACGAGGCGCTTCCATTGTGGATGAACACCGTATCCTTATGGGTACGGTGATTGAGAGGGTTCAGTCTGTCAAGAGCGGACTGACCGAATCCTGCAGCGGCCTGCTGACAGGTTTTGAGGTAAGCGGCGCAAAAGAGAAAATCCCAATATAGACAGTAGCCCCTGAGACACTATCCGGTGTTTGGAAAGAAAATCCGGACAGAGGATCAATTAAATTTTGTAGGAAACTAACTAGATGTGTCTTATGTGAATAAGCAGGCGTCGTTGCTGGCCACGACCTCACACACTGCCAAGTCTCCGGACTAAAGCAGAGACTGGAGCGGGCCAAGGAGGAGCTCGGCCAAGCGAGGAAGCAGCTGGAAGACCAGCAAGGTATGTAATGACTCGCTATATATTCGGAAAGAATAAATGATGTATATTGACCGTAGTGTCATGATATGTGTAGGAGCGACGACCGAGGTCGAGGCCCTTAAAAAGGCCCTGGCCGAAGCTGAGGGGAAAGCTGTCAAGGAGCAGGCCGCTCATAAGAAGCTTAAGGCCAGGCTAAACGAGGTCCAGCAAGAGCTCCAGGACGCTGTGAAGAAGTGCGAGGCCTTGGAGTGCGATGTTTCGGCTTGGGAGACCGAACTCGCCAAGGCTCGCCAAAGCGTGGAAGCGGCTCGGGTTGAAGCCTAGGGTGCCCTCCAGGAGATCTAGGAGGCCAAGAAGATCACGACGGGTAAGGCATTTAGTATGCAAAGCAAGTATGTGAAGAAGAAGTATTTCTTTCTAACCCGAATTCGGAGTTCTCCAGGGGCATTTGTAGATTTGCCGCACAGTGTGTCTGACGCTGCGGAGTTCTTCCAAGCCGAAGAAGGGAGTTCAACGGAGAAGCTTTTCTGGTCACAGTATCTTGCGCTAGAACATCCAGTGTCGTTTAGCGATCAGCTGAAACAACTGGTCGAGCTGCATAGGGTGGCCGAACTAGCCATGAAGGATTTAATAATCCGACTTGGCCTGCCGAAGCTATGCCCGGCAGCTACTTCGGGCTCGTGAAGCGGATGGTGAACACATGTCCTCGGCTGGACGTCGTTAAGCAATCGGCCTGCATTGAAGGTGAGCGCATGGCCTTCTCCGGCATCAAGGTGTGGTGGGCGAAGATGGATGCCTTCAAGCTTACGACTGAGGGACCGCCAAAGGGCAAGGAGCACCGCACACCCGAGCGGTATTTTGCAGATGTCTTGGAGGGGTCTCGTGTTGTGGCAATGCAATGTGCACAAGACATTATTTTCAAATGAATACATTCATGTTGTCTCTGCCTTGTATGATGAAACAAAGTCGTTATGTAATATAATGTTTGTTATTTAAAGAATTTCTCCTCCTGTGCGGCCATTTTATGTGAAATCTTAGAGTTGGCCAGTCGTCGGCTTCTGCCCCCATGTAGGAAGTACGGGGGTGTTCGGGATGTAATCTAAACACTCCTGGTCCAATTGTTTGGTCCTTGAAGGAGGTGTTTAGCGTGACGAACCAGGCAATCAGAGTATGCGGCTTTAGCACCCTCACTTAGCCATAGGAGTTTGACAATAGAAATATAAGCGCAGCCCCTAGTATCCGAACTAGGATGCTGTAAACACTTGAGCAGGTAAGTACCAATCCCTCGCGTAATGCGGAAAAAATCTCTAAGGATTTGAGACCTCCAAAGAGCTGATCGGCTCTCGCCGCATCATGACAGTCGGTTTTCGGCTTTCTCTACTGAGGTGCTCATCCGGGTAAACCAGGGCACAATCACAGTAGTTCTCCCTTTACTACCCTAGCCGATATAGCGGAACGTAAGGTAGTAAGCACAGGAGCCGGACAACCCAACTATTGACCAAAGACATGATTCGGAGCCAATGCATATAGTGCTAAATTCAGGGTGCCGAACTATACTGTAAAAGTGTTCAGACTTTTGTTACCTGTTGTGGGGCGCTATAAAGCCCGTGGCAAGTTGAAACGCACTAGAGTGTACGGGTGCTATTTGATAAAGTTATCAAAAAAGAAAAAGAAGAAAGAATGGTAAGCTAAAAGCCAGAAAATTTTTGGCTACAAGCTGTTTCCATTATAATTTCATTGGTGAGTTAAAGCGCATTTATACAAGTAGTGCAACAAGTAGAAAGCTATTTGATATGCCTTAACCAAGGGAGAGCTGCGTGTGGGTCCTGAAAACAGGTAAAGGGATCGTTAAAGAAACCACCTAAAATTTCCCCAGTACGTCCATGCTTCTTGTCGTCTTGGTGTATTTATCCTTCAAAACAGAACCGATGGTCGAGCCGGCAGGGAAGGCCTGTGAAAAAGAGACCTGAAAAAGGAGAAAAAAGGAAACACTGAAAGTATGTGTGTGTCCGGGGGCGGTCGAGCCGTATTGTGGATCACAAGCTAGTTATGCCTCCATCCATGCCCATGGTATTTGAGTGCGTAGTTATGTACGCGTGATACAATTGCCGCAACTTGGTCGGGACTGGGATGGAGGCCGAATTACTAGTCGAGCTCTTGACAAGCCGAGCTGTCCTGCTGCAGAATAGTCCGGACTCTCTTGACAGTGTTCGGGAGCTCGGCCGCCGAATTAAGGTTCTATTTGAAAAGGCCGCTCTGTACTTCTGCTGCTAAGGCAGCGGTTTGCTCTTCGGTGCGGAGGGAGCGTTCCGTGTTTCCATTAATTGTTATGATGCCGTGTGGTCCAGGCATCTTGAAGTTGAGATAAGCGTAGTGTGGCACCACGTTGAATTGAGCAAATGCAGTTCGTCCAAGCAGTGCGTGATAGCCGCTGTGAAAGGGGACGATATCGAAGATTAACTTCTCGCTTCGGAAGTTGTCCGGAGATCCGAAGACAACCTCTAGTGTGATTGAGCCCGTACAGTGGGCCTCTACACCTAGTATGACTCCTTTAAAGGTAGTATTGGTGGGCTTGATCCATGATGGATTAATGCCCATTTTGCGCATTGTATCCTGATAGAGCAAGTTGAGGCTGCTGCCACCGTCCATCAGGACTCGCGTCAGGTGGAACCCATCAATTATTGGGTCCAGGACCAGTGCGGCTGAACCGCCGTGACGGATACTGGTCGGATGATCCCGGCGATCAAACGTGATCGGGCATGACGACCATGGCTTAAATTTTGGGGCGACTAGCTCTATCTTGTAGATGTACCTGAGCGCGCGCTTGCGCTCCCTCTTGGGGATGTGGGTAGCTTATATCATGTTCACCGTTTTGACCTGAGGGGGAAACTTCTTCTGTCCCACTGTGTTCGATGGCCGGGGCTCCTCATCATCGTCTTCGCTTTGCGATCCCATATCCTTGCTTTCGGCATTTAACTTACCGACCTGTTTAAAAACCCAACAATCTCTGTTGGTGTGATTGGGTGGTTTGTCTGGGGTACCATGAATCTGGCACGGACGATCGAGTATGCGGTCCAAGCTAGACGAGCCCGAATTTTTCTTTTTGAACGGCTTCTTCCGCTGACCGGACTAAGAGCCACTGAATCCGGCATTGACCGTCGTATCATCGATGTTGTCATTGTTGTTTCGACGCTTGTATCTGTTGCGTCGGGACTTGTCATTGCTATTTTTGGCTTCAGGGGTGCCGGCGTCGCTTGCATTGTTTTTGCTACGGGCCAGCCAACTATCCTCACCCGCACAAAAGCGGGTCATGAGTGCCGTGAGGTCTGCCATGGACTTCGGCTTCTCTTGGCCGAGGTGGCGGGCGAGCCATTCGTCGCGCATGCTGTGTTTAAAGGCCTCTAGGGCTTCGGCATCCGGACAGTCGACGATCTGGTTCTTTTTAGTTAAGAATCTACTCCAGAATTTCCTGGAAGACTCTCCGGGCTGTTGAACTATATGGCTTAAGTCATCAGCGTCTGGAGGTCGAACATATGTACCTTGGAAGTTGTCAAGGAAGGCTTCTTCCAAGTCCTCCCAGCTGCCAATGGAATTTTTGGGAAGGCTGCTCAGCCAGTTTCGGGCTGCTCCTTTGACTTTTAGGGGAAGTTATTTAATGGCATGAAGGTCGTCGCCGCGGGCCATATGGATATGGAGAATGAAGTCTTCGATCCATACCGCAGGATCAATTGTTCCATAGTATGATTTGATATTTACGGGTTTAAACCCTTCTTGGAATTCATGTTCCATGACTTCGTCAGTGAAGCAAAGAGGGTGTGTCGCGCCTCTATATCGGGCCGCATCGCAACGTAGCTCTGATGGAGTCCGTCTGCGGCTTTCGGCCCGCACATGACTAGGTTTGTCACGTCCAAATAGATATCCGTCATCACGTGTCGAGGCACGTCCTCGCGATCCGTAGATCGACCTAGTATGTAGGAGTGGGCGTTCGGTAACCGAGCCGATCGGTGCGGTTCTTCAGGTAATAGGAAATTTGGTTTTGGAAAAATGAACACCGATCGGTTAACACAAAACAAACTAACCGAGGATTCGGTCATCCCAAGATTCGGTTCGGACTTCGGTTAACACCGAATTGACTGATAAAAATGATGAACGTGCAAGATGTACGATCTTAAAACTGAAGAAATTAGATTCTAAGAAAAGAAAATCATGCACAGTAATCACTAATCAGTATCGATCTCAGGAACTCATCAAAAATCTCTAACCAAGAGAAGAAGATGCATCAAAAGGGGAGGCGGAAGAGATGAAGATGCCATCAGATCTGAATGGCAAGCCGTAGGCTAAAGGAAGAGGCACAAGTCAGCTGCAGGCCGCCGCTGTCGTCGCTCGCGGGGTCGTGGGAAGGAACGCTGGACTTTGATGGGAGTTGCCGCCGGCTAGGAGAATGGAACGTGGGGCTCTGCTCTTTCAGTTTTGGATTGGGGGCGCAGCAGGAGGTGGATGGGGAATTGCCGATCAAGAGAAAAGAGTATTTTTGAGACAAATCGGGAGAAAAAGGAGTTGTGGGCGTGCCATGGACTTGGGCCATACATGGGCCGTGGACAATGTTTTTTCTGTTTCTCGTTACTTCGGTCACTTCGGTCACCGGATGCCTACAACTGAATTCACCGAAGTAAATTCCGTTTCCCAGATCTAATAACCGAGCTATGCACCGAAGAAATTGGTTTCGGTCAAATTGGTCCGGTCTTCGATTTATTCAATGCGGTTTTCGGTCCTCGGTTTATTTTGTCCACCCCTACTGGTATGTCCTACTCTATTGTTCAGGTCCTGCCGAAGGTCATATGTATGACCACGAGCTGTTTTACCTCTGCATTTGTGATGAGGCGGGGCAGGCTGGTGTTCGTCTTGAGTTGTCATTTTATCCCGACCACGTGGTGGTCGGTCAGCCGCATTGCGCGATGGTGGTATGTGCTCCAGCACCTCGTCGTCGAACCGAGGTAGCAATTTGCGCTTCAGGTAGCTTTTGGCTGGGCGCTTGAGGCCGTATTCTTCGACTGCTAGGACATCGGTCCATTTATCGTTGAGAAGATCTTGGTCAGCTTGAAGCTGTTGCTGCTTCTTTTTCAGGCTCCTTGAAGTGGCTATTAGCTGGTGCTTGAAGCGCTCCTGCTCTAGAGGTTCCTCAGGCACGATGAAATCCTCAGTGCCGAGGCTCACCTCATCCTCGGAGAGCGGAATATAATTACTGTCCTCCGAGTCTTCGTGCGTGGCCTGTTTACCAGGGCTAACTTGACCATCTTCCCGTTCATCCTCTTCAGCAGTTGCATCAGCGGGGTCTTCGTTGTCTTCGGCACCTTCGGGAGTGTTATCCTCTCCTGTGCTGGTGTTGCTGTCTTTGCTGCGACGTGGCTTAGAGCGGCGCCGCTGACGCTGGCGCTTTGATTGTATCTCGTGAGGTTTATCCTCAACTGGATCTTCCTTGTCATCGCCGCTATTCTCTTTGGGTGCATCCACCATGTATACAACATACGAGGAAGTGGCCGTCCAGCGTCTGGTAAATGGCGGGTTTTGATCCTCTTCTTCTCCGGCATCCTTGTCCATACAGTCGATGTCGTCAGAGTCGTAATCGAGCATGTCAGTTAAGTCTTCGACAGTGGCTACAAAGTGGGTGGTGGGTGGGAAGCAAAATTCTCCATCATCAGACTCCGGTTCGAACCGGATACAGTTCGGCTGTGGGCCCCCCTCTAAGGTTAGTGGTCTTAACGAGTTTAACTCGTAGCCCAAGCGGGAGTGCCGGAAGATGTCCGCGGAGCTGAATTCGATGATCGATGACCGATCAAGCTCGACATACGCGGACGCACAAGGTTCGGAACCTGTAGCCGGAGACGCGTCCATGGTTTTGGTGACATAGATGTCACTTGAAGTTAATTCTATGTGCGGCTCCAACGCTGTTGTGTCTGCGGCTTCCACGGCAGGGTTGAGCTTCCCATCTTCGGATGGCGTGATCTGCTTCGGATCTAGGGCCAGAGCAGCTACAGGTACTATCTCCTATGTATGGACCGATGACAAATTTATATCATGTTCATCGTGGTGGCAGGGAGCGGCTGCCGAGGTCTCGAATCCATCAAAGATCAAGTCTCCCCGGATATCTGTGACGTAGTTCAAGCTTCCAAATCTAACCTGGTGGCCAGGGGTGTAGCTTTCGATCCACTCCAGATGGCCAAGCGAGTTGGCCCGCAGTGCGAAGCTGTGGAACACGAAGATTTGTCCGGGGAGGAAGACTTCCCCTTGGACAGTGTCGTTGTAGATGATTGAAGGAGCCATCAAACCTTTTGACGATGGCACAGTGGAACTCTCAATGAAAGCACCAATGTCGGTGTCAAAATCGGTGGATATCGGGTAGGGGGTCCCGAACTGTGCGTCTGAGGTCGATGGTAACAGGAGACGGGGGACACAATGTTTACCCAGGTTCGGGCCCTCTCTATGGAGGTAATACCCTACTTCCTGCTTGATTGATCTTGATGGATATGAGTATTACAAGAGTTGATCTACCACGAGATCATAATGGCTAAACCCTAAAAGTCTAGCATGTCTGACTATGATTGAATATCTGTCTACGGACCTAGCCCTCTGGTTTTTATAGACACCAGAGGGATCTAGGGTTACATAAGGTCGGTTACAGAGAAAGGAATCTTCATATTTGGTCGCCAAGCTTGCCGTCCACGCCAAGGAGAGTCCCATTCGGACACGGGTAGAGTCTTCGGCCTTTGTATCTCCACAGCCCATTAGTCCGGCCCATGTCTAATAGGTCGGACGCCCGAGGACCCCTTAGTACTGGAGTCCCTCCCCCCTCAAGCAGCATGATCCCCAGGCCGCGTAGGGTCCGTCCCTGCGTCATGTATCGTTCTTGCATCTATCTGGACTAGATTTTGAAGGAAATATGCCCTAGAGGCAATAATAAAGTTATTATTTATTTCCTTATAACCATGATAAATTTTTATTATTCATGCTAGAATTGTATTAACCGGAAACAAAATACATGTGTGAATACATAGACAAACAAAGTGTCACTAGTATGCCTCTACTTGACTAGCTCATTAATCAAAGATGGTTATGTTTCCTAACCATGAACAATGAGTTGTTATTTGATTAACGAGGTCACATCATTAGTTGAATGATCTGATTGACATGACCCATTCCATTAGCTTAGCACCCGATCGTTTAGTATGTTGCTATTGCTTTCTTCATGACTTATACATGTTCCTATAACTATGAGATTATGCAACTCCCATTTACCGGAGGAACACTTTGGGTACTACCAAACGTCACAACATAACTGGGTGATTATAAAGGAGTACTACAGGTGTCTCCAATGGTACATGTTGGGTTGGCGTATTTCGAGATTAGGTTTTGTCACTCCGATTGTCGGAGAGGTATCTCTGGGGCCCTCTCGGTAATACACATCACATAAGCCTTGCAAGCATTGTAACTAAGATGTTAGTTGTGAGATGATGTATTAAGGAACGAGTAAAGAGACTTGCCGGTAATGAGATTGAACTAGGTATTGGATACCGACGATCGAATCTCGGGCAAGTAACATACCGATGACAAAGGGAACAACGTATGTTGTTATGCGGTCTGACCGATAAAGATCTTCGTAGAATATGTAGGAGCCAATATGGGCATCCAGGTCCCGCTATTGGTTATTGACCGGAGACGTGTCTCGGTCATGTCTACATTGTTCTCGAACCCGTAGGGTCCGCACGCTTAAGGGTACGATGACAGTTATATTATGATTTTATGCATTTTGATGTACCGAAGGTTGTTCGGAGTCCCGGATGTGATCATGGACATGACGAGGAGTCTCGAAATGGTCGAGACGTAAAGATTGATATATTGGAAGCCTATGTTTGGATATCGGAAGTGTTCCAAGTGAAATCGGGATTTTACCGGAGTACCAGGAGGTTACCGGAACCCCCCGGGAGACATATGGGCCTTAATGGGCTTTAGTGGAAAGGAGAAAGGGGCAGCCCAAGGTGGCTGCGCACCTCCCCCCTCCCCTAGTCCTATTAGGACTAAGAGAAGGTGGCCGGCCCCCCTCTCCCTCTTTCCCCCTTGGGGAATCCTAGTCCAACTAGGATTGGGGGGAGTCCTACTCCCGGAAGGAGTAGGACTCCTCCTGCGCCCTCCTCCTAGGCCGGCGCCCCCCTCCCCCTTGGCTCCTTTATATACTGAGGCAGAGGCACCCCAGAAACACACAAGTTGATCCACATGATCTATTCCTTAGCCGTGTGCGGTGCCCCCTGCCACCATATTCCTCGATAATACTGTAGCGGAGTTTAGGCGAAGCCCTGCTGCTGTAGTACATCAAGATCGTCACCACGCCGTCGTGCTGACAGAACTCTTCCCCGACACTTTGCTGGATCGGAGTCCGGGGATCGTCATCGAGCTGAACGTGTTCTCGAACTCGGAGGTGCCGTAGTTTCGGTGCTTGATCGGTTGGATCGTGAAGACGTACGACTACTTCCTCTACGTCGTGTCAGCGCTTCCGCAGTCGGTCTGCGTTGGGTACGTAGACAACACTCTCCCCCTCGTTGCTATGCATCACATGATCTTGCGTGTGCGTAGGAAAATTTTTGAAATTACTACGAAACCCAACAGTGGCATCCGAGCCTAGGTTATTTATGTTGATGTTATATGCACGAGTAGAACACAAGTGAGTTGTGGGCGATATAAGTCATACTGCCTACCAGCATGTCATACTTTGGTTCGGCGGCATTGTTGGACGAGACGACCCGGACCAACCTTACGCGTACGCTTACGCGAGACCGGTTCCCCCGACTTGCTTTGCACACAGGTGGATTGCGGGCGACTGTCTCTCCAACTTTAGTTGAACCAAGTATGGCTACGCCCGATCCTTGCGAAGGTTAAAACGGAGTCTATTTGACAAACTATCGTTGTGGTTTTTGATGCGTAGGTGAGATTGGTTCTTGCTTAAGCCCGTAGCAGCCACGTAAAACTTGCAACAACAAAGTAGAGGACGTCTAACTTGTTTTTGCAGGGCATGTTGTGATGTGATATGGTCAAGGCATGATGCTGAATTTTATTGTATGAGATGATCATGTTTTGTAACCGAGTTATCGGCAACTGGCAGGAGCCATATGGTTGTCGCAATATTGTATGCAATGCAATCGCGATGTAATGCTTTACTTTATTACTAAATGGTAGTGATAGTCGTGGAAGCATAAGATTGGCGAGACGACAACGATGCTACGATGGAGATCAAGGTGTCACGCCAGTGACGATGGTGATCATGACGGTGCTTCGGAGATGGAGATCACAAGCACAAGATGATGATGGCCATATCATATCACTTATATTGATTGCATGTGATGTTTATCTTTTTATGCATCTTATCTTGCTTTGATTGACGGTAGAATTATAAGATGATCTCTCACTAAATTATCAAGAAGTTTTCTCCCTGAGTATGCACCGTTGCCAAAGTTCATCGTGCCCAGACACCACGTGATGATCGGGTGTGATAAGCTCTACGTCCATCTACATCGGGTGCAAGCCAGTTTTGCACACACAGAATACTCAGGTTAAACTTGACGAGCCTAGCATATGCAGATATGGCCTCGGAACACGGAGACCGAAAGGTCGAGCGTGAATCATATAGTAGATATGATCAACATAACGATGTTCACCATTGAAAACTACTCCATCTCACGTGATGATCGGTTATGGTTTAGTTGATTTGGATCACGTAATCACTTAGAAGATTAGAGGGATGTCTATCTAAGTGGGAGTTCTTAAGTAATTTGATTAATTGAACTTAAACTTATCATGAACTTAGTACCTGATAGTATCTTGCTTGTTTATGTTGATTGTAGATAGATGGCTCGTGCTATTGTTCCGTTGAATTTTAATGCGTTCCTTGAGAAAGCAAAGTTGAAAGATGATGGTAGCAATTACACGGACTGGGTCCGTAACTTGAGGATTATCCTCATTGCTGCTCAGAAGATTTACGTCCTGGAAGCACCGCTGGGTGCCAGGCCTGCTGCTGGAGCAACACCAGATGTTATGAACGTCTGGCAGAGCAAAGCTGATGACTACTCGATAGTTCAGTGTGCCATGCTTTACAGCTTAGAATCGGGACTTCAACGACGTTTTGAACGTCATGGAGCATATGAGATGTTCCAGGAGTTGAAGTTAATATTTCAAGCAAATGCCCGGATTGAGAGATATGAAGTCTCCAATAAGTTCTATAGCTGCAAGATGGAGGAGAACAGTTCTGTCAGTGAGCATATACTCAAAATGTCTGGGTATAATAATCACTTGATTCAATTGGGAGTTAATCTTCCGGATGATTGCATCATTGACAGAATTCTCCAATCACTGCCACCAAGCTACAAAAGCTTCGTGATGAACTATAATATGCAAGGGATGAACAAGACTATTCCCGAGATCTTCGCAATGCTGAAAGCTGCGGAGGTAGAAATCAAGAAGGAGCATCAAGTGTTGATGGTTAACAATACCACTAGTTTCAAGAAAAAGTGCAAAGGGAAGAAGAAGGGGAACTTCAAGAAGAACGGCAAGCAAGTTGCTGCTCAAGAGAAGAAACCCAAGTCTAGACCTAAGCCTGAAACTGAGTGCTTCTACTACAAGCAGACTGGTCACTGGAAGCGGAACTGCCCCAAGTATTTGGCGAATAAGAATGATGGCAAGGTGAACAAAGGTATATGTGATATACATGTTATTGATGTGTACCTTACTAGAGCTCGCAGTAGCACCTAGGTATTTGATACTGGTTCTGTTGCTAATATTTGCAACTCGAAACAGGGACTACGGAATAAGCGGGCACTGGCAAAGGACGAGGTGACGATGCCCGTGGGAAACGGTTCCAAAGTCGATGTGATCGCGGTCGGCACGCTACCTCTACATCTACCTTCGGGATTAATATTAGACCTAAATAATTGTTATTTGGTGCCAGCGTTGAGCATGAACATTATATCTGGATCTTGTTTAATGCGAGACGGTTATTCATTTAAATCAGAGAATAATGGTTGTTCTATTTATATGAGTAATATCTTTTATGGTCATGCACCCTTGAAGAGTGGTCTATTCTTATTGAATCTCGATAGTAGTAATACACATATTCATAATGTTGAAGCCAAAAGATGCAGAGTTGATAATGAAAGTGCAACTTATTTGTGGCACTGTCATTTAGGTCATATCGGTGTAAAGCGCATGAAGAAACTCCATACTGATGGACTTTTGGAACCACTTGATTATGAATCACTTGGTACTTGCGAACCGTGCCTCATGGGCAAGATGACTAAAACACCGTTCTCTGGTACTATGGAGAGAGCAACAGATTTGTTGGAAATCATACATACCGATGTATGTGGTCCGATGAATATTGAGGCTCGTGGCGGATATCGTTATTTTCTCACCTTCACAGATGATTTAAGCAGATATGGGTATATCTACTTAATGAAACATAAATCTGAAACATTTGAAAAGTTCAAAGAATTTCAGAGTGAAGTTGAAAATCATCGTAACAAGAAAATAAAGTTTCTACGATCTGATCGTGGAGGAGAATATTTGAGTTACGAGTTTGGTGTACATTTGAAAAATTGTGGAATAGTTTCGCAACTCACGCCACCCGGAACACCACAGCGTAATGGTGTGTCCGAACGTCGTAATCGTACTTTACTAGATATGGTGCGATCTATGATGTCTCTTATAGATTTACCGCTATCATTTTGGGGTTATGCTTTAGAGACGGCCGCATTCACGTTAAATAGGGCAGCATCAAAATCCGTTGAGACGACGCCTTATGAACTGTGGTTTGGCAAGAAACCAAAGTTGTCGTTTCTTAAAGTTTGGGGCTGTGATGCTTATGTGAAAAAGCTTCAACCTGATAAGCTCGAACCCAAATCGGAGAAATGTGTCTTCATAGGATACCCAAAGGACACTGTTGGGTACACCTTCTATCACAGATCCGAAGGCAAGACATTCGTTGCTAAGAATGGATCCTTTCTAGAGAAGGAGTTTCTCTCGAAAGAAGTGAGTGGGAGGAAAGTAGAACTTGACGAGGTAACTGTACCTGCTCCCTTACTGGAAAGTAGTACATCACAGAAAACTGTTTCAGTGACACCTACACCAGTTAGTGAGGAAGCTAATGATAATGATCATGAAACTTCAGATCAAGATACTACTGAACCTCGTAGATCAACCAGAGTAAGATCCGCACCAGTGTGGTACGGTAATCCTGTTCTGGAAGTCATGCTACTAGATCATGATGAACCTACGAACTATGAAGAGGCGATGGTGAGCCCAGATTCCGCAAAGTGGCTTGAAGCCATGAAATCTGAGATGGGATCCATGTATGAGAACAAAGTATGGACTTTGGTTGACTTGCCCGATGATAGGCAAGCAATTGAGAATAAATGGATCTTCAAGAAGAAGACTGACGCTGATGGTAATGTTACTGTCTACAAAGCTCGACTTGTCGCGAAAGGTTTTCGACAAGTTCAAGGGGTTGACTACGATGAGACCTTCTCACCCGTAGCGATGTTTAAGTCTGTCCGAATCATGTTAGCAATTGCCGCATTTTATGATTATGAAATTTGGCAGATGGATGTCAAAACTGCATTCCTGAATGGATTTCTGGAAGAAGAGTTGTATATGATACAACCGGAAGGTTTTGTCGATCCAAAGGGGGCTAACAAAGTGTGCAAGCTCCAGCGATCCATTTATGGACTGGTGCAAGCCTCTCGGAGTTGGAATAAACGCTTTGATAGTGTGATCAAAGCATTTGGTTTTATACAGACTTTCGGAGAAGCCTGTATTTACAAGAAAGTGAGTGGGAGCTCTGTAGCATTTCTGATATTATATGTGGATGACATATTGCTGATTGGAAATGATATAGAATTTCTGGATAGCATAAAGGGATACTTGAATAAGAGTTTTTCAATGAAAGACCTCGGTGAAGCTGCTTACATATTAGGCATTAAGATCTATAGAGATAGATCAAGACGCTTAATTGGACTTTCACAAAGCACATACCTTGACAAGATTTTGAAAAAGTTCAAAATGGATCAAGCAAAGAAAGGGTTCTTGCCTGTGTTACAAGGTGTGAAGTTGAGTCAGACTCAATGCCCGACCACTGCAGAAGATAGAGAGAAAATGAAAGATGTTCCCTATGCTTCAGCCATAGGCTCTATCATGTATGCAATGCTGTGTACCAGACCTAATGTGTGCCTTGCTATAAGTTTAGCAGGGAGGTACCAAAGTAATCCAGGAGTGGATCACTGGACAGCGGTCAAGAACATCCTGAAATACCTGAAAAGGTCTAAGGATATATTTCTCGTATATGGAGGTGACAAAGAGCTCACCGTAAAAGGTTACGTTGATGCAAGCTTTGACACTGATCTGGACGATTCTAAATCGCAAACCGGATACGTGTTTACATTAAACGGTGGAGCTGTCAGTTGGTGCAGTTCTAAACAAAGCGTCGTAGCGGGATCTACATGTGAAGCGGAGTACATAGCTGCTTCGGAAGCAACAAATGAAGGAGTCTGGATGAAGGAGTTCATATCCGATCTAGGTGTCATACCTAGTACATCGGGACCAATGAAAATCTTTTGTGACAATACTGGTGCAATTGCCTTGGCAAAGGAATCCAGATTTCACAAAAGGACCAAACACATCAAGAGACGCTTCAATTCCATCCGGGATCTAGTCCAGGTGGGAGATATAGAGATTTGCAAGATACATACGGATCTGAATGTTGTAGACCCGTTGACTAAGCCTCTTCCACGAGCAAAACATGATCAGCACCAAGGCTCCATGGGTGTTAGAATCATTACAGTGTAATCTAGATTATTGACTCTAGTGCAAGTGGGAGACTGAAGGAAATATGCCCTAGAGGCAATAATAAAGTTATTATTTATTTCCTTATAATCATGATAAATGTTTATTATTCATGCTAGAATTGTATTAACCGGAAACAAAATACATGTGTGAATACATAGACAAACAAAGTGTCACTAGTATGCCTCTACTTGACTAGCTCGTTAATCAAAGATGGTTATGTTTCCTAACCATGAACAATGAGTTGTTATTTGATTAACAAGGTCACATCATTAGTTGAATGATCTGATTGACATGACCCATTCCATTAGCTTAGCACCCGATCGTTTAGTATGTTGCTATTGCTTTCTTCATGACTTATACATGTTCCTATAACTATGAGATTATGCAACTCCCGTTTACCGGAGGAACACTTTGGGTACTACCAAACATCACAATGTAACTGGGTGATTATAAAGGAGTACTACAGGTGTCTCCAATGGTACATGTTGGGTTGGCGTATTTCGAGATTAGGTTTTGTCACTCCGATTGTCGGAGAGGTATCTCTGGGGCCCTCTCGGTAATACACATCACATAAGCCTTGCAAGCATTGTAACTAAGATGTTAGTTGTGAGATGATGTATTACGGAACGAGTAAAGAGACTTGCCGGTAACGAGATTGAACTAGGTATTGGATACCGACGATCGAATCTCGGGCAAGTAACATACCGATGACAAAGGGAACAACGTATGTTGTTATGCGGTCTGACCGATAAAGATCTTCGTAGAATATGTAGGAGCCAATATGGGCATCCAGGTCCCGCTATTGGTTATTGACCGGAGACGTGTCTCGGTCATGTCTACATTGTTCTCGAACCCGTAGGGTCCGCACGCTTAAGGGTACGATGACAGTTATATTATGAGTTTATGCATTTTGATGTACCGAAGGTTGTTCGGAGTCCCGGATGTGATCATGGACATGACGAGGAGTCTCGAAATGGTCGAGACGTAAAGATTGATATATTGGAAGCCTATGTTTGGATATCGGAAGTGTTCCGGGTGAAATCGGGATTTTACCGGAGTACCGGGAGGTTACCGGAACCCCCTGGGAGCCATATGGGCCTTAATGGGCTTTAGTGGAAAGGAGAAAGGGGCAGCCCAAGGTGGCTGCGCACCTCCCCCCTCCCCTAGTCCTATTAGGACTAGGAGAAGGTGGCCGGCCCCCCTCTCCCTCTTTCCCCCTCGAGGAATCCTAGTCCAACTAGGATTGGGGGGGAGTCCTACTCCCGGAAGGAGTAGGACTCCTCCTGCGCCCTCCTCCTAGGCCGGCGCCCCCCTCCCCCTTGGCTCCTTTATATACTGAGGCAGAGGCACCCCAGAAACACACAAGTTGATCCACGTGATCTATTCCTTAGCCGTGTGCGGTGCCCCCTGCCACCATATTCCTCAATAATACTGTAGCGGAGTTTAGGCGAAGCCCTGCTGCTGTAGTACATCAAGATTGTCACCACGCCGTCGTGCTGACGGAACTCTTCCCCGACACTTTGCTGGATCGGAGTCCGGGGATCGTCATCGAGCTGAACGTGTGCTCGAACTCGGAGGTGCCGTAGTTTCGGTGCTTGATCGGTTGGATCGTGAAGACGTACGACTACTTCCTCTACGTCGTGTCAGCGCTTCCGCAGTCGGTCTGTGTTGGGTACGTAGACAACACTCTCCCCCTCGTTGCTATGCATCACATGATCTTGCGTGTGCGTAGGAAATTTTTTGAAATTACTACGAAACCCAACAGATTTATCTCCTCCCATTAGATGATTTATGTTATCACCTGCTTGCCTGACGCCCTTCGCGGCTCCCCGTGTTGCTGGCCGGCCTCTCGCTCATCCCGCGATGGGGGCTACACATGCTGGCACGTCGCTTGTGCTCGGGTCCGTCCTTGCAACACTGATAAACCTGTGTGATCGAGCTCTGGCTCGCAGCCCACTCTGCGCATGTCACCTCATCAGATCCGCAGTGCCTTCATACTCTTGTGGAAAGATCAGTGGCGGGGCAGCGAACGCGATTATGGGATTATGCTCTCCTCTCGAACTAACCCGCAGGAATCTCCGGAGCTCAACTACAGGTGGCCTCGTCGGCCGCCCCTTTTCTACGCGATTCGCTTGCGCGTTAAAGGGGGGACTCCTGAGCATCGCGCCTCAGGAGCTCTTACTGACTCTCCAGCCCTCACCCCTGGTTTTGACCATGGCATCATGACCTGGCATACCAGCGGCGGCTGAGCCTCGCTCGAGGGTCGGGACCCAAGGACGTAGACCATTCAGATGAGCGAGGAAAGGGGAGACCGGCGTGCCCTACCTTGTAGCATCACCGCTGAAGCACAAATCAGGCATTGTGCAAGGAATCACCACAGGCTTGCCAAAAGATAAGTCACCTATGTGTAACGAAGTGAACCTCTTTGTCTGAAGCCCTCCGCTCTCATAAACTCGCTCCGGCAGTTCTACTTTCCTTTTCGGCCTTTAGGGAGCAGCTTGCACGCCAAAGGGGACCTCCTCGGCATCGCGCCTCGGGAGCTCTCACCGGACCTCGGGCCGCTCACCTCCTGGCCTTGACCACGGCATCACGACCTAGCATTCCACCGATGGTTGAAGCCTGCCTGGGGACTGGGACCTCACGGCGTAGAGCGCTAAAGCTACTGCAAGAACGAAAAGGGGGAGTAATGCTTGAGCAAGACGCATAGCCGCAATCTCATGTTAAGAGTAATAAGCAAAGGAACAAAAGCGTTACAGGTCCTTTGCACACCCCCACAAGGTTCGTTTTGATTCCTCGCAGGGAACAAAAGGAGAACAACCTCAAGGTGCCTCGACTACGGGCACCACCACTGACGCCATCATCAACAGTGGGCCATGCGAGGCTGACGCCAACCCCATCCAGATCATCATTGGTGCCGGACAGAGGTCGCCGCTGTGCTCCGGGCATGGTGGGAGCTCGGGGGCACGTAGCTATCGTTGCTCGACTCTGGAGACTCGCTAGGCTCAGGAGAGTTGCTGGACTCCCAGGAGTCATCACTGCTGCTAGAGGAGCTATCAGCAGGACCAGCGGCAGGCCATGTGCCTGTCGCCTCACCTTGTTGACGGGTCTCCCCCGGGGCAGCACTCCAGGCGGTGACCTTCCTCATCGAAGACCTTGAAGAACTGCGTGGAGGCGTCGTTGTACTCGAAGTGGATGGCGAGGGCGCCCTCCGCGCGGCAGACGCGGGCGACCTCGCCCCATCCATGAGTCATGAATATCTTGTCGGGGGATACGACCTCGACCTCTGCCCCCGTGGCCAGACTGCAGCACCCAGCGTGCTGCAGCCATAGCTCGAGCGGCCCCCTCGATGGCATCTCTTCAGCAAAGAACTGCAGGAACCGGATCCACGTGCGTGGAGGCATCGCCGCCCACATCACGAACTCACGTGAGGAGGCCTCGGCATGGGTTCGCAGGACAGACGGCCGCGCAGTGCCGGCCTGGTCCCCGTGGCCATGGCTCGCGTGGCGTGGAGCACTGCCACCTTCTCCCAAGCCTGTTGCCCGAGCGTACAGGGGGAGTGGGAAGCCAGGGGGTGGCCACTCATACCAGGTCCGCGTCACCTGTTGCCTCGCCTCGGCGTCGTGAGGGCGTCGGGACCTCTTCTTCAGCAGAACCAGTTCAGGCTCTGCGAGGGGAGTCTTTCCTTTTTCCGCTGCGGAAAACCTCCTGATCGGTGCCATGGGAGCTTCGACAAGTTAGCATGATGGAAAGGCCAGGATGATGAAGAAGAAGTGGACCGCAAGAAGACAGAGATAAGCTAGGGGGCTCTAGCCCTCCCCTAATTTATAGCCAGAAGGAGGCCAGCCGCTGGCCTCCATGATCACATGTAATGATGGTTTCTTCTGCATGCAAAAGGGTCTCATCAAGTCGAATGATTGCCGAGGCAGCATGCGGAAGCGGAGACGCCCACATCCACCCAATTGCCACGCGTCGATCAAGGTCGCTGGCTGTTGGGTGATACGTCTCCAACGTATCTATAATTTTTGATTGCTCCATGCTATATTATCTATTGTTTTGGACATTATTGGGCTTTATTATCCACTTTTATATTATTTTTGGGACTAACCTATTAACCGAAGGCCCAGCCCAGAATTGTTGTTTTTTGCCTGTTTTAGGGTTTCGAAGAAAAGGAATATCAAACGGAGTCCAAACGGAATGAAACCTTTGGGAACGTGATTTTCTCACCGAATACAACTCAGGAGACTTGGACCCTACGTCAAGCCAATTAACAGGAGGCCACGAGGTAGGGGGTGCGCCTGCGCCCCCCAGTCGCGCCCTCCACCCTCGTGGGCCCCCTGTTGCTCCATCGACGTACTTCTTCCTCCTATATATACCCACGTACCCCCGAACGATCAGATACGGAGCCAAAAACCTAATTGCACCGCCGCAACTTTCTGTATCCATGAGATCCCATCTTGGGGCCTGTTCCAGAGCTCCGCCGGAGGGGCATCGATCATGGAGGGCTTCTACATCATCATCCAAGCCCCTCCGATGAAGTGTGAGTAGTTTACTTCATACCTACGGGTCCATAGTTAGTAGCTAGATGGATTCTTCTCTCTTTTTGGATCTCAATACAATGTTCTCCCCCTCTCTCGTGGAGATCAATTCGATGTAATCTTCTTTTTGCGGTGTGTTTGTTGGGACCGATGAATTGTGGGTTTATGATCCAGTCTATCTATGAATAATATTTGAATCTTCTCTGAATTCTTTTATGTATGATTGGTTATCTTTGCAAGTATCTTCGAATTATCAGTTTGGTTTGGCATACTAGATTGGTTTTTCTTGCCATGGGAGAAGTGCTTAGCTTTGGGTTCGATCTTGCGGTGTCCTTTCCCAGTGACAGAAGGGGAAGCAAGGCACGTATTGTATTGTTGCCATCAAGGATAACAAGATGGGTTTTTTATCATATTGCATGAAACTATCCCTCTACATCATGTCATCTTTCTTAAGGCGTTACTCTGTTTTTAACTTAATACTCTAGATGCATGTTGGATAGCAGTCGATGAGTGGAGTAATAGTAGTAGATGCAGGCAGGAGTCGGTCTACTTCTCTCGGACGTGATGCCTATATACATGATCATACCTAGATATTCTCATAACTATGCTCAATTCTGTCAATTGCTCAACAGTAATTTGTTCACCCACCGTAGAATACTTATGCTCTTGAGAGAAGCCACAAGTGAAACATATGGCCCCTGGGTCTCTTTCTCATCATATCAATCTTTATCACTTTATTATTGCTTTGCTTTTTACTTTGCCTTTTACTTTTCACTTTGCATCTCTATACCAAAAATACCAAAAATATTATTTATTATCTCTATCAGATCTCACTTTCGTAAGTGACCGTAAAGGGATTGACAACCCCTAAGCGCGTTGGTTGCGTTGAGCTATTGTTTTTGTGTAGGTACGAGGGACTCGCGCGTAGCCTCCTACTGGATTGATACCTTGGTTCTCAAAAACTGAGGGAAATACTTACGCTACTTTGCTGCATCATCCTCTCCTCTTCGGGGAAATCCAACGCAGTGCTCAAGAGGTAGCATTGGGGACCATGGCGCTTCGCACTTGCCCTTTGGCTCCACCTCGAAGCCAAGCTCGAGCATCTGCTACCTCTTGAGCACTGCGTTGCTTTTCCCCGAAGAGGAAGGGATGATGCAGCAAAGTAGCGCAAGTATTTCCCTCAGTTTTTTAGAACCAAGGTATCAATCCAGTAGGAGGCTATGCGTGAGTCCCTCGTACCTGCACAAAACAAATAAATCCTCAAAACCAACGCAAATAGGGGTTGTCAATCCCTATAAGGCCACTTACGAGAGTGAGATCTCATAAATATGATAAGATAATATTTTTGGTATTTTTATGATAAAGATGCAAAGTAAAATAAAGGCAAAATTAATAGCAAAGGAAATAACTAAGTAGTAGGAGATCAATATGATAAAGATAGACCCGGGGGCCATAGGTTCCACTAGTGGCTTCTCTCAAGAGCATAAGTATTCTACGGTGGGTGAACAAATTACTGTTGAGCAATTGATAGAATTGAGCATAGTTATGAGAATATCTAGGTATGATCATGTATATAGGCATCACGTCCGAGACAAGTAGACCGACTCCTGCCTGCATCTACTACTATTACTCCACTCATCGACCGCTATCCAGCATGCATCTAGAGTATTGAGTTAAAAACAGAGTAATGCCTTAAGCAAGATGACATGATGTAGAGGGATAGACTCATGCAATATGAAGAAAACCCCATCTTTTTATCCTCAATGGCAACAATACAATATGTGCCTTGCTGCCCTTACTGTCACCGGGAAAGGACACCGCAAGATTGAACCCAAAGCTAAGCACTTCTCCCATTGCAAGAAAGATCAATCTAGTAGGCCAAACCAAACTAATAATTCGAAAAGACTTGCAAAGATAACCAATCATAGCTAAAAGAATTCAGAGAAGATTCAAATATTATTCACAGATAGACTTGATCATAAACCCACAATTCATCGGTCTCAACAAACACACCGCAAAAAGAAGATTACATCGAATAGTTCTCCATAAGAGAGGGGGAGAACGTTGTATTGAGATCCAAAAAGAGATAAGAACCCATCTAGCTACTAAATATGGACCCGTAGGTCTGAGGTAAACTACTCACACTTCATCGGAGAGGCTATGGTGTTGATGTAGAAGCCCTCCGTTATCGATGCCCCCTCCGGCGGAGCTCCGGAACAGGCCCCAAGATGGTATCTCGTAGATACAGAAAGTTGCGGCGGTGGAATTAGGGTTTTGGCTCCGTATATAATCGTTTGGGGGAACATGGATATATATAGGAGGAAGGAGTACGTCGGTGGAGCAACAGGGGGGCCACGAGGGTGGAGGGAACGCCTGGTGGGGGTGGGCGCCCCCCCTACCTCGTGGCCTCCTGTTTCCTTTCTTGATGTAGGGTCCAAGTCTCTCTGGTCTTGTTCGTTGAGAAAATCACGTTCCCGAAGGTTTCATTCCGTTTGGACTCCGTTTGATATTCATTTTCTTCGAAACCCTAAAACAGACAAAAAAACAGCGATTCTGGGCTGGGCCTCCGGTTAATAGGTTAGTCCCAAAAATAATATGAAAGTGAATAATAAAGCCCAATAATGTCCAAAACAGTAGATAATATAGCATGGAGCAATCAAAAATTATAGATACGTTGGAGACGTATCAAGCATCCCCAAGCTTAATTCCTGCTCGTCCTCGAGTAGGTAAATGATAAAAACAGAATTTTTGATGCGGAGTGCTACCTGGCATAATTTTAATGTAATTTTAATGTAATTCTTCTTAATTGTGGTATGAATATTCAGATCCGAAAGATTCAAGACAAAAGTTCATATTGACATAAAAATAATAATACTTCTAGCATACTAACAAAGCAATTATGTCTTCTCAAAATAACATGGCTAAAGAAAGTTATCCCTAAAAAATCATATAGTCTGGCTATGCTCTATCTTCACCACACAAAATATTTAAATCATGCACAACCCCGATGACAAGCCAAGCAATTGTTTCATACTTTTGACATTCTCAGAACTTTTTCAATTTTCACGCAATACATGAGCGTGAGCCATGGATATAGCACTATAGGTGGAATAGAGTGGTGGTTGTGGAGAAGACAAAAAGGGAGAAGATATTCTCACATCAACTAGGCATATCAACGGGCTATGGAGATGCCCATCAATAGATATCAATGTGAGTGAGTAGGGATTGCCATGCAACGGACGCACTAGAGCTATAAGTATATGAAAGCTCAAAAAGAAACTAAGTGGATGTGCATCCAACTTGCTTGCTCACGAAGACCTGGGGCATTTTGAGGAAGCCCATCACTGGAATATACAAGCCAAGTTCTATAATGAAAGATTCCCACTAGTATATGAAAGTGATAACATGAGAGACTCTCGACTATGAAGATCATGGTGCTACTTTGAAGCACAAGTGTGGTAAAAGGATAGTAACATTGTCCCTTCTCTCTTTTTCTCTCATTTTTTTCTTTTTTTTCTTTTTTTATTTGGGCCTTTTCTCTTTTTTTATATGGCCTCTTTTCTTTCTTCTCTTTTTTCGTCCGGAGTCTCATCCCGACTTGTGGGGGAATCATAGTCTCCATCATCCTTTCCTCACTGGGACAATGTTCTAATAATGATAATCATCACACTTTTATTTTTCTTACAACTCAACAATTACAAACTCGATACTTAGAACAAAATATGAATATATATGAATGCCTCCGGCGGTGTACCGGGATATGCAATGACTCATGAGTGACATGTATGAAAGAATTATGAATGGTGGCTTTGCCACAAATATGATGTCAACTACATGATCATGCTAAGCAATATGACAATGATGGAGTGTATCATAATGAACGGAACGGTGGAAAGTTGCATGGCACTATATATCGGAATGGCTATGGAAATGCCATAATAGGTAGGTATGGTGGCTGTTTTGAGGAAGGTATATGGTGGGTGTATGATACCGGCGAAAGGTGCGCGGTATTAGAGAGGCTAGCAAAGGTGGAAGGGTGAGAGTGTGTATACTCCATGGACTCAACATTAGTCATAAAGAACTCATATACTTATTGCAAAAATCTACAAGTTATCAAAGCAAAGTATTACGCGCATGCTCCTAGGGGGGTAGATTGGTAGGAAATACCATCGCTCATCCCCGACCGCCACTCATAAGGAAGGCAATCAAAAAAATAAATCATGCTCCGACTTCATTACATAACGGTTCACCATACGTGCATGCTACGGGAATCACAAGCTTCAACACAAGTATTTCTCAAATTCACAACTACTCAACTAGCATGACTTTAATATCACTATCTTCATATCTCAAAACAATTATCAAGTATCAAACTTATCATAGTATTCAACACACTCATAAGAAAGTTTTTTTTATTCTTGAATAACTAGAATATTAGGATTTAAAGAAAATTACCATGCTATTAAGAATCTCAAAATAATCTAAGTGAAGCATGAGAGATCAATAGTTTCTATAAAACAAATCCACCACCGTGCTCTAAAAGATATAAGTGAAGTACTAGAGCAAAATTATATAACTCAAAAGATATAAGCGAAGCACATAGAGTATTCTAACAAATTCTAAATCATGTATGGCTCTCTCAAAAGGTGTGTACAGCAAGGATGATTTTGGTAAACTAACAAGAAAAGACTCAAATAATACAAGACGCTCCAAGCAAAACACATATCATGTGGCGAATAAAAATATAGCTCCAAGTAAAGTTACTGATAGAAGTAGACGAAAGAGGGGATGCCTTCTGGGGCATCCCCAAGCTTTGGATTTTAGGTGTCCTTAGATTATCTTGGGGGTGTCATGGGAATCCCCAAGCTTAAGCTCTTGCCACTCCTTGTTCCATACTCCATCAAATCTTTACCCAAAACTTGAAAACTTCACAACACAAAACTTAAAGTAGAAAATCTTGTGAGCTTCGTTAGCGAAAGAAAATAAAAGACCACTTCAAGGTACTGTAATGAACTCATTATTTATTTATATTGGTGTTATACCTACTGTATTCCAACTTCTCTATGGTTTATAAACTATTTTACTAGCCATAGATTCATCAAAATAAGCAAACAACACACGAAAAACAGAATCTGTCCAAAACAGAACAGTCTTTAGTAATTTGTATCTAGCGCAAGATCTGGAACCCCAAAAATTCTAAAATAAATTTATGGACGTGAGGAATTTATCTATTAATCATATGAAAAAGGAATTAACTAAATATCACTTTGAAAATAAAAATGGCAGCAGTTCTCGTGAGCGCTAAAGTTTCTGTTTTTTACAGCAAGTTCAACAAGACTTTCCCCAAGTCTTCCCAACGGTTCTACTTGGCACAAACACTAATTAAACACAAAAAACACAACCAAAACAGAGAATATATAAATTATTTATTACTAAACAGGAGCAAAAATCAAGTAATAAAAATAAAATTGGGTTGCCTCCTAACAAGCTCTATCGTTTAACGCCCCTAGCTAGGCATAACAAGCAAGAATAGATCTAGGTATTGCCATCTTTGGTAGGAAATCCATAAGTGGCTCTCATAATAGATTCATAAGGTAATTTAATTTTATTTCTAGGAAAGTGTTCCACGCCTTTCCTTAATGGAAATTGGAATCTAATATTTCCTTCCTTCATATCAATAATTGCACCAATCGTTCTAAGGAAAGGTCTACCAAGAATAATAGGACATGAAGGATTGCAATCTATGTCAAGAACAATAAAATCTACGAGCACATAATTCCTATTTGCAACAATAAGAAAATCATTAATTCTTCCCATAGGTTTCTTAATAGTGGAATCCGCAAGGTGCAAGTTTAGAGAGCAATCATCAAAATCACGGAAACCTAACAAATCACACAAAGTGTTTGGAATCGTGGAAACACTAGCACCCAAATCACATAAAGCATAGCATTCATGATCATTAATTTTAATTTTAATAGTTGGTTCCCACTAATCATAAAGTTTTCTAGGGATAGAAACTTCCAATTCAAGTTTTTCTTCATAAGATTGCATCAAGGCATCAACGATATGTTTACTAAACGCTTTATTTTGACTATAAGCATGAGGAGAATTTAGCATGGATTGCAACAAGGAAATACAATCAATAAAAGAGCAATTTTCATAGTTAAATTCCTTGAAATACATAATAGTGGGTTTAGCAACATCTAGGGTTTTAATTTCTTCAATCCCACTTTTATCAATTTTAGCATCAAGATCAACAAATTCCGAATTCTTGGAAGGCCTTCTAGGTAAAGGTGGATCATATTCGGTCCCATCATTATCAAGATTCATATTGCAAAACAAAGATTTAATAGGGGACACATCAATAACTTTTAGATCTTCATCTTTATTTTCATAGGAACTAGAAGAACACGCTCTTATAAAGGCATCTTTCTTAGCATGCATCCTAGCGGTTCTTTCTTTGCACTCATCAATGGAAATTCTCATGGCTTTGAGAGACTCATTGATATCATGCTTAGGTGGAATAGATCTAAGTTTCAAAGAATCAACATCAAGAGCAATTCTATCAATGTTCCTAGCCAAATCATCAATCTTAAGCAATTTTTCTTCAATCATAGCATTAAAATTCTTTTGTGAAGTAATAAATTCTTTAATATTAGATTCAAAATCAGAGGGAATCTTATTATAATTTCCATAAGAATTGTTGTAGGAATTACAATAATTATTAGAGGGATTACTAGGATAAGGCCTAGGATTAAAATTTCATCTATACGCGTTGTTACCAAAATTGTTCCTACCAACAAAATTCACATCCATAGATTCATTATTATTCTCAATCAAAGTAGACAAGGGCATATCATTAGGATCAGAAGAAACACTCTTATTAGCAAATAATTTCATAAGTTCATCCATCTTTCCACTCAAAACATTAATTTTTTCTATCGCATGCACCTTTTTATTAGTAGATCTTTCAGTATGCCATTGAGAATAATTAACCATAATATTATCTAGGAGTTTAGTAGCTTCTCCTAAAGTGATTTCCATAAAAGTGCCTCCCGTGGCCGAATCTAAAAAATTTCTAGAAGAAAAATTCAATTCGGCATAAAAAAATTTGTATAATCATCCACAAATTTAAACCATGAGTAGGGCAATTACGTATCATTAATTTCATTCTCTCCCAAGCTTGTGCGACATGTTCATGATCAAGTTGCTTAAAATTCATAATATAGTTTCTAAGAGAGATGATCTTAGCGAGAGGAAAATACTTAAGAGATAAAAGCATCTTTGCACTTGTTCCATGAATCAATACTATTTTTAGGCAAAGACGAAAACCAAGCTTTAGCACGATCTCTAAGCGAAAAAGGAAATAGCTTCAATTTAACAATATCATTATCCACATCTTTCTTCTTTTGCATGTCACACAAATCAACGAAGCTATTTAGATGGGTAGCGGCATCTTCACTAGGAAGGCCGGAAAACAGATCTTTCATGACAAGATTCAGCAAAGCAGTATTAATTTCACAAGATTCAGCATCGGTAAGAGGAGCAATCGGAGTGCTAATAAAATCATTATTGTTGGTATTGGTGAAGTCACACAATTTAGTATTATCTTGAACCATCGTGACAAGCAAGCAAACTAACAAACAAGCAAACAAAAAGCAAGCGGGCAAAAAGAGGCAAATAGAGAGGGAGGATAGAGAGAGAGAGGGCGAATAAAGCGGCAAGGGTGAAGTGGGGGGAGAGGAAAACGAGAGGCAAATGGCAAATAATGTATGCTGGAGATAAGGGTATGTGATGGGTACTTGGTATGTTGACTTTTGCGTAGACCTCCCCGACAACGGCGCCAGAAATCCTTCTTGCTACCTCCTGAGCACTGCTTTGGTTTTCCCCGAAGAGGAAGGGATGATGCAGCAAAGTAGGGTAAGTATTTCCCTCAATTTTTGAGAACCAAGGTATCAATCCAGTAGGAGGCTATGCGCGAGTCCCTCATACCTGCACAAAACAAAAAAATCCTCGCAACCAACGCAAATAGGGGTTGTCAATCCCTATAAGGCCACTTACGAGAGTGAGATCTGATAGATATGATAAGATAATATTTTTGGTATTTTTATGATAAAGATGCAAAGTAAAATAAAGGCAAAATTAATAGCAAAGGAAATAACTAAGTAGTAGGAGATCAATATGATAAAGATAGACCCGGGGGCCATAGGTTTCACTAGTGGCTTGTCTCGAGAGCATAAGTATTCTACGGTGGGTGAACAAATTACTATTGAGCAATTGACAGAATTGAGCATAGTTATGAGAATATCTAGGTATGATCATGTATATAGGCATCACGTCCGAGACAAGTAGACCAACTCCTGCCTGCATCTACTACTATTACTCCACTCATCGACCGTTATCCAGCATGCATCTAGAGTATTAAGTTCAAAACAGAGTAACACCTTAAGCAAGATGACATGATGTAGAGGGATAGACTCATGCAATATGAAGAAAACCCCATCTTGTTATCCTCGATGGCAACAATACAATACGTGCCTTGCTGCCCTTACTGTCACCGGGAAAGGACACCGCAAGATTGAACCCAAAGCTAAGCACTTCTCCCATTGCAAGAAAGATCAATCTAGTAGGCCAAACCAAACTGATAATTCGAAGAGACTTGCAAAGATAACCAATCATACATAAAAGAATACAGAGAAGATTCAAATATTATTCATAGATAGACTTGATCATAAACCCACAATTCATCGGTCTCAACAAACACACCGCAAAAAGAAGATTACATCGAATAGTTCTCCACAAGAGAGGGGGAGAACGTTGTATTGAGATCCAAAAAGAGAGAAGAAGCCATCTAGCTACTAACTATGGACCCGTAGGTCTGAGGTAAACTACTCACACTTCATCGGAGAGGCTATGGTGTTGATGTAGAAGCCCTCCATGATTGATGCCCCCTCCGGCGGAGCTCCAGAACAGGCCCCAAGATGGGATCTCGTGGATACAGAAAGTTGCGGCGGTGGAATTAGGGTTTTGGCTCCGTATCTGATCGTTTGGGGGTACGTGGATATATATAGGAGGAAGGAGTACGTCGGTGGAGCAACATGGGGCGCACGAGGGTGGAGGGCGCGCCTGGTGGGGGTGGGCGCGCCCCCCTACCTCGTGGCCTCATGTTTCCTTTCTTGACCTAGGGTCCAAGTCTCTCTGGTCTTGTTCGTTGAGAAAATCACGTTCCCGAAGGTTTCATTCCGTTTGGACTCCGTTTGATATTCCTTTTCTTCGAAACCCTAAAACAGGCAAAAAACAGCGATTCTGGGCTGGGCCTCCAGTTAATAGGTTAGTCCCAAAAATAATATAAAAGTGAATAATAAAGCCCAATAATGTCCAAAACAGTAGATAATATAGCATGGAGCAATCAAAAATTATAGATACATTGGAGACGTATCAGCATCCCTTGGGCTCGAGGGATACTGTCGGCGTCCTGGGAACGGGGGTATCCAGACTTGCATGTCTGCAACCCGTGGCGTGGCTCCATCAGCGGCCCTGTACGGCCCAGTTTCAGTAGCAATGACTCAAGACCCTCGCGAGGGGCCAAGCCTAGCAAGGCGAACGACACCAAGACCTCCCTGGGGGGCGGCCTGACCAGGCTGGCCCCGGAGGAGCGGAGATATCAATGCAAGGTGCACCTCGTGAGGTTCACCTAACGTGAGCCATAACGACCAAGGCCAGGCAGGCGCCAGCAAGCGTAGCGTACCAGTTTCCTCTTTGGTGCCAAGGAGGCAAGCGCAGGCGCGGAGTCCTGAGGAATCAAGCAAAGGTTTCCATTCCGGTGCAATAAGACCAAGACTGCCAGGACGACAGGACGGAGGTCATCGCGGAGCCCGCCACAGCATCACCACCAGAGCCTTTTGCAGGCAAAGACTACTTTTCTCAGGATAGCTTGTACTAGTTGTCTCCCTTTAAATTTGGTCATTGTGGGATCCCTTCGCGCCTACATTTGGGAAGAGGACTGTAACACCCACGATGCGGCTATATGTCCCATGTGTCGGGGCACGACTTAGAGGCATAACCGCATGGTAGGCATGTCGCAAGAGGGGTAATCTTTACACATCCCATGTACTGAATAAGAAAGGGATAAAGAGTCGGCTTACAATCGCCACTTCACACAATACATAAATATATCATACATCATCCAGAATACAATCAAGGTCCGGCTACGGAACCAAAATAAAAGAAGACAACCCCAAATGCTACATCCCCGATCGTCCAACTGGGCTCCACTACTGATCAACCGGAAAAGATAAATAACAACGACCAAGATCTTCATCGAGCTCCCACCTGAGCTGGGTTACGTCATCTGCACTGGTATCATCGGCACCTGCAACTGTTTGGAAGTAACTATGAGCCACGAGGACTCAGCAATCTCACACCCGCGAGATCAAGACTATTTAAGCTTATGGGTAGGAAAGGGTAGTGAGGTGGAGCTGCAACAAGCACTAAGCATATATGGTGGCTAACATACGCAAATAAGAGCGAGAAGAGAAGCAATGCAATGGTCGTGAACTAGAAGTGATCCTGAATCTACTTACGTTCAAGCATAACACAAGAACCGTGTTCACTTCCCGGACTCCGCCGAGAAGCGACCATCATGGCTACACATGCAGTTGGTGCATTTTAATTAAGTTAAGTGTCAAGTTCTCTACAACCGGACATTAACAAATTCCCATCTTCCCATAACCGCGAGCACGGCTTTCGAAAGTTCAAACCCTGCAGGGGTGTCCCAACTTAGCCCATCACAAGCTCTCACGGTCAACGAAGGATATTCCTTCTCCCGGGAAGACCCGATCAGTCTTGGAATCCCGGTTACAAGACATTTTGACAATGGTAAAACAAGACCAGCAAAGCCGCCCGAATGTGCCGACAAATCCCGATAGGATCTGCACATATCTCGTTCTCAGGGCACACCGGATTGTCCAAGATTCCGGTAGGCCAACCCAGAGTTGCCCCTGGTGGTCACCGGTGGCTGACAGGTTGGACCAACACTCAGAGGAGCACCAGGCCGGGGGTTTAAAATAAAGATGACCCTTGAGTCTGCAGAACCCAAGGGAAAAAGGCTTAGGTGGCAAAAGTTAAAACTAAGGTTGGTCCTTGTTGGAGGAGTTTTATTCAAAGCGAACTGTCAAGGGGGTTCCATTCCCCCAACCACGTAAGGAACGCAAAATCAAGGAACATAACACCGGTATGACGGAAACTAGGGCGGCAAGAGTGGAACAAAACACCAGGCAAAAGGTCGAGCCTTCCACCCTTTACCAAGTATATAGATGCATTAAAGTAAATAAGAGATATTGTGATATCCCAACATATCCATGTTCCAACATGGAACAAACTTCAGCTTCACCTGCAAATAGCAACACTATAAGAGGGGCTGAGCAAAAGCGGTAACATAGCCAAACAATGATTTGCTAGGAAAGGTGGGTTAGAGGCTTGACATGGCAATATGGGAGGCATGATATAGCAAGTGGTAGGTATCGCGGCATAGCAATAGAGCGAGCAACTAGCAAGCAAAGATAGAAGTGATTTCGAGGGTATGGTCATCTTGCCTGAGATCCCGCAAGGAAGAAGAACGAGTCCATGAAGAAGACAAACAGACATAGTCGAACGGATCCTCACAAACGTGACGTTATCGGAACTAACCTGAAGAAGCAACACGGGAAAGAAGCAAACAACATAGTAAACAACCATCACATAAATATGGTATGATGTGATACGTCTCTAACGTATCTATAATTTTTGATTGCTCCATGCTATATTATCTACTGTTTTGGACATTACTGGGCTTTATTATCCAATTTTATATTATTTTTGGGACTAACCTATTAACCGGAGGCCCAGCCCAGAATTGTTGTTTTTGCCTATTTTAGGGTTTTGAAGAAAAGGAATAACAAACGGAGTCCAAACGGAATGAAACCTTTGGGAACGTGATTTTCTCACCGAACATGATCCAGGAGACTTGGACCCTACGTCAAGAAATAAAGGAGGAAGCCACGAGGTAGGGGCGCACCTACCCCCCATGCACGCCCTCCACCCTCGTGGGCCCCCTGTTGCTCCACCGACGTACTCCTTCCTCCTATATATACCTACGTACCCCCAAACGATCAGATATGGAGCCAAAACCATAATTCCGCCGCCCCAACCTTCTGTATCCACGAGATCCCATCTTGGGGCCTGTTTCGGAGCTCCGCCGGAGGGGCCATCCATCACGGAGGGCTTCTACATCAACACCATAGCCTCTCCGATGAAGTGTGAGTAGTTTACCTTAGACCTTCGGGTCCATAGTTATTAGCTAGATGGCTTCTTCTCTCTTTTTGGATCTCAATACAATGTTCTCCCCTCTCTTGTGGAGAACTATTCGATGTAATCTTCTTTTTGCGGTGTGTTTGTTGAGACCGATGAATTGTGGGTTTATGATCAAGATTATCTATGAACAATATTTGAATCTTCTCTGAATTCTTTTATGTATGATTGGTTATCTTTGCAAGTCTCTTCGAATTATCAGTTTGGTTTGGCCTACTAGATTGACCTTTCTTTTAATGGGAGAAGTGCTTAGCTTTGGGTTCAATCTTGCGGTGTCCTTTCCCAGTGACAGTAGGGGCAGCAAGGAACGTATTGTATTCTTGCCATCGAGGATAACAAGATGGGTTTTTTATCATATTGCATGAATTTATCCCTCTACATCATGTCATCTTGCTTAAGGCATTACTCTATTTTCATGAACTTAATACTCTAGATGCATGCTGGATAGCGGTCGATGAGTGGAGTAATAGTAGTAGATGCAGGCAGGAGTCGGTCTACTTGTCTCGGACGTGATGCCTATATACATGATCATTCCTAGATATTCTCATAACTATGCTCAATTCTGTCAATTGCTCAACAGTAAGTCGTTCATCCACCGTAAAATACTTATGCTCTTGAGAGAAGCCACTAGTGAAACCTATGGCCCCCGGGTCTATCTTCATCATATTAATCTTCCAATACTTAGTTATTTCCTTTGCTTTTATTTTACTTTGCATCTTTACCACAAAAATACCAAAAATATTATCTTAACATATCTATCAGATCTCAATCTCGTAAGTGACCGTGAAGGGATTGACAACCCCTTATCGCGTTGGTTGCGAGAGTTATTTGTTTTGTGCAGGTACTAGGGACTCGCGTGGAGCCTCCTACTGGATTGATACATTGGTTCTCAAAAACTGAGGGAAATACTTACGCTACTTTGCTGCATCATCCTTTCCTCTTCAAGGAAATCCAACGCAGTGCTCAAGAGGTAGCATGATGCACAACCAAGTATGATGCATGTCCGGTTTAATGAGGCATGGCATGGCAAAGTGCACAAACAATACTACAAGTTAAGTGGAGCACAATATGCAACGAGTTGCATATTGACGAAACACCACATTTCAAACATTTAGTTCACTCTCGTTTATGTACCCAACAATATTAAATTTTGTTAAGCATGGCAAGAGGTGAAGCATAAATAAACTAACTATTTAGGTAAGTTTAAATGAGGCCGGAAATAATAAACAACAATTCCGGAAAATCCTCATATGCATATTTCGAATTTGGTACTGTTCTGCCCTAAACCATATTTTAGAGTTGTTAAACATGCAAAGTAATGCCACCATGTTAAACTAGACATTTTTCTACACCATTTACATATAAAGTTTATTTAAAATGGAGCTACGGTTATTTAGTTATGAAATAAATCATTTTAGCATGGCATTTAAGCAAATTAATGCAAACAGCAGTTTAAACATGCATGAAAGTTGGAAATTGTGAAACTAGACAAAATTCTAAGCATTTTACATATATAAGTTATTTACAAATGATGCACTGTTTATTAGATGTGAACAATGCAAGAATAATGGCATTCCTGTAATTATGCATGCACTGGTAAAATACTAAAACCAGAGAAGGAAGAAAAAAACATACGTGGGCCGGATTGCAACACAATCCATGAAGGAGTCGAAGGAGAGGAAGAGGACGTCGAGGAACTTGGCGTCTCCGGCCTTGGATCGCCGCGGGAACGGGGTTGCCATGGAGAGGATCCCGTCCATCTATGGGCGCGGATAGGTAGAGGAATTCGACAGGGCGACGGAGAACATGCCGGAGAGGAACTTGAGCTATGCCAGCCGCGGGAATGACAACGGACGTCGATGGTCTCTTTCTCTCCTCTCGGTTCTCTGTTCTGAGGAATAAGAAGAAACAGGGGAAGGGAGAGGCTGGCGGCGGCAAGGGTGGAAGAGGGAAACCCTAGGAGAGAGAGCGGGGAGGTCTTATAGGGGGCGTGGGCGCGGCTGGCTCGCCACCGTGGCCATGTGCGGGCGCCCCTGTGGGTTTTACCGTGAGAGAGAGCGAGCAAGGGAGGTGGAAGAAAAAGGTGAGGGGAAGAGGATGACAGGTGGGACCGGCCCGGTGCATGTGGGAAAAATTACTAGGGGAGAGAGGAGTTGGGCTGGGTCGACTGGGCTGCTGCTGGACTCCTTCTCTCTTAGCCTTTTCATTCTTTTCTTATTTCCCTCAGGTAGAAATATGTTGAGAAAAGAAAGAGGGCTTAGAGGTAGAATATTTCAGAAAAGAAAATATCCTTGGAGCGCTGGAATCATGCACAAATAGAATAAAATGGTTTGGCAATTTTTAGAGATAGAAAAATAATTTAGGTTTGAATTAAATTCAAACTTGAGCCATTTTTGAACCCAACCAAAACATCTTCAAAATAGCTGAAAATTGGCAGAGATGGTGTAGGTATGGTTTACAGAATTTAGAAAGATAGTGAACATTTCTTTGGAGCAGAAAAATGGCACTTGCAATAATTGGGAGAAAAGAAAGACTTGGAAGCGTTGACTTGGTTTTCATGAAACTTGGTGGAACCAAGTTGGAGCTTGAGAACAAGAAAAGGGAAGGCAAGAGGAAGAACACATCCAACTACACAAATGGAAACAAGGCAACATGAACATGATGGATGCAAATGCACATGGCAACATACATGAAGATGGAATGCACAAAGTGAGAAGGAAAGATAACACAAGCATGATGATGCAACAATTTATTATGACAATCATGGCAACCCATACATGGCAACAACAAAATAAATGGAAGGCAACTGGAGCATCGGTCTCGGGGTGTTACAAGGACCAAGGCCACTATAAATAGGACTTAGCCACCACCATAGAGGGGATGGATCCATTCCACCCTGACCAACTCACCAGCTCATCGCGCTCAAGAATACATCACCTCCTGAGGCTGTTCAACCACTGTACTAGTTCGTCCTCGGCCCCTCGAGGCAATCCACCACAAAGCTGGAGTAGGGTATTACACTGCAAGGTGGCCCGAACTAGGATAAACTGTCATGTCTCATGTCCCTTAGGTTCGTCGAGCTAGGCTGTGGAATCGTTTGGCCGGCAGGTTAGGGAGAAGGAGTTCTTCGTACGCACCCCAATGTTTGAACCTTTCAAGGGTCTGCGGAATCCCGAATCCGACAGCATGCATGAGGATTTTACTCCCTCCCATTGACATGTTCATATTTCAAGCTTCATTAAAACATTGTATGCAAGAATTAAGAGAAAACTCACCAATGCGTGTAAAAGTTCTGGTCATTTGTTCCTCACGCCTGCATTCCAATTAATACGTTTGTAAACACAATTTTCTTTAGGTAAACGAGCCCATTATTGAGTACTTTTAGAAAAAAATTCTTCGGGCACTCATCATTTACTACTACCTTGGTTGATGATTTTGTATTGACCTATATATAAACCTCCGTCTTGGTTTAATGGTCCCCTTCGTACTTAGTGTAAAATTTTGACCGTAAATTTAACTAACAAAGTGTCAATGCATGTCATAAAAACTATATCATTAAAAACTATGTTTGAATACGAATCGAGTGATATGATTTTTGGTGACATGCATTAACATTTTATTAGTTAAATAGATGGTCAAAGTTTGACACGAAATACTACTAGTTCTCATACATTATTGGCGCCGGGTGCCTTGGCCAATGTTCCATCTTGTTGGACAGGATGAGAGTAGAGGCATAGGGATACTGTAGATAGGAAGTCTTGGCGATCCATTATTACCAACCTCAGTCATAGAGAACTATTCAACTAGTCTTAGCAGTGAAGTGATAATACACGCAGCAGCAGATGGGACACTTAATTAATAAGCTGAACCAGCGTGTTGGTGTTACTAAATCAGCCTTACCCAGTACTGCCATCATGTTTGCCAGTGGAGCACGCTTTCGCAAATACGCCTACGCACCTCTCTCTCTTCCATTAACTGACATATGGGCCCTCTTGAGGTAGACCCACATGTCATCGGCTTAACTATTTACACTCCGAAGGATGGTATATCCTGGTAGTAGTACTAGTAGAATTGAGATTTAATGCACTTTCTTCCCCGTCTTTCCCTCCTCTTCCTCCTCTCTTCTTCTTCCTCCTCTCTTCCCCATCATCGGCCGCACACCAGTTCCCCCCGCTCACTGCTCGCCCGCCCACGCCATCTTCCTTGGTAGCTCGCGCGTACCATATCCCCCCGCTCACTGCTCGGCCACACACGCCATCTTCTTTGCTCGCCCGCCCGAATCCACTTCCTCGCTCGCTCGCAGGCACCGAAAATCCCAATCACTCATCACCCTAAAAACACCTATGGCAGAACCGACTGACATGTAGATCCGCGATTGGTATTCCCTCTCAAATGTTCTCTTGGAGCAGATATGTAATCGTATGGACCTGCTCAGCACCATGCGTCTGGCTGCATGCTTGGTGTCTTTGTACCGTCTACTCGTCTGCAATCGGCCGACCCTTTTCAAGACACCCTGCTTGGTGATGCTCGATCCTCGCAGGTGGCCCAGACATCGATGATGATCCTATGGAGGCTATCATGGTGCCCCTAGACATGCTACCACTACCCGTCCACCTGTCCTTCATGCGTGACCACTACTGGGGGAGCATGAAGGCCAACTGGATCGTCCTCATCCACCAATCCGGTAGTCCATGGCGTCTCGTGGATATCTACACCCAGCAAGAGATCACCCTTCCATCGTTGGATAGCGCCGGCATCGAGCCTCGCGGCCTGCCGGACACTCCTGCCTACTATGCATGAGACACGTCAAGCTTTTGGTGCGACTTCCGTTTGCTGAAGGTTGTAATCTACGAAGTGCCCACACCATCAGAAGACTACATGGATTACAAGCTCATTGCCTTGTTCGACATGGGATTAGTCTATCTGGAATCCGATCACCATACATGGTTATGGCTCGTCATCAATCCTCTTGAGCCTCCATTTCTGTCTGATGCTATAGTGCATGATGGCATTGTTTACGCGGTTGACGCACAGATTGGCTGCCTATACTGGTGGAATCTATCATCGTGCAATTGTTCTATCTCATCTCATATTTACCTTATGAATATGACTGCCTGTTGATTGTTAGAAATTTAGAAAAGATAGTACGTATGTCTATAACCACATCATTGCTATATGTTCCTCTCATTTCCTAGATTTTTATGACCACACATGTTATTCTTATAGTTGATATGAGAACAATTGGCATCTAATGATTGTTAGAATAGATATTATGAGTATAGCCTCTTGATTGCTATATGTTACTCTCATTTCCAAGATTTTTATAACCACGCATGTTATTGTTAGAGTTGATATGAGAATAGTAGTAACTGCTATGGTAGAATATGAGTAGGCCCTGTCATTTTTACATGATGTTTGAACCATGACATATTGCTAGAATATGAAAGCCATTGGCTTAATTTTGTTAAGTTGGGGTATGATTATGACCACGGCATTGCAATTCTCTGTCTATGATCTGTGTCATGTTATAATAATCTTAATTCCACACATACTCTGAACATGATTGTATATTTTTGTCCTTTTGGTCTCCAAGTTGATTTGTTGCAGTAGATGTATATGCGCTGGCCTTCATAATTCCAGGACCTGGAAATATACAAGTCAATGGCTGGTGGTTTATTGCTTGTTCAACTGACGGCGGTCATTTGATGCTCATTCACACGTACCAAATTGACCAAACCATTTCATCAAACCACATGCAGTACAATGCCTGGGGCGTTCGTGACTATGATGGCTATGGCTGCTTCGTGTTCGAGAAAGATCCCAGCTCTGTTAGGCCAAGCGTATTCAACTGGAGGCGGATTTACAGCCTCGACAACCAATCCATGTTCCTCGGGCTCAATTATCCGATCATCCAACCAATCATCGATCATATCACCGGCGATTATTACCGTGCTATGCAACTTCCATTCGCCAGGGGGAACTGTGTTTACACATCGTACCATGGGTTTCATGAATCACCATATCCAGAGATTCGTTGACACAACTTGTTGCCAGATAATCTTCAGTGTGTGAAAGGCATCAAGCTTCCAAGCGATGAATGGCTTTTGCAAACCCGACATGCGGCGATGTGGTTCATGCCAACAGGAAATATGCACAACTTGATTTGTAGTGATATCTAGACTGAGCCATGTATCCTGTTGCTGTAGCATGACCCTCTTTTGTTGGATATTATGTACTGTGGTTAGTTTGTAGGATAGATACCTTTCTGGGATCAAGTGCATCCTAACTCACCTGCGTAGGATGTACTGATAATGATGATGGAGATGTTGCGCAGAAGCCAGATATATATCAATTAGGCTTCAAGTGCCTACTTGTTGTTGAATGTGTTGTCCCATGGGAATTATATTTAGTATTACTCATGTAGCCTACAAAGTCTGTCGCACAGCCTTGTAACTTTGTACTCCATTTCTAAATTTGTACTATTCCTCTATACCATACATTGCGCCACTCGTACTACTACCTCCCTCTTGGTTTATTGGTCCCGTTCGTAATTTGTGTCCAATTTTGACCATATATTTAACTAACTAAATGTTAATGCATGTCACAAAAAATATCGTTGGATTCGTATTTGAACATAGTTTCCAATGGTGTAATTTTCGGTGACATGCATTGACATTCTGTTAGTTAAACCTATGGTTAGAATGTGACACTAAATACGACTAGTAAGTAGTACAGTACTAGTACTAGTATACATCGGCCAAATTATTCATCATGTCCTCACATTGAATTGACGTCAAAACACGCTGCACGTGAGGTGACACAAGAGTCCCGATGGTGTGTTCGGTTCGCCAAAGTGAGCCTCACCCCTCTCGTACTACAACAACACTCTCGCATTCTCTACAAAATCACTCCCCCATTCTCTCCCGGTCTACCTGCCTCCCAGCCGCTGCCTTGTTCCGATCCATTTAGTACGATGAGCGATGAGCTACTGGAGTTGTTATACTTCATTGCAAGTAGTCAAAAGGAAGATGCTGAAAAAATCGATCTCAACAAGGATGCTCTTCAAGATAGCCGGATGAAGGAAGGAACCAACGAGGCCGCTCCTATGAGTGTTTATCCCGTCGCCCTATATTACAATTTCAATCTTTATGGGGGGTTTCGGGTCTTTAGAGTCTACATGTAGTAATGAAGCCAAGACCCCAGATTGTTCGGGTATTGTGGACTTCAGATTTGGAGTACCACATATCTGTGGAAATCTTTCATCATTTACTTAAAACAGTTGATTGATCATACATTGAGTACCATTTAACTGGAATTAACCGATGCAAGTCCAAGAAGGATTGGTCGGTGCTGCCAACTGGCGTCAAGTTCGATCCCACGGATCAAGAGCTGATCGAGCCCTTGAGGCTAGAGTGAATGCTAACAGCGCGAGATCTCACCCGTTCATCGAATTGTTCATACCAACCATCGACAGCGAGCACGGCATATGCTACACCCATCCTGAGAAACTTCCAGGTGAGACACCGATCGGCCGTCTACTTGCACAAACATATTCCTTTGTTTATAGCTCTATTTTTCTTTTTAGACGCAGACCTAGTGAAGCAATTACAATTCGAAAGTTAATAAAAGTGAAACAAGTGACTGCAACATGCCAAATATGTTATGAAAATGCCAACTATGTACACTAAAACTGTATTCGACAATATTGCGGGTATCACACTGAGTGGCCTAAGCAAGCATTTCTACCAGCGCAACTCCATGGCGTTAAAAGGGGCACGCGGACGTGTCGCAAGATACAGTCGGAGTGCGGCATGCATGCGATGTGGCAAAAGACCGGCAATACCTTGCCAGTGATGGTGAACGGTCGGCAGACGAGCAGCAAAAAGGTTCTGGTGCTGCACACCAACAAGAACTTTGACCAGCAAAGGACGAACTGGGTGATGCACCAGTACCACCTCGGGGACCTGGAGCAAGAGAAGGAGCGGGAGCTGGTCCTCTACAAGATTTTCTACCATACGAACACTAGGGCCAGGACTAAAAAGATAATAAGTTAATTTGGTATTGGTACTTGTACTACGTGGTCGTCTGCAAGTTGGTACTGTTGTTAAGGATCTTTCGGTAGTGTCGGGGATATACCCCACGGTGTAACCCGGCCGGACTTGGCGATTCACCGGCGACCCGCACTGGCCAGACAGTTTACAAGCAACCTGAATTAACATTATGACTCACTAGTAACCCGGCGGGCGGGACAGATGGATGACAAGGCCCAAGGCCCAGAAGTCTGGCTCATGTTATGGTGGGCCGGTTTAAGAGGAAAGGCGTGAGGAATATTTCCCTTACGACGAGTCAAGACCCGGACTTGTATCCGGTTTGTATTAGAAGATAGACTCGTTCTAATCCTAATAGGACTCCACATGTAAACTCGCCCCTTCAACATATATAAGGAGGGACAGGGCTCCCCAAAGAGGGACTAGCAACAAGCAAGAAATAATCTTAAGGCTAGACACAACTAGGAGAGCTGGTTTACGGCGACTCCCTCGTGATGATAATAAGACCTAGCCACAAACAGCACGTAGGGTTGTTACCGGATAATGTTTCCCGGGGCCCGAAGCTGTCTAAACCCTTGTCTTGTGTGTTGATTGCCTCGCATCTCTCAATTCCGACCAACCCCTTCAAGCTACCACGTAGATGCGTTGGCCTCACGACTAAGTCCTCACACTAGGACATCTGCCGTGACAATTCCATGACAGGTAGGAACTTGGCATTTGCTTCCAACCATCATGTCTAGGGTCTACATGGATATAAAGTTGAATCATTTGTTTTGAAATGAATTTTCAGGCAGCTAATTTTTATTTGATGGGTAGCATAAGGACCTGTCGTTCGAATTCCCAGTTCTCCAAAAAATTTACATCTTCAAAGTACGCAGGGGATCCATCTAGTTTCACGGGCTGATAGTTGTACGCAGCACGTCGGAACTGGAATGTAGCATGCCAAGCCCAGGTGCAAATTGTTAAAAGAGAGGAGCGATGGATTTGGGCCTAGTCCATTATTATTAGTTGAAATATGTAAAATATTCCATAATGAAAAGCGCCTCCCGTGGACTAAAAAAGGCCTAGTCCATTATTATTAGTTGAAATATTTAAAATATTCCATAACGAAAAGAAATATGTAAAATGAAATGAATTTAGTCTGCTTTCACTGAAAACCATCCGATTTGCATGAAATTCGTCCGTGGAACCACAAGATGGTTGTCCATACAGAGCCTAACCGTACGGAACCAGCAGGTCCATAGCCGTACGCAAGCAAGTGCATGCACTTATTATCACGATGGAGAAATAATGCTGACATCTGAGACGATGAAACCCATGAAATTTTCAACATAGTTAATGAATGAGAGAATTCTGCAAATACAGACTGATAACTTGGATCCAGCAGGTATACTATTTTTTCAGGTCGAGCAACTTTCAACTGGGTTTTAGATTGCCCAGGCTTGGTTTTGTTTTTAACAGGCCCAGCCCATGACGACAATGGGGCACAAAGATCCAGCAGGTATCAATAGGCCTCGGGCCTGCCAGCCTTAGTTATATTTTCTCTTAGAACATCCGCAAGCAGTTTTTTTACTGAATCAAACACACAGCCCAGTTCTATTTTCCTCTTGAAACGCCATGCCCTACTTCTGTTTTCTAATCTCCACCTATAGTTTTACTAGTTCATATACACATATTATTATATTGAAAATACATAATGTTCCCTTTTCATCTTTACATCCCTATTTTTTTCCCTCCCAGCGCTGATTTTTTACCACTGGTTTTCCCTAAAACCAACTCAATTGTCCCACGTCTTATTAGCTTACAAAAACAAATGATATTTTATTGGAAAATCAATAAGTTCTTAAAAAATAAATGTTTATCATTTATGGATTAAAACAGTTCAGACTCCACCGAAATATGCAAAATAAGGTTGAACTTTTGGACCATGGTCCTGGGAAGAAAATGGGTTGTAATAAATTCCTTAAGAATTAGAAAATGGGCTGCAAATTATTAAAAAAGATAGCAAATGGGCTCTATGTTGTCTGCCACGGATTTGGAGGCTAACTTGTGGAACTACTAAGTTCATGCGTACACAAAGTTTCTCAAAAAAAGAAACTTAGTAAACAATCAACTCTACCAACGTCAGACCGTTAGATGTCAATCCAAGGGCAATCATGCTTCTTCAGTCTCTGATCTTCCTGCTCTAGCCGCCCTAACCAGCGCTGGTGGAACCGCCTGCTCCCGCCTCCTGTGGCCGGCTGTGCTGCCGGGCAGGCCTCACGGCCCCACCGTACTCGCATCCCTGGCCTGGCTATCCCTCTACTCACCCACACCTCCTATTATTCTCCAGCGACGACAGCCTCACACTATGGCCGAACAAGTAAACCCTCGTACCCACTCAGCGTGGGAAACAACTGCCGAGTCATCCTCGGCTCCGGTTCATTCCCTTACTTGACCTCGCCATCGTCCACCGCCTTGGTGCTCTCGGCACAGCGTGGTCAACGAACGACATCCATCAGAAGAGGACTGTACATGGAGAGGCTGACAGCTGGGTCCACGGCCGCACGCAAGGAAGTTCCTCCTTTTTTGGCGAGTAGGAAGTGCCTCCTTATTAAGCGCAAAATAATGAGTCCTCCTCCTGACAGCTGGGACCGACCAGAAGGGCCTCTGTATTTCATGAAAAAAAAAACATCCCCCCTCCGCTGACAGCTCGGATCCACCAGCTATTACGCACAAAAATCATTAATACCCCCGCTGCTAGGTCGGTCCCACAATATTTGGAGGCTGACTTGTGGGCCTACTAAGTTGACGCAAACGCAGGGCTTTGTCAACTTAGTCAATATAAACGATTCTGGTTTTCTTGCTCCAGCCACCCAAACCAGCGCTAGCCGTGCCGCCTGCTCCTACCTCTCGTGGCTGGCTATGCTGCCACGCAGGTCTCACCACCCCACACCTACTCCCACCGCTGGCTAGGCCTTCCCTCTACTCACCCACACCCACTGTTATTCTCCGGCGATGGCAACCTCAAACAGCAGCCGAAGCAGTCAACCCTCGTACTCGCCTCCACATGGGCATCCACTGCTACGTATTCCGGCTCCGGGTCATTCCCTTCCTAGATCGCGTCATCGTCCACCACCTTGGTGCTCTCAGGCGGTACAGCGTTGTCAACACGGTCAACAAACGACAGCCATCAGAAGAGGAATGTAAGTGGAGAGGCTGACAGCTGGGTGCATGGCCGCACGCAAGGAAGTGCCTCCTTATTACGCGCAAAATAATGATTCCTCCACCTGACACCTCGGACCTGCCTTCTTACCCCCTGACAGCTGGGACCCACCAAGTTGAAACGAAGGTAGCGTTATCTGTTCAGCCGCGAACGTGTACGTACATAGCGGTCAATCCGTCTCTCTATAGCGACGTACCATGGCAGAGTAAGGATCAGCATGTGTTGAAGTAGAGGCGCCGACGTAGCATGTCACACAGTCCTGTCTATATCATGTACATGTATGTACGACCATGTTGCAAGATATATAGTAAATACGGCTACTTACATACATATGGGCGGGGTCTCTAACGCGTACAGCGACGTCGTTCTGTTCATCAGTAGGCAACCGGCTGGGTCAGAACGGAGTAAAGAGCGTCACGTATTCATAGGAAGCCAACCGGCTTGGACGGAACAGCCGAAATGAGGTCTGGCATACCGCAGAATGGAGTAAACGGCCTTTTGTTCGACCGCGTACGGTTGATACGGGGTCCTGTTCGTCGGGAAGGGTCTGGCATACTACAAAACGGAGGAATCACACTTCTATTTGAGTGTCTACGGTCAAAACGGAGTGTTGTTGATCGGGAGGGGTGTGGCGTACCACAAAACGGAGGAAACGGACTTGTGTTGGAGCGCCTATGGTCGAAACGGGGCCTTGTTCGTCGGGAGGGGTGTGGCATACCGCAAAACAGGACTCCACGAGCTACAGTTCATCCACCATCGACTTCCTCTTGCCTCCACCAGCTACTGTTCATCCACGGGGGTCCTGTTCATCCAGCCTCCACAAGCTACTGTTCAACCCACCCTCCACGGGGTCCTGTTCATCCAGCCTCCATCAGCTACTGTTCAACTAGCCCTCCACGGGGTCCTGTTCAACCAGCACTCCACGGGGTCCTGTTCAACCAGCCCTCCATGAAGTCCCTTCACCGGTTACTGTTCATCCACCCCCACCTCCTCGATCGGGGTCCTGTTCATCCAGTGGCATCAGCCTCAACTACCACGGGATCCTATTCATCCAACCCCCACCGGGAACTGTTCATCCAACCCCCATCGGGGACTGTTCATCAAGAGGCAGCTTCGATCGGCTTCAGTTAGCAGCAGTAGACAAGGAATCACTCGGGTTCAGTTAACAGCAAGGGATCGATTAGGGTTCAGTACCGTAGCTAGTGCAATCACTCGGGTTCAGTTAGAACCCAATGTCTCGCTTGGGTTCAATTAGAGCGCATCGCCTCGCACACACGCGCGTACGTGTATAAGAGAAATGCGCAAACCTCCGTGCATCACTCGGCCCCAGGCACCCACCGTAACTGGGAACTCCCCAAAAATTTCCTCACCCTCGCTTCTACCATGAATTTTTCCGTCATGGACGGCGCAAATAATGTCATACAGGTGCGTCTCCAAGCAGATGAAAAGACCATTTTCTGTCATGATTTTTTGTCATAGAAGTAGGAGCCCACCACATCTATGATGATACCGGGTTTTATCACAATTATCATCATAGAAGTGTCATAAGCATGACAGAAAAAAATCATTCAACCCAAAATGTCATGGATGTGTCTTTTCTTGTAGTGGATAGAGATGATCTTAAATTATTATGCAAATTGAAAGAGAAATCTTTGAATGCTAGAATGAAATGTGATCCTAAGTTTGCTACTTCACCTATCTTTGTTGATGATAAGGATTATGAATTCTCTATCGACCCAGAGTGGATTACTTTAGTTGAATCTGATCCTTTCCATGGTTATGAAACTGAAACTATTCTGGCACATCTTACTAAGTCGAATGATATAGCCACCCTATTTTCTCGTGATGAGAAAATTTGCTATTATTATATTCCCAAGTTATTTCCGTTCTCATTAAAGGGTGATGCTAACACTTGGAATAACACTCTTGCTCCTGGTTGTGTGCGTAGTCCCCAGGATATGATTTACTACTTCTCTAAAAAATATTTTCCTACTCATAAGAAACAAGCTGCCTTAGAGGAAATATTTAACTTTGTGCAAATTGAAGAAGAGAATCTCCCACAAGCTTGGGGGAGGCTTCTCCAATTGCTTAATGCTTTGCCTGATCATCCTCTTAAGAAAAATGAAATACTTGATATCTTCTATAATGGACTAACCGATGCTTCTAGGGACTTCCTAGATAGTTGTGATGGTTGTGTTTTCAGGGAACGAATATGTTGGTATGTGTGGGAGAGGGACGGAGGGTGATATCGAGAGCATGTGTGCGAGAAAGACACCTCGGGTGTGAGCATGTGTGAGAGACCCCCGATGGATATACACCGTGTGCGCATATGTGTGAGAGAGAAAGTTAGTGCATGTGTGAGGAGGGGCCTATGGAGAGTGAATCTACATGTAAAAGACTGATGTACACATTGATTAAAAATATAAATTGTATCCAAATATTAGGATGAGATCATGATATTTGTAATTCGCATAAGGAACGGTCATTGATCCATCAGACATCTATATTCTATCAAATTTGAGCATGTCGATGTTATTATTCTACATAATTGCTCCATAGAGTCAGTATTTTGAAGTCCATAGAATGCATCGCTTTAGCAATTCGAATATAAACGTGAGTATAGTTCATGTTGTGTGTGTAAAGCACATTATACATACAGAAGTTACACAATGAACATTCTAAATAGCTAGCTAGGAACTAGCACACATTTGAATTGAACTTAAGGTGCTTTAAAAAAATTGAATTCAACATCAAGTCCATTCAATAATTTGAATTTGAGATCATGGCATTTGTAAATCATACCTAAATTATGGGGACACCAATCTTTGCTCTTCTTTTGTACATAATAGCATATATAGATGTGTACAAAATAGATTCAAATTTACCTCCTCCCTTCCAAAATAATCGTAGATAGGATTTTCAAGAGTCAAAATTTCAAAAAGAAACGCATAATTTAATGAGATTTTCAAACATACAAGGTCAAATTTAACGTTATCTATTTAGGCCAATCCTCAAAGTTCAAGAGTACTCTAAACGTGAAAGCTTATGTTTCAAAATTTTGAACGAAGTGCCAAAAGCGCCTCTACTCGCCCGAAACCACGTGAGACCAATGTTTGGCAGAAGGAAATTACTTTTCTAACTTCGGCCCGTGAAACCTACCGGCCGACGTCCAAAGGTCTAAACTGGGGTAGGTTTGTAACTTCATCTAAATGCCACGCAACCGCCTCCAAAAAACATTCATGCACCATGGCCGCCTAATTCACATGCGCTCGAGCGAAATTGCTCCCGCCCACTATTTGGGACACCTGGGATTACCGTCCTACCCCTGACCCACAGTAGGTCTGTAATTTAAGAGGGGGCAAAGTTTGTAATTTCCCCAAATTTCAAACAAGCGTGTCTCAAACCGAAACATGGTTCCCCCATAGCTCCCCCCCCCCGTCTGATTCCCCATTTGTACTCCGTGGGCACCAAACTACCTCTCCACCAGTCACGAAAACCCGTCGTCCTTCGTGTGCCACCCCATCCCACCCATCAACCGCCGCCCTCCTCCATCACCCCGGAGCCGATACCTCGACGTCGTCATCCACGCAACCGCAACCACAGTGCCCTTCGCGACTAGTAGTTGAAGCCGAGGTCGAGTTGCCTATAGGACACCGACATGCACCGTACCCGAGCTAGTTCAAACACGCCGTCCTGCGCCTCACCGCTCCCGCTCCAACATCGCCACTGTCCACTGCACCGGAGCTGTTCCCGCTATGCCATCCTTCACCACCTCGGATCTGCTCCCCCTCCGTCGGCAGAAAACCACCAAAACACAATCAACAATTTGGCTATGGGTTCATCCAAGGCTCCACCCTCCTCCCAACATCAGTTCCCATAATAAAAAGAAGAACATCGTCGCGAATTCAAGAGGACACAACACTGGCAACCGGAACTGGTACTCCTCTTCCCTTATTCATGCAAATCTTACGTGTTTGCTTGCACAGTATTCATCCCATAGAAGACACTGCTTGACTGCTTCTTCCTACACCTTATTCCAGATACTAGATGTTCCTAGTAACTCGCGATGCATAAGGTTTCTCCTCATATACTATTTCAACTTAGCTAGAGATTCGTCGCCCCTGGATTTCAATTCCTAGCCAGTTTATTCCCAATTAAAGGAAGCATTCCCTAGCGTAACATGCCCTAGTCCGCTTGTTACACCGGGGAAGCAGCGCCTGGGTGTTTATCTTAGGGGTGTGTGGGGCCTAGGAGCTGCTGGCGCCTGATCTGGAGGTCGGTCGGGCTTAAAGGGATGGCCAGGGGCGCTGGAAAGCATGATGGTGGTGTGAGGTCGAGGGGAGGGTGGGGCGGCGAAGGCAGGGGTCTGGGCCGGTGGTCGCTGGCGGTTCTAGAAAGATCGTCAAAAGTGACTGGCGGGAGGTAGACAAAGGCCATCTGCCCGTTCCTTGTAGATCAGATGGTTCATAAACAAATCGACTAACCTAATTATTTCTAGTCGATTGTTATTTTGATAGGACCACATGTGGTGGTGTGCTGGAGGTGTACCTGCATTTCCCAGCCATCCCTATGCTCATATATTACAAAATCATACAGAGTAGAATCTAATTTCGTTTCCCATGCAATGTTGTAGAGCTATCAGATGTCTCATGTCATTTATTTTCCAGCCACCTGCTATCTACTACTTTTACAGTGCACTAGTTCCACACACACTTCACCCACACTCTCACTATTGTTTTTTTATGCATTGGCATTTCAGCCTCTGCAAACTGTTGATAGAAACACGAAAGAAAAGAGAGAAGTTGCTCCAGCTTTGTTCGCGGGTAGGCAAGACATGTTTCGGTACTTTAAAGGGTGAAGTGTCAGCAGATGGAGATGATAAACGTAGCTCTGGAGTTGATGATCTCGCTCGCCATGAACCACCATCCCAGGTGCTTGCTTTAACTTCGCGGTGTCATATGTGGTTGCATGTTGCATATCGTGTCTAGCTTGTATTCGAAAGGCCGAAGTCGGTCTTTATTAAGATAATGAAAGATATTTTTTACATGAACCACCATCTCAGGAGCACCAGAAGCCAAATAGCTAGTCAGGGCACTGGCTGAGCCAGTGACAAGCCCAACACGGACATGCATCACCTGCAAGCCAACTAAAAATCCACGGTGGTGGCCAAGCAGCCTACCTCCCACTAGGCTCTCGGGTCCTTGATGGTCATGCTCACCACTCCAGCTGGGTCTCTATCTTGTATTCCTTCCAGTTTGGTCAAATTGCATCTGCTTAGCTTACACATTATACCTTTGAATATGACATGCCTTCCTGTTTTGGTAAATACACTGGTGCACGTCGGTCCTAAACAAACGGTTTTTGACCCCTTTCCGCGACGGCATTTGGAACCATCGCCAAGTGAGTGTGGGCGATAGGGGGTCCTTCCCACACGACCCAGAAACCATCGGGGATATGCCCTCCTGGCGAGCGCTCAAATACGGAAATATGTATAGTAGAGCTAAAAAATACAATTATACGGTGAAATTGTTTCCGGTCGCAAGTACATCCCACACAGTCAGTCCCTGCCAAACGTTTCCATTCGTATGTACATCCCACACAGTCGCTCCAAGGAAAATGTTTCTGTTCACAGGTACATCACACACAATTTTTCCCATTAAATTGTTTGTGATAGCGTTGCCATTGCACACGATATTAATAATTTTATAGTTTGCGTTATTGAATGCATCACACATGGTGCGTAGAAGAAGCTGTGTGGCAAAGGCTGTCCATCACACACACTTTTTATGTGGTAAACGTTTGCGCAAGGTGGCCTAACGCAAACAGCTTTCAAGAGAAAGTCGTGTGTGCAGTGGAGATTGATCGCACACGTAGTGGATCATAGAAACATTTCTAACCTCCACGTATATCGCAGATGTTTTGCTTTCGCAAACCGTGTGCAGTGTAATCCCTAATTTAAAAATCACATGTTTTGAATTTGAAAGTAGGCAATCACTTATTTCATATCCAACCATTTTATTACAAATATTGGTTCAACCACGAATCCATAATTCAAAGCAAAGGTACATATACTAGAGAACTACAGAAGCACCAAGTAAAGAATGATGAACCATAGTTGTACTAAAGACTGTAAAGAGAGAGGCGAAAGACATTCTGGTTGCTGGAGAAAGGTGAAGCGGAATGCCCATATTGTGCCCTCCTCCATGCGTAATGCGCGCACGACTCTAGGCCAGCCCCTTGTGATGGATGCCCGTCCATCCTTCACTGTCTTCATTAGGACTTCTCGATGCTCATTGTAGTCTAGATGAAATACTTTACCCTTTGCTACCTCTTGAGCATGCGTTGGTTTTCCCTTGAAGAGGAAAGGGTGATGCAGCAAATTAGCGTAAGTATTTCCCTCAGTTTTTGAGAACCAAGGTATCAATCCAGTAGGAGACAACGCACAAGTCACCTTGTACCTGCACAAACAATCACGAACCTTGCAACCAACACGATAAAGGAGTTGTCAATCCCTTCACGGTCACTCGCAAAAGTGAGATCTAATAAAGATAGTGAAGTAGATATTTTTGGTATTTTTGTTGTATAGATTGGAAAGTAAAGATTGCAAAATAGTAAACGAGATGTGATGTAAATAAAAGAGATGCAATATAATAAGAAAGAGACCCTGGGGCCATAGGTTTCACTAGTGGCTTCTCTCAAGATAGCATGTATTACGGTGGGTGAAAAAATTACTGCCGAGCAATTGATAGAAAAGTGCATAGTTATGAGAATATCTAGGCAATGATCATGAATATAGGCATCACGTCCGTGTCAAGTAGATCGAAACAATTCTGCATATACTACTATTACTCCACACATCGATCGCTATCCAACATGCATCTAGATTATTAAGTTCATAAGAACAAAGTAACGCTTTAAGCAAGATGACATGATGTAGAAGGATAAACTCAAGCAATATGATATAAACCCCATCTTTTTATCCTCGATGGCAACAATACAATACGTGCCTTGATTCCCCTATTGTCCCTGGGAAAGGACACCGCAAGATTGAACCAAAAGCTAAGCACTTATCCCATTGCAAGAAAGATCAATCTAGTATGCCAAAATAAACCGATAATTCGAAGAGAATTGCAAAGATATCAAATCATGTGTCGGTGTCAAAACCGGCGGATCTCGGGTAGGGGGTCCCAAACTGTGCGTCTAGGCCGGATGGTAACAAGAGGCAACGGACACGAAGTTTTACCCAGGTTCGGGCCCTCTCGATGGAGGTAAAACCCTACGTCCTGCTTGATTAATATTGATGATATGGGTAGTACAAGAGTAGATCTACCACGAGATCGGAGAGGCTAAACCCTAGAAGCTAGCCTACGGTATGATTGTTGTTGTGTATGTTGTCCTACGGACTAAAACCCTCCGGTTTATATAGACACCGGAGAGGGTTAGGGTTAGACAAAGTCGGTTACAATGGTAGGAGATCTGCATATCCGTATCACCAAGCTTTCCTTCCACGCCAAGGAAAGTCCCTTCCGGACACGGGACAAAGTCTTCAATCTTGTATCTTCATAGTCCGGGTGTCCGGCTGAAGGTATAGTCCGGCCATCCGGACACCCCCTAATCCAGGACTCCCTCAGTAGCCCCTGAACCAGGCTTCAATGACGACGAGTCCGGTGCGCAGATTGTCTTCGGCATTGCAAGGCGGGTTCCTCCTCCAAGTACTTCATAGAAGATTTTGAACACAAAGATAGTGTCCGGCTCTGCAAAATAAGTTTCCACATATTGCCACAGAGAGAATAATATTTACACAAATCTAATCTGCTGACATATTCCGTAGTATGACACACCACGGCCAAGCCTTTATCCGAGTCGTTTCATTATCCCACCTCAGCGCGTCATGCGAGGCGGTTTCCTTGGCACGTCTTGTTAAAGCAGAGACCGTGTCCCCTTATTCCGGGATTCTCATCAATACGGGCGTGGGAAACCCAACCGCGCCATTGATTACGGCGCTTGGAGATAAGCGAGTTTTACCAGGATGGTGGGGACACGTAGTTGCGTCCACCCATATAAGGGGATAAGGATCCACCTTTTCACCTACGCCTTCTTCCTCCCTTGCTTATCCATTCTCGCGCACTCGAGCTCCAGCGCCCAAGTCCACACTCCCCACCTCAACCTTCTCCAGCCATGTCCGGAGTGGGAGGCAAGTGGATGGTCTCCTCCGTCACGGAGGGACACATCAAAAAACTGAGGAAGGCCGGATACTTGTCTAACAACATTGCGTACCGGCTTCCTGAAAAGGGGCGGCTCATCCCCACCCGTAGGCCCCATGAGAGGGTGGTGTTCCTCCCCCCATTTCCTCCGCGGACTGGGCTTCCCTCTTCACCCATTTGTCCGGGGGCTCGTGTTCTACTATGGCCTGGATTTCCATGATCTGGCCCCAAACTTCGTCCTCAACATCTCGGCGTTTATTGTCGTGTGCGAGGCTTTCCTCCGCATCCGCCCCCATTTCGGCCTATGGCTCAAGACTTTCAATGTCAAGCCGAAGGTGGTGCGCGGCAACCAGGCGGAGTGTGGAGGCGCCATGGTGGGCAAGATGGCCAACGTCTTATGGCTCGAGGGCTCCTTTGTGGAGACCCTGAAGGGGTGGCAATCGGGGTGGTTTTACATCACCGAGCCACGCGACCCCGAATGGGTCGCAGCCCCCGTGTTTTGATCTGGACCCCCTACGCGGCTCACCTCCTAGAAGGAGACGGGCCTGTCGTGGGGTAAAAAAGGAGAGCTGACCGGACTCCAAACATGCATCCAAACCCTGGTGGACAAGAAGCTCAAACTTGTCAACGTAGTCCAGGTTATGCTCATCCGCCTGATCCTCCCGTGTCAACAACGGGCTTTCAACCTGTGGGAGTTCGACCCAGCGCGGCACCAAACTCTGAGCAGGCTCTTCGACACGACGTACGAAGATGCCTGGAAGGTGCTTTTCAAGGGCGCCGAGGCCCCCGCATCCGCTACCGTGGATCGCGGATTCAGTGCGCAGCGTCACGCTCATGCGGTAAGCTGTTTTTTCCTTTTACAGGGTATCAGTTTTTCATAGTTTGACTCCATGCGGGATCTAAGCTCCCTTACCTTTGACAGGATTGGCAGGTGACGTCCGGACAAATCAACTGTCTGGCTCCTTGCCCGAAGGCCCAGCGGACGCTCGCTTGGCGAAGCTGTTAGTTCTGACACCCTATGTGGTGCCGGAGAAGAAGGCCGCCAAAAAGGCCACGGGGACTCGAAAGAGTGCCCGGTGCCATGAGGTGTCGGATCCATCATCCGACGGTTCCGAGGCGCATTCCTCCCGTGAAGACGGGGAGGAAGAAGAAGAGACCTCTCCCCCTCCAGCTGGAGGAGAGAAGAAAAGGAAGGCCGCCCTCTCTGGGTAGGCCGGAGGGTCCAAGAAGGGGAAAACCCTTCCTCCGGACTACTCCACCAACGCCGACGACGGCAGACAGGAGTGGCCGCCCAGGGCCAAGCCCCTGGCAAAATCGTAAGTATCCGGATACCAGAGTAATTCATAGTATTCGTTTATTGCACAACTTTCTCTTATGTCGAATATGTTTATGCAGCCCACCCAAAGACCGGCTCGACGCGTCGTCGAGCGGCTCACTGGACTCGTCGAATATGTTGGTATGTGTGGGAGAGGGACGGAGGGTGATATCGAGAGCATGTGTGCGAGAAAGACACCTCGGGTGTGAGCATGTGTGAGAGACCCCCGATGGATATACACCGTGTGCGCGTATGTGTGAGAGAGAAAGTTAGTGCGTGTGTGAAGAGGGGCCTATGGAGAGTGAATCTACATGTAAAAGACTGATGTACACATTGATTAAAAATATAAATTGTATCCAAATATTAGGATGAGATCATGATATTTGTAATTCGCATAAGGAACGGTCATTGATCCATCAGACATCTATATTCTATCAAATTTGAGCATGTCGATGTTATTATTCTACATAATTGCTCCATAGAGTCAGTATTTTGAAGTCCATAGAATGCATCGCTTTAGCAATTCGAATATAAACGTGAGTATAGTTCATGTTGTGTGTAAAGCACATTATACATACAAAAGTTACACAATGAACATTCTAAATAGCTAGCTAGGAACTAGCACACATTTGAATTGAACTTAAGGTGCTTTAAAAAAATTGAATTCAACATCAAGTCCATTCAATAATTTGAATTTGAGATCATGGCATTTGTAAATCATACCTAAATTATGGGGACACCAATCTTTGCTCTTCTTTTGTACATAATAGCATATATAGTCGTGTACAAAATAGATTCAAATTTACCTCCTCCCTTCCAAAATAATCGTAGATAGGATTTTCAAGAGTCAAAATTTCAAAAAGAAGCGCATAATTTAATGAGATTTTCAAACATATAAGGTCAAATTTAACGTTATCTATTTAGGCCAATCCTCAAAGTTCAAGAGTACTCTAAACGTGAAAGCTTATGTTTCAAAATTTTGAACGAAGTGCCAAAAGCGCCTCTACTCGCTCGAAACCACGTGAGACCAATGTTTGGCAGAAGGAAATTACTTTTCTAACTTCGGCCCGTGAAACCTACCGGCCGACGTCCAAAGGTCTAAACTGGGGTAGGTTTGTAACTTCATCTAAATGCCACGCAACCGCCTCCAAAAAATATTCATGCACCATGGCCGCCTAATTCACATGCGCTCGAGCGAAATTGCTCCCGCCCACTATTTGGGACACCTGGGATTACCGTCCTACCCCTGACCCACAGTAGGTCTGTAATTTAAGAGGGGGCAAAGTTTGTACTTTCCCCAAATTTCAAACAAGCGTGTCTCAAACCGAAACATGGTTCCCCCATAGCTCCCCCCCCCCCGTCTGATTCCCCATTTGTACTCCGTGGGCACCAAACTACCTCTCCACCAGTCACGAAAACCCGTCGTCCTTCGTCTGCCACCCCATCCCACCCATCAACCGCCGCCCTCCTCCATCACCCCGGAGCCGATACCTCGACGTCGTCATCCACGCAACCGCAACCACAGTGCCCTTCGCGACTAGTAGTTGAAGCCGAGGTCGAGTTGCCTATAGGACACCGACATGCACCGTACCCGAGCTAGTTCAAACACGCCGTCCTGTGCCTCACCGCTCCCGCTCCAACATCGCCACTGTCCACTGCACCGGAGCTGTTCCCGCTATGCCATCCTTCACCACCTCGAATCTGCTTCCCCTCCGTCGGCAGACAACCACCAAAACACAATCAACAATTTGGCTATGGGTTCATCCAAGGCTCCACCCTCCTCCCAACATCAGTTCCCATAATAAAAAGAAGAACATCGTCGCGAATTCAAGAGGACACAACACTGGCAACCGGAACTGGTACTCCTCTTCCCTTATTCATGCAAATCTTACGTGTTTGCTTGCACAGTATTCATCCCATAGAAGACACTGCTTGACCACTTCTTCCTACACCTTATTCCAGATACTAGATGTTCCTAGTAACTCGTGATGCATAAGGTTTCTCCTCATATACTATTTCAACTTAGCTAGAGATTCGTCGCCCCTGGATTTCAATTCCTAGCCAGTTTATTCCCAATTAAAGGAAGCATTCCCTAGCGTAACATGCCCTAGTCCGCTTGTTACACCGGGGAAGCAGCGCCTGGGTGTTTATCTTAGGGGTGTGTGGGGCCTAGGAGCTGCTGGCGCCTGATCTGGAGGTCGGTTGGGCTTAAAGGGATGGCCAGGGGCGCTGGAAAGCATGATGGTGGTGTGAGGTCGAGGGGAGGGTGGGGCGGCGAAGGCAGGGGTCTGGGCCGGTGGTCGCTGGCGGTTCTAGAAAGATCGTCAAAAGTGACTGGCGGGAGGTAGACAAAGGCCATCTGCCCGTTCCTTGTAGATCAGATGGTTCATAAACAAATCGACTAACCTAATTATTTCTAGTCGATTGTTATTTTGATAGGACCACATGTGGTGGTGTGCTGGAGGTGTACCTGCATTTCCCAGCCATCCCTATGCTCATATATTACAAAATCATACAGAGTAGAATCTAATTTCGTTTCCCATGCAATGTTGTAGAGCTATCAGATGTCTCATGTCATTTATTTTCCAGCCACCTGCTATCTACTACTTTTACAGTGCACTAGTTCCACACACACTTCACCCACACTCTCACTATTGTTTTTTTATGCATTGGCATTTCAGCCTCTGCAAACTGTTGATAGAAACACGAAAGAAAAGAGAGAAGTTGCTCCAGCTTTGTTCGCGGGTAGGCAAGACATGTTTTGGTACTTTAAAGGGTGAAGTGTCAGCAGATGGAGACGATAAACGTAGCTCTGGAGTTGATGATCTCGCTCGCCATGAACCACCATCCCAGGTGCTTGCTTTAACTTCGTGGTGTCATATGTGGTTGCATGTTGCATATCGTGTCTAGCTTGTATTCGAAAGGCCGAAGTCGGTCTTTATTAAGATAATGAAAGATATTTTTTACATGAACCACCATCTCAGGAGCACCAGAAGCCAAATAGCTAGTCAGGGCACTGGCTGAGCCAGTGACAAGCCCAACACAGACATGCATCACCTGCAAGCCAACTAAAAATCCACGGTGGTGGCCAAGCAGCCTACCTCCCACTAGGCTCTCGGGTCCTTGATGGTCATGCTCACCACTCCAGCTGGGTCTCTATCTTGTATTCCTTCCAGTTTGGTCAAATTACATCTGCTTAGCTTACACATTATACCTTTGAATATGACATGCCTTCCTGTTTTGGTAAATACACTGGTGCACGTCGGTCCTAAACAAACGGTTTTTGACCCCTTTCCGCGACGGCATTTGGAACCATCGCCAAGTGAGTGTGGGCGATAGGGGGTCCTTCCCTCACGACCCAGAAACCGTCGGGGATATGCCCTCCTGGCGAGCGCTCAAATACGGAAATATGTATAGTAGAGCTAAAAAATACAATTATACGGTGAAATTGTTTCCGGTCGCAAGTACATCCCACACAGTCAGTCCCTACCAAACGTTTACATTCATATGTACATCCCACACAGTCGCTCCAAGGAAAATGTTTCTGTTCACAGGTACATCACACACAATTTTTCCCATTAAATTGTTTGTGATAGCGTTGCCATTGCACACGATATTAATAATTTTATAGTTTGCGTTATTGAATGCATCACACATGGTGCGTAGAAGAAGTTGTGTGGCAAAGGCTGTCCATCACACACACTTTTTATGTGGTAAACGTTTGCGCAAGGTGGCCTAACGCAAACAGCTTTCAAGAGAAAGTCGTGTGTGCAGTGGAGATTGATCACACACGTAGTGGATCATAGAAACATTTCTAACCTCCACGTATATCGCAGACGTTTTGCTTTCGCAAACCGTGTGCAGTGTAATCCCTAATTTAAAAATCACATGTTTTGAATTTGAAAGTAGGCAATCACTTATTTCATATCCAACCATTTTATTACAAATATTGGTTCAACCACGAATCCATAATTCAAAGCAAAGGTACATATACTAGAGAACTACAGAAGCACCAAGTAAAGAATGATGAACCATAGTTGTACTAAAGACTGTAAAGAGAGAGGCGAAAGACATTCTGGTTGCTGGAGAAAGGTGAAGCGGAATGCCCATATTGTGCCCTCCTCCATGCGTAATGCGCGCACGACTCTAGGCCAGCCCCTTGTGATGGATGCCCGTCCATCCTTCACTGTCTTCATTAGGACTTCTCGATGCTCATTGTAGTCTAGATGAAATACTTTAACCTTTGCTACCTCTTGAGCATGCGTTGGTTTTCCCTTGAAGAGGAAAGGGTGATGCAGCAAATTAGCGTAAGTATTTCCCTCAGTTTTTGAGAACCAAGGTATCAATCCAGTAGGAGACAACGCACAAGTCACCTTGTACCTGCACAAACAATCACGAACCTTGCAACCAACACGATAAAGTAGTTGTCAATCCCTTCACGGTCACTCGCAAAAGTGAGATCTAATAAAGATAGTGAAGTAGATATTTTTGGTATTTTTGTTGTATAGATTGGAAAGTAAAGATTGCAAAATAGTAAACGAGATGCGATGTAAATAAAAGAGATGCAATATAATAAGAAAGAGACCCTGGGGCCATAGGTTTCACTAGTGGCTTCTCTCAAGATAGCATGTATTACGGTGGGTGAACAAATTACTGCCGAGCAATTGATAGAAAAGTGCATAGTTATGAGAATATCTAGGCAATGATCATGAATATAGGCATCACGTCCGTGTCAAGTAGATCGAAACAATTCTGCATATACTACTATTACTCCACACATCGATCGCTATCCAACATGCATCTAGATTATTAAGTTCATAAGAACAAAGTAACGCTTTAAGCAAGATGACATGATGTAGAAGGATAAACTCAAGCAATATGATATAAACCCCATCTTTTTATCCTCGATGGCAACAATATAATACGTGCCTTGATTCCCCTATTGTCCCTGGGAAAGGACACCGCAAGATTGAACCAAAAGCTAAGCACTTATCCCATTGCAAGAAAGATCAATCTAGTATGCCAAAATAAACCGATAATTCGAAGAGAATTGCAAAGATATCAAATCATGTGTCGGTGTCAAAACCGGCGGATCTCGGGTAGGGGGTCCCAAACTGTGCGTCTAGGCCGGATGGTAACAAGAGGCAGGGGACACGAAGTTTTACCCAGGTTCGGGCCCTCTCGATGGAGGTAAAACCCTACGTCCTGCTTGATTAATATTGATGATATGGGTAGTACAAGAGTAGATCCACGAGATCGGAGAGGCTAAACCGTAGAAGGTAGCCTATGGTATGATTGTTGTTGTGTATGTTGTCCTACGAACTAAAACCCTCCGGTTTATATAGACATTGGAGAGGGTTAGGGTTACACAAAGTCGGTTACAATGGTAGGAGATCTGCATATCCGTATCGCCAAGCTTGCCTTCCACGCCAAGGAAAGTCCCTTCCGGACACGGGACAAAGTCTTCAATCTTGTATCTTCATAGTCCGGGAGTCCGGCTGAAGGTATAGTCCGGCCATCCGGACACCCCCTAATCCAGGACTCCCTCAGTAGCCCCTGAACCAGGCTTCAATGACGACGAGTCCGGTGCGCAGATTGTCTTCGGCATTGCAAGGCGGGTTCCTCCTCCAAGTACTTCATAGAAGATTTTGAACACAAAGATAGTGTCCGGCTCTGCAAAATAAGTTTCCACATATTGCCACAGAGAGAATAATATTTACACAAATCTAATCTGCTGACATATTCCGTAGTATGACACACCACGGCAAAGCCTTTATCCGAGTCGTTTCATTATCCCACCTCAGCGCGTCATGCGAGGCGGTTTCCTTGGCACGTCTTGTTAAAGCAGAGACCGTGTCCCCTTATTCCGGGATTCTCATCAATACGGGCGTGGGAAACCCAACCGCGCCATTGATTACGGCGCTTGGAGATAAGCGAGTTTTACCAGGCTGGTAGGGACACGTAGTTGCGTCCACCCATATAAGGGGATAAGGATCCACCTTTTCACCTACGCCTTCTTCCTCCCTTGCTTATCCATTCTCGCGCACTCGAGCTCCAGCGCCCAAGTCCACACTCCCCACCTCAACCTTCTCCAGCCATGTACGGAGTGGGAGGCAAGTGGATGGTCTCCTCCATCACGGAGGGACACATCAAAAAACTGAGGAAGGCCGGATACTTGTCTAACAACATTGCGTACCGGCTTCCTGAAAAGGGGCGGCTCATCCCCACCCGTAGGCCCCATGAGAGGGTGGTGTTCCTCCCCCCATTTCCTCCGCGGACTGGGCTTCCCTCTTCACCCATTTGTCTGGGGGCTCATGTTCTACTATGGCCTGGATTTCCACGATCTGGCCCCAAACTTCGTCCTCAACATCTCGGCGTTTATCGTCGTGTGCGAGGCTTTCCTCCGCATCCGCCCCCATTTCGGCCTATGGCTTAAGACTTTCAATGTCAAGTCGAAGGTGGTGCGCGGCAACGAGGCGGAGTGCGGAGGCGCCATGGTGGGCAAGATGGCCAACGTCTTATGGCTCGAGGTCTCCTTTGTGGAGACCCTGAAGGGGTGGCAATCGGGGTGGTTTTACATCACCGAGCCACGTGACCCCGAATGGGTCGCAGCCCCCGTGTTTTGATCTGGACCCCCTACGCGGCTCACCTCCTAGAAGGAGACGGGCCTGTCGTGGGGTAAAAAAGGAGAGCTGACCGGACTCCAAACATGCATCCAAACCCTGGTGGACAAGAAGCTCAAACTTGTCAACGTAGTCCAGGTTATGCTCATCCGCCTGATCCTCCCGTGTCAACAACGGGCTTTCATCCTGTGGGAGTTCGACCCAGCGCGGCACCAAACTCTGAGCAGGCTCTTCGACACGATGTACGAAGATGCCTGGAAGGTGCTTTTCAAGGGCGCCGAGGCCCCCGCATCCGCTACCGAGGATTGCGGATTCAGTGCGCAGCGTCACGCTCATGCGGTAAGCTGTTTTTTCCTTTTACAGGGTATCAGTTTTTCATAGTTTGACTCCATGCGGGATCTAAGCTCCCTTACCTTTGACAGGATTGGCAGGTGACGTCCGGACAAATCAACTGTCTGGCTCCTTGGCCCGAAGGCCCAGCGGACGCTCGCTTGGCGAAGCTGTTAGTTCTGACACCCTATGTGGTGCCGGAGAAGAAGGCCGCCAAAAAGGCCACGGGGACTCGAAAGAGTGCCCGGTGCCATGAGGTGTCGGATCCATCATCCGACGGTTCCGAGGCGCATTCCTCCCGTGAAGACGAGGAGGAAGAAGAAGAGACCTCTCCCCCTCCAGCTGGAGGAGAGAAGAAAAGGAAGGCCGCCCTCTCTGGGTAGGCCGGAGGGTCCAAGAAGGGGAAAACCCTTCCTCCGGACTACTCCACCGACGCCGACGACGGCGGAGAGGAGTGGCCGCCCAGGGCCAAGCCCCTGGCAAAATCGTAAGTATCCGGATACCAGAGTAATTCATAGTATTCGTTTATTGCACAACTTTCCCTTATGTCGAATATGTTTATGCAGCCCACCCAAAGACCGGCTCGACGCGTCGTCGAGCGGCTCACTGGACTCGTCGGATGTGAACTCGCTTCCGACGGCTTCCTCCCCCCGCCCTACGGATGACACCGAAGTGTTGTCCCAACAGGTTCCAAGCCGGGAGGAGGTGGTCCTGGAGGCGCCGCAAGGCGACCTCCCGGACTCCAGGAGTAAAGGGGATGAAACCCCCCAGGGCTCCAAGTCTGGCTCTAGGCCGGACACCACTCCGGAACCTTCAAAGGTTCCAGAGTCCGGTGGGGGACCTCCTTCCAAGAGGAGCAAGCCCACCGTGCCGGTGACCCCCGTCCAACCGGAGGCACCGGACAATCTGTTGGAGGCGCCTCCATCGAGGAGGAGCACCGCACCATTATGAGTGCGGTGGTCCAGAAGGTTCAGTCCGCCAAGAGCGGACTGACTGAAGCTTGTACTAGCCTTTTAACAGGCTTTGAGGTAAGTAAAGAATGTGTAAATAATATTACCGCATAGACCGTAGCCCTTGATGCTCTGTTTGGCGTTCGGGAAGAAAAGCCGAATAGAGGATCAAATAAAATTCGCAGGAGTCTAACAAAAAGGAGTCAATATGCGTATGCAGGCTTCTTTGCTTGCGTCCACCGCACTGACTGCGGAAGTGGACATGCTAAAGTATAACCTCGAGCGGTCCGAGCAAGAGCTCGGGCGTGCCAAGAAGCAGCTCAAGGACAATGAAGGTAAGAAATACCTTGTTTAAATATATGTAAAAAGGTGCAATTGCAAAAAATGACAGGATTATCGTGGCTATTGTAGGGGCCACGTCTGAGGTGGTGACCCTTAAGCAACCGCTGGTCGAGGCCGAGAAAAGGGCGGCCACGGAGCGCACCGAGCGGGAGAAGTATGAGGCCGAGGTTGGCAAGGTACGGCAAGAGCTCCAGGCTCTCATGGAAAAACATGAGAGTTTGGAGCTTGACTCAAAGACGCGAGCGTCCGAGCTCACGGTGGCTATTGAAAATGCCAAGTCTGCCAAGGCCGAATCCCAGAAGACCCTCCAGGAGTTGGATGAGGTGAAGAAGATAGCGGCGGGTAAGGCATTCTTTATGCAAAACAAACACATAAACGTGAGTTACTTGTTACTTACCCGAATCCGGAGCTCTCCAGGAGCGTTCGCAGATCTTCCCCGGAGTGTGTCCGATGCCTCCGCATTCTATCGAGCCGAGGAGGGCAGCTCGACAGAAAAGGTGTTCTGGTCTCACTATGCTGAGGCCGGACACCCCGTGCCCCTGAGCGACCAGCTGAAGCAACTGGTCGAGCTCCACAAGCGGCCGAACAGGCCATGAAGGGCCTCATAGTTCGGCTGTGGCCTGGAGGGGCTCTGCCTGGGAGCTATTTCGGGCTGGTGCGGCGGCTGGTGGAGGCCTGTCCAAGGCTCGAAGTCATCAAGCGCTCCGTCTGCATTGAAGGTGCCCGTAGGGCCCTTGCCTGTGCTAAGGTGCACTGGGGCAAGCTGGATGCTGAGAAGCTTGTGAAGGACGGGCCACCGCCGGGGAAAGAGCATCGCAAGCTCGAGAATTATTATAAGGATGTTCTGAAGGGTGCCTACCTTATGGCGGATGAATGTTCTAGGGATGTAATTTTTGAGTGAAACTTGCTCGTTTTGTCCTGTGCGCTGAAAACTTGTTCATATGCGCTAAGCAATGCTGTAGGAATTTAAAATATTACCTTCTGTGCGGTTGTTTATCAATTCTGAGAGATGGCAAGTCGTCGGCTTCTGCCCCCGTGCCGCTAGTGCTGGGGTGTTCGGGGATAAACCTGAGCGCTCTTTTTCCCATGTTTGGGTCCTTCGAGGGAGGCGCTCAGCCCAACGAACAAGGCAATCAGACTATAATGCGTGAACACTCTCACTTAGCCATAGAATTCTATAATTTTAAATTTCGGCGAAGCCCCTGGTATTCGGAAGACCGAGTTCGGGGCGAAGCCCCTGGTATTCGGAAGACCGAGTTCGGGGCGCTATCCACGCCTTGGCCGGACAGAGCCGGCTCCTCGCTCTAAGCGGCATAAGTCGTTAGGGACTCGAAAAACCTCTCGAACAGCGACCAGCTCTCGCTTCATCATGATAGTCAGTTTTAGCTTTCTCCACTAAGGTGCTCAACCCAGCTCAACTAGGGCACAATCGCAGTGGTTCTCCTAGTGCTACCTTAGCCGATATAGCGGAACGTAAGGCACCAAAACATAGGAGTCGGGCAAACCCAACTATTGACCCAAGACATGATTCGGAGCCGATGCATATATTGTTATAAGTTCGGGGTGCCGCACTTGTTAAAGTGTTCGGACTTCTCACACCATATGGAGGGGTGCTAAAGCCCCTGGCGTATTTAGGCCGTACCAAAGTGTACGGGTGCAATATGTCGTTAAGGAACATATATATGTATATATAAAGGGTAATGCAAAAATAGACAAAAGCTATGCACTGTTTATTAAAGAGGGCTGCAATCAAAGCAGAACGATACAAATAATGCGATAAGCAAAAGGTTGGACTATGTAACATGTCCGTTCCAGGGGAAAGCTGCGGAATAGTATGCAAAACAGGTATACTGCTCGTGATAGAGACCACCTGGGAGTTCCGTAATGCGGCGTGGCTTGTCTGCTTCCCTGGTTCTTGCATCGTTTGTGCGGCAATTGAACTACCGAACAGGCCTTCCGAAGAGTGGAGTCCTGAAAGTAAGAGAAAATTAAAAAATCGGCATCCCCTAGTGCGGTTTAAGCCGTGTTTCGGGCGTGCCGTGATGGTGCCCCTTCCCCTGTACCCATGGTATTTCTAGAGCGTAGTTATGTACGCGAAGTACTGGTGTCGCATTTTTGCGAGGGCTAGGGTTGGGGCCACATTGCTATGCCTGCTCGGATCGTGCCAGGCGGTCTTGTTGTAGGTTACTCCGGGTGCGCTTGACGGTGTCCGGTCGTTTAATGGCCAGACTGGAGAACTGCCTGGAGAGGCTGCTTTGTACTTCTGCTGCAAGGGCCGCCGTGTGCTCCTCCGTTGGGAGGGAGCGTTCGGTGTTTCCATTGACCGTAATTACTCCTCGAGGGCCTAGCATCTTAAGCTTAAGGTATGCGTAGTGTGGTACCGCATTGAACTTGGCGAATGTGGTTCGCCCGAGCAGTGCGTGGTAGCCACTGCGGAATGGGACTATGTCGAAGATTAACTCCTTGCTTCGGAAATTATCCGAAGATCTGAAGACCACTTCAAGTGTGACTGAGCCTGTACAGTTGGCCTCTACACCTGGTATTACGCCTTTAAAGGTCATTTTGGTGGGCTTAATCCTCGAGGGATCTATGCCCATTTTCCGCACTGTATCCTGGTAAAGCAGGTTCAGGCTACTACCGCCGTCCATAAGGACTCCAGTGAGATGAAATCCGTCAATAATTGGGTCTAGAACCAATGCGGCAAATCCGCCATGACGGATACTAGTGGGATGGTCCCTTCGATCAAAGGTTATCGGGAAGGAGGACCATGGGTTGAACTTTGGGGCGACTGGCTCTACCGCGTATACGTCCCTTAACGCGCGCTTCCGCTCCCTTTTGGGGACGTGGGTTGCGTATATCATGTTCACCGTCCGCACTTGTGGGGGGAAACCCTTCTGTCCACTGTTGTTCGGCGGCTGGGGCTCCTCGTCGTCATCGCTATGCAGCCCCTTGTCTTCGTTTTCAGCATTTAACTTGCCTGCCTAAATGAACACCCAACAATCCCTGTTGGTGTGATTGGCCGGCCTTTCGGGGGTGCCATGTATCTGGCACAAGCGGTCGAGTATACGGTCCAAACTGGACGGGCCCCTAGGATTCCTTTTGAATGGCTTTTTCCGCTGACCGGATTTAGAGCCTCTGAATCCGGCATTAACTGCCGTATCCTCAGCATTGTCACCGTTAATGCGGCGCTTCTGCTTGTTGCGATGCGACCTGCCACTACTGTCCCTGGTATCCGAATTACCAGGGTTCTTGGTCATATTGTTGCTACGAGCAAGCCAGCTGTCTTCTCCCGCGCAAAAGCGGGTCATGAGTGTCGTGAGTGCTGCCATAGACTTCGGTTTTTCCTGTCCAAGGTGCCGGGCAAGCCACTCGTCACGGATATTGTGCTTGAAGGCTGCTAGGGCCTCAGCATCCGGACAGTCAAGTATTTGATTTTTCTTTGTTAGGAACCATGTCCAGAATTGCCTGGCCGATTCCTCTGGCTGCTGAATTACGTGACTTAGGTCATCAGCGTCTGGGGGTCGCACATAAGTGCCCTGGAAATTGTCGAGGAATGCGGCTTCCAGGTCCTCCCAACAACTGATTGATCCTGTTGGCAAGCTGTTAAGCCAATGCCGTGCTGGTCCTTTAAGCTTGAGTGGGAGGTATTTGATGGCGTGGAAATCATCGCCGCGGGCCATGTGGATATGAAGGAGATAATCCTCGATCCATACCGCAGGATCTGTTGTGCCATCATATGATTCGATATTTACGGGTTTGAAACCCTCGGGGATTTGATGATCCATTATTTCGTCTGTGAAGCATAGTGGGTGTGCGGCGCCTCTGTACTGGGCTATATCACGACGTAGCTGCAATGAGCTTTGTCTACTGTGTTCGGCCCTGCCGAATTTGTGGCCGGTGTGATGGTTACCGTCTCGAGCCGTGGGGCGCCCACGCGATCCGTAGATCGATCTTGTTTGCCTTGCCTTGTCATCCAACATATCTCGTAAGTCCGGCGCATATTCCCGTGCCTTGGTACAGGGTGCGGCTTGAGTGGAGGGCCGAGAGGCCTCTCTGTCGCGGCCACGAGGTGGCCGGTCGGCCGCATCAAGTGCTTCGTCCTCTAATCGGGGTAGCAACCTGCGCTTTGGGTAGCTCTTGGAGGGGCGTTCGAGTTTATGCTCTTCGGCCGCAAGGACTTCAGTCCATCTGTCGACTAGCAAATCTTGATCAGCTCTAAGTTGTTGCTGTTTTTTCTTGAGGCTTCTTGCCGTGGCCATAAGCCTGCGTTGAAAACGCTCTTGCTCGACAGGATCCTCTGGCACGACGAATTCGTCATCGTCGAGGCTTGCCTCGTCTTCGGAGGGAGGCATATAATTATCGTCCTCGACCTCTCTGTCTGCCGCTCTCTCATGAGGGCTGGTTTCTCCATCCTCCTGTGCTAAATCTTGCTGGAGGGGGTTTTCTTCGGCACTTTCCGGAGTATTATTATCTCCCGTGCTGGAATCATCGTATTTGTTTTGGCAGGATTTTGAGCGGCGCCGCTGACGCCGGCGCTTAGGCTGTTTCTTGGAGGGGTCATCCTCCACTGTTCCATCGCCATCTCCTTCTTTTGGGGTGTCCACCATGTATATGTCATATGACGAGGTGGCTTTCCAGGGCCTGATAGGCGCTGGTTCTTCATCGTCTCCTTCATCGGCGTCCATACCGTCGAAGTCTTCAGAGTCGAAGTCGAGCATGTCGGTTAAGTCGTCGACAGTGGCTACAAAGTGGGTGGTGGGTGGGCTTTGAATTTCTTCATCGTCCGAATCCCAACCTTGCTGACCGTAGTCCGGCCAGGGCTCTCCTGATAAAGAGAGAGAGACTTCAGTGTCCTCAGAATATCGCCGAAAGGCGAGTGCTGAAAGATGTCCGTGGCAGTAAACTCTATAATCGGTGCCCAATCGGATTCGATCGGCAGGGGCGCGAAGGGTTCGGAGTCCGGAGAGGAGTCCGGCTCCTTGGAGTCACAAGTCTCGCAGAGTACGGGGCCGGTGTTCGGCTCGATCGCCGTTGGGATCGCAGCCCCTGAGGCGGCGTCCAACCACCCATCCTCGATCGGCGCAGTTGGCTCTGAATTAAGGGTCGAAGCCGATACGGGTGCGGCCTCCAGGGCACTGTTCGGCGGCAGAGCTAGATCATGCTTGTCGTGACAGTGCGGCACACTCGGCAGTGGATCGAATCCGTCGAAGATCAAGTCCCCGCGGATATCAGTCGTGTAGTTTAAGCTTCCAAATCTGACCTGACGGCCAGGGGCATAGCTTTCGATCTCCTCCAGATGGCCAAGTGAATTGGCCCACAGTGCGAAGCCGCCGAAGACGAAGATCTGTCCGGGGAGGAAGGTCTCACCCTGGACTGCATCGCTATTGATGATCGTAGGAGCCATCGAGCCTGACAGCGACGACACAGAGGAACTCTCAATGAAAGCACCAATGTCGGTGTCAAAACCGGCGGATCTCGGGTAGGGGGTCCCGAACTGTGCGTCTAGGCCGGATGGTGACAGGAGGCAAGGGACACGAAGTTTTACCCAGGTTCGGTCCCTCTCGATGGAGTTAAAACCCTACGTCCTGCTTGATTAATATTGATGATATGGGTAGTACAAGAGTATATCTACCACGAGATCGGAGAGGCTAAACCCTAGAAGCTAGCCTACGGTATGATTGTTGTTGTGTATGTTGCCCTACGGACTAAAACCCTCCGGTTTATATAGACACCGGAGAGGATTAGGGTTAGACAAAGTCGGTTACAATGGTAGGAGATCTGCATATCCGTATCACCAAGCTTGCCTTCCACGCCAAGGAAAGTCCCTTCCGGACACGGGACGAAGTCTTCAATCTTGTATCTTCATAGTCCGGGAGTCCAGCTGAAGGTATAGTCCGGCCATCCGGACACCCCCTAATCCAGGACTCCCTCATCATGCATATAAGAATTCAGAGATGAACCAAATAATATTCATAGATAATCTTGTTCATAAACCCACAATTCATCGGTCTCGGCAAACACACCGCAAAATAATATTACATCGAATAGATGTCCAAGAACATCGAGGAGAACTTTGTATTGAGAATCAAAGAGAGAGAAGAAGCCATCTAGATAATAACTATGGACCCGAAGGTCTGTGGTAAACTACTCACACTTCATCGGAGAGGCTATGGTGTTGATGTAGAAGCCCTCCGTGACTGATTCCCCCTCCGGCAGATCGCCGGAAAAGGCCCCAAGATGGGATCTCACGGGTACAGAAGGTTGCGGCGGTGGAAAAGTGGTTTCGTGGCTCTCTGCGATCGATCTAGAGTACAAGAGTATATATAGGCGAAAGAAGTACGTCGGTGGAGCTACGTGGGGCCCACAAGTGTGGGGGAAGCGCCTACCCCCTGGGCACGCCCTCCTGCCTCGTTGCCACCTTGCGGAGTTCCAGACTTCCACTCCAACTCTCCTGGTTTGCTTTTGGTCCAAGAAAGATCATCGCGAAGGTTTCATTCCATTTGAACTCCGTTTGGTATTCCTTTTCCGCGAAACTCTAAAATAGGCAAAAAAACAGCAACTGGCACTGGGCCTCCGGTTAATAGTTAGTCCTAAAAATAATATAAAAGAGCATATTAAAGCCCATTAAACACCCAAAACAGATAATATAATAGCATGGAACAATCAAAAATTATAGATACGTTGGGACGTATCAAGCATCCGCAATCTTAATTCCTGCTCGTCCTCGAGTAGGTAAATGATAAAAATAGAATTTTTGATGTGGAATGCTACCTAACATAATTATCAATGTAATTTTCTTTATTGTGGCATGAATGTTCAGATCCGAAAGATTCAAAACAAAAGTTTAATATTGACAAAAAATAATAATACTTCAAGCATACTAACAAAGTAATCATGTCTTCTCAGAATAACATGGCCAAAGAAAGCTATCCCAACAAAATCATATAGTCTGGCTATGCTCTATCTTCATCACACAAAATATTTAAATAATGCACAACCCTGATGACAATCCAAGCAATTGTTTCATACTCTTGATGTTCTCAAACTTTTTCAATCTTCATGCAATACATGAGCATGAGCCATGGACATAGCACTATAGGTGGAATAGAATGTTGGTTGTGGAGAAGACAAAAAGGAGAAGATAGTCTCACATCAACTAGGTGTATCAACAAGCTATGGACATGCCCATCAATAGATATCAATGTGAGTGAGTAGGGATTGCCATGCAACGGATGCACTAGAGCTATAAGTGTATGAAAGCTCAAAAAGAAACTAAGTGGGTGTGCATCCAACTTGCTTGCTCACAAAGACCTAGGGCATTTTGAGGAAGCCCATCATTGGAATATACAAGCCAAGTTCTATAATGAAAAATTCCCACTAGTATATGAAAGTGACAAAAAGTAACTCTCTATCATGAACATCATGGTGCTACTTTGAAGCACAAGTGTGGAAAAAGGATAGTAGCATTGCCCCTTCTCTCTTTTTCTCTCATTTTTTATTTAGGCCTTTTCTCTCTTTTGTATGGCCTCTTTTTTCCTTTTTCTTTATTTTTCATCTGGAGTCTCATCCCGACTTGTGTGGGAATCATAGTCTCCATCATCCTTTCCTCACTGGGACAATGCTCTAATAATGATGGTCATCATACTTTTATTTATTTACAACTCAATACTTAGAACAAAATATGACTCTATGTGAATGCCTTTGGCGGTGTACCGGGATGTGCAATGATTCAAGAGTGACATGTATGAAAAATTATGAATGGTGGCTTTACCACAAATACGATATCAACTACATGATCAGGCAAAGCAACATGACAATGACGAAGCGTGTCATAATAAACGAAATGGTGGAAAGTTGCATGGCAATATATCTTGGAATGGCTATGGAAATGCCATAATAGGTAGGTATGGTGGCTTTTTTGAGGAAGGTAAATGGTGGGTTTATGGTACTGGCGAAAGTTGCGCGGTACTAGAGAGGCTAGCAATGGTGGAAGGGTGAGAGTGTGTATAATCCATGGACTCAACATTAGTCATAAAGAACTCACATACTTATTGCAAAAATCTATTAGTTATCGAAAAGAAGTACTACACGCATGCTCCTAGGGGGATAGATTGGTAGGAAAAGACCATCGCTCGTCCCCGACCGCCACTCATAAGGAAGACAATCAAAAAATAAATCATGCTCTGACTTCATCACATAACAGTTCACCATACGTGCATGCTACGGGAATCACAAACTTTAACACAAGTATCTCTCAAATTCACAATTACTCAACTAGCATGACTCTAATATCACCATCTTCATGTCTCAAAACAATCATAAGGAATCAAACTTCTCATAGTATTCAATACACTTTATATGAAAGTTTTTATTATACCCATCTTGGATGCCCATCATATTAGGACTAATTTTATAGCCAAAGCAAAATACCATGTTGTTCTAAAGGACTCTCAAAATAATATAAGTGAAGCATGAGAGATAAATAATTTCTATAAAATAAAACCACCACCGTGGTCTAAAAAGATATAAGTGAGGCACTAGAGCAAAATTATCTAACTCAAAAGATATAAGTGAATCACATAGAGTATTCTAATAAATTTTGATTCATGTGTGTCTCTCCCAAAAGGTGTGTACAGAAAGGATGATTATGGTAAACTAAAAAGAAAAGACTCAAATAATACAAGATGCTCCAAGCAAAACACATATCATGTGGTGAATAAAAATATAGCCTCAAGTAAAGTTACCGATAGACGAAGACGAAAGAGGGGATGCCTTCCGGGGCATCCCCAAGCTTAGGCTTTTGGTTGTCCTTGAATTTTACCTTGGGGTGCCTTGGGAATCCCCAAGCTTAGTCTCTTGCCACTCCTTATTCCAAAATCCATCAAATCTTTACCCAAAAACTTGAAAACTTCACAACACAACACTCAACAGAAAATCTCATGAGCTCCGTTAGTATAAGAAAAGAAACCACCACTTTAAGGTACTGTAATGAACACATTCTTTTTTTATATTGGTGTTAAACCTAATGTATTCCAACTTATATATGGTTCATACCCCCCCCCCCAATACTAGCCATAGATGCATCAAAATAAGCAAACAACACACGAAAAACAGAATCTGTCAAAAACAGAACAGTCTATAGCAATGTGTAGGTTTCGAATACTTCTGTAACTCCAAAAATTCTGAAAAAATAGGAAGACCAGGAAAATTTGTATGTTGATCTACTGCAGTTATAATTGGTATTTTATCGTTCTCTGTAAAAAATTAAAATTATTTTCATGAGTGCATACTTTCTGTTTTTATCAGCAAGATCAAACAACAATCACCCAAGAAGATCATAAAGGCTTTACTTGGCACAAACACTAATTAAAACATAAAACACAATCATAACAAAGGCTAGATGAATTATTTATTACTAAACAGGAACAAAAAGCAAAGAACAAAAATAAAATTGGGTTGCCTCCCAACAAGCGCTATTCTTTAAAGCCATTAGGCTAGGCATCTATAATTTTAATGATGCTCACATGAAAGATAGCAATTGAAACACGAAGGGAGCATCATGAAGCATATGAAAATCACATCTAAGTCTAACATACTTCCTATGAATAGGCATTATATAAGCAAATAAATTATCATGACAAGCAAAAACTAGCATATGCAAGGAAGGAGAAAGAAACAATAGGAATCTCAACATAACGAGAGGTAATTTAGTGACACAAAAATTTCTACAACCATATTTTCCGCTCTCATAATAATTACATGTAGGACCATAATCAAATTCAACAATATAACTATCACATAAAATTTTCTCTTCATGATCCACACACATGCAAAGTTGACACTCTTCTGAAATAGTGGAATTATCATAAAATAAAGTCATGACCTCTCCGAACCTACTTTTATCAAAAACTTCATAAGATTGAACATTATCCAAATATGTGGGATCTAAAGTTGACACTCTTCCAAACCCACTTTCAATATTATTGCAAACATTATTATCAATCTCATATTCATCATGGAGCTTAAATGAATTTCAAGATTACAAGAAAAATCACCCCAATCATGATCATTGCAACAAGTAGTAGACATAGCAAAATTAGCATCCCCAGGCTTAGGGTTTTGCATATCATTAACACAATTGACATTAATAGAATTTATAATAACATCATTGCAATCATGCTTTTCATTCAAGGAGCTATCGTGAATCACTTTATAATTTTCTTCTTTCAACACTTCATCACAATTTTCAGATTCACGAATTTCAAGCAAAACCTCATAAAGATAATCTAGTGCACTCAACTCACTAGCAATTGGTTCATCATAATTGAATCTTTTAAAAAGATTAGAAAGAGGATGAGGATCCATAACAATAGATATTTAGCAAGCAAAGATGCAAGCTAATAGAAGGCACATGGTAACACGAGCAAACAGAAGGACGAATGGAAGAAGGGCGAACGAAAGGCAAAGGTTTTCAAAAATCATTTTAGAAGTGGAGGAGAGGAAAAAGAGAGGCGAATGGCAAATAATTTAATGCGAGGGAGAAGAGTTTATGATGGGTACTTGGTATGTCTTGACTTGGCGTAGATCTCCCTGGCAACGGTGCCAAAAATCCTTCTCGCTACCTCTTGAGCATGCGTTGGTTTTCCATTGAAGAGTAAAGGGTGATGCAGCAAAGTAGCGTATGTATTTCCCTCGGTTTTTGAGAACCAAGGTATCAATCCAGTAGGAGACAACGCACAAGTCACCTAGTACCTGCACAAACAATCAAGAACCTTGCAACCAACACGATAAAGGGGTTTTCAATCCCTTCACGGTCACTCGCAAAAGTGAGATCTGATAAAGAAAGTAAAGTAAATATTTTTGGTATTTTTGTTGCATAGATTGGAAAGTAAAGATTACAAAATAGTAAACGAGATGCGATGTAAATAAAATAGATGCAATATAATAAGAAAGAGACCCCGGGGCCATAGGTTTCACTAGTGGCTTCTCTCAAGATAGCATGTATTACGGTGGGTGAACAAATTACTGCCGAGCAATTGATAGAAAAGTGCATAGTTATGAGAATATCTAGGCAATGATCATGAATATAGGCATCACGATTGTGTCAACTAGATCGAAACGATTCTGCATCTACTACTATTACTCCACAAATCGACCGCTACCCAGCATGCATCTAAAGTATTAAGTTCATAAGAACAGAGTAACGATTTATGCAAGATGACATGATGTAGAGGGAAAATCAAGCAATATGATATAAACCCCATCTTTTTATCCTCGATGGCAACAATACAATATGTGCCTTGTTGCCCCTACTGTCACTGGGAAAGGACACCGCAAGATTGAACCCAAAGCTAAGCACTTCTCCCATTGCAAGAAAGATCAATCTAGTAGGCGAAACTAAACCGATAATTCGAAGAGACTTGCAAATATATCAAATCATGCATATAAGAATTCAGAGAAGAACCAAATAATACTCATAGATAATCTTGTTCATAAACCCACAATTCATCGGATCTCAGCAAACACACCGCAAAAGAATATTACATCGAATAGATCTCCAAGAACATCCAGGAGAACTTTGTATTGAGAATCAAAGAGAGAGAAGAAGCCATCTAGCTAATAACTATGGACCTGAAGGTATGTGGTAAACTACTCACGCTTCATCGGAGAGGCTATGGTGTTGATGTAGAAGCCCTCCGTGATAGATTCCCCCTCCGGCAGATCGCCGGAAAAGGCCCCAAGATGGGATCTCACGGGTACAGAAGGTTGTGGTGGTGGAAAATGGTTTCGTGGCTCTCTGCAATCGATCTAGGGTACAAGAGTATATATAGGCGAAAGAAGTACGTCAGTGGAGCTACGTGGGGCCCATGAGGGTGGGGGTGCGCCTACCCCCCTTGGGCGCGCCCTCCTACCTCGTGGCCGCCTCGCGGAGTTCCAGACTTCCACTCCAAGTCTCCTGGTTTGCTTTCAGTCCAAGAAAGATCATCGCGAAGGTTTCATTCCATTTGGACTCCGTTTGGTATTCCTTTTCTGCGAAACTCTAAAATAGGAAAAAAAAAATAGCAACTGGCATTGGGCCTCCAGTTAATAGGTTAGTCCCAAAAATAATATAAAGGAGCATATTAAAGCCCATTAAACATCCAAAACAGATAATATAATAGCATGGAACAATCAAAAATTATAGATACGTTGGAGACGTATCAACCTTCATTGCGTGTCCACCAATCATGCACTTTGCGAGGTAATCTTGAGTGAACTGCTTTGGGAACCACTGGGAACGAAAAAGATTCAGACATTGTTGTCTAACAACTCATTATGGGCAGTAAAAAGAGAAGGCTGCAGAGTTTGTAGTTACCCTCCTACAGCTCACTGTTGTGTTGGATAGAGCATAAACAAATAATTTGCTTGCCACCATTCGTATCTTTTTGCTACTAATCCTTATTGCCACTAGTTAGCTTCTAATATTGACTTGTTGCTTGTAGGTACATATGTCCTCACTTGATGCTTGTTCATCAACATCTCATTGCTCCATACGCAAAAAGGGTCGATGCGTGGATTCTTGCTGAGGGCATATGTACCTACAAGCAACAAGTCAATATTAGAAGCTAACTAGTGTCCAGGCCTAGATCTATATGCACTACATTATGGAACGACCGGGGGGTACAAGCCGAGGGATGAAGCTAACCTCGGTGGAAAATGGTGGCCACTCCCGTTGTTGTCCTGCATAAGTAGTGGAAAGGCATGATAAGTACAGCAATCTTAACATCAAACAAATATAGCAAAGGTAAACAACATCATCTCCAAATGATAGCTTGAATGTGTTGGTTTCAGCATGCTGTTAAAGCAGATATAAAATGGAAGGCAATGTTACCGACAGCAGGTTTAACAACCATCAAATATTGCAATTCAAACTGGTATTGTTGAAAATGAATAGAACATAGGTAATGCTTAAAGATCACACTGGATAAATGTGTAAAACTGAAATAAAGGGCATGTGTTAACTACACCAGGAATAACTGGAACCAAATATAGCCGTTCAAACTGGTATTGATATAGTCGAGCGGCACAGTTCCGACTTGCACATAATGAACAACACATTGTGATTGACTGTAATAAACAAGGCATAAATGACCAGTATAATAACCAAATATAGCCATTGAAAACTGGAAAGAGTCTCACTTCAACCAACCTAACAAGCAAATACAGATAAACAGGGCATATGCTTGAAAACTGGACAAATGCTCACCGCAACCAACCTAACAAGCAGATAAAGATAAACAAGGCATTTGCTTGATAACTGGACAAATGCTAAAAAAAGCAACCTAACAACCAAATACAGATAAACAAGGCATCTGCTTGATAACTGGACAAATACTCACTGCAACCAAACTAAGAACCAAATACAGATAAACAAGGCATCTGCTCGATAATTGGAAAATGCTCACTCCAACCAACCTAACAACCAAATACGGATAAACAAGGCATCTACTCACTATAAACAACCAAATATAGCCATTAGTGAAACTGAAGTGGACAATTCATACTTAAACATCACATAGACCTATTGAACAATACATTTTTGCATAACTGAAATAATTAAACACGGCACAGTTAAAGCACCGCACGGCAAATGCTACTACAACAAAGGGTACGGGTTGGCAAGCTAGAAAAGGTAAGATTTGCTGATAGAATGTTGCCTCACATTTCATGGACGGGATCCTTCCAGTTGGAAGAGCACAGACCCATGGTGCACTCTCTGATGTCACAGATGGGTTGTTTCACCTTGGAAGAACCTTCGTGGGTGCCCTCCTCGTGGTCGTGGTCGATGAGATCTGATTTGGCAATTGAGGATCCCAAGCCACCGCCATAGAACGTGTCCTTCAGAAGTGACAAAATGGGCTCAATGGCATATAAAGCTCGCAAATCCTTGACCGCTTGGCGAAGGAGATCAGCGGCAGGGCCGTCGAAGAGATCGATGGCGGTTGAACCAGAGGGGTTGGGGACGGACCACTTAACCTATGGCATGGCCCGCGTGAAGCCGTCGGTGTGGACGATCGTAGCCAGCTTTCCCGAGATACAGTAATAAGCTAGCCCGCTGAGATGAAGCCGTCGGCATGGCAACTTAGTCAACGTCTTCACCGGCTTCCACGATGATGTGTTGCTCCAAGATCGACAAGTCGGGGCGAACGGTGGCCACCTCGCCAACGTCCCCCGGAGAGGCCATGATAAACCTCTTCTTGGCCGAACGCTCGTCGGGCTCCCTGGGATACGTGGTCGAGCTTAGGCTGCGACATTCTGGAGCAGGGGATGTGGATCTAGCGGGGAGGGACACCGCAGGCCTCATCTAAAAACTCAGGGGAGTGCGGCGACGGTATGGGAATCGCTGGGTAACCTGAACTTTATTATCTAAGCTAGGAGGAACGGGCAGACCAGCAGGGGTTGGCGGCGGCACCGGCGGCGGCCGTGAGCTAGGGTTCGAGGGGCGAGTGGGGGACTGTGGAGGGGGTGGTGTTTTAGGATACGCCGCGGCTACTGAAAAATTTAGTAACGGTGGGTGGAGATGGTGGTGGACGAGGGAGGGCGACGGTTCAAATGCCTTGGCTACTGTAATTTTACTATAAGGTCGGTGCTGGAGGAATGTGGGTGACGGTTGAAGTACAGCGGCTACTAAAATTTGTGTAAAGGAATTCATGTGGGGCGGGAGTGCCCAAGATCGCGCACGGTCCAATAACAATATGCATGTATGATAATAAGGAAAAGTGGCGTTGATCCGCCGATTTTTCAATGCTCAAGGCGGGTAGTTTGTTTTTTATATTTCTAGCTAGCTGGTCTATCGCACACGGTTCGTCCTAATTTCCAAATAAACTTACCCGCCATTAGCTTGCACGGGTGGTGGTTTTACAGCGCACTTGCATCGCACACGGTTAAGCCAGTACCTCCACCCTTTGCTCGCGCTTGCACGGTCGTGGTGATTTCAGCGCACTTGCATCGCACATGGTTGAACCAGTACCTCCACCTTAATTTGCTCGCACTTCCACGATCGTGGTGATTTCAGCGCACTTGCATCGCACATGGTTGATCCAGTACCTCCACCTTAATTTGCTCGTGCTTGCGCAGGCGTGGACTAGTGTTTATAGCAACCCCTCAGTATTTGATACTAATTCAGTTGCTAAGAATAGTAACTTGAAATGGGAGTTGCAGAATGAACAGAGACTAGTTAAGGGTGAAGTGACGATGTGTATTGGAAATGGTTCCAAGATTGATATGATCATCATCGCACACTCCCTATACTTTCGGGATTAGTGTTAAACCTAAAATAAATATTATTTAGTGTCTGCGTTGAGCATAAATATGATTGGATCATGTTTATTGCAATACGGTTATTCATGTAAGTTAGAGAATAATTGTTGTTCTGTTTACATCAATAAAACCTTCTATGGTCATACACCCAATGAAAATGGTTTGTTGGATCTCGATCGTAGTGATACACATTTTCATAATATTGAAGCCAAAAGATGCAAAGTTAATAATGATAGTGCAACTTATTTATGGCACTGCCGTTTAGGTCATATTGGTGTAAAGCGCATGAAGAAAATCCATGCTGATGGGCTTTTGGAATCACTTGATTATGAATCAGTTGATGCTTGCGAACCATGCCTCATGGGCAAGATGACTAAGACTCCGTTCTCCGGAACAATGGAGCGAGCAACTGACTTATTGGAAATAATACATACTGATGTATGCGGTCCGATGAGTGTTAAGGCTCACGGCAAGTATTGTTATTTTCTGACCTTCACAGATGATTTGAGCGGATATGGGTATATCTACTTAATGAAACACAAGTCTGAAACATTTGAAAAGTTCAAAGAATCATGTATATCAAATATACATATGTTCACTTTGCCATCTTTCTTATCCGCCAATTACTTGGGGCAGTTCCGCTTCCAGTGACCAGTCCCTTTGAAGTAGAAGCACTTAGTCTCAGGCTTAGGACCAGACTTGGGCTTCTTCACTTGAGCAGCAACTTGCTTGCCATTCTTCTTGAAGTTCCCTTTCTTTCCCTTTTCTTGAAACTAGTGGTCTTGTTAATCATCAACACTTGATGTTCTTTCTTGATTTCTACCTTCATCGATTTCATGATCATGAAAAGCTCGGGAATCGTTTTCATCATCCCTTGCATACTATAGTTCATCACGAAGTTCTACTAACTTGGTGATGGTGACTAGAGAATTCTGTCAATCACTATTTTATCTGGAAGATTAACTCCCACTTGATTCAAGCGATTGTAGTACCCAGACAATCTGAACACATGCTCACTGCTTGAGCTATTCTCCTCCATCTTTTAGCTATAGAACTTGTTGGAGACTTCATATCTCTCAACTCGGGTATTTGCTTGAAATATTAACTTCAACTCCTGGAACATCCATATGATCCATGACGTTCAAAACGTCTTTGAAGTCCCGATTCTAAGCTGTTAAGCATGGTGCACTAAACTATCAAGTAGTCATCATATTGAGCTAGCCAAACGTTCATGACATCTGCATCTGCTCCTGCAATAGGTCTGTCACTTAGCGGTGCATTAAGGACATAATTCTTCTGTGCGGCAATGAGGATAAACCTCAGATCACGGATCCAATCTGCATCATTGCTACTAACATCTTTCAACTTAGTTTTCTCTAGGAACATATCAAAAATAAAACAGGGGAGCTAAACGCTAGCTATTGATCTACAACATAGATATGCTAATACTACCAGGACTAAGTTCATGATAAATTAAAGTTCAATTAATCATATTACTTAAGAACTCCCACTTAGAAAGACATCCCTCTAATCTTCTAAGTGATCACGTGATCCAAATCAACTAAGCCATAACCGATCATCACGTGAAATGGAGTAGCTTTCAATGGTGAACATCAATATGTTGATCATATCTACTATATGATTCACGCTCGACCTTTCGGTCTCAGTGTTCCGAGGCCATATCTGCATATGCTAGGCTCGTCAAGTTTAACCTGAGTATTCTGCGTGTGCAAAAACTGGCTTGCACCCGTTGTAGATGGACGTAGAGCTTATCACACCTGATCATCACGTGGTGTCTGGGCACGACGAACTTTGGCAACGGTGCATACTCAGGGAGAACACTTTTATCTTGAAATTTAGTGAGAGATCATCTTATAATGCTACCGTCAATCAAAGCAAGATAAGATGCATAAAAGATAAACATCACATACAATCAATATAAGTGATATGATATGGCCATCATCATCTTGTGCTTGTGATCTCCATCTCTGAAGCACCGTCATGATCACCATCGTCACTGGCGCGACACCTTGATCACCATCGTAGCATCGTTGTTGTCTTGCCAATCTTATGTTTCCACGACTATCGCTACCGCTTAGTGATAAAGTAAAGCATTACAGCGCAATTGCATTGCATACAATAAAGCGACAACCATATGGCTCCTGCCAGTTGCCGATAACTCGGTTACAAAACATGATCATCTCATACAATAAAATTTAGCATCATGTCTTGACCATATCACATCACAACATGCCCTGCAAAAACAAGTTAGATGTCCTATACTTTGTTGTTGCAAGTTTTACGTGGCTGCTACGGGCTGAGCAAGAACCGTTCTTACCTACGCATCAAAACCACAACGATAGTTTGTCAAGTTGGTGCTGTTTTAACCTTCGCAAGGACCGGGCGTAGCCACACTCGGTTCAACTAAAGTTGGAGAAACTAACACCCGCCAGCCACCTGTGTGCAAAGCACGTCGGTAGAACCAGTCTCGCGTAAGCGTACACGTAATGTCGGTCCGGGCCGCTTCATCCAACAATACCGCCGAACCAAAGTGTGACATGCTGGTAAGCAGTATGACTTATATCGCCCACAACTCACTTGTGTTCTACTCGTGCACAACATCAACGCATAAAACCTAGGCTCGGATGCCACTGTTGGGGAACGTAGTAACTTCAAAATTTTCCTACGCACACACAGGATCATGGTGATGCATAACAACGAGAGGGGAGAGTGTTGTCTATGTACCCTCGTAGACCATTCGCGGAAGCGTTATATCAATGCGGTTGATGTAGTCGTACGTCTTCACGATCCGACCGATCCAAGTACCGAAAGCACGGCACCTCCGAGTTCTGCACACGTTCAGCTCGGTGACGTCCTCGCCTTCTCGATCCAGCAAGAGGGGCGAAGTAGTAGATGAGTTCCAGCAGCACGACGGTGTGGTGACGATGTTGGTGAAGAACAATCTCCGCAGGATAAACTAGAGGAGACGGGGTTGCCGGCACACGGCTTGGTGTTTCTTGATGTGTCTTTTGTGCTAGCCCTACCCCTCTATTTATATGTTGAGCCCTGGGGTCGAAACTTGGAGTAAAAGCCTCCTCAAAGTCGGTTTCACCCAAAAGGCAAGAGTCCTTCTCGGACTCCGGGGCTAGACGCCAGGGTTCCCGGCGTCTACCCCCTAGACGCCAGGGTTCCTGGCGTCTAGCCTCTGGTCTCCGCAAAACTTCCTTTTGCACTTTCCAAAAGCCTCGTGGGCTTTCCCCTTTGGCCCAGATAAAGTGTTCTCGTGTCCAAACATTTCGGGAAACATCCGGAACCCCTTTCAGTGAATTACGGAACCCTTCCGGAGATCAAACACTACTATCCACATATCAATCTTTACTTCCGGACCATTCCGGAGTTCCTCGTTATATCTGTGATCTCATCCAAAACTCCGAACAACATTCGGTCACCAACATACATAACTCACATAGTACTATATCGTCAACGAACGTTAAGCGTGCGGACCCTACGGGTTCAAGAACTATGTAGACATGACCGAGACACCTCTCTGGTCAATAACCAATAGCGGGACCTGGATGCCCATATTGGCTCCTACATATTCTACGAAGATCTTTATCGGTCAGACCACATAACAACATACGTTGTTCCCTTTGTCATCGGTATGTTACTTGCCCGAGATTCGATCGTCGGTATCTCAATACCTAGTTCAATCTCGTTACCGGAAGTCTCTTTACTCGTTCCATAATACATCATCCCGCAACTAACTCATTAGTTGCAATGCTTGCAAGGCTTATAGTGATGTGCATTACCGAGTGGGCCCAGAGATACCTCTCCGACAATCGGAGTGACAAATCCTAATCTCGAAATACGCCAACCCAACAAGTACCTTTGGAGACACCTGTAGAGCACCTTTATAATCACCTAGTTATGTTGTGACGTTTGGTGGCACACAAAGTGTTCCTTCGGTAAACGGGAGTTGCATAATCTCATAGTCATAGGAACATGTATAAGTCATGAAGAAAACAATAGAAACAAACTAAACGATCAAGTGCTATGCTAACGGAATGGGTCAAGTCAATCACATCATTCTCCTAATGATGTGATCCCGTTAATCAAATGACAACTCATGTCTATGTTTAGGAAACATAACCATCTTTGATCAACGAGCTAGTCAAATAGAGGCATACTAGTGACACTCTGTTTGTCTATGTATTCACACATGTATTATGTTTCCGGTTAATACAATTCTAGCATGAATAATAAACATTTATCATGATATAAGGAAATAAATAATAACTTTATTATTGGCTCTAGGGCATAAGTACTACTATTGCGTAACGTACAACAATCATTTATCATAAGACACGTTTAACGTGGGAGTGTGATATAGGTTACATCTCACATTCTTTTCTAGCTTGTACTACTTCTAATTTGTTGAAATGGCACTTATGATGGGACAATTTGAACTTGGTAGAGTGATATTCGTTGCATATTTCATATGGTGTCTAGCTTTCGTTGCTTCTAATTTTTTGAAATGCCTTTTGCTTAGTTCACACATCATAGCTGTGAATATGCAATGTTGTCCTTTTTTCTTACACATTAATCGTCCTATCATGTGGTCGCCTTACATTAAAGTAGTGCTCGTGAGCATCCTGCATCAATGAGTTCTGAAAAGTGGATTTTTATTTAGTTTTTTGTGGGTTTCGCTTGACAAGGCAATAAAATTAAGAGGAAGGAAAAAATTAAGGCATGGACTGATGGCGGTCTTCCGACGAAACCAGCATCTCAGGTGCTTTATCGAGCTTGGCAGTGTGATATTGTCTTGCATGTAGCATACGGTGTCTAGCTTGTATTCCTTGTAATTTTGTTAAATTACTTCTGCTTAGTTTATACAAATAGTTGTGAATATGGCATGCCGTCCTATTTTTCGTACATATTCCATCCTCGTACCATGTGTTTGCCTTGCATCAAAGCAGTGATTGTCAATATCATGCATGAATGAGTTCTATAGAGTGAATTGTATTGATTTTTCTTTTCGGTTTTACTTGATAATGCAAAATCAATAAAGCAGAAGGAAATTAGCAAGGTAGTGGATAAAGGTGCTCCTTCCAACCAACGGAAACAGAGGGCCTCTACAGATTCTACTCCACCCCCAACAAGATTTGGAAGACAACACATGCATAGACACTCAACATAGTTGTGTTGGTGATGAGCATGTCTCCCCTAGTCCACCATCACATGTGCTCCCTATAACATGGCACTGTTATATGTGGTTGCATGTTATGTATGATGTCTAGCTTGTATTTCTTCTAATTTTGTTGAATTCCATCTGCTTACTATACACATTATACTTGTGAATAAGACACGTGTTCCTGTTTCTAGAACATACAATATCTGTCTATCACACCATGTTCTTGCATCAAAGTACTACTATTGTGTAACCTACAACAATCACTTATCATAAGACACGTTTAACTTGGGAGTCTGATATAGGTTACATCTTGGATTATTTTCTAGCTTTTACTACTAATTTGTTGAAATGGCACTAATGACGAGATAGTTTTAACTTGGTAGAGTGATATTCGTTGCATCTTGTGTCTAGCTTTCATTGCTTCTAATTTTTTGAAATGGCTTCTGCTTAGTTTACATATCATGGCTGTGAATATGCAATGGCACTAATGACGAGAGACCTTTAACTTGGTAGTGTGATGTTGTTTGCATTTTGCATATGATTTATTTCTTGTATTGCTTCATTTGTTTAAATGCAAATTATGATGAGATAATGTTAACTTGGCAGAGCGATATTTGTAGCATCTTTCATATGGTGTCTACCTTCCATTGCATTGCTTCTAATTTATTGAAATGCATTCTGCTTAGTTTACACATCATAGGTTGTCCTGTTTTTCGTACATATTACATCCTCCTATCATGCGGTTGTCTAACATCGAAGTTCAGTTCGTCTGTATCACACATCAATTTGTTTTGAAGAACAAAATTTTTATTCCTTTTTCTTGTCGGCTTGACTTGACATGGCAAAGAGAAAGAGGAAGGAACACATAATGGTAGGGGATGGTGTTAGTACTCAGGACATATGAAAATGGAAGCGAAAGAATTATGCAGATTCTGCTGGTACTGATGGTGCAATAGAAGGTCAAAGTCCACCAGAAAATTGTACAAACACGGTATCCCTTGCTACACCAGCTGCAAAACAATCCAAACACAAATGAATAGCTGCCAGCAAACAAGCAACGACAGACCTAATTGTTGCGGCACCTTCCTCCATAGTACCAACATCTGCATGAGTTACTCATTCAGCAACTCTGCTAGCGGCGAGTTCCCAAGCTCTGTAGCGACCTGACCCGAATGGATCACGTCTACTGTGCTACGGTGTCATCCCTGGATCAGTAATGCTGACACCACACAGTACATCGAGGTTTTATAGCAAAGTTGCAATCACACACTTATTACATCGATGGCTCAAAAGAACTTATTACAATAAATATGGCTGAAGGCCATCTAATAATGATAACAGCGGAAGACTTGGAAGAATAAATGGGTCCATCAACTCCAACGGCATCACTGAGTATAGGGCCACGACCTAAAACACCTCAATCATCGTCTGAAAAGTCTGCAACATTAACGTTGCAGCCCGAAAACGGGTCAGCACATGGAATATGCTGGCAATGTAACACATAGAGAGTAACGGAATGCAGCAACTATACTATATGCATATTTGGCTGGTGGAAAGCTCTATGGTTACAGTTTTGCGTAAAGCCAGTTTTTCCCTACTGCAAAGGAATAAATTTATTTAACTATCATGGTGGTTGTGTAACATTGAGAATGGTTGACAGCATTCTCAATCCCAATTAAAAGTAATTAAAACCCAACAACATTAATTAGAAGTAACATGTTGAGATTCACTTGATATTCAAGTACTAGATACTCAAGTTGTCCATAACCGGGGACACGGCTAATCATGATTAGTTTGTACACTCTGCAGAGGTTTGCGCACTTTTCCCCACAAGACTCGATCGCCTCCGTTTGGTTTCTCGCACTACATGGTGTTTGAGAAGACGGATGACCGAGACATAGTCTTTCAGAAGCGCTAGCACCTTACATGTGGGGTAGACCGTACCACCTATAACCCCTACATCTGCTAGTCCACCCCGTAAGAGTTCGCACAACTTAGTCAACTATGCCAGAGCCCATAATGGCATGTGGCTGCACATGGAAGTTTCTAGCATGAAAGATCTTATGATCCCTTTGAGCCTGGGTGGCGGTCCCAAAAAAAACAGGCAAGTCCTGATAGACATCAGGTGCCTCAATCCACCCAGATGTGTGTTAGGTTGCCACCTTAGATAAACCATTAAAATTATCAATCTCACATCTGTCATGGATATCACTCACCCAATCCACGTCTACTAGCATAGCATGGCATAATAAGCAAACGTAGAAGTAACTCCCAAAGGTTTCATAATAATACAGGTAATAGGTACTACCTCATCTACTTCCCATCCCACAATTTAATTAGATCCTAATCATGCAATGGGAGAGGTTTGATCTAATGAAATAAAACATGGGTTGTAGAAAAGGTATGATCAAAGTGTTACTTGCCTTGCTGATGATCCGCGAGTCCTAGGGTTTTGAAGTAACAAGCGGCGCAATCCGGGTAATCTATCGCAGACAAACAACAAGCATACAATAAGTACTCATCTAATGCACAGGTAAAACTCGAATAAGAGAACGAACCAGGTAGTTCAACTTAAGAACTCCGGTTGCAAAGAAAGAACGAACCGAACAAAGAAACGGAAAACAAACGGCGGAAGAAAACAACTCGGTTCTAGCAAGTTGAAACTAGGTCAAATTTTACTGGGGCAAAAACTTGTTTAAGTTGATTAAACGGAACGGCGGTTTCGAAACGAAACTCCAAGCGCTTGAATCACCTGATTCCGATAAACGAGCGAGAAGATAGACTAGAAAGAAGATCGGATCTGAGATCGCGATCGGAAAGAACGCGGAATAAATCCGACAGAAAGAAAAAGAAGAACGGTTAAACGAACGGACGTCGTTAACCTAGAAGAATCGGTGATCACGTTCGTTGAGACGAACGGTCCGAAAGAAGAACGAAAACCAATCTAGGGTTTCGGAAAAAGAGATCAAAACGAAAAACCGATTTAGAACACCGGAACGGTTTAGCGAAGAACCAGAGAGAAAAACGAATCGGAACGATTAGAAGAAAACGATCCGATGAAAAGAATAGATGTAGCGCGGGGCTACCTCCGGCGAGGGGCTCCGGCGGCGTGGGCGGCGGCGGCGCGGGTGTGGGGTGGCGGCGCGGCGCGGGTGGCAAGGTGCGGCGGCGGCGCGGCGTGGGGTGTGGCTCTAGGCTTTGAGTTTGATGATTTAGAGGGGGGGTGCTTGGGTATTTATATTGGGGAGAGGGGGGGTTTACTTGGGGTAGGGGACAAGAATTAGACTAGGAACAGGAATAGAAAAGAGGGAAGGAAAAGATCTAGAAATAGAAAAGGAATATACGGAAGTAGGACCAAAGTCCTACTAGGATTCGGTCCTAGCAAGAGGCGGCGGCGGCCGGCCGGCTCCTGGCGCTGCTGCATGCTGCGCGCGCAGGGAGGCTGAGGCGGTGGCTGGCTGGGCCTTTGGCCCGGCTGGCCTGCGAAAGTTTTTTTTTAACGGTTCAGCGCGCAGAAAAAAAACAAAAAGAGAACTAAACGAACTCCGAAAAATCTAAAGTAAATTTTCCCCGACTCCTAAAAATGAGCCGAACAAAATGAACTTTTCTCCGGACCTAAAATGCAATTTTCGAAAACGCGCATTTTTCCCTATCCAAATAAAATGCGAATAAACACCGGAAAACAAAAATTGATTTATTTATTAAATCTTCATTTTTCCTAAATTTGGGAAAGTCATATTATTCCCTCTCTCATATATTTTTGACACCGGAAAAATAATTGAAGATAAAATAAATAAATCAAATGATCCTCTTTTCAAACTTCGAGAAAACTCTCAAATATGAAAATAACGAAATCTCCAACTCTCTCCGAGGGTCCTTGAGTTGCGTGAAATTTCTAGGATCAACCAAAATGCAAGAAAATATGCTATGCATGATGATCTAGTGTATAACATTCCAAATTGAAAATTTGGGATGTTACAAAGCTCCCTTGCCACCTGACACTACTTCTGAAGCACTCTTGACACAAGAAAACGTGGCAAGATCGTATGAACCTTGTGAGCTTCAACAACAAGAAGGTAGTTGCTCGAGTCAAGTTACAGTTGCATGCTTCTTTATATGTAGTCTCACAGTTTGATGTACACTAACACTTCCCATGTTCGTTGTTGAACTAGCACCTAGACGCAAGAGGAAACATATGCTCGATCGGTTAACTAAATCTAAAGGAGGAAGAATGGAAATCTGTTTCGAGGCAGGTTTAAAAAGGCCACGTGATGCTACGGAGTCAACCAATTTAGTATTAGAGGCAGCTGTTGTCGTTAGGTGTCATGCACTTATCCCCCAACATGTAATCAGTACATGAATGACAAAGACAAAACTCAGTTTAACACCTTCCTCGACCATTTATCTGTAAGTATGGTTACGTATGGAAATTAGTAATATCGCCTTGCTCTGTCCCATACTTTCTAGGTTGCTGGTAATGAGACTCCCATAATTTTCAACATATGAGTTTCAAGTTGGGTAGCCAAGATGATGCAACGAGACAAGCATGCGCCCATGTTTTCAACTCTGCTCTGCGACAGTATCGGTATAACTTGAGGAAAACTCACTTTGAAGGCAAGGCTAACAGTGAACTTGCCCAAACATCTCTAGTGGAAAATATATCGGATGAAGACTAGAGAGGCCTTGCTAAACACTGGTCCGATCCAAAGTATCAAGTACGTTATATATATGTGATCAGATCACATGTTGAACTCCTATTTACGCATGTGCCTCACAAATCTATCTTCTTGTAGGTGAAATGTTCAAAGAACAAGGCCAACTATACGAAAGTGAAATTCCAACAGACGACAGGATCTCGTAGCTATATTGCACACTGCGAGGCTCTTGTAACTACTTACTGTTTCACTCTTTATGCTGTGCCATATTATCAGATCTATATTGACTTGTTCCAAATGCAGAGGAAAGCCCGCAAGGACCAAAAAGTACATGGACCAAATGTTGTGGAAATCTTCAAGGACCGTCACACCAGCAAGACGAAGGGCATGACTACACCAGTCAAAGCCGTTGTTGTAAGTCCTTAATCCTCATGCATTTTAACTACTACTTACTCTAACTTGTGCATTCAACTGCATGGTTTGCAGACAATGTGTATTACTCTTTTCAATTTTATACACAATTGTCTTAGTCTTAGCGTATCATTGCACCTTAGAAGGTTTAAAAGAGAGGAGTGATGTTCCTTTGATCTTGATCTATAATCTAGTTATGTGCTGGACTTACCCACACAACGCTACAATTGCATGTTTGTTTGTTCTTAGTTGTTTTGTGATATGAATGATGTCATACTATGCTTACTGTATTATAAACTTTGTCTCGTTATCCTTAGCTGTCAATACAATGTGAAGAAATAGAAAATACATTAGCCATGGTACATGGTCATATGTTTGGAACCTGGTTTTATTATGTACTTTGCAGTAAAATACAACTAATATTTTACACGGGTTCACCAGAATAAGTTCTGTATATAGACCAAAGCTATTTTGTTTGGTTTTCCTGCCTCCTTAATATCTTCTATTCTGGTAATACTAATGTATAGTGTGTGTCTATGTACTCTCATAGACCGTAAGCGGAAGCGTTTTACAACGCGGTTGATGTCGTCGAACTTCTTCGCCCTTCAACCGATAAAGTACCGAACGCACGGCACTTCCGCGTTCCACACACGTTCAACTCGGTGATGTCCCTCGCCTTCTTGATCTAGCAAGACATCGTGGTAGTAGATGAGTTCCGGCAGCACGATAGCGTGGTGACGTGGATGGTGATGTGATCTCTTCAGGGCTTCGCCTAAGCACTACGAAAATATGACCAAGGGAGTAAACGGTGGACGGGGGTGCCCCACACGGCTAAGACAATGTTCTAGGGTGTGCTAGGTGCCCCCTCCTCATATATATAGGTGGGAGGGAGAGGGGAGAGGCCAAGGGGTGCCCCAAGTAGGTGTGAATCCTACTTGGGCTCCTGCCCTTGGCCGCGCCCCCTGCCATGTTTATCGGAGGGGGAAGGAAAGAGGTGGGAGAAGGAAGGAAGTGGGAATCCTAATCCACACTTACCTTTCCCTTCTCCCCTTTCCTTCACCTCTTTAGGCCGGCCCATATGGGGGCGCACTAGCTCCTTGTGGCTGGTGCATTTACCCTCTTGGCCCATAAGGCCCATATCTTTTGCCGGGGGTGCCTGGAACCCCTTCCAGTGACCCGATATGTACCTGATACCTCTCGGAACACTTCTGGTGCCCGAATACTATCGTCCTATATATCAATCTTTACCTCTCGACCATTTCGAGACTCCTCGTCATGCCCGTGATCTCATCCGGGACTCCGAACAACATTCGGTCACCAAATCACGTAACTCATATAATATCGTCATCGAACGTTAAGTCTGCGGACCCTACGGGTTCGAGAACTATGTAGACATGACTGAGACATCTCTCTGGTCAATAACCAATAGCGGAACCTGGATGCCCATATTGTCTCCAACATATTCTACGAAGATCTTTATCGGTCGAACCGTTATGACAACATACGTTATTCCTTTGTCTATCGGTATGTTACTTGCCCGAGATTCGATCGTCGGCATCTTCATACCTAGTTCAATCTCAGTACCGACAAGTCTCTTTACTTGTTCTGTAATACATCACCTCATGACCAACTCGTTAGTCGTTTGCTTGCAAGCTTATGATGTGTATTAACGAGAGGGCCCAGAGATACCTTTCCGATACTCGGAGCGACAAATCCTAATCTCGATCTATGCCAACTGAACAAACACCTTCGGAGATACCTGTAGAGCATCTTTATAATCACCCAGTTATGTTGTGACGTTTGATAGCACACAAGGCATTCCTCTGGTATCCGGGAGTTGCATAATCTCATAGTCGAAGGAATATGTATTTGACATGAAGAAAGCAATAGAAATAAAACTGAAGGATCATTATGCTAAGCTAACAGATGGGTCTTGTCCATCACATCACTCTCCTAATGATGTGATCCCGTTATCAAATGACAACTCATGTCAATGGTTAGGAAACCTTAACCATCTTTGATCAACGAGCTAGTCTAGTAGAGGCTTACTAGGGACACGGTGTTTGTTTATGTATTCACACATGTATTAAGGTTTTCGATCAATACAATTCTAGCACGAATAATAAACCTTTATCATGAATAAGGAAATATAAAATAACAACTTTATTATTGCCTCTAGGGCATATTTCCTTCACTCTTACCTTGCATGAATGGGATAAATGGGCTTCTAGGATTTATTAGGAATTCTCAAAATAGATATTGGACTGGCCTAAAATAGACAAAATTCCAGCAGTGACACGTCCGACTATTTATTAGTTTTTTCCTCCAAAAAAACTTTAAAAAATGCAAAACTTGTCAAAACCCCAAATAACTTGGAATGGTGTCTTGAATTGGTCATACAAGGCCATAAAAAATTAGGGCAATTTCAAGGACGTTGAGACACAACGAGCTCTTGGACGAAGCCTTCTGGCCTATCCGAATACACTCCGTTCAACATGGTCAATTTTTGGACATATTTGACCCCAACTTTTGCAAATAGGTGGGAATACCCATGGTAGGCATACATGTCAAGTTTGGATGATTCCTGACACCGTGTGCAAGTTAAGACATGTCCTGATATTTTTTGGCCTTTTTTGACCGAGAAAACTCCAAAAAATGCAAGATTTGTTGAAAACCAATTTTTTGTATGGTACCTTTAGTGGGTTATACAAGTCTGTGGAAAAGATTGGGGCCATTTCAAAGCTGCCAAGGAACAACGTGCCCTCCGACAGAGCCTTCTGGCCTACTTTGAACATTTTTTAAATGTCTCCAACTTTTACAAGCAAGTGGACTTGTCCGCATTAGGCATCCATGCCAGATTTGAATGATTTCTGGCACCATATGCAAGTTGTGACACGCCCGCCATTTATCATCCTTTCTTGACCGAAAAACACTAGAAAATGCACAAGTTGTCGGAAACTCCAAGAAATTGGCATGGTGCATTGAATTGGTCATATAATCTCATGGAAAGTATTTGGGATCATTGCATGGATGGAAAAAAACATGCTCTCAAAACGGACCCTTCTAGCCTACCCGAACACCATTCATTGAACATGCATGAAATGACCCCAAAGTTTTCCATAAGGTGGGCATGCCCATGGTAGGCATCAATGACAGGTTTGAATGAATTCCAACACTATATGCAAGTTGCGTCACGTCTGGCCATTTATTGATAATTTTCACGGAGAAACCCCAAAAATGCAAGAATTGTCGAAAACTCAAAAAACTTGACAAGATGCCTTGAAATGGTCATATAAGCTCACGGAAAATAAATTGAGTTCGTTCAATGGATGCTGAAAAAACGTGCTCTCAAACGGAGCCTTCTGGCCTATAAGGACACCCTACGTTGAACATGGTGTTTTTTGGACATCCTTAAAATGATCACCAATTTTTTACGCCAACTGGGCATCCCATGATAGGCATTCATGCCAAGTGTGAACGAATTTAGACACCCTGTGCAAGTAGCGTCACGTCCGGCCATCTATCAGGCTTTTTTCACATAGAGAACTCAAGAAAATCCAAAATTTGTCGAAAACCAAAACAACTTAGATGCCTTGAATTGGTCATACAAGGCCATGAAAAATTATGTCATTTCAAGGATGTCGAGAAACAACGTGCTCTCAGACGGAGTCTTCTGGCCTACCCGAACACACTTCCTTCAACATGGTCCATTTTTGGATATCTTTGAAATGACCTCAACTTTTGCAAGCAGGTGGGCATGCCCATGGTAGGCACCCATGCCAGGTTTCAAAACCGTATGGAAGTTGCGACACGTCCGTACATTTATCAGTCTTTACTGACCGAAAAAACTCTAGAAAATACAAATTTGTAGAAAACCAAAACAACTTGGCATGGTGCCTTGAATTGGTTATACAAGCCAATGATAAAAATTGGGTTCATCTGATGGATGTCGAGAAACAACATGCTCTCAAACGGAGACTTCTAGCCTACCCGATCACCTAAAATTGAACATGTTCTTTTTGGACATTTCTGAAATGATCCCATGTTTTGCCAATATATGGGCATGCCCATGGTAGGAATTCATGTCAGATTTGAAGGAAACAATATTTAAAACCATAATTTAAATAGTATTTAAAACTATTGTTTTTAGCATAACTAATAAATGCAAAGGGATAAAATTGAAAACGGTAGATGCTTTTGAAAGGAAAATATTTTAGAATCATAATTTAGAATAGTGACTTAAAACTTGTATTTTGGTATCCAAACAATATTTTCAAAAGTTTGAACAGGTCTCAAGAAGAATAATAAAAAGATCAAAAAGAAGGAAATAAATTAGTGAAAAAGGGAAGCAAAATAAAAAAGTAGAAAAGAAAAAAGCTTAGGTGTTCGCCAACTACATGGCATCATCGCTCCTGTCGGGCGCCTGTTGTCGCTGCCCAACCGCTCGCGGATTTGAAAAAATGTTCATTAATTTTGAAAAAAATGTGTTGTCGAATTTGAAAAAAAATCATGGACTATAGAGAAAGTTTGTAAAAGTTATAAAGAGTTCTTAGATTTTAAAAACGTTCAAGGATTTGGGTAAAATTCATGGATTTGAAAAAAAAATTCATGAATTTAAGAAAATGTTCGCGTATTTGAAAAGTTCACGGATTTGAGATAAAGTTCACAATTTAAAAATAGTTTGTGAATTTTGCAAAAGAAAATAAAATGAAAAAAGAAAAAGAAAGAGAAAACCCGTAAACAAGAAAACCAAACAATGGTACAAAACCATGCACGCGCCAGTAGTTACAATCAGAGATGTCCATTGCTGAATACAAAGAGTATACCCATGTATTAATAAAATTTTCATCATACATTTAGAAAATGTTCACCGTATATCAAGAAAATGTTCAATGTATTTTTGGAAAGTGTTCATGTGTATTTAAAAATATTCAGCATACTGTATATCACAAAAGTGTTCAATCTGCATACTGGTGAAAGTATATGAAAAATTGTTCAATGTGTATTTAAATATTGTTCAGCGTATATCACAAAAATGTTCAGTGTGTATTTAAATATTGTTCAGCGTATATCACAAAAATGATACACCCTACATCTAGGAACAGAGGGAGTATTTTTCAACATATATGACAAAAATGTTCATCGTATATTAAAAAATTCATTTTTTTTGAATTTCAAACTTTGTACACGTTTTCCATGTTTTACTCACTTTACAAAAAATTATGTTTTAGAAGTTTTGTTTTTGAATTTAGAAATTTATTCATGATTTTTTTTAAAAAATATTGGCATTTTTAAGGAAATTTGTTCACATTTTTTCCACAAATGTTGAAGCTTTTGAAAAAACCGTATCTGCAGCTATACTTAGTACTTTAATTATGGAACTGTTTGAGTTTTAGCATCAACATAGTTGTTAGCGCGGCTGGCTATTAGGATTGCAGCAGAGTCCTTTATATATTTAGTGAGGGAGGTTCTACCGAAGCGGAACTCTCTAGTAGATGCCAGTAATGCTGCTACTATTCTGCTGTCCCGCCCCTACATGTACTAGTAGTCATGTATAGGGAGAGTATCAGATGATACCACCTCCCAAGTGCTCCCATGATACCATTGAAAAAATTTAAATTTTAAATGTCTTAAAAAGTTTTGGAAAAAAAATTTGAGGTCCAAATTCTAAATACACATTGAGAAACAAAAAAGAAAAATCCAGATGTGAATAGTGGTGTTTTGACTTTTGTCATTTTTATACTATTCATGCTCAATTTGTTTTTTTTTGTTTCTCAATGTATATTTTGAATTTGGGCCTGAAATTTTTAGGGATCGTACATTCATGTGATGTGATCATCCACAATTTTTTTTCATTTGAAACATTTAAAATTGAATTTTTTAAAATGATATCATGGTATCACCTAAGGGGTGATATCATGTGATATTCTCCCGTCATATATATCTCGCGCATACACGCACACTGCTCGTGCAGCGTCAGGCAGTGCTTAACTGTATCCTCTTTTTTTTTGAGAAACTGTATCCAATTAGTAACTTTGTAGCTCTAGCTGCATGCATATGAATATTCCACGTGGTCTCCCTACATAATTACTAAGAGCAACTCTAGCAAACCTCGCAAAAATTCAAACCGCAAAATGCGTTTGTGGTTTCACGAAGATCGTGTTTACGGGTCGAAAACATACCCGGACGATCAGATACCGTATCTAAACCTGTATAATTTGAAAAAAAAACACGTTCGCGAGAAAAATTGCACAAACATAGTTCATCACATCACATACTAGAGAGTTCATACATACTACATGATCAATAAATTAAGCATAGATCATACTAAATGCTACGTTAACTAGTAGTAGAGGGGGTTGAATCTGACGGCGGCGAGGTCGCGGCAAAATGGACGACGCCGTGGAGGCCGAGCGACGCTCAATCCTCCTCGTCGGAGCTGCACAGATCGACGTACTTCGCCGCCTGCTCCGCGCGGATGCGGCGCCACTCCTCAACTTTCTCGTTGACGGCGACGTTGTCGGCGACCGCCTGCCGCCACTCGAGGGCTTCGAGCTCCTCGGCGTGGCGCCGGCTCTCCGCCTCCTCGCACACGCTCCGCTCGGCGATGGCAGCAGCAATGACATCGAAGTCCGCGACGTAGTCCTCGGGCCCGATGACTCCGCGGTGGCCGAGGAGCGGCCTCCTCAAGCTCCTCCTTCACCGGGACGAAGGCGAACGGCGCCGGCTCCTCCGCCTCCTCCTCGTCGTCCGACCACTCCCTCTTCACGGGAAGAAAGCCCGTGCTGGAGGACGAGGAGGATCCGGCGTAGGAAGACCTCGCGGAGGAGAAGGACGCGCGCCGGCGGTCGTACTCCTCTGTCTCGCGCCGGTTGAAGCTCGAAGGGGGCGACATCCCGTGGTTGGTCCACTTCCGGGCGCCACGCTTCCTCGTGCCGTCCGACCGGACGCGTTGCTCGCGCTCCGGATCCCTCTCACGGTCGGATCTGCTGCCGGAGCCATGTTCGGAGCTCCACATTCGGCCCCACATGGCGGTTGGAGGCGGGGCGGGTGGTCACCGGCGGCGAGAAATGTGGAGAGGAAAAAGGGGAATCGGGTGGCTCGCGGCGGCGGGGGATAGGGTTTGGACCCGCAAAAGTGTCGCGGAACCGCAGTTATACTGCTCAGGACGTGCGGTTTGTGGGCTACGGCAAAAAAATTTACGGGTCGGGCGAGTATGCGGGCTCTGTTCTGGCCGGAAAAATGGGCTGAGCTCGCATACTCGCTGGAATTTTTACGGGTCAGGCGTTTTGCGGGGTCTGCTAGAGTTGCTCTAAGTTAGACCGCGCAAGAATGCATCAACCGATACTGAATGAACAGATAAATAAAGAACAAAAGTTTCTACTGGAAGTCACGCGCAAAAAAGAAATTGCAAATAAAGAAAATAAGAAGAGACACTACAGGAAGTCAGGCTGAGCAAGTGGTGAACATCGATGCGGCAGCTCAGAAAACCACTGTCCGTCCGTGGCCACTGTGCCTCTGTCGAAGTTCTGTTGCAGTGTAACTGAATACTAGAGGCTGTGGCGCCACCTGAGCGGGCCTGTGCGCACTTATCTTGTCTCGGCACATTCAGCTGACATGTTTGATCCTGAATCTCACTCATGTACATCAATATGGGCATATGCTATGATATTATGATCTATTAGTATCATATCGATTAAACATAGAGATACAATATTATTTGAGTTCAGAACCATCATATGCAATGATACATCTAATGAGGATATGTACGACTCACCCATGGAGCATAAATGAGTGATACGATGCATTACAGTTAATCCAAAAGCGAAGACAAGCTAACATTAAGTGCTGCAGTTTGGCTAAAGAAACGGACCTCGTCAGGCCAGGACTAAGGAACCAAATAAAAAGAACACCTTTTAGAGTTTGGCTGAACAAAGGGACCTCTGGAATATTTTGTTTTACAATTCCGCTACGGTCTGTACGGCCGCTGCCCGCGCGAGCCTGCAAAACGCGTTTTCCGTGAACTGTAAACGCGCAGTAAGGGTCGACAATATAAGGGGCCTGCTAGAGATGCTCTAGGGAATATAATACAGTAAGAGAGCAACGGCAGATTCAGAAAAAAAAACCTTCGTAATTTAAGGGTCGATCAAAAGGCCTTTCTTGGACTTCCGGCATCCTTCCTGGTTTGAGCATGTGCACAACCCACCCAAAAACTCTGGTAATTGTCTGCACATATATTCTTGTAAGCCTTGTACCACAAGAGCACTAACCTGAACTACAATGATCAAGGTGGCCATGACAAAATAAAAAGAGATGTGCACTTTATCTCATATGTTTTCAAACTTGAGATCATTATTGGCACGATTTGCTAAACAAAGAGATGCTCTCCTATCTTGTAGTGTGAAGGACGCCATTGTCTGGTAAATTTCTATCCATAAACTTGCTTAAAGTTACGGAAATTTGATTGGGACATAACTTATGTACCTTATATTCCTTAACAGAGTGAGTACAGAATCATAAGGATAACAAAACCTGCAATAGCCGAAATAAATATCCACTTGATTCAAGGAATAACTAAATAGCGAGAAAGAGCTTAGGGAAAAGCTACTGACAGCATATGAAACACTGCACTACAATAATCAACGTACTCAGCGAATAAAAGTAGTTTTTGGTGGTTAATAGCCAAGTTTCAATAGGAACGAAATGGATGGAATTCCTGGTAGGAAATAAGTAGAGAGCAGTCTTTTAAAAACATATATCTTAATGCAATCTAGGCTGACCACAGATTTTCTTATGATATAATTTCCTAACACAAAAATAAGTGCTACCATTTCTTGTAAATTACCTTCCATTGTAACCGAGCATGAATATGGACCAAGCAGTGAGCGGTTTAAAAGCTAAGTCATCAAAAGAGAACACCTGAAGCATTACAATGCTAGCTGCAACTATTTAAAATTTGTATCATTGGACAGAGACAAAAAAAGGAATATTGGCTAGATGAATAGCTTGCTGCCAAACTTGAAGTTGCCATGGACAAATAAAATCATTGGAGGGGATCTGTCAAAACCTCTTCAAACATGACAAACTCACCTGTAGAAAGAACATTCTGACAAAAGCACCCTCATGCAAAGACTTCACAGTATCTGCAGGTAAAAGTTGATGACTCCTTAACATATAAAGCCTCTCTTTTGTTATAGTAAATTATGGAACAAAAATTTACACTCGAATTAAGAAGAGTCGATAGTATATAAAATGACTTGTGAAAAGCAAAAGGACAACCATAAGGACCTGTGAAAAGCAAAAGAAAGTGAGCGAACCACCCTGTCTTGAACCAACCCAGCCAAATAAATGTGGCCAGCTAGCAAAGGAAGAACAAATAACTGTGAGCGTTTTTTACTAATAAGCTAGATCAAACATCGCTATAGAACTGTCTTGAACATTATATGGAAGCAATAAATAGAAAATATTTCAGCATTGACTTCTATCCAAATTCTAAACAGGGGAACCAACTTAGCTTTATGTTTAAACCAAAGAAAAGGCATATAATAGGTTTTGACCCTTTATAAACTCTTGTCATGATCTAAAAATCCGGACAAGCATCAGTATAAAATGCTTACATAATTCCATCCATCTATCTAAAGAGGGGCTCGTGTTGTAGCTGCACCGATGGATGGAGCAGCACCTGCAACAAAATAGAAAAGTCACCTCAAATAGAGGCAAGCACAACACAACCAGCAATGCAAATTAAATGGGTTGGGATGTTATACACCAAATTAAATGAGCACAACATGTATTCATTCCATCTGTCTTTTATCCGGATTATTTAGGACATTGTTATTCACTATTAATGAAGATTTTTTAAAAATATTATGAAGCTGAAAACACTCGTAGATACATTAACTCCGGCGATTTATATGCATCTTACAATAGTACAGTTATGATAGCTTCAGACCATATTAACCAAATTGAAACTAAAAGATAAGCACCTCAGTAGTTGTGTTTTAGAAGAGCAGCTCAACCACATGCAACATTGAGAAAGATCTTAGGCTACTAAACATGTCAACAATCATTTTCATCTTCACACAATGTAAAAAGATTCAGACCTTCAAGAATAGAAGATGTCGATACAACTCTGGATACAATAATGACTATCATTCATCCATTTTATTGCAGCTTGCTTCGGAGAGGGGGAGAGAGACTTACTTTGGTTACAGTTTGCTCAAGAAAAAAGTTGCAGATGGCAATCAACAAGTATGCTGCCCTCATAGATTGCCTGAAAGACATTAATAAAGCACACTCAGAAAATACCGCAAATATTGTTCTTCTGTTAAAGAAGATGCTTAAATAATGTGGTTACCCTTACCAAAATTCAACGCAACAACAACAACAACAACAACAACAAAGCCTTTAGTCCCAAACAAGTTGGGGTAGGCTAGAGGTGAAACCCATAAGATCTCGCAACCAACTCATGGCTCTGGCACATGGATAGCAAGCTTCCACGCACCCCAGTAAATAGCTAGCTCTTTGGTGATACTCCAATCCTTCAGGTCTCTCTTAACGGACTCCTCCCATGTCAAATTCGGTCTACCCCGCCCTCTCTTGACATTCTCCGCACGCTTTAGCCGTCCACTATGCACCGGAGCTTCTGGAGGCCTGCGCTGAATATGCCCAAACCATCTCAGACGATGTTGGACAAGCTTCTCTTCAATTGGTGCTACCCCAACTCTATCTCGTATATCATCATTCCGGACTCGATCCTTCCTCATGTGGCCACACATCCATCTCAACATACGCATCTCCGCCACACCTAACTGTTGGACATGTCACCTTTTAGTCGGCCAACACTCAGCGCCATACAACATTGCGGGTCGGACCGCCGTCCTGTAGAACTTGCCTTTTAGCTTTTGTGGCACTCTCTTGTCACAGAGAATGCCAGAAGCTTGGCGCCACTTCATCCATCCGGCTTTGATTCGATGGTTCACATCTTCATCAATACCCCCATCCTCCTGCAGCATTGACCCCCAAATACCGAAAGGTGTCCTTCTGAGGTACCACCTGGCCATCAAGGCTAACCTCCTCCTCACATCTAGTAGTACTGAAACCGCACATCATGTACTCGGTTTTAGTTCTACTAAGCCTAAACCCTTTCGATTCCAAGGTTTGTCTCCAAAATTCAACGCAAATAAATAGAAAATCAAATTGACCGAGAAACATACAAGATAAAGGAGTTGGGATATACAGTCTTATTGAATTCGGTTCCTTGCATTTGTGTGGCTTTCAGGAGGGTACACTTCAATCTATAAGTCCATCCCAAAAGAATTGCACCAGAGTAGACAAAATTAACAACTATTTTTGATTGGTTAATCTCCAGGTTTGCACCTTTCCTTTTGCATCAGTATGAAATAAGATAAGAGGAGGAGCTAGCATACCCGCAGAAGGGCCAGTGAGCAGCAAACCAAACAAGCACGAACCTTGAAACAATGTGATTCTCACTGACACTCTGTTGTGCCACCGAGCAACAGAACGTTCACGAGCAGCTTAAGCAGCTTTCATGTGAAAAAATGATTATAAAGTTATCATATTTGATTGAAGGACTAATTTGAACCAGTACTCCTAAGTTTCCAGTTCCCAACATATGTGGGACAAAGTCGACCGGACCAAAGTACGGTTATCTTGAGATAACAATGAGCACATAATTCCAAAATCAGTCATGAATTGCACAACATTCTATTAGCAGCTCAGAATTTCAGGTATGACCGTAATGATATATTTCATCACCAAATGAACAGAAGGCGAGCATGCTAGCACTCGAGCTTGTGATCAAAATGGCTAGCCTGTTAGTGTTACTCATAAGTTGCAGCTTGGACTGAGGTAACTAAGACAAAATCAAAACTATAGTCAATCGAAATAATTGCACTTCAAGTGCCACATTACCTTGTCATTCACATCGCAGAACTTGAGCCTCTCCACGGAGTCGCATTTGCTCACCTTGAACTGATGCAAACCAATCTGCAGGAACAAGCAAGGCGCACCCAGGTAAACAACCAGATCCACGCCCAGAATTAGACCGGATAGCAAAATGGAAGAAGATTCAGGCCGGAAGGGGGCTGGACCTGGACAATGGCGAAGACAGGCTCGTAGGGCTTGAAGGACTTCTCGTCGGCCACGAGCGGACTCATCACGCCTCCTCCAACTTCTCCTCCTCCGTCTTCCCGCTGGGTGGCTTCACGGCGGGTGTCTCCTCGTCGTCCTCCACCCACTCGTCCCTGCTCCCGTCCTCGTCCTTGTCCTCACAGTGCTCCTCGTCGTCCCCCTCGTCGTCGGACGAGCGGGTCTCGAAGTGGCATCGCGAGGGGAAGATCCGGAGTGAGGCGGCGGCAACAGGGGGGCGGACAGCCGGCGTGGAGGGGCTGTTGGGCGGGCCGAGTCCTGCTCAGGGGTGGGCAAAGATCCTACTGCTCCCCTAATTCGGTCGACGATGATGCTGAGGCGTCCCCGACGGCGGCCTGTGGCCGCGTCTGTCCCCCCGCTCCAGATCGGGATCCTAGGAGGATATGAGGAGAGATGGCGGCCTCCCCGTAGCACACCCAAATTGGCCGTCGGCCACACCGATCAAGCCACCGCAGGACGCTCTGACTTCGCCGGGGTCTTCTTTTCCTCATCCAGATCCCGCCCAACAGCTCCCCTGGAGGGACAACGAGAGATCGGGGAGATGGCGATGCGCTAGGGGCATGGCGGCAGGAAGGACGTGAGAGAGGAGGTAGAGATGGGCGGCGGCGCGGAGCGAGCTACGGAGGAAGTACGAGGAGATGGAGGAGACTGCGAGGAGAGCGAACATGTTTTCCTCTCCCTTTCGCTCGCTTTGTTTTTTTAAGGGTTTCTCTGCTTTGTTACGATGTGATGGCCCTAGCAAATCCTTTGCGCCCACGTGGATCCAGCGAGAAGGCGCCCAGCGTGCGCACCTTATTGTTCGTTTGTTTTTTGGATAAATGTCGCCGCTTTATTTTCTTAAACAAAGTTCGGAATCTCGTCCGCAATCACATCCAGAATGCATTCTGGCGGCGATCCAAACCAAATCTTACATAGTTCTTCTCCTACCCTTAACTTAGCTAATTTATGCGCGGCAACATTTGTGAAACGTCTAACCCACGAGACTCTAAAATTAACAAAACTACGTAGCATGGTCTTGATCTCCTCTAGCCAAGGCCCTGAAGCAGACATGTTCTTCTCTGGGTTGTTGATAGTTTGTACGAGAGCCTGGCTGTCCAGCTCGACGTGTACCCTCTGAACATTAATTTCTGTCGCAACCAACAGAGCACGTTTGCATGCCATAATCTCTGCTACTACCGGGTCAGCAGCCGTGGGGAAAAAGTGACATGGACTAGCGAGGAAGCCTCCGTTGTTATCCCGGAGCACAACACCGCCTCCTCCCTTTCCACCATGCCGTGATGTTGCACCATCAGCGTTTGCTTTGACCCACCCGACATCCGGCGCATGCCATCTCTGAATAATAGCAGGTTTGGTCTGACTGTCTGGCTTCACATGGACTTCCCTTCATTCCTTCACAAACAAACAGACTCGTTCTACAATTTCATGTGGAGCATCAATACGTTTCCCATTCTTTGTGTCGTTGCGGGCCAACCAAAGACCATATAATGCGTGGGTCATTATCTCCTTCTCGTCGTCATTAGCGGCGGCAAACCAACCAAGCAGCCAGTTGGCTAGCTCGCTCTGGGAGCCGGTGAAGATCGGTGGAGCAGCCACCATGACTCCCTTTTCCGAGCGCAGCTGGTCCCAAAATTGGACTGAATGTTGACACGACCAAAACCGGTGCATGATCGTCTCCTCACGTCCACAAACGACGCAGAATACACCAGGTTTGAATCGCCTTCTGGAGCTCTGACCCTACAGCCAAGCCATTGCGGATGACTCTCCACATATGTATCTTGGCCTTGGTTGGCGCACTTGTATCCCACAACCCCAAGGCTGCCTAGTAATGCTCATTCTCACTGAAGTTTGATGCTACCCTGAATATATCTACAACGGTGAGCACTGCACTTTGTTTGTCGGTCCTGCTGCAATCAAATTTGTCAACATCCATTACCCAGTCCGATCCATAAAGACTCTGACTTTCTCAAGGGGATTATAATTTATGGGCCAAATAGTTTCAGATTTGGGAAGAAACTCATAGTACGTGTTGCCGTCAAGCCGGTTGACTTAAAGTTCCTGCACCAAGAAACAATTATCAATTCACGATTTAACTAATCCAGACCAAAATAGATCAAATGAGCTCGCCTAATTCTGATGCACAATCCTAATCCCCTTTGCAAGTAGGCATCAACTTTCTCTGCCTACAACCGCCCGCTTCCTATGCCAACAGAACGCGCACGTCAAGCCACCCACGTCACATGCACGTCCAGCCGGCTGGAGTACAGTAAGGATAACACATATGCGAGGGGGCTGAAGATCCACCCATGGCAGAGCAAGATGAAGGTGAAATTGATCCCAAAGGAGGAAGAGCTAGCTTTCGTCAGCAACCAAGATGACTATGATGCAGAGGATGTCACGTCGGGCAGCATGGAGCTAGAGACATGGTGGAGGCGGCCGATGGCGGAGAGCAAAGACCTGTACGTGGCCGACGACCAATAGTAGAGTTGGATGCAGCCGCTGACATGATGACGCCGTACGGGGATGGCCGAATGCCAAGGGACGCCTTGCTGGCCGCCATGGTGGGCATGGCTATGGCGGAGAGTGTCGAGCTGGTGGATCTGAAGGGAGGACGGATCTAGCAGCCGCAAGGTGCTACCGACCGGATGCATCGGAGAGAGAGGAGGGGATCGAGAGATTTTTTTACGCAGCATGGGCTTCGTCCTCCGTGGGATGTGTCATAAGAAGAACGAGTATGGAAAAAAGGAAACAATTTTTTCACTTGGAGGTGGCATACATTGTAATTTCCTTCAACTACAGGGGTAATTCTAGGACAAACGGGAAGAAGCTCTTTTGTTTTATTACACGTAATAGTTATGAGTCGTCGATCTTTATGGTTAGCACAAAATCAACGGATGTAAAAGGGTGACGTATGGAGAACTATCAAAGCCTCCGTCTTTTAATATTAGGTAAAGATACGTGGTGGATTTCCATACTTCTTTGTTTGTCCAGTCAAGAAAAAAAAGTCTATTATCACATCCGACCAATTAAAGACTTACTATGGGCATCGACCCGCAAACCACTCGCATGCGTTTGGACCGCGTTGTCTGGACCATGGAAGCCATCCAACATATCGGTTCATACGACGGTCCGGAAGCGATTTCTACCGCAAACTAGAGACAAGCATAGGGGTTTTGGGGGGAGTCCAGACTGCTCCTAAGCCCGCTTTTAACCGCCCGGCCCACCAAAAACCCCTCCTCCCTTCCACACGCGCTTCACGTCCGAAACGGTCAGCACCGCTCTTGAGTGTCAGTGGCCGCATTTATGCCCGGCCAGAGCAGACACGACCGCTTACTGACGCTAGCATTGAAGCAGTGCGCCGGCCAAGAGAACACCATCTTCGCTGCTTCCCGCTGCAGATGATTGCAGCGCGTTCCTGTAAGTGCATCTAGTGCCACCCCTAGTTGGTTTTGGAGTATTGACGACAAACCTAGTTGAGGGACTAATGTGTTTATGAGAATTGCAGGATAACACAGGTAGAAGTCCCTCATTGATTCGGTTTTCCTACCAGAGATGACCCCTAAAAATGTATGAAGACATTGAAGTCAAAGGTGGTATATGAAGATATTCACATTGAAGACTATGACAAGAGAAGACACCACATGAAGCCTATGAAGCTCGAAGACTTAGATCTTTCGTAGTTCTTTTTCTTTTGTGTTGAGTCATAGGAACCACCGTACTGTTAAGTGGGGTCCAAGAGAACCAGTCAGAATGACTGAAGTGATGCCTAACCAAAAACCTATGTCTTCGAGTGAAGACTATGAGAGAGAATCTTGTCCAGAGTCGGACAAGTCAGCTTTGCTTGTAGCCCAAGTAAAGTTGCCGTGTGAGTTTGAAATCTGACCGTTGGAACACGTGTCAGTTCCTTAGTGACCCAGGGTCATTTCGGACAAATCAGGTCGGGTTGCCAAGTGGCTATAAATAGCCCACCCCCACAACCATAAATGGTTGGCTGCTCAGATTAAGAGTACGGCTTTTGTCGTTTGAGAGCAACCCACCTCGAAGCCTTTGAGAGAGAATTCCTTGCGAGGATAAAGCCCTAACCACCCAGAGCCAAAGAGAATTGGGCATCGGTTGAGTCTTCTTGTCTGTGTGACCTGAAGACTTATTACACTTGAGGACTGTGCATCCTCCAGCCGGTTAGGCGTCGCGTTCTGAGCATCCAAGAGACATTGTGGATTGCCGGTGAACGAAGTCTGTGAAGGTCTGGAAGTCTACCTTGAAGACTTACCAGAGTGATTGGGCGAGGTCTGTGTGACCTTAGCTCAAGGGGAATACGGTGAGGACTAGGTGTCCTGAGCTGCGTGTTCAGGACTGGGTGTCCGAGACTGTGTGTCCTAAGGTTTAAATACCTAGCCGCCCCAACCAGACGTACAGTTGTCACAGCAACTGGAACTGGTCCAACAAATCATTGTCTTCAACGAGTCATTGGTTTCATCTTCCCTTCCCTTTACTTACTGTTGCTCCTTGTGAAGTCATTGTATGTTTGCATTATCTTTTGTCTTCACTGAGTGACTGCATGTTCTGTATGGCTTCATAATATCTTCCTACCTGATCCTTACTACATTGCTGCTATTAAGTCATTGTGCTTTCACTTTATTGAATACTTGACTATGGCTTGCCTAGTGTAGTCTACCTTCCGCTGCATGGTAATAGGTTTATTTCTATCGTTTGTCTTCATAACTTCCATGTTTTGAAGACTTTCATAAAAATCGCCTATTCACCCTCCTCTAGTCGATATAACGCACTTCCAATTGGTATCAGAGCTAGGTGCTCCCTTGTTCTGTGTGATTCGGTTTAACCACCTGGAGTTTTAGCTATGTCGACTGCAGGGATAATTAAAGTCTCCGCTGCGTGCCCCGTCTTTGATGGAACTGAATATCCCTACTGGAAGAATAAGATGCGCATGCATCTTGAAGCCATTGATGTCGACCTATGGTATGTCGTCGAAAACGGCGTTCCCAAGGCTGGAGAAGGTGTCACCGCTGCTGATGTCAAGAAATTTGTTCAACTGGAATCTACTGCCAAGAATATCATCTGTGGTCACCTGACCAAAGGACAGTATGGCCGTGTGAGTGCTTTGAAGACATCTAAGCTGGTCTGGGACTGGCTCTCCAAGGTCAATGAAGGCATCTCAACCCAGAGAGATCAGAGAATCAGTGTCCTTCGCAACCTCTTCAACCGCTTCAAGCGAAATGACAATGAGAATGTCCAGCACACATTTGACCGACTCATTGACATCACAAATGAGCTTCAAGCCCTCGGCGCTACTGAGAACACCAAACATGAAGTCGTCAAGACACTACTGAGATCACTTGATAGTTCGTTTGACATCCTAGCCCTGATGATTCAAGAACGTCCTCATTTCAAGACACTCGATCCATCTGACATACTTGAGAGGCTCAATACACATGAGTTTCAACTTTCTGAGAAAAGAGATATCTACGGTCCAAACTATGGGCGAACTCATGCCTTGAAGGCAAAAGCTGTCTCCTCATCTGAAGAAGAATCTGACAGCAGTTCTGATGATCCTGAAGACATTGGAAGGGAACTTGCTATGCTTGTGAAGAAGTTCCAAAAATTCACCAAGAAGAAAGGCTTCAGAAAGTCTTCCCGATCAAGCTCAAGGAATGATGAAGCTTCTGCTCACAACTACAAGAAGAAAACATGTCACAAGTGCAAGAAACCTGGCCACTTCATCTCTGAGTGTCCACAGTGGGACAATGAGAACAAAAAGAAGAAGAAGAGCAAGGAATATGACTCTGACGACAAGAAGAAGAAGAAATACTCAAAGTCTTCATCCAAGTCTTCCTCAAAGTCTTCATCACACAAGAAGAGCTCATCTGGCAAGGCACGTGTGTTTGTTGGCAAGGAAATGGATTCAGAGGAGGAGTCCGCTTCTGAGGAGGTGGAGGTGGAGTCTGAGGAGGAGTCCGATTCAGGCGTCGCAAGTCTGGGTACAACATACATTGCCAAGTCCATCTTCAATACTGAAGACAATGACCTCGTCACCGACACTGATGCAAATGACAAGGACTACTCCACTTCTACCTACTGCTTCATGGCACGCGGTGCCAAGGTAAACACACGCACTACTCACTATCAAACATCTAGTGACGATGACTCTGATTGTGACTCAAAACCTAGCTACAAAACACTTGCTAAAATTGCAACTGAACAACAGAAAGCTATGGAACATATTCAAAAACTTCTAGACAGAAGCGATGATCTGTTAGGTGCTGAAATGACTCGATCTGAATCCTTAATTCAAGACATAAAAAATCTTCATGTTAAGTATCAGGAACTTGAAAGTCGTCATGAAACTCTCTCAACAACTCATGAAAAGCTTTCCTATGATTATCTTCAAAGGAAGCAAGATCTTAAGAAATTGAGAGCGGTTCATGAAGATCTTCAAAAGGAAAACGAGTCACTTCGCGCCAAACAGATCAGTCCCGCTCAGGAAGGATTTGAACCACCATGTCTTAAATGCATTGAGCATGATAATGCTACTTCTGTTGCTGAATGTTCTACTGCTACTACTATTGCAATATCTTCAACTGTTGATGTGGTAACTAACCCCTCTGCTGAGGATACCACTGCTATTGCTGATGAGAATGCTAGGTTGAAGACATTGCTTGAAACAGGGATGTACAAAAGTCTTAAAGGGCATCAGACACTATGTGATGTCCTCAAAAAGCAGACACTGAACCGAAACCCGAGGAAAGAGGGTGTTGGGTTCGTAAGGAAAATGAATGCTGATGGCTCTTACTGGAAACCTGAGCAGTACCCCAAAACCATGTGGGTTGCTGCAAAGGAACCTTCAGCAGCCCATCCAATCTATCTGGCTTCACTTGTGCTAACCCCATTATCATTGATGAATCCTTTGATGCAAACTATATACTGTTTAAGAATCAGAATGGTGAAGTGTTTGCCAGGTACATTGGTACTAACTGCAGGAATGGACCGCCTATGAAGAAGATCTGGGTTCTGAAAAGGTGTCTGGAGAATCTTCCTGTGAATGTCATCATGACACCTCACGTGAAGAAGACAAACCTCAGACCAAAGGCTTCATATGGTCCAAAGGCTTCATACAGACAGAGGACTCACCTAAGTCGCACTAACGCAAATGTTTTGCAGGGAAACCATACTCAGGCATATGAATATGAGAGCGGTTCATCAAACCGCCATGTTCATAAGACCAAGAACTATTCTGCCTATTCTTATGAGTACTATTGTCCGCCTGCAAGACTATTTGCTAGGGCTCCAAAGCCAAAATTCTCAGATGCTGCACTTAGACTTATTGCTTCTCAGCCACCCTTGAAGATGTGGGTGGCTAAGAAAGCTTAACTCTCTTTTGCAGGGAAAGGTCTCCAGCAGAAAACCAAAATCGTCTGACGCCATTGCTGGGGACCTTAAACATCTTGTAGGGCGCAAGATCAAATGCCCGAATGGTCTTACTATGTACTTGGTTCCTGAATCACTTGCTACTCTCCCTATTAGTCCCAATCTGGATCTAAGCTTTCATAACCCATTGGTTCGTCAAATGTTTTTGCTTCACAATGCTCTTGGTGAAGCCTATCCCCCTAACTGCACTGTAGGGTACGACACCAGCGTCTTCAGAATGGATTATTGATAGTGGGTGTACAAATCACATGACTGGCAAAAGAAGTCTTCTTATGGACTCAAACTTACGTCCATCCGACAAGAGCCACATCACATTTGCTGACACTGGTAAAAGTAAGGTATTGGGTCTAGGTAGAGTTGCAATCTCAAGGGATCAACACATGGATAAAGTCATGCTTGTTGAATCCCTTGGCTTCAACTTAATGTCTGTCTCAATGCTTTGCGATTTGAACATGATCGTAATATTTGGAAAATATCGTTGCCTTGTACTAATGGAATCTGACAAGTCTCTAGTGTTTGAAGGGTATCGAAAAGATGATTTGTATGTGGTAGATTTCTCAGCAGGACCACAGCTTGCCGTATGTCTTCTAGCAAAAGCTTCAGAATGCTGGCTCTGGCATCGGAGGCTTGGGCATGCTGGCATGAGGAACCTCCACACCCTGGCAAAGAAGAAGCATGTCATAGGCATCGAGGGCGTCAAGTTCAAGAAAGATCACTTATGCGGTGCCTGTGAGGCAGGAAAGATGACGAGGGCCAAACATCCCTCGAAGACAATCATGACCACTACTCGACCCTTCGAACTGCTTCACATTGATCTTTTCGGTCCCACTCATTACTCAACTCTTACTACTACTGCATGCCTCTATGGCTTCGTTATTGTTGATGATTACTCTAGATACACTTGGGTGCACATAATCCTTTACAAGACTGAAGTGCAGGATGTCTTCAGACGCTTCGCCAATCGAGCTATGAACAATTATGGCGCCAAGATAAAGCACATCAGAAGTGACAATGGCACTGAATTCAAGAACACTGGCCTTGATACATATCTTGATACCTTGGGCATCACACATGAATTCTCAGCCCCGTACACGCCACAGCAGAATGGCGTCGTCGAACGCAAGAACAGAACACTCATTGAGATGGCCAGAATGATGCTAGATGAATACAAGACCCCAAGAAAATTCTGGCCTGAAGCCATTGATACTGCATGCCATACAATCAATCGTGTTTATCTTCACAAGCTTCTGAACAAGATATCTTATGAGCTCCTTACTGGCAAGAAGCCAAATGTCAGTTACTTCAGAGTATTTGGCGCAAGGTGCTGGATCAAGGACCCACATCACACCTCAAAGTTTGCACCAAAAGCACATGAGGGTTTTATGCTTGGATATGGAAAGGATTCGCACTCCTACAGAGTCTTCAATCTCTTTCATTACAAAGTGGTTGAAACAGTGGATGTGCGGTTCGATGAGACCAATGGTTCACAAAGAGAGCAATTGCCAAATGTGCTAGATGAAGTTCCATCCAGTGAATCAATCAAGCTAATGGGAACTGGAGAAATTATACCTTCTGAAGCTCATCCTGAAGAAGAACTAATCATCTCAGCACCTGATCAACATGAAGACAATGCTCAGCCTGAAGACATTCCTTCTAACAACGACAATGATCAGCAAGAGCAAAGTCTTCGCCCTGTACATCCTCGCGTTGCCAATGAAGTGCAGATTGAAAGAATAATTGATAGCATCAATGCATCCGGTCCACTCACTCGTTCAAGGGCAACTCAGCTAGCAAATTTCTGTGGGCACTTCGCATTTGTCTCAATAACAGAACCCAAGAAAGTTGAAGAAGCCTTCATGGAACCTGAATGGATTCAAGCTATGCAAGAAGAGCTTCAACAGTTTGAGCTGAATAATGTATGGGAACTAGTTAAGCGTCCTGATCCACGGAAGCACAATATAATAGGCACCAAATGGATATACCGCAACAAGCAAGATGAGCATGGTCAAGTTGTCAGAAACAAAGCTCGTCTCTTTGCTCAAGGATATACTCAAGTGGAAGGCATTGACTTCGATGAAACATTTGCTCCTATGGCTAGACTTGAAGCCATACGCATACTGCTCGCCTATGCAAATTATCACAACATACTTCTATATTAAATGGATGTGAAGAGTGCTTTTCTCAATGGCAAGATTGAAGAAGAAGTGTATGTTGCACAACCGCCTGGCTTTGAAGATCCAAAACATCCTTACATGGTATACAAGCTCAACAAGGCACTGTATGGCCTCAAACAAGCCCCTCGGGCCTGGTATGACACACTCAAATACTTCCTGAAGAGCAAAGGCTTCATACCTGGTTACCTAGACCCCACTCTCTTCACCAAGACATATGATGGTGAACTGTTTGTGTGCCAAATATATGTGGATGACATTATCTTCGGCTGCACCAATCAGAAGTACAGTGAAGAGTTTGGATATATGATGCAAGAGCAATATCAGATGTCCATGATGGGAGAGCTGAAGTTCTTCCTCGGTCTTCAAATACGACAACAACGCAACGGCATCTTCATATCTCAAGAGAAGTATCTCAAAGATTGCCTGAAGAAGTTTGGTATGCAAGACTGCAAAGGCTTCACAACACCTATGCCAGCCAAACATCATCTGGGTCCCGACGACAATGGTAAAGAGTTCGATCAAAAGGTATACCGCTCCATGATTGGTTCTTTACTTTATCTATGTGCATCTAGGCCAGATATTATGCTTAGTGTTTGCATGTGTGCTCGATTTCAAGCGGCACCAAAGGAGTCGCATCACTTAGATGTGAAGCGAATTCTTCGATATTTGGCTCACACCCCAACTCTAGGATTATGGTATCCAAAGGGCTCAGAGTTTGATCTGGTTGGATTCTCGGATGCTGATTATGCTGGTGACAAAGTTGATCGCAAGTCTACATCAGGCACATGTCACTTTCTGGGACGATCACTTGTATGTTGGTCTTCAAAGAAGCAGAACTGTGTATCTCTCTCCACTGCTGAATCTGAATACATTGCTGCTGGATCTTGCTGCGCTCAGCTTCTGTGGATGAAGCAAACACTCAAGGACTATGGCATTCATCTGAAGCAAGTGCCACTTTACTGCGACAACGAAAGCGCCATCAAGATCGCCAACAACCCAGTTCAGCACTCGAAGACAAAGCACATTGAAATTCGTCATCACTTTCTCAGAGATCATGTTGTGAAGGAAGATATTGATATCATACACGTCAACACTGAAGAGCAATTGGCAGATATCTTCACCAAGCCCTTGGATGAGAAGAGATTTTGCAAGTTACGGTGTGAGCTAAATATCCTGGAATCCTCAAATGTCCTGTGATCAGGCACACATCCTAACCCTTATGCATATTGATGACTTAGATGTGCAACAGACGAAGTAAAGTATATCTTCAATCAATGAAGACATACATTCTAAGTGTGAATACATTAATGTGGAATTTGACTTTGGAGCGCCACGATAATTGTGCGCCGTGTCTGGGTCTAATACTTCCTATACGGTGGGTAATGCCACCACCAAATGTTCTATTTTGAAGTGTTTCACTCATGGCGTTACCTTGCAATGTCTTCACATTTGGTTTGGCTTCGATCTCAACATATCTTCATGATTATCTTCACTATGTTGATTATATATATATATATATATATATATATATATATATTAGTGTTCTGTCCTCTACAGCATTCACTTATAGCTATGTCTTCATTGTTGAATCTTTTGAACTAAGTGAATGTGATCGGACCCTAACCTCTCTATGCTTTCTATCTCAAATTCTATCTCTCCAAATCATATGCATTCTATTGAAACTGTCGAATGTCTTCTTTGCGTCCTTAGCAGAAGATACAGAGACAACCATTAAGTCCGTTTTCAATGCTCATTCCTCCACATGAAACCCGGAGAAGTAGGAACGACCACCCGACAATCAAGGCGTGCGTGGGACGTGGAACAAACCCCAACATTCCGCATAATGGCCACGTGTTTCTCAGATGCGAATCGCCAGGGGCACCTGTGTAATAGCGCAGTGCCGCCCATGTACCTATAAATACACACTTCACAGCGGTCATTATCTCTTCTTCCACTCTCGCACGAACCCTAGCGCCACCGCTAGCCCTCGACGACGCCGACGACGAAGCACTTCGCTGCCGCAACCTCTCCGACGCCGTCTTCACGCCGACCGTGGACATCGTCCTCTCCGCCGTCGCCGTAGGTGTCCTCCGTCGCCAAGTTAGGGCACGGAAGATCGAACTGCTCGGCCTCATCTTCCACTTCATCTAGCAGTTCTTAGTGTGGTAATTAAAACTTCCTTTTTACAGCACCGTTGATCCTATGGATTTGTCACTTTCTACCACAAGCAGTTTCTATTCACACAAGTTAGATCTCTCTCATACTGCATCTCATAACATGCCTAGTATATTCACTTATGCTTCACAAAGTAGTTAGATTCCTCACTTGTACTGATCTGTGGATTCGTACAAATCTGGAACCTGTTGGAAATATTCCCTAGAGGCAATAATAAATAAGTTATTATTATATTTCCTTGTTCATGATAATTGTTTATTATCCATGCTAGAATTGTATTGATAGGAAACTCAGACACATGTGTGGATACATAGACAACACCATGTCCCTAGTAAGCCTCTAGTTGACTAGCTTGTTGATCAATAGATGGTTACGGTTTCTTGACCATGGATATTGGATGTCGTTGATAACGGTATCACATCATTAGGAGAATGATGTGATGGACAAGACCCAATCCTAAGCATAGCACAAGATCGTGTAGTTCGTATGCTAAAGCTTTTCTAATGTCAAGTATCATTTCCTTAGACCATGAGATTGTGCAACTCCCGGATACCGTAGGAATGCTTTGGGTGTGCCAAACGTCACAACGTAACTGGGTGGCTATAAAGGTACACTACGGGTATCTCGGAAAGTGTCTGTTGGGTTGGCACGAATCAAGACTGGGATTTGTCACTCCGTGTGACGGAGAGGTATCTCTGGGCCCACTTGGTAGGACATCATCATAATGTGCACAATGTGATCAAGGAGTTGATCACGGGATGATGTGTTACGGAACAAGTAAAGAGACTTGCCGGTAACGAGATTGAACAAGGTATCGGGATACCGACGATCGAATCTCGGGCAAGTATCGTACCGATGGACAAAGGGAATTGTATACGGGATTGATTAAGTCCTTGACATCGTGGTTCATCCGATGAGATCATCGTGGAACATATGGGAGCCAACATGGGTATCCAGATCCCGCTGTTGGTTATTGACCGGAGAACGTCTCGGTCATGTCTGCATGTCTCCCGAACCCGTAGGGTCTACACACTTAAGGTTCGGTGACGCTAGGGTTATAAAGGAAGTTTGTATGTGGTTACCGAAGGTAGTTCGGAGTCCCGGATGAGATCGCGGACGTCACGAGGAGTTCCGGAATGGTCCGGAGGTAAAGATTGATATATTGGACGAAGGGTTTTGGAGTCCGGGAGTGTTCCGGAGGTACCGGGTGATGACCAGCATGACCGAAAGGTGTTTCGGGAGCCCCGGCAAGTGTTGGGGGGCTTCATGGGCCAAGGGAAGGGGGCAAACCAGCCCACTAAGGGGCTGTGCGCCCCCCTCACCTATTCCCACGTGATCAGGGGGTTTGGGGCGCCCCATCTAGGGTTCCCACCTCCTGGCTTGGGGGCCAAGTCACCCAAAGGGGAGATCCCATCTGCCCTGGCCGCCGCCCCCTAGGGGAAACCCTAGGGCGCCTCCCCCTCCCCCTTGCCCCTATATATAGTGGAGGTTTTGGGGCTGCCCAACACACGAGATGAGTTCCTCTCCTCTATATGACGCAGCCCTGCATCTCTCCTTCCTCCTCTCCCGCGGTGCTTGGCGAAGCCCTGCAGGATAGCCACGCTCCTCCATCACCACCACGCCGTTGTGCTGCTGCTGGATGGAGACTTCCTCAACCTCTCCCTCTCTCCTTGCTGGATCAAGGCATGGGAGACATCACCGGGCTGTACGTGTGTTGAACGCGGAGGCGCCGTCCGTTCGGCACTAGGATCTCCGGTGATTTGGATCACGACGAGTACGACTCCTTCAACCCCGTTCTCTTGAACGCTTCCGCTTAGCGATCGACAAGGGTATGTAGATGCACTCTCCTTCCCCTCGTTGCTGGTCTCTCCATAGATAGATCTTGGTGACACATAGGAAAATTTTGAATTTCTGCTACGTTCCCCAACAGAACCAACTCCTTATCTATGAGTGAATGTCTTCACACGATGAGGTCAATGTCTTCTAAACTGATTTATCTTCAAAATCTTCTGAGAATGCATATGACCTCTTCCCCTTCCCTCGCACCTTAATGCTGTCACAGGTACATGTCCGTGGGAGAATCCTTTGGTTCTCATAGTCTGCATTCATTTGCAGAATTCTTACAGCATCACATTAATTCTCCCGAAGCCAGTTCCTGATGGTCCAGCAAGCGAAAACCTTTGAAGCCTTTGAACGTGTTGAAGCCTTTCAAGTTAAAGTTTATGGCTTCAGAGAAAGCAGCAAGGAAGGGTGGCAGAAAGCGTCGTGGAGAAACATCCAGAGATCTGCCAGATGAACTCTCAGAACTGTACAAGACAGATCCTGAAGAGGATTACAATCAGCGCAAGACCCGAATCCAATGGATTCGAATATATTGGGCAGAACAATGGTTCAAATACCGATTTGTAACCCAGGAATATGCTGAGAAAAATGCCATCAAGAGACCGTGGGGAGACATCCTATACAAGAATCTTCTGCCCAGGTCCAGAGATGAAGCCATTGAACAAGGCTTCTATCCCTGCATGGTCCGTGGGCCACAGCCTGCTGATGCACACCCATCGTCACTACTATGGTGTCGTGACGACAATCTGTTCAAGCGCAACTTCCAGTTTGCCCAGAACTCAGTGAAGCAGAACAAGAAGACTTTGGGGTTAGACTTCAACCCTGGTCCCTCGGCACCAAGGGCAGATGGCACACGAGATGCAGAACCCAATGTCATTGGTCCTTTCTACAACCTTGAAGGCCTCATCACCCGCATCTTAGTTCAAGGGACTGTAGTGAATGAGCCTGCAGCTGACGCTGAATCAGAAGAAGCTCCTGTAGCGCCGAAGACAAAGAAGATGAAGAATCCTAAAGCTTCAAAGCCTGCCCCCTCACCAAAAATCTCAAGGGCGAAGCCACTGGAAACTGCACCTCCTGAAGATAGTGTGCAGTCCGAAGACTTATCTCGCATCTCCAAGCCCCAAAAAGTCAAGATGCCTCTGCCTCACACCGGACAAGAGCTAACTGCTGCTGCCATTCTGCGCAATGAAGACATTGATCCGTCAAGTGATGAAGATCTAGCAGATGACGCTCTTGAGCTACTCATCAAGAGCAAAGAAGAAGCAGAAATCTTCAATGATCTGCCTCTCTTTGATGTGACCATCATCCACAACTTCATTGACGAGTGGTTTGACACGCCAAACATCAGCTTTGAAGATCTGCAGCTACCAATTGGCCTTAGTGTCGCCTTCCAAGGCGCCATTGCTTCAGAACTCGCTATTGCCCAGCGCATTGTTGAACTGAAGCAAAAGATTGACTATGAAAAGGCTCAGTTCAAGAAGCATATGGCCAAGCTCAGCATGCAGGAAGTGAAGAACTTCAAGAGTATGATGCACGAGCTCAAGGAAGCCTTTGTAAAGAAACATGCAGAAGCTCAGGGTTCGCGTGAGCGCATGAAGACTCTGGCTGACAGATGTGTGCAAGCCTACAATGAGGCTGAGAAGCGCAAGGCCCTTGGGCGTCCTGGCATCGACCCCAGGATGGCCGCAAAGAAGAAGAAGAAGCCTGCTACGGCTGAACCTGACGCACCACGGCAGGAAGCAGTTCCGATTGTCTTCCCAACTAGACTGACTGGCTCGAAGCCAAAAAGCCGGTCAACCGCTTCAGAGCTCAAGAAGATAAGGACTGCTGAGGCTGAAGACAGGAAGAGGAAACATTCTAAAGCCTCTCCAACTGCCCCCTCCAAGAAGAAGAGGAATACCAAGAAAGATCGGGCTGCTCCCACAGAGCCCTTGATAGTTGAACCCATTTCTATGGTCTATCCTGAAGCTGAACGCCAACTAACTATCCATGAGCCTGCTTCCACGGAGGCTCATGAAGCTGAAGACTTTCCAGCAGCTGATCCCATCGCTGCTGAAGACATTGGTCAACATGACAATGTAGAAGATGGTGCAGTCCTTCCTCAGAACAGCGAACTCATCAGCATTGGTCGTCCACTGACGCCAATTGCACAGGATGCTTCATGGGCAGATCGCCCACAAGAGGAAGAAGACTATGAGGCCCAACCCACTCCAACTCCACAGGCGTCGCCCGCGCTGCGCAGGCTTCGCAAAGGTCCAAGGCCTCAAGTCTCTGCTGAAGACAATTCGGCTGCATCAGCCGCGGAAGATGAAGTCCCACAAGTTGCCACTCCCCTGTCCCACCAAGAAGCAGTTCTCAAGGAGAACGTGCTTGTGACCGACCCTCCAGCTCGTCAAGTGGAGGATGAAAATCTTGCGGCTGCCACAACCACCAATGAAGCTAATGTGGAGCCCTCCCCAACGGAAGAAGAAGACAGCGAAGCCACTGACCCCGTCACTTCTGTTCCTGAGTCTGCTGCCGGTCCCCAGTTCGACTATCATGTTGAGCACAGGCCTCAGGTACAGAAGCCAATCCCAAGATTGCCAAGGTTCCCAGGTCCTGCATCAGCACCTGGCTCCTTCAATATCAATGGCTTCAGGGCAGACAACACATTCTTCAATAGCTCCAGGAACCCCTACTCAAGGGAAAGGATATCATCTGATCGGTTCTGGAGCTATCCTCAGCGAAGCTATTACTCATGCATTCTTTACAACCAAGGTCGCATCTTCCCACACAAGCGCCTTGACATTGAAGCCATAGCTGGTCTGCCTTGTCTGGAAGAAGCTTTGGATTGCTTCAAGGAAGTTGGACTGCTGCCGTTCGTTACTGACCAAGAGCATTGGAATGAAGAGCTGCTGCTCCAATTCTATGCCACACTTCACATCCGCGGGTACAGCAGAGATCCGAAGACTTGGGTCCTGGAGTGGATGACCGGAAATGTTCATCACGAAGCCAATGCATTTGACATCATTGAGCTCACTGGTTTGCCCACTCCTGGCGATCTCTACGAGCATGGCTGTCAGCTGCATAGTGAAGCTATTGAGAGCATCTTTAAGAGGCCGGAACCTGATATGAGTCAGATGCTCAGCATATGAAGCCATTGCCCCAAGATGCTGCTTATCCAACAGAGTTCTTCATTGAAGACCTTGAGTATCTGCCAAGAACCATCTATCACATCATCAGGCAAACTCTCTGGCCCATCAAAGGGCACTCTCCAAATGCCAAGCTTGAGGGTGCAATGAAGACTTTGGTCTTCTATATTCTTCATGGAAAATGCTTCAATGCACAGGACTTATTCATCCGCCAACTTGCTGCATCAGGCTCTGATCTGTTTGGCTTAAAGTTCTACGCCCCATGGGTAATGCGGCTAATTAAACTTCACTCCGATATCTCATATCAGCCATCTGCTCGCAATCATAGGATTTTTCTGCCTGATGTGGATATCTCTACTGAAGCCATCTATCCTGAGCCTGCAAAGGAACCTCTAAGTCTTCAGAATGCAAAGCATCAGAGTTTCTCACAGAACATTGAAGGAGTTGAAGCAGTCACTCGGGTGTATCCTTTGGCTGGCACTACACGTGCACCACAGCCTGTGTCTACCGAAGCCACTGATAGTACAACTGCTCCAAGACCCAAGAAGCGCACTCGTGTTCTCAACGACCGAGAGCTTCTTGTGGCTCTTCATCAGAAACAAGATAGGCATCATGACTGGCTGAAGCGTCAGATGAAAAGCCTCTTGGTGGAGGTTAATCGCATTCGCAATCTTGCCACCAAGAATGCTTTCGTTGCCCATGAAACCTGTCGCCGCACATGGAAAGGGCTAATGATGATGTGTTCTGAAGATGATCTCCAAGAGGATGGCTTCACTGAGCGATTCAAGTTTGACTCCACACCTCCTCGAAGAGCTGTGCTGCTAGGAACTCCATCCCTTGAAGACTCTGAGTTCTCTTCATCTGCTGCAACAGTGACTGCCCGAGTTATCGAGGATGAAGATGATGCTACTTCACCACCACCTCCTTCAGCACGCGTCAACTCTGCTCCAAGCTCTTCAGTACCGCCAAACACCACCAACGACCCTGCTACTTCACCTACTCCGCATGGGAATGAGTAGATGCTCTATGTCTTCAAACCTTTTTGGTCCTTACTGACAAAAGGGGGAGAAGCATATGAGGTTGATAGTCTTCAAGCGGGTCCATATGGGCGGGTGCTTTATATTTTGCTTCATGCTTACAACTCTTGTTTTTCTACATTTGGTTCTTTGAGTTGTAACACTTAAACTCGATGATCGTCTGCTACTTATCTGCCACTTTGTTTTGCGATGATAAATTCCGCATGTGCGACGATAAATTCCGCACTTAGATCATTCTGCAGACGTCCATTTTCCATTATGCATTGTCATTATCTTCATATACTTTCACATGCATAGTGGATTGTCATCATAAGTTGAAGTGGATCTCCACAAGTACAACCTGCCATGTGCATTTGCATTCCAAAAGCAAATTACTTATATGCACATCTTCAGGGGGAGCCCTTGCAACTTATGAAGACAATTCCTTATCCTTTACAATTTCACAGATTATAGTCCCCATTGAAAACTTCAACTAGTTTGTCATCAATCACCAAAAAGGGGGAGATTGTAAGTGCATCTAGTGCCACCCCTAGTTGGTTTTGGAGTATTGACGACAAACCTAGTTGAGGGACTAATGTGTTTATGAGAATTGCAGGATAACACAGGTAGAAGTCCCTCATTGATTCGGTTTTCCTACCAGAGATGACCCCTAAAAATGTATGAAGACATTGAAGTCAAAGGTGGTATATGAAGATATTCACATTGAAGACTATGACAAGAGAAGACACCACATGAAGCCTATGGAGCTCGAAGACTTAGATCTTTCGTAGTTCTTTTTCTTTTGTGTTGAGTCATAGGAACCACCGTACTGTTAAGTGGGGTCCAAGAGAACCAGTCAGAATGACTGAAGTGATGCCTAACCAAAAACCTATGTCTTCGAGTGAAGACTATGAGAGCGAATCTTGTCCAGAGTCGGACAAGTCAGCTTTGCTTGTAGCCCAAGTAAAGTTGCCGTGTGAGTTTGAAATTTGACCGTTGGAACACGTGTCAGTTCCTTAGTGACCCAGGGTCATTTCGGACAAATCAGGTCGGGTTGCCAAGTGGCTATAAATAGCCCACCCCACAACCATAAATGGTTGGCTGCTCAGATTAAGAGTACGACTTTTGTCGTTTGAGAGCAACCCACCTCAAAGCCTTTGAGAGAGAATTCCTTGCGAGGATGAAGCCCTAACCACCCAGAGCCAAAGAGAATTGGGCATCACTTGAGTCTTCTTGTCTGTGTGATCTGAAGACTTATTACACTTGAGGACTGTGCATCCTCCAGCCGGTTAGGCGTCGCGTTCTGAGCATCCAAGAGACATTGTGGATTGCCGGTGAACGAAGTCTGTGAAGGTTTGGAAGTCTACCTTGAAGACTTACCAGAGTGATTGGGTGAGGTCTGTGTGACCTTAGCTCAAGGGGAATACGGTGAGGACTAGGTGTCCTGAGCTGCGTGTTCAGGACTGGGTGTCCGGGACTGTGTGTCCTAAGGTTTAAATACCTAGCCGCCCCAACCAGACGTACAGTTGTCACAGCAACTGGAACTGGTCCAACAAATCATTTTCTTCAATGAGTCACTGGTTTCATCTTCCCTTCCCTTTACTTACTGTTGCTCCTTGTGAAGTCATTGTATGTTTGCACTATATTTTGTCTTCACTAAGTGACTGCATGTTCTGTATGGCTTCATAATATCTTCCTACCTGATCCTTACTACATTGCTGCTATTAAGTCATTGTGCTTTCACTTTATTGAATACTTGACTATGGCTTGCCTAGTGTAGTCTACCTTCCGCTGCATGGTAATAGGTTTATTTCTATCGTTTGTCTTCATAACTTCCACGTTTTGAAGACTTTCATAAAAATTGCCTATTCACCCCCCTCTAGTCGATATAATGCACTTTCAGTTCCTACGACACGACAGTCATCCATCTGTCTGTCCGCCGCCCACATTGATGGCACACGGTTGCTGAGGCTTCTCCTCCGGCGCCACCTGTCCATTCCTCTGCCGCCCACCATTTCTATATAAACCACTGCCCCGGGCATAGCCGCAGTCATCCCGCCTCCGATCCCTCTGTGCACCACTCCCGCCATGGATTCCTCCCCAGCCAAAACTCTCTTAGACGGGTTGACGCCGCACCAGAAGAAGGAAATGGCCGCCATTGTTGCTGGCTGGATGGCCGATAGGTAACCGGAGGATGATGACGTCTGAGTGGAGGATGCTGCCGACGATGAGCAGGCACAACCTCCTCCTCCGCGCCACCCTCGCGGGTGAAATACACCTTGACCATCGGCAAGACTCGTGCCCATTACATGGACATGATGCGGGAGGAGCAGTTCCGGGAGGCTCAGGACGACGCCACCTACAACTACTACCTCCTGCAGGAGCATCTGCAGGCAGAGGAGCAGCTCGCCACTAGTAGGACGTCGCGCCGGACGCGAACATCACGGAGCAGGAGGCGCTGCTTGAGTCCTACCGCTCCGCCCACGAGATCCACCTCAACCGCTGGCTGTACCACCAACGGGTGCAGAGGTGGCGGCCATCGGCAAGGAGTGCGACGAGGAGGCAGGCGAGGCTCTGTTCGGCGGGACCAACAAAGAGGAGGAGGACAATGCTAATGTCGTGCCCCACCGCCACGACCACAAAGAAGCCGACACGTCCGTGGGCGCCGCTGGTGGCGAGGAAGAGTAGTGCATAGTAGGTTACCACCGCTCTGGTCCCGGGAAGGCCACCGCTCCTCCCATCCCATCGACACCAAGCTTGGTGGGATCAACATCGACGGCCGATTATTCGCTTGGCGATGACGTGGAGGCAGACAACTTTAGTTCCTGGGGCTCCGAAGGCGGAGCTGGGGAGCGCTGAAGCGGAACTGGAGACGGTGAAGCTTTAGTTCTCTGGGCTGATGGCCGGACACGAGCACTGGATGCTGGCAATCATTTTGATTAGAGCCCGACTAGCACCACTTTGATGTAATTATAATGAAATCCGTCGTGTTTATATGAAATCCGTTATGTTTATATGAATTCCGGCATGTTCATATGAAATCCGGCCGTGTTTATATGAATTATGGACTTGTTTGAACAAAATTCAACCGGCTGATTCGAGTTGTTGTGAAACATACGCGGCTACGGTTGGATGTCTGCCCCCTGCATCCTTGTCCGCTGACGGATGCAGGAAGAAATTTGTGGGTCGCCGTTGGAGATGCCCTAACCATTCTAACATTTCATGATTTTTTTTCTGAAATGTGAACATTTTTAGTAGATACATGAATACTTTTAAAACTTTATGCATTTATTAAATGTTTGAGCACATTTGAAGCAATGCATGGATGCAGTTTGTGACTATATGAACAATTTTCAAATGTGCATTTTTTTAAAGCATGGAGACCTTCTTAAATTTATGATCATTATTTAAAACATGTGAACACTTTATGAAACATGAATATATTTTAAATGTGTGAACACATTTAAAAAATATATAAACATTTTCTAAAATACCTTCAGAAATTACTTACACATTTAGTTGTTTTTAGAACTTAAGAAAAAAAGCAACATAAATACTCCCTCCTTCCCAAATTACTTGTGGCAGACTATCCATTTCTGCTACAAGCAAATCAGGACAAGGGGAGTAAGAAAAATAAAAGAAACCAAAGCTGGTCAACCTATATTAATGGGTCGGCCCAATATATAAATTAGCAGACGCGGAAGTGCTATTGGACTCCATAAGAATCCAAAAGCAACCCGGTGTTGGTACACTATGTGCCGTCGAGGTGGGGAAGGGAGGGGGTGGATGGGATGGCATGGTCAATAATCTTGGTGGTCGACGTTTGTGTGAATTTCATTGAAATTACGTGTCGTATGTAAGTAACATTGACACTGTCTTTGTTCTCGCGTCCAAACTGTAACTTCAATAAAAACCATTGCAAGAAGAAACACCGAGTCTAGCATAACTAATGCCCGCAACCCAGCAACCAGTTTTACATCCACGGGTAATTATACCCAACAAGAGAGGAATGGCGCGGCAAAGCGCGCGATAGCTTCTAGTTCTTTCTAAAGAAAACCAAATAGAGTCATGTGGTGTGCCGTGTGTGGCATAAGGGGGCGGTGCTGGTCAAGGCACCCACAACTTGTTTGATACTCCCGTTAACAAGATGTTTTAACCTTTTTCAATTTAGCGAACCAATCTGTGATTGAATGATTAGACGGACAGTGGTATTCTCAGTCCATCAGGTTTAAGTTTTGGTGCTCGCATTATTTCTAGATTTATTTCAGGATTTTCGTCGATGCGCTTTCAGTGGGAGGAGACGTTCCCGTTGACGTTGAGGCGCCTATGGTGACTTCATAATCTCAGATGATATGTCGTCTCAGTCTCTTGAAGGTGCTCATAGGGATAGGGTGTGTGTGTGTGTGTGTTCATAGGGATGAGTGTATGTGCATACGTATGAGCGCTCGCGTCTGTACTGTGTTAAAAAAATCTTTAGCGATTTATATGCACCCACAACATATTTTAGTATGTTTGTTCACTTATTTCAGTCTATATCAAAATGGACAAATGTTTTCTACGATCGGGTGTAGTTACTCCCATTTTTGTTTCGTATATTTTAGATAATACATATCGTACCAGGGTGTATGTATACGTAGTATGTAGTGTATATATATATATACACTACTAGGATGAATGGAACCAAAACGTCCGACCCTGCATGTTGTGGGTACGTATAAATCGCGCCTCCCCTCCCCCCCCGCCGCCGGCGCGCACTGGCCGGTCAGCGTAGGTGACGGCGGGCCCTTTTCTCCCTTCCTGGCGGCCCATCATAACGCGGGACGCGGCGGCTCCCCCGAACGCAGTGCTTCTGTGGGGCGTGGCGGCAGCAAGGCAGGCGGTCGCACTGACCGCTCGATCTGCGGTAGCTGCAGGAGCTCAGCTGGGTGCAGGCGGTGTGGGTTGTGCGGGCCGGGCTGTTGGTGCACATTGTTGAAATTATGCCCTAGAGGCAATAATAAATTGATTATTATCATATTCCTTGTTCATGACAAAGGTTTATTATTCTTGCTAGAATTATATTGACCGGAAACTTAAATATAAGTGTGAATACATAAACAAATAATATGTCCCTAGTGAGCCTCTACTAGACTAGCTCGTTGATCAAAGATGGTTAAGGTTTTCTAACCATGGTCATGAGTTGTCATTTGATAACTGGATCACATCATTAGGAGAATGATGCGATGGACAAGGCCCAAACGCAAGCTTAGCATTCGATCGTATCACTTGAATTTATGGCTATAGCTTTCTTCATGTCAAGTATCTATTTCTAAGATCATGAGATCATGAAACTCCCGGATACCGTAGGAATACCTTGTGTGCTATCAAAGGTCACTTCGTAACTGGGTGATCATAAAGATGCTCTACAGGTATCTCCAAAGGTGTCTGTTGGGTTGGCATGGATCGAGACTGGAATTTGTCACTCCGTGTAACAGAGAGATATCTCTGGGCCCTCTCTGTAATACAACATCGTAAACAGCTTGCAAGCAACGTGGCTAATAAGTTAGTCACGAGATCTTGTATTACAGAACGAGTAAAGAGACTTGTCGGTAACGAGATTGAACTAGGTATGGAAATACTAACGATCGAATCTCGGGCAAGTAACATATTGCCGGACAAAGGGAATTGCATACGGCATTAACCAAATCCTTGACATCGTGGTTCAACTGATAAAAGATCTTCATGGAATATGTGGGAACCAATATGGGCATCCAGGTTCTGCTATTGGTTATTGACCGGAAAGGTGTCTCGGTCATGTCTACATGATTGTCGAACCTGTAGGGTCTGCACGCTTAACGTTCGGTGACGTTAGAGTAATATTGGGATATGCAAGTTGGTATCTGAATGATGTTCGGAGTCCCGGATGAGATCCCAAACATCACGAGGAGCTCCGAAATGGTCCGGAGGTAAAGATTTATATATGGAAAGTTGCTTTCAAGGTTCCGAAAAAAGTTTCAGTTTTTTCGGTGTTGTACCGGGAAGTTTCCAGAAGGTTTCGGAAACTTCTGGAGGAGTCTGGAAGTCCACCAAGGGTTCCACCACATCCCAAGGGTTAGCATGGGCTGAGGGGAGGCGCCCTAGCCTTATTGGGCCAGGCGCACAAGTCCCTCAAGGCCCATGTGGCTTGGGAGAGGTGGAAAGTCCACCTATGTATGGAAAAGGAGGTGATTGGACTAGGAGTCCAACTCCTCCCCCTTGTTGCACCCCTTGGTCTTGGAGGGTTGGCCAGTGATACTTCTCCATCGTATCTACTTTTCCAAACTCTTTTGCCCTTGTTTTGGACTCTAATTTGCATGATTTGAATGAAACTAACTCGGACATACGTTGTTTTCAGCAGAATTGCCATGGTATTATTTTTGTGCAAAAATCAAAGTTCTCAAATTGACCTAAAAAATTACGAAGAGTTTTTGTGGAGTAAATAAAAATACTGGCGGAAAAAGATACCAGAGGGGGCCCACCCAGGAGCCACGAGCTCTAGGGGCGCGCCTCACAGGCTTGTGGCCCCGCCCCTGGACCTCTGGCAACCCTAACTCCAACTCAATATATACCTATTCGTGGAGAAAACAATCAAAGAGAAGGATTCATCGTGTTTTATGATACGGAGCCGCCACCACATCCTATTGTTCATTGGGAGGGCTGATCTGGAGTCCGTTCGGGGCTCCAAAGGGTGGAAATCGACGCTGTCATCATCATCAACCTTCCTCCATCATCAATTTCATGATGGTCACCGCCGGGAGTGAGTAATTCATTTATAGGCTTGCTGGACGATGATGAGTTGGATGATATCTATCATGTAATCGAGTTAGTTTTGTTAAGGCTTGATGCCTAGTATCCCCTATGTTCTGAGATTGATGTTGCGATGACTTTGATATGCTTATTGCTTGTCACTAGGGCCTGAGTGACATGATTTCAAATTTGAACCTATTATGTTTTCATGAATATATTTGCGTTCTTGATCCTATCTTGCAAGTTATATGCACATTTTACGAGTTATGATCCGGATACCCCAAGGTGACAATAATTGGGATTCCATCTGGTGATTTCCATAGTTTGAGGAGTTCATGTATTCACTAAGTGCTAATGCTTTGTTCCGGTTCTCTATTAAAAGGAGACCTTAATATCCCTTAGTTTCCTTATGGACCCAGCTGCCATGGGAGGGTAGGAAAAAAGATGCCATTGATACGTCTCCAATGTATCTATAATTTTTTATTGTTCCATGCTATTATATTATCTGTTTTGGATGTTTTATATGCATTAATATGCTATTTTATATTATTTTTGGGACTAACCTATTAACCTAGAGCCCAGTGCCACTTTCTGTTTTCCCCTTGTTTTTGAGCTTCTCAAAAAAGGAATACTAAACGGAGTCCAAACGGAATAAAACTTCACGATGATTTTTCTTGGACCAGAAGACACCCAGAGAACTTGGAGCCAAGCCTAAAGAGCCACGAGGCGGCGACAAGGGTGGAGGGCACGCCCTAGGAGGCACTACCTTGTGGGCCCCTAGGGACTCCCCTGACCTAGCTCTTCCTCCTATATACTCACATATATTCCATAACCACCAGAAGATCCACGTAAATTCTTTTCCTCTGCCGCAACCTTTTGTTACCATGAGATCCCATCTTGGGGCCTTTTCCGACATCCTGCCAGAGGGGGATTCGGTCACGGAGGGCATCTACATCAACTCTATTACCCTTCCGATGAAGCGTGCGTAGTTTACCACATACCTACGGGTTCGTAGCTAGTAGGTAGATGGCTTCTTCTCTCTCTTTGATTCTCAATACCATGTTCTCCTCGATGTTCTTGGAGATCTATTCGATGTAATCTTGTTTTGTGAGATCCGATGAATTGTGGATTTATGATCAGCTTATCTACGAATATTATTTGAATCTTCTATGAATTCTAATATGCATGATTCGATATCTTTGTATTTCTCTTCGAACTATCGGTTTGGTTTGGCCAACTAGATTGGTTTTTCATGCAATGGGAGAGGTGATTAGCTTTGGGTTCAATCTTGCGTGATTTCACCCAATGACAAAGTAGGGGTAGCGAGGCACGTATTGAATTGTTGCCATCGAGGATAAAAAGATGGGGTTTTCATCATATTGCTTGAGTTTATTCCTCTACATCATGTCATCTTACTTAAGGCGTTACTCCGTTCTTTATGAACTTAATACTCTAGATGCATGCTGGATAGCGGTTGATGTGCGGAGTAATAGTAGTAGATGCATGCAGGAGTCGGTCTACTTGACATGGACGTGATGCCTACATTGCATAATCATTGCCTTAGATATCGTCATAACTTTGCGCTTTTCTATCAATTGCTCGACAGTAATTTTTTCACCCACCATATTATTTGCCTTCATGAGAGAAGCCTCTAGTGAAACCTATGGCCCCTAGGTCTATTTTCGATCATATTAGTTTTCGATCTACTATTTTGCAATCTTTATTTTCAGATCTATAAACCAAAAAACCAAAAAATATTTTATCTTTTGTTTAGTTCTATCTATCTCTATTAGATCTCACCTTTGCAAAGTGACCATGAAGGGATTGACAACCCCTTTATCGTGTTGGGTGCAAGTGTTTGATTGTTTGTGCTGGTGCATATATTGGGGACTTGCGCGTTTCTCCTACTGGATTGATACCTTGGTTCTTAACTGAGGGAAATACTTATCTCTACTATGCTACATCACCCTTTCCTCTTCAAGGGAAAAACCAATGCTAGCTCAAGAAGTAGCACCATACAAGTTCTTTCCCATAAGCACGTATGACTACATACGGTATACGTGCCTACATTACATTGATGAATTGGAGCTAGTTTTGCGTCGCTCTAGGTTATAACTGCTACATGATGAATCTCATCCAACACAATTATCATAACCGATCCAATGCCTACAAGATTTTCACATATTGATCTTTGCTAAGTTACTTTTGTCATTGCTGCTGTTACAATCACTACAAAACTGCTACTGTTACTATTGCCACTGTTACCTTTACTTCCGTACTACTTTGCTACTAAATACTTTGTTGGAGATAATAAGTCTTTGAGGTGTGGTTGGATTGACAACTCAATTGCTAATACTTGCGAATATTCTTTGGCTTCCCTTGTGTCGAATCAATTATTTTGGTTGAACACTCTACCCTCAAAAACTGTTGCGACCCCCTATACTCGTGGGTTATCAAGATCTTTTTCTGGCGTTGTTGCCGGGGAGCATATCTCTATTTCTCGAGTCACTTGGGATTTAATCAGTTGATCACTATGAAGAATCTGAAAGATACCAGAACCAAGATCGTTCCCTCTAAGACGAGGGGAGGTAAGGAACTGCCATCACACTTTGCACTTGATTCACCTTCTGTTTTAAGTAAGCTTGCAACAACAACACCTGCTATTAATACTGATATGTCGCAACTAATTGATGATGCTACTTCTGCTTATAATGATGCTAGTACTTTGCTTGATGATGATGTGCCACTAGGTGAATTTCTTGATGAACAACTTACTAGAGCTAGAGTTATTGAGAATGTTGAAACTGATGAAATTACTAATACCGATGAAGTCTTTGAAACTGAAACACCTATTAGATCTAGCCCTCCTAGATATGAATTGCCTGATATAACTGAAGGTTACGTTATGGATGAAGAGGTAGCTAGAGACTTTCTTGCTTGTAAGGATAGAGAAGATCTTAAGAAATTGCTAGTCAAGTTGAAATAAATATCATTTAATGCTAGAATGAAATATGATCCAAACTTTGCTACTTCACCACTTCACATATATTTGTTACTGATAAGGATTATGAATTCTCTGTCGATCCTAAGTTAATTACTTTTGTTGAGTCTGATCCTTTCCATGGTTATGAATCTGAAATTATTGTGGAACATCTTACTAAATTGAATGATATAGCCACCCTATTTGCTCATGAGGAAAAAATTCACTACTACTATATTTTTAAGTTGTTTCCTTTCTCATTAAAGGGTGATGCTAAGATATGGTTTAATTATCTTGCTCCTGGTTGTGTGCGTAGTCCCCAGGATATGATATACTACTTCTCTTAAAAATATTTTCCTACTCACAAGAAACAAGTTGTTTTACAGGAAATATTTAACTTTGTGCAAATTGAAGAAGAGACTCTCCCACAAGCTTGGGGGAGGCTTCTCCAATTACTTAATGCTTTGCCTGATCATCCTCTTAAGAAAAATGAAATACTTGATATCTTTTATAGTGGACTAACCGATGCATCTAGGGACCACCTAGATAGTTGTGCTGGTTGTGTTTTTAGGGAATGAACTATTGAATAAACTGAAGAACTATTCAATAATATATCAAGGAATGATAATTATTGGACTCTAACTAAACCACCACCCAAGCTAACTCCGAAGAAAAGGGGTATTCTATTTCTCAGTCCTGAAGATATGCAAGAGGCAAAGAAATCCATGAAAGAAAAATGTATTAAAGCTGAAGATGTTAAGAATCTACCACCTATTGAAGAAATACATGGTCTCAATATCCCAACACAGGTAGTAGAGGTAAATTCTCCCTGTAGATTTGATGAAGGTGATATTCCTTATACTATGTCTGCTAGTCAATGCTTGGATGAATTTTATAACTTTATTGTTAAACAAGAAAAGTTCAGTGCATATGTTAGTAGACAATTGAAACGAAATGCTTATATGTTTTAACGCTTGAGTGACTATATGTTTAGAGCTGTTAATGATCTCAAGGTTGTTAGTAAACATGCTTCTATGATAAAAACTCAAGTAGAACAAGTTCTCAAAGCACAAAATGACTTACTTAATGAGATGAACAATAAGATGAATGATCATGCTGTTAGCATAGTTCTGATGTAAGTCTTGCGAGTAATTTGGATGAGTACTCACGGTTGCTTTGCTACCTATTTCCCACTATACTCGATTGTTGCGATTAGATGACAGATCCCAGGAGCTAGAGGCCACCACCGACGACTACTACTTTCCCGATAGAGCCTACTAATACGTGAGACCGCCGATGACCAGGAGTAGTTTGGAGGCACTCAGGTAGTTGGCCTTGCCTTTTCGATCGTTGTTGATTTTGTGCTAGCCTTCTTAAGGAGAACTTGTTTAACTTATGTCTGTACTAAGATATTGTTGCTTCTACTGACTCGTTTGTATTCGAGTTGATGTATTCAAGCCCTTGAGGCCCCTGGCTGTAATATGAAGCTTGTATTTTTTAAAATTTGTTTCTAAAGTTGTGCTGTGATATCTTCACGTGAGTCCCTAATCTTGACCATACACATTTGCATGTATGATTAGTGTACAATTGAATCAGGGGCGTCACATAGATGCTCAACCTAATAATGATAATGATGCGGAGATAGAACCTGTTGTTGATCTTGATAACCCACAACCTAAGAATAAAAGATATGATAAAAGAGACTTCATTGCTAGGAAACATGCTAAAGAAAGAGAACCATGTGTTCAGAAACCCATGCTCTTTCCTCCTAAAGCTTCAAAGAATACATATGATGAAGAGTTTGAGCGCTTTATTGAAATGCTTAGACATGTCTTTTTGCGCCTTCATTTGACTGATATTCTAAAAATGTCTCCTTATGCTATGTATATGAAAGATAATGTTACAAATAAAAGGAAGATACCAGAAGCTGAAATTTCCACCATGCTTGCAAATTATACATTTAAGGGTGGAATACCAAAGAAACTAGGAAACCCAGGAATACCAACTATACCATGATGCATTTAAAGAAACTATATTAAAACTGCTTTATGTGATCTAGGAGCCAGTGTTAGTGTTATGCCTTTCTCTTTGTACAAAAGAATTGATTTGAATAAGTTGACACCAACTGAAATCTCTTCACAAATGGCTGATAAATCAAATGCTGCACCCATCAATATTTGTGAGGATGTGCCTGTCATAGTTGCAAATGTTACTATCTTAACGAACTCTATTATTCTTAATATACCCGAGGTCCTTGGTAGAACCTTTTTGAATGTTGCAGGGGCTGTTATTGATTGCAACAAATGCAATGTCACTTTTCATGTTAATGGTAATGAGCAAATGGTGCACTTTCCAAAGAAACAACCTCAAGTGAATAGTATCAATTCCATTGGAAAAATTTCAACAATTACTATTAGAGGTTTTCAATTGCCTATTCCAACTGTCAAAAAGAAATATGAAATCCTTATTGTTGGGGACATGCATATCCCTATTGAGGTAACCTAGTGTTATAGGAAGATTCTCCGGTTTCATGTCATTTTGAAGAAGTTTGTTAATAAGACATGATCAACCTTATTGATGGATTCCTTTTGATGGGCATGTGGTCAATGAATTTAGTAAACACAACTTTTGTACCCACCTTTTACCTTCTGTTATTTAGATTTAATAAAGTAAAAAATGCCATGATTATGTTGTTTTCTAAATAATCCGTGCAATAGAAAATGACCAGAAAATAAAAGTTCTCCAAATGTCCTAAAAATTTTAGTAGGATTTTTTCTGTAATATGTGAAAAAATTGGCACTGAACACACCCAAGGGGGTGCACCTGTGAGCCACAAGCTCACAGGGTGTGCCCACCCCTGGGCGCGCCTAGCAGGCTTTTGGGGCCCATGTAGGCCCCCTCACTTATTCCAGCCACCCATGCACTTCGTCTTCCTGCTGACAAAATCACTCCATTGTTCAAACCTGTGTTCTTGCTCATCTTGCTGTCATTTTTGATCTCCTTGCTCGGAACTCCGTTTCCAAAACTGTTTTGGGGGATCGCTCATTGGTATGTGACTCCTCCGTTGATCCAATTAGTTTTTGTTCTAGTGGTTTATTACTTGCACATTTAGCTACTATTGGTGACCATGTTATTGAGCTTGCATGTCAAATTTATATGGTTCAAACTAGTTTTGGTGCTTGATATAGCCTCCAAACACTTGTAGGAGTAGTTGCTATGAATTTTGTTGAGTTTTGTTCACTTTTATTTCGAGTCACTAAAATTTCAGAAATTTTTAGAGAAAATAAAGAACCATGAGGAGGTGGTTAAGGGGCTCATCAAGCCGTGATTCGAAGGAAACTCCGAAGAAGAAGCTCAAATACAATATTCCACGTGCGGCGGAGGTTCGACCTTGTGAGTGGCTGAGTGATTCATTCTTGAAGGAAGCGGGAATTTATGAGGATTTCTATTATTTGGCGAGTAATGCCGAAATCATCCATTTCCTCCAAGATAAGTGCGATCAATACCTCCTACTCACTAATACCTTCATGCAAAGCTTTCGCTTTTATCCTAGGAAGGAACCACCCATTGTAGAAATTAACTTGTATGATGTGCCTAAGGAAATGACATTATATGATTTTTGCAATGTTTGCAAATTACCTTATGAGGGCAGTCACACTGATCCACGTCCTAGAGACATGGAGGATTTCATTTCTGAAACTACTATGGGGGAAGAGTGAGGAGTGTCGGAAGAGAGAGTGGCTAGTTTACATTTCCCCGTTTTACGTTACTATGCATTATTTGCTGGTAGATGTCTGACTGGTCATGGGAAGAGTGGGAGTCTCAGTGCACTTAACCTTGCTATTTTGCACCATGCTTTATATGCTGATAGAACTTTTAGTCTGGGCTCCATTGTTGCTTGGCGGTTGCACAAAAAACCATTCAAAAGGTAGTATTTTCGGTGGTGTCTATGCCTCCCGCCTCGCCAGACATTTTGAGATTCCTATTAGGCATGAGGAGGAGGAGATGCTTTTACCCACAAAATATTTAGATTATGCTAGTATGGTAGGCATAATTTTATTGACAATGATAAGCAAAAGTGGCTTTGTTATAACTTAGTATTTAGCCAGGGGACTCATGAGATTATTACTTTGCCTGCACCTTCTTTGTTTGATCTTTGTTCAGGCAGGCACACTATTATGCTCGATGACATTTATAAGTACTGGAGCTTAACATAACCCCCAGCACCCGAGCTAGTACGAGCACCTGAGCCCTACCAGGAGCCTGTTTATCAGTGGGAGCCACAAGAGCTCGCCAACCAGTGGAACCCTCAGGACCCTCTGCAGTATCCAAGAAAGGGTTACTTCGAGCCATGGCCATAGACCAACTTAGGCCAAATGCCTAAGCTTGGGGGAGTATGTATTTCTCACCGACATTACATTCATGCATCACACATTCATTTCAGTTGTCGGTGTTCATCCTTTTTCATTGTATAATCCATGTTAGTTTATTTTTCTTGCTTTCTTCTTGTGTGTTTGAAAAACTTTGATAAAATCCAAAAAAATCTCGCTTCTTTTTAGTTTTTCTTTCTAGTTAAATTAGTAGTAGTATTAAATAAAACCAAAAATGATTTCTTGTTCTTCTTTTGCTTGTTGGGAGCTTTCCCGTGTAAATATTTTTTCTCGTTTTCGTTCTTCCTTTGTTTCACTTTCTTCTAGAGAAAAACAAAAACTCCAAAAATATTTCAGTGTGTTTCTTTGAAATTCTTTTCTTTGGATCGCAAGGAGAAGGCGACGATGAAAATGTGGAGTGGCTCTCATATGCATTATTGTTGGTCTAACAAAGAGCCCATATTACGTTGTTTTCTCCTTTGAATAAATGTTTGCAGATTCCATCTTAGTCCACTGCATGTGCACTCTTATTATTATTCACATCATTCAGTCGTGCAAGTGAAAGGCAATAATGACAAAATTTGATGAATTGATTAAGGTGGAGAAATGCTGGTATGAACTTGACCTATCTTGTTTTTGTAAATATGTTTAGCTCATCGTTCCTGATTCAGCCTATTATGAATGAAACAAGTTTGCAATGACAATTAGAGAGCATAGTTACTCATGCCATGCTTAATTATCTAGGAGTGGATAATGCACTACAAAAAAAGACACATCCGTGACATTTTGGGCCGAACGGAATTTTTTTCTGTCATACATATGACACTTCTATGATGATAATTGTGACAAAACCCGGTATCATCATAGATGTGGTGGGCTCCTACTTCTATGACAAAAAATCATGACAGAAAATGGGCTTTTCGTCCTGGGCGGGCCGGAGATGCAGCTGCATGACATTCTTTGGGCCATCCATGACGGAAAAAACCATGGTAGAAGCGAGGGGGAGGAAAATTTCGGGGAATTCCCGGTTACGGTGGGAGGTCGGCGGCCGAGCGATGCGCGTTTCTCTCGTACAGGTACGTGCGTGTGTGCGAGGCGTTGGCTCTAACTGAACCCGAGCGAGGCGTTGGGCTCTAACTGAACCCGAGTGATTGCAATGCAGGCTATGCGTTACTGAACCCGAGCAATCAATCGATGGCTGTTAACTGAACCCGATTGAGCGATTCCTTTGCTACTGCTGCTAACTGAAGCCGATCGATGGGATGAACAGTGAGCGTTGCGGGGGGGGGGGGGGTTGAATGAACAGTGAGCGGTGGCGTTGCCTCTGGATGAACAGGACCCCGTGGTGTGGTGGAGGGCTGGATAAACAGTAGACGGTGGAGGGGTGCCCGTGGAGGGGTGGATGGACATGACCCCGTGGTGTGGAGGGCTGGATGAACAGTAGACGGTGGAGGGGTGGTTGAACAGGACCCCGTGGTGTGGAGGGCTGGATAAACAGTAGACGATGGAGGGGTGCCCATCGAGGGGTGGTTGAACAGGACCCCGTGGTGTGGAGGGCTGGATGAACAGTAGACGGTGGAGGGGTGGTTGAACAGTAGCCGATGGAGTAGCGCACGGTGGAGGCTGGATGAACAGGAGCCCGTGGAGGCTGGATGAACAGGAGCCCGTGGAGGCTGGAGGAGGTCGACGGTGGAGATGAACAGTATCCCGTGGAGTCCCGTTTTGCGGTACGCCACACCCCTCCCAATGAACAGGACCCCCGTTTCGACCGTAGCGCTCCAACACAAGTCCGTTTCGTCCGTTTTGCGGTACGCCACACCCCTCCCGATCAACAGGACCCCCGTTTCGACCGTAGGAGGTCCGTTTCCTCTGTTTTGCGGTACGCCAGACCCCTCCCGATGAACAGGATCCCGTTTCAAACATGGCCGGTCGAACACAAGGCCGTTTCCTCCGTTCTGCGGTACACCAGGCCTCGTTTCCATCGCGTTTTCCGTCCAAGCCCTCCCGATGAACACGATGCATTCCGTTGCCTCCCGATGAACACGAGCATTCCGTTGCCTCCCCATGAACATGACACATTCCGTTGCCTCCCCATGAACACGACGACGATGCTGTTTCTCCGTTCCGACCTAGCCATGTACACAAGCTCTGGCCGTACGTATGCGTGAGTAGGTGTTCGAGACCCCGCCCGTATGTACACATATGTGGCCGTATTTTATTTCTTGCACCCTGGCCGTTGTACGTACGTGTAAATGCTACGTGCGCGCCTCTACTCGACCAGTATGTACGTACACATTCGCGACCAGAATGACAACGCTACGTACGCTTCAACCAGGTGGGTCCCGACTGTCAGGCACTTCCTTGCCTGCGAAGATGTAGCTGGTCGGTCCCAGCAGTCAGGGGGCGAATCGTTTTTTTGCCCGGACGCACTTCCTTGCATGCGAAGATGTAGCTGGTGGGTCCCAGCAGTCAGGGGGAAACATTTTTTTGCGAAATACAGTGGCCCGTCCGATGGGTCCTAGCTGTCAGGTGGAGGAATCATTATTTTCCGCGTAATAAGGAGGCACTTCCTTGCTGCGGCTGTGGACCCAGCTGTCAGCCTCTCCATGTACAGTCCACGTCCGATGGAAGTCGTTCATTGACCACGTTGACCACGCCACGCCGAGAGCACCAAGGCGGTAGACGACGGCGAGGCCTAGGAAGGGGACGACACGGAGGCAGGGAAGACTCGGCAGTTGTTTCCCATGCGGAGGGGAGTACGACTGTATGAGGGTTTACTGGTTTGTCTGCCGTCGCCGGAGAATAATAGCAGGTGTGAGTGAGTAGAGGGATGGCTAGGCTAGCGATGGGAGTACGGTCGGGCGGTGAGGACTGCGCGGCAGCACAGCCGGCCGCGAGGAGGAGGGAGCAGGCAGTCCTGCCGACGCTTGTTTGAGCGGCTGGAGCAGGAAGAGTAGAGATTGAAGAAGCACGACGGCCGTTGGATGGACATTCAACAGTTAGTGCTTGTGCGTCAACCTTTTTTTAGGAAAGCCTCAAATATGTGGAAAACAACATACAACCCATCTGCCATTATTTCTAATAATTCACAGCCCATTTGCTAATTCGTAAGGTTTTTTTGGAGCCCATATTCTTTTTGTTAGCATTACAGCCCATATTGTGGCAACAGTTAAAAAATTATACGAAATTTTGCATATTTCGGTGCAGTCCGAACTGTTTTTAATCCCGAAATTTCGACTCACATTCAAACTGATTTTAAAAATAAATGTATATCAATATAAAATCCAACAAATTCTCCATGCATAAAAATTAATTTAATTTAAAATCTTGAAATGAAAAAAAAGATATTTGAAACTAATTGCCGGTTTGATGTGTTTTAAAAATGTACAACCCATTTCTCGTTACTGATGGGCCATTTTCTCGGCCAGCCGAATGAAAGCTCTCCTCGTCTTGAAAGATTTGCAGCCCAACAGGCTTGACAAAGCGACTTACTTAGAAAATCACAAAAAAACTGGGCTGTGGCCGTGGACCCAGCTGTCAGCCTCTCCATGTACAGTACTCTTCTGATGGAAGTCGTTCCTTGACCACGTTGACCACGCCGCGCGGAGAGCACCACGGCGGTGGACGACGGCGAGGCCTAGGAAGGGGATGACGCAGCAGTGGAAGCCCGCGCGGAGAGGACTACGAGGGTTCACTGGTTCGGCTGCGGTGTGAGGCTGCCGTCGCCGCAGGGCCTGGCCAGCGGTGGGAATAGTAGGGGGTGGTGAGGCCTCTGCGGTAGCACAGCCGGCCACGGGAGGCAGGAGCATGCTGCACGACCGGCGCTGCTTTGGGCGGCTGGAGCAAGAAGACCAGAGGTTGAAGAAGCACTACGACATCATACGGTCACTAGAGCTAGAATCGTTCATATTGACTAAGTTGACAAAGCCCTTTGTCCCCGTCAACTTAGTAGGCCCACAAGTCAGCCTCCCAGCAAGGTGGGTCCCAGCTAGCCGGGGGAGTATTCATTTTTTTGTGCGCAATAAGGAGGCACTTCCGGTGGGTCCGAGCTGACAGCGGGGGGAACATTTTTTTCGCGAAATACGGTGGCCCGTCCAGTGGCTCCCAGCTGTCAGGGGAAACGATTTTTTTCGCAAAATACTGGTGGCCCGTCCGGTGGGTCCCCGCTGTCAGGTGGAGGAATAATTATTTTCCGCGTAATAAGGAGGCACTTCCTTGCGGCTGCCGTGGACCCAGCTGTCAGCCTCTCCACGTACAGTACTCTTCCGATGGAAGTCGGCCATTGACCATGTTGACCACGCCGTGCCGAGAGCACCAGGGCGGTGGACGACGGCGAGGACTAGGAAGGGGATGACTCGGAGCCGGGGAAGACGCAGCAGTGGATGCCCACGCGAAGAGGAGTACGAGGGTTCACTGGTTTGACTGCGGTGTGAGGCTACTGTCGCCGTAGAATAACAGGGGGTGTGGGTGAGTAGAGGGATGGCCTGGCCAGCGATGGGAGTAGTAGGGGGCGGTGAGGCCTCCGCGGCATCACAACTGGCCACGGGAGGCAGGAGCGCGCGGCACGACCGGCGCTGGTTTGGGCGGCTGGAGCAAGAAGACCAGTGGTTGAAGAAGCACTACGGCCGTTGGATGAACATCGTACGGTAACAGGAGCTAGAATCGTTCATATTGACTAAGTTGACAAAGCCCTCCGTCCCCGTCAACTTGGTAGGCCCACAAGTCAGCCTCCCACTATGCTGGGTTCCAGCTGGCAGGGGGAATATTCATTTTTTATGCGTAATAAGGAGGCACTTCCTTGCGTGCGAAGATAGCTGGTGGGTCCGACATGTCAGCGGGGGCACTTTATTTTGCGAAATACAGAGGCCCTTCCGGTGGGTCCCAGATGTCAGGTGGAGGAATCATTATTTTGCACGTAATAAGGAGGCATTTGCTTGTGTGCGGCCGTGGACCCAGCTGTCAGCCTCTCCACGCACAGTCTACTTCTGATGGTGTCGTTCGTTGACCACGTTTACCACGCCGCGCCGAGCGCATCCAAGGTTGTGGACGACGGCGAGGCCCCGGATAGCAACGAGCCGGAGATGGGAAGACGCGGGAGTAGAGTCGCAGACAGAGAGGTGTACGAGGGTTAACTGGTTCTAGTGCGGTGTGGTTCGGCAGTCGGTGGAGAAGAACAGGAGGTGTGGAGGGGTGGAGGGATGGCTTGGCCAACGGTGGAGTAGCGCTTCATAGCGAAGCGTGCTAAGCAGAGCTGCTAGCAGCAGGAGGCGGGAGGTGGTCCCAGCGGCGCTGGAGGAAGAAGACGAGAGATTGAAGATGGATGCCGGTCGTTGGATGTAAATCCAACGGCTAACATGTCAGAATCATTTGTTGACTAAATTGACAATAACTTGCATTGGCTTCGACCTATTGGCCCACATTTCAGCCTCCAAAAATGTGGCACGTATTCAACCCATTTTTTCAGAATTTACAGTCTTTTTTTGCACGGTAGAATTTACAGTCAATTTGATCTTTTTTTGAATTACAACCATTAGCTGGGTTGGGTGAACAAATAATGTAGCGTCCATGTGGCCCATTTATTTTATTTCCTAAAAAATTACAAGACATTTGCACTTTCTCGAAATACACGATTTTGCTGGGCTGATTCTAATTATAATGTTGGGTTGGGCCAGCAATGTTATCAAAAAATAAAAAGGGTCTGAGCATTTTGTTATAAATATATTTAAATAATAAGTGATATTATTACATTCGTCCTTAAATCTTACCAAGCTTTTGTACACAATCACTAGGATTTTCGTGCCAAAACAATCCAGGATTTTATTTGTTAAGAAATTATTTTTATAAGTTAATAAGATGTGGGATATTGTTTTCTTACATATGTAAGTATCTGTTAAATATATGATGACAATAAAAATAATATATAATAACATATAAAATATTTTTTTTAGAAAAACAGGGAGCATCTCCCCGGTTCCATTGCAGAGAACGAAACCACAACATATTCTGATACAGTAGCTCAAAGAGCAGTTCGAAAGCAAAGGTAGAAAAGCTACAAACTAGGGGGGTGGATGAACAAGTTCTCTGAATAACACAAATCACCCGAGCGGTGCCAAAGGCAGAGCGGATAGAGCACTCAAATGACACAAGGAGGGTCCACCGAAGCCTTCATGGTCTTCAGCCGAGGGGCCGTGTCAGCCTGCAGCGACCAGTAAGCAAGCGGAGACACCGGGCTGGAAGGCGTAGCATGGTGGATGTCCCTCTTTTTCGGCGCTAGGTGCCCATCATCTTCATCAGAGATCTTGAGACGAGCCCACGGGTCCAGCCCCAGAGCAGGTCAAGCCTTGTTCAGCCACAAGTGATCGCCAACGGTTTTTGGAGGGATCTTGTTAGGGTTTCCATGAAGCTCGTCAACTTGTCCTTGTATGATCCGGAGGAGAGAATCGCCCAGTTCCTCACCATGTTCCTGATCAACCTCAAGACCTACGGAATGGAAATCCAGGAGGTGTTACTGAAAATCATAGCATTTCTATATTTCCAGAGGCACCAAAGGATAGCTGAGCTAACAGTGTTTAAAACTAAGCACTTTTTGGTAGCAATCCAGAATCTGGTGAGAGATTCGAAGGATGGGCCAATCTGACTAGAGAAATATTCCTCAATGTGGGCCTAGAGATGTTTAGCAACTATACGTTCAAAAAATAGGTGAGAACAAGACTCTTGTTCCAAGCAGTAAACACAAATAAGGGGTTTGATGATGTGTCTCTTCCTAAGGTTATCCCTAGTCATCAATTTGTTTTTGGAGAGAAGCCAGAGAAATACATGAATTTTAGGGTGAACTCTCAATTTACAGAGAGCAGGGATAAACATGGGCTGAACCCCTCTAAAGTTGATAACATGATAGAGGGAGCTGGAGGAATACTTCCCCTTATTGTCCAGCTGCCAAATCAGGGCATCCGGCTCGGCAGTAAAGGTAATGCTTTTGGCAATTTCCTCCAACTGGAACCATCGTTCCATGAGACTATCACTAAAGTTCCTTCTAAAATAGAGTTTTAGGCATTGACCGTCCCAAACTTCATTGACACTTTTGTTAAGCTCATTGTGGACAGAGTAAATAGGCCAAAATTGGACTGCTAGGGGGATGTGCCAAACCAAGTATCTTCCCAGAACCTGGTTCTGCTCCCATCCCCTATGTTCCATCTGTAGCCAAATTTCACAGCATGCATAATAGATTTTAATCCTTTCCAGAATCTAGAGGTCTTAGGGTTGGAGGAAGGGACAAAAATATTAGGTTTATTTCCTAGGTATTTATGGGCAATAAGAAGCTTCCAGGGTTTCAGGTCTTACTCATAGAATCTTTTAATCCAAGACCCTAGAAGATAGATGTTAATTTCTTGGAGGTTAGGTATGCCTAGGCCTCCAAAATCTTTTTTCATAGAGACTAGGGCCCAATTAGCAAGGTGTAGCTTCCTATTTCCCTCAAAATCATTCCACAAGCAATGAGACATCCGAGAATTGATGAGGTTCACTGCCAATTTAGGGAACTTGAAGAAGGAGAGGAGATACACTGGAATGCTAGCCAAACAAGCTTGTATGAGGATCAATCTACCTCTGTAAGAGAGAAGTTTGCCCTCCACCCAGCAATCCTTTTAATGATTTTATCCAGAAGGGTTGGATATCCTCTCTCCTCAGTTTATCATAGTGGAGAGGGATACCTAGGTACTTAATGGGGAAGTTACCTTTATTACAGACTAGAATAGAGAGGAAATCAGCTAACTCCTGATCATCCATGTTGATAGGGATGTGTTCACTTTTAGAGTAGTTGATTCTCATGCCTGAGACTTGTTCAAACCAGGTTAGAACAGTTTTTAGATTGCTAGCATGTGTGGAGTCATTGTCTAAGAAAAGGATGGTATCATCTGCATATTGAAGGCAGATGATGCCACCAGGGCAGACCTCAGGACAGAGCCCTGCAATCAGACTATGATCAGCAGCTTTGCTCAGCATTTTAGTAAGAACGTCCACTACTAAATTAAACAAAAGCAGGGAGATGGGGTCACCTTGCCTAAGGCCTTTACCAGCAAGGAAAAAATCACTTTCACAGTTATTTAACTTTACCCCAACAGAGCCTCCATGAGTAAGTTGCTGGATCCAACTCTCCTCTATGAAAGGCTTGGAAAAGATCTAAGAGATCATTTCAGCAAGTCCCAAAAATGCTGGTAAAATAAGAAGGGAATCTCATCAGGACCAGGAGCCCCATCAGGATAAGAGCTAAAAATGGCTTCCTTCACCTCTGTCTCTGAAAAAGGGGCTTCTAGCAACTCATTTTTAGCAGGAGAGACTTTTTCAGAAGCAGAGAAAAAAATTATTTTGTAGAGAGAACCCAGAAGGGTTTTCTTTCTTAAATAGGTCTTTGTAGAAGTCACTAGCCACTTTCAGCATCTCATCTACCTCAGTAACAGGGCCATTAGGGCCATTAAGGGAGTGAATGAGGGTTTCCCTCCTCCTCTGGTTAGCTACTGCATCGAAGTAAGCATTATTTCTATCACCCTCCTTAATGTTCCTATCTCTAGACCTTTGTTTGGCTTTGGTTTCTTCTTGAAGCCAAATTTTCTTGATCTCTCCATGGACAAAGTTTAATCTATTAGTCTCAGCCTCAGAGAGGTCAGTGATTTCTGCCTTAATATCTAGAGAATCAAACTCAAGGAGGAGAAGCCTTTTGTATCTTCTAAGATTAGCTTCCTCATTGGAGTTCCACCCTTTGGTAGTTTTCTAAATATCCTGATTTTGATCTGCCAATTTTCTTGGGGGCAGTTGCTCCCAGTAGGCTCATTCCAGATTTTCCTGACTAGCTCAGTAAAATCTTCTCTAAGCAACCACCACTTTTCAAATTTAAAACTATTGCTCTTTGGAGTTTGGTTAAGACCAGAGTCCCAGAGCAAAGGAGTGTGGTCACTACCACATCTGGGAAGAGCTCTACAACTAGAAAGGGGAAAGAAACTATCTAATTCTGTGTCACAGAAAATTCTGTCAATGGTGGACATAATCCTGGAGCAGCACTTCCAACATATCTAGCAGAACTGTGGGTTTTCCTTCTGACAGGGCAATTCTCAACTTTATGGATAACCATTTTGCAGATAAAACAACTCTTGGGCTTGACACATTTATCCAAATGATGCCCTGGTTCCCCACAGTTGTAGCAGATCACCTTAGAGTATGCCATAAGGCCCGAAGCAGGGGCAGGAGCAGTTTTCTGGATGTCCTATCTCTTCTTTTGCTGATTCTTGCCTTGAGATTTCCCACTGATCTGAGAGTCAGAACCACCAGCAGATTGATCTTGGGCAATTACAGGAGCCTGCCCAGATTGTGCCCCCATTTGGGGCGGAGGTGGGCTGTACCACTACCCAACCGGCACTCCCCCCATTGTGATAGGGGAAATTCATCAGAGTTCCTGGTTCCTTCTCATCCTCCAGCCAGATGTTGTCTCTCAGGAAGCAGAAATAACCACCAGAGATCTCAATTGAAGCAGATTGCAAGCCTAATTTCAATCTTCTGCAGGTTTGGGGGAGAGGTAAGGTAGGGGATCCACCTGCTCCGGCTCCGGTGGCATGCTGGTGGGTAGGAGTCCAGTCAAGCATTCCCATCTCACAGCACGGCATGGATCTCCTGAATTCACTTCTCCTTTCGCCCATCGAACGAACGCAATCGGCGGCTCACTGGGGTGGGGCATCCTGTGCTTCTCCGAGAAATCTCCTTCGAAGTAGATCCGTAGGGCTAGATTTAGCAGCTCCCAATCCACATGATCCTTGCACATCCGAGCATACCTGCATGAGTGAGAGAACGGATTCGGTCCCTCCTCGGCTTCCTCCCTCGCAGCTTCCTCCTCTATTTCCCTCCATTCGCGCGTGCACTGGGTCCAGGAGAGAGCATCGTCGCGGATCCGCATCGCCCGCTCCCTTCATCTCCTCCCTCGAGTCTCCCGCAGCACCGCCGGCGCGACGGAGTCGAGCGGCTGGAGCATCCGCGGGAAGGCTTTGTAGACATGTGGGAGATGCATCTTGTACATCTGCCTGTCTTCCAGCCATTACCCCGTGGATATGGCTAGCGAATCCATGGGGCGCGTGAGTGGACTTCCTGAGGGGGACAGGCGCGCCCGGAGTCAGGAGGCGGGGGGTGGCGGCGAGATCTATTTTCCAATTACTCCCTCCTTTTCGGTTTATAGGGCTCAATTCAAAAATCTCACCAACCAAGGTAGATGATGAATGGTGGAATACTTTTTGCAGTTTGCAAAAGCACCTAATTAATGCACTTGTTTTCCTCAAAAAATTATGTTTATCAATGCATAAATTGCAATGCATGCATGCATAAAGTACATGCATTGGTCAATTTTCTCTTAATACTTGCATGCAATGATTTAATGCACCTTGGAATCTGATCTGAACATGTGATGGAAAACAACCAAATTGAGCCTTATAAAATGGAAAAACTAAAATTCTGAGATAAGCCCTATAAACCGAAAAGGAGGAAGTATGTGAACTAAACAATCAACATATAAAATAATTTCAATATATATAATATAGTTAGAAGGGAAACATAAGTTGGACCTGGCGTTCCTATTCTTATATAGAAAAATAGAACAGACCTCTGCGTTTTCTTCAAAAAAATACATAAATTGGGCTGCCAAAAATAAAACCTCTGATGGGAGGTCCATAGGCCGGTCGATACATGACGACCTAAGAAAATACAAACAGGCCTATGGACCTCCCATCCGAGGTCGTGGGCTACGCATGTTAAAAATGAAAGCCTAGACGGGGCAGCCCAAAACCACGTCCAACACTTGCCAAAACTTTGTCCCTCGTTTTCTCTGTGTTTCGCACACTCGACATTGTGTGGGCATTTTGATTGTGCATCATATGAAGATGTGCTATGCATGAATGTTGATCAGCATGATGTTAACTGGCTGGTAGTTCCATTTTCGACCATGAATAAAACTTCCAACATGATGTTAACCCTGTTTGAAAAGGCCGTGTTAATATAAATGCTCTGCCTCTGAAAGTTGCAGTTTCTTATCTGAAACTGAACTTGCAGTTTCTTATCTGAAACTGAAACTTGCAGTTTTTTCTTTGAGAATCACATTGTCTGCACTTTTATAGTCCTATGAAACTACATTTTTTAAGTGCTAAAAATAGATCTCTAGAATTCATAAAATACTTTATATGCTCAATACTGCAAATCTTAAATTCAAAATACATTCATATCTGAAAGTACTCTCAAAATACACAACACAAAACACAATTCACAACCTGCAAATACTGACAACCCTAAGCTCCTCCTGACAATTCACAACCTTCCCGACTATTGGGCTGGGGGGGGCAGCCCCCTCCTATTCCTCGGCGGTAGATAGCCGCGCCGTGAGACGATGTGAACGGCGAGGGAGACGATGGCGGGGAAGCGTCGTCGGGCCAACTGCTTTTCTCCTCTTGCAGTTGGGTTCAGTCGACGAAGACTCCACCGGCTCGCTCTGGCAGGACACCCTCACAAACGGCACCCTGTAGATGCTCGATCCTTCAATCTCTGGTGGATGCTCCATCTGGGATCTATACTCCCACCACCGCTCCCTCACGATCGGATTCGGTGAATCTGTTTGCTCCATGGCCCAGAGGAGGAGCTCTATGTACTCCGGCGCGACTCCCTCCGGGAGTATCGCCGCCTTTTCGCTCTGTTGCAGATATTTAGCCATGGATGTCACCGTCGCTGCTAGTTGGTCCTTTTTGTCAAACCAGGACTGTATCTCCAACATCCTAGCTAGCTTCACAGGGTCGCCGTCTGCGATCCTCACGTATCGGTTGTACTCCTCCATCGATCTACTTCTCCACAGCACCTTCACTCGCCGGCGGTGGTTTTTGAATGGAAGAGGAGAGGAGCAGCGCTGGTTTTGGATTAGAACGGGAGAGGAGCGACGCTGGTTTTGGACTAGAACAGGAGAGGATGGGCGGTGGTTTTGAAATGGAAGAGGAGAGGAGCGGCACTGCATTTAGATTGGAACAGGAGAGGAGCGGCGGTGGTTTAAGAGGAGAAGAGCGGAAGAGCGGCGCTAGTCTTGGAAGTATTTTTTTGTTGTTTCGCGTATTTTGGGTCAAAGTTTGACCACGTACTGTATTTGACAAGCAAAATGTGAATGCATGTCACCAAAAATTGTATCATTTGGTTCGTATCTGAATGTACTTCCAAATTATACTCCCTCCATTTTTGTATACAAGGCCACAAACTCATATTACAGGTACAAAGGTAAAAATCAATGCTATGTTTAAGTCAATGTTGCAAGCTAGCTTGTCACCTTGATTGTCGTGTTAATTAATGTGTTTTTTCTCTCCCAAGCACAACAAACAAACCCTCTTACTCCTCATTGGTTGATTAATGTTGGGAATGCAAGCTAACCTTCTCACTCCCGCATGCACACAAGGGATATTAATGTCCTCGGGTGCTAGTACGAGGCAAACGCCATCAATTTTGCCTCGATTAATGTTAATGGCCTTGTATAGTTGCAAACTGTAATTTTGATAGTGGCCTTGTATACAACGTATAACATATATTTTATGTGCGAAATCATGGTCAATTATGATCCAGAATAAAAGGGAGACTAGTTAATGTGGGGTCGCTTTCTTAATTGAAGGGTAAATTGATTTTGATTTTGATCCAGTCAGAGCGCGCTGGCCCTCTCGTCCAATCCTAAATCGCTGCCGCACGCTCCTCTCCCTCTTCTCCATTGCAAAACCACCTCCTCTCCTCACCATCTTCTTCATTCCAAAACCACCGTCTCGCCTCTCCCTCTTCTCTATTGCAAGACCACCGTCTCTCCTCCGTTTTCTAGACGCTTTGCTCCATGGCGCGGGCGCAATCCATGGATACAAAATTAGTATACTGTATACTATTTAAAAGTTGAGGGCGGGGCTTTTCCTGCACGGTAGGCGGCGGGGCAGTTCTGCCTACTCGGTTCGACAGAGACGCGAGAAGACGAGGGAGTAGGCTGCTGCAAATGTAGGGCTGTGTGATTTGACAACGAGTTACTGCTGGATAGGTGGGTCCCTGTGATTTGACTTGCCATTATCATTTTAACTGCGGCTCTACGACCGGCGTGAGTCTCCCAGATTCCTGACCACCTCCATACAGGTGCCTCTCCCAATGCTCCACCATGTAGTAGAGGCTGGCTCTTGCATGAGAGCTCACTTCTCCACTTTTTCCTTGCCTCTCTTTCCTCCACATATGCAAAAATGCCATGTAAAGCGCACTATTGTACTTACTTTTACTTGCTCCTATAGGTGCTTAAGCTTGCCACATAGGCATAAAGTCTGATGTGGCAAGTTAATCAAGAAGAGAGAGACTAGTTTGGTGACCCAAGGAAGAAATGGTGCTAAGCGCGTGTACCTAGGTGAAAAGACAATTTTGAGTCTATAGCTAATTAAATGAAGCAAAGTTAGCAACACTATTTCATTGGAAGAGGTCACTCCTTGGGAAATGCAATAAATACATGCGCTTAGCACCGTTTCTTCCTTGAGTACGAAGAAAGAGATAGAGAGGAGTAAAAAATACACTTATAGCCAACCTTGTTGTAGTATGAGTGACTAAGTGATGACTATGTATGACATGCCAACATTAGATAGCCTAACGCACTGTGTTAAATCTCCAAGGGTGCGACCGCGCGAGCGACGCGACAGTCGTGTTAGGCGCGACCATGATACGGGCTGCTGGCAGCCCTTGGATCTGAGATCAAACCGTCGCATGCTAAGTTGCTAAAAATTTGCAGAATAACCCTCCAGGATAGGATATTCACCCATAGGTCTAGAATCACGCCATGCAACCATTCGATCTCAGATCCAAGGGCTCTCGGAAGCCCGTATCATGGGAGAATGGAAAGCCACTACCCTGCCGTTCGCACGCTGGCAGTTCGCTCCTACTCGTCCCTGCACGTCCTTCAATACTACGACGGTTCGCTCCTAGTCGTCCCGTCCATTCACATTATGGCAGTTCCACTAATCCTAAACCTCCTCCCAAATCCATGGCATCCCAAATCTCCACGATTGGCGGTGAGTACAAGGTTGGAACCATCACCGGCGATGAGTTCGACGTCATCTACACCCGTTCTTCCACGACGGTGAAAGGATGCCTTTCTCGCTTCAGACGCATGTTTGAAAACTCAGATGATGAGTGGGTCGCTGGGCTAGATGTTGAGTACACCACAGTCCTGGGACGAGAGAAAGATCTAAAGGACGAAGATAGGAAGAAGCCCACCGTGATCCAGGTTTGTGTACATAACGTTTGCTTGGTCTACCACATATGCCATGCCAACGTTGAGTGCCAGGATTTTAAGAACTTCCTCAAGGACAAAACAGTGAAATTCGTTACTGTAGACTTTGGTAACGACAAAGAAGTCCTGCGTCGAATAGGCCTCATTGTAGGCAACACCTTCGACCTCTAGAAGAATTGGCTCGTGTCCTCTTGTCAGCCTTCAATTCTGACCCTGGCAGGAGCCATGGTTCATCCTTCGTACGGCAAACTGGAGAAACCTCATTACACGTTTCATCGTCATGCATGGCAGCGGAATGTACTAGATATAGACCACATCCACTACGCTGCAATGGATGGCTACCTTTGCTTCAATATCTACAAGGGTTGGATGAAGAGCAACAGCCAAGTGTGTGGTTCAAGCAAAGAAGTATCGGCCAAGAGGAAGAGGGACAAGGACGAAGTCGAGGACGTGGACGAGGACTCCAAGTAAGGTGGCAGTGTCGTTGCTCATGGTGGTTCTAATGCAGTGTCTACCGGAATAGTTGCAAAGTTTAATTTCAGGTGTGCTTAATTTAATTTGAGGGGTGTGTTGTGCTGAGCCCCCAACAGAACTATGTTATGTTTCTTCTCGTTACTTTAACTCTTCAGTATGTACATACTAGTATTTCTTACATTTCATCTTTTAGTTGGTATAGTACTACCACTTGTTTCTTCACATTATATATGTACAATATATATGGCCAACATCATATAGCCAGCAGTTTAGTTGTCAAAGAATTTCAGGGTGCTTAGTTTTGTCAAAGAATTCTAGGATGCTTAGAGGGTGCTTGGATCCAATGGACTTATTTTAGTCTGACTAAAAATAGTCTCTTTAAGAGGCTAAAGTTCCAAGCACCCCTGACTAAAGAGGGGCTAAAACTAGTCTTGAGACTAAATTTTTTTAGTCAGGGGTACCCCTACTAAAATGTGGATTAGTCCTCTCTCTACTCATTTAACTCCTCTCCTTTAATACAGGCGAGTTCTGGATTGGAGAGTTTGGAGGATAATAAATGCTCATTAACTTGATTTTAGCCTTTTTAGTATTTGGATCCAAGCATGGGTGAGACTAGCATGTTTTAGTCCCACTACTTTTAGTCATGGGACTAAAACGTATCCAAGCACCCTCTTAGTTTTATTTGAGGGGTGGGTTGTGCTGAACACCATTATTGTGACTAGCCTTTTTAATAGTACTATATGCATAATTTGGCAACGAGCGCTCTCTATATGTACCACCTTTTTTTTAATTTCAAGTTTTGCTCCATGGCGCAATCCATCGATACTACTGCTGTACAAAAGTATACATTTTTTAAAAGGCTAGAGGGCGGGGCAGTCTAGCTTGGTCGGTTTCATGAGAGGCGAGGGCCTTTTTGATTTGATGGCTCATTACTGCTGGAAGGCGGGGCCTTGTGATTTGACTGCTCGTATAAATGCGCCGACGACCTGATCGAGGAGGAGCAAAGAACCGTGCGGTATACTCATGTTTTCCACTAGAGTAGTACTGCGACGGAGGAGCACGAAACACGGCAGCCCAGTGCCATATCGCGATAAAAAATGATCTAATTTGCTACTCATCTCATTGTTAGCATTGTTCTATTCATTCTCTCAAAAAACATTGTTCTATTCATGCCTCACAGAGAATGTGCCACGTGCGGCGAAACACCCGAAGCAAAAGATGAAACACAGGAGCAAAAGAAGAAGGAAGATTATCACCCCAAATGATCTAATTCACTGCGGAGTCGTAACTGCTTCTTCATTGCCTCCACGACCTCCATCTCCTTGCGCGTCTCCTCCGCCATCTTCATCATTGTGTCCATGATGCGGCATTTCTCGACGTGAGCCTTCATCATCTGTTCCATGGCCATATTACGTACCTTGACAGCAGCCGGGTGCTCGATGCGGAGCTTTGCCAACTCTTCCTTCTGTTCCATGGTGAGGGCCTGCAGCATCTTCATCGAGGAACTACTATTCTCATGCAGCTTCTTCCAGCCAGCATTCTTCTCCTTCAATAGGTCGATCTCGTGGCAGAGCTTCACATTGTCCTCCCGAAGTCGCAGGATTTCGCCGGTCGCCTTCTTCTCCGAGGCAATGATCTTCTTCAGCAGCATCACCAAGCCGGCGGTCAACTCCCCCTGCTGATTGAGCTCAGCGGGCATGTCGTCGAGGCTCTCCTTCAATAACTCCATCAAGCCTTGGATGAACTCCTTCTACTTATTGAGCTGATCGGGCATGCCGTCGAGGGATAACGACTCCAGCTCCGCCGGCTCGGCATGTTCGCCTCCGCGGCTAGGGCGCTCCTGGGAGCCATCGCCTGCCCGTGAGAGATCTTTCGAGGTCTCTGTGTGGCGGCGAACCCTCTTTTTTTTCCGCAGCCTTGGTTGCCGCTCCCTTGTTATGAGTAGTTCTCAACCTAGAGCTCTGCTCACTGGCCATGCCAACGACGGACGAAGAAGAAGCACTTATGAGGAGGAAAGGTAGATGATTTTCGGTTAGGTAGTTCCCCTTTTTATAACCTAAGTACTAGCACTAGTACTAATACCTGCATAGTGGGAACACATTTAGGTTTGGTATGTACTAGTAGGTGTGAGCAGGCTTTCGAATGTGATGGGAACAAGGTAAAGATTAATTGATGGTTTTGGTTTCGAGGCCCGAAACGGCTCCCAATGAGTTTAGTGGAACATAAATTTCAAGTACTACACTGCTCAAACGCGTAAATATTATGTTACTGTCAAAAATTGGCACAAAATATGAAGGAGACCAATGGAAGTACTACTAGCAACCCACGATTTAACTACTCGCATGCGCGCAGTGGAGTAATAATGTCTTTCTTCCGCCCTCACGCCCACTCAATTTGCATGCGCTGTATTAATTGACCATCAATGAAGTGAACGACTTTACACGCGTCAAATTATCACATGGGGTGGATCTTGGTACAAAATTGCGTCCGCCCGTGTACCCGTGTGTGTGTGCGAGGAATGAGTGCGTGCATGGCGTGCGCACACATCTTCGCTTCGTGCATGTACCGCCAGTATGGCTCAGGGAGGACGAGTACATTCTTCTGGAACCAGCAGCACGTCATTGTGATCAATCCACGCAAGGAGGTCGTGACAACGCCTACACATGTGCCACATGGCTTCATGAACTGTAAGAGAGACACTGTGTAGCGTGCCATTGGTATTCTAATTTACGTGTTTTGCACATACTCGAAGTACTAGTAAGGTACACGTGCATTGCACGCATCAGATTTTGCAACCAAATTATGAATAAATACCACACTATAGCATGTAAGCTCTGAGTCATATATGCTTGATGTAGCCCTTCGTTTAATTCTTATAGTTCATCTCATTCAAAATCAATTAGTTTTTATAAAAAAGCTAAGAACACGGGAATAGGAAAAACATGGGATTATAGTGGAATGTCATCTTGAATCCTACAGGATTGTACGAGTGTTTGATTGTGCATAGAAAAAACGCAGAATTCTTTCAAAGAGGTTTGAGTGGATGGGATGTTTCCTATGAAATCTAGTGCAAAAGAATCATATGGAAAAATTCCTATGGTTTACAATCCTACGAATCAAACAACCAAGATAGGAAAAATTCCTAATGATTAGAATCCTCCAAAATTCCTTTGAGAATCCTTTGAATCAAAGAAGCCCTTAATCTATTTTATGATTCATGGAATTGTGCGTTGTAAAGCATAAAGTAAAAACAAATAATGGCAATTCAACTAGAAAAAAGTTTTGGCAGTTATGATACAGAAGATTCTAGAACAAAAGAGAACCACGGTTGTTTTGAGGTTTGTGCATTATGCTTAAGTTCAACCATGGAGTCTGCTAGATTGTACATGTGGCAAAATCCGGCGGGGGGCTAGAAGATGGTGCGGGGGGCCGAGTGGAGGGAGACTATGAAGGAATGCACAAGTGCGAGATCGATATTTAGAGAGAGGGGGCGAACACGTGCGCTGATGCGCGCAGTGGCGGAGCCATGAAAAATAAATGAGCTAGGGGGCCAAGCATTGCTAATCCTTTACGAGGAGGGTCAATTCATGAACTTAAACCATTTTTAGCAGCAATTGTCTAATGATCACATTCATATTAGCCTTGATATATAGTGATGTTAGGGGGGGGGGAGGGGGGCAGGGCCCTTACTACCCCCTGTCTTCGCCATTGTGCACGCGTCTGAGAGATGAAGCGGAAGGCATGGATGATGAGAGGGGGACGTTGGATACATAATTAATGTGGCTGTATTAGCTATATATGTTAATACTATATAGAGAGGCATAGATTGATCGATGTGGATGTGGGAAAGAGGGTGAGACCTCACTGGATATATCGATTGATCGGTTTGTGTGGAAAACTATGAAAGATCTAGCTATACACACACATACATAGAGGAACATCGATCGTTGCGCATGCACGCGTGAGAGATAAAGAATGCCCGATATGATGGAGAGGGGGATGTGTGTTGGTGTGTGCCTTCATGGGAGACCGACCTGAAGAAAAAGATTGCATGCGTGCGATAGATAATGCCGACTGGTAGTGTGTGTGCATGCATGCACAAGAGAAAGTTAGTGGTACAATTATAAAGAGAAGACTACTGTGTGGGTGTAAAAGAATAGCTGAATAGGTGAGGTCACAATCAATGTAAAGTTGAATTCAAATATTTGAATAAGAGATCCTGATGTTTGAAACCCATGCATGCATGAATATAACGGAGATCTCGCGGTGTGGTTTGGAAACGAGAATGTTGTAATGTATACACATTGAACAAGGCCAGACTGATTTGAATTTGAGATACCGATGGCAGACATCATTTGGCCAGGTCGCATCCGTGCATGGACACACTATTCTAATTGTAGATGATGGGCGGCTTTTGCATCACATATCTATATCTATACCCCTATATATATTATATTATATATTTTTATATTGTGTGCGGGTAACTTTAACTTTGAAAGATGGTCGTTGGATGAGGCGAATCCAATGGTCCAAAGATGGCAAATTTGAGCACTACTGGGCGTTGGATATCATCTAGATTCCACCAGATTTCGCCACATGTATAATCTAGAAGACTCCATGGCTGAACTTAAGCATAATGCACAAACATCAAAACACAAGCACTTCTTATTTGTTCTAGAATCTTCCCTATCAGAATTGCCCAAATGTTTTTCTACATGATTTGCCATTATTTGTTTTTACTTTATGTCTTACGATGCACAATTCCATGAATCTTAAAATAGATTAGCTTTCTTATAAAAACTAGATGATTTTGAATGAAATGAACTATAAGAATTAAACGAACATCTACATCATGCATATATGACTCAAAGCTTGCATGCTATAATGTGGTATTTATTCATAATTTGGTTGCCAAATCTCATGCGTGCAATGCACGTGTACCTTACTCTAGTCTAAATGGTGTTTGTGTGTGTTGTGCGTGTTGAGGTGCAAATTGTCTTTTTTGGGTACATGTTAAGCTTGTTCTTCCGAAATTTCAAGCTGCGCCATGTTATGCCGAAAATTCAAGCTAGCGTCTCTGTCTATCATGCTGTGAAACTCCCGCCTCTTCAACCCGCGCCTTGTTAGCCCGAAATATTTAAGATATATCTTTGTCTCGTTGTGCTCCGACAACTCCCTCCATCTAAACCCGCGCCTTGCTATTCCGAAATTACAACGCGCACGAAAACTCCCACCTCTTGTGAAATCCCGACACACGAAATGCCCGTGGTACCCCTGAACCGAAAGAACCGCCTCAAATTGGTGGGGTACTTTCGTAACTTACCCCACATTTTGGACAAGCGCGTCTCTAAGCCATGGTTCCCCACTGCCATCCCATCCGCCCACCCATTCGTACACCGAGGCCGCGAAAACCCGCGACGAAACCCCACACCCTGCTTCGTCCACCACCCAGCCGGAGCCTCTTCCCCGACGACGTCGTCCACAACAACACCTCGACGTCCCTCATCCACTGTACCGGATGAGGATCCGTTGTCGATCTCATCGTCCCGCCGGTTCAGCCACCCCGTCCTCCACCTCCAAGCAGCTGCCCCGACGTTCCCCTCGTCTTTCGCGCCACCTCCATGCCCACACCGCCATCTTCACCTGCACCACCGGAAGAGCATCATCATCACCGTTTCCTCGGATGAAGCTGCGGCCTAATCGGCGCCACCAAAGAGGTTGTACACTAATCGCCGCATTTTCTTCTTGATTCGATCTCACGGTGCTGCCGGCGCTCGGCCTGAGCCGACACGACGCGACTCCATCCACAGCGGCGTCGCCGACCACTTCCTCCACGGCATCGCTCCCTCGGCGGCGACGTCCACATCAGTAGGACCTGCTGCTACTTTAGCTCTCGCTCGCGCTGTTGCTCTGCTCTTGCTCTCGGTCCCCTGCCTGGTCTGCTCTTGCTATTGGTCTTGCTCTTGCTCTTGCTTGCGATGCTGCTCTGATTTAGCTACACTTCACTCCGATGCCACCAGGGTGAAGGAAGAACCAGCCGCAGTGGGGAGGGGGGCTCGCCGGAGAGGTACCCCACTATCTATCTTAGGGTTCAGGATGGGGGCGGTGGTCGCCGGTGGTGGCGGGGTGTTGGCGGGGCGTTGGTGTGGGGATCGCCAGAGAAAAAGCTCTGCACGGGGGGCCTAGAGGGATGGCCAAGGAGGCGGCGGACCGGCAGTGGGGAGTGTTTTCGGGGTGGGCGGGGCGGGCGGGGTGGCGCACCGCCGGTCGTGGGCGGCGGGGGGCTGCTGTTTGGCCGGCTCAGGGGGGTGGTGGTTGAAGATGAACCGCAGGCCCTTGATTTTGTATCCAACGGCTGCTAAATCGACTGACCAGAGATGAAAAAGTCAGTCGACCGACGTGTAGCCTCACCTTGCTAGTGCGTTCAGTTTCGACAGCAAAATTCAGCTTCGACAGCAAAATTCAGTTTCGACAGTTAAGTTAAGTTTCGACAGTTAAGTTCAGTTTCGATAGTTAAATTCAGTTTCGACAGTTAAGTTCAGAGATGAGCGGCTGATGTATTTTACATATAGCACTTTGTGGTTATGTATTTTACGTCATGTATTGGAGATGTTATTAGAATTCCACTCAGGTTAACGTTGTTCGTTGTCTCTCTTGTCCTGCTTCAGCCTCGGCGTCGTACAACTCACCGGAGCTGCTCCAACTACGAAACCCTCCATCACATCGGAGCAGTACCTCAGGCTCCATCTCCAAACGCCTAAGATCTTCTTCCCCTCCTCCGACAGCCAAGTCAGCTGGAGCATCCTCACCGGCCAACCCAATCACGCTGAGATCGACATGGCTTCGCCAAAGAGGTTGTACACTTGTTGCATCTTTTTTTACTCTACATGTTATATATATTGTCCACTGAGCACTCGTAGTAACGGGAAATATGATTATTTTATCCTACTATATGACAAGCAGTGAGGTACCAGGCAACTTAGCTATCCGTGATGGACACTCTTGAACGCCATCATTATTTATGTCTGCACGTTTGAGCTGTGCATTTGTCAATGGGCCTGGGAGTTGAGCTAGTATGGCAGTGGCCTGGGTCCAAAGTAATAGAAGTAGCACAAAAACATTTTTTAGTGTAGGATTTTCCTTGCTCAAGCCTGCCTACTAGAATCTCTAGTGCTTGAAAGGAAAAGTGAATGAAAAACATCAGAATTGGAAAGTTTCCTATGGTACTACTTTTCATGAATTTGGTGCAAAGGAATGGAGCAAAGGAAAACTGTAGGATTTGTTCCTTTAGTGTCTCCTTGAAAGAAAAACCGTAGTAATTCTAATTTCCACTTCTCCTCCTTTTCATATTCCTATTCATCAAGCACAAGACTAAGAGATAGTAGCATAATAGCATTATAACCATACATTTTCTTGTGGTTTGACTTAATCTCACCATGCTTTTTTGCATCCTGTGATCTTCCATTTGTTGTGAATCAAACACCAAGATTGGCAGAAATCCTGTGTTTTTAAATTCTCTGTTTTGCACGTGCATTCCTATCCTATTCCTGTCTATTTCCTATCCCTGCATTGTTAGAATCCTCAAATTCAAACAAGCCTGTCGTGGGTTTGTCACGGCAGATGTCCTCGTGAAAGGACTTATTTGTGGAGCCATCGCGACGGGTTAGCTTAAAGGGATTAAACCGGACAAGGGGACACGGCAGGATGAGTTACGAAAAACCTTTTCTTTCAATGCGCCCTACATTTTTTGAACAGGATGTTAACCCTTTTTATTCTATTTGCAGGGCCAAAGCCAGACCCAGCAAGAAAGCTTGGGTCACCAATCCGCCAAAAGACCCTGTTGCTGAAGAAGAAGAACCAAGAGTTGAATCGGAGCAAATAGGTGAACCGGAAGGCCTCCAACCTGAAACATCGTTTGATGATCCTCCCCTTGACGGCCAACATACTAACGAACCCATAGATGTTGAGCTGGCACCCCTGATGCTGAACCGGCAGAACCAAGTCGGGCTAATCCAATGAAAGACACTGAAATTCCATCATCATCCGCCCAAAATCCTGAAGGCCAAGGCGATGACGTTATTATTACTGGAGCAGGCCACAGTTCTCCTGGTCATCCTGTCATTTTGGCTCAGCATAGTGCCAAAGAAGAGCAAATTGCCAGGGATAAAGGTAAATGGAGCAGCGATTTATCAAACTATGCTCATCTTAACGCTGATGAGCTTCATTCCGGCTTCTTGAACCGTCTGCACTCAAACCGGTATTATGAAGCCGGTTTGGTGAATCTGATGAAAGAACGATATGAGGTAAATTCTTCTCCCTTGCACATTGATTTATAGCTGAAATACTATTCCAAGTGTCCCCCAAGGGCCGTTTTATGATTGTTAATCATAAACCGGGTCTTTGTAACACTTAAGCATCCCATCATTAATCTTTGCCAAGGCGTGTCTTCAATCATAGATAAAACTCATGTTTGAAAAATGAGATAACATTCTGTAGCATAGCCCCCAAAGGCCGGTTTAACTTGGCAAGTTAATCCGGTTTTTAATCCATACCGCCAGTTCCGAACAAACGTACATTAGCCCCCAAGTGTCAAGGATAATGCTTGCATTGTTCTGGAGACTTGCATAGAAGGTAGTATTTGAGAGCAAATAAGCATTAGCCCCCAAAGATGAAGTGGATAACTTGTTATATGCTTTATACTTAGTGCATATATATGTTATTTTGTTGAAGATACCTTCAATGTTGCAGGCTGAACTGAGAAGCAAAGATGCCAAAAACTCTGACTTGCAAGAAAATGTGAAGTCGCAACAAGCCAAAGCTGCAAAAGCCAAAGAGGAGCTGACCCAGGCCCTGGCCGGAATGGAAAAATTGAAAGAATCCTTCAATCAGGATCGTGCTACATGGGAGACCGAAAAAGCCGGTTTGACCAAAAGAGCCGTAGATGCCGAGGAAGCCCTGAAACCGGTGGCTGAAGAACTAGCCGGTTTGAAGCGCCAAATCAATGCTATGACCTCTTCTATTTTTGGTAAGTATCTACTTATGTATGTTGCATCAGTCAATGAATCTTAAAACTGACCACGATGTGGAAAAAATCTTTGTCAGGAACTCGGATCACTCATCTTGGTGCAGATATGTGGATGAAGCTCAAAGCGGCATACACATTGGTTGAGCAGCTATACTCTGGATCTCAGCGAGCCATTAGTACAGCAGCCTATAACAAACCGGCACCAACATTGATTAAGGAAACCCTTGAGAAGCTGGGCATGTTACCGGCGCGTATTGCCGAGTTGAAAAGAGCCGCTGCAAGAGCCAGAGCATTAACTTCCCTTATTCGAGCCAAGGCCTGGATTCCAGATCTTGAAGCGGAGGATATCATTAAAGGGTATCCAGGCGTTAAAGAAGACGGTTCAAACTTTGTCAATGATGATCTTCGGCGGTTGACCAAACAGATGCGGCCAGCGACAAGCAAATTAGCTGAAGACACCGATTTGTCCCATTTTCAACCGTTTTATGATGCAGAAGGGAAAAGACAGCCGGCCGAGATCCATGAAGTCAAAGAACTTGTGCCTCCGATTCGTAAGCACACTTATGCCCCTGATATTAATGCTTCTGATCTAATCCATGAAGAAGCAGTATTCCGAGCTTTAACCGGAATCGATTGGTCAACGGCTGATTTCCAGCGGCTGGGGAGGGATGAAGAAGTGCGTGCACCAACCGATCCGCAACCGTGAAACCGTCATGATGAAGAGTCCTGATCTGGTCGCCGGTTTATATGGCTATTGTGAAAAACAATTGCACTATTGAGCCGTTTTAAAGCTTCATGTAATAGGATAGCTGAAACTTTGTTTATCTGCCAAGCCATCGAGCATGCTTCATATCCCTTTGTGACAATCTATGCCGCCCTTCATGATATATGCGAGGCTTTTTATGAGCTGCCAGGCTCCAAATCGAGGCTTTTCATGGGCTGCCAGGCCTCTGAGTTAAACCATTTAACAAAGCCTTTTAAGATGGGCCTCCAATTAACCAATCACCGTTTTAACTATGACAAGTTCAGGGTCTGTAAAAGATTGACTTGTCAAACGTTCGATGGGTCATGCCAGGATTACCTGGATAGGAGTGGCTTACTTGATGAAGGCAGGTTAACCCGGAGTTTTAGGTGAATACACCAGGCTTCCAAGCCGTGGCTTGATAGCCAATTATGAGGGTCCTTTCAAACTCTTTGTTGCTTTGCAAAAAAAGAGCCCCCAAGTAACTTTGTGAGCGATGCTCAGCGTGTGCCTATGTTTGAGTTTGTACAGTGCACAATACTCTCTTTGGCGCCACAAATTTGGCCTTGTGTGGCTGAAAAGCCTATCAAGAGGTGTAGCTGTGGTTCAAACATGACCAAGCCCCCTAGTGATTTTCTTTATCTTTATGCAGTTGCTAAATCTGGTTTAACAAAGACTCCGCTTTGACCGTTAACTTGTAAAAGCACACATATGATATAAGAAAGAATAGATACCCCGCTTATAACGGAGGCTCCGGTTTATTATATGGTATATACACTGTCATAAATATGTATAGGTAAAAAAGCCTATGGCTTCAAGTATAGTAAGGCCGAAGGAGAGCTATGTTCCATGGCCGCTTTGTCTCCTCCTCCGATTGACGTGAGTCTTCATGCTCTCGAACATCAATGAGGTAGTAGGATCCGTTGTGCAGATTTTTGCTGACCACAAAGGGTCCTTCCCAAGGGGGGGGGATAACTTATGCATATCAGTCTGATCCTGGATGAGCCGGAGCACCAAATCACCTTCTTGAAAGGTTCTAGTTTTAATACGGCGGCTGTGATAACGTCGAAGATCTTGTTGATAAATCGCCGAACGCGCTGCTGCAAGATCCCTCTCTTCATCCAACAAGTCCAGAGAATCCTGACGTGCCTTCTCATTATCAGCTTCAACATAAGCTGCCACACGGGGCGAATCGTGACGGATGTCACTAGGAAGAACCGCCTCTGCTCCATAAACCATGAAGAAAGGCATGTAACCCGTAGACCTATTGGGTGTGTTGTTGATGCTCCATAACACAGAAGGTAGCTCTTTGACCCAACAACCCGGCGTCCGCTTTAAGGGAACCATAATCCTTGGTTTGATACCCCGCAGAATTTCTTGATTTGCCCTTTCCACTTGACCATTAGATTGGGGGTGAGCCACTGATGCTAGATCAAGCCGGATGTGCTCACGTTGACAGAATTCTTCCATATCTCCTTTTGACAAGTTCGTGCCATTATCTGTTATAATGCTATGTGGAAAGCCAAACCGGAATATCACCTTTTTGATGAATTGAACTGCTGTGGCTGCATCACACTTGCTGACTGGCTCTGCCTCTACCTCTACCCATTTAGTGAATTTATCAACTGCTACTAACAGATGGGTCTTCTTGTCCTTGGAGCGCTTGAAGGGTCCAACCATATCCAGCCCCCAAGTGGCAAACGGCCACGTAATTGGAATCGTCCGCAACTCTTGAGCCGGAACATGCGCACGGCGGGCAAACTTTTGACATCCATCACATCTTTTGACCAAATCCTCCGCATCAGCATGCGCAGTCAACCAGTAAAAACCGTGGCAAAAAGCTTTAGCAACCAACGACTTTGAACCGGCGTGATGACCGCAATCCCCTTCATGAATTTCTCGCAAAATCTCACAACCTTCTTGAGGAGAAATGCATCGTTGAATCGCTCCTGAAACACTGTAACGATGTAACTCCCCGTTTAGTATGGTCATGGACTTGGAACGCCGGATTATCTATCGGGCCAACGTTTCCTCAGCTGGTAACTCGCCTCAGTTCATGTAATCTAGATATGGGATCGTCCAATCTGGTATGGCATGCAAAGCTGCCACCAATTGAGCCTCCGGATCAGGAACATCCAAATCTTCTTCGGTTGGTATTTTGACTGACGGATTGTGCAACACATCAAGAAAGACATTGGGCGGAACCGGTTTACGTTGGGAACCAAGACGACTTAAAGCGTCCGCCGCTTCATTCTTCCTCCGGTCTATATGGTCCACCTGATAACTTTTAAAGTGACCAGCCACTGTGTCCACCTCTCGCTGATATGCAGCATGAGTGGGTCCTTAGAATCCCAAGTGCGAGACACTTGCTGAGCCACTAGATCTGAATCGCCGAAGCACTTAACCCGGCTCAAATTCATCTCTTTAGCCATCCGAAGACCGTGGAGTAAGGCCTCATATTCAGCTGCATTGTTAGTACAAGGGAACATTAAACGGAGTACATAACAAAACTTATCACCTCGTGGGGAAGTTAATACGACTCCAACCCCTGAACCCTCTAGCTGTCTGGACCCATCAAAATGAATAGTCCAATATGTATTATCTGGTTTCTCCTCAGGTGCCTGTAGTTCCATCCAATCGTTGATGAAATCTACGAGTGACCGGGACTTGATCGCCGTGCGGGGTATATATCTGAGCCCGTGGGGTCCAAGCTCAATGGCCGACTTGGCAATCCGGCCAGTTGCCTCTCTGTTTTGAATGATGCCACCCAGAGGAGCTGAACTGACTACTGTGATAGGATGGCCATGAAAATAGTGTTTGAGCTTTCGGCTTGCCATAAACACCCCATACACCAGTTTCTGCCAATGCGGATACCTCTGCTTTGACTCAATAAGCACCTCACTGATATAATAAACCGGCTGTTGAACCGGATACTCTTTGCCAGGTTCTTTGCGCTCTACCACAATGGCTACGCTGACAGCCCAGGCATTAGCAGCCACATATAATAATAAGGGCTCTTTATCGATCGGTGCTGCCAGTACGGGCAGTTCCATGAGCTGTTTCTTCAGATCTTCAAACACCTTATCAGCTGCTTCACTCCAGACAAAGTTATCCGTTTTCTTGAGCATCTGATATAAAGGAATGGCCTTCTCTACAAGGTGGCTGATAAACCGGCTCAAAGCTGTAATCCGCCCAGCTAGACGTTGCACATCGTTAATACATGCCGGTTTAGCCAAGGACGTAATCGCTGCAATCTTTTCTGGATTAGCCTCAATGCCTCTGTTTGAAACCAGAAAGCCTAAGATCTTGCCTGCCGGGACACTGAAAACACACTTCTCCGGATTGAGCATCATCTTGTAGATCCGGAGATTGTCGAAAGTTTCCGTAGATCATCTATCAACGTCTCCTCCTTTCTGGATTTGACCACAATATCATCTACATACGCATGGACATTGCGCCCAATTTGCTTATGAAGGCAATTCTGAACACATCGCTGGTAAGTTGCCTGGGCACTCTTGAGTCAAAAGGGCATGGAAACACAGTAGAAGGCTCCAAAGGGAGTTATAAAGGCTGTCTTCTCCTGGTCCTTAACTGCCATTTTGATCTGATGATAACTAGAGTAAGCATCCAAAAAAACACAAACGGTCACAACCCGCCGTAGCATCAATTATCTGATCAATGCGAGGGAGAGCAAAGGGGTCTGTAGGGCAAGCCTTGTTTAAATCTGTGTAGTCCACACACATGCGCCAAGTGCCGTTTTTCTTAAGAACCAGCACCGGATTGGCTAACCACTCTGGATGAAAAACTTCAACAATAAACCCAGCAGCCAACAAACGGGCGACTTCTTCACCTATAGCCTTGCGCCTTTCCTCGTTGAAGCGGCGGAGGAACTGTCGGACCGGTTTGAATTTTGGATCAATATTGAGTGTGTGCTCAGCGAGTTCTCTCGGTACACCTGGCATGTCAGAAGGTTTCCAAGCAAAGATGTCCCGATTCTCACGGATGAACTCGATGAGCGCGCTTTCCTATTTGGGATCCAGGTTAGCGCTGATGCTGAACTGTTTGGATGAATCGCCGGGGACAAAGTCAACCATCTTAGTGTCTGTAGCTGATTTGAACTTCAATGCTGGATCATGTTCCATGGTTGGCTTTTTTAAGGAGGTCATGTCTGCCGGATCAACTTGCTCCTTATAGAATGTTAACTCCTCCATGGCACAAACCGACTCAGCATAAGCCGCATCGCCTTCTTCACACTCCAAAGCAATCTTTCTACTTCCATGTACTGTGATAGTCCCCTTATGACCTGGCATTTTAAGCTGCAGGTAAACATAACATGGCCTTGCCATAAACTTAGCATAAACCGGCCGCCCGAACAGAGCATGGTACGGACTTTTGATCTTCACCACCTCAAATGTCACTGTTTCTGACCTTGAATCATAGTCATCACCAAAAGCTACCTCCAAAGCTATCTTCCCAACAGGATATGAAGACTTACCAGGCACCACACCATGAAATACCGTATTCGATGGTTTAAGATCCTTATCTGTCAACCCCATACGGCGGAATGTATCATAATACAAAATATTGATACTACTTCCCCCATCCATGAGCACTTTAGTGAACTTGTATCCCCCAACTTGAGGGGCTACCACCAAGGCCAAGTGACCTGGATTATCAACCCGGGGCGGGTGATCCTCTCTGCTCCACAAAATAGGTTGCTCCGACCAGCGTAAATACTGAGGTACTGCCGGCTCAATAGACTTGACTACCCTTTTGTGAAGCTTCTGATCACGTTTGCACAAACTAGTAGTGAAGACATGATATTGCCCGCTGTTCAGCTGTTTGGGATTGCTCTGATAACCCGACTGTTGCTGCTGCTGTTGACTCCCCTGATGGTTGTAACCTCCCTGGTTGCCTTGGTGTCCTTGATTGACGTGTCCGGTTTGATTGCCTGGAAACCCTGAACCGGAACCACCGCCTCCGTAACCCGGCCCGTGGAAACCTCCTCTTGAACTGCCGGGCGGGCCGTTGTCATATTGGAACATATTGGAATTCTTGAAATCCCGCATGATATAACAATCTTTCCAGAGATGTGATGCCGGTTTCTCCTTTGATCCATGCTTTGGACAGGGCTGATTTAACAAACGCTCCAAATTGTTGCCTGGACCTCCACCCCTCTGGGGCTGCTTGCCTTTACGGTGGTGGCCATTCTCCTGTGCGTTGGTATTGGCGACAAAGTCCAAACCACTATCGGCCTTGCGCTTACCAGCGTTTCCATGGCCTGCCGGATTGTGTTGTTGGCCTTTGGCATTGCCGGTCTTCTTACCCTTCTCCGGTTTGTCCTCCTCTGAATCCGGATCCTTGGTATTATCTGAATCGGCATATTTAACCAAAGCAGCCATGAGTGTTGACATGTCGTTGAAGTGACGTTTGAGCCTTCCCAACTTTTGTTTCAACGGTTTGAAACCGCAATTACCCTCTAACGTTAACACTGCGGTGTCTGCGTTGATACGATCTGACGAATGCAAAACCGCCGAGACCCGTTTGACCTAATAGGTCGTGGACTCCCCTTCCTCTTGGACACAAGCGGCTAGATCTACAATTGACATCGGCTGCTTACACGTATCCTTGAAGTTCTGGATAAACCGGTGCTTCAATTCCGCCCATGATCCAATAGAGTTGGTCGGCATGCTCTTCAACCAAGTGCGAGCTGTTCCTTCCAACATCATGGTGAAATATTTAGCACACACCGCCTCGTCCACATCTAACATCTCCATTGCCATCTCATAGCTCTCCACCCACGCCTCTGGCTACAAATCGGCTGTATAATTTGGTACCTTACGAGGTCCCTTGAAATCCTTGGGTAGTCGCACATTACGCAAAGCAGGAGATAAGCACGGTACCCCTAAGGAACTGAACATTGCCCCTGGCTCCACGGAGGCAGTGGGGTGAACCGGAGTATGCTGTCGTGCCTCGTGTCGAGCTGTCAACTCAGCCTCTCGACGTGCGCGGCCATGATCCACCACATCTTGTGCATTGGCACCTCCCCCAGCCGGGTTATTCCCTCGTGGCGAATTTTGGCGGCGTGCACTACTGGACACGGCCGGTTCGTCTTCCACGTGTCTGCTATAACTCCGGCTTGGGCGGGGAGTGGAGTGAATCCTCTCACGACTGTGTGAATATGCTTGCTGTTGATTTAGTGCTGTCTGAAGGAGATCCCTGGCCTGGCGTGCTTCCACTGCCACTGGTGACTCACCGTCGTTTGGGAGGGCCGCTAGGCGTGACGCAGCGGCCACAATGTTGTCCAACGGGTTGGAATAATGCCCGGTCGGCGTTGATGGTACAATGTTGTTCTGGCGAGGCAGGTCCGTCGTGCGCGGCTGAACCGACGCTCCTGCTCCCGGCGCCCCCGCCTGGTTACCGGCTCCTGCGCCTGGCGTGTTGAAAAGATTCTGCGGCTCATAAACCGACGGGAGACATGATCGGTACCTTCTTCTCATGACTTCCTCTAAAGCATTCTGGTCCAGTCTAATTCGGTAAGCCTGTGCTTCCAACTCGGCCCGCTCCGTAGCCATCCTGGTGTTCTCTGCTGCCAGGTCCGCCTTGGCCTGGGCTATCTGATCTTTCACCTTTGCAATCTCCGCATCGTGCTGATCCCTGGCTGCCGCGTCTACCTCCGCGGACATCAATGTTGCCAAAGCGTCGAACAAATCAGATACGACTTGGGCCGGAGGTGGCGCCGAGCTTCCTGCCCCTGCTGGTGTGGCCGTTGTTGAACCGGAGAGCATTGCTGCGGCGGTAGATAAATGAGGCGCCGATTGTGTGCCGGCCATGAAGATGGCGGCCCGGTTTGGCAAACTGGGGGAATCCAGAATACTGTTGCCCTCGGATCCTCCCTCAATCCGGCCATCCTGCAGCTGGTAAAGCGATTCGGTTTCTCCAGAGGACTCGTCATCAGAGCAGACTACTGTTTCTCCTTCGGACACCGGTCCGTCCTCGTGCCCTGATCCATGGATGACACCTACAAAGACATGCCTTGCCTCGGGCTGAACCGGTGAAGGACTTGCACGCCGAGCCGTTTCGATGATGTCGGTGCAGATGTCCGGCTCGAGGGCCGGTTCGCCGATCTTGCCGATGAAGACGTGAATCCCACCAAAGGGGACCCGGTACCCGTATTCGATTGAATCGACCTCGGGACCCCATCCCGTGTTGTCGATGTAGAGCTTGCCGTGGCGACTCTTCATCATCCGGCCTACAACGTATCCCTTAAGTCCATCGAAGCCGCCCTTCAAGAATTCGAAACCATCATGCGATAGCCCCACGGTGGGCGCCAACTGTCGTGGGTTTGTCACGGCAGATGTCCTCGTGAAAGGACTTAGTTGTGGAGCCATCGCGACGGGTTACCTTAAAGGGGTTAAACCGGACAAGGGGACACGGGAGTTTATACTAGTTCGGCCCCTTCGATGAAGGTAAAAGCCTACGTCTAGTTGTGATTGGTATTGCTAGGGTTTCGAAGGCCAGGGAGCGAATCCGCTTTGTCTGGCTTTTGAGTTGTTGTTTTTCTGTCTCTAAACCGCGGCCGGGTCGTCCCTTTATATACATAGGTTGACGCCCGCCGGGCTACAGAGTCCCAAAGCCGGTTTATAAACGTATCCGGTTCGGCCTCTCTCTTTCCATCTTACTATACAAGTTATATGACTGGGCTGGTTTACATTTACATACTGCAACTCGCCTTTGGGCCCTCCGTAAAGCGCTAGCATGTTTACATCTTCATGGGCTTCTAATCTTCAAAGAGTCAACCCGGCTACCCAAGGCCGGTTTACCTCTAGTAGTAATATCCCCAACAAAGCCCTTACTCAATTACTTATGTTACAGATATGTGTCAAAGAAAACCTTGTGTGGTTTGTCCTGCTCCTGTGGTGCTGTGTTCCACCCCAGCTTAGCTGCTCCAACGACGGAAGGGTTCATCACAGCAGGGATCCGCACTCCAGACTGTCTTTCGCCGCCTTAGATCTTCTTCCCCGCCGCCGGCAGCCACGGCAACTGCATTACCATCATCAACTAAGCAGATGACCTTGAGGACTACACGGGTCAGCAAGAGAGGTCGCACTCTTCCATGTCTGCTTATGTTATGTGTTGCTTAATATGATGACATGCTACATTATCGTCGTGTTCACCTATTAGACTCCGAGTCAGGTCCAAACTAATTCTGAAACTTGAGTTTTTAAATGGTTGTGGGGTACATATTGGGGCAACAATCAGTACTATCTGTCTACTATCTGCTTAATCTCCGGTGTCTACTATGAGTTTCATGTTGGGTGCAAACAAATATTAAAGGAGCCATTATCTGTATTTTTTAACTAAAGCTATTATTTGCCTGCTATCACTGGTTTTGGGTCTATCCATAGTTTGCTACCATTACTCTGGATTTGTGCATGCACTCCTTACATAATCTCACTATGTTTTATTCCTATGCATGCCAGTTATTGTACACAATGGAACTGATCATGTAGAGCAAAAGAGACGAGCCTTGCATGGCAATAAAATTTCATGCAGACGTCATTCCATGGTGGGCGCAAAGGCAGCCCCCCTCCACCCATTTCGGATTGTAATCAAGAGGAATATAACTGTCATGAGGGGGATTCAGAAGGAGAAGACCACTCCTATTTACCCCATGAGGTCTTCGCTCTAACTTGGCATGCTGATGTTGGTAATATCATGCATATGGTGCCTTGCATTGCTTACTGTATACATTAAAGATGTCATCTGCTTAGTTTAGACATGCTTTGTGTCAATGCCATCTGTTTAGTTTCTTTATCGTATATGTGAATCATGCAAAGCCATCTTGTCTAGCCAGGCATCATATATGTGAATTTTGCAATGCCACCCTGGTTAGCCAGTATCTTATATGTGAATTATATCATGCCATCATTTTTTATTACGTGCTAAATTTGTCAACAATTTTAGTACATTCAATTACTCTTCCCGTGCATCAGCCATTTGGCATGGTCATGGAAAAATCTGGAGTGGAAACAAGGTCTTCAGAGCAGACAATGCTATCTGACGAAGCGCATGTCTTGCTGGTTACCGATAGCTCCTCAGAGGAGGATTCAGAGACAGATGACCAGTCATATTCCCCCCCCCCCGAGGTGCATGCCCTAACTTGGCAGGGTTATGTTGCTCATATCGTGCGTATGGTATCTTGCATTGCTATGTCATTTGCTTAGTTTAGACATGCTTTGTGTGAATGCCACCTGTTTAGTGTCTAATTACCATATATATGAATTATTCAATGCCATCTTGTTGCAAGACATTATATATGTGAATTATGCAATGTTATCTTGTTGCAAGGCATTATGTATGTGAATTATGCAATGCCATGTTGTTTAGGCATGCGTCATATATGTGAATTATATCATGCCGTCCTTTTTTTTGTATTTCTCATTGCTTTTGTGGACAATGTTTGTATATTCAACTGCTCTTCCTGTGCATCAGCCATTTGAATTGGTGATGGAGAAATCTGGAGTGAAAACAAGGTCTTCAGAGCAGACAATGCTACCTGCTGAAGCAGATATCTTACTGGTTACAGATAGCTCTTCAGAGGAGGATTCAGAGGCAGATGACCAGTCCTATTATCCCCCTGAGGTGTATGCTCAAACTTGGCAGGGTTATATTACTCATATAATGCATATGTTGTATTGCAATGCTTAGTTTTTACATCATATACAAAATATTGAATGCCATCTCCTTAGTTGACACATCATATATGTGATTGCCCTCTGCTCACTTCCTTAGTATATAAATCATATATTTGAATTATGTCATGCCATGATGTTTACATAGACAGCATGTATCTGAATTATGGCATGCCAACCCATTTTCTAAAGACATAATATAGTTATATCATCTCATCCTGTTTACATAGTCATCATATTTAAATTATGTCATTCTATCCGTGAATTATATCATGCCATCATGTTTCCATCGATGACATGTTTGTGATTTATGGCATGCCAACCACTTTAATAGACACATCGTATAGTTATATCATGTCATCCTGTTTACATAGTCATCATATTTTGAAGTATGTCATTCTATCCTGTTTAGTTAGCCATCATACATGTGAAATTGTGTCATGATATCCTGTTTAATTAGCCATCATATATGTGAAATTATGTCCTGCTATTCTTTTTTGCTTAGACAACATAAATGTGAATTATTTCATGCCCTGTTTTCTTCCCTACTATCCATTGCACCTATCTATCTTACAATGTCTGTACATCCAATTACTTTTCTTGTTTATCAGCCATTTCAATTGGAGGGAGTGATGGCAGTATCTGTGGGAGTAAAAACACAGTCTTCAGAAAAGATCGTGCTACCTGTCGATGCAGATAGAACCACGGTTGTACTTGCCCAAGAACCAGCCCCACCACACATAACCCACACTCATGCAGATTGTACCCCTATGTGAAGTCCATGGACATGTTGTGGTTCATTGCAGAGAACAGCCATCACATGGATCAAGCTATAAGGAATCACCCGCGAGCGAGGGCAAGTCTCAATTACGGTAGGAATGGAATACACCAATCATAACTCTGGTCTGGTCCCTAGTTCCCTAAGTAGTTAGTGCAGTTGGACAGAGAACTAGCCGCACCCCTTCTAACCCCAACCCCAACAGATAGACACCCAGTTCCCGTTGACACAACATCGTCTCCACCACAGAGCACCCAAACACGAGCAGTTAGTAAGGCAACTGCAGTGCCCAAATCACGAGGACCACCACTCCAAACCCGAAGTCAACGCTTAAAGCAGAAGAAGAATTGTTCTCAGGTCAGGTTCCGTAGCTATGGTTCATACTACTTTGCTCTTGCATCACTGTATTTACTGATACCAACTAATTTCAAATTTGAAGGATGCAATTGAAACTCCAATGGCGCAAAGGTATGTTTTAAATCTGTTTCTTCAACGTGTTTGGCTGTTTGCTGTTGTAACTTGCTCTATTTTGATTTCAGTTTCAATTGAATAAACAGTTATGTTCTCATGCCATGCACATTACAAGTGTTGTTATTGCTGTGTAGTTTCCCACACTTATATTCTGTTTATGCTGCTTTGTCTTAAATAGATATGATTCGAACTGTATCTATCTTAATTTGGCAACATAAACTCGAATGATATAGACCATACAGTGACCATACTACATAGATATATGTTTGTTTCATGCTGTTATCCTGTCCACCTTACTACTGAACTGGTTTACCAAAAGGAGTTTCATATACTACATTGTAAACCGGAGATGTGTTTGTTTGTTTCTCTTTTAGAACGCGGATAAAATATTGGAGAAGAGTACCCTATTATGCAATGGTAAAGGAAGTAATGCAGATACGGTTCAAGATAGTGAGACATCCCTGTTGGTCTCCAGCAAAGCTGATAAAAACTATATTGAAGACACCGAGACAACCCCAAAGTCCTGTCTTGATGTAGTGTTTGAGTTACTCGCTACCACTGCTGGCACCAACTCTTCGAACTCATTGCCTGAATCAGTTCAGCTTCTTGACTCTCAACTTCAAGTTGAAAGACATCGATCAGATGTTATGCGACAGGAAGCCGAAGGACTGAGGAAGTCCCTGCAGAATTCAGATGCATACTTTCTGGTGCAACAGCAAGCGCTGGAGGACTTAAGCGCCAAACAAGAGAAAGTTAATAAGCTTGCTAAGCATCTTGCCAGCATTATGGGTACCCAGGATATTGTTTCTTGTGCTCTTCTGAAGTGGTTTCAGTTCTGGACTTGTTTTGCTACGACGTTTATATGCTGCTGTGTTCCCTATATTTGCACTGGTGGCGAACTTTGATGCCCAGTGGATGTAATATGTGTAATAGCCATGATAGCCTAGTGTAAGTTGCTTGCTTATTTATTTCCTTATTGTCTTGTTTATTTGTTTGCTTGTAGTCAGTGCAGTTCTTTTTTTGCGGTTTGCTAGTGGCTGCAATAACCTATTTTTAAAAACTAGGCCACAATAACCATGGGCTAATATTTACTGTAGTGACACTAGGCCTCCTACGGGTCGCAGAAACAGTGGGCCTTCTACAGGCCGTATAAATAGCGGGCCTTATACGGGCCGTAGAAACAGTGGGCCTTCCACGGGCCGTAGAAACAATGGGCCTTCTACGGGCCGTATCATCAATGGGCCTTCTACGGGCCGTATCATCAATGGGCCTTATACGGGCCGTATGATCGATTGGCCAAACATGGGCCAAACAGACCGCATTCTGGCCGTAAACGGGCTAGAGTTGGAATTGTCCATTCATGGGCCGACCATAATGGGCCATCGTTAATAGGCCGTATTTGATGACGCTATGAAAACGGCCCAATGTATTAATGGACCACAAACGGGCCGACTGTAACCACGGGCTGAATTTGGCCCACAAGCAGAAAATGACAGTAACGGGCCATAAGTAAACGAATGCTGGAAATGAGCCCAAGAATAAATGGGCTCTGAGAAGGCCGAAAGATAACATGGGCTGGAGATGGCCCAGCGGAATAACGGGCCGTTAATGGGTATAAAGTGATACACTGTTCATTACGGGCCAGTTTCACCATGGTCCGTTAATGGGTGTAAAGTGATACACTGTTCATTACGGGCCAGTTTCACCATGGGCCGTTAATAGGCCAAGATTTACATAGGGCCTCATATGGGCCGAAAGACGTCATGGGCCATACATGGGACAGAAGTGAAAACGGGCTGGAATCATATTGGATGGCCCAGATGACGCTACTGGGCCTAATTCGGATAGGGCGTAACGGGCCTTGGGTTAGCGGGCTGTAAATGGGCTATATGCGAACAAGACGTTAACCAGCTTTCCATGGGCCGGCCCGCCACCTTTTGACCAAGTCAAACGGGCCGGCCTTTTCACAGGAATGGGCCTCTGTTGGGCCGTGCCACATGTCAACGTATCATAGGCGCCTTCTGTCCAATGAGTGGATGACATCTGTCCCGACGATGAGCCGACACGTGTTTCCTCCAGCCAATGATGATTTTACACGTGGAAAATCCCCATTGGTCGGGGCTGTTAACGGGTTATCGGATCCAAAACCCGACCCGATAGCTTAACGGCGTTCCATTACGGTGGATGCCACGTGTCGGTCACCCTTGACGAAAGCACTTCTGTGACGCGCGATTTATCCTCATGGAAGTGGGCACTTCCGTGATGATAAGTTTGGTAATGTCATGGAACACTTCTACAACAGCACATGTATGACTATCTTGATTCTGTCATAAATTTGTCATGGATGTACATGCATGACAAAAACGCGACCTACTGTGACAAACACGTATCATCATGGAAGTGTATTTTTTTTGGTAGTGATGGTTTGTCTTGTGTGTCAACATGCTTTTAAAATGGTTATGATGTAGTATGGTATCCTCCTCTGAATGATTCGAGTAGCTTGACTTGGCACATATTCATGCATGTAGTTGAATCAAAACCAACATAGTCTCCAAAATATTTATGTTCATGGTGTTTTATATCCTACTCATGCTTGCATTGAATGTTGATTAATCTCAAAGCATGTTTATGACTGTTGTCACTCTCTAGCTGGTCGCTCCTCAATCTATTTGCTAGCCTTCACTTGTACTAAGCGGGAATACTGCTTGTGCATCCACTTCCTCAAACCCAAAGTTGTTCCATATGAGTCCACCATACCTACCTATATCCGGTATTTACCTGCCTTTCCATGTAAATTTTCATGTGCCAAACTCTAAATCTTCAAATAATAATCTGATTTGTATGCCTGAATCGCTCATGTAGCGATAGGGGGCTATCAGTATCTTTCATGCTAGGTGGGTTATTCTCACGGTGAGTATTTATTCGCTTGTCATTCATGAGAAAATGATTGGTAATCAGGATGCCCAGTCCTATGATCAAAATCAAAATATAACAATGAAACAAAACTCCCCCGGATTGTTGTTGGTATGGAGGGTACCCGAGGATTCGACTAGCCATGGCTTGTGTTTGTTGGTGGAGGGGGAGTAAAACTTTACTTTTAATTTGGGAACCGCCTATAATGTGTCTAGCATGGAAGATAGTGATATCTCTTGGTCATCGCGTTTACAATGAAAGCATAACTCTCAAAATTATATACATCTTTATTTCAAAAGCTTCGAGCTCTGGAACCTCTACAAATCCCTGCTTCCCTCTGCGAAGGGCCTATCTATTTACTTTTATTGTTGAGTCATCATCTTCTCATTAAAGCACCAACTGGAGACCAATATTGCCATTTATATGCTTTTTTTAGTTGAAGTTGAGTATGAGTGTGACTGGATTTGTTTTGCCATGAATTATAATGTCTAGTCAGTGCTTGATCTTCGGGGGTGCTCTGCATTTATGTTTTGCGGTCTCAGAAAGGGCTAGGGAGATACCGTTTTGTCATATTATATCATGATGGTTTTGAAAAATTGTTGTCATCCGAGATATCTTATTATTGCTAGCTAGTTGGTTATGTCATTGATGTGAGACCTAAATGGTATTGTGAATATGGTTAGTTCAAAATATTTGCTGAAGACCTGAACATGGTTAGTCATATTTACAACAAGATCAAATAGAGTTTGTAAAAGTTTTTATTTGTCAGCTTTAGTTTGTCAACTGAATTGCTTAAGGACAAGCAATGGGTTAAGCTTAGGGGAGTTGATACATCTCCATCGTATCTACTTTTCCAAAGTCTTTTGCCCATGTTTTGGACTCTAATTTGCATGATTTGAATGGAACTAACCCGGACTGGCGCTGTTTTCAGCAGAATTGCCATGGTGTTATTTTTGTGTAGAAATCAAAGTTCTCGGATTGACCTAAAAATTTACAAAGAATTTTTGTGGAATAAATAAAAAATATTGGCAGAAAAAGATACAAGAGGGGGGGACACCCAGGAGCCAGAAGCTCTAGGGGCGCACCTCCCAGGACATGTGGCCCCCCTGGACCTCCGACAACCCTAACTCCAACTCCATATATACCTATTCGCGAAGAAAAAAATATGAGAGAAGGATTCATCGCGTTTTATGATATGGAGCTGCCTCCACCTCCTGTTCTTCATCAGGAGGGCTTATCTGGAGTCCATTCGGGGCTTCAGCGGGTGGAAATCAACGCCGTCGTCATCATCAACCTTCCTCCATCACCAATTTCATGATGCTCATCACTTGGAGTGAGTAATTCCTTCGTAGGATTGCTGGACAGATGGGTTGGATGAGATCTATCATATAATCGAGTTAGTTTTATTAGGTCATGAAGCCTAGTATCCCCTATGTTCTGAGATTGATGTTGCTATGACTTTGCTATGCTTAATGCTTGTCACTAGAGCCCGAGTGCCATGATTTCAGATCTGAACCTATTATGTTTTCATGAATATATTTGTGTTCTTGATCCTATCTTGCAAGTTATATGCACCTATTACGAGTTATGATCCTCATACCCCAAGGTGACAATAATTGGGATTCCTTCCGGTCATTACTGTGGTTTGAGGAGTTCATGTATTCACTAAGTGCTAATGCTTTGTTCCGGTTATTTATTAGAAGGAGGCCTTAATATCCCTTAGTTTCCTTATGGACCCTTCTACCACGGGAGGGTAGGACAAAAGATGTCATGCAAGTTCTTTTCCATAAGCATGTATGCCTACATACAGAATACATGCCTACATTACATTGATGAATTGGAGCTAGTTCTGCTCCCTCCAGGTTATAACTACTACATGATGAATATCATCCATCACAATTATCATCACCGATCCAATGCCTACGAGCTTTTCACAAATTGATCTTTGCTAAGTTACTTTTGTCGTTGCTGCTGTTACAATCACTACACAACTGCTACTGTTACTATTGCCACTGTTATTCTTACTTCCATACTACTTTGCTACTAAATACGTTGATGCAGATATTAAGCCTTTCAGGTGTGGTTGAATTGACAACTCAATTGCTAATACTTGCGAATATTCTTTAGCTCCCCTCGTGTCGAATCAATAAATTTGGGTTGATACTCTACCCTCGAAAACTATTGAGATCCCCTATACTTGTGGGTTGTCAGCCACCACGCCCTTCCACCTATATATAGAGGGGAGGGAGCGCCCCAACAGGAGACACAAGCCCTTGGACCCCCTCTCTCTTGTCACTTCATAACTCCTTCGTCTTTGTTTTTTTGGTAGTGCTCGGCATAGCCTTGCTGGAATCACTCCACCACCATCATTGTCATGCCGTCGTGCTGCCAGCAATCACATCTATTTCTCCTCCCTTGCTTGCTGGATCAAGGAGGAAGATACGTCATCGAGCCGTACGTATGCTGAATGTGGAGGTGTCGTCCGTTCGGTACTTCATCGGTTTGGATCACGATTGGATCGTGACGAGTACAATTACATCAACCGCATGATATACACTTCCGCTTAATGGTCTACAAGGGTACATAGACACACTCTCCCCTCTCTTTGCTATGTTTCTCCTAGATAGATCTTTGGTGTTCGTAGGATGTTTTTGATTTCCATGCTTCATTCCCCAATAGTGGCATCATGAGCTAGGTCTATGCGTAGATGTATATGCACAAGTAGAACACAAAGATTTGTGGCCATTAATGCTCAAATTTCTTACCTCTCTTGTCTTATTTGGATTCGGTGTTATTGTCGGATGAAGCGGTTCGGACCAACTTTACATGTCCTCGCACATGAGACCGGTTCCACCGACTAACATGCAACTTGTTTTGCATAAGGTGACTAGCGGGTGTCTGTCTCTCCTACTTTAGTTAAATCTAATTTGACGAAGGCGGTCCATGTAGAAGGTTAAAGGAAACTTGATTATCACCGTTGTGGCTTTGTGTAGGTAAGAACATTTCTTACTAGTTGCCCATGGCAGCCACGTAAAATTTGAAACAACAAAGTAGAGGATGTCTAACTTGTTTTTGCAGGGCATGTTGTGATGTGGTATGGCCAAAAAGGTGGTGTCATATATGTTGATGCATGAGATGATCATGTTTTGTAATAGGTGCACGACTTGCATGTTGATGAGTTCGCTAACCGACAGGAGCCATTGGGTTGTCTTTAATTTATTAATAGCCATGTAATTGCCTTACTTTATCGCTATGCGTTAGCAATAGTTGGCGAGATGACCACGTGATGACACGATGATGGAGATCATGGTGTCATGTCGGTGCTTTAGAGATGGAGATCAAAGGCACGGGATGATAATGGCCATATCATGTCACATATTGATTACTGTGATGTTTATCTTTTTATGTATCTTATTTTGTTTAGGACGACAGTAGCATTATAAGATGATCCCTTCACTTAATTTCAAGAAATTGTGTTCTCCCTAAGTATGCACCATTTCAAAAGTTTGTCGTTTAGAAGCACCTCGTGATGATCGGGTGTGATAGACTCTATGTTCGCATACAACGGGTGTAAGCCAGTTATACACATGCAAAATACTTGGGTTAAACTTGGCTAGCCTAGCATGTACATACATGACCTCGAAACACAGGAGACCGAAAGGTCGAACATGAGTCATGTAGTAGATATGATCAACATGGAGATGTTCACCATTGATGACTACCCAATCTCATGTGATGATCGGACATGGGTTAGTTGATTTGGATCATGTATCACTTAGACAACTTGAGGGGTGTTGATTTAAATGGGAATTCATTACTAATTTGATTAACTAAACTAATTATCACAAACTTAGTCTTAATTGTCTTTGCAAATTTTGTGTTGTAGATCAATGGCCTGCGGTATAGTTCCCCTGAATTTTAATGCGTTCCTAGAGAAAGCTAAGTTGAAAGATGATGGAAACAACTATGTGGACTGGGTCCGTAACTGGAGGATTATCCTCATTGCTGCACACAGAAGGCTTATGTCCTTGATGCACCGCTAGGTGCCGCACCCCCACCAGCATCGTTTGTGGATGTTGTGAACATCTGACAGGCACGTTCTGATGACTACTCGATAGTTTAGTGTGCCATGCTTTACGGCTTAGAATCGGGGCTCCAAAGACGTTTTGAGCACCATGGAGCATATGAGATGTTCTAGGAGCTGAAATTGGTATTTCAAGCTCATGCCCAGGTTGAGAGGTATGACACCTCCGACAAGTTCTTTAGCTGCAAGATGGAGGAGAACAATTCTGTTAGTGAACATATACTCAGAATGTCTAGGTTTTACAGCCGCTTGACTCAGTTGGGAGTTAATCTTCCAGATGACACGGTCATTGATAGAGTTCTCCAGTCACTGCCACCAAGCTATAAGGGCTTTGTGATGAACTATAAGATGCAAGGGATAGAGAAAACGTCCTGAGCTCTTCGCGATGCTTAAGGCCACGGAGGTAGAAATCAAGAAGGAGCATCATGTGTTGATGGTTAGAAAGACCACTAGTTTCAAGAAAGGCAAGGGAAAGAAAGGGAAATTAAAAAAGAATGGCAAGATAGTTGCTGCTCCCGTGAAGAAACCCAAGTTTGGACCCAAATCTGAGACTGAGTGCTTCTACTGCAAGGGGAATGGTCACTGGAAGTGAAACTACCCCAAATACTTGGCAGATAAGAAGGCTGGCAATGTCAAAAAAGGTATATTTGATATACATGTTATTGATGTGTACCTTACTAGTGCTCGTAGTAGCGCCTGGGTATTTGATACTGGTTCAGTTGCTAATATTTGCAACTCAAAACAGGAGCTACGAAATAAACGAAGACTGGCTAAGGACGAGGTGCTAATGCGCGTTGGAAATGGTTCCAAGGTTGATGTGTTCGCCTCGGCACGCTACCTCTACATCTACCTTTGAGGTTAGTTTTAAACCTAAATAATTGTTATTTGATGCCTACGTTGAACATGAACATTATATCTGGATCTTGTTTATTGTGAGACGTTTATGCATTTAAGGCAGAGAATAATGGTTGTTCTATTTGTATGAATAATATATTTTATGGTCATGCACCCCTTGTTAATGGTTTATTCTTTTTGAATCATGATCGTAGTGATACACATGTTCATAATATTGATGCCAAAAGATGCAAAGTTAATAATAATAGTAGCACATATTTGTGGCACTGCCACCTAGGTCATATTTTGTGTAAAGCGCATGAAGAAACTCCTTGCTGATGGACTTTTGGAATCTCTAGATTATGACTCATTTGAGACATGTGAACCATGCCTCATGGGCAAGATGACTAAAACTCCATTCTCCGGAATATTGGAGCGAGCTAGTGAGTTATTGGAAATAATACATACCGATGTATGCGGTCCGATGAGTGTTGAAGCATGCCGTGGATATTGTTATTTTCTTACCTTCATAGATGATTTGAGTATATATGGGTATATTTACTTAATGAAACACAAGTCTGAAACATTTGAGAAGTTCAAGGAATTTCAGAGTGAAGTGGAGAATCATTGTAACAAGAAAATAAAGTTTCTACGATCTGATCATGGAGGTGAATATTTGAGTTACGAGTTTGGTATGCATTTAAGACAATGTGGAATTGTTTCACAGCTCACATGACCTGGAACACCATGGCGTGTTGGTGTATCTGAACATCGTAATCGTACTCTATTGGATACAGTCCGTTCTATGATGTCTCTTACCGATTTGCCACTATCGTTTTGGGGTTATGCATTAGAGATAGCCGCATTCACTTTAAATAGGGCATCGTCTAAATCTGTTGAGATGACACCATATGAGTTGTGGTCTGGTAAGAAACCTAAGGTGTCGTTTCTTAAAGTGTGCGGATGCGACGCTTATGTCAAGAGGCTTCAGCCTGATAAGCTCGAACCCAAAGCGGAGAAGCATGTCTTCATAGGATACCCTAAAGATGAAGGAAATATGCCCAAGAGGCAATCATAAAGTTGTTATTTATATTTCCTTACATCATGATAAATGTTTATTATTCATGCTAGAATTGTGTTAACCAGAAACTTAGTACATGTGTGAATACATAGACAAAACAGAGTGTCCTTAGTATCCCTCTACTTGACTAGCTCGTTAATCAAAGATGGTTAAGTTTCCTAACAATAGACATGTGTTATAATTTGATGAACGGGATCACATCATTAGAGAATGATGTGATGGACAAGACCCATCCGTTAGCTTAGCATAAATGATCGTTTAGTTTTATTGCTATTGCTTTCTTCATGACTTATACATATTCCTCTGACTACGAGATTATGCAACTCCCGAATACCGGAGGAACACTTTGTGTGCTATCAAACGTCACAACGTAACTAGGTGATTATAAAGATGCTCTACAGGTGTCTTCGAAGGAGTTTGTTGAGTTGGCATAGATCAAGATTAGGATTTGTCACTCCGTGTATCGGAGAGGTATCTCTAGACCCTCTCGGTAATGCACATCACTATAAGCCTTGCAAGCTATGTCACTAAAAAGTTAGTTGCGGGATGATGCATTACGGAACGAGTAAAGAGACTTGCCAGTAACGAGAATGAACTTGGTATGATGATACCGATGATCAAATCTCGGGCAAGTAACATACCGATGAAAAAGGGAATGACGTATGTTGTTAGGTGGTTTGATCGATAAAGATCTTCGTAGAATATGTGGGAGCCAATATGAGCATCCAGGTTCCGCTATTGGTTATTGATCGGAGATGTCTCTCGGTCATGTCTACATAGTTCTCAAACCCGTAGGGTCCGAACGCTTAACGTTCGCTGACGATTTGTATTATGAGTTATGTGTTTTGGTGACCAAAGTTTGTTCGGAGTCCCGGATGAGATCACAGACATGAGTCTCGAAATGGTCGAGAGGTAAAAATTGATATATTGGACGAAGGTATTCGGACACCAGAAAGGTTTCGGGAAGGTTCGGGTATTTTTCGGAGTACAGGGACCAGAACCCCCCGGGGAAGTATTGGGCCTTATTAGGCCTTAAGGGAGAAGAGGAGGCGGGCCAAGGGAGGAGGCGCCCCCCCCCTTGCCCTTTCCTACTCCCTCTCCCTTTCCTTCTTTCCTCCTCCGTAAAGGAAAGGGGAATCCTACTAGGACTTGGAAGTCCTAGTAGGACTCCCCACACTTGGCGCGCCCCTAGGGGGCCGGCCTCCTCCCTCTCCTCCTTTATATACGGGGGCAGGGGCACCCCAAAGGACGACAGTTGTTTCTTAACCGTGTGCGGTGCCCCCTCCACAGTTTACCACCTCGGTCATATTGTCGTAGTGCTTAGGAGAAGCCCTGCGTGGGTCACATCACCAACACCGTCGCCATGCCGTCGTGCTGACAGAACTCTCCCTCGACCCTCTACTGGATCAAGAGCTCGAGGGACGTCATCATGCTGAACGTGTGCTGAACACGGAGGTGCCGTACGTTCGGTACTTGGATCGGTTGGATCATGAAGACGTTCGACTACATCAACCGCGTTACATAACGCTTCCGCTTTCGGTATACGAGGGTACGTGGACACACTCTCCCGTCTCGTTGCTATGCTTCTCGTAGATAGATCTTGCGTGATCATAGGAATTTTTTTGAATTACTATGTTCCCCAACAATGCCATTCGAGCCAGGTCTATGTGTAGATGATATATGCATGAGTAGAACACAATGAGTTGTGGGTGATAATAGTCATACTTCTTACCACCAACGTCTTACTTCGATTCGGCGGTATTGTTGGATGAAGCGGCCCAGCCCAGACCGACACTACATGACCGCGTTCATGAGACTGGTTCTACCGACGTGCTTCGCACACAGGTGGCTAGCGGGTGTCTGTTTCTCCAACTTTAGTTGAATCCAGTTTGACTATGGCCAGTCCTTGTTGAAGGTCAAAACAACACACTTGAAGAAAAATCATTGTGGTTTTGATGCGTAGGTAAGAACGGTTCTTGCTAAAAGCCCGTAGCAGCCACGTAAAACTTGCAACAACAAAGTTGAGGATGTCTAACCTGTCTTTGCAGGGCATGTTGTGATGTGATGTGGTCAAGACGTGATGAGATATAAATTGTTGTATGAGATGATCATGTTTTGTAAAAGTTATCGACAATTGGAAGGATCCTTATGGTTGTCGCTTTATTGTATGAAATGCAATCACCATGTAATTGCTTTACTTTATCACTAATCGGTAGCGATAGTCGTAGAAGCACTAGTTGGCGAGACAACAACGATGCTACGATGGAGATCAAGGTGTCAAGCTGGTGACGATGGAGATCATGACGATGCTTTGGAGATGGAGATCAAAGGTACAAGAGGATGATGGCCATATCATGTCACATATTTTGATTACATGTGATGTTTATCCTTTATGCATCTTATTTTGCTTAGTACGGCGGTAGCATTATAAGATGACCCCTCACTAAATTTCAAGGTATAAGTGTTCTCCCTGAGTATGCATCATTGCTATAGTTCGTCGTGCCGAGACACCACATGATGATTGGGTGTGATAAGCTCTACGTTCACATAAAATGGGTGCAAGCCAATTTTGCACGTGCGGAATACTTGGGTTAAACTTTATGAGCCTAGTGTCAGTGTCAAAACCAGAGGATCTCGGGTAGGGGGTCCCGAACTGTGTGTCTAGGATCGATGGTAACAGGAGACAGGGGACACGATGTTTACCCAGGTTCAGGCCCTCTCTATGGAAGTAATGCCCTACTTCCTGCTTGATTGATCTTGATGAATATGAGTATTACAAGAGTTGATCTACCACGAGATCGTAATGACTAAACCCTAAAAGTCTAGCCTAGCTATGATTTCCAGGATTCAGATGTATCTACGGACCTAGCCCTTCGGTCTATATAGACACAGGAGGGATCTAGGGTTACACAAGGTCGGTTACAGAGAAAGGAATCTTCATAGTTGGTCGCCAAGCTTGCCTTCCACGCCAAGGGGAGTCCTATCCGGACACGGGTAGAGTCTTCAGTCTTTGTATCTTCACGGCCCAACAGTCCGGCCCATATCCAAGAGGTCGGATGCCCGAGGACCCCTTAGTCTAGGACTCCCTCAGTAGCCCCTGAACCAGGCTTCAATGACGATGTGTCCGACGTGCAGATTGTCTTCGACATTGCAAGGCGGGTTCCACTTCCCAAATACTCCAAGATAGTCTTCGGATAAAACGAAGGTGTCCGGATCTGTAACACTAGTACCACACATGACTGCAGGGAATATAATATTTCACGAGTCCCCATCTGCTGACAACTCTTCACAGGATGACATCACGTCTGTCCGGCCATTATTTTGAACCGTTTTTGTCTATCGTTCTGCGTTTTGAGATGCGGTTTCCATTGGCATGTCTTTTCAAAGCAGAGATCGTGTCCCATTATTGCGGGATTCTCATCAATACGGGCGTGGGTAACCCAACCGTGCTGTTTAAACATCCCTTGGGAATAGGCGAGTTTTAGGGCGAGTGGGGAGGCGTTCGATATTCACTACCTATATAAGGGGATAAGGATTCCCCCTTCTTCTCCCACGCCTTCTCTCTTCCTCTGCCCTTCCACTCTTGAGCTATAGCGCCCAAGTTCTCATCTTTTCCCCACTCGAGCAAGCACTCAATCATGTCCGGATCCGGAGGTCAAGGCAAGTGGATGGCCTCCTCCGTCAAGGAGAAGGACATTGCTGAGCTTCGGGCGGCCGGGTATCTGGCGAAGGAAATCGCCCACCATCTTCCAGCCTAGGGGCAAGTCGTCCCCACACCGAAGCCCAACAAGAGGGTGGTATTCATCCCTCATTTCCTCAGCGGGCTAGGGTTTCCACTCCACCCTTTCGTCCGCGGGCTGATGTTCTATTACGAGCTAGACTTCCATGATCTATCCCCGAACTCCTTCCTGAACATCTCAGCGTTCATCGTCATGTGTGAGGCCTTCCTCCGCATCCAACCCCACTTCGGGCTGTGGCTCAAGGTCTTCAATGTGAAGCCGAAGGTGGTGGATGGCCAGCACGCGGAGTGTGGAGGCGCCATGGTGAGCAAGCTGACCAATGTCTCCTGGCCAAAAGGCACTTTGGTGGAGACTGTCAAGGAATGGCAGAAACAATGGTTCTACATCACAGAACCCCGCGGCGCCACCTGGGCCGCAACTACCGAATTCAACTCCGGTGCTCCCATGCGACTCACCTCCTTGGTTGAGAAGATCCCAAATTGGTCTTCATCACATGAGGTGATAGCGCTGCAGATGCGCATCCAAAGCATGGTGGACAAAGATATCAAGCTCGTCATTCTAATCCAGGTGATGCTAGTTCGCTGGATTCTCCCGTGCCAAAGCCGAAGTCACCATTTATGGGAGTTCAATCTGAAGAAGCACCATACCCTGAAGAGGCTCTTCGAAACCACTCACGAAGATGCCTGGAAGTTGCTTTTTAAGGGCAACGAGACACCGCCAGCCACAGACTCGGACCACGGGCACGACATCAACCACCTCGCCAATGAGGTATGTTTTTAAAGCACCCTCTACTTGCTTGTTTCAAGGATGATATCTGAGCTTTTATTATCATTGCTTCTTCAGGAATGGATGGAAAGGGCGAAGCGGATCCAGTGTCCGGCTCTGCTGCCTGAAGAACCAGTCAACCCGCGTCTAGCGAAGATGCTGCTGCCGGCGCCCTATACGACGCTGGAGAAGAAGGCCAAGTGGAAGGCCAAGGGGGTCCGGAGGGGTCCCCGCCGCAAGGGCGCTTCAGACGTGACGTCCGAAGACAAGACCCGTTCCTTTGCCGCCGAAGATGACTGATACGTCTCCAACGTATCTACATTTTTTTGATTGCTCCATGCTATTATATTATCTATTTTGGATGTTAATGGGCTTTATTTTACACTTTTATATCCTTTTTGGGACTAACCTATTAACCGGAGGCCCAGCCCAAATTGCTGTTTTTTGCCTATTTTAGTGTTTCGCAGAAAAGGAATATCAAACGAAGTCCAAATGGAATGAAACCTTCGGGAACGTGATTTTCTCAACAAATGTGATCCAGGAGACTTGGAGTGGGCGTCAAGAAACAATCAAGGAAGCCACGAGGCAGGGGGTGTGCCCTCCACCCTCCTGGGCCCCTCATTGCTCCATCGACCTACTTCTTCCTCCTATATATATCCACGTACCCCCCCAAACATCCAGGAGCACCACGAAAACCTAATTCCACCGCCGCAACCTTCTGTACCTGAGAGATCCCATCTCGGGGCCTTTTCCGGAGCTCTGCCGGAGGGGGCATTGATCACGGAGGGCCTCTACATCAACTCCATGGCCTCTCCAGTGATGTGTGAGTAATTTACTTCAGACCTATGGGTCCATAGTTATTAGCTAGATGGCTTCTTCTCTCTCTTTTGATCTCAATACAAAGTTCTCCTCGATCTTCTTGGAGATCTATTCGATGTAATCTTCTTTTGTGGTGTGTTTGTCGAGATCCGATGAATTGTGGTTTATGATCAAGTTTATCTATGAACAATATTTGAATCTCCTCTGAATTCTTTTATGTATGAATTGTTTATCTTTGCAAGTCTCTTCGAATTATCAGTTTGGTTTGGCCTACTAGATTGATCTTTCTTGCATTGGGATAAGTGCTTAGCTTTGGGTTCAATCTTGCGGTGCTCGATTGCAGTGACAGAAAGGGAACTGACACGTATTGTATTGTTGCCATCGAGGATAAAAAGATGGGGTTTATATCATATTGCATGAGTTTATCCCTCTACATCATGTCATCTTACTTAAAGCATTACTCTGTTCTTACGAACTTAATACTCTAGATGCATGATGGATAGCGGTTGATGTGTGGAGTAATAGTAGTAGATGCATAATCGTTTCAGTCTACTTGTCGCGGACATGATGCCTATATACATGATCATACCTAGATATTCTCATAACTATGCTCAATTCTATCAATTGCTCGACAGTAATTCGTTTACCCACCGTAATACTTATGCTCTTGAGAGAAGCCACTAGTGAAACCTATGGCCCCCGGGTCTATCTTCCATCATATTAATCTTCCAACACTTACTTATTTCTATTGATGTTTATTTTACTTTGCATCTTTATTTCTCTTTATCATAAAAATACCAAAAATATTATCTTATCATATCTATCAGATCTCACTCTTGTAAGTGACCATGAAGGGATTAACAACCCCTTTATCGCGTTGGTTGCGAGGTTCTTATTTGTTTGTGTAGGTGCGTGGGACTCGAGTGTGATCTCCTATTGGATTGATACCTTGGTTCTCAAAAACTGAGGGAAATACTTACGCTACTTTACTACATCACCCTTTCCTCTTCAAGGGAAAACCAACGGAGTGCTCAAGAGGTAGCAAGAAGGATTTCTGGCGCCGTTGCTGGGGAGATTCGCGCCAAGTCAAGTCAAGTCAAGATTTGACTCCCGACAACGAGCCATTTCTGGCACCATTGCCGGAGAGTCTACGCACAAGTCAAGACATACCAAGTACCCATAACAAACTCTTATCCCTCGCATTACATTATTTGCCATTTGCCTCTCATTTTCCTCTCCCCCACTTCACCCTTGCCGTTTTATTCACCCTCTCTTTTTCGTTTGTCTCTTTTTCGCTTGCTTCTTGTTTGCTCGTGTGTTGGATTGCTCGCTTGTCACGATGGCTCAAGATAATACTAAATTGTGTGACTTTACCAATACCAAACAACGATGATTTTATTAGCATTCCGATTTCTCCTCTTACCGATGCTGAATCTTGTGAAATTAATGCTACTTTGTTAATCTTGTCATGAAAGATCAATTCGCCGGCCTTCCTAGTGAAGATGCTGCTACCCATCTAAATAGCTTTGTTGATTTGTGTGATATGCAAAAGAAGAAAGATGTGGACAATGATATTGTTAAATTGAAGCTATTTCCGTTTTCTCTTAGAGATCGTGCTAAAGCTTGGTTTTCGTCTTTGCCTAAAAATAGTATTGATTCATGGAATAAGTGCAAAGATGCTCTTATCTCTAAGTATTTTCCTCCCACTAAGATCATCTCTCTTAGAAATGATATTATGAATTTTAAGCAACTTGATCATGAATATGTTGCACAATCTTGGGAGAGGATGAAATTAATGATACATAATTGCCCTACACATGGTTTGAATCTTTGGATGATTATACAAAACTTTTATGCCGGATTGAATTTTGCTTCTAGAAATCTTTTAGATTCAGCCGCAGGAGGCACTTTTATAGAAATCACTTTAGGAGGAACTACTAAACTCCTAGACAATATTATGGTTAATTATTCTCAATGGCACACCGAAAGATCTACTAGTAAAAAAGTGCATGCAATTGAAGAGATTAATGTTTTGAGTGGAAAGACGGATGAACTTATGAATTTTTTTGCCAATAAGAGTGTTTCCTCTGATCCTAATGATGTGCCTTTGTATACTTTGATTGAGAATAATAATGAATCTATGGATGTGAATTTTGTTGGTAGGAACAATTTTGGTAACAACGCATATAGAGGTAATTTTAATTCTAGGCCGTTTCCTAGTAATTCCTCAAATAATTATGGTAATTCCTACAAAAATTCTTATGGAAATTTTAATAATATGCCCTCTGAATTTGAGACTAGTGTTAAGGAGTTTATGAATTCGCAAAAGAATTTCAATGCTTGGCTTGAAGAAAAATGGCTTAAGGTTGATGAATTGGCTAGGAACGTTGATATAATTTCTCTTGATGTTGATTCTTTGAATCTTAGATCTATTCCACCTAAGCATGATATCAATGAGTCTCTCAAAGCCATGATAATTTCCATTGATGAGTGGAAAGAAGGAACCACTAGGATGCGTGCTAAGAAAGATTGCTTTGTGAAAGAGTGTTCTTCTAGTATCTATGAAAATAAAGATGAAGATCTAAAAGTTATTGATGTGTCTCCTATTAAATCTTTGTTTTGCAATATGAATCTTGATAATGATTGGATTGAGGATGAGCCACCTTTACCTAGAAGGCGTTCCAAAAATTCAGAGTTTTAGATCTTGATGCAAAAATTGGTAAAAGTGGGATTGAAGAGGTCAAAACTTTAGATATCAATGAACCCACTATTTTGGATTTCAAGAAATTTAATTATTATAATTTCTCTTTGATAGATTGTATTTCCTTGTTGCAATCCGTGCTAAATTCTCCTCATGCTTATAGTGAAAATAAAGCTTTTACTAAACATATCGTTGATTCTTTGATGCAATCTTATGACGAAAAACTTGAGCTAGAAGTTTCTATCCCTAGAAAACTTTATTATGAGTGGGAACCTACTATTAAAATTAAAATTAAAGATCATGAATGCTATGCTTTGTGTGATTTGGGTGCTAGTGTTTCCACGATTCCAAAAACTTTGTGTGATTTGCTAGGTTTCCGTGATTTTGATGATTGTTCTTTGAACTTGCACCTTGCGGATTCCACTATTAATAAACCTATGGGAATAATTAATGATGTTCTTATTGTTGCAAATATAAACTATGTGCCCGTAGATTTCATTGTTCTTGATATAGATTGCAATCCGTCATGTCCTATTATTCTTGGTAGACCTTCCCTTAGAACGATTGGTGCAATTATTGATATGAAGGAAGGGAATATTAAATTCCAATTTTCATTAAGGAAAGGCATCGAACACTTCCCTACAAAGAAAATTAAATTACCATATGAATCTATTATGAGAGCCACTTATGGATTGCCTACCAAAGATGGCAATACCTAGATCTATTCTTGCTTTTATGCCTAGCTAGGGCGTTAAACGATAGCGCTTGTTGGGAGGCAACCCAATTTTATTTTTGTTCCTTGATTTTTGCTCATGTTCAGTAATAAATAATTTATCTAGCCTCTGTTTTGGTTGTTTTTTTGTGTTTAATTAGTATTTTTGCCAAGTAGAACCGTTGGGAAGACTTGGGGAAAGCCTTTTTGATCTTGTTGTAAAAAATAGAAAACTTTAGCGCTCACGAGAATTGCTGTAATTTTTATTTGGAAAGGGATATTTAGTTAATTATTTTTGAAGATGATTAATAGCTAAATTCCTCACGTCAAGAAATTTATTTTAGAATTTTTGGGGTTCCAGAAGTTTGCGTTAGCTACAGATTACTACAGACTGTTCTGTTTTTGACAGATTCTATTTTTCGTGTGTTGTTTGCTTATTTTGATGAATCTATGGCTAGTAAAAGAGTTTATAAACAATAGAGAAGTTGGAATATAGTAGGTTTAACACCAATATAAATAAATAATGAGTTCATTACAGTATCTTGAAGAGGTGTTTTGTTTTCTTTCGCAAATAGAGCTCACGAGATTTTCTATTTTGAGTTTTGTGTTGTGAAGTTTTCAAGTTTTGGGTAAAGATTTGATGGATTATGGAACAAAGAGTGGCAATAGCCTAAGCTTGGGGATGAACATGGCACCCCAAGGTAAAATTCAAGGACACCAAAAAGCCTAAGCTTGGGGATGCCTCGGAAGGCATCCCCTCTTTCGTCTTCGTCTATCGGTAACTTTACTTGGAGCTATATTTTTATTCACCACATGATATGTGTTTTGCTTGGAGCGGCTGGTATGATTTGAGTCTTTGCCTTTTAGTTTAACACAATCATCCTTGCTGTACACACCTTTTGACGGAGACTCACGTGATTTGAAATTTATTAGAATACTTTGTGTGCTTCACTTATATCTTTTGAGCTATATAGTTTTTGCTCTAGTGCTTCACTTATATCTTTTAGAGCACGGTGGTGGTTTTATTTTATATAAATAGTTGATCTCTCATGATTCACTTATATTATTTTGAGAGTCCTTTAGAATAACATGGAAATTTGCTTTTAGGAATAATATAAAAACTTTCATAGAAGTGCATTGAATACTATGAGAAGTTTGATACTTGATAATTGTTTTGAGATATGGAGATGGTGATATTAGAGTCATGCTAGTTGAGTAGTTGTGAATTTTAGAAATACTTGTGTTGAAGTTTGTGATTCCCGTAGCATGCACGTATGGTGAACCGTTATGTGATGAAGTCGGAGCATGATTTATTCATTGATTGTCTTCCTTATGAGTGGCGGTCGGGGACGAGCGATGGTCTTTTCCTACCAATCTATCCCCCTAGGAGCATGCACGTAATACTTTGTTTCGATAACTAATAGATTTTTGCAATAATATGTGAGTTATTTATGACTAATGTTGAGTCCATGGATTACATGCAGTCTCACCCTTCCACCATTGCTAGCCTCTCTAGTATCGCGCAGCTTTCGCGGTACCATAAACGAACCATATACCTTCCTCAAAACAGCCACCATACCTACCTATTATGGCATTTCCATAGCCATCCCGAGATATATTTCCATGCAACTTTCCACCGTTCCGTTATTATGACACGCTTCATCATTGTCATATTGCTTGCATGATCATGTAGTTGACATCGTATTTGTGGCAAAGACACCGTTCATAATTCTTCATACATGTCACTCATGCATCATTGCACATCCCGGTACACCGCCGGAGGCATTCACATAGAGTCATATTTTGTTCTAAGTATCGAGTTGTAATTCTTGAGTTGTAAGTAAATAAAGTGTGATGATCATCATTATTAGAGCATTGTCCCAAGTGAGGAAAGGATGATGGAGACTATGATTCCCCCACAAGTCGGGATGAGACTCCGGACGAAAAATAAAAAAAAGGAGAAAAGAGGCCAAAAAGAAAAAAAAGAAAGAAGGCCCAAATAAAAAAATGAGAGAAAAAGAGAGAAGGGACAATGCTACTATCCTTTTCCACACTTGTGCTTCAAAGTAGCACCATGATCTTCATGATAGAGAGTCTCCTATGATATTACTTTCATATACTAGTGGGAATTTTTCATCGTAGAACTTGGCTTGTATATTCCAATGACGGGCTTCCTCAAAATGCCCTAGGTCTTCATGAGAAAGCAAATTGGATGCACACCCACTTAGTTTCTTTTGTTGAGTTTTCATATACTTATAGCTCTAGTCCATCCGTTGCATGGCAATCCCTACTCACTCACATTGATATCTATTGATGGGCATCTCCATAGCCCGTTGATACGCCTAGTTGATGTGAGACTATCTTCTCCTTTTTTGTCTTCTCCATAACCACCATTCTATTCCACATATAGTGCTATATCCATGGCTCACGCTCATATATTGCGTGAAGATTGAAAAAGTTTGAGAACATCGAAAGTATGAAACAATTGCTTGGCTTGTCATCGGGGTTGTGCATGATTTAAATATTTTTGTGTGGTGAAGATAGAGCATAGTCAGACTATATGATTTTGTAGGGATAACTTTCTTTGGCCATGTTATTTTGAGAAGACATAATTGCTTAGTTAGTATGCTTGAAGTATTATTATTTTTATGTCAATAATTAAACTTTTATCTTTAATCTTTCGGATCTGAACATTCATGCCGCAATAAAGAAGAAATTACATTGAGGAATATGTTAGAAAGCATTCCACATCAAAAATTCTTTTTTATCATTTACCTACTCGAGGACGAGCAGGAATTAAGCTTGGGGATGCTTGATACGTCTCCAACGTATCTATAAATTTTGATTGCTCCATGCTATTATATTATCTATTTTGGATGTCAATGGGCTTTATTTTACACTTTTATATCATTTTTGGGACTAACCTATTAACCGGAGGCCCAGCCCAAATTGCTTTTTTTGCCTATTTCAGTGTTTCGCAGAAAAGGAATATCAAACGGAGTCCAAACGGAATGAAACCTTCGGGAACGTGATTTTCTCAACAAACGTGATCCAGGAGACTTAGAGTGGGCGTCAAGAAACAATTGAGGAAGCCACGAGGCAGGGGGCACGCCTACCCCCCTGGGCGCGCCCTCTACCCTCGTGGGCCCCTCGTTGCTCCACCGACCTACTTCTTCCTCCTATATATATATATCCATGTACCCCCCAAACATCCAGGAGCACCACGAAAACCTAATTCCACCACCGCAACCTTCTGCACCCGAGAGATCCCATCTCGGGGCCTTTTTCGGAGATCCGCCGGAGGGGGCATTGATCACGGAGGGCCTCTACATCGACTCCATGCCCTCTCCGGTGATGTGTGAGTAGTGTATGTAAGACCTACGGGTCCATACTTATTAGCTAGATGGCTTCTTCTCTCTCTTTGGATCTCAATACAAAGTTCTCCTCGATATTCTTGGAGATCTATTCGATGTAATCTTCTTTTGCGATGTGTTTGTTGAGATCCGATGAATTGTGGGTTTATGATCAAGTTTATCTATGAACAATATTTGAATCTCCTCTGAATTATTTGATGTATGATTGGTCTATCTTTGCAAGTCTCTTCGAATTATTAGTTTGGTTTGGCCTACTAGATTGATCTTTCTTGCAATGGGAGAAGTGCTTAGCTTTGGGTTCAATCTTGCGGTGCTTGATCCCAGTGACAGAAAGGGAACCGACACGTATTGTATTGTTGCCATTGAGGATAAAAAGATGGGGTTTATATCATATTGCATGAGTTTATCCCTCTACATCATGTCATCTTACTTAAAGCATTACTCTGTTCTTATGAACTTAATACTCTAGATGCATGCTGGATAGCGGTCGATGTGTGGAGTAATAGTAGTAGATGCAGTATCGTTTCGGTCTACTTGTCACGGACGTGATGCCTATATACATGATCATACCTAGATATTCTCATAACTATGCTCAATTCTATCAATTGCTCGATAGTAATTCATTTACCCACTGTAATACTTATGCTCTTGAGAGAAGCCACTAGTGAAACCTATGGCCCCCGGGTCATCTTCCATCATATTAATCTTCCAACACTTAGTTATTTCTATTGCCGTTTATTTTATTTTGCATCTTTATTTCTCTTTATCATAAAAATACCAAAAATATTATCTTATCATATCTATCAGATCTCACTCTCGTAAGTGACCGTGAAGGGATTGACAACCCCTTTATCGCGTTGGTTGTGAGGTTCCTATTTTTTTGTGTAGGTGCGTGGGACTCGAGCATGATCTCCTACTGGATTGATACCTTGGTTCTCAAAAACCAAGGGAAATACTTACGCTACTTTACTACATCACCGTTTCCTCTTCAAGGGAAAACCAACGCAGTGCTCAAGAGGTAGCAACGACGACGATGAGGAGGAGGAGAGTGAATCTCCCCCTGATGGCGGGAGGAAGAAGAGGGCGGCCTCCACGAATCTAGAGGCAGGGGTCCCCAAGAAGGGGAAAGGCCCTCTCGTGGATAGCTCCACGTGGGATGTCGACGATAGTCCGGAGCGACGCCCTCGGAACAAGCCCCTGGCCGCATCATGAGTACAAAGAGCCCACACACGTCCATTTATCCAGCCTCTCTATATTATGGTATTTTTCATGGTTTAATAATGTCATTGCAGTCCGGCCCATGACAGCTCCCAGCGATCCTCCTCAAGAGGATCGTTGGACTCAAAGGAGATGGCCAGTGAGACACCGCCGGCTGCTTACTCTCCCAAGGCCAAGGGAGACAACGAGGTGCTGTTCCAAAGGACCTTCCCAAGCTAGGGAGAGGTTAAGGAGGCCGTCATGGCGGTGCTGGAGGGCGACACCTTGGTCGCCGGACACATGGGGGAATAGGCCCCCATGGAGACTGACAATGGGGGCCGTGCTCAGTTCGCCCCCCATCCGAGCACGGGCCTGGAGACCCATACAACCTCGAAGTCCGACAAGCAGCCTCCTTCAAGAGAAGGAGGTGTGCCCGTCCTGCCGCCGACCTCTGTCCAACCAGAGGCGCCGGATAATCTATTAGAAGCGCTATGAGGCGCTTCCATTGTGGAAGAACACCGTATCCTTATGGGTACGGTGATTGAGAAGGTTCAGTCCATCAAGAGCGGACTGACCGAAGCCTGCAGCGGCCTGCTGACAGGTTTTGAGGTAAGCGGTGTTTATCCGAGAAAATCCCAATATAGACAGTAGCCCCTGAGACATTGTCCGTTGTTCGGAAAGAAAAGCCGGACAGAGGATCAATTAAATTTTGCAGGAAACTAACCAAACTATGTCTGATGTGAATAAGCAGGCGTCACTGCTGACCGCGACCTCTCACACTGCCGAAGTCTCCGGACTAAAGCAGAAACTGGAGCGGGCCGAAGAGGAGCTCGGCCAGGCGAGGAAACAGCTGGAAGACCAGCAAGGTATGTAGTGACTCGCTATGTATTCGGAAAGAATAGATGATGTATACTGACCGTAGTGTCATGATATGTGTAGGGGCGACGATCGAGGTTGGGCCCTTAAAAAGGCCATGGCCAAAGCCGAGGGAAAAGCTGTCAAGGAGCAGGCCGCTTGCAAGAAGCTGAAGGCCCGGCTGAACGAGGTCCAGCAAGAGCTCCAAGATGCTGTGAAGAAGTATGAGGCTTTGGAGGGAGATGTTTCGGCTCAAGAGGCCGAACTCTCAAAGGCTCGCCAAAGCGCAGAAGCGGCCCGGGTTGAAGCCCACGGTGCCCTCCAGGAGATCCAGGAGGCCAAGAAGATCGCAATGGGTAAGGCATTTAGTATGCAGAGCAAGTATATGAAGAAGAAATATTTCCTACTAAGCCAGATTCGGAGTTCTCCAAGGGCATTTGCAGATCTGCCACGTAGTGTGTCCGACACCGCGGAGTTCTTCCGGGCCGAAGAAGGGAGCTCAAAGGAGAAACTGTTCCGATCACAATACCTTGTGCCAGAGCATCCCGTGCCCTTCATCGATCAGCTAAAACAGCTGGTTGAGCTGCATAGGGTGGCCGAACTGGCCATGAAGGATTTGATAATCCGGTTGTGGCCTGCCGAAGCTATGCCCGACAGCTACTTCGGACTCGTGAAGCGTCTGGTGAACGCCTGTCCTGGGCTGGGCGTCGTCAAGCGATTGGCCTGTATTGTAGGTGCGTGCATAGCCTTCACCTGCGTCAAGGTGTGGTGGGCGAAGATGGACGCCATCAAGCTGACAATCGAGGGGCCGCCAGAGGGCAAGGAGCACCGCACACTAGAGCGGTATTTTGCCGATGTTCTAGAGGGGTCGCGCATTGTAGCAATGCAATGTGCGCAAGACATTATTTTCGAATGAATACAATCATGTTGTCTTTGCCCTGTATGATGAAACAAAATCGTTATGTAATATAATGTTTAGTTAAAAAATTTCTCCTCTTGCGCGGCCGTGTTATGTGAAATCTGAGAGTTGGCCAGTCGTCGGGTTCTGCCCCCATGTAGGAAATAGGAAATACGGGGGTGTTCGGGATGTAATCTAAACACCCTTGATCCAATTGTTTGGTCCTTGAAGGAGGTGTTTAGCGCGACGAACCAGGCAATCGGACTATGCGACTTTAGCACTCTCACTTAGCCATAAGAGTTTGACAAATATAAATATGGGTGCATCCCCTAGTGTTCGTACTAGGATGCTATAAACACTTGATCGGGTAAGTACCAATCCTTCGCGTATGTGGAACAAATCACTAAGGATTTGAGACCTACGAAGAGCTGACCGGCTCTCGCCGCATCATGACAGTCAATTTTCGGCTTTCTCTATTGAGGTGCTCACTTGGGTAAACCAGGGCACAATCGCAGTAGTTCTCCCTTTACTACCCTAGCCGATACAGCGGAACATAAGGTAGTAAGCACAGGAGCCGAGCAACCCAACTATTGACCAAAGACATGATTCGGAGCTAATGCATATAGAGCTAAATTCAGCGTGCCGAACTGTATTGCGAAAGTGTTCGGACTTTTGTTGCCATGTTGTGGGGCGCTATGAAGCCCCTGACAAATTGAAACGCACTAGAGTGTACGGGTGTTATCTGATAAAGTTACCAGAAAAGAAAAGACAAAAAAGGAAATAAAAGAAGAACAAGTGGCAAGCTAGGGCCGTAAAATTTGGGGCGCAATCTATTTCTATACTAATTTTATTAGTGCGTTAAAGCACATTTATACAAATAATGCCATAAGCAGAAGGCTATTTACTATGCCTTAACCAAGGGAGAGCTGCGTGTGGGTCCTGAAAACAGGTATAGGGATCATTGAAGAAACCACCTAAGATTCCCCAGTACATCCATGCTTCTTGTCGCCTTGGTGTTTTTATCCTTCGAAAAGAATTGATGGTCAAGCCGCCAGAAAAGGTCTGTGTAAAAGAGAAAAATAAAAAAGATAAAAAGAAAGGAAATACTAAAATTATGTGTGTTCGGGGCGGTCGGGCCGTATTGTGGATCACATGCTAATTATGCCTCCATCCGTGTCCATGGTACTTTTAGTGCGTAATTATGTACGCGCGGTACAATTGCCGCCAGTTGGTCAGGACTGGGACGGAGGCCAAATTGCTATTCGAGCTCTTGACGAGCCGATCTGTCCTTTTGCACAATGGTTCGGACTCTCTTGACAGTGTCCGGGGGATCGGCCGCCGAATTGAGGTTCTGCTTGAAAAGGCCGCCCTGTACCTCTACCGCTAAGGCAGCGGTGTGCTCCTCGGTACGGAGTGAGCGTTCCGTGTTTCCATTGACTATTATGACGCCGCATGGTCCGGGCATCTTGAGCTTGAGATAAGTGTAGTGTTGCACCACATTGAATCGAGCAAATGCGGTTCGTCCGAGTAGTGCATGGTAGCCGTTGTGAAAGGGGATGATATCGAACATTAACTCCTCACTTCGGAAGTTGTCCGGAGATCCGAAGACAACCTCCAGTGTGATTGAGCCCGTGCAGCAGGCTTTTACGCCAGGTATGACTCCCTTAAAGGTAGTCTTTGTGGGCTTGATCCGTGACGGTTTAATGCTCATTTTGCGCATTGTATTCTGATAGAGCAAGTTGAGGCTGCTGCCATCGTCCATCAGGACTCGCGTCAGGTGGAATCCATCAATTATTGGGTCCAAGACCAGTGCGGCAGAACCGCCGTGACGAATAGTGGTCGGATGATCCCGATGATCAAAAGTGATCGGGCATGACGACCATGGATTAAATTTTGGGGCGACTGGCTCTATCGCATAGACGTCCCTGAGTGCGCGCTTGCGCTCCCTCTTGGGGATGTGGGTGGCGTATACCATGTTCACTGTTTTGACCTGAGGGGGAAACTTCTTCTGTCCACCTGTGTTCGGCGGCCGGGGCTCCTCGTCGTCGTCTTCGCTTTGCGATCCCTTATCCTTATTTTCGGCATTTAACTTGCCGGCCTGTTTAAAAACCGAACAATCTCTGTGGGTGTGATTGGGTGGTTTGTCTGGGGTGCCATGAATCTGGCATGGACGATCAAGTATCCGGTCCAAGCTAGATGGGCCCGAATTGTTCTTTTTGAACGGCTTCTTCTGCTGACCGGACTTAGATCCACTGAATCCGGCATTGACCGCCGTATCCTCGGTGTTTTCATTGTTGTTTCGACGCTTGTATCTGTTGTGTCGAGACTTGCTGTTGCTATTTTTAGCTTTAGGGGTGCTGGCGTCACTTGCATTGTTTTTGCTACGGGCCAGCCAACTATCCTCGTTCGCACAAAAGCGGGTCATGAGTGCCGTGAGGGTCGCCATGGACTTTGGCTTCTCTTGGCGGAGGTGGCGGGAGATCCATTCTTCGCGGATGCTGTGTTTAAAGGCGCTAGGGCTTCGGCATCCGGACAGTCGACGATCTAGTTCTTTTTAGTTAAGAACCTAGCCCAGAATTTCCTGGCGGACTCTCCGGGCTGTTGGACTATATTTCTTAAGTCGTCAGCGTCCACAGGTAGAACATATGTACCTTGGAAGTTATTAAGGAAGGCTTCTTCCAAGTCCACCCAGCTGCCGATGGAATTTTCGAGTAGGCTGTTGAACCAGTGCCGGGCTGGTCCTTTGAGTTTTAGGGGGAGGTATTTGATGGCATGAAGGTCATCGCCGCAGGCCATATGAATGTGGAGAATGAAGTCTTCAATCCATACCGCGGGGTCTGTGGTTCCATCGTATGATTCTATATTCATGGGTTTGAACCCTTCTGGGAATTCATGTTCCATGACATCGTCGGTGAAGCAATGTGGGTGTGCGGTGCCTCTATATCAAGTTGTATCGCGACGTAGCTCTGATGGAGTCCGTCTGCGGCTTCCAGCCCGCGTATGACTAGGTTAGTCGCGTCCGAATAGATGGTCGTCATCACATGTCGGGGCACGTCCTCGCGATCTGTAGATTGATCTGGTATGTCCTGCTTTATTATTCAGGCCCTGCCTAAGGTCATATGTATGACCCTGAGCTGATTTACCTCTGCCTTTGCGATGAGGCGGGGCGGGCTGGTGTTTGGCTTGAGTTGCCATTTTATCCTAACCACGTGGTGGTCGGTCAGCCGCATTGCGCGATGGTGGTATGTGTTCCGGCGCCTCTTCGTCGAACTAAGGTAGCAATTTACGCTTTGGGTAGCTTTTGGCTGGGCGCTTGAGGCCGTATTCTTCGGCTGCTAGGACATCCGTCCATTTGTCGTTGAGCAGATCTTGGTCAGCTTGAAGCTGCTGCTGCTTCTTTTTAAGGCTCCTTGAAGTGGCTATTAGCTAGAGCTTGAAGCGCTCCTGCTCAAGAGGTTCCTCATGCACGATGAAATCCTTAGTGCCGAGGCTCGCCTCATCCTCGGATATCGGAAGATAACTACCATCCTCCGAGTCTTCGTGCATGGCATGTTTAGCAGGGCTAACTTGCCCATCTTCCCATTCGTCTTGTTCAGTGGTTGCGTCAACGGGGTCTTCGTTTTCTTCGGCACCTTTCGGGGTGTTATCTTCTCCTGTGCCGGTGTTGCCGTCTTTACTGCGGCGTGACTCAGAGCGGCGCCACTGGCGCCGGCGCTTTGATTGTATCTCAGAAGGTTTATCCTCAGCTTGATCTTCCTTGTCATCGTCGCTATTCTCCTTTGGTGGATCCACCATGTATACATCATACAAGGAAGTGGCCGTCCAGCGTCCGGTGAACGACGGGTTCTGGGCCTCTTCTTCTCTGGCATCGTCGTCCATACCATCGATGTCATTGGAGCCGTAATCAAGCATGTCAGTTAAGTCTTCGACGGTGGCTATGAAGTGGGCGGTGGGTGGGAAGTGAAATTCTCCATCATCAGCCTCCGGTTCGAGTTGGACACAATCCGGCTGTGAGCCTCCCTCTAAAGATAGTGCTCTTAACGAGTTTAGCACGTCGCCCAGAGGCGAGTGCTGGAAGATGTCTGCGGCGCTAAATTCGGCGATCGATGACCGATCATGCTCGACATGCGCGGACGCACATAGTTCGGAACTTATAACCGGAAACGAGTCCATAACTCTGGTGACACAGATGTTACTTGAAGTTAAGTCTGTGTGCGGCTCCAACACCGGGGAGTCTACGGCTTCCGTGGCAGGGTTGAGCTTCCTGTCCTCGAATGGCCCGACCTGCTCCAGATCTAAGGCCAGAGCGGTTTCAGGTGCAATTTTCTGGGTATGGCCCGATGACAGATCTAAGTCATGTTCATCATGGTGGCTGGGAGCGGCTGTCATGGTCGCGAATCCGTCGAAGATCAAGTCTCCACGGATATCTGCGATGTAGCTCAAGCTTCCGAATCTGACCTGGTGGCCAGGGGCGTGTAACTTTCAATCTGCTCCAGATGGCCAAGCGAGTTGGCCCGCAGTGCGAAGCCGCTGAACACGAAGATCTGTCTGGGGAGGAAGACTTCTCCTTGGACAGCATTGTTGTAGATGATTGAAGGAGCCATCAAACCTTTTGAGGACGGCACAGTGGAACTCTCAATGAAAGCACCAATGTCGGTGTCAAAACCGGCAGATCTCGGGTAGGGGGTCCCGAACTGTGCGTCTAGGATCGATGGTAACAGGAGACGGGGGACACGATGTTTACCCAGGTTCGGGCCCTCTCTATGGAGGTAATACCCTACTTCCTGCTTGATTGATCTTGATGAATATGAGTATTACAAGAGTTGATCTACCACGAGATCGTAATGACTAAACCCTGAAAGTCTAGCCTGGCTATCATTATCAGGATTCAGATGTATCTACAGACCTAGCCCTCCAGTTTATATAGACACATGAGGGATCTAGGGTTACACAAGGTCGGTTATAGAGAAAGGAATCTTCATAGTTGGTCGCCAAGCTTGCCTTCCATGCCAAGGAGAGTCCTATCCGGACACGGGTAGAGTCTTCGGTCTTCGTATCTTCACAGCCCAACAACCCGGCCCATACCCAAGAGGTCGGACGCCCGAGGACCCCTTAGTCTAGGACTCCCTCACCTAGCATATGCAGATATGGCCTCGGAACACTGAGACTGAAAGGTCTAACATGAATCGTATACTAGATATGATCAACATAGAGATGTTCACAATTGAAAACTACTCCATCTCACGTGATGATCGAACATGGTTTAGTTGATCTGGATCACGTGATCATTTAGATGACTAGAGGGATGTCTATCTAAGTGGGAGTTCTTAAGTAATATGATTAATTGAACTTTAATTTATCATGAACTTAGTACCTAATAGTTTTTTGGATATCTATGTTATTGTAGATCATTGGCCCGTGCTACCATTCCTTTGAATTTTAAAGTGTTCCTAGAGAAAGCTAAGTTGAAAGATGATGGTAGCAACTACACAGACTGGGTCCGTAACTTGAGGATTATCCTCATTGCCGCACAGAAGAATTACGTCCTGGAAGCACCGCTAGGTGCAAGACCCGCTGTAGGAGCAACTCTGGACATTATGGAGCATATGAGATGTTCCAGGAATTGAAGTTAATATTTCAAGCAAATGCCCGAGTTGAGAGATATGAAGTCTCCAGCAAGTTCTATAGTTGCAAAATGGAGGAGAATAGTTCTGTTAGTGAACACATACTCAGAATGTCTGGGTACCACAACCACTTGACTCTGCTGGGAGTTAATCTTCCTGATGGTAGTGTCATTGACAGAGTTCTTCAATAACTGCCACCAAGCTATAAAGGCTTCGTGATGAACTATAATATTCAAGGGATGGAAAAGACAATTCATGAGCTCCTCGCGATTGAGGGAGTCCTGGACTAAGGGGTCCTCGGGCGTCCGACCTGTTATCCATGGGACGGACTGATGGGGTGTGAAGACATGAAGGCCGAAGACTGTACCCGTGTCTGGATTGGACTCTCCTTGGCATGGAAGGCAATCTTGGAGACCGGCTATGAAGATTCCTTCTTATGTAACCAACTCTATGTAACCTTAGATTCCCCCGATGTCTATATAAACCAGAGGGGTTAGTCCGGAAAGGATAGATACTCATTACCATCGTAATACAGGCTAGGCCTCTAGGGTTTAGCCATTATGATCTCGTGGTAGATCAACTCTTGTAACACTCATATTCATCAAGATCAATCAAGCAGGACGTAGGGTATTACCTCCATAGAGAGGGCCCGAACCTGGGTAAACATCGTGTCCCCCGTCTCCTGTTACCATCGATCCCAGATGCACAGTTCAGGACCCCCTACCCGAGATCCGCCGGTTTTGACACCGACATTGGTGCTTTCATTGAGAGTTCCACTGTGCCGTCGATGAAAGGCTTGATGGCTCGCCTTGTCCTTAAAGACAACATCACCTCCGGGGGAGCTCTGGCCCCGGGCCAAACCCTCCGGTTGTGCGGCTTTACTATGATCGCCCGTTCGGCCGCTGAGCCGACGATGACCTCTCGCGCCATCGAAAACCCCCTTCGCATCAACTCCGAGCACTCCAAGCAGATGGATCCGACAGAGTTTTCGTCTTTGAACAAACTCCTAGATTGCATCGCCGCTTTGGGAATAGCCACAGACCACGATCGGATCAGGCCTAAAACCGATCAAGGAGAAATCGAGACCCTACCGGTCACCCACCAGATTGGGGTAGTCGTGGAGCAGGACAAGGAGTCTTCTTCTATACCAGAGACGGACTATGTTCGGATCGCCGATCAGGAAGAGCCGGATACCCACCTGTGAAAGGATGCGACCAGCCCTCCAAACATAGCATCGGACAACGGCCCTAAACAATCAAAAGATATTCCGGAACCCAGACTGTTAAGCCCGGAAGGTCGTCAGACTCCGAAATATCAAGGACGACCGAGAACGGCATCCCCCAGAAGATGATAACTCAAGAGTATTGACGGTCTATGAGACATTCGCTTCAACCAACAAGCGCAAAAGGGCCCTTTGCGAGCTCGCCGAAGTATGCCAAGTTGCTACAATAAATCCCTGGAACGACACAGCTATAACATTTAACGCCGGTGACGAACCAAAGTACAAAACAGTACGAGTGCCAGCCGCGTTAGTCCTCAGTCCCATCGTGTACGGGTTTCGACTTACTAAGGTCCTCATGGACGGCGGCAGCGGACTAAACCTCATTTATGAGGACACACTCCATAAAATGGAAATAGACAGGAGCCGGATCAAGCAAAGTAACACAACCTTCCGAGGAATTATTCCTAGTCAGGAGGCACGGTGCGCGGGCAAAGTTACACTTGACGTAGTATTTGGCACGCCAGAGAATTATCGGTCCGAAGAAATAACTTTCCAAGTGGCCCCTTTCAGCAGCGGATATCACGCCCTTTTGGGGTGGGATGCTTTTACACGCTTCCAGGCCATACCCCATTACGGGTATATGAAGCTCAAAATGCCCGGACGAAACGGTATAATCACTCTCGTCAGTGATCCGGACATAGCACTCCGTGCTGAAAATAAAACCGCATCCCTGGCCCTGGAGGCGCTATCCGAAGCCCTCGCGGCCGAAGAATTAACCGCACTACGCTCCACGGTGGATAGGAACGACGTGATGCTCGACAAATGCCCTAAATCCACCTCCTTCAAACCAGCAGAAGAAATAGTCAAATTCCAGGTCCACCCAACGGACCCCAAGAAGACAACATCTATCAGAGCTCAACTAAACCCAACAGTTGACACTGCACTACAAGAATTCCTGCACAAAAACTGGGACATATTCGCCTGGCACCCTTCAGATATGCCAGGGATCCCACATGAGCTGGTCAAACATAGCCTCAATATATAACAGGGGTTTAAACCGGTTAAGCAAACACTGCGGCGCTTTTCCGAACCCAAGCGACAAGCCATGGGGGAGGAGCTGGCCAAACTCATCGAGGCCGGATTCATTAGAGAAATCAAACATTTGGACTGGCTGGCAAACCTGGTGATGGTACCAAAGAAGGACAAATCCTGGCGCCTGTGCGTCGATTTCAAAGACCTCAACAAAGCTTGCCCTAAGGATCCCTTCCCCTACCCCGCATCGATCAAATCATCGATGCCACCGCAGGACATGACTCACTATGTTTCCTCGATGCATATTCCGGATACCATCAAATCAAAATGAAGGAGTCCGAGCAAGCCGGGACAACATTTATCACCCAATATGGGCCATTCTGCTTCAACACCATGCCCTTTCAGCTCAAGAACGCCGGCGCCACATACCAACGCATGATTCAAACATGCCTGGAGAAACAGATCAGCAAAACAGTAGAAGCTTACGTCGATGACATCGTCATCAAAACCAGGCACGTTGAAACACTAATAGACGACTTACGTCTTACGTTCGACAACCTTCGGGCGTATGACATTAAGCTCAACCCGGAAAAGTGTGTCTTCGGCGTCCCCACTGGAAAACTGCTGGGATTCATCATTTCCAATAGAGGAATCGAAGCAAACCCAGCCAAAATATGAGCTTTACCACTATTGGCTAAGCCAACAGACCTTAAACAAGTTCAAAAGCTTGCGGGTTGCGTAGCAGCTCTAAGCCGCTTTATCTCCGGATTGGGAGAAAAGGCACCGCTGTCACACCCTAGCAAGTTCATGCATTAGAGTGATTGCATCATGTTTAATTTTCCCAGAAAGATGAAATGGGGATGACAGAACCGTCAGCCTACCCCTGGAACAACTAGGCTTTACTAAAAAACTTTTCGATGAACCTGAAATACCCTTCTAAAAAGCCCACCCTTTTTGTTTTGGGTTAAAACCTTTGACAAAAATGGTGCACATTTTTCTAGGACATCTTAAGGTCATTGTCTTAATCCATATAGTATTTGCATTTGGGCATTTAAATGCTATAAAATATTTTAAATGCTCAAATAATCATAAACTAAAATGTTTACTGTTGGATATATTCTAAGCAGTAGCCATGATTAATTTTATGATTTTTGGAAATGCCCTGGCATTTTTAATAAAGCCCTAAAGTTACAGAAATAATAGAAAATAAATAAAAACAGAAACAAATAAGAGAGGGAGAGAGTTACCTGGACCTACCTACTATGCCGCCCACCTGGCCGGCCCAGCTGGCAGCCCACCCAACTGGCCCAGCCAACCACCGCCCCCTCCCCTGTCGTCTTCCCCCTTTGCCAGGAGGACGGGCGCGTGCCCGACGCGTGCGCACTGTTGGAAATATGCCCTAGAGGCAATAATAAAAGGATTATTATTATATTTCCTTGTTCATGATAATTGTCTTTTATTCATGCTATAATTGTGTTATCCGGAAATCGTAATACATGTGTGAATACATAAACACCAACATGTCCCTAGTAAGCCTCTAGTTGACTAGCTCGTTGATCAATAGATAGTCATGGTTTCCTGACTATGGACATTGGATGTCATTGAAAACGAGATCACATCATTAGGAGAATGATGTGATGGACAAGACCCAATCCTAAACATAGCACAAGATCATATAGTTCGTTTGCTAGAGTTTTTTCCAATGTCAAGTATCTTTTCCTTAGACCATGAGATCGTGTAACTCCCGGATACCGCAGGAGTGCTTTGGGTGTACCAAACGTCACAACGTAACTGGGTGACTATAAAGGTATACTACGGGTATCTCCGAAAGTGTCTGTTGGGTTGACTCGGATCAAGACTGGGATTTGTCACTCCGTATGACGGAGAGGTATCTCTGGGCCCACTCGGTAATGCATCATCATAATGAGCTCAAAGTGACCAAGTGTCTGGTCACGGGATCATGCATTACGGTACGAGTAAAGTGACTTGCCGGTAATGAGATTGAACAAGGTATTGGGATACCGACGATCGAATCTCGGGCAAGTAACGTACCGATTGACAAAGGGAATTGTATACAGGGTTGCTTGAATCCTCGACATCGTGGTTCATCCGATGAGATCATCGAGGAGCATGTGGGAGCCAACATGGGTATCCAGATCCGGCTATTGGTTATTGACCGGAGAGCCGTCTCGGTCATGTCTACATGTCTCCCGAACCCGTAGGGTCTACACACTTAAGGTTCGGTGACGCTAGGGTTGTAGAGATATGAATATGCAGTAACCCGAAAGTTGTTCGGAGTCCCGGATGAGATCCCGGACGTCACGAGGAGTTCCGGAATGGTCCGGAGGTGAAGAATTATATATAGGAAGTGCAGTTTCGGCCATCGGGAGAGTTTCGGGGGTCACCGGTATTGTACCGGGACCACCGGAAGGGTCCCGGGGGTCCACCGGGTGGGGCCACCCATCCCGGAGGGCCCCATGGGCTGAAGTGGGGAGGGGAACCAGCCCATAGTGGGCTGGTGCGCCCCCTTTGGCCCACCCCATGCGCCTAGGGTTGGGAACCCTAGGGTGGGGGGGGGCGCCCCACCTGGCTTGGGGGGCACTTCACCCCTTGGCCGCCGCCCCCCCTAGGAGATCCCATCTCCTAGGGCCGGCGCCCCCCCTAGGGGTGCCTATATAAGGGGGGGAGGGAGGGGCAGCCGCACCCTTGACTCTTGGTGCCTCCCTCTCCCCTGCTACACCTCTCCCTCTCGCAGAAGAACGGCGAAGCCCTGCTGCGGTGACTGCTGCATCCACCACCACGCCGTCGTGCTGCTGGATCTTCATCAACCTCTCCTTCCCCCTTGCTGGATCAAGAAGGAGGAGACGTCACGCTGACCGTACGTGTGTTGAACGTGGAGGTGCCGTCCGTTCGGCGCTAGGATCTCCGGTGATTTGGATCACGTCGAGTACGACTCCCTCATCCCCGTTCTCTTGAACGCTTCCGCTCGCGATCTACAAAGGTATGTAGATGCATCCGATCACTCGTTGCTAGATGAACTCATAGATGGATCTTGGTGAAAACGTAGGAATTTTTTTGTTTTCTGCAACGTTCCCCAACAGTGGCATCATGAGCTAGGTCTATGCGTAGTTCTCTTTGCACGAGTAGAACACAATTTGTTGTGGCCGTAGATGTTGTCAACTTTCTTGCCGCTACTAGTCTTATTTTGATTCAGCAGTATTGTGGGATGAAGCGGACCGGACCAACCTTACACGTACGCTTACGTGAGACCGGTTCCACCGACTGACATGCACTAGTTGCATAAGGTGGCTGGCGGGTGTCTGTCTCTCCCACTTTAGTTGGAGCGGATTCGATGAAAAGGGTCCTTATGAAGGGTAAATAGAAGTTGAAAAATCACGTTGTGGCTTTCACGTAGGTAAGAAAACGTTCTTGCTAGAACCCTATTGCAGCCACGTAAAACTTGCAACAACAATTAGAGGACGTCTAACTTGTTTTTGCAGCAAGTGTTTTGTGATGTGATATGGCCAAAGTTGTGATGAATGATGAATGATATATATGTGATGTATGAGATGTTCATGCTATTGTAATAGGAATCACGACTTGCATGTCGATGAGTATGACAACCGGCAGGAGCCATAGGAGTTGTCTTTATTTTTTGTATGACCTGCGTGTCATTGAGAAACGCCATGTAAATTACTTTACTTTATTGCTAAACGTGTTGGCCATAGTAGTAGAAGTAATATTGGCGAGAAACTTCATGGAGACACGATGATGGAGATCATGATGATGGAGATCATGGTGTCATGCCGGTGACAAGATGATCATGGAGCCCCAAGATGGAGATCAAAGGAGCTATGTGATATTGGCCATATCATGTCACTATTATTATTTGATTGCATGTGATGTTTATCATGTTTTTGCATCTTGTTTACTTAGAACGACGGTAGTAAATAAGATGATCCCTCATAATAATTTAAAGAAAGTGTTCCCCCTAACTGTGCACCGTTGCGACAGTTCGTTGTTTCAAAGCACCACGTGATGATCGGGTGTGATAGATTCCAACGTTCACATACAACGGGTGTAAGACAGATTTACACATGCAAACTCTTAGGTTGACTTGACGAGCCTAGCATGTACAGACATGGCCTCGGAACACAGAAGACCGAAAGGTCGAGCATGAGTCGTATAGAAGATACGATCAACATGAAGATGTTCACCGATGTTGACTAGTCCGTCTCACGTGATGATCGGACACGGCCTAGTTAACTCGGATCATGTTATACTTAGATGACTACAGGGATGTCTATCTGAGTGGGAGTTCATTAAATAGATGAACTTAATTATTATGAACTTAGTCCAAAATATTTACAATATGTCTTGTAGATCAAATGGCCAACGTTGTCCTCAACTTCAACGCGTTCCTAGAGAAAACCAAGCTGAAAGACGATGGCAGCAACTATACGGACTGGGTCCGGAACCTGAGGATCATCCTCATAGCTGCCAAGAAAGATTATGTCCTACAAGCACCGCTAGGTGAAGCACCTGTTCTCCCTGCAGAACAAGACGTTATGAACGCTTGGTAGACACGTACCGATGATTACTCCCTCGTTCAGTGCGGCATGCTTTACAGCTTAGAGCCGGGGCTCCAAAAGCGTTTTGAGAGACACGGAGCATATGAGATGTTCGAAGAGCTGAAAATGGTTTTTCAAGCTCATGCCCGGGTCGAGAGATATGAAGTCTCTAACAAGTTCTTCAGCTGTAAGATGGAGGAAAACAGTTCTGTCAGTGAGCACATACTCACTATGTCTGGGTTACATAACCGCTTGACTCAGCTGGGAGTTAATATCCCGGATGACGCGATCATTGACAGAATCCTTCAGTCGCTTCCACCGAGCTACAAGAGCTTTGTGATGAACTTCAATATGCAGGGGATGGAAAAGACCATTCCTAAAGTATTTGCAATGCTGAAATCAGCAGAGGTAGAAGTCAAAAAGGAACATCAAGTGTTGATGGTGAATAAAACCACTAAGTTCAAGAAAGGCAAGGGTAAGAAGAACTTCAAGAAGGACGGCAAGGGAGTTGCCACGCCCGGCAAGCAAGCTGCCGGGAAGAAGCCAAAGAATGGACCCAAGCCCGAGACTGAGTGCTTTTATTGCAAGGGAAGTGGTCACTGGAAGCAGAACTGCCCCAAATACTTAGCGGACAAGAAGGCCGGCAACACGAAAGGTATATGTGATATACATGTAATTGATGTGTACCTTACCAGTACTCGTAGTAGCTCCTGGGTATTTGATACCGGTGCAGTTGCTCACATTTGTAACTCAAAGCAGGAGCTGCGGAATAAGCGGAGACTGGCGAAGGACGAGGTGACGATGCGCGTCGGGAATGGTTCCAAGGTCGATGTGATCGCCGTCGGCACGCTACCTCTACATTTACCTACGGAATTAGTTTTGAACCTCAATAATTGTTATTTAGTGCCAAGTTTGAGCATGAACATTGTATCAGGATCTCGTCTAATACGAGATGGCTACTCATTTAAATCCGAGAATAATGGTTGTTCTATTTATATGAGAGATATGTTTTATGGTCATGCTCCGATGGTGAATGGTTTATTCTTAATGAATCTCGAGCGTAATGCTACACATATTCATAGTGTGAGTACCAAAAGATGTAAGGTTGATAATGATAGTCCCACATACTTGTGGCACTGCCGCCTTGGTCACATAGGTGTCAAACGCATGAAGAAGCTCCATGTAGATGGACTTTTAGAGTCTATTGATTACGAATCATTTGACACATGCGAACCATGCCTCATGGGTAAAATGACCAAGACTCCGTTCTCAGGAACAATGGAGCGAGCAACCAACTTATTGGAAATCATACATACTGATGTGTGCAGTCCAATGAGTGTTGAGGCTCGCGGTGGTTATCGTTATGTTCTCACCCTCACTGATGACTTGAGTAGATATGGGTATGTCAACTTAGTGAAACACAAGTCTGAGACCTTTGAAAGGTTCAAGGAATTTCAGAGTGAGGTTGAGAATCAACGTGACAGGAAAATCAAGTTCCTGCGATCAGATCGTGGAGGAGAATACTTGAGTCATGAATTTGGCACACACTTAAGAAAATGTGGAATAGTTTCACAACTCACGCCGCCTGGAACACCTCAGCGTAATGGTGTGTCCGAACGTCGTAATCGCACTCTATTAGATATGGTGCGATCTATGATGTCTCTTACCGATTTACCGCTATCATTTTGGGGCTATGCTTTAGAGACTGCCGCATTCACTTTAAATAGGGCTCCGTCGAAATCCGTTGAGACGACACCATATGAATTATGGTTTGGGAAGAAACCTAAGCTGTCATTTCTAAAAGTTTGGGGATGCGATGCTTATGTCAAGAAACTTCAACCTGAAAAGCTCAAACCCAAGTCAGAAAAATGCGTCTACACAGGATACCCTAAAGAAACTATTGGGTATACCTTCTACCTCAGATCCGAAGGCAAGATCTTTGTTGCCAAGAATGGATCCTTTCTAGAGAAAGAGTTTCTCTCGAAAGAAGTAAGTGGGAGGAAAGTAGAACTTGTTGAAGTATTACCTCTTGAACCGGAAAGTGGTGCAACTCAAGAAAATGTTCCTAAGGTGCCTGCACCGACTAGAGAGGAAGTTAATGATGATGATCATGAAACTTCAGATCAAGTTGCTACTGAACTTCATAGGTCCACAAGGACATGTTCCGCACCAGAGTGGTACGGCAACCCTGTCATGGAAATCATGTTGTTAGACAATGGTGAACCTTCGAACTATGAAGAAGCGATGGCGGGCCCAGATTCCAACAAATGGCTTGAAGCCATGCAATCCGAGATAGGATCCATGTATGAAAACAAAGTATGGACTTTGACAGACTTGCCCGATGATCGGCGAGCGATAGAAAACAAATGGATCTTTAAGAAGAAGACGGACGCGGATGGTAATGTTACCATCTATAAAGCTCGACTTGTCGCTAAGGGTTATCGACAAGTTCAAGGGGTTGACTACGATGAGACTTTCTCTCCCGTAGCGAAGCTGAAGTCCGTCCTAATTATGTTAGCAATTGCCGCATACTATGATTATGAGATATGGCAAATGGACGTCAAAACGGCATTCCTTAATGGTTTCCTTAAGGAAGAATTGTATATGATGCAGCCGGAAGGTTTTGTCGACCCTAAGAATGCTAACAAGGTATGCAAGCTCCAACGATCCATTTATGGGCTGGTGCAAGCATCTCGGAGTTGGAATATTCGCTTTGATGAGATGAACAAAGCGTTTGGGTTTATGCAGACTTATGGAGAAGCCTGCGTTTACAAGAAAGTGAGTGGGAGCTCTGTAGCATTTCTCATATTATATGTAGATGACATACTTTTGATGGGAAATGATATAGAACTTTTGGACAACATTAAGGCCTACTTGAATAAGAGTTTTTCAATGAAGGACCTTGGAGAAGCTGCTTATATATTAGGCATCAAGATCTATAGAGATAGATCAAGACGCCTGATAGGTCTTTCACAAAGCACATACCTTGATAAGATATTGAAGAAGTTCAATATGGATTAGTCTAAGAAGGGGTTCTTGCCTGTGTTGCAAGGTGTGAAATTGAGCTCAACTCAATGTCCGACCACGACAGAAGATATAGAAGAGATGAGTGTCATCCCCTATGCCTCAGCCATAGGGTCTATTATGTATGCCATGCTGTGTACCAGACCTGATGTAAACCTTGCCGTAAGTTTGGTAGGTAGGTACCAAAGTAATCCCGGCAAGGAACACTGGACAACGGTCAAGAATATCCTGAAGTACCTGAAAAGGACTAAGGACATGTTTCTCGTTTATGGAGGTGACGAAGAGCTCATCGTAAAGGGTTACGTCGATGCTAGCTTCGACACAGATCTGGATGACTCTAAGTCACAAACCGGATACGTGTATATGTTGAATGGTGGAGCAGTAAGCTGGTGCAGCTGCAAGCAGAGCGTCGTGGCGGGATCTACATGTGAAGCGGAGTACATGGCTGCCTCGGAGGCAGCACATGAAGCAATCTGGGTGAAGGAGTTCATCACCGACCTAGGAGTCATACCCAATGCGTCGGGGCCGATCAAGCTCTTCTGTGACAACACTGGAGCTATTGCATTTGCCAAGGAGCCCAGGTTTCACAAGAAGACCAGGCACATCAAGCGTCGCTTCAACTCCATCCGTGAAAATGTTCAAGATGGAGACATAGAAATTTGTAAAGTATATACGGATCTGAATGTCGCAGATCCGTTGACTAAACCTCTCCCTAGAGCAAAACATGATGAACACCAGAACTCTATGGGTGTTCGATTCATCACAATGTAACTAGATTATTGACTCTAGTGCAAGTGGGAGACTGTTGGAAATATGCCCTAGAGGCAATAATAAAAGGATTATTACTATATTTCCTTGTTCATGATAATTGTCTTTTATTCATGCTATAATTGTGTTATCTGGAAATCATAATACATGTGTGAATACATAGACACCAACATGTCCCTAGTAAGCCTCTAGTTGACTAGCTCGTTGATCAATAGATAGTCATGGTTTCCTGACTATGGACATTTGGTGTCATTGAAAACGAGATCACATCATTAGGACAATGATGTGATGGATAAGACCAAATCCTAAACATAGCACAAGATCGTATAGTTCGTTTGCTAGAGTTTTTTCCAATGTCAAGTATCTTTTCCTTAGACCATGAGATCATGTAACTCCCGGATACCGTAGGAGTGCTTTGGGTGTACCAAATGTCACAACGTAACTGGGTGACTATAAAGGTATACTACGGGTATCTCCGAAAGTGTCTGTTGGGTTGACACGGATCAAGACTGGGATTTGTCACTCCGTATGACGGAGAGGTATCTCTGGGCCCACTCGGTAATGCATCATCATAACGAGCTCAAAGTGACCAAGTGTCTGGTCACGGGATCATGCATTACGGTACGAGTAAAGTGACTTGCCGGTAACGAGATTGAACGAGGTATTGGGATACCGACGATCGAATCTCGGGCAAGTAACGTACCGATTGACAAAGGGAATTGTATAAGGGGTTGCTTGAATCCTCGACATCGTGGTTCATTCGATGAGATCATCGAGGAGCATGTGGGAGCCAACATGGGTATCCATATCCCGCTGTTGGTTGTTGACCGGAGAGCCGTCTCGGTCATGTCTACATGTCTCCCGAACCCGTAGGGTCTACACACTTAAGGTTCGGTGACGCTATGGTTGTAGGGATATGAATATGCAGTAACCCGAAAGTTGTTCGGAGTCCCGGATGAGATCCCAGACGTCACGAGGAGTTCCGGAATGGTTCGGAGGTGAAGAATTATATATAGGAAGTGCAGTTTCGGCAATCGGGAGAGTTTCGGGGGTCACCGGTATTGTACCGGGACCACTGGAAGGGTCCCGGGGGTCCATCGGGTGGGGCCACCCATCCCGGATGGCCCCATGGGCTGAAGTGGGGAGGGGAACCAGCCCATAGTGGGCTGGTGCGCCCCCTTTGGTCCACCCCATGCGCCTAGGGTTGGGAACCCTAGGGTGGGGGGGGGGCGCCCCACCTGGCTTGGGGGGCACTTCACCCCTTGGCCGGCGCCCCCCTAGGAGATCCCATCTCCTAGGGCCGGCGCCCCCCTAGGGGAGCCTATATAAAGGGGGGAGGGAGGGGCAGCCGCACCCTTGACTCTTGGCGCCTCCCTCTCCCCTGCTACACCTCTCCCTCTCGCAGAAGAACGGCGAAGCCCTGCTGCGGTGATTGCTGCATCCACCACCACGCCGTCGTGCTGCTGGATCTTCATCAACCTCTCCTTCCCCCTTGCTGGATCAAGAAGGAGGAGATGTCACGCTGACCGTACGTGTGTTGAACGCGAAGGTGCCGTCCGTTCGGCGCTAGGATCTCCGGTGATTTGGATCACGTCGAGTACGACTCCCTCATCCCCGTTCTCTTGAACGCTTCCGCTCGCGATCTACAAAGGTATGTAGATGCATCCGATCACTCGTTGCTAGATGAACTCATAGATGGATCTTGGTGAAAATGTAGGAAATTTTTTTGTTTTCTGCAACGTTCCCCAACATGCACCGCCGTGCGCCAACTCCTGCTTGCCGCTTCGCCGCTAGACGGGCTGGACGACCTCCACGTCGCGCCCCGACCCTCTGGACACGTCCACTCTCCCCCTGCCTCTCTCCCTCGTTCCCCTCCACCATGGCCGAAGCAGCCGCTGCCGTCCCGCCGCTGTAGCCGTAGCCACTGTCGTCTCTGCGCTGCCCTACCGTGTCCGCAAGCTCCGCCACCCTCCTCTCCGTCGAGCAGGCCGAGCCCCGAGCGCTCGCGTGCCCGAAGCAACCGCATTGACCTCGCCCGACTCCGCCACCGCCGGAGATCCCCCTTCGCCGTCACCGTCACAGCAGGCCGTCCCCGACCTCGCCGTTAGCTCCGTCGCAACCGTCATGAGCCTAGCTACCTCCCCACCCTCTCCGTTCCCTCTCTCGAGCCCCGTAGCGACTGCACGTAGCTCACCCGCACGCGCCGCCACGGAGCTCGTCGCCGACGAGGCTCCGGCCACCCAACGGCCGCGCCACCTTGTCCACTAGCCCTACCGCACCCCCAGGAACTCAACGCACTAACCCACGCGCCTCCCGTGCACCGCAACGTCGACCCCGAGCTTGACCGAACTCCGGCCGCCGTGGACTTGCTCGCCGTCATTGGCTCCGGCCACCATAGGCCCGGCCTCCACCACCACTAGACGCGCGTCTGCAAGAGCTCTCCAACAAGCCCAAGAACAGCCTCGCCCGTGCCCTGTGGGCGTTTTCCGAGCGGCGCCACCGTCTCGGGCCTCGCCGGCATCGAGTCGCCGGTGGGTTTGACCCCCGCTGACCATTGACCGGGTGGGCCCAGTTTGATCCCCTGGGTACTGACGTGTGGGCCGCAGGCCACTAACTAAACTAGGATTAGTATTATTTTAATGCTAGCTAAATTTATTTAGTTAATTAACTACTGACAAACGGGACCCACAAGTTAGGGTTAACCTGGACCACGCCTATTGACCCTGACATCACAGTGACGCAATGCTGACGCAATAACTCTTATCTGGATTTATTCTTATTCAGGAAATTCCAGAAAATAGTATAAACTTCTAAAATTCATATAAATTCAACCGTAACTCCAAATGAAATAATTTATATATGAAAAATGATCAGAAAAATCCAATCTATCCATCTGTACCATTTGCATGCATGTTAGAGCAACTTATGTCCTATGTTTAGGACAATTCAATTAAATGGCATGTAAGAAAGCACATATGGAGTTTGAATTTGAACCTTGTGTTCAAAACAACTCCATTTAACTTGTGGCTAGTTGCATTAGGCCAATCAACAGCATATTGCCATGTCACATTCATGCATCATATTGTTGCATGTCATTGATTGTGTTTCTCCTTTGTTTGTCGGTGGTTGTTCCCTCTCGGTAGACGTGGTTTCGACGATGAGATCGATGACACCGATGAAGAGTTATACTATCTTCAAAAGTGCCAGGAAATCAAAACCCCCTTGCTCATTCCGATACAATCCCACTCTCTCGCTCTTGCTCTCTTTTACTGCATTATGATAACAACGATCCATCTGTTACTTGCTGCGGTAGTTGAACCCCTTATCCTCTGCATGACCTATCATTGCCACAGTAAATAGATGAAACCCACTAGCATGAGTAGGAGTTGTTTGAGCCCTGATGTGCCAACTCATTCATGCTTTTTTGTCATGCTTGCTATTGCATAGAGTTGTGTCAGGTCTGATTCATCGGGGATGAATTGGAGGTGTGTGAACATGTCCTACTGTTGAGAGCTAACGGTGTGAACATGATTTGGTAAAGGTATCGATGAGAGGCCATGTAGGAGTACATGGTGGGTTGTTTCATTGAAGCCGTCCTCAGGAACTGAGTTCTGTGTTTGTGATCCATGAAACAGCTACTACCACACATTGGGCCCTGAAATATGACCCCTCTCGACTTACTGACCCCTCTCGTCCTCCGTCCATGAGTTGCAACTAGTTTCTGGTGTTTATAGGTTATGTGTTGGCGGCCGTACGTAGCACTGACCCTAGGGGTGGGCTATGATGCGGTAGATACACCGTGGCCGGGTATGCCGGGCGCCCGTTTGGCGTCTCGGGACCCTGTACACATCGTTTGGGGCCGTTGAGGACACCCCGACCGGATTTCCTTGTGGATGGAACCCGAATAGGCGATAAACCTGGACTAGAGACTTGTGCGGTTAGTCAGGTCGTGGTCTACACCCACGCCGGCTTTCGCTTGAAGTCTGCCGAGCACATGTCGTGTGCAGACGCTAAGTGGTGGAAACATGTGTGACGAAGTACACCCCTGCAGGGTATAAAACTATTCGAATAGCCGCGTCCGCGGTAAAGGACTTCTAGGTTGCCTATAACAGTTCATAGACAAGTGGAAGTGGATACTCTAAAATGCGCAAGATAAGAGTGAGTGCTATGGATGGCGTTCTCGTAGGTAGATGGGAGCGAATCCATAGTGGTGTATTGATTGGTGAATATGTGGACTCGTGTGCGCCACCTCAAAAGAGTTACTTGCAGTCGTAGTTCAGGTTAGCCACTGAGTCAAAGCTGGCTTGCTGCAGTTAAACTCTACCACCCCCTTTGTTGATACTGATGCATATGTAGCTAGTTCTGATGTAAGTCTTGCTGGGTACATTTGTACTCATGTTTGCCTATTTTATGTTTTGCAGAGAGACGTCAGTCTCGCTAGTAGTTCCGTGTGGACTTCGATGTTTAGCTTGATACCTCAGCTACGATCTTGTGCCCTCAGCAGGATCGGGTAGATAGTCAGGCTTCTCAGCCTTTTTCATTTGTAGATGTCTGTACTCAGACATGCTAAGCTTCCGCATGTGTTTGTATTGTATGCTCTGAATGTTGGGTCATGAGACCCATGTTTGTAATATCTCACTCATCGGAGCCTAATGAATAAATACTTGAGTCGTAGAGTTATGTTGTGATGCCATGTTGTATTTGCACATATCAGACATATTGTGTGTATGATTGAAATGCTTGGTATGTGTGGGATCCGACAATCTAGTTGTTTATCCTTGGCAGCCTCTCTTATGGGGAAATGTAGTCTAGTGCTTCCTTGAGCCATAGTAGTCCACTACAGCCCGGTTCACCGGAGTCCTGCTAGCCCAGCACTACTGCTCAGGACACTTGACTGGCCGGCATGTGTTTCATTTCGTTCCTGTGTCTGTCCCTTCGGGGAAATGTCATGCGGTGACATCCGGAGTCCTGCCTAGCCTGCTACAGCCCGGGTTACCGAAGTCCTGTTAGCCCAGTGCTACAGCCCGGATTCACACGCTGCTGACCGACATGCTCGAAGTTGATTCATGTATGCCTGTCCCCATAGGTTAGTGCCGCTTTGGGTTCACGACTAGCCATGTCGGCCCGGGTTCCCTGTCATATGGATGCTACCGACACTATCATATACGTGAGCCAAAAGGCGCAAATGGTCCTAGGACATGGTAAGGCGACACCCGTGGGAATACCGTGCGTGAGGCCGCAAAGTGATATGAGGTGTTACCAGCTAGATCGATGTGACTTGGAATCGGGGTCCTGACAACTGCCACTTATCGCCTTCTACGGCGAACCGACCACTTCAAGTGGATGGACGCGGCCACAGCCGAACTGGAGGAAATAAAAACCCTTCTTGCGAGCAATCCAATCCTGGCCGCACCAAACACCGGCGAACCGATGTTATTATACATATCGGCAACACACCAGGTGGTGAGAGCCGTACTCGTCGTTGAACGAGAACAGGACGGACATAAATTCCCACTCTAGAAGCCAGTATACTACATGTCTACTGTCCTTATACCATGCAAATACCAGTACCCTCATTATCAAAAAATATCATATGCGGTCTTCATGGCATCCCGAAAGCCCCGTCACTACTTCCAGGAATGTTCGATCATGGTGGCCTTCAAATTACCACTCAATGACATTATAAACAACCGTGATGCTACATGCCGGATTGCCAAATGGGCCATTGAGCTCCTCCCATTTCACATTACATATAAACCACATCGAGCTATCAAATCCCAAGTGCTGGCCGACTTCGTCGCCGAATGGATAGAGGTCGAACTCCCTGAAATGCTAGCAGGGTTAGGAGCGGGCATCGTTTTAACGTCCCCTACTGGAGACGTCATCCAGTATTCTCCAAATATTATACACATACTCCAATAACGCAGCCGAATACGAGGCCTTATTGCATGGTCTCCGGATGGCTGTCTCCATGGGCATACAACGCCTAGAAGTACGCGGGAACTCAAACCTTGCAATATCTCAAATAAATGGAGATTTTGACGCTAAAGATCCGAAGATGGTTGCGTATCGTAACGCAATCATAAAAATGTCAGCCTGGTTCGAGGGGCTCGAGTTCCATCATGTGGCTCGAGAAAGTAATCAAGCATTGGATGTTATTGCTCGTATCGGCGCTAAGCGCGACCCCGTCCCACCTAATATCTTCCTGGAAAGGCTCTTTAAGCCATCCGTAGTGTGGCAGGGGAAAACGACAATACTAGTACGGATCCAAACATAACCCCAGATCCTGAAAACACTGACGTTGTCAGGGGCTCAGCCACCGAAATAACACCGTCGGCGCATCTCATCATGGCAGTTATTGCCCCATGGACCAAACCCTTCCTGGCCTACCTTAATAGGAAAGAGCTTCCTGAGGACCAGAATGAGGCCCGCTGCATTGTACGGTGTTCAAAGGCCTACAGGGTTCATGATGGAGAGTTTTACAAGAAAAGCGCCACCGGAGTCCTTCAACGATGTATATCCGAGGAGGAGGGACGGTAGCTCTTGGCTGAAATTCATGCCGGACTCGGTGGTCACCATGCCGCAGCTCGGTCCCTTGTTAGCAAGGCCTTCCGTACAGGGTTTTATTGGCCGATGGCCCGATCATATGCACAGGACCTTGTCCAATGTTGCGTCGGATGCCAACTCTTTGCCAATCAAAGCCATATGCCCCCACCGCCTTACAAACAATCCCCATCACTTTGCATTTTGCGGTCTGGGGACTCGATATGGTTGGACCCCTTAAAGGGGGAAGCCATAAGAAAAAATATCTGCTGGTTATGGTGGACAAATTCACTAAGTGGATAGAGGCTAAGCCTGTCAAAACGGTTGAGTCCGGCCCGGTGATGGACTTCATATCCGGTGTTGTGCACCGTTATGGTGTCCCACACAACATCATCACTGACAATGGCTCCAATTTCACAGCCGACGAGGTAAAAACCTGGTGTACTAATCTGGGTATTAAACTCGATTACGCCTCTGTCTACCACCCACAAACCAACGGTCAAGTCGAACGAGCCAACGGTCTTATTATGAGCGGCATCAAGCCCAGACTAGTGTAGTCTTTGAAAGAATCAGACAAGCACTGGGTTGAGGATCTCGACTCCATACTCTGGGGGCTGCGGACCACGCCCAACCGTACTACCGGATACACAACTTTTTTCATGGTGTATGGCGCAGAGGCCGTATTTCCATGCGATATTATTCACGACTCACCTCGAGTGCGTATGTATGAAGAGAGGGAAGCCGAGCTTGATCGACAGGACATCCTAGATTCCCTGGAGGAGGAACGCGACGTCGCAAAAGCCCGTTCAACATTTTACCAACAGCAGGCTCGAAGATATCAAAGCAGAGAAGTACGGGCCAAGACTTACAACATTGGCGAACTCGTTCTATGCCTGCCGGAGAAGAAAAAGGACAAACTCAAGCCCAAATGGGAGGGTCCCTTCATAATCGACGAAGTTCTCACCGAAGGAGCGTACCGTCTTCGCGATGCATCAGACAATCGCCTCGAGCCGAACCCCTAGAACGCGGCCAGACTCCAAAGATTCTATGCCTAGCGCCAAACCCATTGTTCCTTTCCTCCTCCCCTGTAGTTTCCATTATTTTTTCTCTCTTTTCCGATTACTTTCTTCTTTCTTGTTTTAAAGCTTTGGTACGGCTAGACCACACAACATTGACACATATATCTTTCAATATGTACGCCACTTGTACCTGGGGGCTTCTTGGACAGAAGTTCTTGTCATTCCTTGAGCATCAAGCTCCTCACATATGAGTTTTTCCATATGTACTTCTTTGCCACTATATGCATCGATATGACTTAAGTTTTGGCCAAGCTGGGTTTCCTGGCTCCTGTGCTTATGCCCTACGTTCCCGTTAGTTCGGCTAGGGTATAAAGGGAGCACCTCTGCGATTGTTACTGCCGGGTCATCCGGATGTGTACCTCAGACTGGGTGAAGCTGAAAGCTAGCGTTCTTAAGGGAATATTCGGTCGGTGAATTAAAGATGTTTTCTAAACTCACTCCATTGTGCACCCCTAGAATTTATACAAACTGTGGTGCTCGCATCACAATTCAGACATGTACATTAAATGCATGCACACCTAGGGAAAGGAACCCTTACCTAGAAGATGTTTCTTACGATATCAATGTAATATAACATAGCTAGCCAGATACAACTTGTCTGTTCAAGAAACTATGACCCCTACGCCTAGTTTTCCAGGCATACCCCGACCTATTCGGCCGCGACGGTATTTGGAAACACTCCACACCTTCGGGTCCGGAGGTTGAAGCGAAAAGGTCTGCCATGACAAATGTTATACAATTAAGCTAGATGAGGAAAGTACACAGTCACTTGGACTCGAACAACTCTTCCTCTACACCTCCCAACATGCAGTTTAACTTACAATCCCGTTGGGAATATTTGGCGGCCACCTCTACTTGGTCATATACTATACTAACGGGAATTTCTTCCCCATTCGGCCCTACCGGTCCAACACGAGCCATGTGATTAGGATCTAGCTTGGTATATCGCGTCTTCACCATGGCCCAGGCCTCTCGCGCACCCTCTTGGCAGGCAAATATCTTTCACAGCCGGATACGCCGCCGCGCTCCCTTGAACAGCTCTACCAGCTCCTCCATGCTTCCTGGAGGGGAGTCGAATGGACATAAAGCCTTTGCTACACTCCGCATAGCCTGCCGAGCTTGCTCGTGCAACTGCGACAGCCCTTGCAGAAGATCATTTGATGATCCGGACACTTCCTCTTCGGGGCGGTTCGTCAACACACCTGCAATTACAGCTATATCACCTACGGCTACCTCTAAACTGCTATAAAATAAAAGCGGCCACGTACTGAATATGCCACGTCGCAGCTTCTTGTTCTCCTTCATAGAGTCGGCTAGCTGCGCTCGCACATCTTTCAGTTCTTCGCCCAGTTTGGTGTTCGAATCCTGGAGTTTCTTTTTCTCTTCAACGACTTTTGTAATACACGCTCGCCCGCGGCTAGTAGCTTTTTGGCTCCGTGTTCTTCGCTTCGAGCGGCGTCCAGTTGCTCTCGTACTTGGTCTAACAACCCGACACAAAGATTACAACCCAGATTCACACTATCGGTGTATCATTATGACTTTTCAATAGAGGAAAATATTACCAAGAGATGCCTTGTATTTCTCCAGTTCGGCATTGGCAGCAAGCAGCTGGCGCTGACACTTTTCTAGTTCCTGGGCTTGCCGGGTATTCTTCTCCGTAAGCACCTGGTCATACATTGATCCTTAAATCAGTTGTTTCGACTCCTTTAAGTCTCGGGGGCTACTGGCATATGGTTATCATAGTCAGACAAAGCGAATTTACCTGCACATCTTTCAAATTTTGCTTTGTGGCCCTGTTAATCCCATCTCGAGCAGCCCAGATGTATGCATCAACTGAGTTGAAGGTGTTAAACGACTCTTCTAAAAAGCCAGGGTCTTGTAAAATGGCCCGACGACGCCGATGATTCATAGCACTCTCCACTTCCAAGTTGGTGATGGATACATCATCCGAGTCCTCGGCTGGAGGACAGTCCAGCGTCGCCCCTGCATCAGCCCCCGTCTTCACGGTAGGATTTGAATCCTGGCTATGGAAGTATGGCCGCTCGAACCTCCGGATATAGTCCGGTGCACCTTCCTCCTGACACATGGAAAATGGGAAGGTCACGGTTGGACGTGGCTGCTCAGGTGCAGGTTGGCGAATTCATACCTCTTTGATGAAGGCACGGTCGTGTCTTCATTTTCTTTCCTCTTAGAAGGCTTGCCCGATGTGGGAGCCGATCTCTTCAAAATCGCCGAACGTCTCCCCTGTGAAGCACGATACAGTGCGGTCGGTGAGGCGGAATAAGAGCACTCTTTTAGAGAAGGTGTTTCTTAATTATTTACATGTGAAGCAGGAAGAAGGCCAGGGTAGTCGGCAGTGATGGCCACTTCTGTGCCGTCATAGCTTGTCTGGTAGAGCACTCCCCCCGCAAGCACCACGAATATATACAAAACCTCTTCAAACCCAGGATCTAGTTCCCGGTTGTGGATCTCCAGCTGTGGGGAAGGACTATGAAGTCCTTCGGTGACCTTCCGCCAGTGCTGTCATAACAAACAGACTTGAAATTTATCAAAAGTAATCCAGAAGGGGAATGAGTGGAATAGAGGGGTCGATGCCTACCCAACTGGGAGGATCATACATAGAATATCCATCTCTACGCTTAATGCAAAGAAACTCCTCTTCCTCCCCTTTAAACAGCTCGGCCAATATTTTGGCCAGAGCGGCGGGGGTATCCGGACCCTTTCGGCCATAGCGGGAGGCGTCATCCTCTCCATTATAGTGCCACATGGGCATCCCTCTGTATTGTAGCGGCTGAACCCCACGCACTATGGAGATCACCGTTACCTCGATTATTGTGAGTCCGGACTGAGCGAGCGTCTTTATCTTTCTCATAAGCTGGCAAACTTCTGCGCTGTCATCCTCTTCAAGACTCCGAGGACGCCAACTGTGGCATTTCTTCAATGGAGCGCTTGCAAATTCTGGAAGACCCTTTCTAACTGGGCCGGGAAGCGCGACATCCTCAATATAGAACCATTCAAAAGGCCATTCTTCGGATGCCTTCCTTGGTGTGCCGGATAGATATCCGGTATCAGCGATACACCATACTTTGGCTCCGCCCACTTCAAATATTGACCCCTCGTGATTACGCGGGATAAGACAGAACAACTTCCTCCGCAGCTCGAAATGAGCCTCAATACCCATGAATAGTTCACATAAAGCGACGTAACCCGCAATGTGCAGAATGGAGGCAGGGGTGAAGTTGTGCAGCTGGAGGCCCTAGTATTCCAGAAGCCCTCGGAGGAACGGATTAATGGGAAATCCAACGCCCCTTAGCAGGTATGGGACGAAACATACCCACTCTCCCCTGGATGGATTGGGGAGCTCCTCTGCCTGAATCTCACCGTTGAAGGAATCTAGCCCCGCTCGAAGAGGAAGTAGATCCGCGGGCGGGGGGGGGGGGGGGGGGGGGAGAAATCCCTGCGTCTGCAACTTCGTCAATTGACTATGGGACACTGAACACCTCTCCCACTGGCCTTTCTCTGGGCCGAAACGGGTGGAGGAGCTGGGGGTTCTAGCCATGCTGGAATGGTTTCTCCTAAGCAGTTTCCTGGGATTTCCTCTGCGTGGTGCCAAATGGATCTAGGATCCAATCTCTTTAATAGGTGCTCTTCCTTGCATGGACGGGGTGTTATCTGCAAAAATACCCTGACCTTCCACCTTCGCCTGACACGTGGGAGGCAAAGTTATTTAAACGCGCAGAAGCAGAGGGGAGCGACATTGAACCGATGGCCGAATACATCACTTGGAGATCATTAAAGGAGGAACCCGCCTTGCAATGCCGAAGACAATTTGTGCGCCGAACACCTCGCTATTGAAGACTGGTTCGAGGGCTACCGAGGGAGTTCTGGACTAAGGGGTCCCCGGGCGTCCAGCCTATTATCCATGGGCCGGACTGATGGGCTGTGAAGACATGAAGGCTGAAGACTGTACCCGTGTCCGGATTGGACTCTCCTTGGCGTGGAAGGCAATCTTGGCGACCGACTATGAAGATTCCTTCTTATGTAACCGACTCTATGTAACCCTAGATTCCCCCCGGTGTCTATATGAACTGGAGGGGTTAATCTGGAAAGGATAGATACTCATTACCATAGTAATACATGCTAGGCCTCTAGGGTTTAGCCATTACGATCTCATGGTAGATCAACTCCTGTAACACTCATATTCATCAAGATTAATCAAGTAGGATGTAGGGTATTACCTCCATAGAGAGGGCCCGAACCTGGGTAAACATCGTGTCCCCCGTCTCTTGTTACCATCGATCCCAGACGCACAGTTCGGGACCCCCTACCCGAGATCCGCTGGTTTTGATACCGACAACGATGCTAAAGGCTGCTGAGGTAGAAATCAAGAAGGAGCATCAAGTGTTGATGGTTAACAAGACCACTAGTTTCAAGAAAAATGGCAAATGGAAGAAGGGGAACATTAAGAAGAACAGCAAGCAAGTTGTTGATCAAGGGAAGAAACCCATGTCTGGAACTAAGCATGAGACTGAGTGCTTCTACTGCAATGGGACTGGTCACTGGAAGCGGAACTGCCCCAAGTATTTGGCGGATAAGAAGGGTGGCAAAGTGAAAGGTACATTTGATATACATGTTATTGATGTGTACCTTACCAATACTCGTAGTAGCGCCTGGGTATTTGATAATGGTTCTGTTGCTCATATTTGCAACTCGAAACAGGGGCTACAGATTAAACGAAGATTGGCTAAGGACGAGGTGACGATGCACGTGGGAAATGGTTCCAAGGTCGATGTGATCGCCGTCGGCACGCTGCCTCTACATCTATTGTCGGGATGAGTTTTAGGCCTAAATAATTGTTATTTGGTGCCAACTTGAGCATGAACATTATATCTAGATCTTGTTTAATGCGAGACGGTTATTCATTTAAATCAGAGAATAATGGTTGTTCTATTTATATGAGTAATATCTTTTATGGTCATGCACCCTTTTTGAGTGGTCTATTTTTTTTGAATCTCGATAGTAGTGATACACATATTCATAATATTGAAGCCAAAAGATGCAAGTTTAATAATGATAGTGCAACTTATTTGTGGCACTGCCATTTAGGACATATTGGTGTAAAGCACATGAAGAAACTCCGTTCAGATGGGCTTTTGGAATCACTTGATTATGAATCACTTGATACTTGCAAACCATGCCTCCTGGGCAAGATGACTAAAACTCCATTCTCCGGAAGAATGGAGCGAGCAACTGACTTGTTGGAAATAATACATACTGATGAATGCGGTCCAATGAGTGTTGAGGCTTGCGGCGGGTATCGTTATTTTTTGACCTTCACAGATGATTTGAGCAGATATGGGTATATCTACTTGATGAAACATAAGTCTGAAACATTTGAAAAGTTCAAAGAATTTCAGATGAAGTGGAAAATCATCGTAACAAGAAAATAAAGTTTCTACGATCTGATCGTGGAGGTGAATATTTGAGTTATGAGTTTGGTCTTCATTTGAAACAATGTGGAATAGTCTCACAACTCACACCACCTGGAACACCACAGCGTAATGGTGTGTCCGAACATCGTAACCGTACTTTATTAGATATGGTGCGATCTATGATGTCTCTATAACGCCCCGTATGTAACATTCCATAATTGTAACTCCAACTCTTGCCATTTCTGGCTATGTGATATGTCATATCCTCCGTGGTTGGGTTTTTGTCTTCTTTTTGCATTTTGTTCATGTCATGCATTTCATCTCATGTCATCATGTGCATCTCATTTGCATTCGTGTTCGTCTCATGCATCCGGTCATTTTCCCTGTTGTCCGTTTCGGAATTCGACACTCCCACATGCCCACGTTGCACCTCACAGATCTCGTTTTGTGAGTGGGAGAAAAATGTTCTCGGAATGGGCCAAGATTTGTTAAGTGGCCTTGCTACATCACCGGTAGGCCGCCTATCAAATTTCATTCCATTTGGAGGTCGTTTGATACCCCAACGGTTAACCGGGTAACCGCAAAAGCCCCTCTCATTGCAGCCCAATACCCCTCCAAAACAGCCTAGTAGCCCATCTAAACCCGCTCCATGCTCTCCGTTGTTGGATCACGATCGTGTGGGCGAAAACTGCACCTCATTTGGACTCTCCTAGCCCCCCTATATATATATATATGTCTCCCCCCCCCCGAAATTTGCGGGCAAACCCTAGCCTCCTTCCACCTCGTGCCGCCAGACAAATCCTCCTACCGCTGGACGTGTCCACCTTGCTGCCCCGACGAATCAGGGCGCGACCCAGATCCGGCCCGCGTGAGCCCGCGCCCTCGCCGCCCTCTGTCGCCCACACCCGCGCCTCGTGCCGCCCGCCATCCGACATCGCCGGCCCGCGCCGGAGCCCGCTGCCTCTACTCTGCCGCCTTCCGCCATCTCGTCGCCCGACCCCACCATCACCGGTCGCCGCTCCACCACGCCACAGCGCCACCCCGCCTCACCGGATCCATCTCCGACCTCCTCGCATCCTTCTCCGGCGAACCTCGTAGTCCACGCCGGGTCAAACCCTAGATCTCGCGGGGTGTATTTTCTTCTAAGTCCCGAAATTCCTATCACATGTGCACCTCTTTGACATGTCATATCTCCATGCATAGAGCTCCGATTTGCGCGTATGATATATCAAATGTTTGTCTCATGATGCTCTTCATGTTAGTGTCATTTGCATGCATGTTACTGTCCATATTGATGCCTTAATATTCATTGCAAAAGTGCTATATGATGTTGTCTGCTGGAATTCATCATAACTTGCTGATTTGTCATTTTCATTGCATTTTGTTTGTGCATCCTTTGAGCATCATGTCTACATGTTTTAGGAACATCTCCATGCCATCTTTACAGTGGTGCAAGCCTTGTATTTTTAGGAGCTCTGTGGTGACTAGCACAAGCATGCAAAGTAGGCCACATGATGTTGCTAATTTCAGGCACTTCATATCTTTTCCCAAGTCCTTTCCTCTTATATTATGTTGCTATATTCACTTGTTGACACAAGTAGATCCATGCATATTTTGATGAAGTTCAGTAAGAGTGTTTTGAATATATGGTTATGCTCTATCCATCCATGCATCTGGTTGTATATATGGACTAGTGTAGCTTGTCATTACCATGCTCTAGTTTTGGTAAATATTGTTGCTGGAAGATTGTTAACATGAACTGCATTTTTGCTATGTGTTTTGCTAGTGATCCATGCACCCTATGAACTTGCTCTTTCCATTTCTAGCTTCATAAATGTATCTGGTTACTGTTGGTTACCTTGTGATGCCATGAAATGCTTTGTGGTGAGTGGCATGAGCTTGTAAAGTTGCCATCATGAATCTGTTTCTGCCATGCTATGTTTTTCTTCTAAGTCTGAAACTGTTCATATCACTTGCCATGTTTGCATTGATGCTACCTAATTTTCTGTGCATGTTTGGCTAAAGTTCAGTAAGGGAGTTTTGTTCTTTGGCTTTATTACTAGCATGCCATGCCTTTGTTTGCCATGATATGTTCCTGTAGCATGTTGTTTGCTAGCTCTAATCATTGCTACCTGATGCTGTTTATACCATGTTTAGTATTTTCACTGTCTGTGAAGCTGTTATCATTTGCATTTTTGCCGTGCTATTTTAGGCTTGTTCTAGTGAGTTCTAGTAGGAGATCATTGTTCATGATTTGTAGAGCTTCACCTGTACTTTACTTCCATGCACTTTGTTGCTATGTTGGAGTGCTGTAGCATAGTTTCGTGATGCATCTCATGTGCTATGATGCTGTTAAGCACAATTTTGCATCATTCTTGTTTTGCTCGTCATTTGCAAACCGTGCATCCGTTTCCGGTGATCCTTATATCGATTTCGATTGAAATCACTCAAACTTTCCAATGGCATGCTTGGTTTGCCAAGTTGATGCCATGATCATCCTTTCCCTTCTGGAGTACCCATACGCATTGCACATCATACCTTGCATTTCATGCCATGTCTTGCGTCATGTTGCTTGTGCACTGCACCGTGATTGATTGTTGTTCCGTTGCATGTGTTCTTGCTTTGGGTAGAGCCGGGAGATGATTTTGTGAATGAGGAACCTGTTGAGTACGTTTATGAGGAGCAAGCTTTCGACAACCCTGAGAACTTTGCAGGCAGGATGGTCATTAACCCCGATATCACTTCTATCTTTGCTTGCTAGTTGTTCGCTCTATCACTATGTCGTGCTACCTACCACTTGTTTATCATGCCCCCCATATTGCCATGTCAAGCCTCTAACCCACCTTCCTAGCAAATCATTGTTTGTCTATGTTACCGATTTTGCTCAGCCCCTCTTATAGCATTGCTAGTTGCAGGTGCCTTACAGGTTGTTCCATGTTGGAACATGGTTATGTTGGGATATCACATAATCTCTTATATTTAATTAATGCATCTATATACTTGGCAAAGGGTGGAAGGCTTGGCCTTTTGCTCGGTGTTTTGTTCCACTCCTGCCGCCCTAGTTTGCGTCATACTAGTGTTATGTTCCTTGATTTTGTGTTCCTTACGTGGTTGGGGTAATGGGACCCCCTTGACAGTTCGCTTTGATTAAAACTCCCCCGGCAAGGCCCAACCTTGGTTTTACCATTTGCTTAATAACAATTAAAACTTGCCTAGGGAATTTCTGGACCCCGAGTATTTTCTTAATTCAACCCCCCGGGCCAGTGCTCCTCCGAGTGTTGGTCCGAACTGGGCAGCCTACGGGGCCACCTTGGGGAAACTTGAGGGTTGGTTTTACTCATAGCTTGTCCCATCCGGTGTGCCCTGAGAACGAGATATGTGCACCTCCTATCGGGATTTGTCGGCGCATCGGGCGGTCTTGCTGGTCTTGTTTGACCATTGTCGAAATGTCTTGTAATCGGGATCCTGAGACTGATCGGGTTATTCCGGGAGAAGGAATATCCTTTGTTGATCGTGAGAGCTTGTGATGGGCTAAGTTGGGATACCCCTGCAGGGTATAAACTTTCGAGAGTCGTGCCAACGGTTATGTGGCAGACGGGAATTTGTTAATATCCGGTTGTAGAGAACTTGACACTTGACTTAATTAAAATGCATCAACCGTGTGTGTAACCGTGATGGTCTCTTTTCGGCGGAGTCCAGGAAGTGAACACGGTTGGGTCATGTTTGAACGTAAGTAGTTCAGGATCACTTCTTGATCGCTTCTAGCTTGTGACCATTGCGTAGTTTCTCATCTTACTCTTGTACTCGTATGTTAGCCACCATATTTGCTTAGCACTTGCTGCAGCTCCACCTCGTAACAACATCCTATCTATAACCTTAAATAGTCTTGATCTCGTGGGTTTTGAGATTGCTGAGTCCTCGTGACTCACAGATACTACCAAAACAGTTGCAAGTGCCGATGATACTAGTGCATGTGATGCCACCAAAATCAAGTGGGAGTTTGACGAGGACCTTGGCCATTACTACGTGTCTTTTCCGGATGATCAGTAGTGGTGCCCAGTTGGGACGATCGGGATTTAGCATTTGGGGTTGTCTTCTTTTCATTTGGTTCCGTCCATAGTCAGACTATGTGTGTACTCTGAATGATGTATGAATTATTTGATATTTGTGTGACGTGGCGATTGTAAGCTAACTATTTATTTATCCTTGTTCTTGTACATGGGATTGTGTGAAGATGACCCTTCTTGCGGCAAAACCAAAATGTGGTTATGCCTCAAAGTCGTGCCTCAAGACGTGGGAGATATAGCCGCATCTTAGGCGTTACAAGCTGGTAATCAGAGCCATCCCCGACTTAGGAGCCCCCTGCTTGATTGAATCACCAACGTTGTTGAGTCTAGAACAAAAATGTTTTGAGTCTTAGGATTATATATATCGGAGAGTAGGATTCTTTTTACTCCCCAGCCCCCTTCGTCGCTCTGGTGAGGTCTCCTAAAGTAGATGTTTTGACTTCCCTCTCCTCATTTTCACTAAAAAATTAGGATCACGCGGGTATCTTGGGATCGTTCCGATATTCTTGTGATGAGAACATTGTTCTTGGTGCCTCCTGACATTAAGGGGTTGTGGTAGTGTCCCGGGAAGTTGAGCTCCGAGGTGTTGTCTTCACAATTTTATCGTTGCAGTTCTAGAATACCCGAGTTCGCCGACATTGAAAATCTATTTTCTACAGTTAGTGGTGAGGTAACCTCGACGCCACCCAGTACTGGGGAGGGAGTTCGAGAGTATTGCCACATCTCGTATAACGGATGCTTTTCGAAGGTTGAGCTACACAATTTCTGTAGTTTTCTTGGTTATGTGTTGACGGGTGGATACAGTTGGAGAGTAGGGCTTGTTAGTTGTGTGATATATATTGTGCCTCCCTGTATCCCCAACACCAGATTGCATAACCAAAAAGTTTCGGGAGTTAATAGGTGGGAATTCAAGTAACTCTTAGTTATTCTTATGGTAGATAATTGGTATGTGATTGGGTGATCCTTACCATTTATTTGCTCCAGTCGTACCTTGTTGTTTCTTTCATCAACCTTTATCTAAGTGGCTTCTCCCCTTAATGGTCGCGTAATGTTAACTTTGGAATTCATTCGTTCAATCTTGGTTCGAATGTTTATTGTGAAGGCTATATGTTGCAATTTCTATCCATTGGTTTAGCTTGTCTATCTATCTATCATGGTTCTAATGGATGTCACCCTCTTCAGGATGGCTCCTCCTACGCGTCTGAGGCCACAACGCAACGATGGGGATCAAGCTATCATGGCAACCACCAACTCCAATACCCAGATGCTTTTACAACTCTTGCAAGAGCGCAACCAAGGTAAAGGCAACCAAGGGAATCAAGGTCAAGGGCCATTCAACAATCAGCCTCAGTTTGCTACCCTCAACCAGTTTCTTGCAAATCAGCCAAAGTCTTTCAGGAATTGTGCCGAGGCCATGGACGCCGATGATTGGCTCGTGGACATCAATAAGCATTTTGAATGTAGTAATGTCAGGCCTGAGGACTACGTCAAGTTCGCTTCTTTTCAGCTCAAGGACCAAGCAGCTGATTGGTATCAGCAATATAAAGATTCCAGGGGAGGTCGACTAATTACCTAGGATAACTTCCTCCGGAATTTTAAAGCTCACCACATTCCAACAAGTGTTGTCGAGAGCAAGTGTGGGGAATTCCGCAATCTCAAGCAAGGAAGCATGTCCGTTTATCAATACAACATCCAGTTTTAGAAACATGGTCGCTTCGCAAGGCAGGACGTTCCTGATGAAAAGAGCATGATCTATCACTTCAAGAGTGGCCTCAGAGAGGATCTGCAGTTAGCTCTCGTTCTTGTTGAGCCTACTCAGTTTGATCAGTTCTATTACATGGCCCTCAAGCAAGAAGGCGCTCAGCTCAAGTGTGAGGCTTCAACAAGAGAATCAGGGATGCAGTCCAGTCTTCTTCTTCCTCACAAGTGGCAGCTAAGCAAGAGAAGTTTTGGCTTCCTCCGCCTCCTCCGTTTCGTCAGCCCTACCAACAGAAGAACAAAGGTGGCCATGGATCTTCCCGCCCACCCAACCCAGGCTATCAGAACAAGTCTCATACTCAAGCTCCAAGGACAGGTGCTCCTCCTCCTTATCATCGTCCGCTCTCATAGGTTACTTGCAACACGTGTCAGCAGAAAGGTCACTATGCAAACAAGTGCTTCAACCAAAGGCGCCTTCCGCCTCCTCCTCCTGTGATGTCTTCAAGCAGTGCAGTGGTCAAGCATAATCCCAAGTCTGCAAGGGTTAACATGATGAATGCAGCTCAAGCAGATGATTCTTCAGAAGTGATCATGGGTAATCTTCTAGTTAATGATATTCCTGCAAAAGTCTTATTTGATTCTGGTGCATCGCATTCTTTCATGTCATATCCATTTGCATGGAAGCACAATTTTGACACAGAGGTATTACCTAGAGCATCGCAAGTTGTTTCTCCGGCTAAGCGTTTGAGCTCTAGTATGTTGGTTCTGAATGTCGGTATTAAGATGGGCAACTATAAATTTCTAGCTTCTCCAATTGTTCTTGGCGACTCTGATATTGATCTAATTCTAGGCCTGGATTGGCTTTCTAAGCACAAGGCCTTCCTTGGTTGTGCTGCCAGGGAGATTAAATTGACACACTCTTCTGAGGATGTGATCATCTATGCCACTCGTGATGAAACCATTCAGTTGTCCTCTCTCAATGAGAATGGCGAGTTAGACGCTATTTCTCAGATTCTAGTTGTTTGTGAGTACCAAGATGTCTTTCCAGAAGAGGTTTCGGGTATACCTCCTCACCGGCCAGTTTAGTTCGTTATCGATCTTGAGCCCGGTACTGAACCCTTTTGCAAGCGTCTATACAAGCTTGGACCAAAGGAGCTGAAATAATTGAAGAAACAACTCGATGAACAAGAGCATCTGGGTTTGATCAGACTGAGTTCATCTCCGTGGGGTTGTGGTGTTTTTTTTGTCCAGAAGAAGGATGGCACGAACCGACTTTGCGTCGATTACCGTCCATTGAACAAGAAGACAATCAAGAACAAGTATCCACTTCCCAACATCAATGAGCTATTCGATCAACTCAAAGGTGCAAAGGTGTTTCCCAAGCTTGACCTCCGTATGGGTTATCATCAGATTCGCATTCGTGAAGAAGATATCCCCAAGACAACATTCAGAACAAGCTTTGGTTCTTATGAATACACTGTCATGTCTTTCGGCCTTGTCAATGCCCCTCCAACATTCTATCGTATGATGAAATTCATCTTCAACCCCTACACAAATGAATTCGTCCTGGTGTATCTCGATGATATCTTGGTACGGTGTTCTCCAAGAATAACAAGGATCATGCCAAACATTTGCGATTGGTGCTCGACAAGCTCAGAGAGTATCAATTCTACGCAAAATTTTCCAAATGTGAGTTTTGGCTTGATGAAGTTCTTTACCTTGGCCACATCATCTCCTCCAAGGGCATTGTTGTTAATATGGAGAAGGTTTCTTCAATTGTTAATTGGGAGCCTCCTCAGAATGTCAAGCAGCTCCGCAGTTTCCTTGGGCTTGCAAGCTATTGCCGAATATTCGTTGAGAATTTCTCAAAGATTGCAAAACCTCTTTCCAACCTCCTCCGGAAGCATGTCAAGTATTCCTGGACTCCGGAGTGTGACTTTGCTTTCAACACTCTTAAAGAGAAACTCGTCACAACTCATGTCCTAACTCCTCCTGATAAGTCCAAGCCATTCGAAGTTTTCTGTGATGCCTCGTTGCAAGGTCTCGGCATTGTGTTAATGCAATAAAAGAAAGTTGTGGCCTATACTTCTTGTCAGTTGAAGCCCAACGAAAGGAACTACCCCACTCACGATCTTGAGTTGGCGGCCGTTGTCCATGCATTAATAACATGGAGACATCTCTTGTTGGGAAGGCAAGTGGACATTTTCACCAATCACAAGAGCCTCAAATATATCTTCACTCAACCCAACCTCAACCTCGGCCAAACTCGCTGGGTCAAAATGATTCAAGAGTACAATCCAAGCATTGAATATGCTCCAGGCAAGGCCAATGTGATTGCAGATGCTTGGAGCAGGAAGGCTTATTGCAATAGCTTAATTCTCAAGCCATTCCAACCGGATCTTTGTGAAGCTTTCTGCAAGCTCAACCTCCAAGTTGTTCCTCAAGGTTTTCTTGCCAACCTTCAAGTCACTCCAACTTAGGAAGATCAAATTCGTGAGGCACAACTCCTTGATACCATGGTGAAGAAGGTGAAACACGATATTGCCAAGGGCTTACCCCCAAATACAAGTTCTATTGCATTGATGACAAGGACACCTTATTCTTCGAGGACCGGATTGTGGTTCCTAAAGGTGATCTAAGGAAGGTCATAATGAATGAAGCACACAATTCTCTTCTTTCCATTTATCCAGGCAGTTTGAAGATGTACCAAGACCTCAAGCAGTCGTATTGGTGGACTCGAATGAAGCGAGAGATTGCTCAATTCGTGAATGAATTTGATGTCTATCTAAGGGTGAAAGCAGAACACCAACGACCAGCTGGTCTCCTCCAACCTATTGCTATTCCAGAATGGAAGTTTGATCATATCGAAATGGACTTTGTCACTGGATTTCCCAAGTCCAAGCGTGGGAATGATGCTATCTTCGTTGTCATTGACAACTTACAAAAGTGGCTCATTTCCTTCCAATCAAAGAATCTATCATAGCAGCTCAGTTGGCAGAGCTATACACTTCCAGAATTGCCTCGTTGCACGGAATTCCGCAATTGATCTCCTCAGACCGCAGAAGTATTTTCACTTCCAAGTTCTGGGACTCCTTCTAGAAGGCCATGCGCACTAACATTCGCTTCAGCACGACTTTCCATTCTCAAACAAGTGGCCAAGTCGAGCGAGTCAATGAAATCCTCGAAGACATGCTCAAAGCTTGTGTCATCTCTTTCGGTATGAAGTGGTAAGATTGTCTCCCATATGCCGAGTTCTCCTACAACAACAGCTTCCAAGCAAGTTCGGGCAAGGCCCCATCTGAAATTCTTTATGGCAGAAACTGTCGTACTCCTCTCAATTGGTCCGAGACTGGTGAAGGCCAACTTCTTGGCAACGACTTGATCACAGAAGCTGAAGAAATGTGTAAAGTCGTCCGTGAAAATCTCAAAGCCGTGCAATCGCGCCAGAAGAGTTACTATGATAACAAGCACCGTGACTTGGCTTTTGAGATCGGAGACCATGTCTACCTCCGCGTCTCTCCAATGAAAGGAACTCAACGCTTTGGTATCAAAGGGAAGCTTGCCCCTAGATACGTGGGTCCTTTCAAGGTCATTGGCAAAAGAGGCGACCTCGCCTATCAACTCGAGCTGCCGTCCAACTTCGCAAATATGCATGATGTGTTCCACGTGTCATAGCTTCGCAAGTGCTTCAAGACGCCTGAGCGCACTATCAACTTCGAAGATATTGATCTCCAAGAAGATTTGTCTTATCATGAGCATCCCATTGCCATTCTTGAAGAAACCGAGCGCAAAACTCGAAATAAGTCAATCAAATTCCTGAAAGTTAAGTGGTCTCACCATTCCGACCGAGAAGCCACCTAGGAGCGCGAGGATCACCTCCGTTCTGAATATCAGGAGTTCTTTCTATCCTAGATCTCGGATCGAGATCCTCTTGTAGTGGTGGAGAGTTGTAATGCCCCGGATGTAACATTCCATAATTGTAACTCCAACTCTTGTCATTTCCGGCTATGTGACATGTCATATCCTACATGGTTGGGTTTTTGTCTTTGTTTTGCATTTTTTTCATGTCATGCATTTCATCTCATGTCATCATGTGCATCTCATTTGCATTCGTGTTCGTCTCATGCATCCAGTCATTTTCCCGTTGTCTGTTTCGGAATCCGACACTCCCACATGCCCCAATTTCACCTCACAGATCTCATTTCGTGAGCGAGAGAAAAACGTTCTCGGAATGGGCCGAGATTTTTCGAGTGGCATTGGTACATCACCAGTAGGACGCTTGTCATATTTCGTTCCATTTGGAGGTCGTTTGATGCGCCAACGGTTAACCGGGTAACCGCAAAAGCCCCTCTCTCATTGCAGCCCAACACCCCTCCAAAACAGCCCACTAGCCCATCTAAACCCCATCCATGCTCTCCGTCGTTGGATCACGATCGTGTGGGCAAAAACCACACCTGATTTGGACTCTCCTAGCTACCCCTACCTTTATATATGTCTCTCCCCCAAAATTTGCGGGCAAACCCTAGCCTCCTTCCACCTCGCGCCGCCGGACAAATCCTCCCACCGCCGGACGTGTCTACGCCGCCACCCCGATGAATCAGGGCGCGACATGTCACCGCTCCGCCGCCCATCACCGCAGGGCCTAGAACTGGCCCCCGCGAGCCCACGCCCCTGCTGTCAGTGTCAAAACCGGCGGATCTCGAATAGGGGGTCCTGAACTGTGTGTCTAAGGTCGATGGTAATAGGAGACGGGGGACACAATGTTTACGCAGGTTCGGGCCCTCTCTATGGAGGTAATACCCTACTTCCTGCTTGATTGATCTTGATGAATAGGAGTATTACAAGAGTTGATCTACCACGAGATCGTAATGGCTAAACCCTAAAAGTCTAGCCTGTCTGACTATGATTGAATATCTGTCTATGGACCTAGCCCTCCGGTTTATATAGACACGGGAGGGATCTAGGGTTACATAAGGTCGGTTACAGAGAAAGGAATCTTCATATTTTGTTGCCAAGCTTGCCTTCCACGCCAAGGAGAGTCCCATCCGGACATGGGTAGAGTCTTCAGCCTTTGTATCTCCACAACCCATCAGTCTTGCCCATGTCTAATAGGTCGGACGCCCGAGGACCCCTTAGTCCAGGACTCCCTCAGTAGCCCCTGAACCAGGCTTGAACGAGGTGTCCGACATGCAGATTGTCTTTGACATTGCAAGGCGGGTTCCCCTTCGAATACTCCAAGATAGTCTTCGGACGTAATGAACGTGTCCGCATCTGCAATACAAGCACCACATACAATCGTAGAGAATATAATATTGCACGAGTCCAATCCGCCGATAACTTTTGTAATGTGACATCACGTCTGCTAGGTCATCATTTCTGTCTGGACCCCGATCCTAAGTCACACCGATCTAGCATGTAACACTTCATATCACTTTGCGGCCTCACGCACGGTATTCCCACGGGTGCCACCTTACCTGGCCCGGGAGCGTTTGCGCCTTTTGGCTCACGTATATGATAGTGTCGCTAGCATCCATATGACATAGAACCCGGGCCGACATGACTAGTCATGAACCCAAAGTGGCACTAACTTACAGGGACAGGCAAACATGAATCAACCTCGAGCATGTCGGTCAACCGCGTATGAATCCGGGCTGTAGCACTGGGCTAACAGGACTCCGGGAACCCGGGCTGTAGCAGGCTAGGCAGGACTCTGGATGTCACCGCGTGACATTTCCCCGAAGGGACAGACACAGGAACGAAGTGAATCACATGCCGGCCAGTCAAGTGTTCCGGAATAGTAGTGCTGGGCTAGCAGGACCCCGGTGAACCGGGCTGTAGCGGACTACTATGGCTCTTGGAAGCACAAAACTACATTTCCCCATAAGAGAGGCTACCAGGGATAAACAACTAGGTTGTCGGATCCCACACATAGCAATACACGTTACACGTATGCATAACATGCAAGTATGTGCTGTACAACATGGCATCACAACATAACTCAAACTCATATAGATAAAGGCCCAGAAGAGCCACATAGCATTCAATACAAATAGGGGTCTCATGACCCATCATTCAGAGCATACAAGCAACGGAAGCATTACATGTCTGAGTACAGACAACTACAAAAGGAAAAGACTAAGAAGCCTGACTAAACATGACCCTCCCAAGGGTACAATATCGTAGCTGGGATACAAGCTACTCGTCGAAGTCACTAGTGTAACCAACTGCAAAACATAAATAAGAAAACGTGAGTACGAAGGTACTCAGCAAGTCTTACATCAGAACTATCTACATATGCAACATTATCAACAAAGGGGGGTGGTGGAGTTAACAGTAGCAAGCCAGCTTTGACTCAGTGGCTAACCTATACTACGAGTATCAGAAACTTCTTTGAGGTGAGAAGAACGCACATGAGTCCACATATTCACCATATCAATACTCCACTATTGATCCGTTCTTGTCTCCCTACGAGAAGGCCATCCATAACACTCACGCTTATCTTGCGTATTTTAGAGTATCCACTTCAAGTTGTCTATGTACTACATAAGTCCTCCAAGTTTCCATATCCGAGGAAAATGGCTATTCGAATAGATAATGTTGACCCTGCAGGGGTGTACTTCTTCACACATGCTCTCGCCACTTATAGCCCTGTACACGTCATGTACCTCGGCAACCTTCAAGCGGAAGCCGGGCGAGGGTGTCGGCCACGACCTGACTAACCACACAAGTCTCTCGTCTAGGTTTATCGCCTATTCGAGTTCCATCCGCAATGAGTTCCGGCCGAAGTCTCCAGTACGACCCCAAACGATGTGTGCAGGGTTCCCAAGCCCACCATCCGGGTGCCACTTGGTACACCGTGCCACGGTTCCTAGTCTGTCCCAAGCCCGTCCCGTCGGACACCACCTGGTAGACAAGTAGCACTACCTACAAACGCCAGAAACTAGTTGCAACTCCTGGACAGAGATCAAGTGGATTAATAAGCCGAGAGGGGCCGGATAACCGGAACCCAATGTGTGGTAGTAACTGGACTTGGATAACATACACAGAACTCAGTGCTTAAGGACGGTTCCAATGAGACAACCCACCCTGTACTCCTACATGGCCTCTCATCGCTACCTTTACCAAAACGTGTTCACACTCTTAGCCTTTTATCGGTAGGACATGTTCACCACTTTGATTCATTCCCGATGAATCAGACCTGACACAACTCTAAGCATAGCTGGCATGAAGAAAAACAAGCATGGATGAGTAGGCACATCAAGGCTCAAGCAACTCCTACTCATGCTAGTGGGTTTCAACTATTTACTGTGGCAATGACAGGTCATGCAGAGGAATGGGTTCAACTACCGCAGTAGAAAAGTAGCAGTTGAATCGTTGTTGTCCTAATGCAGTTATAAGGAGCAAGAGCGAGAGAGTAGGATTTATCGAAATGCTCAAGGGGGGTTGCTTGCCTGATAGAACGATGAAGGGGTACGGCTCCTCTGACAGGTACTCGGGAACACCTTCCGGAGTGGAACCTATCAAGAAGAAATGATGCCGGCGATCAACACACAAACAAATGCAACAAAATGATGCATGAACATGGCATGTGCAAATGCTAGTGTTTGGGCTAATGCAAGATGCTACCAAGTTGGTTGAAGCCCATTTGAATCAAAGATTCAAATGCAATTCAAAATGAAGCATTTAAAATGCCCATATTATTTTTTCACTTATACAGCATGTATAAGTTGGTTTTTCATGCATGTAACTGGCATAAATGGATTCCTTGCATTTTTGTGATAATTTTTCATATATAATTTATTTCATTCTGAGCTACGGTTGAATTATTATGATTTTTTGAAGTTTAGGAAATATTCTGGAATTTCCTGAGTTAAATTAATTCCAGAAATCAATTATTGCGTTAGCTCTACATCAGCATGACGTAAGCGAGTCAACAGGGCTGACCAGGTCAAACCTGACCAGTGGGTCCCACTAGTCAGTGACCCAGTCAACTAACTAAGTTAGTTAGTCCTAACTAACTGGACAGGCCCCACTAGTCAGTGACCGTAGTAGCTAATCTAGCTAGTTAATTAAAGCTAACTAAAGTAATTAGTCGGGCGGGGCCAGCAAGTCAGTGACAGAGAGGGGGGAGGTCAAACTGGGCTGTGGGGTCAACCCATGCCGGAGTTGACCCGGCGCTCGTCGCTGGCAAGGCCAGAGACGGCGGAGGGGCTCGGGATTCCTCCTCCGGCGACCAAATGGCCGGCGGAGGGCATCTACGTGGAGCTGGGACTCGCCTGCATCCATTTGTGCAAATGGTAGGGGTTGAGGTGGCCCGAGCTCGCCGGAGGCAAGCTCGCGATGCGGCCGGAGTTCGGGCGATGATCCAAACGTCGCTATGGTGCACGGCAGGAGAGCAACGGTGGGTTGCTCTGGGCCCGTGGAGCTGTGCTGAGCATGGTGACGCGCTCGGTTTTGAGCCTGAGCAGCTGCGGCGATGGCGATGACATGGCCGGCAGGTGGAAGCTTTCAGCTCTGGTGAAGAGCATGGTTAGGGGACGCGTTCGGCAGCAAGAAGAGAGGGGAAAGACGGCGGGGCTCACTGGGGGTCGGAAGAGAAGGTCAGCGGGCTCGGGGGCATGCCAGACATCGCGAATCGCCGGCGGTGATCGGCGGCGCCCGAGGTGGAAGACGAGCTCGAAGGCGTCACCATGGTGCTCCTGGGTTCGGGATCTTCCGCGTGGAGGAGCCGTGCATCGTCACGGAGCTTTTGGACATGGGGAAGGGGAGAGAAGACCACGGTGGTCACGGTGGCAGCGAACGGTGGCGACGGACCCGTTCGGGCGTGCTACAGAGAGAGAGAGCAGGGGAAGGGAGAGTGAGCTACAAGAGAGGGGAAGGACCATGGGGGCTCGGGCATCTCCAGGCGCCCGGTCAAGGACGGGGAAGGAAGCAGGAGGTAGCGGGGAGACGTGGCCGCGGTCGGCTGTGAGGCGGGCACGCAGCAGCTCCTACTGGCAGGAGCTTGAAGAAGCTCCTGGCGGTAGGGCTGGTGGGCTGGGCCGAGAGAAGCTGGGCCAGGCTACAGGGAGGCCAAGTAAGGCCAGGTAAGCCTTTTCCTTTTCCTGTTTTTCTTTTACTATTTTGTTTTCTTTGTTCTGATTTAGTTTAGGAACTAAATCATTTTAGATAATTCTGAAAATTATTTTGGAGATTAACTGAATTATTTCAGGGCTCCACAAATAACTTCAGAATATTTGGACCATTTAAAAAATATATTTAGCATTTAAACGGCTCCAATTAAAATACTTTGTGTTAATTCAAAAATCCAAAGATGACCTAAAAATATATTCATCATTTTTGGGAGAGGTTTTCACCTTAACCAGAAATCATGAACTTTTCTTAGGGACATTTTGGGTTTATTTGAAAAAGATTTTAATCAAGCCTAGATGGATTGATTTAGTTCTAGGGTTTGAACAATCCCCATTTCAAATTTAAATGGAATTTAAACATGATGCACAAATGACTAGCTAGTCTAGGTCATACCAGAACTAGGGATGTGACAACTCGCCCCCACTCGAAAAAATCTTGTCCCGAGATTCAGGAGTCGGCGGAAAGAAAGCGGGGTACTCAAGTCGAAGACGATCTTCTCGCTCCCAAGTAGCTTCTCTCTCCGAATGATGAGACCACTGAACCTTGAGAAACTTGATGTTATGACGTCGAGTGACATGCTCTCCTTGATCCAGAATGCGAACGGGGTACTCTCGATAAGTGAGGTTATCTTGAAGATCAAGCGTTTCGTGGTCCACTCCGCGGATGGGATCTGAGAAGCAACGCCTGAGTTGAGAGACGTGGAAGACATCATGAACTCGAGAAAGATGTGGGGGTAGTTCCAACTGGTAGGCAACCTCTCCTTGTTTAGCGAGAATGCGAAAAGGACCAATGTAACGAGGAACCAACTTGCCCTTGATATCGAAACGATGGGTACCCTTCAAAGGAGTAACCCGAGGTAAGCCTTGTCGCCAACTTCATAAGCCACTTCCTTATGAGGACGTTCATACTGGCTCTTTTGACGAGATTGGGATGTTTTCAAATTCTCACGAATGATGCGAACTTGCTCTTCTGCCTCCTAGATCATATCCGGTCCAAAGAATTGTCTTCCACCGGTTTCTGACCAGTTTAAAGGTGTTCGACATCTTCGTCCGTACAGAATCTCGAAGGGTGCTTTCTTAAGACTGGATTGATAGCTATTGTTATAAGCAAACTCGGCGAAAGGAAGACACTTCTCTCAATTCATACCGAATGAGATAACACAAGCTCTAAGCATGTCTTCGAGAATTTGATTGACCCTTTCCACCTGACCACTTGACTGAGGGTGGAAAGCAGTACTGAAGGAAAGATGGGTTCCCATGGCATTCTGGAAACTTTCCCAGAAATGAGAGGTGAAAAGACTGCCATGGTCTGAATTGATCTCTAGTGGAACACCTTGGAGTGACACTATTCGGGAGATATATAAGTCAGCAAGCTGACTAGCAGTGATACTCTCTCGAACAGGTAGGAAGTGAGCCACTTTGGAGAGACGATCAATGACTACGAAGATAGCATTATTTCCTTTCTTGGTCCTGGGAAAGTCGGTGATGAAGTCCATATGAACTTTGTCCCATTTCCACTCGGGAATAGCTAAAGGTTGAAGGGTGTTGGCAGGTCTTTGATGCTCTGCCTTAACGTGACGACAAACGTCACAGTTGGCGATATACTGAGCGATTTCTCTCTTCATCCTAGTCCACCAGAACCTCTAGCGTAGGTCCTGATACATCTTGGTACTACCGGGATGAATTGTGAGAGGAGATTCATGGGCCTCCTTAAGGATCAGTTGCTGCATCTGTTGACATTTGGGAACCACCAAACGGTTTCCAAAGTAAACAACACCTCGTTCATCCATAGAGAAACAGTTGGCAACTCCCTTTGAAATATTTCTCTTGATCCGGGAAATTCCCGTATCATGCTTCTGAGCCTCTATGATGTGATCCGTAAGGGTAGGTTTCACCACCAAGGTAGAAAGGGAACCATGAGGAGCTATGTGAAGGTTAAGCTTACAGAATTCCTCATGGTGGGGTGGTTGACATTGTTGCAACATGAGGTTGTTGCAATAGGATTTACGATTTAGAGCATCAGCCATGACATTGGCTTTGCCTAGGGTGTAGGTGATACCTAAGTCGTAATCCGAGATCAACTCCAACCAACGTCTCTGTCTGAGATTCAGATCCGGTTGGGTGAAGATATACTTGAGACTCTGATGGTCAGTGTAGATTTCGCAACGGTTACCAAGAAGGTAATGTCGCCAAGTCTTAAGTGCATAGACTACGGCTGCAAGCTCTAGATCATGTGTAGGATAATTTTCCTCATGGGGATGCAACTGTCAAGATGCATAGGCAATCACATGACGATCCTGCATAAGAATGCAACCAAGTCCTTGACGTGAAGCATCACAATAGATAACAAAGTCTTTAGTGAAATCCGGTGGCACGAGTATGGGCGCAGAAGTCATGCGTCTTTTCAGTTCCTGAAAACTGTGCTCACACTGTGGGGTCCACTCAAACCTTTTATCTTTGTTGAGAAGTTCCGTGAGGGGTTTGGCCACTTTGGAGAAGTTTTCAACGAAGCGGCGACAATAACTGGCTAGACCAAGCAAACTCCTAACTTGTTTGACCATTTCTGGTGGAGTCCAATCAAGAACGGCTTTAACTCTCTCGGGATTGACAGCAATGCCCTTACCAGAGATCACGTGGCCCAGATAGGTCACTTCTGGCAACCAAAATTCATACTTGGAGAACTTGGCATAAAGGCGGTGCTCTCCGAGTTTTTCTAACACAAGTCTAAGATGTGCGGCATGCTCTTCCTCATTCTTCGAGTAAATAAGAATATCATCGAGATAAACCACGATGAAGTTATCTAAGTACTCCATAAAGATCGAGTTCATCAAGCGGGAGAAAGTAGCTGGAGCATTGGTTTGGCCGAAAGACATCACGGTGTACTCGTATTGACCATAACGAGTGACAAAGGCCGTTTTGGGGATGTCCCCATTTCTGATTTTGATTTGGTGGTAGCCTAACCTCAAATCCATCTTGGAAAAGAGTGAGGATCCAGCGAGCTGATCATACAGGTCGTTGATCCTGGGGAGCGGATACTTGTTCTTTATCGTGACCACATTAATGGGACGATAATCTACAACCATCCGATCCGTACCATCCTTCTTCTTGACGAAGAGGACAGGACAAGCCCAAGGAGAAGAACTGGGACGGATGAAACCCTTTTGCAAGGACTCATCAAGTTGTTTCTTAAGCTCGGCTAACTCCAAAGGTGCCATCTTGTATGGTCTCCTAGAGATTGGAATAGTTCCTGGGATAAGTTCTATGACAAACTCTACATCTCGGTCAGGTGGAAGACCTGGCAGTTCTTCTGGAAAGACATCCGGAAAGTCACGGACTACCGGAATATCTTCAAGGTCTGGAAGAGGGCTGGCATTAAGAGAATAGAGTTGGCGCCTTGCAACTCTAGTGGAGACAGTGACTATTTTGCCAGATGGATGTGTAAGTTGAACAGATCTAGTATAACAATCAATCTTGGCATGATGAGCTGTCATCCAGTCCATACCCAAGATGCTGTTAATATCTGAGGACTTGAGAGATATCAAAGAAGCGAGGAATACCAGTCTGTCAACAAGGATTTCATTACCATGGCTTACCTTGGAGGTTTGCCATTTGGAACCAGGAGTCTGGATTATTAGTGGAGTCGGCATATCACAAAATGACATGTCGTGCAACTGAGCATAACCTTCGGATATGAAGGAGTGAGATGCTCCAGTATCGAACAGAACTGAAGCTGGGTGACAATTGACAAGAAGCGTTCCCAATACGACATCGGGATCATCTTGAGCTTCTGTAGCTGAGACGTGGTGCACACATGCTCATTCAGTGGGGGGCTGGCTTGGTACTGATCATCTTGCCTGATGGCTTCTCACGGACAACAGACCTCTCAGACTGGGGTGGAGTATAACTGGACTGAGTGCAGTCACATGCATAGTGTCCTGGTTCTCCGTAGGTGAAGCAAGTTCCTGAGGTAGGACGTGGACCTACATTGGCAAGTGGTCCACTAATAGGCCTGGGTGGAGCACATTGCTGAGTTGGGTGAGGCGCCACATCGGATGGCCTCGGTGCATATCCAGGTGGAAGAGCCGAGTTCAAAATCCAAATCCATCGCTTCTGAGAGCCAGAGCAGGAGGAAGAACCCAGATCACGGTTGAGACTCCTCGTAAGTGAGTTGAGCTATCTCTGCATTAATGGCCTTGTTCACAAGAGCCTGGAAAGTATCACAATGATGCAGGTGGAGATCACAATGCAACTTAGGGTTGAGACCCTTCCGGAACCTAGCCTGCTTCTTGGCATCCGTGGACACTTCTTCTATAGCATAGCAGGCGAGGTTTCCAAACTCTCTACTGTAAGCATCAACAGGCAGCTTACCCTGGGTAAAACTACAGAGCTCTTCCCTCTTGCGGTCAATGAGAGCCTGAGGAACGTGGTGCTCACGAAAAGCCTCAGTGAAATCCCTCCAGGTAGGGATCTGACGAGCTGGAAGCATAGCCTCATAGCTCTGCCACCGAATACTAGCAGGACCTTCTAGGTGATAGGTAGCATAGGTGACCTTGTCACCTTCAACTACGTTCGCAGAATGCAACTTGTGAGTGATGCTTCGGAGCCTGTCATCTGCATCGAGTGGGTCAATGGAATGATGGAAGGTGGGTGGTTTCAGACCAATGAAGTCGGTGATGGAAACCAACTTCTTACATTGATGTGCAATGTTCTGCTCAATCTGTGCTAGCAAGCGGTTAGTCTCATGCTTGTTCCTCTCGGATGCTAACAAGAACTCTGCCATCAAAGGCTGGTCAGGAGGATCCTCATCCCTACCATCTCCGTGGTTCTTGCTACGAGCAACTGAACCTCGATTAGCAGACGACATCCTGGCACAGAAACCAAGGAAACAAGGATGGAATTAGCATCGATGTAAGGATGCAGAAAGTAATGCAAAAGCATTGGAAACTCTTGACATCCTAGGACAATTTCGGCAGCATAACAGCTATAAATGCTCAAAAGGATTTTTGATACATTCATCAAAGGAATAGCATAATCAATCAACATCATAATATCAAGGTTCTGTGTCAAACTGAGGACACACAGAAGTAGTAGAACTGTATGGAGACACAACCCAACAATCCTAAGACTTTACGGTTTAGTAACACGTCATCCTGAGAGATAGAGGAGAAGCCTAGGCCTTAACCCTCATAGAAAAGAAGAGGCTGACTCAGAAAGAATGACATGAGGTAAAGGAGTAAAAAGAGCCTTACGTTCCCTTCCACAATCAATTCCCTTTTATAACTAAAGCATTTCTAGACTCAACTTTGACCAGTTTGGCTTGGTAATCCTACAGTCAGTCAGGCTCTGATACCAACGCTGTCGAGACCCCGATCCAAAGTCACACCGACCTAGCATGTAACACTTCATTTCACTTTGCGGCCTCACGCACGGTATTCCCACGGGTGCCACCTTACCTGGCCCGGGACCGTTTGCGCCTTTTGGCTCACGTATATGATAGTGTCTCTAGCATCCATATGACAAAGAACCCGGGCCGACATGACTAATCGTGAACCCAAAGTGGCACTAACTTACAGGGACAGGCATACATGAACCAACCTCGAGCATGTCGGTCAACAACGTATGAATTCGGGCTGTAGCACTGGGCTAACAGGACTCCGGGAACCCGGGCTGTAGCAGGCTAGGTAGGACTCCGGATGTCACCGTGTGACATTTCCCCGAAGGGACAGACACAGGAACGAAGTGAATCACATGCCGGCCAGTCAAGTGTTCTGGAGCAGTAGTGCTGGGCTAGCAGGACTTCGGTGAACCGGGCTGTAGCGGACTACTATGGCTCTTGGAAGCACAAGACTACATTTCCCCATAAGAGAGTCTACCAGGGATAAACAACTAGGTTGTCGGATCCCACACATAGCAATACACGTTACACGTACGCATAACATGCAAGTATGTGCTGTACAACATGGCATCACAACATAACTCAAACTCATATAGATAAAGGCCCAGAAGAGCCACATAGCATTCAATACAAACAGGGTCTCATGACCCATCATTCAGAGCATACTAGCAACAGAAGCATTACATGTCTAAGTACAGACAACTACAAAAGGAAAAGACTAAGAAGCCTGACTAAACACGACCCTCCCAAGGGTACAAGATCGTAGCTGGGATACAAGCTACTCGTCGAAGTCACTAGTGTAACCAACTGCAAAACATAAACAAGCAAACGTGAGTACGAATGTACTCAGCAAGTCTTACATCAGTACTATCTACATATGCAACATTATCAACAAAGGGGGGTGGTGGAGTTAACAACAGGAAGCCAGCTTTGACTCAGTGGCTAACCTATACTACGAGTATCAGAAACTTCTTTGAGGTGAGAAGAACGCACACGAGTCCACATATTCATGATATCAATACTCCACTATGGATCCGTTCCCGTCTCCCTACGAGAAGGCCATCCATAGCACTCACGCTTATCTTGCGTATTTTAGAGTATCCACTTCAAGTTGTCTATGTACTACATAAGTCCTCCAAGTTTCCATATCCGAGGAAAACGGCTATTCGAATAGATAATGTTGACCCTGCAGGGGTGTACTTCTTCACACATGCTCTCGCCACTTATAGCCCTGTACACGTCATGTACCTCGGCAACCTTGAAGGGGAAGCCGGGCGAGGGTGTCGGCCACGACCTGACTAACCACACAAGTCTCTCGTCCAGGTTTATCGCCTATTCGAGTTCCATCCGCAAGGAGTTCCCGCCGAAGTCTCCAGTACGGCCCCAAACGATGTGTGCAGGGTTCCCAAGCCCACCATCCGGGTGCCACTTGGTACACCGTGCCACGGTGCCTAGTCTGTCCCAAGCCCGTCCCGTCGGACACCACCTGGTAGACAAGTAGCACTACCTACAAACGCCAGAAACTAGTTGCAACTCCTGGACAGAGATCAAGTGGATTAATAAGCCGAGAGGGGCCGGATAACCGGAACCCAATGTGTGGTAGTAACTGGACTTGGATAACATACACAGAACTCAGTGCTTAAGGACGGTTCCAATGAGACAACCCACCATGTACTCCTACATGGCCTCTCATCGCTACCTTTACCAAAACGTGTTCACACTCTTAGCCTTTTATCGGTAGGACATGTTCACCACTCCAATTCATTCCCGATGAATCAGACCTGACACGACTCTAAGCATAGCTGGCATAAAGAAAAACAAGCATGGATGAGTAGGCTCATCAAGGCTCAAGCAACTCCTACTCATGCTAGTGGGTTTCAACTATTTACTGTGGCAATGACAGGTCATGCAGAGGAATGGGTTCAACTATCGCAGCAAAAAAGTAGCAGTTGAATCATTGTTGTCCTAATACAGTATAAGGAGCAAGAGCAAGAGAGTGGGATTTATCGAAATGCTCAAGGGGGGTTGCTTGCCTGATAGAACGACGAAGGGGTACGGCTCCTCTGACAGGTACTCGGGAACACCTTCCAAGGTGGAACCTATCGAGAAGAAACGATGCCGGCGATCAACACACAAACAAATGCAACAAAATGATGCATGAACATGGCATGTGCAAATGCTAGTGTTTGGGCTAATGCAAGATGCTACCAAGTTGGTTGAAGCCCATTTGAATCAAAGATTCAAATGCAATTCAAAATGAAGCATTTAAAATGCCCATATTATGTTTTCACTTATACAACATGTATAAGTTGGTTTTTCATGCATTTAACAGGCATAAATGGATTCCTTGCATTTTTCTGATAATTTTTCATATATAATTTATTTCATTCTGAGCTACGGTTGAATTATTATGATTTTTTGAAGTTTAGGCAATATCCTGGAATTTCCTGAGCTAAATTAATTCCAGAAATCAATTATTGCATCAGCTCTACGTCAACATGACGTAAGCGAGTCAACGGGGCTGACTAGGTCAAACCTGACTAGTGGGTCCCACTAGTCAGTGACCCAGTCAACTAACTAAGTTAGTTAGTCCTAACTAACTGGACAGGGCCCACTAGTCAGTGACCGTAGTAGCTAATCTAGCTAGTTAATTAAAGCTAACTAAAGTAATTAGTCGGGCGGGGCCAGCAAGTCAGTGAGAGAGAGGGGGGAGGTCAAACTGGGCTGTGGGGTCAACCCACGCTGGAGTTGACCTGGCGCTCATCGCCGGCAAGGCCAAAGACGGTGGAGGGGCTCGGGATTCCTCCTCCGGCGACCAAATGGCCAGCGGAGGGCATCTACGTGGAGCTGGGACTCGCCCGCATCCATTTGTGCAAACGGCAGGGGTTGAGGTGGCCCGAGCTCGCCAGAGGCAAGCTCGTGATGCGGCCGGAGTTCGGGCGATGATGCAAACGTCGCTATGGTGCACGGCAAGAGCAACGGTTGGTTGCTCTGGGCCCGTGGAGCTGTGCTGAGCATGGTGACGCGCTCGGTTTTGAGCCTGAGCAGCTGCGGCGATGGCGATGACATGGCCGGCAGGTGGAAGCTTTCAGCTCTGGTGAAGAGCATGGTTAGGGGACGCGTTCGGCAGCAAGAAGAGAGGGGAAAGACGGCGGGGCTCACTGGGGGTCGGAAGAGAAGGTCAGCGGGCTCGGGGGCATGCCAGACATCGCGAATCGCCGGCGGTGATCGGCGGCGCCCGAGGTGGAAGACGAGCTCGAAGGCGTCACCATGGTGCTCCTGGGTTCGGGATCTTCCGCGTGGAGGAGCCGTGCATCGTCACGGAGCTTTTGGACATGGGGAATGGGAGAGAAGACCACGGTGGTCACGGTGGCAGCGAACGGTGGCGACGGACCCGTTCGGGCGTGCTACAGAGAGAGAGAGCAGGGGAAGGGAGAGTGAGCTACAAGAGAGGGGAAGGACCATGGGGGCTCGGGCATCTCCAGGCGCCCGGTCAAGGACGGGGAAGGAAGCAGGAGGTAGCGGGGAGACGTGGCCGCGGTCGGCTGTGAGGCGGGCACGCAGCAGCTCCTACTGGCAGGAGCTTGAAGAAGCTCCTGGCGGTAGGGCTGGTGGGCTGGGCCGAGAGAAGCTGGGCCAGGCTACAGGGAGGCCAGGTAAGCCTTTTCCTTTTCCTGTTTTTCTTTTACTATTTTGTTTTCTTTGTTCTGATTTAGTTTAGGAACTAAATCATTTTAGATAATTCTGAAAATTATTTTGGAGATTAACTGAATTATTTCAAGGCTCCACAAATAACTTCAGAATATTTGGACCATTTAAAAAATATATATAGCATTTAAAGGGCTCCAATTCAAATACTTTCTGTTAATTGAAAAATCCAAAGATGACCTAAAAATATATTCATCATTTTTGGGAGAGGTTTTCACCTTAACCAGAAATCATGAACTTTTCTTAGGGACATTTTGGGTTTATTTGAAAAAGATTTTAATCAAGCCTAGATGGATTGATTTAGTGCTAGGGTTTGAACAATCCCCATTTCAAATTTAAATGGAATTTAAACATGATGCACAAATGACTAGCTAGTCTAGGTCATACCAGAACTAGGGATGTGACAATTTCGAACCATTTTCTGTCTGCCGCTCCATGTTTCGAGACGCGGTTTTAATAGGTGCGTCTTGTCGAAGCAGAGATCGTGCCCCCTTACTGCGGATCCTCATCAATACGGGCATGGGTAATATAGTCGTGCCATTTACACAACCCTTGGGAACATGCGAGTTTTAAGGCGAGTGGGGAGGCGCTCGATATTTGCTACCGTTATAAGGAGATAAGGATTCCCTTTCTTCACCCATGCCTCCTCTCTTTCTCTGTCCTTCCATTCTCGAGCTCCAGCGCCCAAGTCCTCATTCTTTTCGTCTCAAGGAAGCACTCAGCCATGTCCGGATCCAGAGGTCAAGGCAAGTGGATGGTGAGGTAGTCCTGGATTAGGGGGTCTCCGGATAGCCGGACTATCTCCATTGGCCGGACTGTTAGACTATGAAGATACAAGATTGAAGACTTCGTCTCATGTCCGGATGGGACTCTACTTGGCGTGGAAGGCAAGCTAGGCAATACGTATATGGATATCTCCTCCTTTGTAACCGACCTTGTGTAACCCTAACCCTCTCCGGTGTCTATATAAACCGAAGGGTTTTAGTTTGTAGAACAACAACCATAACAACAATCATACCTTAGGCTAGCTTCTAGGGTTTAGTCTCTCTGATCTCGTGGTAGATCTACTCTTGTACTACCCATATCATCAATATTAATCAAGCAGGACGTAGGGTTTTACCTCCATCAAGAGGGCCCGAACCTGGGTAAAACTTCGTGTCCCCTGCCTCCTGTTACCATCCGGCCTAGACGCACAGTTCGGGACCCCCTACCCGAGATCCGCCGGTTTTGACACCGACATTGGTGCTTTCATTGAGAGTTCCTCTGTGTTGTCGCCATTAGGCTTGATGGCTCCTACTATCATCGATGGCGACATATAGTGTATATGTCCAGGGTGGGACTTTTCTCCCCGGACAGATCTTCGTATTCGGCGGCTTTGCACTGCGGGCTAATTCACTTGGCCATCTGGAGCAGATTGAAAGCTACGCCCCTGGCCATCAGGTCAGATTTGGAAGTTTGAACTACACGGCCGACATCCGCGGAGACTTGATCTTCGACGGATTCGAGCCACAGCCGGGCGCGCCGCACTGTCACGATGGGTATGACCTAGCTCTGCCGCTGAACAGTACCCAGAGGCCGCGCCCGCATCAGCTCCGACCCTTAGCTCGGAGCCAACTGCGCCAATCGAGGACGGGCTGTTAGACACCGCCTCAGGGGCTGCAGTCTCAATGGCGATCGAGCCAAACACCAGCATAATCCTCTATGTAGCCCATGACTCCAAGGTGCCGGACTCTCTTTCTAACTCCGAACCGCCCGCGCCCCTGCCAATCGAATCCGATTGGGCGCCGACCATGGAATTCACCGCTGCGGATATCTTTCAGCACTCGCCCTTCGGCGACATTCTGAATTCACTAAGATCTCTCTCTCTTTGTCAGGAGAGCCCTGGCCGGATTATGGCCAACAGGATTGGGATGCGGACGACGAAGAAATTCGACGCCCACCCACCACCCACTTGGTAGCCACTGTCGATGATTTAACCGACATGCTCGACTTCGACTCCGAAGACATCGAAGGTATGGACGACGATGTAGGAGACGGACATGAACCAGCACCTATAGGGCACTGGAAAGCCACCTCGTCATATGACATATATATGGTGGATACACCCAACGAAGGCAATGGCGACGAGATAGCGGAGGATGACCCCTCCAAGAAGCAACCCAAGCGCCGACGTCAGCGGTGCCGCTCTAAGTCCCGCGAAAGCAAAAGTGGTGATACCAGCACAGGAGATAATAATACTCCGGATAGTGCCGAAGACAACAACAATCCCCTCCAGCAAGATTTAGAGTAGGAGGATGAAGGAGCCAGCTCTCCTGAGAGAGCGGCAAATGGAGAGGAGGAGGATGACAATTACACCCCCCCTCTGAAGACGAGGCAAGGCTCAGAGATGATGAATTCGCCGTCCCAGAGGATCCCGTCGAACAAGAGCGCTTCAAGCGCCGGCTTATGGCCACGGCAAATAGCCCGAAGAAAAAGCAGCAGCAGCTTCAAGCTAATCAAGATCTGATAGCTGACAAATGGACTGAAGTCCTCGCGGCCGAGGAATATAAACTCGAGCGCCCCTCCAAGAGTTACCCAAGGCGCAGGTTACTACCCCAACTGGAGGAAGAAGTGTATGATATGGCGGATCGGCCACCTCGTGGCCGCGATAGAGAGGCATTCTAGACAAAAGCTCAGCCTCCACCCCAACGCCATTCAAATAAAAAGGCATGGGGAGATATGCTAGACCTGTGAGACATATTGGAGGACAAGGCAAAGCATTCAAGATCGATCTACGGATCACGAGGGCACACCACTCTGCGAGACGACAAACGTCACGCCGGATATAGTAAAAGAAAATCCGGCCGGGCCGAACACAGCGGGCAATACCCATTCGAGCTGCGTCGAGATATAGCCCAATATAGAGGCGCCGCACACCCCTTATGCTTCACAGACGAAGTAATGGAACATCAATTCCCAGAAGGTTTCAAACATGTAAACATTGAATCATACGACGGCACAACAGATCCCGCAGTATGGATTGAGGACTTCCTCCTCCACATCCACATGGCCCGCGGTGATGACTTACACGCCATCAAATACCTCCCACTAAAGCTCAAAGGACCAGCGCATCATTGGCTTAATAGCTTGCCAGCGGACTCCATTAGCTGTTGGGAAGATCTGGAAGCCGCATTCCTCAACAACTTTTAGGGCACTTATGTGCGACCACCAGACACCGATGACTTGAGCCACATAATTCAGCAGCTAGAAGAGTCGGCCAGGCAATTCTGGACTCGGTTCCTTACAAAGAAAAATCAAATCGTTGACTGTCCGGATGCGGAGGCCTTAGCGGCTTTCAAGCACAACATCCGAGACGAGTGGCTCGCCCGGCACCTTTTTCAGGAAAAGCCGAAATCTATGGCAGCTCTCACGACGCTCATGACCCGCTTTTGTGCGGGAGAAGACAGCTGGCTGGCTCGCAGTAATAACATATCAAAGAACCATGGTACCTCAGATACCAAGGACGGCAATAGCAGGTCACGTCGCAACAAGCATAAGCGCCGCATTAACAGCGAAAATACTGAGGATACGACAGTCAATGCCGGATTCAAAGGCACTAAACCCGGTCAGTGGAAAAAGCCATTCAAATAAAGTACACCGGGCCCGTCCAGCTTGGACCGTATACTCAATCGCTTGTGTCAAATACACGGCACCCCGGACAGGCCAGCCAATCACACCAACAGGGATTGTTGGGTGTTCAAGTAGGCTGGCAAGTTAATTGCTGAAAACAAGGACAAGGGGCCCCATAGCGATGATGAGGGGAGCCCCGGCAACCGCACACTGGAGGACAGAAGAGGTTTCCCCTGCAAGTGCGGACGGTGAACATGATATACGCAACCCACATCCCCAAGAGGGAGCGGAAGCGTGCGCTGTCGGAGTAAATGACCACAGGTAGCCTAGCCGGTCCCCCTGGCCCTTCTGAAAAAATTACGAGCCGATCCGGACCTCAAGAATCCAAGACATGGGGCCGCCTTCCCCTTGCCGGCTGTATCCCAGGCCGACTATCGGAAGGCGGCCCGGCTTTAGAACCCATGAAGAAAGCCGTGGGAGGGCCGGCTCCAAGAAGCCGACCACGAGAAGGCCGACTCTAAGAGGCCGGCTCCCACAAAGCGGTCAAGATCGTACCCTCGAAGTCTGCGTCCACATAACGGCGATGTGGCGGGGCGTGGCTACAGTAAAGCCTGCCACCCCTGAATCCCGGAGCACGCCTGGCACAGTGCGCCGTACGGGGTGGCCATGACCCGTCCGACGCGGCACTGTTGCCATGTTGACCCTGATGCCACCCAGGATGGGCTGTCAGCGCGGCCCACGGGCGGTGGGCCCCTTCAGGTAGAGAGACACCCGAAGGCGGCCAGGCCTCCCCAGTCGGCCCAAGACAGGGCCGGCTCCCCGCAGCCGGCTTGCCTCCTCCCTCGAAGGAGACGCCCAATTAAGGAGACAAGACGCGGTGAGGCTACAGCGATCGCCCGCCGGGCGGCGGCACTATAGCCATGCCCACCTCGGCGAAGCCCTCATCGCCAGGTTGAGGCGACAGTAACCAGCCACCGACAAGGCCTTGGACAGTGGGGCCTGCCTGTCGACCAAGGAGCCGGTAGCCGGCGGGACCCAGCAGCCGGCGGGCCCCAGCAGCCGGCGCAGAAGCCGGCGAGCGTAGACACAGACGGCTGGGGCCCACGCCCAGCCGGATTACCATTGTACCCCCGGAGGGTGGGCCTATATAAACCCCCCGGGGCACCCATGCAAAGGGTTGATCAGAGCTAGTTTTAGACACCACATAGAGAGGAGAGGAGAGCAAGCCGTGCCCTTCTTCTTCCTCTCGCCAAATAGCTCAAGGAGCATCTTGTAGCCACTCGATCATCTAGTGATCATGCGGAGACCCCGCAGAGCAGCAGTGGGGGTGTTATCTCCTCGGAGAGCCCCGAAGCTGGGTAAGATTCGCCGGCGTGCATGTCTTCGCCTCATCCCGCTTCCAGGCACCGGCAACGTCTTAGTGGCTCCCACAATGATAAGCCACCCGTTGGCATATGTCGCACCTACCACCCGACATTTGGCGCCCACCGTGGGGCCAGGTGCAACATCGTTCGGAGACCTGTTCTGGACGGGAACCCTCTTCCTCCCCAGCGAGCGTAGCCAGCCCGGCACGCCCGATGGCGCTTGCCACGACGCGCTGCAAGGCGTCGCCAACGTCTGCGCAGCGAGCGGCCTCGCCGATCTCCTTGACGAGACCCTCATCTTCGACGAGCTCGCCTCTGACGCGGGCACCGACCACCTCGTCAACCTCCTCGGCCAGCTCCACGTCTCCGGCGAGCTTGCTACGGACTTGGAGTCTGTTGGCTCCACCGATCCGATGCCTGTCGACTCCGACACGGCCTCGCTCGACGCTTTCCCCACCGACGTCGCGATCTACAATGACCCGCTTCCCGGGGCCGATGGCTGCGACGGTGCCACCACCGAGGTGATGGTCATCGGCCACGGCGGTGCTTCTGGCGAGAACGCCCTCGACGCCCCGCATGCAGCGGTCCATGACTTGTCCATCCCCCTCCCGGCCGATGCCGACGCCGAAGCACTGGAGGCTCGCCGCCTCGCCCTCCTCGCGGAAGGCCGGAAGATGGCTTCCATGAGACGCCTCACCGAGGCCCACCAGCGCGAAGCCAACCGCGCCACCTTTGGCACGCCGCCCCCAGGCGGGCCAAGCCGAGCCGGCATTGTCAGACAGCGCGGCGCTGCCCTCGCCGACACGCTAGGAGTCCACCGCCCAGTCTACGCCACTCCACTCGAGAACCTGCGCGCCGCCCAGGCGGCCGTAGATGAGCTAGACGGACTGGGGGCCGAAGAACTCCCCCACATGACCAGACGCATCCAGCAACTAATCAATGCAGCCGCACAGCGGCACGAAGCCGACGCTCGCGCGGGAAGCCCTCCCCCGCGCAGAGAGCACGACGCGACGTCCCGGACGCCGACTGCGGGTAAAACCCATGCGCGACACGAGAAGGAGCCGGCTGCCAGCCGAAGCCGAACCCGGATCTCCATCAAGCAAGACGCAGAAGGCCGTCCCTGGGCCATGGAGCGGCGGGGCAACCCTCCTCCGCCTCTGCCTCGTGGGGAGAGATATCCCACCCCGCCGCCTGTCGCGCATCCGACTCTCAGCGGACGACTAGGTCTCCGTGAAGGAGTCGGCGAGAACGACGCCCGCCATCGGATCGACCGCCTAGCGCGATCCCTGGCGCTAGAAGAAGAAGATGATGTTGGCCCGCCTTGCTTCAGCCCCCGCATCCACGACGAGCCTTTCCCCAAAGGGTTCTCGCTCCCAAGAGACACGCCCAAGTACAACGGCTCCGTGAAGCCGGAAGATTGGTTGCTTGACTACTCCACAGCGGTTCGCATAGCAAACGGCAACAGGCACGTTGCCATGAAGTACGTGCCCCTAATGCTGCAAGGCACGGCGCGGACCTGGCTCAACAGCCTCAGGCCATACAGCATCAATAGCTGGCTAGACGTCACAGAAGCCTTCGTCCGCAACTTCACCAGCACCTACAACCGGGCTCCCAAGCCCAGACAGCTCTCCTTGTGCGTACAAGGCCCTGCCGAGTCCACTCGCGACTACCTCACGCGTTGGGCCGAGCTCCGCATCTCTTATGAAGGGGTGCACGAGGTGCAAGCCATCGACTACTTCACTGCTGGGTGCCGAGAAGGCACCCTCCTCAAGCACAAGCTCCTCTGCGACGAGCCGACTACCCTCGACGAGCTTCTGGTCATAGCGGACAAGTACGCCACCGCCGACTCCTCAATGAAGATTGAACTCCGGGTAGACGCGTCCGGGAAGGTACTCAACTCGGCGCCCAAGATGCCGGCTGGGGACTCCGGCCGACGCCGTACCAGAACGACCACAAGCGCAAGGGCCCCGTGCCGCTCTCCACCAGTCGGCAGGTGGCCACAGTCGAAGACGAGCGGCCCGAAGGGCGGCCCGCGCCCAAGAAACAGAAGGGCAGCAGGCCGGCTTGGCAGCCGACCTTCTCCTACGAGCAAACTCTCGACGCCCCGTGCAAGTTCCACAGCGACGCGAAGCCATCCAACCACACAACCCAGAAGTGCCACTGGCTCACCCGAATCTCCAAAGGCGAAGGGCTCGTGCCGCCTCCGCCTGTTGGTCCGCCGCCTCTGGCTCCGCAGCTGCCGACCGCTCGGCCAGCAGTCGGAGCTGTGCATGATGAGTTCCCCGACGAGCATGCCGCCTATGTCGTCTTTACAAGCCAGCCCGAAGGCCGGCGTAGCAGACGCCGAGAGCACCAGGAAGTTAACGTGGTCGCTGCCAACCCCGCCGAGCACATGCACTGGTCAGAAAAGCCTATCAGCTGGAGCCGGGCCGACCACCCAGAGGTGATGCCATCTCCCGGCTCTTATGTGTTGGTTTTGGATGCCACCCTTGCAACGGACAGATGTGCCGCCCGTTTCTCCCACGTGCTGATAGACGGTGTGAGCAGCATCAACATCCTGTACCGTGACACCCTGGAGAAGCTGAACGTCAAGACGAAGCAACTCATGCCTACTCGGACTGTGTTCCATGGCATTGTACCTGGCCCGTCCTGCGCCCCCATTAGCAAGGTCAAGATTGATGTACTCTTTGGGGACAAGGATCATTTCCGCCGAGAAGCGATCTGGTTTGAAGTGGTGGACCTAGAGAGCCCCTACCATGCATTGCTTGGCCGTCCCGCCTTGGCCAGGTTCATGGCTATTCCCCACTATGCTTACCTCAAGATGAAGATGCCGAGCGCCAAGGGCATCCTTCACCGTAGCCCGCGATTACAAGAAATCTTCCGAGTGCGCTGCAGCCAGTAGCCGACTGGCCGAGTCCCTTGTGATTGCCGAAGAAAAGAAGATGTTGGACCGAGTCATGGCCATGGCCAGCCAACACCCGGCCCTGTCCCCCGATCCCAAGGAGTGTGATGCCCAAGGATCTTTCCAGCCGGCCAAGGAGACGAAGAAGATACCTCTTGACCCCGAGCATCCAGAAAGGTTTGCCGTAGTTGGGGCAAACCTAAACAGCAAATAGGAAGGCGAGCTCGCCGACTTCCTCCGTGAGAATCGGGATATCTTTGCATGGTCCCCTAAGGACATGCTAGGTGCTCCGAAGGAATTCGCCAAGCACAAGCTACACATCTGAGAAGGCGCAAAACCAGTCAAACAACCCCTCCACCGACTGTCGGAGGAGAAAAGAAGGATTGTGGGAGAGGAGATAGCCCGGCTTCTGGCAGCCGGCTTCATTATGGAGGTTTTCTTTCCAGAGTGGCTCGCCAACCCGGTCCTCGTGCTAAAGAAGAACAACAAGTGGCACATGTGCATAGACAACACGAGCCTCAACAAGGCCTGCCCCAAAGATCCCTTTTCCCTGCCAAGGATTGATCAAGTGATAGACTCCACGGCCGGATGCTTGCTGTTGAGTTTCTTGGATGCTTACTCAGGATACCACCAGATAAAGCTAGATCCGGCTGACCGCCTGAAGACCGCCTTCATCACGCCATTCGGAGCTTTCTGCTACCTGACTATGACATTCGGCTTAAGAAATGCCGGTGCCAGTTTTCAGCGTTGCATGCAGAAGTGCCTCCTCAAGCAGCTCGGCAGAAATGCCCACGTCTACGTAGATGACATTGTGGTGAAGACGGAGAAGCGCGACACCTTGCTGGAGGACCTCAAGGAAACATTTGAGAACCTGCGCCGGTTCCAGATCAAGCTCAACCCCGAGAAATGCGTGTTCGGAGTGCCAGCCGGCCAGCTCCTAGGCTTCCTGGTCTCCGAACGTGGCATCGAATGCAACCCAGTAAAGATCAAGGCCATTGAGAGAATGGTGATTCCCACCAAACTTCGAGACGTCCAGAAGTTCACCGGGTGCTTGGCCTCCCTGAACCGCTTCATCAGCCGGCTCGAAGAGAAAGCTCTCCCCCTCTACCGCCTCATGAAGAAGACCACTCACTTCGAGTGGAACGACCAAGCCGACCAAGCTTTTCACGAGCTGAAGAAGATGCTGGCCACGCCGCCTGTCCTGGCGGCGCCGACTGAGAAAGAGCCCATGGTCCTCTACATTGCTGCAACCAGCCGGGTGGTCAGCACCATCATCGTAGTCCAGCGCCCAGAAGAGGGCCGAGCCCAGCCGGTCCAGAGGCCGGTGTACTATTTGAGCGAGGTGCTGTCTACCTCGAAGCAGAACTACCCGCACTACCAGAAGATGTGCTATGGCGTGTACTTCGCTGCCAAGAAGCTGAAGCCCTACTTCCAAGAGCACCCCATCACGGTCGTATGCACCGCCCCGCTTGCCGAGATCATAGGCAGCCGGGATGCATTCGGCCGGGTGGCGAAATGGGCCATCGAGCTGGCCCCCTACACGATCTTCTACCAGCCTCGCACCGCCATCAAGTCCCAAGCATTGGCCGAACACCTCGTCGACTGGGCCGAGACCCAGTACCTACCGCCAGCTACCGACTCCACTCATTGGCGCATGCACTTCGACGGGTCCAAGATGCGCACCGGCTTGGGAGCCGGCATCATACTCACCTCTCCCAAAGGCGACAAGCTCAGATACACGCTGCAAATTCACTTTGCCGCCTCCAACAATGTGGCCGAGTACGAGGCGCTCATACACGGGCTCCGGCTTGCCAAAGAGCTCGGCATACGCCGGATCCTATGTTACGGCGACTCGGACTTGGTAGTCCAGCAATCATCCGGCGACTGGGATGCCAGGGACCCAAATATGGCAAGCTACCACTTCCTCGTTCAGCAGATCAGCGGGTACTTTGAAGGATGCGAGTTCCTCCATGTACCGCGAGCCGACAACGAGCCAGCTGATACCCTGGCTCGAATAGGCTCCACTCGGCAGGCAATACCAACCGGTGTCTCTCTGCAACGCCTCCTCAAGCCGTCTATCAAGCCGTCTCCAGAGTCCGATTCCATCTTCGTGCCTCCTGACCCCGACGCGGCCGGGTCTGGCTCGAAGAACCAAAAAGGTGACCCGGGGACTTCGATAGTCGGCTCGGGGACGTCAGTGGGCGGCTCGAGGACTTCTGTAGTTACGCCCAACCTGGGGACTGCCACACCCGGCTCGGGGACTGCGGTAGTCGGCCTGGGGACTGCACCAACGCAACAGGCGGCGGCCGACTCCAGCATTTCACCACCCAGCCCGCCCGCCCTGGTCGCAGTAGCCGTGTTGGCAATAGAAGAAGTCGCAGCTCCATCATGGGCTCAGACCATCCTCAACTTCCTAATAAACCAAGATCTGCTGGCTGACGAAACAGAGGCAAGACAAGTCCAACGCCGAGCCGGAGCATACACAGTCGTCAACAGAGAGCTCGTCAGGCGCAGTGTCACTGGAGTCTTCCAGCGATGCGTCGAGCAAGAGAAGGGCATTGCAATCCTCATAGACATCCACCAAGGAGAATGTGGCCACCATGCGGCCTCAGGATCACTCGTCGCCAAAGCTTTCCCCATGGGTTCTTTTGGCCGACGGCTTTCGATGACGCCAAGGAGTTAGTTAAACATTGCAAAGGGTGCCAAGTCTTCAGCTCCAAGCAACACATGCCGGCTTCGGCACTCAAGACCATTCCCCTCACTTGGCCCTTCGCCATTTGGGGACTGGACATGGTGGGCCCATTCAAGACGGCGCGCGGCGGCATGACACATCTGCTTGTCGCCGTGGACAAATTCACCAAATGGATCGAGGCAAAGCCGATCAAGAAGCTGAATGGGCCGACTGCCGTGACATTCATCACAGATATAACAACTCGCTACGGCGTGCCACACAGCATCATCACCGACAACGGCATGAATTTCGCCAGGGGAGCATTGGCACGTTTCTGCGCGACGCAGGGCATCCGGTTGCACTTAGCATCCGTTGCCCACCCGCAGTCAAACGGCCAAGTCGAGCGAGCCAACGGCCTCATCCTTTGTGGCATCAAACCCCGACTGGTTGTACCACTGGAACGTTCAGCCAGCTGTTGGCTCGATGAGCTGCCAGCCGTCCTCTGGAGTCTGCGCACTACCCCAAACAAGTCAACCAGCTTCACTCCATTCTTCCTTGTGTATGGTGCCGAGGCGGTCATCCCAACTGACATCGAGTTCGACTCGCCTCGGGTAACCATGTACACAGAGGCGGAGGCCAAGGAAGCACGAGAAGACGACGTCGACCTGCTGGAAGAAGGCTGGCTGTTAGCCCTCAGCCGGTCCGCCATCTACCAGCAGGGCTTGCGCCTCTACCACAGCCGGAAGGTCAGACCAAGATCTTTCCAAGAAGGCGATCTCGTGCTCCGGCTGATCCAGCGAATAGCCGGCCAGCACAAGCTCTCGGCCCCTTGGGAAGGCCCCTTTGTCATCAGCAGAGCGCTGGGAAATGACTCCTACTACCTGATCGACGCACAGAAGCCAAAGGGATGAAAGAGAGATGACTCCGGCAAGGAGTCGGAACGACCATGGAACGCCAACCTCCTCCGAAGATTTTACAGTTGAAATGCAGTATGTATCATGCTAACTTTTGTACTAAGTACGAGACAATAGGCCCCCCGAGGAGAGCTCGGGGACTGCCATCTTTTATCTATAAATGAAGAGTATCATGCTTATGATGTCAATACATTCACTTTTTTCATCCGGCACCGGGTTCGACTAGTCGGCCCGGGGACTGGCCGCCTTGAGTTATATTAGAAGTCCTACCCGCGGTCAGACAAGTAGTGTGCCGGCACCCAAGCCTTCTCTTGCCAAAAGTCGCATTTCGAAGAACCGGCTGTCCGGCTGGCAAGAGTTAAAGGCAGGAAAGGACGCCCACACAAAAAATGGCTAGGGACTAACGGGCTAATATAACAAAAGCCGGTTTTTCTCCCACCATTGACTGACTACCAGAGTAGCCGGCCAGCCAGCTTCCATTCACCTCGCTTCAATCTAAGAAAGCTCGAGTACTTGCCTTCCCCAAAAAAAATATAAAAAAAAATATAGCCAAGTTCCTCCCTAGTCGCAGGCTGCCAAGCAGCTGCCGGTTGGGAAGGCAGCAGCCAGGGGAAGGCGGCAAAGGAAACAGCCTAAAGATAAAAAGCATACGCGAATGGAAGCCAAACACACACACGATCATATTTACACAAAAGGCCTTCGAAAGGCCATCATTCAACATAGTTTGAACACACCCCCAGTGGGTGGAACTGTGCAAGTTTAACAAAAATTGTTCAAAGAGTAACAAGCAGGAGAAGCAAGGACGGCAGATTAAGCCAAGGGAGCGACTGGCGAGTCGGGCAGGTCGGTAGAGACGGCTGTGCTGGCTGGAGGAGTGGCCGGCTGGCGAACCTCGGCATGATCACCACCTCCTGCAGAGGGCGCGCTAGCACGCGCCTCGTTGCTAGAGGCACGGTCAGGCTGGGGCTGGCTGGCCGCTTCACTGGCCGGCTCGACGTCATCGCCTTCCTCTCCTTCGTCGTCTTCACCTTAATCGCTAGAAGCGATCTCCTCCGCCGAGTCCTCACCCGCTGCCGGTTCCAGCCCAAACCATTCCTCCGGCTGGGCAACGCCGTTGTCATTTATTTCAGGAGCAAAGACGCTGATGTTAGTGCACTCGGCGATCGTTGAGGTACGCTGAGCGATAGCCAGCCGCACCTCCTCCATCTCCTCGCCAGGTGCGCAGCTGGTCCAGGTTCAGCCTGGGATACCAGGCTCGGACGAACTCCAGCGCCCGCCCAGCTCCAAGCCGGGCCGCCGATGCCTTCCAGGCCTCGAAGCGGCCAACCACAACCTCCAGCCAGTCGGCAGTTCGACTCGGGGTGCGGGGAATCGTTTCGCCTGGCCAGAGGGCGGCCAACACCTGCGCCCCGGCGCGCTGGAGGCGGCGGAGCATGCGGTGAGCCGGCTGCAGCCGGGCTTGGACCGCCAAGAGTTGCTCCTCAAGCGTCCGGCTCGCGTCCAGCGTGATTTCAGCCCCCGCCTGCTAGCGCGCCTCGCGGTGGGCCTCGATGGTCTGGATGGCGAAGACAGAGTAGCCGGGGAAGTAGTCTGCACAAAGAAAAAAAAGCAGCACAAGTCAGAACACAAATCAGGGGGCAAGGGGCAAGCAAGGAGTGAGAAAGGCGGCTTACCATCGATCAGATCCTCAATCCGGCCGAAGCCCTCGCTCAGCGCTTGTTTTGCCTCAGCCCAGCCCGCCGCTTTGGTCTCGAACCCAGCTTTGAGGGCGTCCTCGCTGTCCTGCGCCTTCTTCAGGGCCGCCTTGTGGCTCTCCTCCTGGTCGGCCAACTTCTTGGCCAGGCGGTCACGCTCCAGGACCAAGGCGCTGTACTCGGCTTCTTTGGCGCGAAGGGCGGCCTGGGCCCCGCTGAGCTGCCCCCTCAAGTCGGCATTGGCTCTTGCAAGCATGAAGACAAAGGAAAAAATCAGTAAGGAAGAATTCATCAGGGAAGATCCGACCCGACTGCTCAGCAGTCGGCCCGAATCTCGAGGACTACACCCAGTGGGTGCGCTGACGTGCCCCCACAGGAGATGAACGAAACAAAGCACGCACTCCGGCTGCTAGCCAGGTCCTCGGTTTTCCGGCCCAGCTCCTGAGCCTGGGAGTTGAAGGCAGCAGCGCAAAGGTTATGGTATTCCTGGAAGATCAGACATGATGCAAGAATAAGATAGCTGTCAGGACCTAGTAAGTTCCAAGCCGCCTGCTCAGCAGCTGACTCGGAACTCGGGGACTACACCCAGTGGGTGCGCTGACGCACCCCCACGGAAGAAATCAAAAAAGCAAAACAACCAAGGCCAGAAGGCTCACCCGGATGACGGCCCGCGTCGTGAGGAACTCTTGGGTATATCGCTGCAGCGAAGCGGACTGGGCTTGAAGCCGGTTCCGGACCTCCTGGGAAGCCGTGTTCAGCTCGACCGTCCCCCCGCTCGGCGTCCACTCGGACGTACTAGCGCTGGCCGCCTCCAGGGCCTCCGTCGTCTGGCTGGCGCCCGCAGCTCGGTGCGGCTCCGGCGTGGAGGTAGCTCCCCCTGCACGCCGGTGAAATGCCGGCTGCACCTCGAGATCGGCCCCTGCCTCCGGCTCGCCCCTGGCCGGCTGCTCTGGCACCGTGGCTGGTTGGCCGCTTTGGCCCACTCCAGTCGGCGCCGTCTGCGGCGCCTCCTCCACGAAGACCACGTGGTCCTCCCTCCTCTCCATCACCGGCGGGTCTTGGTCAACCTCCTCCGACGGGGGCATGGGGATGTCGGGGGCCACGCTGCGGAGGGGAACGACGAGCAGCGGAGGCTGGTTGTGCGAGGCCTCCGCCTCCGTCTCCGCGGCTACCGCCTCCGCCCGGGCCTTGGCCGCCGCGTGGGCCTGCTCCTATGCCGCCTGGGCGGTCCTTCGCTCCGCCGCCTCCCGCTCCTCCCGCACCTCCCGTGCGTTCCGCTCCGTGGCCTCCATGAGGTCGGCACGGGGATCCACGCGGCGGGAGCCTGAGGACCCTCTAGTCGGCCCGACTACGGAGCCGCCAGGACCTCGCCCGAGGGAAAGCAGTGCCCTGCCCGGCGAGCAAAGAAAGGTTTAGAAGAGCCTCAATCGAAGAGGACAAAAAAAATACAATACGTTTGATGACTTACGCCGAGATCGCCTGAGGCTGTTTCACCGCCTTGCGGAAGCGGGCCGCCTTCACGGCCGCCTCATCCCGCTTGGTCGCCACCGTGGAACCCTTGGATTTCTTCGGCCGGCTGCCGAAGAAGGACGACGCAGCCCGGCATTTCTGCGCGCCGCCACGGGCAGCCGGCGCGGCAGACGGGCCCGTGCCTTGATGATCAAGCGCCGGCTGGCGGTGCGGGGCGGCTTCGACCTCGTCATCGTCCGCCCAGTCCTCGAGGACGGCCCCGAGCCACGTGCCTCCTACCTCGTCGCCTTCCCCCAAGATGGCATCTTCCATGGCGACCGCTCCCAGGTCTGGATCATCAACGTCGTCCACCGTGCGGTCGGGGAGGAGCTGGCGCTCTACCCCTGCGGCCCCGGCCGTCAGCAGAAGAAGAGGGTTCTGCTAAGGGCAAACCAATTGATCAGAAGTCGGCCATCATGAGGCCGGCTACGAAAAGGAAGAAAAGAAGAAAAACTTACGGTAGGCGGAGGATTGGCGTGAGAATACGGCCCCTTGCCATATCGCCAATCCTCGGTGAGCTTGCAGTTGGAGATGTAGTTCACCATGTAAGACACCTCGGCATGAGGCATCTCCCTGGTGCTCAGCCGGCACGGGTCGAAGCGGCCGCTCATTTGGCAAATCATGTGAGGCCGGCCTTGGAGCGGAAGTACTCAGCGCTCCATGAAGGCTGCCACCAGGTCGGCTCCGGTCAGACCCTCAGACTGGATCATCACCCGGAGCTAGGAGACGGCTGCGTTCCCGGCCTGAGACAGCGACCTGGCCCGGTAGCTCCACGAGGGTTGCCTCCCAGCCGGCGGGCCGGCTACGTAAGCCGGCAGGTTGACGAAGTCGCCTTGCTGGGTGACGTTCTTCACGTAAAAATAGGACTTCTGCCAGAGCTTCACCGACTGGATCAGCGGGATGGGTGGGAACGGATTGTTCTCGCTCGTTCGCCTCATGGCAATGAAGGCTCCGCAGGGGGCGGGCACGCCCGCGACAACGGTGCCGAGCTTGCTCTGGAAGAATTCTCCCTAGAGCTCGAGAGTGGGGAGAACCCCAAGAAAGCCCTCGCACAGGGTGACGAAAGCCGACAGCAGCATCACCGCGTTGGGCATGAGGTGATGCGGCTGGAGGTGGTAAAATTCAAGAAAAGCGCGAAGGAATCCGCTCGCCGGGAGGACGAAGCCCCGCAGGCAGTGCGAGCGGAAGATTACCCGCTCGCCCTCCTCCGGTGCCGGCGAAATCTCCCTCGCCGGCGCATGACGAACTCGCACGTAGTTCTTGCCCGGCAGACGCCGCGTCAGGCGGAGGAACTCAACGTGGTCCTCGTGGACGTTGGAGCCATCCCATGAGCTCGACAATGCCATGGGAGTGACGCAGCAAGGAACAAGGTGATGCGACGGCGGAGAAGTGCGCGACCCCGCTACGGCGGGACCAAAGGAACCGAGAGATCCGACGGCGGAGCGGCGTGGCAATGGGTCGCTGCGGCGACGAAGGGAAGAAGAAGGAAGGTGAGAAGGGGCGGAGCGAGGGAGAGCGTGCGAGCCTCTGCCGCTCCCTCTCCTCCCCCTACTTATAGACCCGCGCGGCGGAGCCGAGGAGGTGTGGTGTGGGGGAACGTGGGATCAACTGTGCCCACTCCCCCACGTCCCGCGATTATTGCGCCCTAATGGCATAATAAAACCGCTGCGGGAAGGCGAGCGGTCCGTGTGGGCCGCAGAAGATCCGTGCTCGGGCCGAGGCCTAGGAGTGGCGGGCCCGGGCCTACGGCAGCGTCCCATCACACGCGTGCGTTGGCAGGTTTTCCTTGCCATGTGGCCCGTGGGATGGCGCGCGGTCAGCTCGCAGGCCGACCCACGTTCCCTCCTACAAAAACGGAGCTTTCCGAAGACGGCGCGCATAAGCAAAGCCGACTCCTCAGGATAGGAAGCTGACCAAGCTTCACGCCCCTTTGTCAGCCTCGAAGCTTGATCAGCTTCGGGGACTACTGTCGGAGTAAATGACCACGGGTAGCCTAGCCGGCCCCCCTGGCCCTTCTGAAAAAATTACGAGCCGATCCGGCCCTCAAGAATCCAAGACGTGGGGCCGCCTTCCCCTTGCTGGCTGTATCCCAGGCCAACTATCGGAAGGCGGCCCGGCTTTAGCCCCCATGAAGAAAGCCATGGGAGCACCGGCTCCAAGAAGCCGGCCACGAGAAGGCCTACTCCAAGAGGCCGGCTCCCACAAAGCGGTCAAGATCGTACCCTCGAAGTCTGCGTCCACATAACGGCGATGTGGCGGGGCGTGGCTATAGTAAAGCCTGCCACCCCCGAATCCCGGAGCACGCCTGGCACAGTGCGCCGTACGTGGTGGCCATGACCCGTCCGGCGCGGCACTGTTGCCATGTTGACCCTGATGCCACCCACGATGGGCTGTCAGCGCGGCCCACGGGCGGTGGGCCCCTTCAGGTAGAGAGACACCCGAAGGCGGCCAGGCCTCCCCCAGTTGGCCCAAGACAGGGCCGGCTCCCCGCAGCCGGCTTGCCTCCTCCCTCGAAGGAGACGCCCAATTAAGGAGACAAGACGCGGTGAGGCTACAGCGATCGCCCGCCGGGCGGCGGCACTATAGCCATGCCCACCTCGGCGAAGCCCTCGTCGCCAGGTTGAGGCGACGGTAACCAGCCACCGACAAGGCCCTGGACAGTGGGGCCTGCCTGTCGACCAAGGAGCCGGCAGCCGACGGGACCCACCAGCCAGCGGGCCCCAGCAGCCGGCGCAGAAGCCGGCAAGCATAGACACAGACGGCTGGGGCCCACGCCCAGCCGGATTACCATTGTACCCCTGGGGGGTTGGCCTATATAAACCCCTCGGGGCACCCATGCAAAGGGTTGATCAGAGCTAGTTTTAGACACCACATAGAGAGGAGAGGAGAGCAAGCCGTGCCCTTCTTCTTCCTCTCGCCAAACAGCTCAAGGAGCATCTTGTAGCCACTCGTTCATCTAGTGATCATGCGGAGACCCCGCAGAGCAGCAGTAGGGGTGTTATCTCCTCGGAGAGCCCCGAAGCTGGGTAAGATTCGCCGGCGTGCATGTCTTCGCCTCATTCCGCTTCCAGGCACCGACGACGTCTTACTAGCTCCCACAATGATAAGCCACCTGTTGGCATATGTCGCACCTACCACCCGACATGCACTGAGGGACGTATATGCGTTGGAGCCAGTCGCCCCAAAGTTCAACCCTTGGTCCTCCTGCTTGATCACCTTCGATCGCAGGGACCACCCCACTAGTATCCGTCATGGCGGATTCGCCGCACTGGTCCTAGACCCAATCATCGATGGATTTCACCTCACTCGAGTCCTTATGGACGGCGACAGTAGCCTGAACCTGCTTTATCGGGACACAATGCGCAAAATGGGTATAGACCCCTCAAGGATCAAACCCACAAAAACGACCTTTAAGGGCGTCATTCCAGGTGGAGAAGCCCATTGCACAGGCTCAATTACACTAGAAGTGGTCTTCAGATCCCCGGATAACTTCCAAAGCGAAGAGTTAATCTTCGATATAGTCCCGTTCCGCAGTGGTTATCACGCGCTGCTCGGGCGAACCGCATTTGCTAGATTCATTGCGGTACCGCATTATGCATACCTCAAGCTCAAGATGCCAGGACCTCGCGGAGTTATTACAGTCAATGGAAACACAGAGCGCTCTCTCCGAACTGAGGATGCACACCACGGCCCTCGCAGCAGAAGCACAAAGCAGCCTCTCAAGGCAATCAACCAGTTCGGTGCTTCAAAGCACGAACACCTTCAAGCGCGCTTGGGGCAATTGACAAATTGACCGCCTGGCGCGATCTGAGCTCGCATAGCAATGCGGCGGCCACCCCAATCCCAACCCAACGGTGATATTCGTACCGCGCGTACATAATTACGCATTAAAAATACCATGGGCATAGGTGGGGAGGGGGGCACAACTGCGGCACGCCCCAGAACGCGGCCTAAACCGCACTAGGGGCTTCCCGTTTGGCTATTTTTCCTTTTTTCTTTTCAGGACCTTAATCTCTGGAAACACTGTCCGGTAGCACTATTGCCGAACACATGATGCAGCAACCAAGGAGGCAGACAGCTACGTTATACACGGAATTCCCAGGTTGATTGCAGTAACGAGTGAAATATTCAATTCAATATCATTCCTCAGCTTGCCCTTGGAAGGGACATAGTCCTACTCTTTTCTTATCGCACTATCTGTATCACTCTGCCTTAACGCAATTTTTTAATAAACAATGCATGACATTACGACTATTATTGCATTCTTGTTATATATATATATATCTACGTGTTCTTTAATGACGCCTTGCAACCGTACACTCTGGTACGGCCAATACACCAGGGGCTTACGTACCCCACAATGCGGTGTGAAAAGTCCGAACACTTTCACAAGTGCGGCACCCTGAACTTATAGCATTATATGCATCCGCTCCGAATCATGTCTTTGGTAAAATGTTGGGTTTGCCCGGCTCCTATGTTTTGGTACCTTACGTTCCGCTCTATCGGCTAAGGTAGCGCTAGGAGAACTACTGCGATTGTGCCCCAGTTCTGCTGGGTTTAGCACCTCAGTAGAGAAAGCTAAAACTGACTGTCATGATAAGGCGAGAGACTGGTCGCTGTTCGGTGAGGTTTTTTTTCGAGTCCCTAAAGACTTATGCCGCTTAGGGCGAGCGGCCGGCCCTGTACGGCTTACAGGCGTGTATCGCGCCCCGAATTCGGCCTTCCGAATACCAGGGGCTTCGCCGAAATTTAAAATTATAGAATTCTATGGCTAAGTGAGAGTGATAAAGCAGTATTAGTCCGGTTGCCTTGTTCGTTGTGCTGAGCACCTTCCTCGAAGGACCCAAATATGGGAACAAGAGTGCTTAGGTTTATCCCGAACGCCCCAGCACTAGCGGCATGGGGGCAGAAACCGAGGACTAGACATCTCTCAGATTGATTAAACGGCCAAACAGAAGGTAATATTTTAAATTCAAACAAGCGTTGCATAGCGCATATGAAACAAGTTTTCATCATACAGGATCAGACGAGAAAGTCTCATTCAAATATTACATCTTTTGGGCACTCATCCGCGATAAGACGGGCACCCAGCAGAACACCCTCGTAGTACATCTCGGGGTGGCGGTGCTCCTTGCCCTCCGGCGGCTCCTCCTGGATCAGCTTCACGGCGTCTAGCTTGACCCGCTGCAATTTCACACGGGCAAAAGCCCGGCGTGCACCTTCAATGTAGACGGATCGCTTGACGACCTCCAACCGTGGGCAGGCGTCCACAAGCCGCCTCACAAGGTCGAAGAAGCTATTCGGAAGGGCGTCGCCAGGCCACAGCCGGACTATAAAGCCCTTCATGGCCTGATCGGCCGCCTTATGTAGCTCGACCATCTGCTTCAGCTGGTCGCTCATCGGCACCGGATGTTCGGCCTCAGCATACTGAGACCAGCACAGCTTCTCCGTCGATCATCCGTCCTCGGCCTGGTAAAATTGTGCGGCATCGGACACACTGCGGGGCAAATCTGCGAATGCTCCTGAAGAGCTCCAGATCCGGGTAAGTAATCGGTAATTTACTTTTACATGCTTGCTTTGCATATAGAAAGCCTTACCCGCCGCTATCTTCTTCATAGCGTCGATCTCTTGGAGGGCCTTTTGGGCTTCGGCCTTGGCACTTTTTGCGCTCTCGAGGGCCGCGGCAAGCTCAGACTCCCGCATCTTGGAGTCAATCTCCAACGCCTCGTGCTTCGTCACGAGAGCCTGGAGCTCTTGCTGCACCTCGCCCACCCGAGCCTCGTGCTTCTCTCGCTCGGTGCACTCCTGGGCCGCTTTATCTTCGGCCTGGGTTTGCGCTTGCTTCAGGGTCGCCACCTTGGTCGTGGCCCCTAACAAACATACAATGATCCTGTCATTTAGCAATCACGTCCTTTTTTATATATACATATCTATAGACAGGGTATTACTTACCCTTGTTCGCCTCGAGTTGCCTCTTAGCAAGGCCGAGCTCTTTCCGGGACCCCTCGAGGGCCTGCTTTAGTACGGCGACCTCCGCAGTCAGTGCGGTGGACGCCAGCAGCGAAGCCTGCATAAGCATATTGACATACTTATATTAGACTCCTGCGATATTATTTGATCCTATGTTCGGCCTTTCTTTGTGAACACCGAACAAAGCATCAGGGGCTACTGTCTATGCGGTAATATTTCTACTACATTTTAAAACACTTACCTCGAAGCCTGTTAGAAGGCTGGCACAGGCTTCAGTCAATCCGCTCTTGGCAGACTGAACCTTCTGGAGCACCGCCACTCATGATAGTGCGGTGCTCCTCGTCGATGGAAGTGCTGTGAAGTGCTTCTAGCAGATTGTCCGGTGCCTCTGGATGGACAGAGGTCACTGGCACAGGCGTCTTGCCCCTCTTAGAAGGAGGCTGCCCGCCCGAGCCCGGAACCGCTGGAGGGTCCGGCACGGTGTTTGGGTGAGGGCCGAACTCGGAGCTCTCGGGGACCCCATCCCCTAGGCTCCCGGAGTCCAGAAGATCGCCTTGGGGCGCCTCCGGGACTGTCTCCCCTCGATCCGGTGCCTCTTGAGACAACACCTCGGCGTCGTCGGCAGGATGAGGGGAGGTGGCGGTCGGGACCGGATCGCTATCCATGTCCGATGAGCCCAGGGAGCCGTCCGATGATACCTCGATATTGGCTCGTGGCGGCCTGCATAATCATGTTCGGCGATTAGGGAAAGCAGTGCGATAAAGGAATCCTATCAGTTACTCTGGTATCCGAATACTTACGATCTCCCCGGGGGCTTGACCCTGGGCAACCACTCGTCTTCGCCTTCATCGGCGGCGGTGGAACTGTCTGGAAGAAGAGTCCTTCCCTTCTTGGACCCCCCGGCCTCCCCAGTAGGGGCGGCCTTCCTTTTCTTGTCTCCCCCAGTCGGTGGGGGAGCATCATCTTCTTCTTCCTCGTCTTCGGGGGAGGAGTGTGCCGCAGAGTTATCGGACGATGAGTCCAATAATACCTGGCGCCGGGAATGCTTTCGGGTTCCCTTGGCCTTCTTGGTCTTCTCCGGCACCTTGTAAGGAGCTGGAGTCAGCATCTCCGTCAGGAGAGCGCTCACAGTGTCTTCGGGCAAGGGGCCGGACAGTTAATCTGCCCCGACATCTCCAGCTAGTCCTATCAAAGGCAGGGAGATTAGACCCCGCGCATAATTAATCTGGGGAAAATAAATGACCTACGAGACATATCGAACTCATCGGACGCGCTAGGCGCTTTGCGCTTAGTCCTTGGTCCTCGGCGAGAGAAGGGGGGGACCTCGGTGCCCTTGAACAGCACCTTCCAGACGTCCTTGCGCGTCGTGTCAAAGAGCTCGCTCAGAGTCTGGTGCTGGGCCGGGTCGAACTCCCACAAGGTAAAATCCCGTTGTTGACACGGGAGGGTCTGGCGGATGAGCATAACTTGGATTATGTTGACAAGCCTGAGCTTCTTGCTCGCCATGCTCCGGATACATTTCTGGAGTCCATCCAGCTCCACCGATGAACCCCACGACAAGCCCTTCTCTTTCCAGGAAGTGAGCTGTGTTGGGAATCGGGATCGAAACTCAAGGGGTGCTGCCCATTTGGCGTCACGCGGCTCGGTGATGTAGAACCACGCCGATTGCCATCCCTTTATTGTCTCCACGAAGGAGCCTTCAAGCCATATGACATTGGGCATTTTGCCCACCATGGCTCCACCGCATTCTGCTTGTTGGCCTTGTACTACCTTCGTCTTGATATTGAAGGTCTTTAACCACAGGCCGAAGTGGGGCCGGATGCGGAGGAAAGCCTCACACACAACGATGAACGCCGAAATGTTGAGGATGAAGTTCGGGGCCAGATCATGAAAGTCCAGCCCATAGTAAAACATGAGACCATGGATGAATGGATGGAGGGGAAACCCTAGTCCGCGGAGGAAGTGGTGATGGAAAACTACCCTCTCGTAAGGTTCCGGGGTAGGGACGATCTACCCCGCAGCGGGCAGCCGATGCGCGATGTTCGCGGCTACGTATCCGGCTTTGCGCAGTTTTTTGATGTCTCCCTCCATGACGGAGGAGACCATCCACTTGCCTCCCGCTCCGAACATGGTTGGAGAAGGTTGAGGTGGAAGTGTGGACTTGGGCGCTAGAGCTCGAGTGTGCGAAAACGGATGAGCAAAGGAGGAAGAAGGCGTGGATTGAAAGGTGAATCCTTATCCCTTTATATGAGCGAACGAAACTAAGCGTCCCCACTTGCCTGGTAAAACTCGCTTATCCCCCAAGCGCCGCAATTGATGGAGCGGTTGGGTTACCCACGCCCGTATTGATGAGAATCCTATAATAAGGGGACACGATCTCTGCTTTGACAAGACATGTCGAAAAACTGCCTCGCATTATGTGCGAGGCTGGTTAAAAGAAACGGTTCGAATAATCACCGGGCCATGACATAATGTCATGCTGCCAAAACAAGCCAGCAGATTAGATCTGCGAAAATATTATTCTCTCTATGGTGGAATGTGGAACTTATTTTGCAGGGTCGGACACTATCCTCGTATTCAAATTCTTCTTTGATGTATTCGGAGAAGGAACCCGCCTTGCAATGTGGAAGACAATACTACGCGCCGGACTCATTGTCATTGAAGCCTGGTTCAGGGGCTACTGAGGGAGTCCTGGATTAGGGGGTCTCCGGATAGCCTGACTATCTCTATTGGCCGGACTGTTAGACTATGAAGATACAAGATTGAAGACTTCGTCTCTTGTCCGGATGGGACTCTACTTGGCGTGGAAGGCAAGCTAGGCAATATGTATATGGATATCTCCTCATTTGTAACCAACCTTGTGTAACCCTAACCCTCTCCGGTGTCCATATAAACCGAAGGGTTTTAGTCTGTAGAACAACAACCATAACAACAATCATACCATAGGCTAGCTTCTAGGGTTTAGCCTCTTTGATCTCGTGGTAGATCTACTCTTGTACTACCCATATCATCAATATTAATCAAGCAGGACTTAGGGTTTTACGTCCATCAAGAGGGCCCGAACCTGGGTAAAACTTCGTGTCCCCTGCCTCCTGTTACCATCCGGCCTAGACGCACAGTTCGGGACCCCCAATCCGAGATCCGCCGGTTTTGACACCGACAGATGGCCTCCTCCGTTAGGGAGAAGGACATCACGAAGCTTCGGGAGGCCGGGTATCTGGCGAAAGAAATCTCCCACCGGCTTCCAGCAAAGGGGCAAATTGTCCCCACCCGAAGCCCAACAAGAGGCTGGTGTTCATCCCTTATTTCATCCGCGGGTTAGGGTTTCCTCTCCACCCTTTCATCCGCAGGCTTATGTTCTATTACGGACTAGATTTCCATGATCTAGCCCCGAACTCCTTCCTCAACATCTCGACATGCATTGTCGTGTGTGAGGCTTTCCTCCGCATCCAACCCCACTTCGGATTGTGGCTCAAGATCTTCAACGTGAAGCCGAAGGTGGTGGACGGTCAGCATGCGGAGTGCGGAGGCCTTATGGTGAGAAAGATGCCCAATGTCACATGGCCCCCGGGTACTTTTGTGGAGACCGTCAAAGAGTGGCAAAAACTACGGTTCTATATCGTAGAGCCCCGAGGCGCCACCTGGGCCGCGGCTCCCGAATTCAACTCCAGAGCGCCAATGCGGCTCACCTCCTGGATAGAGAAGGCCCGAATTGGTCTTCGTGGGATGAGCTGATAGAGCTACAAACGTGCATTCAAAGCATGGTGGATAAAAACATCAAGCTCATCGACATAATCCAGGTGATGCTGGTTCGCCGGATCCTCCTGTGCCAGAGCCGAAACTGCCCCTTATGGGAATTCGACCCAAAGAAGCACAGAACTTTGGAAAGGCTCTTCGGAACCACTCTTGAAGATGCCTGAAAGTTGCTCTTTAAGGGTAATGAGACGCCACCCGGCATAGACTCAGACCGTGGGCACGATATTACCATCATGCCAATGTGGTAAGTCCTTCTTGTCTCAAGGCGTATCCTCGACTTGCTTGTTTCAAGGAGGATATCTAAACTTTGTTATTATTGTTCTTTCAGGTATGGACGGAGAGGGAAGAGCGGATTCACTGTTCGGCTCCACTGCCCGAAGAACCAGTCATCCCGCTCCCGGCGAAGATGCTGGTGTCGGCGCCCTATAAGGCGCCGGAGAAGAAGGCCAAGACGAAGGCCAAGGGTGTCCAGAGTGGTCTCCACCGCAAAGGAGCCTTGGACGTGTCATCCGAAGACAAGACTCTCTCCTCCGCCGCCGAAGACAATGACGAGGAGGAGGAATAAAGCACCTCTCCCCCTGATGGGGCGAGGAAGAAGAGGGCGGCCTCCACAAATCTGGAGCCGGTGGCGCCCAAGAGGGGGAAGGGTCCCCCTGCGGATAACCCTGCATGGGACGTCGACAGCAGCCCAGAGCGACGCCCCCGAAACAAGCATCTGGCTGCGTCGTAAGTACTAAGAACCCACATACGTCCATACATCCGGCCTCTCTTGCTTCATGATATTAATATGTTTAAATGATGCCATTGCAGTCCGGCCCATGACAGCTCCCAGCGATCCTCGTCAAGGGGTTCATTGGACTCGAAGGGATGGCCAGCGAGTCACCGCTGGCCGCTCACTCTCCCACGGCCAAGGGTGATGATGAGGTGTTGTCCCAAAGGACCTTCCCCGGCCAGGGAGAGGTCAGGAGGCCGCCTAGGTGGCTCCTGAGGGCAAAGCCTCGGCTGCCGGACACATGGGGGAGTAGACCCCCATGGCGACTGGGGATGGGGGCCTTGCTCAATTCGCCCCCCAGCCGAATACAAGTCCGTAGACCTATACGGCTTCGGAATCCGGCAAGCAACCTCCTTCGAAAGAAGGGGGTGTGCCTGTTCCGCTGGTGACCTCTGTCCAACCAGAGGCACCGGATAATCTACTGGAAGCACTACGAGCCACTTCCATTGTGGATGAACACCGTATCCTTATGGATACAGTGATTGAGAGGGTTCAGTCCGTCTAGAGCGGACTGACCGAAGCCTGCAGCAGGCTGCTGACAGGTTTTGAGGTAAGCGGCACAAAAGAGAAAATCCCAATATAGATAGTAGCCCCTGAGACACTTTCTAGTGTTCGGAAAGAAAAGCCGGACAAAGGATCAACTAGATTTCGCAGGAAACTAACTAAATGTGTCTTATGTGAATAAGCAGGCATCATTGCTGGCCGCGATCTCACACACTGCCGAAGTCTCCGGACTAAAGCAGAGACTAGAGCGGGTCGAGGAGGAGCTCGGCCAGGCGAGGAAGCAGCTAGAAGACCAGCAAGGTATGTAATGACTCTCTATATATTCGGAAAGAATAAATGATGTATATTGACCATAGTGTCATGATATGTGTAGGAGCGACGACCGAGGTCGAGTCCCTTAAAAAGGCCCTGGCCGAAGCCGAGGGGAAAACTGTCAAGGAGCAGGCCGCTCGTAAGAAGCTTAAGGCCTAAACGAGGTCCAGCAAGAGCTCCAGGACGATGTGAAGAAGTGCGAGGCCTTGGAGTGTGATGTTTCGGCTTGGGAGACAGAACTCGCCAAGGCTCGCCAAAGCACGGAAGCGGCCCGGGTTGAAGCCCAGGGTGCCCTCCAGGAGATCCAGGAGGCCACGAAGATCGCGGCGGGTAAGGCGTTTAGTATGCAGAGCAAATATGTGAAGAAGTATTTCTTTCTAACCCGAATTCAGTGTTCTCCAGGGGCGTTTGCAGATCTGCCGCGCAGTGTGTCTGAAGCTGCGGAGTTCTTCCGAGCCGAAGAAGGGAGTTCAACGGAGAAGCTGTTCTGGTCGCAATATCTTGCGCCAGAACATCCAGTGCCCTTTAGCGACCAGCTGAAACAACTGGTCAAGCTGCATAGGGTGGACGAACTGGCCATGAAGGATTTAATAATCTAGCTGTGGCGTGCCGAAGCTATGCCCGACAGCTACTTTGGGATCGTGAAGCGGATGGTGAACGCATGTCCTCAGCTGGATGTCATTAAGCGATTGGCCTGCATTGAACGTGCGCGCATGGCCTTCGCCCGCGTCAAGGTGTGGTGGGCGAAGATGGACGCCGTTAATCTTACGACCGAGGGACCGCCATAGGGCAAGGAGCACCGCACACCCGAGCGGTATTTTGCAGATGTCTTGGAGGGGTCTCGTATTGTGGCAACGCAATGTGCACAAGACATTATTTTTGAATGAATACATTCATGTTGTCTCTGCCTTGTATGATGAAACAAAGTCGTTATGTAATATAATGTTTGTTATTTAAAGAATTTCTCCTCCTGTGCGGCCGTTTTGTGTGAAATCTGAGAGTTGGCCAGTCGTCGGCTTCTGCCCCCACGTAGGAAGTACGGGGGTGTTCGGGATGTAATCTAAACACTCTTGATCCAATTATTTGTTCCTTGAAGGAGGTGTTTAGCGCAACGAACTAGGCAATTGGACTATGCGGCTTTAGCACCCTCACTTAGCCATAGGAGTTTGATAATAGAAATATAGGCCCAGCCCCTAGTATCCGAACTAGGATGCTGTAAACACTTGATCGGGTAAGTACCAATCCCTCGCGTAATTTGGAAAAAATCTCTAAGGATTTGAGACCTCCAAAGAGCTGACCAGCTCTCGCCGTATCATGACAGTTAGTTTTCGGCTTTCTCTACTGAGGTTCTCATCTGGGTAAACCAGGGCACAATCACAATAGTTCTCCCTTTACTACCCTAGCCGATACAGCGGAACATTAGGTAGTAAGCACAGGAGCCGGGCAACCCAACTATTGACCAAAGACATGATTCGGAGCCAATGCATATAGTGCTAAATTCGGGGTGCCGAACTATACTATAAAAGTGTTCGGACTTTTGTTGCCTGTTGTGGGGCACTATAAAGCCCCTGGCAAGTTGAAACGCACTAGAGTTTATGGGTGCTATTTGGTAAAGTAATCAAAAAAAGAAAAAGAAGAAAGAATGGTAAGCTAAAAGCCACAAAATTTTGGCCGCAAACTGTTTCCATTATAATTTCATTGGTGCGTTAAAGTGCATTTATACAAGTAGTGCAATAAGCACAAAGCTATTTGATATGCCTTAACCAAGGGAGAGCTATGTGTGGGTCTTGAAAACAGGTAAAGGGATCGTTAAAGAAACCACCTAAAATTTCCCCAATACGTCCATGCTTCTTGTCGTCTTGGTGTATTTATCCTTCAAAAAAGAACCGATGGTCGAGCCGTCAGGGAAGGCCTGTGCAAAATAGACCTGAAAAAGGAGAGAAAGGAAATAGTGAAAGTATGTTTGTGTCCGGGGGCGGTCGAGCCGTATTGTGGATCAGAAGCTAGTTATGCCTCCATCCATGCCCAAGGTATTTTGAGTGCGTAGTTATGTACGCGCGGTACAGTTGCCACCACTTGGTCGGGACTCGTGCTACGTCTTGAGCTTGCGTTGGTTTTCCCCAAAGAGGAAGGGATGATACAACAGAGTAGCGTAAGTATTTCCCTCACTTTTTGAGAACCAAGGTATCAATCCAGTAGGAGCCCACGCTCAAGTCCCTCGTACCTACACAAAGCGATAGCTACTCGCAACCAACGCGATTAGGGGTTGTCAAGCACTTCACGGTCACTTACGAGAGTGAGATCTGATAGATAGAATATTTTTGGTATTTTTGATGCAAAGTAAAAAGTAAAGGCAAAGTAAATAGCAAAGCAATATAAAAGTGATGGAGATTGATATGATGAGAATAGACCCGGGGGCCATAGGTTTCACTAGTGGCTTCTCTCAAGAGCATAAGTATTCTACGGTGGGTGAACAAATTACTGTTGAGGAATTTATAGAATTGTGCATAATTATGAGAATATCTAGGCATGATCATGTATATAGGCATCACGTCCGTGACAGGTAGACCGAAACGATTCTGCATCTACTACTATTACTCCACTCATCGACCGCTATCCAGCATGCATCTAGAGTATTAAGTTAAAAACAGAGTAACGCCTTAAGCAAGATGACATGATGTAGAGAGATAAATTCATGCAATATGAAATAAACCCCATCTTGTTATCCTCGATAGCAATGATACAATACGCGCCTTGCTGCCCCTTCTGTCACTGGGTAAGGACACCGCAAGATCGAACCCAAAGCTAAGCACTTCTCCCATGGCAAGAACTACCAATCTAGTTGGCCAAACCAAACGGATAATTCGAAGAGACATGCAAAGATAACCAATCATGCATAAAAGAATTCAGAGAAGATTCAAATATTATTCATAGATAGACTTGATCATAAACCCACAATTCATCGATCTCAAGAAACACACCACAAAAAGAAGATTACATCAAATAGATCTCCACGAGAGATGGGAAGAACTTTGTATTGAGATTCAAAGAGAGAGAAGAAGCCATCTAGCTACTAACTATGGACTCGAAGGTCTGAGGCAAACTACTCACACTTCATCGGAGGGGCTAGGATGATGTAGAAGCCCTCCGTGATGACGGCCGTCCTCCGGCGGAGCTCCGGAACAGACCCCAAGATGGGATCTCATGGATACAGAAAGTTCAAGCGGTGGAATTAGGGTTTTGGCTCCTGTTCTGATTGTTTGGGGGTACGTGTGTATATATAGGAGGAAGGAGTACGTCGGTGGAGCATCGAGGGGCCCACGAGGCAGGGGGCGCGCCCTAGGGGGGCGCCCCCCACCCTCGTGACCACCTCTTTGATCCCTTGCAGTTGGGTCCAAGTCTCCCGGATCATGTTCGGTGAGAAAATCACGTTTCTGAAGATTTTATTCCGTTTGGACTCTGTTTGATATTCTATTTATCCGAAACACTGAAATAGGCAAAAACAGCAATTCTGGGCTGGGCCTCCGGTTAATAGGTTAGTCCCAAAAATAATATAAAAGTGGAAAATAAAGCCTAATATAGTCCAAAACAGTAGATAATATAGCATGGAGCAATTAAAAATTATAAATACGTTGGAGACGTATCAAGCATCCCCAAGCTTAATTCCTGCTCGTCCTCGACTAGGTAAATGATAAAAAGAGAATTTTTGATGCGGAGTGCTACTTGGCATAATTTCAATGTAAATCTTCTTAATTGTGGTATGAATATTTAGATTAGAAATATTCAAGGCAAATGTTTATATTGACATAGAAAATAATAATACTTCAAGCATACTAACATAGCAATTATGTCTTCTCAAAATAACATGGCCAAAGAAAGTTATCCCTACAAAATCATATAGTCTGGCTATGCTCCATCTTCCCCACACAAAGTATTTAAATCATGCACAACCCCGATGACAAGCCAAGCAATTGTTTCACACTTTAAAATTTTCAAAACTTTTTCAATCTTCACACAGTACATGAGCGTGAGCCATGGATATAGCACTATAGGTGGAATAGAATGGTGGTTGTGGAGAAGACAAAAAGGAGAAGATAGTCTCACATCAACTAGGCGTATCAACGGGCTATGGAGATGCCCATCAATAGATATCAATGTGAGTGAGTAGGGATTGCCATGCAACGGATGCACCAGAGCTATAAATGTATGAAAGCTCAACAAAAGAAACTAGTGGGTGTGCATCCAACTTGCTTGCTCATGAAGACCTAGGGCAATTTGAGGAAGCCCATCATTGGAATATACAAGCCAAGCTTTATAACGTAAAATTCCCACTAGTATATGAAAGTGACAACATATGAGACTCTCTATATGAAGAACATGGTGCTACTTTGAAGCACAATATATGAGACTTGCTATATCATGGTGCTACTTTGAAGCACAAGTGTGGAAAAAAGGATAGTAGCATTGACCTTTTTTTGGGACTTCTTTTTCTTTGGCCTTTCTCTCTCTTTTTTTATGGGACAATGCTCTATTGAATGATGATCATCACACTTCTATTTATTTACATCTCAATGATTACAACTCGATACTAAAACAAAGTATGACTCTATATGAATGCCTCCGGCGGTGTATCGGGATATGCAATGAATCAAGAGTGAAAAGTATGAAAGAATTATGAACGGTGGCTTTTCCACAAATGCTATGTCAACTACATGATTACGCTAAGCAATATGACAATGATGGATATGTCATGATGAACTAGATGGTGGAAAGTTGCATGGCAATATATCTCAGAATGGCTATGGAAATGCCATAATAGGTAGGTATGGTGGCTGTTTTGAGGAAGGTATATGGTAGGTCTATGATACCGGCGAAAGTTGCGCGGTATTAGAGAGGCTAACAAGAGTGGAAGGGTGAGAGTGCGTATAATCCATGGACTCAACATTAGTCATAAAGAACTCATATACTTATTGCAAAAATTTAGATGTTATTAAAGCAAAGTATTACGCGCATGCTCCTAGGGGGATAGATTGGTAGGAAAAGACCATCGCTTGTCCCCGACCGCCACTCATAAGGAAGACAATCAATAAATAAATCATGCTCCGACTTCATCACATAACGGTTCACCATACGTGCATGCTACGGGGATCACAAACTTCAAAGCAAGTATTCTTTAAATTCACAACTACTCAACTAGCATGACTTTAATATTATCACCTCCATATCTCAAAACAATTATCATGCTTCAATCTTTTCTTAGTATTCAACACACTCAAAAGAAAGTTTCACAAATCTTGAATACCAAGCATATTATTATTAGGCAAATTACCATGCTATTAAGAGACTCTCAAATTAATTTAAGTGAAGCATGAGAGATCAATAGTTTCTTTAAAACATATCCACCACCATGCTCTAAAAGATCTAAGTGAAGCACATAGAGAAAAATTATAACGCTCAAAAGATATAAGTGAAGCACACAGAGCAAAATTATCTAGCTCAAAAGATATAAGTGAAGCACATAGAGCAAAATTATCTAGCTCAAAAGATATAAGTGAAGCACATAGAGCAAAATTATCTAGCTCAAAAGTTATAAGTGAAGCGCATAGAGTATTCTATCAAATTTTAATTCATGTATGGCTCTCTTCAAAAGGTGTGTATAGCAAGGATGATTGTGGCATACTAACAAACAAATACACAAATAATACAGGACGCTCCAAGCAAAACACATATGATGTTGGTGAATAAAAATATTGCTCCAAGTAAATTACCGATGGAAGTGGACGAAAAGAGGGGATGCCTTCCGGGGGCATCCCCAAGCTTTGACTTTTTGGTGTCCTTGGATTATATTGGGGGTGCCATGGGCATCCCCAAGTTTAGGCTCTTGCCACTCCTTGTTCCATGATCCATCAAAAGAATGCACCCAAAATTTGAAAACTTCACAACACAAAACTCAAAATAGAAAACTTGTGAGCTCCGTTAGCGAAAGAAAACAAAAGACAACTTCAAGGTACTGTAATGAACTCATTATTTATTTATATTGGTGTTAAACCTACTGTATTCCAACTTCTCTATGGATTATAAACTGTTTTACTAGCCATAGATTCATCAAAATAAGCAAACAACACACGAAAAACAGAATCTGTCAAAAACAGAACAGTCTGTAGTAATCTGTAGCTAGCGCAAGATCTGGAACCCCAAAAATTCTAAAATAAATTGCTGGACGTGAGGAATTTATCTATTAACCATCTGCAAAAATAATTAACTAAATATCACTCTTGAAATAAAAATGACAGCAGTTCTCGTGAGCGCTAAAGTTTCTATTTTTACAGCAAGTTCAACAAGACTTTCCCCAAGTCTTCCCAATGGTTCTACTTGGCACAAACACTAATTAAACACAAAAACACAACCAAAACAGAGGATAAATAATTTATTTATTACTAAACAGGAGGAAAAAGCAAGGAATGAAAATAAAATTGGGTTGCCTCCCAACAAGCGCTATTGTTTAACGCCCCTAGCTAGGCATAACAAGCAAGAATAGATCTAGGTATTGCCATCTTTGGTAGGTAATTCTTCAATTAGGCATATACCATCTTTAGGAATTTCTTTCTCTTTATTAATTATCGAACTTTTAGGCACAAGATCAAAAAATTCGTTTGTAATAAATGGTTCTTTAATGATAGCAAAAAGATTGGGATGAATACTTATAGATTTAAGATCAGCAGTTTCCTTACTAGATGATTCACCCTTACTTTTAGGAACATAAATAAGCTTGGAAATTTTAGTAGGAGGACTAGGAGTATTCTTTATGGAATAAAAAGCGGTTCCCAAATTTTCAATGATACCCTCAATTTTATAAATTCTAGTAGAATCTAAGTTCATCTTCTCATTAACTATGGGTTCCTTTTCCTTAATATTTTTCAATGTCATTCCTACCTTAGATCCATATTGAGTAATTTGATTGTGGATATTTTTATCTAGATTTTCAATTGATTCAATAGTAGCAACTTTATTTTCAATAATTTCAAGTCTTTGCATAACATGCTCCAAAGTTAACATGGTTCCATTAACCAAAAGAGGTGGTGAGCCAAATAAATCTATCATAGCATTATATGAATCAAAAGTATGGCTACCCAAGAAGTTTCCTCCGGTAATGGTATCAAGGATATATCTATACCAAGGATTAACACCTACATAAAAATTGCGAAGAAGAACTAAGGTAGATTGTTTCCTGGTAGATCTATTTTGAGCATTACAAATTCTATACCAAGCATCTTTTAGATTTTCTCCCTCCCTTTGTTTAAAATTTAGAACTTCACTCTCGGGATACAATGGAGAAGATATGAGACTAGCCATGACAACAAGCAAACAAACTAGCACACAAGCAAACAAAAAGGCAAACAGAGAGGGAGGATAGAGAGAGAGGGCGAATAAAACGACAAGGGTGAATTGGGGGGAGAGGAAAACGAGAGGCAAATGACAAATAATGTAATGCGAGAGATAGGGATTGTGATGGGTACATGGTATGTTGACTTTTTGCATAGACTCCCCGGCAATGGCGCCGGATATCCTTCTTGCTACGTCTTGAGCTTGCTTGGTTTTCCCCAAAGAGGAAGGGATGATGCAGTAGAGTAGCGTAAGTATTTCCCTCAGTTTTTGAGAACCAAGGTATCAATCCAGTAGGAGCCCACGCTCAAGTCCCTCGTACCTACACAAAGCGATAGCTACTCGCAACCAACGCGATTAGGGGTTGTCAAGCCCTTCACGGTCACTTACGAGAGTGATATCTGATAGATAGAATATTTTTGGTATTTTTGATGCAAAGTAAAAAGTAAAGGCAAAGTAAATAGCAAAGCAATATAACAGTGATGGAGATTGATATGATGAGAATAGACCCGGGGGCCATAGGTTTCACTAGTGGCTTCTCTCAAGAGCATAAGTATTCTACGGTGGGTGACCAAATTACTGTTGAGCAATTGATAGAATTGTGCATAATTATGAGAATATCTAGGCATGATGATGTATATAGGCATCACGTCCGTGACAAGTAAATCGAAACGATTCTGCATCTACTACTATTACTCCACTCATCGACCGCTATCCAGCATGCATCTAGAGTATTAAGTTAAAAAAAGAGTAACGCCTTAAGCAAGATGACATGATGTAGAGAGATAAATTCATGAAATATGAAATAAACCCCATCTTGTTATCCTCGATAGCAACGATACAATATGTGCCTTGCTGCCCCTTCTATCACTGGGTAAGGACACCGCAAGATCGGACCCACAGCTAAGCACTTCTCCCATGGCAAGAACTACCAATCTAGTTGGCCAAACCAAACGGATAATTCGAAGAGACTTGCAAAGATAACCAATCATGCATAAAAGAATTCAGAGAAGATTCAAATATTATTCATAGATAGACTTGATCATAAACCCCAAGATGGGATCTCGTGGATACAGAAAGTTCCGGCGGTGGAATTAGGGTTTTGGCTCCTGTTCTGATTGTTTGGGGGTACGTGTGTATATATAGTAGGAAGGAGTACGTCCGTGGAGCACCGAGGGGCCCACGAGGCAGGGGGAACGCCCTAGGGGGGCGCCCCACCACCCTCGTGACCACCTCTTTGATCCCTTGCAGTTGGGTCCAAGTCTCCTGGATCACTTTCGGTGAGAAAATCACATTTTCGAAGATTTTATTCCGTTTGGACTCCGTTTGATATTCTGTTTATCCGAAACACTGAAATAGGCAAAAAACAACAATTCTGGGCTGGGCCTCCGGTTAATAGGTTAGTCCCAAAAATAATATAAAAGTGGAAAATAAAGCCCAATATAGTCCAAAACAGTAGATAATATAGCATGGAGCAATAAAAAATTATAGATACGTTGGAGACATATCAACTGGGATGGAGGCCGAATTGCTAGTCGAGCTGTTGACAAGCTGAGCTGTCCTGCTGCGGAATATCCAGACTCTCTTGACAGTGTCCGGGAGCTCGTTCGCCGAATTAAGGTTCTGTTTGAAAAGGATGCTCTGTACTTCTACTACTAAGGCAGCGGTGTGCTCTTCGATGCGGAGGGAGCATTCCGTGTTTCCATTAACTGTTATGACACCGCGTGGTCCGAGCATCTTGAGCTTGAGATAAGTGTAGTGTGGTACCGCGTTGAATCGAGCAAATGCGGTTCATCCAAGCAGTGTGTGATAGAGCTCATGGTGGGCCTCTACACCTGGTATGACTCCTTTAAAGGTAGTCTTGGTGGGCTTGATCCGTGATGGATTAATGCCCATTTTGCACATTGTATCCTGATAGAGCAAGTGGAGGCTGCGGTCACCGTCCATCAGGAGTCGCGTCAGGTGGAACCCATCAATTATTGGGTCCAGGACCAGTGCGGCTGAACCGCCGTTGTCGGTGGGAACGACGCCTATGGGATCACAAGAATCCCTACTGTGGTTAGCGGGGCGCGGGGTCGTGAGAAGAGCGGATCAAACAGATAGCACATGGTTCGTTTATCCAGGTTTGGGCCACGAGGATGCGTAAAACCTTACTCTTGCTTTGGTGGATTGTATATCTGTGTTCTTGAGCTAGCTATGGGGCGTGAGGAGCTCCAAAAAGCCGAATCCTCCCTCTGGTCGCCTCGGGCCTCCTTTTATAGAAAAAAGGGGTTGCCACAATGGCACACAGGAGGTGGAACGGGTACAGTGCTGCGAGGTTATCCCTCACATCACATGACAAGGCGCATTTAATGCGTCTTGCTTAGGTGTCCTTGCTTTATCGGGCACGGGGGAGAAACATGTCTCGTCCGTCGCTGCTCCTTCTTGTGTCGACACGCGCCCTGGCCAGCGATGCCTGCGATGCCATGTAGGTAGGTAGGCAGCTGAGGTGGCGTAGTGGTGGGTCTTCACAAAGATCTGCATGCCGCCATGTAGGTGCCTGCCTAGCTGGTTGGGTCGGCGGCTGCATGCATGCGGTGGTGGAGGTTTAGTCCGCATAGGCCTCATGGTGGCCCTGCGGGTGTCCTCGGCAAGGGCCTTGGCCGGGGCCCCGGCAAGGGTCTTGCCGAGGCGCCTGCTGTCATCCCCGGCAAGGCGCTTGCCGGGGGCCTTGTGGTCTTCCTCGGCTGGGATCCCACCAAGGTTAGTCGTCTCCTTAGTGCGTATCTGATCTTGAATGTCTTCACAAAGATCTGCATGCCGCCACGGGGATGTCTCCTGAATCCTTGCCCTTTGGGGGCAGTGGACTCAAGGGTGATTTGCTCCGTAGGCGCGGGACGAGTCGCCGCGGCAAAGGTCTTGCCGGGACTGCTAAAACTGTCTCCCGGCAAGGATCTTGCCAGGGGAGTCCGCTTCGTCCCCTTTGCTCTTCGTGTTCTTGGCCTTGGCGTTGTTCTAGTTCTCTTGAGCTTCGGTCTTACCCTGGCTCACCGCCTTGCCTTGCTTGGTGTGGTGGTATCCGCGGCTCAGACTGCCCGTGCACAGTTATAGGGGTACAAAAAGTGTACCCCTCTTTTTGTACACCGACAGGAGCCCCCGGGCCTGGGCCACACATAAGCGCAACGCGTTGTTGGGCTAGGCCCAAAAACGGTGCGCGGGCAGGCGGGGCGGTTTTTACCGCGGTAAGATTCTTCGTGCGCTGCGCTTCCCATGATTCCTGCGCGTGGCGCGGCGTGGGGAGGCGCATGTGACGTGGGCAGCATGCATGGGGTTGGTTCCCGCAGGCATGCGTCACATCGTAGTAAAGGGGCGGTTCGCGCCTTCCCCATAAACGGAGGGAGGCATGGAGGCGCGGCCCATTTACTGAATGGGGTTGAGGCACGGTCTTCAAGGCGTCCACTCCCCACGATCACGGGGTGGGGAGTGGTCGTCTCACCCGTCCCCTCGGTTCTGCACATCCGCCACATGTCTCCCATGCGCTTGGGTGGCAAACGGTGGAGGCAGGAAACCGGGCCGTCGCTGGTTGGGGCGGCGGGTCGGTCCTGGCTCCCTGTGCCTTCCGTATCTTGATTGGCCGAGCGGGGCGGCCGAGCCCCAACCTCGATCCTTTATAAAGAGCGGGAGGGGGGATGGCGTCCCGCATTCTTTCATCTTCTTCTTCCTTTAGCTTCTGCTCCTCCCTTCCATCCGTCATGGAGAGAGGGAATCTCGATCCTTCAACAGTGGCGGCGAGGGTCGCCGCTCGACAACACGTCCCTCCTTCTCCTGCGCCTGCGGTGGCAGAGCCAGACGCGAGGGGAAGGGGAGGGGGCGAGGCCGTGGGCGAGGCCGGGGCGCTCGGGGAAGGGGAGGACGGGGCGGCGCGCCGGCCTCGCCTCCGCCAGCAGCTCCTCCTCCAATGGAGGGCCATTTTGGGGATGACCCTTGTGAGTTCTTCGTCAGGCTGCGCCGGCCGCTGCGCCATCGCCTTCGTCTCCCGACTCCATTTGCGCGGGAGATGGAGCTGAATCCGACGGAGTCGTTGCGGCTGCACATGAGGGGCTGCGGGATCAGTGGCACGCGGGTCCGCGTCGACTTCCCTGCCCCTCACGCGATGTATCTTTGTCGGGGATGGAAGATGTTTGCTCATATCCACCGCTTGACGGAGGGGCTAACTCTCCATTTTAAGCTGATGGAGGGTGGCCTTCTCTCCGTCAAGGTCTTCGGGCACTTTGGGACCCATGCAAGGTGCTGCGTGGAGAGCTCTTCTGATAGTGAAGACTCCTCCTCGGGCGGGAGTGACGAGGAGGATAGCGGCAGCGACGACGAGGGTAGTAGGCGGCAGGATGACGGGTCCGACTAGGTGTCGAGTGCCGCTCCGTGCGGCACCGACGACCCCATCATCCGTGTCGCCGGCTCCCTGAACTTCTCGGGGTCGTCTCCTTGGGCGTAAGAGGAAGAGGGCGGGCGGCAAGGCCGTTATGTCGGAGTACGCGGGCACCGATGCCTTCGACGCGTGCTGATGTCCTGCCGCCTCGTCTTTGAGCTCTGCTTCCGGTGCCGCCATCACCATCCAGCCTTTGGGCGGCCACCAAGATGTTCTCTTGGTGTCTTCTGCCACCCGTAGCTCGCCTAGGCGCTCCTTTTGTCCCTTTCGCCTCCTTGACCTGCCTCCTGAGGAGAGGGACAAGAAAGGGATTACGAGCACCTTATCTCTTTTTAGTTTGTAAGCCTTCGGGCCTTTGTTGAATTTAAAACTTGTAATCCCATCATTCATGTTTTTCATTCCCTATGGACTGTAGCTGATTGGAATGTTTTTTAATGAAAAAAGGATGCTTGTCGGGTCATTTGTTTGCGGGTGGAACCCACGACAAGGAGTAAATCCTTGATATCTTCAAGATAAACATTTCCTTGCCCGGCAACAGGCCTTGCCATCTCCCCACTTTGCTCGACCTTCCTCACGCCTTTGGCGGAGGCAGGGATGAGGCGGGTTCAGGCTCCTTGTTTCATCCTTTCGCTGCCGCGACTACGACCAAACTTGGCCCCAGGAACGAGTCCTAGGGCCTAGAGTTAGGGGAGCACGGTAGCTTAGGGGAAAACGAGGTTTCACATACCACAGTCCATAATGGAATGCATGATAAGGGATGAAGAACTTATCTGAAGCTGCAGTCCCCGGCAACCCTGGTTCGCCGTGGGTGAATCTTTGCTCTTGCAGCCCCCGGCAATACTGGCTTGCCGGGGGCTAGATGCTGGTATGTTCCCTTTTTTCCCTCCCCAAGTGGTTCGGCACGGATATCTGTATGTCCTGTGAACCAAAGAAGACAAAAGAAAGACAAAGAGACGCACACTCGACCTCTAAGCTAGGGGTTAGTCGCCGCTAAGCACTATCAACCCTATCCAAGGACGAGACTCGACCTAGCATGCATGCTATAACTTAGGGCGCCAGCGCTTCATTTATTTATGCTCAGGGTCTGCGTCTGGCTTTGTACAAAGGGTTACATGCGTCATCGACAAGGCTCGTACAAAAGGTGGCTTGCCGGGGGGCCCGGCAAGCCGCGCCTCACGGGTAAAACTTGCAAAGATGCTCAATGTTCCAGGAGTTACTCACCGGAACGGCATCTTCGGTCTCCAGGCGGACTGCACCGGGCTTGGTGACTCGTATTACCCGATAAGGGCCTTCCCACTTTGGCGTCAACTTGTTGGAATTCTGGGCTGATTGAACGCGCCGAAGAACAAGGTCGCCTTCCTCAAAGCTTCGGGCATGAACCTTGCGGCTATGGTAGCGGCGCAAGGCTTGCTGGTAGCGCGCTGCTCTCACAGCCGCCTGAAGATGATCTTCCTCAAGGAGCGTTGCGTCATCTTGCCGCAATTGCTCTTGCTCAAGCTCGTCATAAGAGAGTACTCGAGGTGACCCGTATATGAGTTCCGTGGGGAGAACTGCTTCTGCCCCGTATACCAGGGCAAAGGGTGTCTGGCCGGTGGCTTGATTTGGTGTCGTTCTGATTAACCAAAGAACCGCCGGCAATTCATCAATCCAGCGCCTTCCACTCTTGTGCAGTCTGTCAAAGGTCTTTGTCCTCAGGCCTCGCAGTACTTCAGCATTTGCCCTCTCAGCTTGACCATTGCTTCGTGGGTGAGCAATGGAAGTGAAACAGACCTTGCTGCCGAGGTCTTGAATATATTGCATGAAGGTGTGGCTTGTGAACTGCATTCCGTTGTCGGTGATAACCCTATTGGGTACACCAAAATGGCACACCGGTCCTTTGAAGAACTTGACGGCTGACTGTGCTGTGACCTTCCTCACTGCTTCCACTTCTGGCCACATTGTGAACTTGTCGATTGCAACGTACAAGTACTCAAAGCCCCCGACAGCGCGGGGGAAAGGGCCCAGTATGTCGAGCCCCCAGACCGAGAAAGGCCAGGAGAGAGGAATGGTTTGAAGGGCTTGAGCTGCCTGATGAAGCTTCTTTGAATGGAACTGACACGCTTCACACCTGGTGACTAGTGTCGTTGCATCCTGGAGGGCGGTGGGCCAGAAGAAGCCTTACCGAAATGCTTTGCCGGCAAGGGCCCTTGACCCAATGTGGGATCCACATATGCCTCCATGTATCTCCGCCAACAGCCCCAGTCCTTCCTCTCGAGGGATACACTTCAATTTCACGCCGTTCGGCCTCTTTCTGTACAGGACGTCATCGACGAACTGGTACATAGTAGAGCGACAGGCTACTTTTTCCGCTTCTTCCTGCTCCTCAGGAAGTTCCTCTGTTTGGAGGAATTGGACGTTATGCTGTGCCCACGCTGGAGCCTGGGGCTCGACGGTGAGGACTAAAGGCATTTCCTCCGCTATCGGAGCGGCTATCTCCATGGCAAGAGCTTGGTGCTCTGTCGGAGCTAGCCGTCCCGTGGCGGGCTCAGTGTCTCCGGCAACATCCTTACCGGCGGCTTCGGGGAGCTCGGCGGGAAAGTACTTGCCGGGACCTGATTTTCTCCTCTTGTTCTGCTCTGTTGATGGATCAACGGATGGCTGAGTTAGCCGAAGCACAAAGGTACCTGGTTCCACAGGTAGCTTGAGGGCAGCGCGTTTTGACAGGTAATCAGCGATATTATTCTCCACTCGGGGAACGTATTCTGCCTGTATACCGTCAAAACTCTCTTCCAGCTTTCTCACTTCATCGACGTAGGCCTTCATCAACGGGCTCTGGTAATCCTTGCTGACATGCTTGACGACAAGTTGCGAGTCGCCTCTAACGACGAGTTTCTTGATTCCGAGGTCCGCCGCGATCCTAAGACCGGCAAGCAGCCCTTCGTACTCAGCCGTATCGTTTGTTGACACCTCCCTGGGGAAGTGCATCTGGATCACGTACTTGAGGTGCTCTCCGGTGGGCGCGACAAGCAGTACGCCAGCCCCGGCGCCCTGTAAGGAGAAAGCTCCATCAAAGTACATGATCCAGTCGCAACTTGCCTCCTTGCTGGGGAGAGCAGTCTCTTGGGTTTCTTCGTCAGGCGTTGCGGTCCATTCTGCAATGAACTCCGCCAGGACTCGGCTTTGAATCGTCTAGATACTCTCAAACTTGAGGCCAAAGCTGGACAGTTCCAGTGCCCACTCTACGATCCTTCCCGTTGCGTCTGGATTGTGCAATATCCGTTGCAGAGGGAGGCGAGTGACGATAGTGATTTCGTGTGCCTAGAAGTAGTGACGCAGCTTCCTCGAGGCCATAAGAAGGCCGAAGAGCAGTTTCTGCACACCGGAGTACCTCGATCTAGCCCCCTGCAGGAGGGAACTAACAAAGTAGACCGGGTGCTACATCATTTTCTTCTTCGGCGGCACTTCAATTGGCTGCGTTGTCTCGGCATCGGTGGCATCGGGCTCCGTCACTGCTATTACCTCATCATCAATTTCTCTCTGCGCCACTAGTGCGGCGCTGACCACCTGGTTCATTGCCACCAGGTACAGCAGCAACGGTTCTTGTGGCCTAGGCGCAACTAGTAATTGCGCGGAGGAGAGGTACCTCTTCAAATCTTGCAATGCTGCCTCGGCTTCTGGCATCCACTCCATCGGGCCCGCCTTTTTCAAAATCTTGAAAAATGGAAGGGCGCGCTCGGCGGACTTGGAAATGAACCTGCTCATGGCGGCAACACAACCAGCAAGCCGACACACATCCTTGACTCGCTTGGGCACTTCAATCTGCTCTATAGCTTTGATCTTGTCCGGATTGGCCTCTATCCCACACTGTGACACAAAGAACCCGAGAAGCTTGCCAGACGGGACGCCGAAGATGCACTTCTCAGGGTTCAGCTTGAGATTGATCTTGCGTAGGTTTGCAAATGTTTCTTGTAAATCTGATATGAGGGTTACCCTGTTCTTGGTTTTGACAACTATGTCATCCATACAAGCTTCCATATTTCTATGGAACTGGGGTTCAAAACCAATCTGGACCGCCCTTGCAAACATTGAACCAACACTCTTCAACCCGAAAGGCATCCGTATAGAGCAATACGTACCACATGGGGTGATGAATGCCGTTTTCTCTTCATCTTCCCTTGTCATGAAGATCTGGTGGTAGCCGGAGTAGGCATCGAGGAATGACAACAGATCACACCCAGCTGTGGAGTCAACAATCTGGTCGATGCGCGGCAACGGGAAGGGGTCTTTGGGACAAGCCTTATTAATATCTGTGTAATCAATACACAGCCTCCACTTCCCATTTTCCTTGCGCACTACCACCGGATTGGCCAACCACGTTGGATGGAGCACTCCTCTTACCAAACCCGCTGCTTCTAGTTTCTGGATCTCCTCTGTGATGAACTCTTGTCATTCCAAAGCTTGCTTTCTGACCCTCTGCTTGATAGGCCACGCATGAGGACAGACAGCAAGGTGGTGCTCAATCACCTCCCTGGGAACGCCGGGGATGTCGAATGCTTGCCATGCAAACACATCGACATTCGCCCGCAGGAAGGTGATGAGCGCGTCTTCCTATTTGTTGTCAAGGGTGGAGATTATGGTAAAAGCTCCTCCCGTGCCGTCCTCCTTGACAGAAACCTTCTTGGTTCCCGGCGGTGTGGCCCTGGACTTCTTGTTTCTATCGGCGGAACTCTCTGGCACGTCCTCGATAGGAGCGCTACACTCCGAAGAGGTGCACTTGTCGGAGTGGGTGCTTGAGGTCTCACCGGTCTTCTTCTTTTGCCTTCTCGGGGCTCCAGCGGCTGGAGCAAGCGCCTTAGAAGTGGCGACTGCTGCAACTGCTTATTGGTAGAGTTGGTCAGCGCAAATTAGTGCATCCTTCTTGTCTGATGGGACGGTGATGATCGTCACAGGCCCCGGCATCTTCAGGGTGTTGTAGGCGTAATGTGAAGCCGCCATGAACTTGGCCAGCGCTGGGCGGCGAAGGATCCCGTTGTAAGGCAAGGGGATCTTGGCAACGTCGAACACAATCCTTTCTGTCCTGTAGTTCAGATCACTCCCAAAAGTCACAGGCAACGTGACCTTTCCCTTTGGTTGACTTCTTCCCGGGTTGACCCCCTGAAATGTGCCCGTCTCTTCGAGGTCTTCATCAGGAATCTCCAATTTCTCGATCACGGCAGGCGAGATTAAGTTCAGACCGGCCCCGCCATCGACTAGCATCTTTGTCCCCTTGAGGTTGTGTATTGTTGGTGAAACCAACAATGGCAAGCACCCGACTGCAGTAGTGCGATCAGGGTGATCCTCAGTGTCAAAAATGATAGGTGTGCTGGACCACTTCAGCGACCTTTGGGCATCAAACGATGGTTCCGCCGCTATAATCTCACGCGCCCACTGTTTAAGCTGGCGGTGAGAGGTATGCAGCGAGGCACCGCCATCGACGCACATGGCCTATGTAGCTTTCTGAAATTCTTGGTCACCAGACTCATCGTCCTCTTCGTGATCATCGTCTTCTGGCTTTTTGTCACGGCCCCGGGCGGGCCTCTCCCGCTGTTTATCTTTGCTGCGACGGCCCGCCTGGCCGTCACGCTTCTTGCCGGACCCCTCAGCACCATTCTGGCCTTTCTCCTTGTCCCGCCTCTCATATTCAGCCCTCTTCTTCTCAGCAAGGAGCTCGACCTATCGGCAGTTCTGGAGATCATGGCCTTTGGTGCGATTGATCTTGCAGTATTGCTTGTCGGAGTTTCCTGGCTTCTCGGCAGCCGCCAAGGCCCGGTAGGCGACACATCTGGCAATTTCCTTGCCGGGGTCATCTGCCTTGGTTTTCTTGGCGGAGCCGGCGTCGTCAGATCCCTCGACGGCAAGCACAGATTTACCTTTGCGCTTCCTGTTGCGGCGCCGGCCTTTCTTCGCCGGGGCAGCAGTATCCTCATCTAAGGAGTCGGTTTCCACGCCGGCATCTTCGCCAGGGTACTTCCTTCCCTCTTCAGCTCGGGCACATCTGTCAGCAAGAACATAGAGTTCTGCCACATCTTTCGCCTTGTTCATTGCCAGTTCTTCGCACATCTTGCGGTTACGCATGTTCTGATGGAACACGCTGATGATGGCGGCAGGGTGAACATCAGGGATATTGTACTGTACCCGGCTGAACCTCTGTATATACTTGCGCAGACTCTCGCCTCCCTTCTAGGGAATGACATGCAGGTCGCTTGCTTGGCCATGGGCTTGGTGACCTCTAGTAAAGGTGCCCACAAACTCACGACACAAATCCGACCAGGAGGAAATAGAGTCTACCGGCAAGTGCATCAACCATGACATGGCGTTGGGTTTAAGAGCCAACGGAAAGTAATTCGCACGCACCTTATCATCGCGGGCTCCGGCGGCTTGCATCGCGATGGTGTAGATGCTGAGGAACTCAGACAGGTGAGTCTTGCCGTTGTACTTTTCGCCAACATTAGGTTTGAAGGCGCAGTGAGTGGGCCACTGGAACTAACGCAGCTCATGGGTAAAACCGGACAGCCTACCTCGTAAGTTAGGCCTCCAGGGCTCTCCGGGGACGGGTGGTTCACAGCAGGCCCTGCTCGCCTGTCTGACTGGTGGCACGCTCTGCGCCGGTGCTCGATAGTGGTTTGAGCATCTTCATGGGCTCATTCCCGAAGAACTTGGCGCTGGTCACAGTGAGTCCGCGGGTCAGACGATGCTATGGAGATGTCATCGCCCACGACGTCGCGACGAGCCGGTGTCAGCGGTACCGGATGGGGAAGAGGTGAATGCACCGTGGTCGCGGCGCCGCCGGCTTTTCCGCCACTGGTCCGCGGGACTCCATCGGAGCGTCGACCCGGGGGCCCCACCGGACTTGGTTCGTCTTTGTTGGCCACCGCAACAAGGCTTCGGATAGTGGCTCTCCATTCGTCGAGTTTCCCCATAGTGGGAGGAAAGTCGAGGAGCAACTGCGCGCGCTAGGGCCTCTGCTGGTGTCGGTGGCAGTGAAACCTGCACGGATCGCGACGCGCTTCGACTTCTGACCATGTCAGAAGGAGCTCTATCACGACCCCGCGGTCACATGCCGTTTTCACCAGCGCCTCGGCAAGTGGGAAGGTCTTCTATGTCCCGGGAGTGGCGCTCGGGGCTCTTCCCGCAGCGACGCCCGGGATCTTCGGCATGATTACGCCGTTCGTCGCGCACTACCTGGGAGGAGGGCGCTGTTGGCGCCGGCGTGGGAGTCTTGGAGGCCCTTGCGTCGCCTTCGGGCGGGGCGGCGATGACCTTGGAAGGCCCCGCTCCACCCGCGAAGGGCTTGGTTCTGCCTTTGGATTTGGTGCGTGTGGCCCGTTACCAGGCGCACAAACATCGCCGCTTCCCAAACTCCGGCCGCTGGGATGGTGTTGGTGTTCGCGAGCAGCGCCCCGGGTCCTTTCTGCGACCGGTCCGTTGCTCGCCCGCGTTGGGACGGGCTGTCCAACTTCCGAATGGCCAACCACCACCGTCGTCTTCTTCTTGGGCACCATGATGATGAAGAATCGCCGAACTAACTGCTAAAGCCAATTCTCACAACTGCGCCCCCTACCTGGCGCGCCAAAGATGTCGGTGGGAACGACACCTATGGGATCACAAGAATCCCTACTGTGGTTAGCGGGGCGCGGGGTCGTGAGAAGAGCGGAGCAAACAGATAGCACACGGTTCGTTTATCCAGGTTCGGGCCGCGAGGATGCGTAAAACCCTACTCCTGCTTTGGTGGATTGTATATCTGTGTTCTTGAGCGAGCTATGGGCGTGAGGAGCTCCAAAAAGCCGAATCCTCCCTCTAGTCGCCTCGGGGCTCCTTTTATAGAAAAAAGGGGTTGCCACAGTGGCACACAGGAGGTGGAAAGGGTACAGTGCTATGAGGTTATCCCTCGCATCACATGACAAGGCGCATTTAATGCGTCTTGCTTAGGTGTCCTTGCTTTATCGGGGACGGGGGAGAAACCTGTCTCGTCCGTCGCCGCTCCTTCTTGTGTCGACAAGCGCCCTGGACAGCGACGCCTGCGATGCCATGTAGGTAGGCAGGCAGCTGAGGTGGCGCAGTTGTGGGTCTTCACGAAGATCTGCATGCCGCCACGCAGGTGCCTGCCCAGCTGGTTGGGTCGGTAGCTGCATGCTTGCGGTGGTGGAGGTTTAGTTGGCGTGGGCCTAATGGTGGCCCTGCGGGTGTCCTTGGCAAGGGCCTTGCCGGGTCCCCGGCAAGGGTCTTGCCGAGGCTCCTGCTATCATCCCCGGCAAGGCGCTTGCCGGGGGCCTTGTGGTCTTCCTCGGCTGGGATCCCGCCAAGGGTTGTCGTCTCCTTACTGCGTATCTGATCTTGAATGTCTTCACAAAGATCTGATGCCGCCACGGGGATGTCTCCCGAATCCTTGCCCTTTGGGGGCAGTGGACTCAAGGGTGATTTGCTCCGTAGGCGCGGGACGAGTCGCCGCGGCAAGGGTCTTGCCGGGACTGCTAGAACTGTCTCCCGGCAAGGATCTTGCCGGGGGAGTCCGCTTCGTCCCCTTTGCTCTTCGTGGTCTTGGCCTTGGCGTCATTCTAGTTCTCTTGAGCTTCGGTCTTACCCTGGCTCACCTCCCTTCCTTGCTTGGTGTGGTGGTATCCGCGGCTCAGACTGCCCGTGCACAGTTATAGGGGTACAAAAAGTGTACCCCTCCTTTTGTACACCGACAACCGTGACGGATACTAGTCGGATGATCCCGGCGATCGAAAGTGATCGGGCATGACGACCATGGATTAAATTTTGGGGCGACTGGCTCTATCGCGTAGACGTCCCTGAGCGCGCGCTTGCGCTCCCTCTAGGGGATGTGGGTAGCATATATCATGTTCACCATTTTGACCTGAGGGGGAAACTTCTTCTATCCCCCTATGTTCGATTGCCGGGGCTCCTCGTCATCGTCTTCGCTTTGTGATCCCTTCTCCTTGCTTTCGACATGTAACTTACCGGCCTGTTTAAAAACCCAACAATCTCTGTTGGTATGATTGGGTGGTTTGTCTGGGGTACAATGAATCTGGCACAGATGATCTAGTATGCGGTCCAAGCTAGACGAGCCCGAATTGTTCTTTTTGAACGACTTCTTTCGCTGACCGGACTTAGATCCACTGAATCCGGCATTGACTGCCATATCATCGGTGTTGTCATTTTTGTTTCGACGCTTGTATATGTTGCGTTGGGACTTGTCGTTGCTATTTTTGGCTTCATGAGTGCCAGCGTCGCTTGCATTGTTTTTGCTACGGGCCAGCCAACTATCCTCACCCACACAAAAGTGGGTCATGAGTGCCGTGAGGGCTGCCATGGACATCGTCTTCTCTTGGGCGAGGTGGCGGGCGAGCCATTCGTCGCAGATGCTGTGTTTAAAGGCCGCTAGGGCTTCGACATCTGGACAGTCGATGATCTGGTTCTTTTTAGTTAAGAATCTAGTCCAGAATTTCCTGGCAGACTCTCCGGGCTGTTGAACTATATAGCTTAAGTCATCAGCGTCCAGAGGCCGAACATATGTACCTTGGAAGTTGTCAAGGAAGGCTTCTTCCAAGTCCTCCCAGCCGCCGGTGGAATTTTCGGGCAGGCTGTTCAGCCAGTGCTGGGCTGGTCCTTTGAGTTTTAGGGGGAGGTATTTAATGGCATGAAGGTCGTTGCCGCGGGCCATATGGATATGGAGAATGAAGTCTTCGATCCATACCGCGGAATCAGTTGTTCCATCGTATGATTCGATATTTACGGTTTTAAACCCTTCTGGGAATTCATGTTCCATGACTTCGTTAGTGAAGCAAAGAGGGTGTGTGGCGCCTCTATATCGGGCCGCATCGCGACGTAGCTTAGATGGAGTCCGTCTGCGGCTTTCAGCCCGCGCATGACTAGGTTTGTCACATCCGAATAGATAGCCATCATCACGTGTCGAGGGACGTCCTCGTGATCCGTAGATCGACCTGGTATGTCCTGCTCTATTGTTCAGGTCCTGCCGAAGGTCATATGTATGACTGCGAGTTATTTTACCTTTGCATTTGCAATGAGGCGGCGCGGGCCGGTGTTCGTCTTGAGTTGCCGTTTTATCCCGACCACGTGGTGGTCGATCAGCCGCATTGTGCGATGGTGGTATGTGCTCCGGTGCCTCGTCGTCGAACCGAGGTAGCAATTTGCGCTTTGGGTAGCTTTTGGCTGGGCACTTGAGGTCGTATTCTTCGGCTGCTAGGACATCGGTCCATTTATCATTGAGGAGATCTTGGTCAGCCTGAAGCTACTGGTGCTTCTTTTTCAAGCTCCTTGCAGTGGCTATTAGCTGGCTCTTGAAGCGCTCCTGCTCTAGAGGTTCCTCAGGCACGATGAAATCCTTAGTGCCGAGGCTCGCCTCATCCTCGGAGAGCGGATGATAATTACTGTCCTCCGAGTCTTCTTGTGTGGCCTATTTACTAGGGCTAACTTGCCCATCTTCCCGTTCATCCTGTTCAGCAGTTGCATCAGTGGGGTCTTCATTGTCTTCGGCACCTTCAGGAGTGTTATCCTCTCTTGTGCCGGTGTTGTTGTCTTTGCCGCGGCGTGGCTTAGAGCGGCACCGCTGACGCCGGCGCTTTGATTGTATCTCGGGAGGTTTATCCTCAACTGGATCTTCCTTGTCAACGCCGCTATTCTCTTTGGGTGCATCCACCATGTATACATCATACGAGGAAGTGGTCGTCCAGCGTCCGGTAAACAACGGGTTTTGAGCCTCTTCTTCTCTGGCATCCTTGTCCATACAGTCGATGTCATCGGAGCCGTAATCGAGCATGTCGGTTAAGTCTTCGACAGTGGCTACAAAGTGGGCGGTGGGTGGGAAGCGAAATTCTCCATCATCAGCCTCCGGTTCGAACCGTATACAGTTCGGCTGTGGGCCCCCCGCTAAGGATAGTGCTCTTAACGAGTTCAACACGTCACCCAAGGGCGAGTGTCGAAAGATGTCCGTGGAGCTGAATTTGATGATCGATGACTGATCAAGCTCGACGTACGCGGACACACAAGGTTCGGAACCTGTAGCCGGAGACGAGTCCATGGTTTCGGTGACATATATGTCACTTGAAGTTAAGTCTGTGTGCAGCTCCAACGCTGCTGAGTCCGCGGCTTCCGCGGCGGGTTTGAGCTCCCTGTCTTCGGATGGCGCGATCCGCTCCGGATCTAGGGCCAGAGCGGCTATAGATACTATCTCCTGTGTATGGACCGATGAAAGATTTATGTCATGTTCATCGTGGTAGCAAGGAGCGGCTGCCGAGGTCTCGAATCCGTCAAAGATCAAGTATCCCCGGATATCTGCGACGTAGTTCAAGCTTCCAAATCCGACCCGGTGGCCAAGGGCGTAGATTTCGATCTGCTCTAGATGGGTAAGCAAGTTGGCCCGCAGTGCGAAGCCGCCGAACACGAAGATCTGTCTGGGGAGCAAGACTTCCCTTTGGACAGCGTCGTTGTAGATGATTGAAGGAGCCATCAAACCTTTTGACGACGGCATAGTGGAACTCTCAATGAAAGCACCAATCTCGGTGTCAAAACCAAAGGATCTCGGTTAGGGGGTCCCAAATTGTTCGTCTAAGGTCGATGGTAACAGGAGACGGGGGACACAATGTTTACCCAGGTTCGGGCCCTCTCTATGGAGATAATACCCTACTTCCTGCTTGATTGATCTTGATGAATATGAGTATTACAAGAGTTGATCTACCACGAGATCATAATGGCTAAAACCTAAAATTCTAGCCTGTCTGACTATGATTGAATATCTGTCTATGGACCTAGCCCTCTGGTTTATATAGACACCGAAGGGATCTAGGGTTACATAAGGTCGGTTACATAGAAAGAAATCTTCATATTTGGTCACCAAGCTTGCCTTCCACGCCAAGGAGAGTCCCATCCGAACACGGGTAGAGTCTTCGGCCTTTGTATCTCCATAGCCCATCAGTCCGGCCCATGTCTAATAGGTCCTCACCCGAGGACCCCTTAGTCCAGGACTCCCTCACCCGCCACCGTCTGCCGCCCGGACCCGCGCCTCGCGCCGCCCGCCTCCGCCACGACCCGCCATCGCCGGCCGCCATCCGCCATTGTCAGCCCGTGCCAGAGCCCGCCGCCTCGACTCCGCCGCCTTCCGCCGTCCCATCGTCCGACCCCCCCATCGCCGATTGTCGCTCCACCGCGCCGCAGCGCCACCCCACCTCACCGGATCCACTCGCGCCGGCCACCATCCACCTCGCCGGACCCATCTCCAACCTCCTCGCATTCTTCTCCGGCAAACCTCGAAGTCTGCGCCGGGTCAAACCCTAGATCTCGCAGGGTATATTTTCTTCTAAGTCTCAAAATTCCTATCTCATGTGCACCTCTTTGACATGTCATATCTGCATGCATATAGCTCCGATTTGTGCATATAATATATCAAAATGTTCGCCTCATGATGCTCTTCATGTTAGTGTCATTTGCATGCATGTTACTGTCCATATTGATGCCTTAATATTCGTTGCAAAAGTGCTATATGATGTTGTCTACTGGAATTCATCGTAACTTTCTGATTTGTCATTTACATTGCATTTTGTTTGTGCATCCTTTGAGCATCATGTCTACATGTTTTAGGAACATCTCCATTGCATCTTTATAGTGGTGCAAGCCTTGTATTTTTATGAGCTCTGTGGTGACTAGCACAAGCATGCAAAGTAGGCCACATGATGTTGCTGATTTCAGGCACTTCGTATCTTTTCCCAATTCCTTTCCTGTTACATTATGTTGCTATGTTCACTTGTTGACACAAGTAGATCCATGCATATTTTGATGAAGTTCAGTAAGAGTGTTTTGAAGATATGGTTATGCTCTATCCATCCATGCCTCTGGTTGTATATATGGACTAGTGTAGCTTGTCACTACCATGCTCTAGTTTTGGTAAATATTGTTGCTGGCAGATTGTTAACATGAACTGCATTTTTGCTATGTGTTTTGCTAGTGATCCATGCAACCTATGAACTTGCTCTTTCCATGTTTAGCTTCATAAATGTATGTTCTTACTGTTGGTTACCTTGTGATGCCATGAAATTCTTTCTGGTGAGTGGCATGAGCTTGCAAAGTTGCTATCATGAATCTGTTTCTGCCATGCTACGTTTTTCTAAGTCTGAAACTGTTCAAATCACTTGCTATGTTTGCATTGATGCTACCTCATTTTCTGTGCATCTTTGGCTGAAGTTATTAAGGGAGTTTGTTCTTTGCCTTTAGTACCAGCATGCCATGCCTTTGTTTGCCATGATATGTTCATGTAGCATATTGTTTGTTAGCTCCAAACATTGCTACCTGATGTTGCTTATACCATGTTTAGTATTTTCAGTGTCTGTGAAGCTGCTATCATTTGCATTTTTTGCCATGCTATTTTAGGCTTGTTCTAGTGAGTTCTAGCAGGAGCTCAGTGTTCATGATTTGTAGAGCTTCACTTGTACTTTACTACCATGTGCTTTGTTGCTATGTTGGAGTGCTGTAGCATGGTTTCTTGATGCATCTTAAGTTCTATGATGTTGTTAAGCGCATCATCCTTTCCCTTCTGGAGTACCCATACGCATTGCACATCATACCTTGCATTTCATGCCATGTCTTGCATCATGTTGCTTGTGCATTGCACTGTGATTGATTGTTGTTCCGTTGCTTGTGTTCTTGCTTTGGTTAGCGCCGGGAGACGAGTTCGTGAATGAGGAACTTGTTGAGTATGTTTACGAGGAGCAAGCTTTCGACAACCCTGAGAACTTTGTAGGAAAGATGATCATTGCCACCGATATCAGTTCTATCTTTGCTTGCTAGTTGTTCGCTCTATCGCACTACCTACCACTTGTTTATCATGCCTCCCATATTGCCATGTCAAGCCTCTAACCCACCTTCCTAGCAAACCATTGTTTGGCTATGTTACCGCTTTTGCTCAGCCCCTCTTATAGCGTTGCTAGTTGTAGGTGCCTTGCAGGTTGTTCCATGTTGGAACATCGTTATGTTGGGATATCACATAATCTCTTATTTAATTAATGCATCTATATAATTGGAAAAGGGTGGAAGGCTTGGCCTTTTGCTCAGTGTTTTGTTCCACTCTTGCCGCCCTAGTTTCCGTCATACCGGTGTTATGTTCCTTGATTTTGCGTTCCTTACGCGGTTGGGGTTATGGGACCCCCTTGATAGTTCACTTTGAATAAAACTCCTCCTGCAAGGCCCAACCTTGGTTTTACCATTTGCTTAATAACAACTAAAACTTGCCTAGGGACTTTCCGGACCCTGAGGATTTTCTTAATTCAACCCCTGGGCCAGTGCTCCTCTGAGTGTTGGTCCGAATCAGGTAGCCTGCGGGGCCACCTCAGGGAAACTTGAGGGTTGGTTTTACTCGTAGCTTGTCCCATCCGGTGTGCCCTGAGAATGAGATATGTGCAGCTCCTATCGGGATTTGTCGGTGCATCGGGCGGTCTTGCTGGTCTTGTTTTACCATTGTCGCAATGTATTGTAACCGGGATTCCGAGACTGATCGGGTTATTCCGGGAGAAGGAATATCCTTCGTTGATCGTGAGAGCTTGTGATGGGCTAAGTTGGGACACCCTTGCAGGGTATAAACTTTCGAGAGCCGTGCCCTAGGTTATGTGGCAATTGGGAATTTGTTAATATTCGGTTGTAGAGAACTTGACACTTGACTTAATTAAAATGCATGAACCGTGTGTGTAACCGTGATGGTCTCTTTTCAGCGGAGTTCGGGAAGTGAACACGGTTGGGTTATGTATGAACATAAGTAGTTCAGGATCACTTCTTAATCGCTTCTAGCTTATGACCATTGCATAGTTTCTCATCTTACTCTTGTACTCGTATGTTAGCCACCATATTTACTTAGCGCTTGCTGCAGCTCCACCTCATAAGAACATCCTACACATAAGCTTAAATAGTCTTGATATAGTGGGTTCTGAGATTGCTAAGTCCTCGTGACTCACAGATACTACCAAAACAGTTGCAGATGCCGATGGTACCAGTGAAGGTGATGCCACCGAACTGAAGTGGGAGTTCGACGAGGACCTTGGCCATTACTACGTGTCTTTTCGGGATGATCAATAGTGGTGCCCAGTTGGGACGATCGGGATTTAGCATTTGGGGTTCTCTTCTTTTCATTTGGTTTCGTCCGTGGTCGGACTATGTGTGTACTTTGAATGATGTATGAATTATTTGATATTTGTGTGATGTGGCGATTGTAAGCAAACTATTTATTTATCTTTGTTCTTGTATGTGGGATTGTGTGAAGATGAACCTTCTTGCGACAAAACCAAAATGCGGTTATGCCTCTAAGTCGTGCCTTGACATGTGGGAGATATAGCCACATCTTGGGCATTACAATCTCTTACCGATTTACCGCTATCGTTTTGGGGTTATGCTTTAGAGACGGCTGCATTCACATTGAATAGGGCACCATCTAAATCTGTTGAGACGACACCATATGAATTGTGGTTTGGCAAGAAATCTAACCTATCGTTTCTTAAAGTTTGGGGATGCGATGCTTATTTAAAAGCTTCAACCTTATAAGCTCGAACCCAAATCAGAGAAATGTGTCTTCATAGGATTCCCAAAAGAAACTGTTGGGTACACCTTCTATCATAGATCCGAAGGCAAGATATTCGTTGCTAAGAATGGATCCTTTCTAGAGAAGGAGTTTCTCTCGAAAGAAGTGAGTGGGAGGAAAGTAGAACTTGATGAGGTAATTGTACCTTCTCCCGAATTGGAAAGTAGTTCATCACAGAAATCAGTTCCAGTGATTCCTACACCAATTAGTGAGGAAGCTAATGATGATGATCATGAAACTTTAGATCAAGTTACTACCGAACCTCGTAGGTCAACCAGAGTATGATCCACACCATAGTGGTGCGGTAATCCTATTCTGGAGGTCTTGTTACTTGACCATGACGAACCTACGAACTATGAGGAAGCGATGATGAGCCTAGATTCCACAAAATGACTTGAGGCCATGAAATCTGAGATGGGATCCATGTATGAGAACAAAGTGTGGACTTTGGTTGACTTTGCCCGGTGATTGGCAAGCCATAGAGAATAAATAGATTTTCAAGAGAAAGACTGATGCTGACGCTAATGTTAGTGTCTACAAAGCTTGACTTGTTGTGAAAGGTTTTCGACAAGTTCAAGGAGTTGACTACGATGAGACCTTCTCACCTGTAGCGATGCTTAAGTCTGTCCGAATCATGTTAGCAATTGCCGCATTTTATGATTATGAAATTTGGAAATGGATGTCAAAACTGCATTCCTTAATGGATATATTAAAGAAGATTTGTATATGATGCAACCAGAAGGTTTTGTCAATCCTAAAGGTGATAACAAAGTGTGCAAGCTCCAGCGATCCATTTATGGACTGATGCAAGCCTCTCGGAGTTGGAATATACGCTTTGATAGTGTGATCAAAGCATATGGTTTTATACAGACTTTTGGAGAAGCCTGTATTTACAAGAAAGTGAGTGGGAGCTTTGTAGCATTTCTAATATTATATGTGGATGACATATTGTTGATTGGAAATAATACAGAATTTCAGGATAGCATAAAAGGATACTTGAATAAGAATTTTTCAATGAATGACCTCGGTGAAGCTGCTTATATATTGGGCATCAAAATCTATAGAGATAGATGAAGATGCTTCATTGGACTTTCACAAAGCACATACCTTGATAAAGTTTTGAAGAAGTTCAAAATGGATCAGTCAAAGAAAGGGTTCTTGCCTGTGTTACAAGGTGTGAAGTTGAGTCAGACTGAATGCCCGACCACTGCAGAAGATAGAGAGAAAATGAAGGTCATTCCCTATGCCTCAGCCACAGGTTCTATCATGTATGCAATGTTGTGTACCAGACGTGATGTATGCCTTGCTATAAGTTTAGCAGGAAGGTACCAAAGTAATCCAGGAGTGGATCATCGGGCAGTAGTCAAGAACATCCTGAAATACATGAGAAGGTTTAAGGATATGTTTCTCATTTATGGAGGTGACAAAGAGCTTGTCGTAAATGGTTACGTCGATGCAAGATTTGACACTAATCCGGATGACTCTAAGTCACAAACTGGATACGTATTTATATTGAATGGTGGAGCTGTAAGTTGGTGCAGTTCCAAGCAGAGCGTCGTGGCGGGATCTATGTGTGAAGCGGAGTACATACCTTCTTCAGAAGCAGCAAATGAAGGAGTCTAGATGAAGGAGTTCATATCCGATCTAGGTGTAATACCTAAAGCATCAGGTCCAATGAAAATCTTTTGTGACAATACTAGGGCAATTGCCTTGGCGAAGGAATCCAGATTTCACAAGAGAACCAAACACATCAAGAGACGCTTCAATTCCATCTGTGATCAAGTCAAGGAGGCAGGCATAGAGATTTGCAAAATACATATAGATCTCAATGTCGCAGACCCGTTGACTAAGCATGTTCCACGAGCAAAACATGATCAGCACCAAGACTCCATGGGTGTTAGAATCATTACTATGTAATCTAGATTATTGACTCTAGTGCAAGTGGGAACTGAAGGAAATATGCCCTAGAGGAAATAATAAAGTTGTTATTTATATTTCCTTATATCATGATAAATGTCTATTATTCATGCTAGAATTGTATTAACCGAAAACTTGATACATGTGTGAATACATAGACAAAACAAAGTGTCCCTAGTATGCCTCTATTTGACTAGCTCGTTAATCAAAGATGGTTAAGTTTCCTGACCATAGATATGTGTTGTCATTTGGTGAACGTGATCACATCATTAGGAGAATGATGTGATGGACAAGACCCATCTGTTAGCTTAGCGTAATGATCGTTAAGTTTTATTGCTATTGCTTTCTTCATGACTTATACATATTCCTCTGACTATGAGATTATGCCACTCCTGAATACCGGAGGAACACTTTATGTGCTATCAAACGTCACAACGTAACTGCGTGATTATAAAGATGCCCTATAGGTGTCTCCGAAGGTGTTTGTTGAGTTGGCATAGATCAAGATTTGGATTTGTCACTCCGTGTATCGAAGAGGTATCTCTAGGCCATCTCGGTAATGCACATCACTATAAGCCTTGCAAGCAATGTAACTAATAAGTTATTTGTGGGATGATGCATTACGGAATGAGTAAAGAGACATGACGGTAATGAGATTGAACTAGGCATGATGATACCGACGATCAAATATCGGGCAAGTAACATACTGATGACAAAGGGAATGACTTAACTTGTTATGCGGTTTGACCGATAAAGATCTTCATAGAATATGTAGGAGCCAATATGAGCATCTAGGTTCCGCTATTGTTTATTGACCGGAGATGTGTCTCGGTAATGTCTACATAGTTCTCGAACCCGTAGGGTGTGCACGCTTAACGTACGATGATGATTTGTATTATGAGTTATGTGTTTTGGTGACCGAAGTTTGTTCGGAGTCCCAGATGAGATCACAGAAATGACGAGGAGTCTCGAAATGGTTGAGAGGTAAATATTGATATATTGGACAAAGGTATTCGGACACCGGAAAGGTTTCAGAAAGGTTCGGGTATTTTTCGGAGTACCGGGAGGTTACGGGAACCCCCCGGGGAAGTAATAGGGCCTTATTGGGCCTTAAGGGAGAAGAGGAGGTAGGCCAAGGGAGGAAGCGCCCCCATGGAGTCTAGGGGAGGGGGCGGCGCCCCCCTTGCCCATTCCTACTCCCTCTCCCTTTCCCTCTTTCCTACTCCAGAAAAGGAAAGGGGAATCCTACTAGGACTTGGAAGTCCTAGTAGGACTCCCCACAGTTGGCGCGCCCCTAGGGGGGCGGCCTCCTCCCTCTCTGAAGGAGTTCTGGACTAAGGGGTCCTCGGGTGTCTGACCTATTGGACATGGGCCGGACTGATGGGCTGCGAAAATACAAAGACCGAAGACTCTACCCGTGTCCGGATGGGACTCTCCTTGGCGTGGAAGGCAAGCTTGGCGTCCAAATACGAAGATTCCTTTCTCTGTAACCGACCTTATGTAACCCTAGATCCCTCTGGTGTCTATATAAACCGGAGGGCTAGGTCCGTAGACAGATATCCTCACAATCATAGCCAGACAGGGTAGACTTTTAGGGTTTAGCCATTACGATCTCGTGGTAGATCAACTCTTGTAATACTCATATTCATCAAGATCAATCAAGCAGGAAGTAGGGTATTACCTCCATAGAGAGGGCCCGAACCTGGGTAAACATTGTGTCCCCTATCTCCTGTTACCATCGACCTCAGACGCACAGTTCGGGACCCCCTACCCGAGATCCGCCGGTTTTGACACCGACATTGGTGCTTTCATTGAGAGTTCCACTCAGCCGTCGTCAAAAGGATTGATGGCTCCTTCTACCATCTTCAATGATGCTGTCCAAGGGGAAGTCTTCCTCCCTGGACAGATCTTCGTGTTTGGTGGCTTCGCACTACGGGCCAACTCGCTTGGCCATCTGGAGCAGATTGAAAGCTACGCCCCTGGCCATCAGGTCAGATTTGGAAGCTTGAACTACGCCGCGGATATCCGTGGAGACTTGATCTTTGACGGATTTGAGACCACGACAACCGCTCCCTGCCACCATGATGAATGTGACGTAAATCTATCATCGGTCCATACCCAGGAGATCGTACCTGTAGCTGCTCTGGCGCTAGTGAGGGAGACCTGGACTAAGGGGTCCTCGGGCGTCCGGCCTATTATCCTTTGGGCCGGACTGATGGGTTGTGAAGACATGAAGGCCGAAGACTGCATCGTGTCCGGATTGGACTCTACTTAGAGTGGGAGGAAAGCTTAGCCATCGAAGATTCCTTCTTATGTAACCAACTCCATGTAAACCCTAGATCCCCTCGTTGTCTATATAAACCGAAGGGGGTAGTCCGGAAAGGACACCACATATACTCATTACATAGGCTAGACTTCTAGGGTTTAGTCATTACGATATCGTGGTAGATCAACTCTTGTAATACTCATATTCATCAAGATCAATCAAGCAGGAAGTAGGGTATTACCTCCATAGAGAGGGCCCGAACCTGGGTAAACATCATGCTCTCTGTCTCCTGTTACCATCGATCCTAGACGCACAGTTCGGGACCCCCTACCCGAGATCCGCCCATTTTGACACCGACATTGGTGCTTTCATTGAGAGTTCCACTATGTCATCGACAAAAGGTTTGAAGGCCCCCTCAATTACCAATAATGACGCTGTCCGAGGAGGAACCTTCCTCCCCAGACAGATCCTCGTATTCGGTGGCTTCGTACTGCGGGCCAACTCGCTTGGCCATCTGGAGTAGATCGGCAGCTACGCCCCCGCCATCAGGTTGGATTCGGAAGCTTGAACCACGCCACGTATATCCATGCAGACTTGATCTTCGAGGGATTGGATCCCACGATGATCGCTCCCCCTCATCCCGATGAAAGTGACTAAAATCTGTCATTGGATCACACCCAGGAGATGGTTCCTGCGGCTGCAACGACCTTAGAGCCAAAGCAGACCGAGCCATCCGAAGCCTCAGAGACCATGGCATTGGAGCCGCACGTGGACTCGATGCCCTGTGATATTCGCTTTAACGGAACTTCGGACTCGTCTCCGACTACAAGTTCCGGACTGTGTACACCTGCGGACACCGAGCTAGATCGTTTATCGATCCTCGAGTTCAGCGCCGCTGACGTGTTCCAATATTCGCCTTTGGGCGACGTGCTAAAATCTTTATAGAATTTGTCCTTGGAAAAGGACTCACAGCCGAACTATGTCCGGTTCGAGGTAGAGGCGGATGATGAGGAATTTTTCTCCCCACCCACCACCCACTTCATAGCCACCGTCGATGACTTAACCGACGTGCTTGACTATGGCTCCGAAGACATCGACAGTATGGACGATGATGCCGACAAGGAGCAAGGCCAAGACCCGCCATTCACTGGACACTGGACGGCCACCTCTTCATACGATGTGTACATGGTTGATACACCTAAAGGATCTGGCGACGACAAAGAAGAGCCGAATATGATCAAAACCTCCGAGACACAGTCCAAGCGCCGGCGGCCCAAACGCCACCCTAAGCCCCATCGCTCAAAGGACAGAAACACTGGCACCGGAGAAAATAGTACTCCGGGAGACGCCGAAAACAATGAAGACCCCGCTGGGGCTACATCCGAACAAGAACACAACAACAGGCAAGACAACACTGACAAACAGACCATAGAAGATGACCCGGAGGATGATAGTTACCATATGCCCTCCGAGGTGGATACAAGCCTCGGCAACGAAGACTTCATCGTGCCTGAGGATCCTCTTGAGTAGGAGCGCTTTAAGATTCAGCTCATAGCCACTGCAAGGAGCCTGAAAAAAACAATAGCAGCTTCAAGCTGAACAAGACCTGCTCATCGACAGATGGACTGACGTCCTGATAGCCGAGGAATATGGCCTCAACCGCCCAGCCAAGAGCTATCCGAGACGCAGACTGCTACCTCAATTCGATGAGGAAGCGCCGGAGCATATATCTCCCTCGCGCAATGCGGATCAACCACCACGTGGTCGGGACAGGGCGGCGGAATGGCCACCCCGCGGTCGAGATAAAGAGGAAACTCAGGCCGAACAGCAGACTGCCCCACCACCCGGTCAAAATAGGGACGGAAGAGTCCGGAGTCATACTTACAACCTTCGACAGACCCTGGATATTAGAGCAGGACACACAAGATCGATCTACGGATCACGAGGACGTGCCTCGAGGTGCGACGACCGCTACGTATTCGGACATGACAAACCTAACAACGCTCGAGCCGAATGCCGCAGACGGACTCCTTCACAGCTCTGCCACGATGCGGCCCGATATAGAGGCGCCGCACACCCGCTCTGCTTCACAGATGAAGTACTGGATCATGAATTCCCCGAGGGGTTCAAGCCCATCAATATCGAATCATACAACGACACAACCAATCCTGCAGTATGGATCAAGGATTTCATTCTCCACATCCACATGGACTGAGGAGATGACCTCCATGCCATAAAATACCTCCCATTAAAACTCAAAGGACTAGCTCAGCACTGGTTAAATAGCCTGCATGAGAACTCAATCGGTAGCTGGGAGAACTTGGAAGAGGCTTTCCTCGACAACTTCCAAGGAACTTATGTCCGGCCACCCGATGCCGATGACTTAAGCCACATAGTTCAACAATCTAGAGAATCAGCTAGAAAATTCTAGACTAGGTTCCTAACCAAAAAGAACCAGATCGTCGACTGTCCGGACACTGAAGCCCTAGCAGCCTTTAAGCATAGCATCCGGGATGAATGGCTTGCCCCCACCTCGGCCAAGAAAAGCCGAGATCCATGGCAGCCCTCACGGCACTTATGACCCGCTTTTGCGTGGGAGAGGATAGTTGCCTGGCTTGCAGTACAAACACAGCCAACGAAACAGGCCCCTCCGAGGCCAAAAACAGCATCAACAAGCTCTGGCGCAACAGACACAAACGCCAAAGCAATGGCGATAACGCCGATGACACTACAGTTCACGCAGGATTCAGTGGCGCCAAGTCCGACCAGCGAAAGAAGCCCTATAAAAAGAGCAGCGGAGGACCATCCAGGTTGGACTGCATACTCGATCGTCCCTGCCAGATATATGGCACCCCAGACAAACCGGCCAACCATACCAACAGAGATTGCTAGGTATTTAAACAAGCCAGCAAGGTCAACAGCAGAAATAAGGAAGGAGAATCACAGAGCAAGGACAATGACGCGGAGCCCCAGCAGCCGAACACTGGGAGCAAAAGAAATTTTCCCCTCAAGCCAAAACGGCGAACATGATATACGCTACACACATCCCCAAAAGGGAGCGCAAGCGCGCACTTCGGGACGTCTATGCGTTAGAGCCAGTCGCCCCGAAATTCAATCCGTGGTTGACATCCCCGATCACCTTCGACCGCCGAGATCACCCAACAAGCATCCGCCACGGCGGTTCAGCCGCAGTAGTCCTCGACCCAATCATCGACGGATTTCACCTGATGCGAGTCCTAATGGACGGTGGTAGCAGCCTCAACCTGCTCTATCAGGATATAGTACGTAAAATGAGCATCAACCCCTCACAGGTCAAGCCCACGAAGACTACTTTTGAAGGAGTCATACCAGGCGTAGAGGCCCGCTGTACGGGCTCAGTAATGCTGGAGGTAGTATTCGGTTCCCTAGATAACTTCCGAAGCGAAGAACTAATGTTCGATATCGCCCCATTTCGCAGCGGCTATCATGCTCTGCTCTGACAAACCGCATTCACTAGATTCAATGCGGTGCCACATTACGCTTATCTCAAGCTCAAGATGTCCGGCCCACGTGGCATCATTACAGTAAATGGAAACACAGAATGCTCCCTCTGTACAGAGGAACACACCGCCGCCCTAGCAGCAGAAGTACAGAGCGGCCTTCTCAAGCAGCATTACAATCCGACTGCCGAGCCCCTGGACATCATCAAGAGGGTCTAGACCACACTGCAGCAGGACAGTGCAGCTTGGCCGAATTAGCAATTTGACCTCCGTCCCAGCCCTGATAAGGCAACGACACCAATACCGCACGTACATAAACTACGCACTCAAAACCCCAGGGGAATTGACGGAGGCATAACTCGTTCATGATCCACTGTACGACTCGACCGACCCTGGGATTCGCACAATTTCACTTTTCCTTTTCATGAGTTTTCTTCTCTTTTGAAGGTCTATGTGGACAACCTGCTTGCAGAACACACCAAGGAGGCAAGGAGCTCTGGCTTACAAGGGAATCCCCAGGTGGTCTCTACTAAACGATTGCCATACTTGCTCTTCATACCCGCATGTAGCTCGCCCTTGGTTGCGGCAGGTTAAATAGCCCTATTTTGCTTATCATATTACTTGTACAAAGTATGCCCCGACGTACTAGTTACATCACAATGGTGAATACACGGTAGCGTCATCTCATTATTTAATTTTTTCCATTTACTCACCTCGGTATTAATCACCTACCGCACACGTACGCTATGGTACGTATTACTACGCTAGGGGCTTCATTACACCCAACACTATGGCAATAAAAAGTCCGAACACTTTTATAGTATAGTTCGGCTCCCCGAACTTATAGCATTATATGCATCGGCTCCGAATCATGTCTTTGGTTAATAGTTGGGTTGCCCGGCTCCTGTGCTTACTATCTTACGTTCCTCTATATCAGCTAGGGTAGTCAAGGGAGAACTACTGCGATTGTGTCCTGGTTCTTCCGGACGAGCACCTCAGTAGAGAAAGCCGAAAACTGACTGTCATGATGCGGCGAGAGCCAATCAGCTGTTCGAGAGGTTCCAAATCGTTAGAGATTTTTTCCGCTTCGCATGAAGAATCGGTCCCTCCGATTAGGCGTGCATAGCGCCCCTAGTTCGGCCTTCCGAATACCAGGGGCTTTGCCAAACTTTTAAATTGTCAAACTCCTATGGATAAGTGAGGGCGGTAAAGGCCGCATAGTCTGATTGCCTTGTTCGTTGCACTGAACACCTCCTTTAAGGACCATAATGTTGAGTAAAGAGTGTTTAGATTTTTCCCGAACACCCCCGTACCATCTACGTGGGGGCGGAAGCCGATGACTGGTCAACCCTCAGATTTCATAAATGGCCGCCCAAGAGGTAACACTACAAAAAAAATACACTTCCGTGATGATACGTGTTTGTCATAGTAGGTCCCGTTTTCTGTCATACATGTACATCCATGACAAATTTATAACAGAATCAAGATAGTCATACCTGTGCTATCGTAGAAGTGTTCCATGACATTACCAAAATTATCATCACGGAAGTGTCCACTTCCATGACGATAAATCGCACGTCACAGAAGTGCTTTCATCAAGGGTGACCGACACGTGGCATCCACCGTAACGGAACACAGTTAAGCTATCGGGTCGGGTTTTGGATCCGATAACCCATTAATAGCCTCGACCAATGGGGATTTTCCACATGTAAAATCATCATTGGCTGGAGGAAACACGTGTCGGCTCATCACTGGGACAGATGTCATCCACTCATTGGACAGAAGGCGCCTATGATACGTCGACACGTGGCACGACCCAACAGAGGCCCATTCCTATGAAAAGGCCGGCCTGTTTGACTTGGTCAAAAGGTGGCGGGTCGGCCCATGGAAAGCCTGTTAACAGCCTGTTCGCATATAGCCCATTTACAGCCTGCTAACCCAAGGCCCGTTACGCCCTATTTGAATTAGGCCCAGTAGCGTCATCTGGGCCATCCAATATGATTCCAACCCATTTTCACTTCTGGCCCATGTATGGCCCATGACGTCCTTCGGCCCATATGAGGCCCTATGTAACTCTTGGCCTATTAATGGCCCGTGGTGAAACTAGCCCGTAATGAACAGTGTATCACTTTACACCCATTAACGGCCCGTGGTGAAACTGGCCCGTAAAGAATAGTGTATCACTTTATACCCATTAACGGCCCGTTATTCCGTTGGGCCGTTTCCAGCCCATGTTATCTTTCGGCCATCTCAGAGCCCATTTATTCTTGGGCTATTTTCCAGCATTCTTTTACTTACGGCCCGTTACTGTCATTTTCTGTTTGTGGGCCAAATTCAGCCCGTGGTTACAGTCGGCCCGTTTGTGGTCCGTTAATACATTGGGCCATTTTCATAGCATCATCAAATACGGCCTATTAACGATGGCCCGTTATGGTCGGCCCATGAACGGATGATTCCAACTCTAGCCCGTTTACGGCCAGAATGCGGTATGTTTGGCCAATCGATCATACGTCTCGTATAAGGCCCATTGATGATAGACCCGTAGAAGGCCCATTGTTTCTACGGCCCATAGAAGGCCCACTGTTTCTACGGCCCGTAGAAGGCCCGCTATTTATACGGCCCGTAGAAGGCCCACTGCTTATATGGCCCGTGGGAGGCCCAGTGTCACTACAGTAAATATTAGCCCATGGTTATTGTGGCCTAGTTTTAAAAAATAGGTTATTGCAGCCACTAGCAAACCGTAGAAAAAGAACTGCACTGACTAGAAGCAAACAAATAAACAAGACAACAAGAAAATAAATAAGCAAGCAACTTACACTAGGCTATCACGACTATTACACATATTACATCCACTAGGCATCAAAGTTCGCCACCAGTGCAAATATAGGGAACACATCAGCATATAAACGCCGCAGCAAAACAAGTCCAGAACTGAAACCACTTCAGAAGAGCTCAAGAAACAATATCCTAGGTACCCATAAGGCTGGCAAGATGCTTAGCAAGCTTATTAACTTTCTCTTGTTTGGCGCTTAAGTCCTCCAACGCTTGCTGTTGCACCAGAAAGTATGCATCTGAATTCTGCAGGGACTTTCTTAGTCCTTCGGCTTCCTGTCGCATAACATCTGATCGATGTCTTTCAACTTGAAGTTGAGACTCAAGAAGCCAAATTGATTCAAGCAACGAGTTAGAAGAGCTGGTGCCAGCAGTGGTAGCTAGTAACTCGAACACTACATCAAGACAGGACTTTGGGGTTGTCTCAGTGTCTTCAATATAGTTTTTATTAGCTTTCTTGGAGACCAACGGGGATGTCTCACTATCTTGAACCTTATCTGCACTATTTCCTTTACCATTGCATAACAGGGTACTCTTCTCCCATATTTTATCCGTGTTCTAAAAGAGAAACAAACAAACACATCTCAGGTTTACAATGTAGTATATGAAACTCATTTTGGTAAACCAGTTCAGTAGTTAGGTGGACAGGATAACATCATGAAACAAACATATATCTATGTAGTATGGTCACTGTATGGTCTATATCATTCTAGTTTATGTTGCCAAATCAAGATAGATACAGTTCGAATCATATCTATTTAAGACAAAGCAGCATAGAAAGAATATAAGTGTGGGAAACTACACAGCAATAACAACACTTGTAATGTGCATGGCATGAGAACATAACTATTTATTCAATTGAAACTGAAATCAACATAGAGGAAGTTACAACAGCAAACAACCAAACACATTGAAGAAACAAGTTTAAAACATACCTGTTGCGCCATTGGAGTTTCAATTGCATCCTTCAAATTTGAAATTAGTTGGTATCAGTAAATACAGTGATGCAAGAGCAAAGTAGTATAAACCATAGCTACGGAACCTAACCTGAGAACAATTCTTCTTCTGCTTTAAGCGTTGACTTTGGGTACGGAGTGGTGGTCCTCGTGATTTGGGCACTGCAGTTGCCTTACTAACTGCTCGTGTTTGGGTGCTCTGTGGTGGAGACGGTGATGTGTCAATGGGAACTGGGTGTCTATCTACTGGGGTTGGGGTTAGAAGGGGTGTAGCTGGTTCTCTGTCCAACTGGGTAGGGGTACAATCTGCATGAGTGTTGGTTATGTGTGGTGGGGCTAGTTCTTGGGAAAGTACAACCGTGGTTGTATCTGCATCAACAGGTAGCATGATCTTTTCTGAAGACTGTGTTTTTACTCCCACAGATACTGCCATCACTCCCTCCAATTGAAATGGTTGATAAATAAGAAAAGTAATTGAATGTACAAACATTGTAAGATAGACAGGTGCAATGGGGAGTAGGGAAGAAAACAGGGCATGAAATAATTCACATTTATGTTGTCTAAGCAAACAGAATAGCAGGACATAATTTCACATATATGATGGCTAATTAAATAGGATAGCATGACACAATTTCACATGTATGATGGCTAACTAAACAGGATAGAATGAAATACTTCAAAATATGATGACTATGTAAACAGGATGACATGATATAACTATACGATGTGTCTATTAAAGTGGTTGGCATGCCATAAATCACAAACATGCCGTCGATGGAAACATGATGGCATGATATAATTCACGGATAGAATGACATAATTTAAAATATGATGACTATGTAAACAGGATGAGATGATATAACTATATTATGTCTTTAGAAAATGGGTTGGCATGCCATAATTCAGATACATGCTGTCTATGTAAACATCATGGCATGACATAATTCAAATATATGATTTATATACTAAGGAAGTGAGAAGAGGGCAATCGCATATATGATGTGTCAACTAAGGAGATGGCATTCAATATTGTGTATATGATGTAAAAACTAAGCATTGCAATACAACATATGCATTATATGAGTAATATAACCCTGCCAAGTTTGAGCATACACCTCAGGGGGATAATAGGACCGGTCATCTTCCTTTGAATCCTACTCTCAAGAGCTATCTGTAACCAGCAAGATATCTGCTTCACCAGGTAGCATTGTCTACTCTGAAGACCTTGTTTTCACTCCAGATTTCTCCATCACCAATTCAAATGGCTGATGCACAGGAAGAACAGTTGAATATACAAACATTGTCGACAAAAGCAATGAGAAATACAAAAAAAGGACGGCACGATATAATTCACATATATGACGCTTGCCTAAACAACATGGCATTGCGTAATTCACATACGTAGTTCCTTGCAACAAGATAACATTGCATAATTCACATATATATTGTCTTGCAACAAGAAGGCATTGCATAATTCACATATATGGTAATTAGACACTAAACAGGTGGCATTCACACAAAGCATGTCTAAACTAAGCAAATGAAATAGCAATGCAAGATACATACGCATGATATGAGCAACATAACCCTGCCAAGTTAGGGCATGCACATCGGGGGGATATGACTGGTCATCTGTCTCTGAATCCTCCTCTGAGGAGCTATCGGTAACAAGCAAGACATGCGCTTCGTCAGATAGCATTGTCTGCTCTGAAGACCTTGTTTCCACTCCAGATTTTTCCATGTCCGTGCCGAATGGCTGATGCACAGGAAGAGTAATTGAATGTACTAAATTTTTTGACAAATTTAGCACGTAATAAAAAATGATGGCATGATATAATTCACATATAAGATGACTGGTTAACCAGGGTGGCATTGCAAAATTCACATATATGATGCCTGGCTAGACAAGATGGCATTGCATGATTCACATATACGATAAAGAAACTAAACATATGGCATTGACACAAAGCATGTCTAAACTAAGCAGATGACATCTTTAATGTATACAGTAAGCAATGCAAGGCACCATATGCATGATATTACCAACATCAGCATGACAAGTTAGAGCAAAGACCTCATGGGGTAAATAGGAGTGGTCTTCTCCTTCTGAATCCCCCTCAGAACAGTTATCTTCCTCTTGATTACGATCTGAAATGGGTGGAGGGGGGGCTGCCTTTGCGCCCACCATGGAATGACGTCTGCATGAAATTTTATTGCCATGCAAGGCTCGTCTCTTTTTCTCTACATGATCAGTTCCATTGTGTACAATAACTGGCATGCATAGGAATAAAACATAGTGAGATTATGTAAGGAGTGCATGCACAAATCCAGAGTGATGGTAGCAAACTGTGGATAGACCCAAAACCAATGATAGCAGGCAGATAATAGCTTTAATTAAAAAATACAGATAATGGCTCCTTTAATGTTTGTTTGCACCCAACATGAAACTCATAGTAGACACCGAAGATTAACCAGATAGTAGACATATAGTACTGATTGTTGCCCCAATATGTACCCCACAACCATTTAAAAACTCAAGTTTCAGCATTAGTTTGGACCTGACTCGGAGTCTAATAGGTGAACACGACGATAATGTAGCATGTCATCATATTAAGCGACGCATAACGTAAGCAGACATGGAAGAGTGCGACCTCTCTTGCTGACCCGTGTAGTCCTCAAGGTCATCTGCTCAGTTGATGATGGTAATGCAGTTGCCGTGGCTGCTGGCGGCGGGGAAGAAGATCTGAGGCGGAGAAAGACAGTCTGGAGAGCGGATCCCTGTTGTGGTAAACCCTTCCGTCGTTGGAGCAGCTGAGCTGGGGTGGAACACAGCGCCGCAGGAGCAGGACAAACCACACAAGGTTTTCTTTGACACATATCTGTAACATAAGTAATTGAGTAAGGGCTTGTTTTAATTTGAGGATTCTAACAATGCAGGGATAGGAAATAGATAGGAATAGGATAGGAATGCACGTGCAAGACAGAGAATTTAAAAACAAAGGATTTCTGCCAATCTGGGTGTTTGATTCATAACAATTGAAAGATCACAGGACGCAAAAAAGCATAGAGAGAATAAGTCAAACCACAAGAAAATGTACGGTTATAATGCTATTATTCTACTATCTCTTAGTCTTGTGCTTGATGAATAGGAATATGAAAAGGAGGAGAAGTGCAAATTAGAATTCCTACGGTTTTTCTTTCAAGGAGACACTAAAGGAACAAATCCTACGGTTTTCCTTTGCTCCATTCCTTTGCACCAAATTCATTAAAAGTAGTACCATAGGAAACTTTCCAATTCTGATGTTTTTCATTCACTTTTCCTTTCAAGCACTAGAGATTCTAGTAGGCAGGCTTGAGAAAGGAAAATCCTACACTAAAAAATGTTTTTGTGCTACTTCTATTACTTTGGACCCAGGCCACTGCCATACTAGCTCAACTCCCAGGCCCATCGTCAAATGCACAGCTCAAACGCGCAGAGATAAATAATGATGGCATTCAAGAGAGTCCATCACGGATAGCTAAGTTGCCTGGTACCTCATTGCTTGTCATATAGTAGGATAAAATAATCGTATTTCCTGTTACTACGAGTGCTCATTGGACAATATATATAACATGTAGAGTAAAAAAGAGATGCAACAAGTGTACAACCTCTTTGGCAAAGCCATGTCGATCTCAGCGTGATTGGGTTGGTCAGTGAGGATGCTCCGGCTGACTTGGCTGTCGGAGGAGGGGAAGACGATCTTAGGCATCTGGAGATGGAGCCCGAGGTACTGCTCCGCTGTGATGGAGGGTTTCGTTGTTGGAGCAGCTCCAGTGAGTTGTACAACACTGAGGCTGAAGCAGGACAAGAGAGACAACAAACAATGTTAACCTGAGTGGAATTCTAATAGCATCTCCAATACATGACGTAAAATACATAACCACAAAGTGCTAGATGTGAAATACATCAGCCACTCATCTCTGAATTTAACTGTCGAAACTGAATTTAACTATCGAAACTGAACTTAACTGTCGAAACTGAATTTTGCTGTCCAAACTGAACGCACTAGCAAGGTGAGGCTACACGTCGGTCGACTGAATTTTTCATCTCTGGTCAGTCGATTTTGGAGTCGTTGGATACGAAATCAAGGGCCTACGGTTCATCTTCAACCTCCACCCCCCAGCCACCATCGGCCAAACAGCAGCCCCCCGCCGCCCGCGGCCGGCGGTGCACTGCCCCGCCCGCCCTGCAAACACTCCCCAGCGCCGGTACGCCGCCGCCCCTGTCATCCCTCTAGGCCCCCCGTGTCGAGCTTTTTCTCCGGCGATCTCCACGCCCCACCACCGCCCCCATCCTGAACCCTAAGATAGATAGTGGGGTACCTCTCCGGCGAGCCCCCCTTCCCGCTGCGGCTGGTTCTTCCTTCACCCCGGCGAGCCCCGCACCCCCTGAAAATCGACTGACCCAAAAGTCGATTCAGTCGACTGAAGTGTAGCTAAATCGGAGCAGCATCGCAAGCAAGAGCAAGAGAGAGAGCAGTAGCGCGAGCAAGAGCAATAGCAAGAGCAGACCAGGCAGGGGATCGAGAGCAAGAGCAGAGCAGCAGCGCGAGCGAGAGCTAAAGCAGCAGCAGATCCTACTCATGTGGACGTCGCCGCTGAGGGAGCGACGCCATGGAGGAAGTGGCCGGCGACGCCGCCGTGGATGGAGCCGCGCCGTGTCAGCTCGGGACCGAGTGCTGGCAGCACCGTGAGATCGAATCAAGAAGAAAATGCGGCGATTAGTGTACAACCTCTTTGGTGGCGCCGATTAGGCCGCATCTTCATTTGAGGAAACGGTAATGATGATGCTCTTCCGGTGGTGCAGGTGAAGACGGCGGTGTGGGAATGGAGGTGGCGCGAAAGACGAGGGGAACGTCGGGGTAGCTCCTTGGAGGTGGAGGACGGGGTGGCTGAACCGGCGGGACGATGAGATCGACGATGGATCCTCATCCGGTATGGTGGATGAGGGATGTCGAGGTGTTGCTGTGGACGATGTCATCGGGGAAGAGGCTCTGGCTGGGTGGCGGACAGAGCAGGGTGTGGGGTTTCATCGCGGGTTTTCGCAGCCTCGGTGTACGAATAGGTGGGCGGATGGGATGGCAGTGGGGAACCATGGCTTAGAGACGCGCTTGTCCGAAATGTGGGGTAAGTTACGAAAGTACCCCACCAATTTGAGGCGGTTCTTTCAGTTCACGGGTACCACGGGCATTTCGCGTGTCAGGATTTCACAGGAGGTGGGAGTTTTCGCGCGCGTTGTAATTTCGGAATAGCAAGGCGCGGGTTGAGATGGGGGACTTGTCGGAGCACAACGAGACAAATATATATCTTAAATATTTCGGGCTAACAAGGCACGGGTTGAAGAGGCGGAGTTTCGCAGCACGATAGACAAAGACGCTAGCTTGAATTTTCATCATAACAAGGCGCGGCTTTAAATTTCGGAAGAACAAGCTTAACGTGTACCCAAAAAAGACAATTTGCACCTCAACACGCACAACACACACACACACACAAACACCATTTAGAATAGAGTAAGGTACACGTGCATTGCACGCATGAGATTTGGCAACCAAATTATGAATAAATACCACATTATAGCATGCAAGATTTGAGTCATATATGCATGATGTAGATGTTCGTTTAATTCTTATAGTTCATTTCATTCAAAATAATCTAGTTTTTATATGAAAGCTAATCTTAAGATTCATGGAATTGTGCATCGTAAGACATAAAGTAAAAACAAATAATGGCAAGTCATGTAGAAAAACATTTGGGCAATTCTGATACGGAAGATTCTAGAACAAATAAGAAGTGCTTGTGTTTTGATGTTTGTGCATTATGCTTAAGTTCAACCATGGAGTCTTCTAGATTATACATGTGGCGAAATCTGGTGAATCTAGATGATATCCAACGGCCAGTAGTGCTCAAATTTGCCATCTTTGGACCATCGGATTCGCCTCATCCAATGACCATCTTTCAAAGTTAAAGTTACCCGCACACAATATAAAAAAATATAAAAAATAATATATATATATATATATAGGGGTATAGATATAGATATGTGATGCGAAAGCCGCCCATCATGTCCAATTAGAATAGTGTGTCCATGCACGGATGCGACATGGCCAAATGATGTCTGCCATCGGTAATTCAAATCAGTCTGACCTTGTTCAATGTGTATACATTACAACATGGTCGTTTCCAAACCACACTGCGCAGATCTCCGTTATATTCATGCATGCATGGGTTTCAAACATCAGGATCTCTTATTCAAATATTTGAATTCAACTTTACATTGATTATGACCTCACCTATTCTTTTACACCCACACAGTAGTATTTTCTTTATAATTGTACCACTAACTTTCTCTCGTGCATGCATGCACACACACTACCAATCGGCATTATCCATCGCACGCATGCAATCTTTTTCTTCAGGTCGGTCTCCCGTGAAGGCACACACCCACACACATCCCCTCTCCATCATATCGGGCATTCTTTATCTCTCACGCGTGCATGCGCAACGATCGATGTTCCTCTATGTATGTGTGTATATAGCTAGGTCTTTCATAGTTTTCCACACAAACCGATCAATCGATATATCCAGTGAGGTCTCACCCTCTTTCCCACGTCCACATCGATCAATCTATACCTCTCTATATAGGATTAACATATATAGCTAATACACCCACATTAATTTATATCCAACGCCCCCCTCTCATCATCCATGCCTTCCGCTTCATCTCTCTGACGCGTGCACAATGGCGAAGATAGGGGCAGTAAGGGCCCTGCCCCCTCCCCCCTAACATCACTATATATCGAGGCTAATAAGAATGTGATCATTAGAAAATTGCTGCTAAAAATGGTTTAAGTTCATGAATTGACCCTCCTCGTAAAGGATTAGCAATGCTTGGCCCCCTAGCTCATTTATTTTTCATGGCTCCGCCACTGCGCGCAACAGCGCACGTGTTCGCCCCCTCTCTCTAAATACCGATCTCGCACTTGTGCATTCCTTCAACGTCTCCCTCCACTCGGCCCCTCGCACCATCTTCTAGCCCCCAGCGGATTTTGCCACATGTACAATCTAGCAGACTCCATGGTTGAACTTAAGCATAATGCACAAACCTCAAAATAACACTAGTTCTCTTTTGTTCTAGAATCTTCCGTATCATAACTGCCCAAACTTTTTTTCTAGTTGAATTGCCATTATTTGTTTTTACTTTATGCTTTACAACGCACAATTCCATGAATCACAAAATAGATTAAGGGCTTCTCTGATTCAAAGGATTCTCAAAGGAATTTGGGAGGATTCTAATCATTAGGAATTTTTCCTATCTTGGTTGTTTGATTCGTAGGATTGTAAACCATAGGAATTTTTCCATATGATACATTTGCACTAGATTTCATAGGAAACATCCCATCCACTCAAACCTCTTTGAAAGAATTCTGCGTTTTTTCTATGCACAATCAAACACTTGTACAATCCTGTAGGATTCAAGACGACATTCCACTATAATCCCATGTTTTTCCTATTCCCGCGTTCTTAGATTTTTTATAAAAACTAATTGATTTTGAATGAGATGAACTATAAGAATTAAACGAAGGGCTACATCAGGCATATATGACTCAGAGCTTACATGCTATAGTGTGGTAGTTATTCATAATTTGGTTGCAAAATCTGATGCGTGCAATGCACGTGTACCTTACTAGTACTTCGAGTATGTGCAAAGCACGTAAATTAGAATACCAATGGCACGCTACATAGTGTCTCTCTTACAGTTCATGAAGCCACGTGGCACATGTGGAGGCGTTGTCGCGACCTCCTTGCATGGATTGATCACAGTGACGTGCTGCTGGTTCCAAAAGAATGTACTCGTCCTCCCTGAGCCATACTAGCGGTACATGCACAAAGCGAAGATGTGCACGCACGCCACGCATCCACTCATTCCCTCGCACGCACACACGGGTACACGGGCGGATGCAATTTTGTACCAAGATCCACCCCATGTGATAATTTGACGCATGTAAAGTCATTCACTTCATTGATGGTCAATTAATACAGCGCATGCAAATTGAGTGGACGTGAGGGCGGAAGAAAGACATTATTACTCCACTTCGCGCATGCGAGTAGTTAAATTATGGGTTGCTAGTAGTACTTCCATTGGTCTCCTTCATATTTTGTGCCAATTTTTGACAGTAACATAATATTTACGCATTTGAGCAGTGTAGTACTTGAAATTTATGTTCCGCTAAACTCATCGGGAGCCGTTTCGGGCCTCGAAACCAAAACCATCAATTAATCTTTACCTTGTTCCCATCACATTCGAAAGCCTGCTCACACCTACTAGTACATACCAAACCTAAATGTGTTCCCACTATGCAGGTATTAGTACTAGTGCTAGTACTTAAGTTATAAAAAGGGGAACTACCGAACCGAAAATTACTCTACCTTTCCTCCTCATAAGTTCTTCTTCTTCGTCCGTCGTTGCCATGGCCGGTGAACAGAGCTCTAGGTCGAGAACTACTCGTAACAAGGGAGCGGCAACCAAGGCTGTGGAAAAAAAAGAGGGCTCGCCCCCACACAGAGACCTCAAAAGATCTCCCACGGGCAGGCGATGGCTCCCAGGAGCGCCCTAGCCGCGGAGGCGAACATGCCGAGCCGGCAGAGATGGAGTCGTTATCCCTCGACGGCATGCCCGATCAGCTCAATAAGCACCTCAATAAGTAGAAGGAGTTCATCCAAGGCTTGATGGAGTTGCTCAAGGAGAGCCTCGACCACATGCCCGCTGAGCTCAGTTAGTAGGGGCAGTTGACCGCCGGCTTGGTGATGCTGCTGAAGAAGAGCATTGCCTCGGAGAAGAAGGCGACCGGCGAAATCCCGTGACTTCAGGAGGACAAGGCGAAGCTATGCCACGAGATCGACCTGTTGAAGGAGAAGAACGCCGGCTGGAAGAAGCTGCATGAGAATAGTAGTTCGTCGATGAAGATGCTGCAGGCCCTCGTCATGGAACAGAAGGAGGAGTTGGTGAAGCTCCGCATCGAGCACCCGGCTGCTGTCAAGGTACGTAATGCGGCCGTGGAACAGATGATGAAGGCTCGCGTCGAGAAATCTCGCGTCATGGACATAATGAAGAAGATGGTGGAGGAGACGCGCAAGGAGATGGAGGTCGTGGAGGAGATGAAGAAGCAGTTACGACTCCAAGGCGAATTAGATCATTTGGGGTGATAATCTTCCTTCTTCTTTTGCTCCTGTGTTTCATCTTGCTTCAGGTGTTTCGCCGCACGTGTCACGTTCTCTGCGAGCCATGAATAGAACAATGGTTTTTTTGGGGGAATGAATAGAACAATGCTAACAATGAGATGACTAGCAAATTAGATCAATTTTTATCGCCATATGGCACTGGGATGCCGTGTTTCGTGCTCCTCCGTCGCAGTACTACTCCAGTGGAAAACTTGAGTATACCGCATGGTTCTTTGCTCCTCCTTGATCAGGTCGTCGGCGCATCTATACGAGAAGTCAAATCATAAGGACCCGCCTTCCAGCAGTACTGAGCTGTCAAATCACAAAGACCCTCACCTCTCGTGAAACCGACCAAGCTAGACTGCCTCGTCCTCTAGCCTTTTAAAAAATGTATACTTTTGTACATCAGTAGTATCGATGGATTGCGCCATGGAGAAAAACTTGAAATTTAAAAAAAGGTGGTACATATAGAGAGCGCTCGTCGCCAACTTATGCATATAGTACTATTAAAAAGGCTAGTCACAATAATGGTGTCCAGCACAACCCACCCCTCAAATAAAACTAAGAGGGTGCTTGGATACGTTTTAGTCCCATGACTAAAAGTAGTGGGACTAAAACATGCTAGCCTCACCCATGCTTGGATCCAAATACTAAAAAGGCTAAAATCAAGTTAACGGGCATTTATTATCCTCCAAACCCTCCAATCGAGAACTCGCCTGTGTTAAAGGAGAGGAGTTATATGAGTAGAGAGAGGACTAATCCACATTTTAGTAGGGGTACCCCTGACTAAAAAAATTTAGTCTCAAGACTAGTTTTAGCCCCTCTTTAGTCAGGGGTGCTTGGAACTTTAGCCTCTTAAATAGACTATTTTTAGTCAGACTAAAATAAGTCCCTTGGATCCAAGCACCCTCTAAGCATCCTGGAATTCTTTGACAAAACTAAGCACCCTGAAATTCTTTGACAACTAAACTGCTGGCTATATGATGTTGGCCATATATATTGTATGTATATAATGTGAAGAAATCAGTGGTAGTACTATACCAACTAAAAGATGAAATGTAAGAAATACTAGTATGTACGTACTGAAGAGTTAAAGTAACGAGAAGAAACATAACATAGTTCTGTTGGGGGCACAACACAACACACCCCTCAAATTAAATTAAGCACACCTGAAATTAAACTTTGCAACTATTCCGGTTGACACTGCATTAGAACCACCATGAGCAACGACACTGCCACCTTACTCGAAGTCCTCGTCCACGTCCTCAACTTTGTCCTTGTCCCTCTTCCTCTTGGCCGATACTTCTTTGCTTGAACCGCACACTTGGCTGTTGCTCTTCATCCAACCCTTGTAGATATTGAAGCAAAGGTAGCCATCCATTGCAGCGTAGTGGATGTGGTCTATATCTAGTACATTCCGATGCCATGCATGACGATGAAACGTGTATGGAGGTTTCTCCAGTTTACCGTACGAAGGATGAACCATGGCTCCTACCAAGGTCAGCATTGAAGGCCAACGAGAGGACACCAGCCGATTGTTCTGGAGGTCGAAGGGGTTGCCTACAACGAGACCTATCCGACGCAGGACATCCCCGTCATTCTTAAAGTCTACAGTAATGAATTTCACCGTTTTGTCCTTGAGGAAGTTCTTAAAATCCTGGCACTCAACGTCAGCATGGCATATGTGGTAGACCAAGCAAACGCTATGTACGCAAACCTGGATCACGGCGGGCTTCTTCCTCTCTTCGTCCTTTAGATCCTTCTCTGGTCCCGGGACTGTGATGTACTCAACATCTAGCCCAGTGACCCACTCATCATCTGAGTTTTCGAACATGCGTCTGAAGCGAGAAAGGCATCCTTTCACCGTCGCGGAAGAACGGGTGTAGATGACGTCGAAGTCATCGCCAGTGATGGTTCTAACCTTGTACTCACCGCCGATCGTGGAGATTTGGGACGCCATGGATTTGGGAGGAGGGTTAGGATTAGTGGAACTGCCTTAATGTGAATGGACGGGACGACTAGGAGCGAACCACCGTAGTATTGAAGGACGTGCAGGGATGAGTAGGAGCGAACTGCCAGCGTGCGGACGGCAGGGTAGTGGCTTTCCATTCTCCCATGATACGGGCTTCCGAGAGCCCTTGGATATGAGATCGAATGGTTGCATGGCGTGATTCTAGACCTATGGGTGAATGTCTATCCTGGAGGGTTATTCTGCAAATTTTTAGCAACTTAGTATGAGACCGTTTGATCTCAGATCCAAGGGCTGCCAGCAGCCCGTATCATGGTTGCACCTACCACGACCGTCGCGTCGCTCGCGCGTTCGCTCCCTTGGAGATTTAACACGGTGCGTTAGGCTATCTGATGTTGGCATGTCATACATAGTCATCACTTAGTCACTCATACTACAACAAGGTTGGCTATAAGTGTAGTTTTTTACTCCTCTCTATCTCTTTCTTCGTACTCCCTCCGTCCCATAATATAAGAATGTTTTTGACACTAGTGTAGTGCCAGAAACGTTCTTATATTATGGGACATAGGGAGTACTAGTATTTATTGCATTTGCCAAGGAGTGACCTCTTCCAATGAAATGGTGTTGCTAAGTTTGCTTCATTTAATTAGCTATAGACTCAAAATTATCTTTTCACCTAGGTACACGCGCTTAGCATCGTTTCTTCCTTGGGTCACCAAACTAGTCTCTCTCTTCTTGATTAACTTGCCACATCAGACTATGCCTATGTGGCAAGCTTAAGCACCTGTAGGAGCAAGTAAAAGTAAGTACAATAGTGCGCTTTACATGGCATTTTTGCATATGCGGAGGAAAGAGAGGCAAGGAAAAAGTGGAGAAGTGGGCTCTCATGCAAGAGCCAGCCTCTACTATATGGTGGAGCATTGGGAGAGGCACCTGTATGGAGGTGGTCAGGAATCGGGAAACTCACGCCGGTCGTAGAGCCATAGTTAAAATGATAATGGCAAGTCAAATCACGAGGCCCCACCTGTCAAGCAATAACTTGCTGTCAAATCACACATCCCTACGTTTGCAGCAGCCTACTCCCTCGTCTTCTCGCGTCTCTATCGAACCGACTAGGCGGAACTGCCCCACCGCCTACCGCGCAGGAAAAGCCCCTCCCTCGACTTTTAAATAGTATATAGTATACTAATTTTGAATCCATGGATTGCTCCTGCGCCATGGAGCAAAGCGTCTAGAAAACGGAGGAGAGACGGTGGTCTTGCAATAGAGAAGAGGGAGAGGCGAGACGGTGGTTTTGGAATGGAGATGATGGAGAGGAGAGGAGGTGGTTTTGCAATGGAGCAGATCAGAAGAGGGAGAGGCGAGACAATGGTTTTGGAATGGAGATGATGGAGAGGAGAGGAGGTGGTTTTGCAATGGAGAAGAGGGAGAGGAGCGTGCGGCAGTGATCTAGGATTGGACGAGAGGGCCGGCGCTGTGACTGGATCAAAATCAAAATCAATTTACTCTTCAATTAAGAAAGTGACCCCACATTAACTAGTCTCCCTTTTACTCTGGGTCATAATTGACCATGATTTTCGCACATAAAATATATGTTATACGTTGCAAAAATAATATAATTTGAAAGTACATTCAGATACGAACCAAACGATACAATTTTTGGTGACATGCATTCACATTTTGCTTGTCAAATACAGTACATGGTCAAACTTTGACCCAAAATACGAAAAACAACAAAAAAATACTTCCAAGACCAGCGCCGCTCTTCCGCTCTTCTCCTCTTAAACCACCGCCGCTCCTCTCCTGTTCCAATCTAAATGCAGCACCGCTCCTCTCCTCTTCCATTTCAAAACCACCGCCCCTCCTCTCCTGTTCCAGTCCAAAACCAGCGTCGCTCCTCTCCCGTTCTAATCCAAAACCAGCGTTGCTCCTCTCCTCTTCCATTAAAAAACCACCGCCGACGAGTGAAGGTGTCGTGGAGAAGTAGATCGATGGAGGAGTACAACCGATACGTGAGGATCACAGACGGCGACCCTGTGAAGCTTGTCTGATTTCGGGTTCCGGCAGACCCTTGAGGTTCGAACACTGGGGTGCGCGTGGAGATTTCGCCTCCTACCTTCCTGCACCCCTCCACCGTGCTAGGATCTAAACTTAGGAAAGAACAACACAAGAGACACAGGGTTTATACTGGTTCGGGCCACCGTTGTGGTGTAATACCCTACTCCAGTGTGTGGTGTGGTGGATTGCCTCTTGGGATGATGATGATGAACAATACAAGGAAGAACAGCCTCGCGAGGGTCTGTTCTTGGGTGAGGCGATGAACTGCTGGGAGGAGTTCAGCCACCTTTCTCTCTCTCTCTCTCTCTGCTCTCCTTTGGCTGACCCTTCTAACGAGCCTCTTCCTTCCTACCTCTTTTTCGTCTCCCCCCCAGCTATGTGGGTGGCTGGTCCTATTTATAGAGGCCCTGGTCCTCTTCCCAAATATTGAGTGGGAAGGGAGCCAACAATGGCGGGCTAATTTGAAGGGGGACAGCAAGTATCAGCTATCCTGACAAAAGTAGTCTTCGCCTGCGCAAAGCTCTGGTGATGACGCCGTCTTGGGCTCCAAGGTGACCTCTGTCTCGTAGTCCTCCTGGTCTTGGTCTCGTTGCACCAAAATGGCAAACTTTGCCTGATGCCTCGGTACTCCATGGCTGCGCTTGCCCCCTTTGCACCAAAGAGGAAAGGAGGACGTTGCGCGGGCTGGCACCCGCCTGGCGCCCTGAGTTGTCATGGCTTGCATCATGGGCACCTCGTGAGGTACCCCGCCTTGATCTCCCCGCCTCCTCATGAGCCAGCCTGACGAGGCCGTGCTTGAGGAAGCTTCGCGTCGTCCGCCCCGCGAGGCTTGGCCCCTCGCGAGGGTCTTGGGTTTGTGTTGGTGAAGATGGGCCATGCTGGGCCCCCCTTTGAGCCACGCCGTAGGCCGCAGATAGGCAAGTCTGGGGACCCCCGTTCCCAGAACGCCGACAGTAGCCCCTGGGCCCAAGGCGCGCCCGGACTTGGCCGTACAGGGAGGCGGAAGGGCAAGAGCGAAGCGCCGCAGGCCCTAACAGCCTGCGGCCATGGGCGCCGCGTGGTGGTTGACTGGACGTGGGCGCCTCAGTAACCGCGCGAGTTGATAAAGGAGTGGCATCCGCCTAGGCCCTGCTTCTTGCTTTCTCCGGTTGCTGCTGAGATCCCCTTTCTTGCGCCTCTCCTTCCTTCCTCCGAGATTTCCAGATCTGCTCAGACCATGCGGCCTTGGGAGCCATGGCGCCTCGTGAGCCCCCGGCCGCAGCTTGGTACTCGTCTGCCCTGGCCTCGCCGAACGTGTCGGAGGCGGGCCTTGCCCGGTTGTGCCGGATGGCGATGGCGTGGGGCATAGACGGGGAGAAGGTGTTCAAGGCCGGCTCTGCCACCCCTGAGGGTCAAAGGAGCACCTTCTATCCGCTCTTCGTAAGTGCCATTGTTGCTGGCCTGGTGCCTCCCTTCTCCGAGTTCTTCTTCTCCGTCCTCCGCCATTACAAGCTACAGGCTCTGCATCTCCATCCCAACTCCATCCTTCTCCTGGCAATCTTTGCTTATTATTGCGAAGCACATGTTGGGGTGCAGCCCTCAGTGGCCTTGCTGCGCCACTACTTCTACCTCCGGACCTCTCACGGGACTGCTTCCGCGTGCGCGAGCTTCGTTGCGTCCGGTTGCGCCATTGCCATCTCGAACTCTGGGAAGAGGATTGAGGGCTTCAGGAGCAAGTGGATCTTGGTGGATGCTGGGCTTATCCACCCTCGGCTGATCCTGCCCATGGAGCAGCCCACGAGCTCCAGCGACTAGGGTCGAGTGGAGCTCACGGATCCCCGCGCGAAGATGGTGCTGGAGAAGATGGACGCGGATCTGAGGCAGGCCGACATGGCGTCGGCGAAGCTGACCGGCGCGTCGCTGCTGAGGGAGTTCCTGGAGCACCGGCTGGCTCCGCTTCGGCAGTACTCGCTTCCAATGTGGAGGCCCCGTCCGAACCCCGGGGCCTTGGCTGCCGGAGACCTGGCTGCGGTTCTCTAATCTCTAGTCGGGGGCAATGTGGCGACGCTGGAGGGCGCTCCTACGCCCTTGTTCCTCCGCAACGACTGGGAGCAGGTGGTGAAGTCCATGCCCGTCTTCAACGGGGATGGGCCAGTGCCCCTGGAAGCTCTTGAGGAACCGGTGGACGTGCCCTCCGGTGACTCCAGCGAAGAGGAAGGGAGAGGGGAGCGTGGAAAAGGGCCTGACTCCGAGGCGACTGACGGAGAGTCGAGGGCTCCCCTCCCCCGGCGTAGGTCCCGCGTTCTCCTCCTTTCTCCGAATGATGACGATGAGGATGACGAAGTAGACGACGATGAGCAGGACGGCGGGAGCTCGCCCCCGATCCCGAAGAAGGACAGGACCGGGCTGATCTCCCGCGGGTCTCGCCCGGCCCCGGGGCGAACCGCAGACGCACCTTCTGCCTCCAAGCTTCCCGAGGTCGACCCTTCCAGCCGGCTTTCAGGCTTCAAATTTGGCCGGAGGCCGCTTGAGCTCACTGGCGACGACCCGTAAGCATTCGATTCTTGTCTTTATCTCTTGCTCTGCTTCTGAGGCTTGACGTCCGCATCTTTGGATAGGTTGGCGCCCGCAGCAAAGAAGCCGAAGGGGGCTCCCGAGGTTCCATCCGTGGCGGCGCTTCTGCCCGCGAAGGAAGGTGACCGCGACGCACAGGCTTCTCCTGCCCGGTCGTCCTCACGAGGTCTGGCTGAGCCGGCTGGGGCGAGCTCAGCCCCCACGGCCCAAGTGGCTCCCGAGGTGCTCTTGCCCGCCGTCGCCACTACAGCTGTCGGGGCGCGGCAGACTCTGCCTCAGGATGCTGCGGCTGCGCTGCCGCCTTCTCCTCCTACTCCACCGGCCGCTATCTCTCCGACTCCTTTTTCCGTTCTGGATCGTGCTGTTGCTGAGCTGGACCGACTGCGGCAGGATCTTCTTGGCGCCGACCCCCGCTTGGTGGCCTGGCGTTTGGAGCTGGCTTCTGGATGGGTTCGCTCCGACGCCTCGATTCGGTCGGTGCTGGTCCAGGCCTCGACGGCATGCGACGAGGAGAAGCAGGCCGTCCTGGAGGCGAAGGCTGCCCGTGATGCAGCCTTGGGGGAGGTGGTCGACGTCCGCGGTCGCTGCAAGGCGCTGGAGGACGAGCTGCAAGGCCTGCGGGATCGGCTCGCGGAAGAGGTCCGCCTTCGCCAAGAGCAGGAAGAAGGCGTGAAGGCTCGCGAGGCAGCCGTCGAGGGCCAGGAGGCCAAGCTCAGGAAGCGCTATGACTGCCTAGGCGCGCTGGAGCAGGAGTTGGGGGCGAGGAAGGCCGAGCTGGATGGCAAGGCCCTGGTTCTTGCCGAGGACCGCGCGGCCTTCACGGAGTTGGAGGCGAAGGCTCGCTCCTCGCCGAGGATGCTTTACGACAGCGGCCTGGAGAGCCCACTGGCTGGCGCTGAGGACGGTCCCGCCAAGCTGCTTCCCTTCCTGGTCCACGCTCTTGAAGATGTCGCCCTTGGCCTTGGCCTCACGGCCGAGGCCGAGGCGCGTGTCCTGTCTTCTGCAGCACTGACGCGGGTCCTCACCCACATCTACCTTCGCGATCCCGGTGTCGACCTCGACAGCCTGCTGGAACCAGTGAGCGGTGAGCGTGCCGCTGCCGCTACCGAGGCCATGAAGGGTCGCGCGGAGGCTCTGCTGGGGAAGTTCCGGGCCTTCAGCACCAAGCTGGAGCAAGGCGCTGCCGACCCCGCTGCTCCGTGAGGCGAACCCGCTGCGCGCTGCTCCCCCGCCGCCAAGTGACTCCGTCGTGGCTCCTATCCTGCTTTTAATTCCTGCACATGTATCATGCCTCGGGGAGGCATTTAAACTTGTGTTTGGCATTGAAATAACAGTGTGGACTATAATATTTGCTTTTGAATTCCTTGAGATTAGTGCTTTTCCTTCCTACTTGCTTACGTTCTACGCTGGCAGAGCCCGGTCCCGCGCGTACCTCACCCAGCAATAGTACCGACCGGAAACCAGGACGGGACCATGGAGTGAGGGGCTACGTGACAAGTTAGGCTCCTGAGTCGCGATGCTCAGGAGTCCCCCTTGGTGCACGAACAACAAGTAGGGAGGTGTGATGCGGGTGGATCCACCGTTCTACGTCTGCAGAGCCTGGCCGCGCGTGTGCCTCACCCAGCGATGGTCCCGATCGGAAACCAGGACGGGGCCACGGAGTGAGGGGCTACGTGACCAGTTAGGCTCCTAAGTCACGATGCTCAGGAGTCCCCCTTGACGCTCAAACGGCCTTCGTACCTTGGCTCCACTCGGGGAGAGACGTGTGCCGAACCAGGCCTGGGGGGGACCTGGCCGGGCGGCGTGCGTCTGGGTGTGACCCAGGCGCAGCCCCCGTGCCCAGCCCCCTCGCGCGGCACTCCCGAGGGGAGGCATTAAGATGAGGCTAGACACTGAGCTCTGGGCTCCCTGAGGTTGATGCGGCCCGGGGGCCACCCTCAGTTGTTTATCACCAGCGTGGAGCATAGTGCTACCGTATGTGTACGGGCATAGCTGCTCCTCGGCAGTGTTGTCAGCCAGCGCGGAGCATGGTGCTTCCACTGGTACGTGGGAGGGGGGCCCCCTCCGGGAGGAGCCCCCGGGGCGTGTACAGCCCCGCCCTGACACGTCGCTGGCACGGTAGGGCCTAGCGAGGTGTATCTGGGCACCCGTGAGCCAGCACGGGACTCACGGGGCCCTACCTCTAGGCGGGTTGCGCCTGGCACTGGGCCTTATCTTGTGATGTGTCCCTGCAAATTTGGTTAGATGTCGGCACTCTACGTCCTTGGGTCCCGGCCCTCGAGCTGGTCTCAGCCGTCACTGGTATGCCAGGTCGCGATGCCATGGACAAGGCCAGAGGGTGTGCGCTGGAGAGCCAGTAAGAGCCCTGAGTCGCGATGCTCAGGTGCACCCCTTTAACGTGCAAGTGGTCGGCATGGAGGAGAAGAGGTGCCGTGGACCGGCGTCAAATAATCAAGCGTGGTGGGCCTAACGCATGATCGGAAATAAACGCAAACGACATACATGCCACTGGGCCTGGCCCGAGTGGCTTGGGGATCATGCAGCCTGAGGGGTGCCCCCAACAAGGTAAGCTAACAACATGGAACAAAGGGATACACGCCGCAGGGACGGACCCACGCGGCCTGGGAATAATGCAGCCCTGGGGGCGCTCCCAGCTGGAAGTGAAACTCGAAAGATGTCACCTGATGATGTTGAGGACGAAGGGGTGTTGGTGTAGTAGGCTCAGGGGGCTGCGGGAGCCGATCCTCACGAGCCCCCAGGCCCAGGGGCCTCGGGAGGCTCCGGAGGCGCTGGCGGCTCCTCGCGGGCCATCTCCATCTCCGCTAGGGATGCGAAACGCCTGGCCTCTCGTACCTCCGTGATGCCCCTCATGAGGCGCTGGTACGCGTCAGCCGCGTTCGGCAAGCCGTAAGGCATGCGAACGTAGCTGTGGGGTGGACCTCCGCAGCGCCCCACTCGCGAGGGCCAGAGGCGCTCCAGAGAGGCGACTCGGTTGAGCCCTGGTATGTCGATGCAGATGCGCAGCCCACCATCCTCGCCTGGATGGGGGGCCACTGCTGGTAGGAGGCGGGCGCCTCTCATTACTCTTGACTCCTGTAGCTCCTGAATTACCTTGCTAACGAAATCCTATGGGTCTGGATCTCCTTGCCTTGCTCCTTCTTGAGGGAAACGTGCTTCAAAACATGCCTCCATGTGGTGTCCAAGCGCCTCCCTCGTGACCCTAGCTAGGTCGGTGGCCCTACAGGGGAGAGCCCCCGAGCCCTGCCTGAGGAGGGCGCCGGGCGCGCTTTCCTATGCGATGGAGGGAGGCTCCCCCTGGGCAGGCGCGGGCCCAGAGGGGCCTGCCTCCTGAGTGGTCGAGCCAGACGATGTCTTCTTCTTCTTGGGGGTGGTCTCGGGAAGCCTCCTGCTTCAGCGATCCGGGTCTTCCAGTGATGCGGCCTGAAAGGCTCGTTCCAGGGAACACACCGCGTCCTTCTCTTCACAGGGCACCGTGATGACTCCTCCACTTCCTGGCATCTTGAGGACGTTGTAGCCGTGGTGAGTTGCGGCCATGAACTTGGCCAGCGCTGGGTATCCAAGGATGGCGTTGTATGACAAGCGAATGTGAACGACGTCGAAGTCGATGAGCTCGGTGCGGTAGTTGTCGCATGCCCTGAAGGTGACAGGGAGGCAGACCTACCCAATCGGGACCGTGGAGCCGTCAGTGATGCCGGAGAAGGGCTTGGTTGGCTGAAGCTGGCTGTAGGGCACATGGAGGTTGTTGAACGTCTCCACGGACAGGACGTTGAGCCCTGCCCCGCCATCGATGAGGGTCTTGGTGACCACCACGTTGCTGATGATTGGGGAACAAAGCATCGGGAGGACTCCGGCTGTTGCTGCACACTTGAGCTGATCTGCTGAGCTGAACATGATGGCGCACGCCGACCACCTGAGAGGGCATGTGGCTTCGAGTCTGGGGAGTGCTGTGTTCACTTCGCGGGCGAACTGCTTGAAGATGCACTGAGAGGCTGGGGCTTGTGCTCCGCCCAAGATGCAGGCGATCGCGCGCGGCTCCTGGAAGCCCCCAGCCTCCTCGTCCTGATGGCGGTCCTCATTTCTCCTTGGCTGCGGCGGCAGCGGTGGGAGGCCTGCGTTGCCTAGCGGGCGATCCTCGCGAGGCTGATCCCTCCAGTCTCCCTCGCGAGGCTGATCCCTCCATCCTCTCTTGCGAGGCGGGTCTTGCCAGCGATCCTCGCGAGGTTGGTCGCGCCACCCTTGGCGCGGCCCATGGTCTTCCCAGCGTCCTGTGTTTCTTCCTCCTCCTCGACCGTAGCCCTGGTCACCGCGGTCGGGGCGACGGCCGATCCTTCCTTCACGCACGGCTCGGAGTTCTTGGCATTCATTGGTGTTGTGGGTGTGGAGGTCGTGGTACACGCAGTACCGGCTGCCCTTGGGAGGTTCGGGCTGATCTCTGCCCCGCTTGGTGTCTGGTTCTGCAGCGAGCACTGCAGCCCCCTTGCGCTTCACATCCTTGGCCTTGAGCTTCTTCTCTTATGGGTCTGCGGAAGGCAGCTCGAGGAGGGAGAGACGCCCCTCCTCAGCCCTGGCGCACTTGTTTGCCAAGTTGAACAGCTCCAAGGAAGTGCACCGGTCTTCATGCATCGCCAGCTCCTCCTTCATCTTGACGTCGCGCACTCCGTCGGAGAAAGCTGAGATGATGGCCTCCTCAGTCACCTTGGGGATCTTGAGGCGTGCATTGTTGAAGCGCTGGATGTACTTCTGCAGGGTCTCCCCGGGTTGTTGCTTGATGCGGCGCATGTCGCGAGTACCTTGGAAGTTGGCGATGAAGCGGGTGCGCATCTCTTCCCAGGAGGAGATTGTGCCTGGAGCCAGGTTCAGGAGCCAGGTGCGGGCCCCGTCCTTGAGCGCCATGGGAAACCAGTTCGCCATGACCTTCTCATCTCCGTTGGTAGCTTCGATGCCCAGCTCGTAGAGCTGGAGGAACTCCGCAGGGTCGGCCGTGCCGTCGTAGCGAGGAGGCAGGTCTGGTTTGAACTTGCCGGGCCACGCGACGCTGCGTAGTTCGGTGGTGTAGGCGCGGCAGCCTGCTGTGGCCACGGAAGGCCTTAGGTGATGGAGAGCTTGGTCTTGCATGCCCCCACGTGCTGGAGCAGGGGGATGGTCGCCTCGTGCTGGAGCAGGGAGTGCCCGGGCAGCTTCTGGCAGGCGAGGGACTTCTTGACAGCTCTGTTCTTGCTGCGCTAGCACCTGACGGAGCGGGTTCCACCCAGGGGCCATGCGCCATGGAGCCATGGCGTCTTCTTGAGGAGGAGGCGGCCGGGGCGCCGCCGGAGCCTCTTCGCCCGCGCGGGGCGGGGTACGGTGCAGCGGAACGGACGGCGCGGAAGAGCCCCCTGCAGTGCGGACGAGCTCGGCGACGCGGTCGAGCCATTCTTCGTAGACTTCGTCGACGGGACGGTAGCGCAGGAGCTCGTTTGCCGCGATGAGTGCAGCCCAAGCCTCCATGGGCGCGCGGAGCGCGCGGGATGAAGATCCAGCTGGGGCGAGCGAGGGAGTTGCGGTGCGGCCGTCTTGCCACACGGACGGATGCTGGGACGATGCTTGCTGCTCGTCCCCCGCCGGGGCGGTGGCGGCGTTGACGGCAGGTGACGGGGAACGGCGTGGATGCCCGCCGACAGGGGCCGTCTGGGCGACGCGGGAAGCGAGTGCGGCCCGGCGCTCGGCGCGGGCCCGACGAGCGTAAGACATGGGCGTGACGGTCGGAGGAGAACGGGGCAGTGGAAGACGAATTCCGGCGCACCCCTACCTGGCATGCCAAATGTCGGATTTCGGGTTCCGGCAGACCCTTGAGGTTCGAACACTGGGGTGCGTGCGGAGATTTCGCCTCCTACCTTCCTACACCCCTCCGCCGTGCTAGGATCTAAACTAAGGAAAGAACAACACAAGAGACATAGGGTTTATACTGGTTCAGGCAACCGTTGTGGTGTAATACCCTACTCTAGTGTGTGGTGTGGTGGATTGCCTCTTGGGCTGATGATGATGAACAATACAAGGAAGAACAGCCTCGCGAGGGTCTGTTCTTGGCTGAGGCGATGAACTGCTGGGAGGAGTTCAGCCACCTTTCTCTCTCTCTCTCTCTCTCTCTGCTCTCCTTTGGCCGACCCTTCAAACGAGCCTCTTCCTTCCTACCTCTTTTTCGTCCCCCCAGCTATGTGGGTGGCTGGTCCTATTTATAGAGGCCCTGGTCCTCTTGCCAAATATTGAGCGGGAAGGGAGCCAACAATGGCGGGCTAATTTGAAGGGGGACAGCAAGTATCAGCTATCCTGACAAAAGTAGTCTTCGCCTGCGCAAAGCTCTGGTGATGACGCCGTCTTGGGCTCCACGGTGACCTCCCTCTCGTAGTCCTCCTGGTCTTGGTCTCTTTGCACCGAAATGGCAACCTTTGCCTGATGCCTCGGTACTCCATGGCTGCGCTTGCCCCCTTTGCACCAAAGAGGAAAGGAGGACGCTGCGCGGGTTGGCACCCGCCTGGCGCCCTGAATTGTCATGGCTTGCGTCATGGGCACCACGTGAGGTACCCCGCCTTGATCTCTCCGCCTCCTCGTGAGCCAGCCTGACGAGGCCGTGCCTCAGGAAGCTTCGCGTCATCCGCCCCGCGAGGCTTGGCCCCTCGCGAGGGTCTTGGGTTTGTGTTGGTGAAGATGGGCCGTGCTGGGTCCCCCTTTGAGCCACGCTGCAGGCCGCAGGCAGGCAAGTCTGGGGACCCCCGTTCCCAGAACGCTGACAAAGCTAGCTAGGATGTTGGAGATATAGTCTTGGTTTGACAACAAGGAACAACTAGCGGCGACGACGACATCCATGGCCAAATATCTCCAACAGAGCAAAAAGGCGGCGATACTCCCGGAGGGTGTCGGGTCGGAGTACATAGAGCTTCTCCTCTAGGCCATGGAGCAAACAGATTCACCGAATCCGATCGTGAGGGAGCGGTGGTGGGAGTATCGATCCCAGATGGAGCATCCACTAGAGTTTGAAGGATCGAGCATCTACAGGGTGCTGTTTGTGAGGGTGTCCTGCCAGAGCGAGCCGGTGGAGTCTTCGTCGACCGAACCCAACTGCAAGAGGAGAAAAGCAGTTGGCCCGACGATGCATCCCCGCCATCGTCTCCCTCGCCATTCACATCGTCTCACGGGGCGTCTGTCTGCCGCCGAGGAATAGGAGGGGCCTGCCCCCCCCACCAGCCCAATAGTCGGGCAGGTTGTGAATTGTCAGGAGGAGCTTAGGGTTGTCAGTATTTGCAGGTTGTGAATTGTGTTTTGTGTTGTGTATTTTGAGAGTACTTTCAGATATGAATGTCTTTTGAATTTCAGATTTGCAGTATTGAGCATATGAAGTATTTTATGAATTCTAGATATCTGTTTTTAGCACTTAAAAAATGTAGTTTCATAGGAGTATAAAAGTGTAGACAATGTGATTCTTAGATAAGAAACTGCAAGTTTCAGTTTCAGATAAGAAACTGCAAGTTCAGTTTCAGATAAGAAACTGCAACTTTTAGAGGTAGAGCATTTATATTAACACGGCCTTTTCAAACAGGGTTAACATCATGTTGGAAGTTTTATTCATGGTCGAAAATGGAACTACCAGCCAGTTAACATCATGTTGATCAACATTCATGCAATACACATCTTCATATGATGCACAGTCAAAGTGCCCACACAATGTCGAGTGTGCGAAACACAGAGAAAACGAGGGACGAAGTTTAGGCAAGCGTTGGACGTGGTTTTGGGCTGCCCCGTCTAGGCTTTCATTTTTAACATGCGCAACCCACGACCTCGGATGGGAGGTCCATAGGCCGGTTTGACCGGCCTATGGACCTCCCATCCGAGGTTTTATTTTTGGCAGCCCAATTTATGTATTTTTTGAAGAAAACGCAGAGGTCTGTTCTATTTTTCTATATAAGAATAGGAACGCCAGGTCCAACTTATGTTTCCCTTCTAACTATATTATATATATTTAAATTATTTTATATGTTGACTGTTTAGTTCACATAATTGGCAAATAGATGACCGCTCTCGCGATCCCCTTCGCCCCCACCACCACCTCCACCCTCGCCGCCGCCCCCGCCACTACCTCCACCCTCGCCGCCGCCATAGATCTTGCCGTCACCCCCCGCCTCCTGACTCCGGGCGCGCCTGCCCCCCTCAGCAAGTCCGCTCACGCGCCCCATGGAGTCGCCGGCCATATCCAATGGGGAATGACTGGAAGATAGGCAGATGTACAAGATGCATCTCCCACATGTCTACAAAGCCTTCCCACAGATGCTCCAGCCGCTCGACTCCGTCGTGCCGGCAGTGCTGCGGGAGACTCGAGGGAGGAGATGGAGGGAGCGGGCGATGCGGAGCCGCGACGACGCTCTCTCCTGGACCCAGTGCACGCGCGAATGGAGGGAATAAGAGGAGGCAGCTGCGAGGGAGGAAGCCGAGGAGGGACCGAATCCGTTCTCTCACTCGCGCAGGTATGCTCGGATGTGCAAGGATCATGTGGATTGGGAGCTGCTGAATCTAGCCATGCGGATCTACTTCGAAGGAGATTTCTCGGAGAAGCACAGGGTGCCCCACCCCAGCGAGCCGCCGATTGCGTTTGTTCGATGGGCGAAAGGACAAGTGAATTCAGGAGATCCACGCCATGCTGCGAGATGGGAATGCTTGACTGGACTCATGCCCACCAGCACACCACCGGAGCCGGAGCAGGTCGATCCCCTACCTTACCTCTCCCCCAAACCCGCAGAAGATTGAAATTAGGCTTGCAATCTGCTTCAATTGAGCTGTCTGGTGGTTATTTCTGCTTCCTGAGAGACAACATCTGGCTGGAGGAAGAGAAGGAACCAGGAACTCCGATGAATTTCCCCTATCACAATGGGGGGAGCGCCGGTTGGGCAGTGGTACGGCCCACCTCCACCCCAAATGGGGGCACAATCTGGGCAGGCTCCTGTAATTGCCCAAGATCAATCTGCTGGTAGTTCTGACTCTCAGATCAGTGGGAAATCTCGAGGCAAGAATCAGCAAAAGAAGAGGCAAGACATCTAGAAAACTGCTCCTGCCCCTGCTTCAGTCCTTATGGCATACTCTAAGGTTATCTACTACAACTGTGGGGAACCAGGGCATCATATGGATAAATGTGTCAAGCCCAAGAGTTGTTTTATCTGCAAAAGGGTTACCCATAAAGTTGAGAATTGCCCTGTCAGAAGGAAAACCCACAGTTCTACTAGATATGTTGGAAATGCTGCTCCGGCATTAGGGTTCTACCACATAGACCCACCTGATGGAAATGCTCAGTATCATGGCTCCCTGAAGAATGTGGGGATTGTTCTGGTAGAAGCTGGTGAAGTGACCAAGCAGGAACTTGCCACTGAGTTTGCAGACATTTACAAAACCAACTGGCCCTGGCCAATCAATGCCCTAGATGAGTGGACATTCTTGGTCAAATTCCCTCCTGAAATAGATGTAGTTCAAGTTGCTGGATACCCCTATTTTGGTCTCAAAAAAGACAATGATGTAGTCAATGTTGAAGTATGGAAAGGCAGGATTGAGGCTGAAGAGGACCTCCAGGAAACTTGGATCAAGATCAGGAAATTGAACCCCCAAGTGGTGTGACTGGACTATGCTGGATCAAATCACTTCCACTCTGGGGGTCTTACTGGATGTGGATTGGCAGCATAATTTCAAGTCATTCTATGAAACTGTTAGGGTCAAAATCTTATGTAAAGATCCCTCCAAAATCCCTGCTGAAAGGCTTTTTTGGAGTTGGGAACAAAATCTATAGGCTACTCATTGAGGTGGAGTCCTTAACCCCCACTGAAACTGGCACCTCCACCAACCTCTTTGCTGGTACATATGTCTCTGCAGCTGAAACTGGTACCAATCTTACTGAAGATGCTGAATCCAACAGGAGCTCTAGATCTAAATCAGATAAAGGGCCCGCTGCCAATCTGGGGCCCCTAACATCAGAGGACAGTTTTTGGCCACAATCAGATGCTTGGAGAAACTACACCCACTTCAGTCCTCAAGACACACCTCCCTGATTCTCCATACACTCCTCAACTCAGAATTTTGTGCTTGATGAAACCGATGGATTCAACCTCCTCAAGGAAATGGAGCTCCTGGAAGATGATGATCTGATGGAATTAGAAGGTTCTGTAGATCCACAAGAGGATCAAGAGGCACTTGTTGAAACAACTGAACTCCCAAACAATTTGGACTCAAAATACAACTCTGACTTCCCTGCCCTTCCTAAGGAGAAGCACCTTCCCAAATGGGGTCCTATTCAAGCCACCAGAACCAGTGCCAGGGTAGCTGGTGAAAAGAGAACCATTATTGAAAAGGCTCAACAGCTCAAAGAGGTTCAGAACCTGGAAGTGCAAAAACCCCAGGGTATGAAACACACTTCCTTCTCCAACTTGAATGATCCTTCCTTCAATGCCATTGCTGCTAAGATTGGTGTAGATGTTACTTCTCTTAATGATGGCAGTGAATGCTCTTCCTTTATTTACCCTCACCAAAATAGATCTGTAGGCTCTGTTTGTGAGAATTTTTCTCTAGATGGTAATTCTAGTTTAGACTGCCTTCGATAAAGTTGACCTTGATTTCCTTATGAAACTCCTGGAGCTTAGAGGTTTTGGGGGTAAATGGACTAGTTGGATCCAGCAACTTACTCATGGGGGGTCTGTTGGGGTCAAGTTAAATAACTGTCGAAGTGATTTTTTTTCCTTGCTGGTAAAGGCCTTAGGCAAGGTGACCCCATTTCCCCGCTTTTTTTTAATTTAGTAGTGGACGTTCTTACTAAAATGCCGAGCAAAGCTGCTGATCATAGTCTGATTGCAGGGCTCTGTCCTGAGGTCTGCCCTGGTGGCATCATCTGCCTTCAATATACAGATGATACCATCCTTTTCTTAGACAATGACTCCACACATGCTAGCAATCTGAAAACTGTTCTAACATGTTTTGAACAAGTCTCGGGCATGAGAGTCAACTACTCTAAAAGTGAACTCATCCCTATCAACATGGATGATCAGGAGTTAGCTGACTTCCTCTCTATTCTAGTCTGTAATAAAGGTAACTTCCCCATTAAGTACCTAGGTATCCCTCTCCACTATGATAAACTGAGGAGAGAGGATATCCAACCGCTTCTGGATAAAATCATTAAAAGGATTGCTGGTTGGAGGGGCAAACTTCTCTCTTACAGAGGTAGATTGATCCTTATACAAGCTTTTTTGGCTAGCATTCTAGTGTATCTCCTCTCCTTCTTCAAGTTCCCTAAATGGGCAGTGAACCTCATCAATTCTCAGATGTCTCATTGCTTGTGGAATGATTTTGAGGGAAATGGGAAGCTCCACCTTTCTAATTGGGCCCTAGTCTCTATGAAAAAAAGATTTTGGAGGCCTAGGCATACCTAACCTCCAAGAAATTAACATCCGTCTTCTAGGGTCTTGGATTAAAAGATTCTATGAGGAAGAACTGAAACCCTAGAACCTTATTATTGCCCATAAATACCTAGGAAATAAAACTAATATTTTTGTCCCTTCCTCCAACCTAAGACCTCTAGATTCTGTAAAGGATTAAAATCTATTATGCATGCTGTGAAATTTGGCTACAGATGGAACATAGGGGATGGGAGCAGAACCAGTTTCTGGGAAGATACTTGGTTTGGCACATCCCCCTAGCAGTCTAATTTTGGCCTATTTACTCTGTCTGCAATGAGCTTAACAAAAGTGTCAATGAAGTTTGGGACGGTCAATGCCTAAAACTCTCTTTTAGAAGGAACTTTAGTGATAGTCTCTTGGAATAATGGTTCTAGTTGGAGGAAATTGCCAAAAGCATTACCTTTACTACCGAGCCGGATGCGCTGATTTGGCAGCTGGACAATAAGGGGAAGTATTCCTCCAGCTCCCTCTATCATGTTATCAACTTTAGAGGGGTTCAACCCGTGTTTATCCCTGCTGTCTGGAAATTGAGAGTCCCCCCTAAAATTCATGTATTTCTCTGGCTTCTCTCCAAAAACAAATTGATGACTAGGGATAACCTTAGGAAGAGACACACCATCAAACCCCTTGATTGTGTTTACTGCTTGGAACAAGAGTCTTGTTCTCACCTATTTTTTGAGTGTATAGTTGCTAAACATCTCTGGCCCACATTGAGGAATATTTCTCTAATCAGATTGGCTCATCCTTCGAATCTGTCGCCAGATTCTGGATTGCTACCAAAAAGTGCTCAGTTTTAAATACTGTTAGCTCAGCTGTCCTTTGGTGCCTCTGGAAATATAGAAATGCTATGATTTTCAGTAACACCTCCTGGTTTTCCATTCCGCGGGTCTTGAGGTTGATCAGGAACATGGTGAGGAACTGGGAGATTCTCTCCTCCGGATCGGACAAGGACAACTTGATGAGCTTCGTGGAAACCCTAACAAGATCCCTCCAGAAACCGTTGGCGATCACTTGTGGCTGAACAAGGCTCGACCTGCTTTGGGGCTGGACCCGTGGGCTCATCTCAAGATCTCTGATGAAGATGATGGGCACCTGGCGCCGAAAAAGAGGGACATCCACCATGCTATGCCTTCCAGCCCGGTGTCTCCGCTTGCTTACTGGTCGCCGCAGGCTGACACGGCCCCTCGGCTGAAGACTAGGAAGGCTTCACTCAACCCTGCTTGTTTCATTTGAGTGCTCTATCCGCTCTGCCATTGGCACCACTCGGGTGATTTATGTTATTCAGAGAACTTGTTCATCCACCCCCCTTGTTTGTAGCTTTTCTACCTTTGCTTTCGAACTGCTCTTTGAGCTGCTGTATCAGAATATGTTGTGGTTTCGTTCTCAGCAATGGAACCGGGGAGATGCTCCCTGTTTTTCTAAAAAAATTATTTTATATGTTATTATATATTATTTTTATTTTCATCATATATTTAACAGATACTTACATATGTAAGAAAACAATACCCCACATCTTATTAACTTATAAAAATAATTTCTTAACAAATAAAATCCTGGATTGTTTTGGCACGAAAATCCTAGTGATTGTGTACAAAAGCATGGTAAGATTTAAGGACGAATGTAATAATATCACTTATTATTTAAATATATTTATAACAAAATGCTCAGCCCCTTTTTATTTTTTGATAACATTGCTGGCGCAACCCAACATTATAATTAGAATCAGCCCAACAAAATCGTGTATTTTGAGAAAGTCCAAATGGCCTGTAATTTTTTAGGAAATAAAATAAATGGGTCACATGGACGCTACATTATTTGTTCACCCAACCCAGCTAATGGCTGTAATTAAAAAAAAAGATCAAATTGATAGTAAATTCTACCGCGCAAAAAAAGACTGTAAATTCTGAAAAAAATGGGTTGAATAACTGCCACATTTTTGGAGGCTGAAGTGTGGGCCAATAGGTCGAAGCCAACACAAGTCGTTGTCAATTTAGTCAACAAATGATTCTGACATGTTAGCCGTTGGATTTACATCCAACGACCGGCATCCATCTTCAATCTCTCGTCTTCTTCCTCAAGTGCCGCCGGGACCACCTCCCGCCTCCTTCTGCTAGCAGCTCGGCTTAGCACGCTTCGCTATGAAGCACTACTCCACCGTTGGCCGGGCCATCCCTCCACCCCTCCACACCTCCTGTTCTTCTCCACCGACTGCCGAACCACACCGCACTAGAACCAGTTAACCCTCGTACACCTCTCCGTCTGCGACTCTACTCCCGCGTCTTCCCATCTCCGGCTTGCTGCTGTCCGGGGCCTCTCCGTCGTCCACCACCTTGGATGCGCTCGGCGCGGCGTGGTCAACGTGGTCAATGAACGACACCAACGGAAGTAGACTATGCGTGGAGAGGCTGACAGCTGGGTCCACGGCCACACACAAGGAAATGCCTCCTTATTACGCGCAAAATAATGATTCCTCCACCTGACATCTAGGACCCACCGGAAGGGCCTCTGTATTTCGTGAAAATAACGTGCCCCCCACTGACATGCCGGACCCACCAGCTATCTTCGCACACAAGGAAGTGCCTCCTTATTACGCACAAAAAAAATGAATGTTCCCCCTGCCAGCTGGAACCCAGCATAGTGGGAGGCTGACTTGTGGGCCTACCAAGTTGACGGGGATGGAGGGCTTTGTCAACTTAGTCAATATGAACGATTCTAGCTCCTGTTACCGTACGATGTTCATCCAATGGCCGTAGTGCCTTTTCAACCTCTGGTCTTCTTGCTCCAGCCGCCCAAACCAGCGCCGGTCGTGCCGCGTGCTCTTGCCTCCCGTGGTCGGCTGTGATGCCGCGGAGGCCTCACTGCCCCCTAGTACTCCCACCGCTGGCCAGGCCATCCCTCTACTCACCCACACCCCCTGTTATTCTGCGGCGACAGCAGCCTCACACCGCAGCCGAACCAGTGAACCCTCATACTCCTTTTCGCATGGGCATCCACTGCTGCGTCTTCCCCGGCTTCGAGTCGTCCCCTTCCTAGTCCTCGCCGTCATCCACCGCTGTGGTGCTCTCGGTGCGACGTGGTCAACGTGGTCAAGGAACGACTTCCATCGGACGTGGACTGTACGTGGAGAGGCTGACAGCTGGGTCCACAGCCGTAGCAAGGAAGTGCCTCCTTATTACGCGCAAAATAATGATTCCTCCACCTGATAGTGGGGACTCACTGGAAGGGCCACCGTATTTCGCGAAAAAAACGTTTCCCCCTGACTGCTGGGACCCACCAGCTACATCTTCACATGCAAGGAAGTGCGTCTGGGCAAAAAAAGATTCGCCCCCCTGACTGCTGGGACCCACCAGCTACATCTTCGCACGCAAGGAAGTGCGTCCGGGCAAAAAAATGATTCGCCCCTAACTGCTGGGACCCACCAGCTACGTCTTCGCACGCAAGGAAGTGCCTGACAGTCGGGACCCACCTGGTTGAAGCGTACGTAGCGTTCTCATTCTGGTCGCGAACGTGTACGTACATATATACTGGTGGATGTAGAGGCGCGCACGTGTCGTAGTAGAGGCGCGTACGTGTCATAGTAGAGGCGCGCGCGTAGCATGTACACGTACGTACAACGGCCAGGGTGCAAGAGAGAAAATACGGCCATGTATGTGTACATACGGGCGGGGTCTCGAACGCCTACTCGCGCATACGTATGGGTAGGGCTCGTGTACATGGCTGGGTCGGAATGGAGAAACGGCGTCGTCATCGTGTTTCATGGGGAGGCAACAGAATGCGTGGTGTTCATGGGGAGGCAACAGAGTGCGTCGTGTTCATGGGGAGGCAACGAAATGCATCGTGTTCATCGGGAGGCAACGGAACGCGTGGGAGCCAACCGGCTGGGCCGGAACGGAATGCGTGGTCGTGTTCATCAGGAGGGCTTGGACGGAACAGGCGATGGAAACGAGGCCTGGCGTACCGCAGGACGGAGGAAACGGACCTCCTACGGTCGAAACGGGGGTCCTATTGATCGGGAGGGGTTTGGCGTACCGCAAAACGGAGGAAACGAACATCCTACGGTCGAAACGGTGGTCCTGTTGATCGGGAGGGGTGTGGCGTACCGCAAAACGGATGAAACGGACCTCCGATGGTCGAAACGGGGGTCCTGTTCATCGGGAGGGGTGTGGCGTAACGCAAAACGGGTCTCCACGGGATACTGTTCATCTCCACTATCGACCTCCTCCAGCCTCCACGGGCTCCTGTTCATCCAGCCTCCACCGCGCGCTACTACACCGGCTACTGTTCAACCACCCCTCCACCGTCTACTGTTCATCCAGCCCTCGACACCACGGGGTCCTATTCAACCACCCCTCCACGGGTACCCCTCCACCGTCTACTATTCATCCAACCCTCCACCACACCACGGGGTCCTGTTCATCCAGAGGCAACGCCACCGCTCACTGTTCATCCAAACCCCCCGCAACGCTCACTGTTCATCCCAAAGGCAGCTTCGATCGACTTCAGTTAGTAGCAGTAGCGAAGGAATCGCTCGATCGGGTTCAGTTAACAGCCATCGATTGATCGCTCGGGTTCAGTAATCCGTAGCCTGCAGTGCAATCGCTCGGGTTTAGTTAGAGCCCAACGCCTCGCTCGGGTTCAGTTAGAGCCAACGCCTCGCACACACGCGCGTACGTGTACGAGAGAAACGCGCATCGCTCAACCCCGACCTCCCACCGTAACCGGGAACTCCGCAAAATTTTCCTCCCCCTCGCTTCTACCAAGGTTTTTTCTATCATGGACGACCCAAAGAATGGCATGCAGCTGCGTCTCCGGCCTGCCTAGGATGAAAAGCCCATTTTCTGTCATGATCTTTTGTCATAGAAGTAGGAGCCCACCACATCTATGATGATACCGGGTTTTGTCACAATTATCGTCATAGAAGTGTCATATGTATGATAGAAAATGTTTTCATTCGCCCAAAATGTCATGGATGTGTCTTTTTTTGCAGTGTAAAATGTAAATCATAAGCATTATAATACATAACATCACTGCTCCATATTACACGACAGTATAATACAAACATTCTCATGGGAAATTGATATCCTTCAAACCTTGTTCCGCCACAAGGCGAGACCCCTCCAAGACGCCGTCAAAATAGAGCTCGGGTCAACGATGCTCCTTGCCCTCCGGCGGTCCCTCGGTCATCAGCTTCTTGGCATCCAGCTTTGCCCAATGCGTCTTGAGGCCGGCAAAGGCCATACGCGCACCTTTGATGCAGACCGACCGCTTCATGGTTTCAAGCCGCAGACAGGCGTTAACAAGCCGCTTTACAAGTCCAAAATAGCTGCTAGGTACAGGCTCGGCAGGCCATAGCCAAACTATCAGGTCCATGGCTAGCTCCCCCGACTTGTGCAGCTCGACCAACTGCTTCAGCTGGTCAATGAAGGGCAACGGATGTTCGGGTCCAAGATACTGGGACCAAAATAGCTTCACGTAGACATTCCTTCTTCGGCTCTGTAATACTCAACAGCATCCGATATACTACGCGGAAGATCCGTAAACGCCCTTGGAAAACCCGAATCCAGATAAGTACAAGGAACATCTCTTACACACACTTGCTATGCAGAGCGAAAGATTTACCCGCCGTAATCTTCTTAGCCGCCTGAATCTCCTGGAGAGTGTCCTGGGCTTCGGCTCGTGCATCCTGTGCACTCGGGCGGGCCTCCGCCAGTTCGGACTCCCGCACCTTACAATTGAGCTCCAAGGACTCAAATCTCTCGATCACGCCCTGGAGTTGTTGCTGCGCCTCAACAACCTGGGCCTCGTGCTTCTCGCGCGCGGCGCGTTCCATGGCCGCTTTTTCATCAGCCTCGGCTAACGCCTTCTTAAGTGCCGCCACCTCGGCCATGGCCACTAATAAAGTTTATGACACTTTAGTCCGGCTGGACTGCTCATTTTTTCGAAATATACCCCATAGGTTACTTCATACCTTGGCTATCTTCCAGCTGCTTCTTCACGAGGCCGAGCTCCTCCTCGGCCCGCTCCAGCTTCCGCTTCAGTCCGGACACTTCCACAGCATGAGCAGTGGCAGCCTGCAACGATACCTTCTTATTCACATAGACAACTCATTTTAGACTCCTACAATATTTATTTTCGATCCTCTGTTTGGCTTTTCCTCCAGAACACCAAACAGAGCATCAGGGGCTACTGTCTATACGGCGATATTTTTCCTACAATCACATTACTCACCTCAAAGACCGTTAGAAGGCTGGTGTAGGCTTCGGTCAGTCCGCTTTTGACAAACCAAACCTTCTCTATTACCGTGTCCATAAGAACACTATGCTCATCCACGATAGAGGCACCTTATAGCGCCTCCAGCGGATTATCCAGTGCCTCTGGTTGGACAGAGGTCATCGGTCGAACAGGCACATTCCCTCCTTGGGGGGAATGCCGTTCGCTGGACCCTAGAGCCTTGCAGATCTCCGGAGTGGTATCCGGCTGAGGCCCGAAGGGAACTCAGGCCCCTTCACCGGGCCCCATGGGACTTTTCCCCCCGTATGTCCGGCGGTCGAGGAGCCATCCTGGGGCGTCACCCCGATGGTCTCCAGAATCTCCCCCCGACCCGAGAAAGTCTTTTTGGACGCCACCTCATCATCACCCTTGGGTGATAGGGAATGAGTTGGCGGCGGTGACATGCTAGCCATCTCCTTTGAGTCCAGCGAATCCTCTGTTGAGGATCGTGGGGAGCCGTCGCGTGCCGGACTACAATGACAAGGTTTAATATGCGTCAATATTGCAAACCGAGAAGGCCGGATGTTTTTTATTCTGGTACTCACGAGGCGGCCCGAGGCTTGGTCTGACGAGGTCGCTCCGGACTGCTGTCAACATCCCACACGGAGTTATCCGCGAAGGAGCCTCTCCCCCTCTTGGGCGCCTCCGCCTCCAAACTTGGGGAGGCCTCCCTTTTCTACCTTCCTCTCGCAGGGGGGTAGTCGCCTCCCTCCTCGCCGTCGTCTTCGGCGGCTGAGGAGTCTGTCTCGTCGTCATACGAGACGACCAAGGTGCTCCTTCGGTGAAGCCCACGCATGGTCCCCTTGACCGTGGTTTTGACCTTGTTCTCCGGCATGTCGTAAGGCATCGGAAATAGCATCTTGGTAAGAAGTGGGGTTTCTTCATCTTCGGGCAACGGAGCCGGACTATTAATCCGTCCCGCTAGATTGACCCAGGCCTGAAAAAGAAATAGACAAGAAGGCTTAGTATCCTCCCTCGAAATGTGTCCTTAAAGACTACACCTTGACGGCTTACCAAATTGTCCTGACGCTTAAAGTTGAGCTCGCGGTCTTTGGTCAAGGGTGGCGGCATCTCGCTGCCCTTGAAGAGCACCTTCCAGATATCTTCGTGCGTCGTGCCAAGAGCCTTAGCAGCGTCTGTTGCTCGGCCGGATTGAACTCCCACAAATAATAGGTCCGACGCTGACATGGAAGGATCCGGCGTACAAGCATGACCTGGATTACGTCAACTAGCTTGATCTTCCGGGCTATCATATTCTGGAGGCACGTTTGGAGCCCCGTGATCTCTTCCAGAGATCCCCAGGTCAGGCCCTTCTCCAGCCAGGAGGTAAGACGCATTGGAACTCCGGATCGGAATTTGGGAGCCACTGCCCAGTTGGCGTTGCGCGGCTCGGTGATATAGAATCACCCTAATTGCCATCCCTTCACCGTCTCTATGAAGGAGCCTTCGAGCCAGGTGGTATTGGGCATCCTGCCCACCATGGAACCTCCGCACTCGGCCTGTTGGCCGCGCACCACCTTTGGCTTCACATTAAAAGTCTCCATCCATAGGCCAAAGTGAGGTGGGATGCGTAGAAAGGCTTCGCACACAACTTTGAATGCGGAGATATTGAGGATAAAGTTGGGGGCCAGATTGTGGAAGTCCAACCCATAGTAAAACATCAATCCACGGACAAATGGATGAAGAGGGAATCCCACCCCACAGACGAAGTGTGTGAGAAACACAACCCTCTCATGGGGATCGGGAGTAGGGACGATCTGCCCTTTTTTCGGGAGTCGGTGAGCAATCTCCTTGGCTAGATAGCTGGCCTCCCAGAGCTCCGTGATGTTCTTCTCCTTAACAGAGGAGGCCATCCACTTGCCTCCAGCCACAGATCCAGACATGATTGGAATGTCTTCTCGAACGAGGAAATGCCGAAAGTTTGGGCGCCAGAGCTCAAGGACGGAGGGACTAGAGATGAAGATGGATGTTGATAAAGGAAGAATGTCATTATCCCTTTATAAAGACCGCGAATATCGAGCGCCTCCCCACTTGTAACACCCCGGATATGACTTTCCCAATTTGTACTCCAACTCTTGTCGTTTTCGGCGTTAAGTTATTTTATTTTCTCGGGTTCGGGTCTTTGTCTCTGTGTGTTGTTATCATTGTCATGCATCTCATATCATGTCATCATATGCATTGCATTTGCATACGTGTTCATCTCATGCATTCGAGCATTTTCCCCGTTGTTCGTTTTGCATTCCGGCGTTTCGTTCTCCTCCGGTGGTCATTTCTAACTTTCTTTCGTGTATGGGGATTAAAATTTTCCGGATTGGACCGAGACTTGCCAAGCGGCCTTGGTTCACTACCGGTAGACCGCCTGTCAAGTTTCATACCATTTGGACTTCGTTTGATACTCCAACGGTTAACCGAGGGACCGAAAAGGCATCGTGTGTGTTGCAGCCCAACACCCCTCCAATTTGGTCCAAAACCCACCAAAACCCTCTCCATCATCTAGAGTATTCGATCACGATCACGTGGCCGAAAACCGCACCTCATTTGGACTCTCCTAGCTCCCTCTATGCCTATTTAAAGACACCCCCGAAAATCTCCTTCTCCTCCCCCCCCCGAAAACCCTAGATCCATCTCCACCCGTCGCCGCCGGACAAAGCCGCCACCGACAGACACGTCCGGGTCCGCCCTGCCGCTGCCACGTGGCCCTCTCCCGTTGGCCGCCGCCCGGCGCCCACTTCGCCACCGCGCGGGCCCGCCAGGGCCCGGGGAGAGTCCTCCCGGCCCACGCGCGCGCCCCGCCGCCTGGGATTCTCCCCGCCGCCCGGGTCCTTCCGCCATCGCCTTGCCAGACTCTGGCCACCTCCGGCCGGCGCTCCACCGCGGCCGGCGAGCTCGAGCTCCGCCCGCGCCGCCTCGCCCGGCCACCGCTCCGCCCGGCGCCGCCTCCGCCTCCGCCGCACCCCTCCGAGCGGCGTGCCCCATCTCCAAGTCTGGCGAGCTCCAAGTCCGACTCCGGCCATCCTCGTTTTGCGTGCTCTGGCGAGATCCGATCTGGATCTGGAAACCCTAGGGTTGACCCCTTGTTTTTTTCCTATGTCTGCAGTTTATATGCCCTTGTTCATCGCATCGTAACTCCGCATTCGTAGCTCCGTTTTGGGCATATAGCATATCAAAATGTTCATCTCAGAGAGTACATCATTTCATTCCATTGCATCATTTTCATTTAAGTTCATCTTGGTGCCCGAAATGCTGTTAGAAGGAGGCTACTTGAGTTATTTGTCAGATCTGCTACTCCATTTAGATTTTTGTCATTTTTGCCATGATTATTGTGTGCATGATATGCCCATGAGCTCTACATATGTTTTGTTAAGGGTTTTGCCATCTTTCCATAGGTGCAACCCATGTATTTTTGTGATGTGTGTGGTGACTAGCACAAGCTTGCAAAGTGAGGCACGTGGTAATGCTGATTTCAGGGACTTAGCATTTCCACCAAGTCCTTGACCTGTTTATCTCATATGGCCATATGTTCATGTTGTTTCCTAGTGATCCGTGCCTCTTTTGAGGATGATCAGTAAGGGTGTTTTGTTAATCTTGTAGTGCTCTATCCATCCATGTCTTTGTTTGCAATTATGGAGCACCTTTGCTTGAGTCAATCGAGCTCTAATTTTGCTACTTCATGAATCTGGGCAAATTGTCTACTTGTTAGCGATTTTGACGTGGATGTTGTAGTTGATCCGTGCATGCTATGCTATTGTTCTTGCCATGTCTAGCTTGCATTTTGTGTATTCTTGATGGGTGTATGCTTATATTGTCATGACTTGCTCCGTAGTGAGTGCATCGAGCTCGTAAACATGCCTACTTGATATCTGTTTTCAGCATGCTCCAGTTTTCACTAAGTCTGAGAACTGATTATGTTTTTGCCATGTTCACATGCTTGCAATTGTATTTTCTGATCCCTTTTGGCTCAAGGTCACTAAGGGACTTTTGTTAAGATCTTTGAGTAGCTCCATGCCATGCTTTATTTTTCCATGTTCAGGTCATGTAGCATATAGTTTTGTTGCTCCGAAGAGTGCTACCTGATCTGAAATTCCAGACAAGTGTTAATTTCACAAAGTCTGAAATCTGTTTGCCATATGCATTTTTGCCATGCTTGTTTAAACCTGTTAATGGATGATTTGGCCGTAGCTCAGTGCTAGACTTTTGTTAAGCATCATGAATGCACCCCTGCCATGTATTTTGTTGCCATGTATGGGTGCTCTAGCTTCTTCATCTCATTGCATTTAGATGGCTACTTGCTGTAAATCGCAGACCGGTCTCATATTTGAATCGCTTGCCATTTCCAAACCGTAACTCCGATTCCAGCGTTCTTTATATAGTTTTCAAGCGATTTCATCTCATCTTTCCAGTGGCACACTTGGATTCCCAAGTTGAGGCCAGGTTCATGCATCCCTTGTCAAATCTTGCATATGCATCCCGCATCGCATCCCGCATAGCATATCATCTTTGCATCATATTGTTTGAGCTTTGCACGTGGTTGATTGTGTTCCGTTTTCTTGTTTGTCTTGTTTGGGTAGATCCGGGAGACGAGTTCTCTAACGAGGAGCCTATTGAGTTTGCTTTCGAGGATTCAGTCAACCCTCGAAATCACTACTATCTTTGCTTTGCTAGATGCTCGCTCTTTTGCTATGCCAATGCTACGATGCCTACCACTTGCTTTCAAGCCTCCCAAATTGCCATGTCAAACCTCTAACCCACCATGTCCTAGCAAACCGTTGATTGGCTATGTTATCGCTTTGCTTAGCCCCTCTTATAGCGTTGCTAGTTGCAAGTGAAGATTGGAGACCGTTCCTTGTTGGAACATTTATTTACTTGTTGGGATATCATTATATTATCTTGTTATCTTAATGCATCTATATACTTGGTAAAGGGTGGAAGGCTCGGCCTCTCGCCTAGTGTTTTGTTCCACTCTTGCCGCCCTAGTTTCCGTCATATCGGTGTTATGTTCCCGGATTTTGCATTCCTTACGCGGTTGGGTTATAATGGGAACCCCTTGATAGTTCGCCTTGATTAAAGCTTTTCCAGCAATGCGCAACCTTGGTTTTACCATTTGCCACCTAGCCTCTTTTTCCCTTGGGTTTCCGGAGCCTGAGGGTCATCTTATTTAAACCCCCCCGGGCCAGTGCTCCTCTGAGTGTTGGTCCGACCAAGTAGACTGCGGGGCCACCTCGGGGCAACTTGAGGGTTGGTTTTACTCGTAGGATGTCTCATCTGAGTGTGCCCTGAGAACGAGATATGTGTAGCTCCTATCGGGATTTGTCGGCACATTCGGGCGGTGTTGCTGGTCTTGTTTTAACCTGTCGAAGTGTCTTGAAGAACCGAGATATCGAGTCTGATCGGAACGTCTCGGGAGGAGGTCTATTCCTTCGTTGACCGTGAGAGCTTGTCATGGGCTAAGTTGGGACTCCCCTGCAGGGATTTGAACTTTCAAAAGCCGTGCCCGCGGTTATGGGCAGATGGGAATTTCTTAATGTCCGGTTGTAGATAACTTGAACCTTAACTTAATTAAAATGAATCAACAGTGTGAGTTACCATGATGGTCTCTTCTCAGCGGAGTCCGGGAAGTGAACACGATGTTGGAGTAATGCTTGCGCAGGTTGTTCTCTAGTTTCTCGCTCGCGCTTCGCCTTCTCTCCTCGCTCTCTTTTGCGAACAGGATAGCCACCATATATGCTAGTCGCTTGCCGCAGCTCCACATATTTTACCTTGCCTTACCTATAAGCTTAAATAGTCTTGATCGCGAGGGTGCGAGATTGCTGAGTCCCTGTGGCTCACAGATTACTATTACACCAGATGCAGGGCCTGATGATTCCGCTCCAGGTGACGTGCTCGAGCTCAAGTGGGAGTTCGACGAAGACTCTCAACGATACTATGTTTCCTTTCTTGATGATCAGTAGTGGTGCCCAGTTGGGGGTGATCGGGACCGTGTCGCATGTTGGGTTATCTTTTATTTTGGCACCATAGTCGGGCCATGAGTGTTTGGATGATGTAATGTTATTTATGTACTTGATTGACGTGGCGAGTGTAAGTCAACTATGTTATCTCCCCTTTTATTATCTATATTACATGGGATGTTGTGAAGATTGCCTAACTTACGACATATGCCTTCAATGCGATTATGCCTCTAAGTCGTGCCTCGACACGTGGGAGATATATTCGCATCGAGGGTGTTACAAGTTGGTATCAGGGCCTTCCCCGACCTTAGGAGCCCCATTGCTTGATCGTTTTTAGCAGCCGAGTTGTGTCTAGAAAAATGTTTTGAGTCATCTAGGAATTATATATCGGAGAGTTTAGGAATTCTTTTTACTTCCCAGTCTCCTCATCGCTCTGGTAAGGCATCCTGACGTAGAGTTTTAACTCTTCTCTTCTCAAATTTCACTAAAAAAATTAGGATCACGCGGGTATCTTGGAATCGTTCCGATGGTTTTATTATGAGAACATTGTCTTGGTGCCTCCTGTCAGGGGTTTTGTGGAAGTGTCCCGGGGAGTTGAGCTCTGAGGTGTTGTCATCATAATTTTATCGTTGCAGTTCTGGAATACCTGAGTTTAGTACGCCGACATCGAAAATCTCTTTTATGCAGTTCGTTGGTGAGATAACCTCGACTCCACCCAGTACTGGGGCGGGAGTTCGGGAGTATCGCCATAACTTGTATAACGGATGCTTTTCGAAGGTTGAGGTAGATGGTTTCCGAAGTTTTTCTCGGTTATGTGTTGAAGGATGGATACAGCTGGATGTAGGATTTGCTAGATTTGGGTGAGATATTGTGCTTCCCCTGTATCCCCAACACCTGATTGCATAACCGGAAAGGTTCGGGAGTTTCATAGGTGGGAATTCTAGTAGCTCTAGTTCTTCTTCCATGGATATTTGGTTTGAGATTGGGATTTCTTACCGATTATTCGTTCTTGATCCGTACCTTGTTGATTTATTTCTCTACCTAAATTCTAAGTAGCTTCTCAATTTATGGATATGTTACCATTTCAAGAGGAATGCATTAGTTCATTTTGTTCGGATGTGAAGACTATATGTTGCAATTTTCATTCCGTTGGATTCAGCTTCAATATTTGTCTATCAATGTGCTAATGGATGTCAACCTCTTCAGGATGGCTCCTCCAACACGCACGACTCCGAATCCTGATCCGCCACCACCTCCACCTCCTCCGAAGGCATGGCAAGCTGTGATGGCCGCAACCAATGCAAACACACAGTTGATCATGCAAATTCTCCAAGAGCGTAATCAAGGCAACCAAGGGAACCAAGGCAACAATCAGAATCACTTTGCTACACTCAACCAGTTCCTTGCTAACAGGCCAAAGACTTTCAGCAATTGTGTTGAGGCAACCGATGCTGACGATTGGCTTGTGGATCTGTGCAAGCATTTCGAGTGCAGTAACGTCAGGCCTGAGGACTTTGTCAAGTTTACTTCCTTCCAACTCAAAGATCAAGCTGCAGAATGGTTCCAGCAGTACAAGGATTCCAGAGGTGGACGTGTTATTACATGGAATGAATTCCATCAAGATTTCAGAGCTCATCATATTCCTCGGAGCATGGTCGAAAGCAAGCGTGAGGAATTCCGCAACCTGAAGCAAGGCTCTTTGTCTGTCTATGACTACAAGTTGTTTCAGAAGCTCGCCCGCTTTGCTAAGCAGGACGTCCCTGATGAGAAGAGCATGATATACCAGTTCAGGGGTGGTCTCAGAGAAGAAATCCAGCTAGCTCTTGTTCTCTTTGAGCCCTTGAGGTACGATGAGTTCTACAACATGGCATTGAAGCAAGAGGCCGCTCAATTGAGGTGTGATGCTTCCAAGAAGTGAGTCAGAGATGCTACTCCGTCTTCCTCTACTCAAGTGGCCAAGCAGCAGAAGTATTGGCTTCCTCCTCCTCCGTTCCGTCAGCCGTATCAGCAGAAGAGCAAAGGTGGCAGTGGATCTTCCCACCCACCCAACCCTGGCTTTCAGAACAAGACTTCGTCTCAAGCTCCAAGATCGAGTGCTCCGTATCACCGTCCGCTTTCAGAGGTCACGTGCAACAAGTGCCAACAGAAGGGTCACTATGCCAACAAGTGTCTCAACCAAAGGCGTCTTCCTCCTCCTCCTCCTGTCAGATCGGCAAGTACAGCTATGGTCAAGCATAACCCCAAGCACACCAAGGTCAACTTGATGAATGCAGCTCAGGTAGAGGATTCGTCAGATGTCATCATGGGTAACCTTCCAGTTAACGATATTCCTACAAAAGTTCTTTTTGACACTGGTGCATCGCATTGTTTCATTTCCAAACCTTTTGCATTGAAGTATGAGTGCGACTATCAGTATCTGCAAAATTCTTTGCAAATCGTGTCACTTGGCAAGCAAATGACAGCTAATTTCTGCGTCCCGGATATTACTATCACGTTGGGCGACTACAAATTTCTAGCTTCTCCTATTGTTCTGGGTGATTCGGATATTGATCTTATTCTCAGAATGGATTGGCTTTCTAAGCACAAGGCACATCTTGACTGTGCAGCCAGGCAGATTCAATTGACTCATTCGTTTGAGGATGTAATTGTCTTTCCCGCTCGTGATGATACCATCCGTCTGTTTTCTCTCAATGAGAAGGGTGAACTCGATGCCATCTCGCAAATTCCAGTCGTTTGTGAATATCAAGACGTCTTTCCAGAAGAGCTTCTAGGAATGCCTCCGCACTGGCCAGTTGAATTCGTTATTGATCTTGAGCCCGGCACGGAACCAGTGTGCAAGCGTCCTTACAAGCTCGGACCTGAAGAATTGAAGGAGCTGAAGAAGCAACTCGATATTCAAGAGAGAATGGGTCTCATCCGGCCTAGTTCTTCTCCGTGGGGTTGTGGTGTTCTTTTTGTGAAGAAGAAGGATGGAACGGACCGACTTTGTGTTGATTACCGTCCATTGAACAAGGAGACCATCCAGAACAAATATCCACTTCCCAACATCAACGAGCTGTTCGAACAACTCAAAGGTGCCCAAGTATTCTCCAATCTTGATCTCCGTATGGGTTATCATCAGATTCGTATCCGTGAGCAAGATATTCCCAAGACGGCTTTCAGGACAAGCTATGGTTCATACGAATACACTATCATGTCTTTTGGCCTCGTCAACGCTCCTCCGACTTTCTCTCGCATGATGAACTTCATCTTCAACGCCTACACCAATGACTTCGTTTTGGTCTATCTCGACGACATTCTAGTTTTCTCGAAGAACAAGGAAGATCATGCCAAGCACTTGCGTTTGGTACTCGATAAGTTGAGGGAACACAAGTTCTACGCCAAGTTCTCCAAGTGCGAATTTTGGCTCGATGAGGTTCTTTATCTTGGTCATATCATCTCTGCCAAGGGCATTGCGGTGAATCCTGAGAAGGTGTCTGCAATTGTGAATTGGGAACCTCCTCAGAACGTGAAGCAACTCCGTAGCTTCCTCGCTCTCGCAAGCTACTGTCAAAGATTCGTTGAAAACTTTTCTAAGATCGCGAAGCCTCTCTCAAATCTTCTCCAGAAGCACGTCAAGTACGTTTGGTCTCCGGAGTGTGACATTGCTTTCAACACTTTGAAAGAGAAATTGATCACTGCTCCAGTTCTCACTCCGCCTGATGAATCCAAGCCGTATGAGGTCTTTTGTGATGCCTCTCTCCAAGGTCTTGGCACAGTGTTGATGCAAGAGAAGAAAGTTTTTGCTTATACCTCTCGCCAATTGAAGCCCAATGAGAAGAACTACCCCACTCATGATCTCGAGTTGGCGGCAGTTGTGCACGCTCTTTTGACTTGGAGACATCTCTTATTGGGAAGAAAAGTGGACATTTTCACTGACCACAAGAGTCTCAAGTACATCTTCACTCAGCCTAATCTCAACCTCAGGCAAAATAGATGGGTCGAAATGATTCAAGAATATAATCCGAGTATCGAGTATACTCCAGGCAAGGCCAATGTGATTGCTGACGCATTAAGCAGGAAGGCTTACTGCAACAGTCTGATTCTCAAGCCTTATCAACCCGAGCTTTGTGAAGCTTTCCGCAAACTTAATCTGCAAGTTGTTCCTCAAGGTTTCCTCGCCAACCTTCAAGTCTCTCCTACCTTGGAAGACCAGATTCTCCAAGCTCAGCTTCTTGATGCTATGGTGAAAAAGGTGAAGATTGGGATTGCCAAGAGTCAACCCAAGTACAAGTGCTACCGCCTTGATGACAAGGATACTCTCTTCTTCGAGGATCGTATTGTTGTACCCAAAGGTGACCTCTGTAAAGTGATCATGAACGAGGCTCACAATTCTCTCCTCTCCATCCACCCTGGGAGCACGAAGATGTATCAGGACCTCAAGCAGGCTTATTGGTGGACTCGAATGAAGTGCGAGATTGCTCAATTCGTGAATGAATGTGATGTCTGCAGAAGAGTGAAGGCAGAACATCAAAGGCCAGCGGGTCTCCTCCAACCTCTTGCCATTCCAGAATGGAAGTTTGTCCACATTGAGATGGACTTCGTGACTGGGTTTCCAAAGTCCAAGCGGGGCAATGATGCTATATTCGTTGTCATCGACAAACTCACTAAAGGGGCTCACTTTCTGCCTATCAAAGAGTTGATCACTGCATCTCAATTGGCGGAACTCTATACCTCTCGAATTGTCTCTCTGCACGGTATTCCACAAGTGATCTCTTCAGACCGTGGCAGCATCTTTACCTCCAAGTTTTGGGATTCTTTTCAGAAGGCCATGGGCACCAACATCCGCTTCAGCACAGCTTTCCATCCTCAAACTAGCGGTCAAGTCGAGCGTGTCAATCAGATTCTTGAAGATATGCTCAGGGCTTGTGTGATTTCCTTTGGCATGAAGTGGGAGGATTGTCTTCCTTATGCTGAATTCTCCTACAACAACAGTTTTCAAGCAAGTTTGGGCAAGGCCCCATTTGAAATTCTGTATGGCAGGAAGTGCTTTACCCCTCTCAACTGGTCTGAAACCGGTGAACGTCAGCTTTTGGGAAATGACTTAATCACAGAGGCAGAGGAAATGTGCAAAGTCATTCGAGATAACCTCAAAGCAGCCCAATCCCGCCAGAAGAGCTACTATGACAGTAAGCACCGTGATTTGGCTTTCGACATCGGAGATCATGTTTACCTCCGTGTCTCTCCTATGAAAGGTACTCGCCGCTTCGGTATCAAAGGGAAGCTTGCCCCTAGATACGTGGGACCTTTCAAGATTGTCAGCAAGAGAGGCGATCTCGCCTATCAACTCGAGCTTCCTTCAAACTTTGCAAATGTTCATGATGTGTTCCATGTCTCTCAGCTCCGAAAGTGCTTCAAGACTCCTGACCGCACCGTCAACTTCGAGGACATTGAGCTCCAAGAAGATCTCTCTTATCGTGAGCACCCAGTTGCTATTCTTGAAGAGACTGAACGCAAGACTCGCAACAAGTCAATCAAATTCCTCAAAGTCAAGTGGTCACACCATTCCGACCGTGAAGCTACCTGGGAACGCGAGGATCACCTCCGTTCTGAGTACCCGGCGTTCTTTCAGTCCTAGATCTCGGGACGAGATCCTTTCGTAGTGGTGGAGTGTTGTAACACCCTGGATATGACTTTCCCAATTTGTACTCCAACTCTTGCCGTTTCCGGCATTAAGTTATTTTATTTTCTCGGGTTCGGGTCTCTGTCTCCGTGTATTGTTATCGTTGTCATGCATCTCATATCATGTCATCATATGCATTGCATTTGCATACGTGTTCATCTCATGCATTCGAGCATTTTCCCCATTGTCCGTTTTGCATTCCGGCATTTCGTTCTCCTCTGGTGGTCATTTCTACCTTTCTTTCGTGTGTGGGGATTAAACTTTTCCGGATTGGACCGAGACTTGCCAAGCGGCCTTGGTTCACTACAGGTAGACCGCCTGTCAAGTTCCGTACCATTTGGACTTCGTTTGATACTCCAACAGTTAACCGAGGGACCGAAAAGGCCTCGTGTGTGTTGTAGCCCAACAGCCCTCCAATTTGGTCCAAAACCCACCAAAACCCTCTCCATCATCTAGAGCATTCGATCACGATTGCGTGGCCGAAAACCGCACCTCATTTGGACTCTCCTAGCTCCCTCTATGCCTATTTAAAGACACCCCCGAAAATCTCCTTCTCCTTCCCCCCCGAAAACCCTAGATCCATCTCCACCCGCCGCCGCAGGACAAAGCCGCCACCGACGGACACGTCCGGGTCCGCCCCATCGCTGCCACGTGGCCCTCTCCCATTGGCCGCCGCCCGGCGCCCACTTCGCCGCCGCGCGGGCCTGCCGGGGCCCGGCGAGAGCCCTCCCGGCCCACGCGCGCGCCCCCAGCCGCCTGGGATTCGCCCCGCCGCCCGGGTCCTTCCGCCGCCGCCTTGCCGGACTCCGGCCACCTCTGGCCGGCGCTCCACCGTGGCCGGCGAGCTCGAGCTCCGCCCGTGCCGCCTCGCCTGGCCACCGCTCCGCCCGGCGCCGCCTCCGTCGCACCCCTCCGGCCGGCGTGCCCCCATCTCCAAGTCCAGCGAGCTCCAAGTCCAACTCCAGCCATCCTCGTTTTGCATGCTCCGGCGAGATCCGATCTGGATCTGGAAACCCTAGGGTTGACCCCTTGTTTTTTCCCAAGTCTGCAGTTTATATGCCCTGGTTCATCGCATCGTAACTCCGCATCCGTAGCTCCGTTTTGGGCATATAGCATATCAAAATGTTCATCTCAGAGAGTACATCATTTCATTCCATTGCATCATTTTCATTTGAGTTCATCTTGATGCCCGAAATTCTGTTAGAAGGAGGCTACTTGAGTTATTTGTCAGATCTGCTACTCGATTTAGATTTTTGTCATTTTTGCCATGATTATTGTGTGCATGATAGGCCCATGAGCTCTACATATGTTTTGTTAAGGGTTTTGCCATCTTTCCAGAGGTGCAACCCATGTATTTTTGTGATGTGTGTGGTGACTAGCACAAGCTTGCAAAGTGAGGCACGTGGTAATGCTGATTTCAGGGACTTAGCATTTCCACTAAGTCCTTGACCTGTTTATCTCATATGGCCATATGTTCATGTTGTTTCCTAGTGATCCGTGCCTCTTTTGAGGATGATCAGTAAGGGTGTTTTTTTAATCTTGTAGTGCTCTATCCATCCATGTCTTTGTTTGCAATTATGGAGCACCTTTGCTTGAGTCAATCGAGCTCTAATTTTGCTACTTCGTGAATATGGGAAGATTGTCTACTTGTTAGCGATTTTGCCATGGATGTTGTAGTTGATCCGTGCATGCTATGCTATTGTTCTTGCCATGTATAGGTTGCATTTTGTGTATTCTTGATGGGTGTATGCTTATATTGTCATGACTTGCTCCGTAGTGAGTGCATCGAGCTCGTAAACATGCCTACTTGATATCTGTTTTCAGCATGCTCCAGTTTTCACTAAGTCTGAGAACTGATTATGTTTTTGCCATGTTCACATGCTTGCAATTGTATTTTCTGATCCCTTTGGGCTCAAGGTCACTAAGGGCTTTTGTTAAGCTCTTTGAGTAGCTCCATGTCATGCTTTATTTTGCCATGTTCAGGTCTTATAGCATATAGTTTTGTTGCTCCGAAGAGTGCTACCTGATCTGAAATTCCAGACAAGTGTTAATTTCACAGTCTGAAATCTGTTTGCCATATGCATTTTTGCCATGCTTGTTTGAACCTGTTAATGGATGATTTGGCCGTAGCTCAGTGCTAGACTTTTGTTAAGCATCATGAATGCATCCCTGCCTTGTATTTTATTGCCATGTTTGGGTGCTCTAGCTTGTTCATATCATTGCATTTAGATGGCTACTTGCTGTAAATCGAAGACCGGTGTCATATTTGAATCGCTTGCCATTTCCAAACTGTAACTCCGATTCCGGCGTTCTTTATATAGTTTTCAAGCGATTTCATCTCATCTTTCCAGTGGCACACTTGGATTCCCAAGTTGAGGCCAGGTTCATGCATCCCTTGTCAAATCTTGCATATGCATCCCGCATCGCTTCCCGCATAGCATATCATCTTTGCATCATATTGTTTGAGCTTTGCACGTGGTTGATTGTGTTCCGTTTGCTTGTTTGTCTTGTTTGGGTAGAGCCGGGAGACGAGTTCGCTAATGAGGAGCCTGTTGATTTTGCTTTCGAGGATTTAGTCAACTCTGACCACTTTGCGGGCAAGATGATCATACCCTCGAAATCACTACTATCTTTGCTTTGCTAGATGCTCGCTCTTTTGCTATGCCAATGCTACGATGCCTACCACTTGCTTTCAAGCCTCCCAAATTGCCATGTCAAACCTCTAACCCACCATGTCCTAGCAAACCGTTGATTGGCTATGTTACCGCTTTGCTCAGCCCCTCTTATAGCGTTGCTAGTTGCAGGTGAAGATTGGAGACCGTTCCTTGTTGGAACATTTATTTACTTGTTGGGATATCATTATATTATCTTGTTATCTTAATGCATCTATATACTTGGTAAAGGGTGGAAGGCTCGGCATCTCGCCTAGTGTTTTGTTCCACTCTTGCCGCCCTAGTTTCCGTCATATCGGTGTTATGTTCCCGGATTTTGCGTTCCTTACGCGGTTGGGTTATAATGGGAACCCCTTGATAGTTCGCCTTGATTAAAGCTTTTCCAGCAATGCCCAACCTTGGTTTTACCATTTTCCTCCTAGCCTCTTTTTCCCTTGGGTTTCCGGAGCCCGAGGGTCATCTTATTTAAACCCCCCCCCGGGCCAGTGCTCCTCTGAGTGTTGGTCCGACCGAGTAGACTGCGGGGCCACCTCGGGGCAACTTGAGGGTTGGTTTTACTCGTAGGATGTCTCATCTGAGTGTTCCCTGAGAACGAGATATGTGCAGCTCCTATCGGGATTTGTCGGCACATTCGGGCGGTGTTGCTGGTCTTGTTTTAACCTGTCGAAGTGTCTTGAAGAACCGATATACCGAGTCTGATCGGAACGTCTCGGGAGGAGGTCTATTCCTTCGTTGACCGTGAGAGCTTGTCATGGGCTAAGTTGGGACTCCCCTGCAGGGATTTGAACTTTTGAAAGCCGTGCCCGCGGTTATGGGCAGATTGGAATTTGTTAATGTCCGGTTGTAGATAACTTGAACCTTAACTTAATTAAAATGAATCAACAGTGTGAGTTACCGTGATGGTCTCTTCTCGGCGGAGTCCGGGAAGTGAACACGGTGTTGGAGTAATGCTTGCGCAGGTTGTTATCTAGTTTCTCGCTCGCGCTTCGCCTTCTCTCCTCGCTCTCTTTTGCGAACAGGATAGCCACCATATATGCTAGTTGATTGCCGCAGCTCCACATATTTTACCTTGCCTTACCTATAAGCTTAAATACTCTTGATCGCGAGGGTGCGAGATTGCTGAGTCCCTGTGGCTCACAGATTACTATTACACCAGATGCAGGGCCTGATGATTCCGCTCTAGGTGACGCGCTCGAGCTCAAGTGGGAGTTCGACGAAGACTCTCACCGATACTATGTTTCCTTTCCTGATGATCAGTAGTGGTGCCCTGTTGGGGGTGATCGGGACCGTGTCGCATGTTGGGTCATCTTTTATTTTGGCGCCGTAGTCAGGCCATGAGTGTTTGGATGATGTAATGTTATTTATGTACTTGATTGACGTGGCGAGTGTAAGACAACTATGTTATCTCCCCTTTTATTATCTATATTACATGGGATGTTGTGAAGATTTCCTAACTTGCGACATATGCCTTCAACGCGATTATGCCTCTAAGTCGTGCCTCGACACGTGGGAGATATAGTCGCATCGAGGGTGTTACACCACTCTCCTTGAACTCGCCTATTCCCGAGGGTTGTGCAAAATGGCACGGTTGGGTTACCCACGCCCGCATTGATGAGAATACCGTAATAAGGGGGGCGCGATTTTTGCTTAGACAAGACGTGCCAATGACAACCGCGTCTCGCAACGTGGAGCGGTAGACGAAAAACGGTTCGAAATTACGACCGGACAAAGGCGATGTCATGTTGTAAAAGCTGTCAGCGGATTAGACTCATTTAAGAATATATACTCTCTCTGCGGTTATATATGGTGTGTGTGACTGGTGTGGATACAATCATTGCATCCGAAGTCTATTCTGGAGTTCGGAAGGAGGGAACCCGCCTTGCAATGCCGGAGACAAAGCTGCGCGCCAGACTCCTCGTTATTGAAGCCAGGTTCAGGGGATGCTGAGGGAGTCCTAGACTAAGGGGTCCTCGGGCGTCCGGCCTATTATCCTTTGGGTCGCACTGATGGGCTGTGAAGACATGAAGGCCGAAGACTGCATCATGTCCATATTGGACTCTACTTAGCGTGGGAGGCAAGCTTAGCGATCGAATATTCCTTGTTATGTAACCGACTCCATGTAAACCCTAGATCCCCTTGGTGTCTATATAAACCGAAGGGGGTAGTCCGGAAAGGACACCACATATACTCATTACCATAGGCTAGACTTCTAGGGTTTAGTCATTACGATCTCGTGGTAGATCCACTCTTGTAATCCTCATATTCATCAAGATCAATCAAGTAGGAAGTAGGGTATTACCTCCATAGAGAGGGCCCGAACCTGGGTAAACATCATGTCCTCTATTTCCTGTTACCATCGATCCTAGACGCACAGTTCGGGACCCCCTACCTGAGATCCGGAGCAGATCACGTCATCCAAAGACGGGAAGCTCAACCCCGCCACGGAAGCCGCAGACTCAACGGCGATGGAGCCGCACATAGACCTAACTTCAAGTGACATCTGTGTCACCGGAACCATGGACTCGTCTCTGGCTATAGGTTCCGAACCTTGTGCGTCTGCATACGCCGAGCTTGATCGGTCATTGATCATCGAATTCAACTCCGCGGACATCTTCTGGCAGTTGCCTTTGGGCGCGTGCTAAACTCGTTAAGAGCTCTATCCTCAGCGGGGGGCTCACAGCCAAACTATATCCGGTTGGAACCGGAGCCTGATGACAGCGAATTTCGCTTCCCACCCACCGCCCACTTCATAGCCTCCATTGAAGACTTAACCGACACACTCGATTACGGCTCGGAAGACATCGACGGCATGGACAACGATGCCAATGAGGAGCAGGGCCAAGACCCGCCGTTTACCGGACGTTGGACGGCCACCTCTTTTTACGACGTGTACATGGTGGATACACCTAAAAAAATTAACGACGATGACAAGGAGAATACAATTGAGGATGAGCCTCTAAGATAGAACCAAAGCGTCGGTGTCAGCGGCGCCGCTCTAAATCACACCACAGCAAAGACAGCAACACCGGCACGGGAGACGATAACACTACGGACGGTGCCGAAGACAGAGAAGACCCCGACGAACGAACTGTCAAACAGGATGATAGGGAAGATGGGCAAGTTAGCCCTGACGAACAGGCCATAAACGATGAATTGGAGGATAGTACTTATCTTCCACTCTTCGAGGATGAGGCGAGCCTCAGCAGTGAGGATTTTATTGTGCCTAAGGAACATCAGGAGCAGGAGCGCTTTAAGCACCGGCTAATAGCCACTTCAAGGAGCCTGAAAAAGAAGCAACAACAGCTTCAAGCTGACCAAGATCTGCTCAACGATAGATGGACTGATGTCCTAGCAGCCGAAGAATACGGCCTCAAGCGCCCAGCCAAAATTTACCCGAAGCGCAAATTGCTCCCTCAGTTCAATGACGAGGCGCTGGAGCCCATACCACCACCGCACAATGCAGCTAACCGACCACCACGCGGTCAGGACAAAGCGACAACTCAAGACGAACACCAGCTCGCCCCACCTCACCGTAAAGGCAGAGACAACACAGCTCGTGGTCACACATATGACCTTCGGCAGGGCCTGGACAATAGAGCAGGACATACTAGATCGATCTACTGATCGCGAGGATGCGCCCTGAAACGTCACGACGGCTATCTATTCAGATGTGTCAAGCCTAGTCACACCCGGGCTGAAAACCGCAGACGGACTCCATTGGAGCTACGTCACAATGTGGCCCAATATAGAGGCGTCGCACACCCTCTGTGCTTCATAGACGAAGTAATGGAGCACGAATTCCCAGAAGGGTTTAAACCCGTGAATATCGAATCATATGATGGAACAACTGATCCCGTGGTATGGATCGAGGATTTCCTTCTCCATATCCACATGGCCCGCGGAGGTTACCTTCATGCCATCAAATACCTCGCACTAAAACACAAAGGGCTAGCTTGGTACTGGCTAAACAATCTGCCTGAAAACTCTATTAGCAGTTGGGAGGATTTGGAAGACTCTTTTCGCGACAACTTCCAAGGTACATATATCCAACCACCAGATGCCGATGACTTGAGTCACATTGTCCAGCAGCCCGGAGAGTCAGCCATGAAGCCCTGGACTAGGTTCTTATTTAAAAAGAACCAAATCGTTGACTGTCCGAACGTGGAAGCCCCAGCGGCCTTCAAACACAGCGTCCGGGACGAGTGGCTTGCCCGCCACATCGGTCATGAAAAACCAAGATCCATGTCAGCCCTTACCGCTCTGATGACCCACTTTTGTGCGGAAGAAGACAGCTGACTTGCTCGTAGAAACAATAGGGCCAGCAATCCGGGCACTTCCAAAGTCCGAGACAGCAATGGCAAACCACGACGCAACAAACACAAACGTCGTAATCATAATGAAAGAATGTGTGACATAGCGGTCAACGCTGGATTCAGCGGCCCCAAACCCGGTCAACGAAAAAATCCATTCAAGGCAAATAGAGACAGACCATCCAATTTAGACAAGATATTGGATCGACCCTGCCAGATTCATGGCAAATGAGGGAGTCTTGGACCCCCTACCCGAGATCCACCGGTTTTGACAGCGACATTGGTGTTTTCATTGAGAGTTCCACTGTGCCGTCGTCAAAAGGTTTGATGGCTCCTTCAATCATCTACAACGACACTGTCCAAGGGGAAGTCTTCCTCCCAGGACAAATCTTCGTGTTCAGCGGCTTCGCACTGCGGGCCAACTCGCTTGGCCATCTAGAGCAGATCGAAAGCTACGCCCCTGGCCACCTGGTCAGATTTGGAAGCTTGAACTACGTCGTGGTTATCCAGGGAGACTTGATCTTTGATGGATTCGAGGCCTCGGTAGCCGCTCCCTGCCACCACGAAGAACATGATACAAATCTGTCATCGGTCCATACATAGGAGATAGTACCTATAGCTGCTCTTTCCCTAGATCTGGAGCAGATCACGCCATTCAAAGACGGGAAGCTCAACCCCGCCGCGGAAGCCGCAGACTCAGCAGCGTTGGAGCCGCACACAAACTTAACTTCAAGTGACATCTATGTCACCCAAACCATGGACTCGACTCCGGCTACAGGTTCTGAACCTTGTGCGTCCATGTACGTCGAGCTTGATCGGTTATCGATCGTCGAATTCAGCTCCATGGACATCTCCGACACTCTCCCTTGGGCGACGTGTTAAACTCGTTAAGAGCACTATCCTTAGCAGGGGGTCCACAACCGAACTATATACGGTTCGAACCGGAGGCTGATGATGGAGAATTTCGCTTCCCACCCACCGCCCACTTTGTAGCCACTGTCGAAGACTTAACCGACATGCTTGATTACGGCTCCGATGACATCGACTGTATGGACGAGGATGACAGAGAAGAAGAGGCTCAAAACCCGTCATTTACCAGACGCTGCACGACCACTTCCTCGTATGATGTATACATGGTGGATGCACCCAAAGAGAATAGCGGCGATGACAAGGAAGATCCAGTTGAGGATAAACCTCCCGAGATACAATCAAAGCATTGGCGTCAACAGCGCCGCTCTAAGACACGCCGCATCAAAGACAACAACACCGGCACAAGAGAGGATAACACTCCGGAAGGTGCTGAAGACAATGAAGACCCCACTGATGCAACTGCTGAATAGGATGAACGGGAAGATGGGAAAGTTAGCCCTGGTAAACAGGCCACACACGAAGACTCGGAGGATAGTAATTATCTTCGCTCTCCGAGGATGAGGCGAGGCTCGACACTGAGGATTTCATCGTGCCTGAGGAACCTCTAGAGCAGGAGCGCTTCAAGCGCCAGCTAATAGCCACTGCAAGGAGCTTGAAAAAGAAGCAGCAGCATCTTCAAGCTGACCAAGATCTCCTCAATGATAAATGGACCGATGTCCTAGTAGCCGAAGAATACGGCCTCAAGCGCCCAGCCAAAAGCTACCTCAAGGACAAATTGCTACCTCGGTTCAACGACGAGGCACCAGAGCACATACCACCATTGCGCAATGCGGCTGACCGACCACCACGTGGTCGGGATAAAACGGCAACTCAAGACGAACACCAGCCCACCCTACCTCATCGCAAATGCAGAGGTAAAACAGCTCGCGGTCATACATATTTTCGGATTTTGGGTTCCGGCAAAACCCTTGAGGTTCAAACACTGGGTGGACACGAAGATCTCCCCCCTCTCTAGCTCGCACACTCAATGATCTCACGGCCTAGCATCGACGGACTCAAAGAACACGAGACACAAGATTTATACTGGTTTGGGCCACCATTGTGGTGTAATACCTTACTCCAGCGTGGTGTGGTGGATTGCCTCTTGGGCTGAGGATGAACATTTACAAGGGAAGAACAACCTCCTGAGGAGAGGTGTTCTTGTGCTTAGTGAACTAGTGTGAGGCTAAGGATGGACTGGCTCCGATCCAAGATTAGATTGATCCGCTAGCTATGGTGGTGGCTAGTCCTATTTATAGAGGCCCTGGTCCTCTTCCCAAACATTGAGCGGGAAGGGATCCCACAACGTCCAATTTGAAGGGGGACAACTAGTACAAGTTAACCTGACAAAAGTAGTCCTCGCCTGCCAAAGGCCCTGGTGGTGACGCTATCCTGGGCTCCACGGTGACCTCCGACCTGCTGGTCTTGGTCTTGTGGCACCGATATGGAAACCTTTGCCTGATGCCTTGGAACTCCTCGCCTGCGCTTGCCTCCTTAGCACCAAAGAGGAAACGTGGACACTGCGCTTGCTGGCGCCTGCCTGGTCTTGATCGTCATGGCTTGCATCACTAGAACCTCACGAGGTTCGCCTTGCCTTGATCTCTCCGCCCCTCGTGAGCCAGCCTGGTGAGGCCGCCCCTGAGGAGGTCTTGCATCATCATCCTCGCGTGGCTTGGCCCCTCGCGAGGGTCTTGTGTGTTTGCTGACGAAGATGGTCCGTACAGGGCCGCTGGAGGAGTCACGCGGCGGGCCGCACCCAGGCAAGTCTGGGGACCCCCGTTCCTAGAACACCGACAGTAGCCCCTGGGCCCAAGGCATGCTCAGGCTTGGCTTCGAAGCAAAGCCAAAGGGCAAGTGCAGAGCGCCGCGGGCCCCAACAGCCTGACGTGTGGCGACTGATTGGACGTGGGCGTCTCCGCTTCCCCACCCAGCCTCGGCAACTGCCCGACTTGAGAAAAGACTAGCGCGGGCTACAGTCATCTTCATTGCTTTCCTCTGCCTTGCTCTAGATCCCCTTTCTTGCCCCTTGCTTCCGATACCTCTAGATCTATTCCGATCCCCTTCCAAGCTTCCGTCTGGTGGCGCCCTGAAAGACCAAGGTTGACTCGCCGCCCGCCTAGTACGAGCCGGGCCTGAAAGCGCCCAATGTCTTGGTGAAGAACCTTGCCATCATGCAGCTGCTGACAGCGATGGAGAACAACAAGAAGGGGGAGACCGTGCTCCGAAGCCTAGAAGAGCTTCTTCTACCCCGTCTTCATGGGCAGCATCACCGCCGGCCTCGTTCCCCCCTTCTTTGACTTCTTCTAGCGGTCCTCTAGCACTACGGGTTACAAGCTCTTCATCTCCATCCCAACTCCATTCTTCTCTTGTCCATATTTGCCTTCTACTGCGAGGCGTACGTTGGGGTGATGCCGTCTGTGGCATTGCTGCGCCACTTCTTCAACCTCCGGATCATCGAAGGCCACACCATGGGGTGCGCCAACTTCATCGCAACCGGCAAGACCAACGTGATTTCGAAGACCAGGAATAAGGCCGATGGCTTTAGGAGCAAGTGGGTTATTATGGATGCCAAGTGTGTCCACCCACGGCTGAAGCTGCCGACGGGAGTGCCCTGGCCTGATGAGGGTTGGTCCTGCGCGAAGGCTAAGCTGGTGCTGGAGAAGATGAACACCGACCTGAGGCCGGGCAGCGCGAAGGCGATGAAACTGACGGGGGCCATGCTCCTGAAGGAATTCTTCGGGCAGCAGGTGGCTCCTCTCCAAGCACGCACGCGCCCCCTATGGACGCTTGAGAATGGAGAAGACAAGCTCCGCTTGAGCTCGAAGGCCCTGTCTGACGAGGAGCTTGCCGCGGCCCTCCGTCTCCTGGTCGGAGACGACCAAGAGTATCTGCCGAATCCCCACACTCTCCTGTTCCTCCGGAAGGACAGGGCGCATGTTGCGGCCGTCATGCCCACCTTTGACGGGCGTGGCCTGGTGCCGCCGGTGTCTTCTGCGGTCCCTGTGGCGACGGCGACGGTGGACGTATCTTTTGGTGAGTCCCGTAGGGACGAAGAGGAGGAGGAGGAGGAGGAGGAGGAGGAGGATGAGGAGCGCGATGATACCTCTCCATCATATCTATAATTTTTGATTGTTCCATGCCAATATTCTACAACTTCCATATACTTTTGGCAACTTTTTATACTATTTTTGGGACTAACATATTGATCCAGTGCCCAGTTCCAGTTCCTGCTTGTTGCATGTTTTTTTGTTTCGCAGAATATCTATATCAAACGGAGTCCAAACGGGATAAAAACTGACGGAGATTTTTTTTGGAATATATATGATTTTTGGGAAGAAAAATCCACACGAGACGGTGCCCGAGGAAGGCACGAGGCAGGGGGGCGCCCCACCCCCTGGGCACGCCCCTGACCCTCATGGCCACCCTGTAAGGCCGTTGATGCCCTTCTTTCGCCGCAAAAAGCTAATATCCGGATAGAGATCGTGTTAAAATTTCAGCCCAATCGGAGTTATGGATCTCCGGGAATATAAGAAACGGTGAAAGGGTAGAATTTGAGAACGCAGAAACAGAGAGAGACAGAGGGACAGATCCAATCTCGGATGGGCTCTCGCCCCTCCCACGCCATGGAGGCCATGGACCAGAGGGGAAACACTTCTCCCATCTAGGGAGGAGGTCAAGGAAGAAGAAGAAGGAGGGGGCTCTCTCCCCCTCGCTTCCGGTGGCACCAGAGTGCCACCGGGGGCCATCATCATCACCGCAATCTTCACCAACAACTTCATCGCCATCATCACCAACTCTTCCCTCCTCTATGCAGCGGTGTAACCTCTCTCTTACCCGCTGTAATCTCTACTTAAACATGGTTCTCAACGCTATATATTATTTCCCAATGATGTATGGCTATCCTATGATGTTTGAGTAGATCAGTTTTGTCCTATGGGCTATTTGATGATCAAGATTGGTTTGAGTAGCATGTTTTATTATTGGTGCTGTCCTATGGTGCTCTCCGTGTCGCGCAAGCATGAGGGATCCCCGCTGTAGGGTTCTGCAATACGTTCATGATTCGCTTATAGTGGATTGCATGAGTGACTGAAACACAAACCCGAGTAAGGGGGTTGTTGCTTATGGGATAAAGAGGACTTGATGCTTTAATGCTATGGTTGGGTTTTACCATAATGATCTTTAGTAGTTGCAGATACTTGATAGAGTTCAATCATAAGTGCATATGATCCAAGTAGAGAAAGTATGCTAGCTTATGCCTCTCCCTCATACAAAATTGCAATAATGATTACCGGTCTAGTTATCGATTTCCTAGGGACAAATAACTTTCTCGTAACAAAAAGTTCTTTAATAAAACTAACTTAGTTGTGTCTTTATCTAAACAGCCCCTACTTTTTATTTACGTGCTCTTTATTATCTTGCAAACCTATCCAAAAACACCTACAAAGTACTTCTAGTTTCATACTTGTTCTAGGTAAAGTGAACGTCAAGCGTGCGTAGAGTTGTATCGGTGGTCAATAGAACTTGAGGGAATATTTGTTCTGCCTTTAGCTCCTCGTTGGTTTCGACACTCTTACTTATCGAAAACTGTTGCGATCCCCTATACTTGTGGGTTATCACGCGACCCAGAGGCAGCCCCCGAGGAGATGGGGGAGACCTCCCCCTTGTGCAAGGCCGACATCCTCCGCTTCCTGCCTGACAATGATGGCGAGGACGATATCCTCCCGGAGAAGGAGCAGCATCCCGTGGTTCCTACGAAGAGCAGGTCAAAGCTGCTTTCCTGTGACGACGCTCCCGCCTCATCATCGCCTGGAGATGCTTCCGGCCCAGCTGCTGCCCCTGCTTCTGCTCCCGGAGCTGGCGCACCCGCTCCTCGGTCCACGAAGCTCTCCGGCTTCCAGCTCCCGAAGCGGAAGGACTATGCTGCGATGGATCAGTAAGTGTTCTCGTCCCACCTTGTTCTTGCTTCTAATGCTTGCTTCTGACTCATCTTCTTCATTGTGCAACTAGGCCTGCGGCGAAGAGGAGAAGGGAGGGCGAGATGGTGCCGCTTGAGCCCAGATCGCCTCCTGCGGCCGCAACCCTCCCCATGAGCGGGGGTGGAGATGGTTCTAGTGCTTCTCCAGTCCGATCATTCTCACGAGACGGGGTGGAGCATTCTTGGGAGAGGTCAGCCCCCAAGGCCCTGCTGGTCCCGGAGATGCCAACGTCCTGCTCAGGTGCTGGGGCCCCAGAGGCTCAGGAGCCTCCTTCTTCCCAGGCCATGCTGACGACGACGCCTCTTCCTCCTCTTTGTGCTGTGCTGCTGGCCCCAGGTTCCTTCGCTTCTCCTGACATCCTAGAGCGGGCCTTTTCTGAGATGGCCCGGCTGCGGGAAGATCTTCAGGGCACCGACCCCCTCCTGGCGGCTGGGCGCCTGGAGCTGGTCTCTGGCTGGCTTCATTCTGATGTGTCCTTTCGAGTGGCGCTGAGCCAGGCCGCGGCGACCTTCGAGGGGGAGAAGTGAGCCGGCGCTCAGGCGAGAGCTACTTGCGAGGCGGCACTGAAGGACGTCGAGGCCACCCAAGGTCGCTGCCAGGTGCTGGATGCCGAGCTGAAGATCTTGCGTAAAGAGCGTGCTGGAGATGCCCGTGGCCGTAGGGCGGAGGAAGAGAGGATATAGGCCCAGGAGGACACCGTCAAGGGTCACGACGCTGAGCTGGAGCAGCTGGCACGGGCGCAGGCCGCTGAGCATGGCCGGCTAGAGGATCTCGAGTGAAAAGTGCAGGCGGAGAAAGCCGAACTTGACTCCAAGGTGAAGGTTCTAGCCGAGGACCGTGCGGCCTTCGCGCTTCTCGAGAAGAGGTCTCGCGAGGCTCTGAAGACACTTAGATGAGGACGGCCCCGCCCAGTTGCTTCCCTACTTGGCCGAGGCACTTGAGGAAGTCGTGAGCGGCATTGGCCCCATGGCAAAGGAAGAGGCGTGCATCCTTTCTTCAGCCGCGCTGACGCGCGTCTTCAGCCACCTCCATCTTCGAGATCCTGCCGCCCGCCTTGACGAGCTGCTGGAGCCTGTGGATGATGAGCGCTACGCAGCTGCCGCCGCAGCCGTGAAGGGTCAGGTGGAGGCCCTGATGCAGAGGTTCGACGCCTTCGCTCCCGCGCCTTCGACCGGTGGTACAGGTGAAGCCGACGCCACCCAGGAGGGGGCGCCTCTTGCAGGTGCCGACGGTGTCCAGGGATGACTGGCTTGCGGCTCCTTTCCTATTGAAACTCCTGCAGCATGTAGCGTGCCTCGTGGAGACATTTAAGCTTCTGTTTGATATTCAGAGAACAATTTGTCTTGTAATATTTGCTTTGAGATTTTGCGATTTCCTTCCCATTTGCTTTATGTTCTACGTCGGCAGAGCCCGACCCCGCGCATTCCTCAGCCGCCATTGGGCCGACCGAATCACCAGGACGGACCAAGGAGTGAGGGGCTACGTGGTCAGTTAGGCTCCTGAGTCGCGATGCTCAGGAGTCCCCCTTGATGCACAAACAGCTTGTGGAAAGCGGATGCAAGGGCAGGTCTAGTGTTCTACGTTGGCAGAGCCCGACCCCGCGCATACCTCAGCTGCCATTGGGCCGACCGAAATCAAATCGAACGGAGCAACGAAACTCACACTGTGAAAGAACCAATATTCGATTACTAATCTGTACTAAAGTCAAATTTTACAGTGACAAAATCTTGTTCAAGTTGGTTAAACGGAAAGAGGGCTTCGAGACGAAGATCTAGATGCTTGAACCGCCTGATTCCGATAAACGAGCGAAAAGATAAACTAAAACGAAAATCGGATCAGAAATTGCGATCGAAAAAAATCGCGAGAAATCCGAGAAAAAGAAAAACTGACGAACAGGCTAACGGACGAACGTTCGCTGTCTGCGAGTAACGGGTGAAAACCGTTTGTTAAAAAGAATGAACAGGCGTTCGCTAAATAAATAAACCGACGGAAAAACCAATCTAAAAGAATAAACAAGAATTTTTTAAAAAATCTGGATCTAGATTTAGGGTTTACCGAAATAAACCGATGAGAAAAAATGGCGGCGGCTCCGGCAAAGTCGGCGGCGTCTGGCGCGGCGGTGAGGCGGCGCGGGGTGGCGGCGGGACGGCACTGCGGCACAGGGCGGCCGCGGTGGTGGTGTGGGGGTCGTGGTGGGGCCGGCTCGGCCTTTAAAGGGGTCGAGCGAGGCGGCGGCTTGGGCAAGGGGCTGGGGAGGAGAAGTCCTCCCCGAACTCGGTGGTGGTGGCGTGCGCCAACCGGACTCCGGTCGGAGTCAGTCGGGGCGAGGGGTGGGCTGGCGCGGCTGGCCAACTGGGCCTCGGCCCAGTTCGGTCCGGCGGAAAACCCTTTTTTTAAATTCCACGCAGAAAAACACCAAAAATAAATACTAAACGGACGCTAAAAATCCCGAAATAAATTTTCCCCGTCCTCTAAAAGTCTACCGGACAAGGTGAACGTTTATTTGGGCCTAAAATGCAATTTGGAAAAAAACGCGAATTTTTCCTATGTAAATAAAATAGCAATAAAATCCCAAATAAAATATTTATTTGTTTTTAATATTTTTCCTCCAATATTCCATTGTTTTTGGGGATGTCATTTTATCCCCTCTCATTTTTTTATATGAAATATTTTCGGAGAGAACAATAATAAAACAAATTGATCCTTGTTTCGATATTTGATAAAATTCAAATATGAAAACAATGAAATCCCTAACTCTCTCCGAGGACCTTGAATTGCTTAGAATTTCAAGGATCGCGAAACGAATGTGCAATAAAATATGATATGCATGAATGATCTACGTATAACACTCCAAATTGAAAATTTGGGATGTTACAAACCTACCCCCCTTTAGATGAATCTCGCCCTCAAGATTCGGGTTGGCTCGAAAATAGGTGTGGGTGGTCTTTGCGAAGATCATCCTCTCATTCCCGTGTGCCTTCATCCTCGGTATGGTGGCTCCACTAAACTTTGCAAAACTTGATAACCTTGCTGCGGGTGACTCGGCTGGAAAATTCAAGAATCCTGACTGACTTCTCCGCATAGGTCAGATCACTATCCAACTGAATCGCTTCCAAGGGCACTATATCTCTTAGCGGTATATCGGCCATCTCAGCATGACACTTCTTCAATTGTGAAACATGAAACACATCATGAACTCCTGACAGTCCTTCAGGTAACTCCAACTTGTAGGCAACCTCTCCCATACGTTCCAAAATTCGGTACGGTCCAACAAATATCGGGGCTAACTTTCCCTTAACTCCAAAACGTTTAGCACCTCGCAAGGGTGACACTTGCAGATATGCTCTGTCTCCAATTTCATAGGTTACTTCCTTGCGTTTTGAATCTGCATAACTCTTCTGCCTGGACTGAGCTACCTTCAGTCTATGTCTAATCAACTTAACCTTCTCTTCAAACTCCTTGATCAAATCTGGTCCAAACAACTGTCGATCTCCAACTTCATCCCACAACAACAGCGTCCTGCACCTTCTTCCATACAGGGCTTCGAACGGTGCCATCTTCAAACTGGCCTGGTAACTGTTGATGTATGAGAACTCCGCATAGGGCAAATTGTCATCCCAACTAGATCCATAATCTAGTGCACAAGCTCACAACATATCCTCCAGAATCTGGTTGACTATCTCGGTCTGTCCATCTGTCTACGGATGGAATGTTGTACTGAACTCTAGCCTTCTACCCAAAGTCTGGTGCAGCTGATGCCAAAACTTTGAGGTAAACTGTGTTCCTCTATCTGATACGATGGTCCTTGGAACTCCATGCAGACATACAATCCTGGTCATGTATATCTTGGCCAACTTCGCACTTGTATACATGGCCTTCACTGGGATAAAGTGAGCCACTTTGGTCAAGCGATCAACTACTACCCATATAGAATCATATCCTGATTTGGTCCTCGGCAATCCGGTGATAAAATCCATGCCAAGCTTATTCCACTTCCATTAGGGTATCGGCATATGTTGTAACAATCCTGCCGGCTTTTGATGTTCCGCCTTCACTCTCTGACATACATCACATATGGCTACATACTCAGCAATATCCTTCTTCATACCAGTCCACCAGAAACGTTCCTTCAAATCCACATACATCTTGGTGTTTTCGGGGTGTATCGAGTATGGTGAGTCATGAGCCTCCTGAAGTATTAACTTCCTGATCTCTGTGTTATCGGGCACATAAACACGGTCCTCAAACCATAAGGTGTCGTGCTCATCCTCACGAAAACATTTGGCCTTTCCTTTGCTCATTCTCTCTTTTATCTCGGGAATCTCCTTGTCATCCTTATGAGCTTCTCGAATCTTTCCTAACAATGTAGACTGAACTTCAGTTGTTGCAACAAAACCTCTAGGAACAATCTCCAATCGAAGTTCCCTGAGATCCTCTGCTAACTCCTTTGGCAATCCTGTGCTTACGAGGGTGTTAGCATAACTCTTCCGGATCAAAGCGTCTGCTACGACATTGGCCTTGCCTGGATGATAGTGAAGGTTCATGTCATAATCCTTTATAAGCTCCAACCATCTCCTCTGCCTAAGGTTCAGCTCCTTTTGTGTGAAAATGTACTTCAAACTCTTATGATCAGTGTACACATCACAACGGTTTCCAATAAGGTAATGTCTCCAAGTCTTGAGCGCATGCTCCACAACTGCTAACTTTAAATCATGCGTGGCATAACTCAATTCGTGCGGTTTTAGTTGTCGTGAGGCATATGAAACAACTCTTCTGTCCTGCATAAGCACACTTCCAAGTCCTAAGCGAGAGGCGTCGCAATACACTTGGAAATCCTTGCGTATATCCGGCAAAATCAGCATGGGGCTGTAGTCAGACGCTTCTTTAACTCCTGAAAACTAGCCTCACATTCTTCCATCCATTTAAATTTGGTATCCTTCTTCAATAACTCCGTCATTGGCTCCGCAATCTTGGAAAAATTATCAATAAATCTCCGATAGTATCCCGCGAGTCCAAGAAAACTGCGGATCTCTCCAACTGAAGTGGGTGCCAACCACTCAGTGACTGACTAAACCTTGGTTGGTTCTACTGCTATACCCTCTCCTGATATAACATGTCCAAGGAATCCCACTTCCTTCAACCAAAACTCACATTTGCTGAACTTGGCATACAACTGATGTTCCCTGAGTTTCTCGAGAACTAAACGCAAATGCTACTTGTGCTCATCTTCATTCTTCGAGTATACCATTATATCATCTATGAACACCACAACAAACTTATCCAAATATTCCATGAACACCTTGTTCATCATGCTCATGAAATAGGCAGGGGCGTTAGTCAGTCCAAATGACATGACTGTATACTCATATAACCCGTACCTTGTGGTAAATGCGGTTTTAGGTATATCCTTCTCCCGGATCTTCAACTGGTGATATCCTGATGCAGATCGATCTTCGAAAACACCTTAGCTCCTTGCAGCTGGTCAAACAAATCATTGATCATCGACAGTGGGTATTTGTTCTTGATCGTCACCTCATTCAATGCCCGGTAATCAACAACCATCCTCAATGTTTAATCCTTCTTCTCAACCAAAAGCACTGGGGCTCCCCACGGCGATGAACTTCGTCGAATGTAACCTTTCTCCAATAACTCCTTGATTTGCTTCTTAATCTCCTCCAGATCATTTGCGGGCATCCGGTATGGTCTCTTCAATATAGGCCCGGTGCCTGGCAACAGTTCTATCAAAAACTCGATGTCCCGATCTGGCGGCATGCCTGGTAATTCCTCTGGAAATGCATCTGGGTAATCCTGTACAACAGGCACTTCTTCTTGAACAATTCCTGAGCGGGAATTTACTTGGGTTCTCCTTGTCGCATGCCTGGATACATACTTGATCCTTTTTCCCTCCGGGGTGGTGAGATAAATCGACTTACTAGCACAGTCAATGCTTCCTCCATACTTTGACATCCAGCCCATGCCTAATATCACATCCAATCCTTGTGACTCCAAAATTATTAGGTCTGACAGGAAAACATGGCTACCAATGGTTAAGGGTATCCGGTCGCACCATCACCTAGCCATATACTCTGCTCCAAGTGAACTTACTAACAGAGGGGTCCTAAGGGCTTGGGTTGGTAGTTTAAACTTATTCACGAACCCCCTTGATATGTATGAATGTGATGCACCAGTATCAAAAAGAACAAGGGCGGTAAAAGACTTAACCAAAAACTTACCGATAACTGCGTCTGGCTGCCCTTCAACCTCCTCCACGTTAACGTGGTTCACTTGTCCTTTGTTGAATGGATTGGGCTTCTTCCCAGCGCTCCCATTACCGTTTCCATTCTTCGCTTCAGGGCACTCCGTGGCATAGTGTCCAGTCTTCCCGCACTTGAAGCAAGTAATGTGACTTAGGTCTCTCTTGGCGAGTGTGGCTGGATTGGAGCGGTTCTGATTGTTGCATGTTCCATTCCCAGTCCCATTCTTGGAACCATTGTGGTTATGCGAACTTCCTCCGTTGTGGTTATGACCTCCATGGTTATGAACAAGTCCTCCCGAGTTCGGGGTTAGACGAGTCTTCTGCTGAGCTCCTGAGTTGTATCTTCCTTGTCCATACTTCCTCTTACGGCTCTCGATCTGTTGTTGCTTTGGGCCTCTAAAATTTTCCCCGTCCTCTAAAATTCTACCGGACAAGGTGAACGTTTATTTGGGCCTAAAATGCAATTTTGAAAAAAACACAAATTTTTCCTATGCAAATAAAATAGCAATAAAATCCCAAATAAAATATTTATTTGTTTTTAATATTTCCCTCCAATATTCCATTGTTTTTGGGGAAGTCATATTATCCCCTCTCATATTTTTTGTATGAAATATTTTTGGAGAGAAAAGTAATAAAACAAATTGATCCTCGTTTCGATATTTGATAAAATTCAAATATGGAAACAGTGAAATCCCCATCTCTCTCCAAGGGTCCTTGAGTTGCTTATAATTCCGAGGATCGCAAAACGAATATGCAATAAAATATATTATGCATGAATGATCTATGTATAACATTCCAAATTCAAAATTTGGGATGTTACACACACAGTTTCTAAAAGGACAAATGTGTGTGATAGGAGGGAGTAGGTCCCTTAGGGTGACCAGCGTGAAACGCCTTAATGGCCAGGACGCAATTCCTATCAGCAAGCACTGTTGCATGTCGGTCCTAAACAAACGGTTTTTAACCCCTTTCTGCGACGGCATTTGGAACCATCGCCAAGTGAGTGTGTGCGATAGGGTGTCCTTCCCACACAACCCAGAAATCATCGGGGATAGGCCATCCTAGGACCCAGGCTGGGGCCGTGTGCGATCGGGCGAGGCATCGAAACCCAATCATTTCCGTAGGTATGTACATCCCACACGCTAATCCGAGAAAATCATTTTGGTAGGTATGTACATCCCACACGGTGAATCCCAGAAAATCATTTCCGTTCGTATGTATATCACACACAGTCAATCCAACGAATAAGTTTCCGTTCTTATGTACATCCCACACAGTCAATCCAGGGAAAACGTTTCCGTTCGGATGTACATCCCACACGGTTTTATGTATACACTCATGTGTGAAAGGTGTAACTATCATACACGGTCTGCCTTGGTTAACTGTTTGCTTTCATTAACTACATCACACACGATTTGATGTAGTAAACTGTGTGGCGTTGGGCTATCCATCACAAGCGCTTTTGCAGCCAGAACCATTTGCAAAGTTCCATGACCATCTGTTCTCTTTTTATTTTTGCCTGTAGTTTATTGTTCTAATTGGAAATTTTGAAATACAAAATGTGCAATTCAAATTCTCAGCACAATGGTTCAACAACGAATCCATAAATAAAGTTGCCAGTACAATATGTTCAGTAATTACAGGATTAGGCAGCAATTAACTATGATGAACCACAGTATTTAAAGGCAGTAAAGGTGAAGAGACAAGTGTAAATCATTTTGACTGCCGACAGTGTTGAAGAAGCGGAATGCCCATAATGTGCCTTCCTGCATGCCATATGCACGAACCACTTTTTTCCAACCCCTTGTGACGATCGCCCGCCCATCCTTCACCGCCGCCAGGAAGACTTCTAGAGCATTATCATGGTAGCATGAATTATATACTTTAACCTTAGTTGCCTCCACTCCAGTCATGTAGTTTGCAAGGTAATCATAAGTAAATAGCTTCGGAAACCACTGAAAAGAGAAAATCAGATACCAAGGTCTAATAGAGTAAATTGTTGTGGGCAGGGGGAAAAGGCAACACTTTACTTACCATCCTAAAGTTCACTGTTGTCTTCGACAAAGTGTAAATAAAGAGCTTAATTCCAATCACCCGTTTCTTTCGGCTAACAATCTTTATTAGTTTCCTCACTTGATGCTTGTTCATGAATATCTCATTGCCCCATACGCAAAAGGGATCGAAGTGTGGATCAGTACCGCTCATATATGTACCTACAAGCAACCAGTAAATGTTAGAAGCTAAACTGAGATTGCACAAATGATGTAAAATACAACTACCTATGTTCCTAAGTACAAGTATTTTTTTTGAGATTTCAATATGAACTACATACGGATGTATATAGAATTAGACATAGTTTAGATTAGAATCTAGATTCACTCATTTTGCTTCTTGTGTAGTCTATATTGGAATCTCTAAAAATACTTCTATTTAGGAATAGATGGTGTATAAGACATGGGATGCAGCTAACCTCGACGGCAAACAACAGCATCGCCCATTGTAGCCATGTGTAAGTACATGGAAAGCAAATGTTAACTACAACAGGGTTAACATCCACCAAAAATAGCAAATGGTAATAAAATGGCAGCATCTATAGTGATATCTTCATTTTGAAAGAGTAGCACGGTAGCAAAGGGACGGATTAAAAAATGGATACAACTGTTAATTGCAACAGGCTTAACAACATCCTAATTCATGTTTTATAAGTTTGTAGCCATTGAAATACAACTCTTTAAAAATGGATACAACTATTAATTGCAATAGGCTTAATGGCCATTGAAACCGGTACTGATAAAAATGCAATTGGCAGAGTTAAACATCACAGGGCAGGTGCTGCCAGTGCAGATAATGGCCCAGTTGTCTATAAAAAGGTAGGGAAAATAGCTCAAACATGTTAGGCATGTTTACTACAACATGCTTAATACATCGACGGTGCAAAACATAGCCATTAATTGCAACTGGTATTGGTTAGATTGAACTGGTGGGTACATACTTGGTAAGTCCTGAGAGGTAGTTGTTGGGGCATTTCATCTTGGCCAGAGCCCGCCCAAAGTTAGCGGCGGCGGAGGTGAGTTGTTCCTCCGTGTCGAAGTGTGGATCAGTGCCACTGACATGTGTACCTACAGGCAACCAGTAAATGGTAGAAGTTAAACTGCAATTGCACAAATGATGTGAAATACTGTAAGACATGGGATGCAGCTAACATTGACGGCAAACAACAACATCGACCGTTATGACCCTTCGTAAGTACATGGACAAGCATGCTAAGTAAAACAGGGTTAGCATCCACCAAAAATAGCAAATGGGGCATCATCTCTAGTATATCTTCATTGCGGAGAGTAGCATGGTAGCAAATGGACAGCTTAAAAAATGGATACAACTGCTAATTGCAATAGGCTTAACAGCATCCTAAGTCATGTTTTGTAAGTTTGTAGCCATTGAAATACAACTATTTAAACATGGATTCAACTTTTAATTGCAACAGGCTTAATAGACATTGAAACCGGTATTGATAAAAATGCAATTGGCATAGTTAAACATCACAAGGCAGGTGCTGGCAGAGCAGAGAATGGCCCAGATGTCTATAAAAAGGTAGGGAACGTAGTAAGAACGTGTTAGTCATGTTTACTAGAACATGCTTAATACATCGACTGTACATAACATAGCCATTAATTACAACTGGTATTGGTAAGATTGAACTGGTGAGTACATACTTGGTAAGTCCTCAGAGGTAGTTGTTGGGGCACTTCGTCTTGGCCAGAGCTCGCCCAAAGTCAGTGACGGCGGAGGCGAGCTGTTCCTCCGGGTCGAAGCATGGATCAATGCCACTGACATGTGTACCTACAGGCAACCAGTAAATGGTAGAAGTTAAACTGCAATTGCACAAATTATGTGAAATACTGTAAGACACGGGATGGAGCTCACCTCGACGACAAACAAAAGCATCGGCCGTTATGACCCTGCGTAAGTACATCGACAGGCATGTTAAGTACAACAGGGTTAGCATCCACTAAAAATAGCAAATGGGCAGCATCTCTAGTGATATCCTGAGTCATGTATTGTAAGTTTGTTGCTGGTATTGGTGAAATTGAGATGGACAAGGTAATATTTGAACATCACACAGTGTGCAGTACTAAAATAAACAAGGCATGAACATGCTTAATACATCAACCGTACAAATCATAGTCGTCGCAAGTCGTATTGTAAGATTTAGCTAGCCAGATCTTACCAGTTAAGTCCTGGGGGGTAGTCACCGGGGGACTTCATTTGGGCCAGAGCCTGCACCATGTCGGCGGCGGCGGAGGCGAGGTGTTGCTCCGGGTCAACAGGCACAACGTCCATCGCGCCATGGACCACCATCAGCTCCTGGCGGGCGGGGGGGATTTGGAGGCATGATGATGTTTCGCAGGCGCCATTTAAGCAATCAGGCCGGGGACGTGATAGAGATCGGTGGGTTACCTGACTAGATCCGAGCAGAACGTAGATGTTGTTGAAGTTGTGGTTGTTGCGGCGGCTGTTTGAGATGCCGGTAGAGGAAGGAGCGATGGAGGGGGATACTGAGGGGAAGGGGATGTGGCTGGAGGAATAAATTCTAAAATCGCGCGCCTAATGAAAATTTCAGTGTGAATCTTGAAACTTGGGCGGGGAAACACACAATGCAGACGAAGCGCGTAAAATACTCGTGTGCGAGAAAAAAGAAAGTTGGCAGACCCCGTCTCCAAAAAACTGTACACGTGTACTTGATTTTTTGTCGGTCAATGGTATGCCTGGTTTATTAGGAAATATCGCACAGGTAACTGACTTATGGGTCATTAATGCAAAAAAAACACAGACGGGTATGACATAGAAACCATGTGTTTTGTGATCTTCTAATGATTAACGCAAAAAAATGCACATGGGCACACATGCTAATCAACACTCAAAGCCCTCAAAGGATGTTCTTACCGACATTGTACGCTAATACTACAAACTTAAAGTACTACTGGTAATTTGCTCTAATACTACAAACTTAAACTACTTCTCACATGCTGCCATCAGGGCATGCTGGCCAGACGCCGACGTTCTCCTTCCTGGCCTTGTAGGCGGCAGCCCACCGTGCTTCGATCTCCGCCAAGCTCTCCTCACCACAGCGTACGGCCTCTTTTTTCTTGCGGCGGCGGGACTCTCTTTTCTTGACTGTTTTCTCCCTTTTCCGCTCCTTCTCTGCAGCTTTGGCCGCCTCTAGATCCACCACCCGTTCAGCCATGGCAGCCTCAAAGTCCGACCATGTAACTGTCTGGCCGCCGATGATGATGAACACGGTGCGACGAGATGCCATCGCTTCCTTACCATGTGTGCGGTCGCAGGCGGCGAGGAACGCGGCGGGGCGGGATGCCATCGCTTCCTTACCAGTTACTATGCACCGCGGTGCCATGGATGATGCCTGGAGAGAACTCTGGGATGGAGGGGCCGGGCAACCGTATAGTGCGGTGGTATTCAAGAGCTCAACGACAAACGAAAACATAAATTTGGCTTCCCTTACAATTTTGCTCGTTCATTATCGCACATGGTTCATCTCTATCACTTCCGGAAACAGTGTGCGCTGAGCCTATTGTGTGTTTCGTTATGATTGGCCGGAACCCCAGCCACGTGGATCGCGCATGTGCACCATTGGAGGTGCCACAATCGAACAACAATCCACGTCCCTCACATCACACCCGTGCACCTGTAGCTGGATTGGATTTATATTCGCTAAATGCCTAGAAAATGCACATAATCCCCTAAATATGGTAAATCAGCCCGGAAAAATGCCAAATTTGAACACGGTGATTTGCAGGGTGTATGTTAGTCGTAGAAAAAAACTCCAGGGCAAAGAACGAAAAAAATGGATTCCCTTTCAATCTTCAGGATTTCCCTCTCGAAAGCATGGAACTTCCTCGGTGATGGTTCGATTTATGAAGGGCGTGCATGACGACATAAGCCAAACCTTCTCAAATTTTTACCAGGGCATGGTGAGGTCATACCATGGCACCATGCCAGGCATCATGTTTTTTGAGTATTCATTTCATTTTTCTATAGTTGAAAACCTAACAAACAAACATTTGTGGTTGACTATTGCCACACATTTCATCGAAAAATCTGTCCATTCCTTGTAAAAGGCATGAGAATTTACTAAATGGCATGAGCATGGTTTGGTAGGCCGTTCTTGTGGAACCTTTCATGCATCGATTGTTTGAACTTGAATTATGCGCATTAATGCCTAGGAAATGCACATAATCCCCTAAATATGGCAAATAAACCCGAAAAAGTGCCAAACTTGAACACAGTGATTTGCAGCTTGTATGTTCATCGTAGAAAAAAACTCGTGGACAAAGGACAAAGCAAATTTGGACCCCCCCCTTCAATCTTGGTGATTTCCCCCTTGAAACCATGAAACTTCCTCGGTGATGGTTCGATTATGAAAGGCGCGCATCACGACATAAGGAAAACATTCTCCAATTTTTACCAGGGCATGGTGAGGCCATACCATGGCACCACGCCAGGCGTCATGTTTTCCATCCATGTGTTTCATTTTTTGTATAGTTGTTAACCGAGTAAACAACATGTTTATGGTTGACTATTGCGACACATTTCCTTGAAATATATGTACATTCCTTGTAAGGCATGAGAATGTACTAAATAACACAAGCATGGTTTTCCAGACCGTTCTTGTGGACCTTTTCATGCACCGATTGTTCAAAATTGAATTATGTCCATTAATGCCTAGAAAATGCACATAATCCCCTAAATATGATAAATGAGCCCGAGAAAATGTCAAATTTGAACACGTTGCATTTGAGGCGGCATGTTGATCGTTGGAAAAAAACTGAATGACAAACTAGGACAGAAATTTGGATTCCCCTTCAATCTTGGGGATTTTCCCTCTCGAAAGCATAGAACATCCTCGGTGATCGTTCGATTTATGAAGGGAGTGCATGACGACATAAGCCAAACCTTCTCAAATTTTTACCAGGGCATGGTGAGGTAATACCATGGCACCATGCCAGGCGTCATGTTTTTTAAGCTTTTATTTCATTTTTTCTATTGTTGAAAACCCAACAAACAAACATTCGTGGTTGACTATTGCCACGCATTTCAACAAAATATCTATCCATTATTCCTCGTAAAAGGCATGAGAATTTACTAGATGGCATTAGCATGGTTTTCTAGGCCGTTCTTCTGGACTCTTTCATGCATCGATTGTTGGAACTTGAATTATGTGCATTAATGCCTAGGAAATGCACATAATCCCCTAAATATGGCAAATGAACCCGGAAAAGTGCCAGATTTGAACACGGTGATTTGCAGGTTGTATGTTCATCATAGAAAAAAAACTCGTGGACAAAGGACAAAGGAAATTTGGACCCCCCCTTCAATCTTGGTGATTTCCCCCTTGAAACCATGAAACTTCCTCGGTCATGGTTCGATTTATGAAAGGCGTGCATCACGACATAAGGAAAACATTCTCCAATTTTTACCAGGGCATGGTGAGGCCATACCATGTCACCACGCCAGGCTTCATGTTTCCCATCCATGTATTTCAATTTTTGTATAGTTGTTAACCGAGTAAACGACGCGTTTATGGTTGACTATTGCCACAAATTTCCTTGAAATATCTGTCCATTCCTTGTAAAAGGCATGAGAATGTACTAAATAACACGAGCATGGTTTTCCAGACCGTTGTTGTGCACCTTTTCATGCGTCGATTGTTCGAATTGAATTATGTCCATTAATGCCCAGAAAATGCACATAATCCCCTAAATATGGTAAATGAGCCCGGGAAAATGTCAAATTTGAACACGTTGCATTTGAGGCGGTATGTTGATCGTTGGAAAAAAAACTGAATGACAAACTAGGACGGAAATTTGGATTCCCCTTCAATCTTGGGGATTTTCCCTCTCGAAAGGATGGAACTTCCTCGGTGATGGTTCGATTTATGAAGGGCGTGCATGACGACATAAGCCAAACCTTCTCAAATTTTTACCACGGCATGGTGAGGTCATACCATGCCACCATGACAAGCGTCATGTTTTGTAAGTATTTATTTCATTTTTTCTATAGTTGAAAACCCAACAAACAAACATTTATGGTTGACTATTGCCACACATTTCAACGAAATATCTATCTATTATTCCTTGTAAAAGGCATGAGAATTTAATAATGGCATGAGCCTGGTTTTCCAGGTCGTTCTTGTGGACCCTTTCATGCACCGATTGTTTGAACTTGAATTATGTGCATTAATGCCTAGGAAATGCACATAATCCCCTAAATATGGCAAATGAACCCGGAAAAGTGCCAAATTTGAACACAGTGATTTGCAGGTTGTATGTTCATCATAGAAAAAAAGCTCATGGACAAAGGACAAAGGAAATTTGGATCCCCCTTCAATCTTGGTGATTTCCCCCTCGAAACCATCAAACTTCCTCGGTGATGGTTCGTTTTATGAAAGACGCGCATGACGACATTTTTACCAGGGCGCGATGGGGTCATACCATGGCACCACACCAGGCGTCATGTGTTTTCCGAGCATGTATTTAATTTTTGTATAGGTATTAACCCAGTAAACTACGCATTTATGGTTGACTATTGCCACACATTTCCTTGAAATATCTGCCCATTCCTTGTAAAAGGCATGAGAATGTACTAAATAGCACGAGCATGGTTTTCCAGACCGTTCTTGTGCACCCTTTCATGCACCGATTGTTTGAATTTGAATTACGTGCATTAATGCCTACAAAATGCACATAATCCCCTAAATATTATAAATGAACCCGGAAAAGTGTCAAATTTGAATACGGTGATTAGCAGGGTTTATGTTCATCATAGAAAAAAACTCATGGATGAAGGACAGAGGAAATTTGGATTCCCATTCAATCTTGGTGATTTACTATCGCACACGATTCATCTCCGTCGCCTCTGCGAACCTTGTGTGTTCACTCACACATGCAAAAGTAAAAGAAAACCCTCGCCCACTTCTTCCCCACTCACTCACCGCAGAATCCTCCCCAACTCTGCACGCTAAGCTCGACGGCTGTTGGCGGCGGGCGTAGGTCACGCTCCAAACGGCACCGTATTTCGCCTCCACCTCTTTCCGTCGCCTATCTGCACTGACATTCTAGACTCTGGTCGACTGGGGTTTTCTGCGGGATTGGGCCGGGGATTTTTCTCATGGAGAAGGTAATCAACTTAATTAGCGAAATATTCACTCATCTCTTATCGTAGTCCATTCGTCGCTGTTAATCAACCGGCGGAAATCGCCGTTGAATCATTTTTGTTCTAGCTGATTCGTGGGTGTTCATTCATGTGTCCATAGTGCAAGCACAAATTTGGCAACTGTGGTCATGGCCAGTCAGAAACGAAGTTCTATCTCACCATTCCGGATGACTTTAGGGAGCGCTCGGTATGTTCAATCTCAACCTACCACGGTCGGCATGTCCTAAATTTGTGAACATATACCGTCTGTTGCTACATTATCTATATATTTGCATCAAATCTTTGTTAATTATCTATTTTGAACTCTATATTTGTGTACTTTTCTTTCATCTCTCTCTCTATATATATATGTATCTGTTCTATCAGTTACTCTCATATTTGCATCTTGCTCTGTTATTTCAATATATCAAATTTATGATCTTAATTTTAATTTCTAGTAGTACATCCCTTGCTTTGCAAGAACAGGAGTAGAAGGAAATCTTGGGCTTTACTTTGCTGATGACTCCCAGGATGTCATATTGACAACGCAGCATGGATTTACAATGACGCTTAGCGTAAAACTTGATAAAGATGGTCACTCCTAATTTAATGCGGGCCTTTGGAGAAAAATGTCTAAGTGTTATGAACTAAAAGCTCGTAATAAAATTCTAGTGTGTGCACCACAGCCTGGTCTAATTAACATGGATGTTTACTTCCCCAACGTCATCAGACGATCAAAGTCTGATCGAGGTTAGTGTCCTTTCAACTTTGTCCTTGCTGTCATATTACTATTTAAGCAACCAATTGTAAAAAATTCTATTGACCAATTTATGCGCACTAAATATTCTTCTGCCATGTTCTGAATAAATAATACATTTCCACCTTTTAAGCAGGATATGTTGGATGCATAGTGAACGCTCTGTATGTTACTAAGTGTACCAAATTTCACTGGAAGGACTTGAAGCATGTCATAAACTTTGTTGATAATTTGACATAGATACCACATCGTATGAACGCTGGATTTTGGATGGGATTAATTAGAGTTGTGGTGCACACACTGAAGAAGACCAATTGTGTGCACAAAACGCTGGTAAAAAGTCTTATTTTAATGTTGATGCTCATAAACTATATATATGTTCAACGATATGTTACAATTGTTTTTATTCTACATGTGAACAGAAATTGCCCCCTGTAGCAGTTCCTGGATCGATTTCCCGACGTGGTCGAATTACACTTGTGCCTGCTAACAACGCCAAAGTGATTGCAAGGTACTGCATTTCCCGCGGAAATGGAACCATTCAAATTAACAAGTTCTCGCTTCTCGTGGCAATGCATCCATATTGGAAAATTGGAGACATTGTTCTACTCATGATCTACCAAGGCACATGAGGGCTCTTTCTTTTCATTGACGAGATGCCGAGTCGCCGTGATCAAGCTGCTTCCAGTGGATAGTTGTGGTTGTTGGCCCTCGGCTGCTTAAAATGTGCTAGTTGTTACTATATATGTTAAGTATGTAGATATGGACCATATGGTTGTTGTCCCTTAGCCTCTTAAAATGTGATAGTTGTTACTATGTTAAGTATGTAGATATGGACCATATGGTTGTCAAACCGTGTTACGAAGATCCTCCTTTTGTCGAATAGTGTAACAACTATATATATGTTACTCAAATGTTGTTACACAAGTTCATAAGTTTTCATGGAAAGTATTAGTATCGTACACAGTTCATTGAGTTTAAGCGTGTGCCCGACGACCAGAAGGCATTTGCAGATTAATCGTCCATATTGAAAATTCACACACATGTTAACATGAGGAAATGTATGTGTAACATACTAATTATCGCACATGAGTACTTGCAGACGCATCGTGTGCGATACTCCGCCACCGCAAGAAACTAGTTTGCATTTTTCAAAGTTTTTTGTACACAGAATCGCACACAAAGTAACTGCATTGAGCGTTTGTGTTGTAATTTTACATCGCAAATAGTTCATCCGAGTCGGCTGTTTGCCGCGTATCACACACATCTTGTTTACACGACTCGTTTGTGTTCTTTTGGCTCATCGCAAACAGTTCATCCATGTGAACTGTATGCCGCATATCACACACATCTTGTTAAGTTGAACCGTTTCTATTGTGTTCCCTAATCGAAAATAGTTCGTCCGAGTTAACTGTATGCCATATATCGCACACACATTGATATGGCTGCCTATTTCTGTTGTTCTACCTCATCGCAAACAGTTCAAACGGATTAACCATGTGTCCTGCATTGCACACACATTGTTATGGCTGCCCATTTCTGTTGTTCTGCCTCATCGCAGATAGTTTGAATGGATTAACCATGTGTCCTGCATCGCACACGCAAGTAAAATCTGAACAGTGTTTGATGCATCCTTCATCGCAAACGTTTTCACCTTTTTGACGGTTTTTAACACAACCGTTTGCGATTATTGCATTGCACAAAGTTTCGGTGAAGGGTCTCTGATCGTAGTGTCACATTAGTAGTATCCTGCAGTAGTGAAGGGACGGCTTCCCATCCGCTAGCCAAGTCGAATAGAACGCAGAAGTTAAGCGTGCTCAGGATGGAGTAGTCCAAGGATGGGTGACCCGGTGGGAAGTTGCATATCTCAAGCTTCATTTAAATGCCATGGCACGGTCATTATAGAGATAAATATCTCTATAGTCCCCGGGGTATATATATATATAATCCTTTACCGTCAATGAGGGGGGACCACACAATCTATCCCTTTGACCCAACAACAGAAGGGTTTGACCACGATGGTTTCCTATTGATACTAGTAAGGTACACATGCATTACACACATGAGATTTGGTAACCAAATTATGAATAAATACCACACTATAGCATGTAAGCTTTGATTCATATATGCATGATGTAGATGTTCGTTTAATTCTTATAGTTCATCATCTCATTCAAAATCAATTAGTTTCATGAAAAAACTATTTTAAGATTCATGGAATTGTGCATTGTAAATCATAAAGTAAAAAAATAGTGACAATTCATTTAGAAAAAAAAGTTTTGCCAATTAAGATATGGAAGGTTCTAGAACAAAGGAGACGCGCTTGTGTTTTGCGGTTTGTGCATTATGCTTAAGTTCAACCATGGAGTCTTCTAGATTGTACATGTGGCAGAATCTGGTGGAATGTAGATGATATCCAACAGCCAATAGTGCTCGGATTTGCCATCTCTATACCATCGGATTGGCTTCATCCAACGACCAACTTTCAAAGTTAGTCACACACTATATAGGGGTATAGATGTGTGTCATGCTAGACCAAATAAAGTTTGAGCGCATGTGTGGGACGACCCCCCCCCCCACCGCCTCGAAGTTGGGAAACCGACATCGTACGTATAGAACCAGGCTTGGTGTCAGGTACGGTGTTTGGTTTGTAATGTATTTGGTGGCCCATCGAAGTTGTGCATTCGGGATTTAAACACATCACACACCACCGTAACCATACATATTTTTCGGGCCGCGTGCAATGAATATGGGGTCTTCTGATCGACCATGTCTCCATTGTATGGTTTTTTGTGAGGACACGCATAGCTGTGGGCTCCCCGAGTGTATATATATAATTCCTTTGACCGAAAACGAGGGGTATGTGTTGGCAATGAATGGATTCCTCCTCATTCGTGTTAGGGCCGGTCATCTTCACATGTCGCTCAACCAAAGCTCGAGCTCATGCGTTGTCAGGATTCCCTCCCGCAAGCTCGGATTGCTGGGTTCGACCTACATCGTACCATGCATATCTCGTCATTAACTACCTTGCCTTCATGGTTGTTGTCTATATCGAGAGGTAGGCACCACATCTAAATTTTACATTATTCTATATTGAAAATACACATCACCCCTTCCCAACGTACATCATTTTGGGCCGCATGCAAGAGGTGCTAGTTTGTGGTCTCTCTCGTGTGATTTTTATGATGGTTCAATCTATTGGCCCAAGCGGTTTCTCGACAACAAAAGTTGTCGTTTGACCAAACGATAGATTCATTGGTCCGTCTTATGGTAGGTCATGGCGACATGCATGTATGACCAAAGTATCATTACGTGCAACTGCCCACTGACACAAAGTGGGAGGTGGTGGGCCAAGCATCCTAGCTAGCTACAACATTATGTCATTATAGATATATCCAAGGGTGCTTTCGGGTTTGCAAGGATGGTGCCACAAAAGTTCTGCATCATGTATTTAGAGTTTTAAACATCACACCCAATATTCCTACATATATTTGGCTACTTCCAGGTGGTTCTTGACTTCTAGCCCCCCTCATCGATCTTCGACGACGCGCCCAACCATGGGCCTACGCGGTCAAAGTTGTGCACTGGAATTTTTAACATCACATACAACCCTTTTCACTCATATATATTTGGGCCACATGCTGGTGTGGCTGTCTTCTGACCCTCTCTAACATTTTTTTGCTGCAAAGACTCTGATGACACTCAATGGACACGGGTATAATGTCTTAACTGTGTGCGATGCAAGTGCACTATGAATCATGATGACTAAGCAAGCGCGAGCAAAGGTGGAGGTACTGGCTCAACCGTGTGCGATGCAAGTGCGCTATAAAATCACCACGACTGCGCAAGCGCGAGCAAAGGGTGGAGGTACTGGCTTAACCATGTGCGATGCAAGTGTGCTGTAAAATCACCACCTGCGCAAGCTAAAGGCGGGTAAGTTTATTTAGAAATTAGGATGAACCGTGTGCGATAGACCAGCTAGCTAGAAATATAAAAACAAATCACCCACCTTGAGCGTTGCAAAAATCGGCGGTTCTGCCACTTTCCTTTATTATCATACACGCATATTCTTATGGGATTTTTACATCTGTGCCCCTGGTTCCTTAGCTCTACTCATTCATCTCCGCGCTCTTAACTACTGCTCAATTTTCCCCACTCCCTTGCTAGAAACCCTCATAACCGGTCACAATGGACGTTGTCGTCGGGTTAAAGGCTTGACCATTAACTCTGACTAGTGGGGCCACACTGGACTGTTTCATCCATTGGACCTGACCAATGGGGCCGCGTTGGGTGGTGTCGTTGTTCGGCTGTTGGGCCGTGGTTTCGTTGGGCCGTCCCTTGCATTAAACGTTTGCGCGCGCCGCCATGTCAGAAGCCTGCTATGCATGCACCCAGCAAAGCCTGCATGCATGCACCGATCAAGCCTGCATGCGCTAATGCCATGATGCCACGATGCGCCGACCGAGCCTGCATGCACCGATGCATCCGCCATGATGCACTGACCGAGCAGCTTTCTTGCACGCCATCCGCCACGGATGCAGCGACAATCACTACTGCTGGTTCCTCTCTTCTAGCTAGGTGGCTACATATTTGTGGCTTGTGTAAAAAAAGAGCCACTCCATTGCTTAGCTCTACTCATTCTTCCCTACTAACAAAGCTTTCTTGCATGCACTAGGTGGTTACTAACAAGGGAACCCTACTAACAAGCCGAGCTCTCTAAGAAAACAATCAACAAATATGTAGTCCCAATATGTAGATAGGGTCAACAAGCCCATAGCACGATCACATAGTTCAAACTAGGAAGAACTTAATAATAGAATAGATAGAAAACTTAATAACAGAACTTAAGAAAAGGGCCAACAAGCCCATAGCAACTCCAACATAGTTCAATTACAACTAAACATAACATAGACTAAAAAAGATAGAGGGTTTAGAACCCTAGCTGCCACCTTCTCCACCTCGCTCCTCCTCCGGGAGCCCTTTTCACTGCTCCTCTGGGGCGTTGTCGATGGGGTACAGAAGAGTGTGCATGCGCGTCGCGGTCGGGAAGATGTTGGTGTACTCCGTCAACCTGTTGTGGGTGGTGAAAGCGATGAACTCGGAGCCACACCAAAGCACCCGGCCGAGGAGGTAGAAGGCATCGAATGTGTTGGTGAAGTGGGCAAGGAGAGCAACCACCACATAGTTTTGGATGACCTCCTCAACACAGAACATAGTTGGAGATCCCCGCGGGAGGTGGTGGTAGCCGGATGCGAGGAAGAACTCAGTGAAGTTCCTTGCAGTCCTTAGCCTTGATATCGCCCACACACATAGTGTGCGATCAACATACACGCCGGTAGGGTAGAGCCTCTCCAGCACGGTGGGTGGGAAGTGGTAGGTTGGTCTAGTGTAATGCATGGCCGAGGGATGTGCAGAAGAAGGAGAAGGGGTCGAAGAGAAAGAAGGGTGGATGGATGAGGGATGGCAGAGGCAGAGGGTGGGAGATGGCAGAGGTAGAGGGTGGCTTAAATAGCCGTGGTGCTACTTGTTATTTGGCTATGGCAATAACGGGGTCAAATGTGATGCATGATAAAAATAAATTTGGCCCTTATAAATTTGGCCATTTTGCATGATAAAAAAAGATAGAGGGCTCCATTATACAAATGCAAAATGACCCATTTTTGAATAGTTTGTGGCTTAAATAATCGTTTGAAATTACACAACAATTGACATTGCATAGAAAATTTAGTTCTTTTTGTTCTATACAAATGCAAAGTGACCAAATTTATACAAATACAAATGCAAAGTGAATAAATTTAGCCCTTATAAATTTGGTCACTTTGCATTTGTATAGAACAAAAAGAACTAAATTTTCTATGCAATGTCAATTGTTGTGTAATTTCAAACGATCCAAAAAAATAGAGCCAACACGTTCACAAAAAATAGAGCCAACACGTTCACAAAAAATAGAGCCAGCACGTTCACAAAAAATGACGCAATTCGACCGCCCAACCAAACCTTGGTTTCCTTTTGGGCCCAATAACAATGTTTTTTTTGCAGAGTCAGTGGTGGGCGAGGAGCCGAGCACAACCAACAAGATCGCCTCTCGCGAATCGCCCCATGGTCCAACGATACGGAGCCGTCCTTGCGATCCAACGGCCCGGAGCCTGCACGAGCCTGCCCACCGAATTCCTTATAGAAGACCACATCTGAGGGATGTCGCTTGGCGCCAGGGTATGATCGGACTCCTGACGTTCGGAGGTAGGGTTAGGAGAAACCCCGCGGGGTTTAGAGGGGTTTTGAGCTGGTCAACGGGGTTACAAAAGCTTTGACCAAGCATAACTAACTAAAAAAATCAAAAAATATGAAACATTCGCCGTTCATCGTTTTATAAGAAACAGTAACAAGGAAAAATACTAAACTTGGTCTATGGTCATTTTCATGAAAAAACCCTAGCTGGCACAATGAAGGTCAAATGAGCACCATTAATTAAAAAAATATAAAAAATATAAAGCCTGCACGCAATGTTGTCTTATGTGACATGTTACCAACAAAAAAATCATAAAATTGGTCTATGGTCATTTTCATGAGAAAACCTTCACACATATGAGCATGTTACCAACAAAGTTCAAGGAGATGAGGTAGGGTTACCGTCTGTTTTTGAAAAATTTAAAAAAAGTCAAAAAAAAATCACCAAAGCTTTATTTTAAAGTGAATAAGAAGGATCTGAACTTAGTTTTCCATTTTCATATTTTAAACGTGTTTTTAATATTTTTCCATTAAAGCACATTTTTCAAAAGAAAATGTAAAAAAATGAAGATTAATTCAAAAAATAGTGAGACTTCGAATCTACACTATATAGATTGAATAGGTGTTAATAAAAACATTTGGCTCATTTAGAGTAGGTCCAAAAAAACTTTATTACAAATGGGTTGTTTACCCTAGCCTGGAAGCTCATTTGGAGCACATTTCTCAAATTCAAATTTCTTTGACCTCCTCTAAATCACCTCAAATTTTGCACAGATGATCTCCTACACAAACATAGATAGTTTGCCAAGGTTTTATTTTTTTACATTTTCTTGAATTTATACTGTCCTGTCGAATGTCAGTTCAAGATATCAGATAATGAAACATGCTGGTGGGAAAAAGCATGCATTTGATTTGATTAATAGACATGAGACCAATAACATGTGTGATTAGTGAAGCAACACTGAAACAACATGTGTGATCAGTGAAGCAACACTGAAACAACATGTCTGATCAGTGAAGCAACACAGAAACAACATGTGTGATCATTGCAGCACCTAAACTCATAGTTCACAACATCTAAACAGAACTAAGCATACACCATAGGCAAATATAAGGACAGACAATTATAGATAGAATAATACATTACTAGCATCACCATAGATTCAGTTCACACCATAAACAACCACATTCAGTTTACCAAAAGTAACTGGACCCAAAGTAACCCAAAAGATAAATATTCAGTTCATCACAGCATCACATCATCACATCACGCCGGAGTCAGGGCCTTCGCGAGCGCAGCATGCTGCCCCCTGATCATGTAGTCCTCCCCGCGGATCGCTACATCCTCTGCATGAGACAGAAGGTGATCGAAGCGGCCATCCTTTGGTTTTGGCTTGGTGGTGCAGTAGGGGCAGTGCCACTTCTTGATCTTGTGGTTGTAGAAGGAAGCAACTCCCTTGGCCTTGATCTTCTCCACCTCCTTGGCTGTGAAGGACACGACATTGCCCTTGTACACATCATCCCCAAAATCATACTGCACACATGAATGAATTGCATTAATACATTATAGATTCATATACACCATGTCAAAGGAACTAAATGAACAAGGGATAGGCTTACCTCATATTCTTCGTCATCACTAAACTCTGGATCGTACGGGTCATAGTCAGCCAGCTTCATCCCCCCCCCAAACATCATCCTCCTGAATATACAATTACATCCATCACTAGGGGCCAATTGAAAATTTAGATATGCACACATGACACATTGATCATAGGGCTAATATACTCCCAATATGACATTCAAAACCCAACCTGAGTAGCATTAAAAAACAAATCTAATATAAGTACATATGACATTCAAAACCCCAATATGACATTCAAATAACACATTGATCATTGGTCATGCACACGCATTGAACAACAGAGCTAATATAACTACATATTGTGGAAAAATTTATATACTAATGAATCAAATAACTTCTTAATCAATGGTTTCCATTTGGACATATGACATTCAAAACCCCAATCCGAGTAGCATTCGAAAACAAATCTAATAGGGACCCAATCTAATAAGCATACATGTCGGTAGCATTAAAAAAAACCTATTTGTGAGCATTAAAAACAAATCTAATAAGCATACATCTGTGTAGCATTGAAGCACATCTAATAAACAGATCTATCTAGAATTTTTGCAACAAATTTATCCAACAAATCCTAGTACAAAACCCGCCATCCCCCCAATAAACAAAACCCCAGCCCATCCATCAAACCAACTACACTAACCATCTGAGATACCGTATGAATCCACAATCTAATCAATCCAACTAACTCTACAAGCTAATATCCTAAAGCAAAGTAAGTGCAAATACCTCCTGCTCCTCGCCAGGCTGTGCATCGGGGGTATCTGGATGGACTACGCCGCTCGACGCCGTCACCTTTTGCAGCGCTGAGTCGGAGCCCGTCACCTCCTTCTCCACATCCGTAGCGAGTTTCCCCGCACCACCGTGGACGCCGCTGACATCCACGGTCACCGCGCCCTGTAGCTCGACCACATCTCCGGCCACCGTGCTGGCATCACCACGAGCTTCGGCCATCTCCGGGTAGATGGAGGCGATGAAGGTGAGGAAGAGAATGCGGTGGGGGAGAGCAAGACGGTGCGGTGGAGGCATTTGAGGAGAGCGAGACGACGCCGGTGGGGGAGAGAAAGACGATGCGGCATCGAGTAGATTTTGGGGGAAAATCCTGGGGGGAAATCGTAGGGGCGATGCGCCGCGAGGTGGTTCTCCCCTCATTTATATGATGGGACATTTTGGGCATGTCCCATGGACACGTGCTACCCCACGACCGTGGTCAGTTGCATGCGCCCACGTATACAATACTTGTATGGTCAGCATACGAAACAACTGTACGGGTAACAGTCATAGGTGTACTTGGACCTACGCGGCCCCACTCGTCAGAGTTAACGGTCAAAGGCATTGACCCGACGGCAACATCCGTTGTAACCAGTTATGAGGGTTTCGGGCAAGGGAGTGGGGAAAAGTGAGCAAAAGTTAACAGAGTGGGGATGAATGAGTAGAGCTAAGGAACCAGGGGCACAAAAATTAAAAACCCTATTCTTATTGGACCATGTGTGATCTTGGGCACTCCCGCCCTGCATCAATTCCTTTACCCAAATTTTAGTAGCCGACGTACTTCAACCGTCGCCCACACTCCCCGAGCACCGACCTTATAGTAAAATTGCAGTAGCCGAGGCATTTGATCCGTCGCCCTCCCTCGCCCACTACCATCTCGACCCACCATTACTAAAAAAATCAGTAGTCGTGGTCGATCCTCAAACACCACCCCCCTCCATAGTCCCCCACCTGGCCCCCTCCCCCCTTGAACCCTAGCTCGCAGGCGCCGCCAGTGCCGCCGCCAACCCCAGCCGGTCTACCTGTTCCTCCTAGCTTAGATAATAAAGTTCAGGTTACCCAACGATTCTCATACCGTCGCCCCACTTACATGAGTTTTTAGATGAGGCCTACGGTGTCCCTCTCCGCCAGATCCACACCCCTTGCTCCAGAATGTCGCAGCCTAAGCTCGACCATGTATCCCGGGGAGCCCGACGAGCGTTCGGACAAGAAGAGGTTTATCATGGCCTCTTCGGCAGACATTGGTGAGGTGGCTGTCGTTCGCCCAGACCTGTCGATCCCAGAGCAACACGTCGCCGCGGAAGCCTACGAAGAAGTTGTTATGTTGCCATGCCGAAGGCTTCATGTCAGCAGGCTAGCGTATTACTGTATCTCGGGAAAGCTGGCTACAACATCAAGCTCATCGATAGCGACAACTTAACACGGGCCATGTCACATGTTAAGTGGTCCATCCCCAACCCATCTAGTTCAACCACTGTCGATCTCTTCGACGGCCCTGCCGCTGATCTCCTCCGCCAAGCGGTCAAGGGTTTGCGACCCTTACACGCCATCAAGCCCATTTTGTCATTTCTGAAGGACACGTTCTATGGCGGGGGCTTGGGATCCTCAATTGCCGAGTCAGATATCATCGACCACGACCACGAGGAGGGCACCCACAAAGGTTCTTCCAAGGTGAAATGACCCATCTATGACATCAGAGAGCGCACCATGGGTTTGTGCTCATCCAACTGGAAGGATCCCGTCCATGAAATGTGAGGCAACATCCTATCAGCTAATCTTACCTTTTCTAGCTTGCCAACCCATACCATTTGTTGTGGTAGCATTTGTCGTGCGGTGCTTTAACTATGCCGTGTTTAATTATTTCAGTTATGCAAAAATGTATTATTCAATAGGGCTATGTGATGTTTAAGTATGAATTGTCCACTTTAGTTTCACGGATGGCTATATTTGGTTGCTTATAGTGAGTAGATACCTTGTTTATCTGTCTTTGGTTGTTAGGTTGGTTGTAGTAAGCATTTTTCCAGTTATCGAGCAGATGCCTTGTTTATATGTATTTGGTTCTTAGTTCGGTTGCAGTGAGCATTTGTCCAGTTATCAAGCAGATGCCTCGTTTATCTGTATTTGGTTGTTACGTTGCTTTTTTTACCATTTGTCCAGTTTTCAAGTAGATGCCTTGTTTATCTGTGTTTGCTTGTTAGGTTGGTTGAAGTGAGCATTTGTCCAGTTTTCAAGCATATGCCCTGTTTATCTGTATTTGCTTGTTAGGTTCGCTGTAGTGAGCATTTGTCCAGTTTTCAAGCATATGCCCTGTTTATCTGTATTTGCTTGTTAGGTTGGTTGTAGTGAGACTTTATCTAGTTTTCAATGGCTACATTTCGTTCTTATACTGATCATTTATGCCTTGTTTATTTCAGTCATTCACAATGTGTTGTTCATTATGTGCAAGTCAGAACGGTGCTGCTCGACTGCATCAATACCAGTTTGAACACTATATTTGGTTACAGTTATGCCTAGTGTAGTTAACACATGCCCTTTATTTCAGTTTTACACATTTATCCAGTGTGATGTTTAAGCATTACCTACGTTCTATTCATTTTCAACAATACCAGTTTGAATTGCAATATTTGATGGTTGTTAAGCCTGCTGTCGGTAACATTGCCTTCCATTTTATATCTGCTTTAACAGCATGCTGAAACCAACACATTCAAGCTATCATTTGGAGATGATGTTTTTTACCTTTGCTATATTTGTTTGATTTAAGGTTGTTGTACTTATCATGCCTTTCCACTACTTATGCAGGACAACAATGGGAGTGGCCACCATTTTCTGCCGAGGGTAGCTTCATCCCTTGGCTTGTACTCCCCCTTCGTTCCATAATGTAGTGCATATAGATCCAGGCTTGCGCACTTGTTAGCTTCTAATATTGACTTGTTGCTTGTAGGTACATATGCTCTTGGCAAGGATCCACGCATCAACCCTTTTTGCGTATGGGGTAATGAGATATTCATGAACAAGCATCAAGTGAGGAAACTGATAATGATTATTAGCAAAAAGATACGAATGGTGGCAAGAAAATTATTTGTTTATGCTGTATCCAACACAACAGTGAGCTGTAGGATGGTAACTACATTCTCTGCAGCCTTCTCTTTTTACTGCCCATAATGATTTGTTAGATAACAATGTCTGAATCTTTTTCGTTCGCAATGGTTCCCGAAGCAGTTCACTCAAGATTACCTCACAAAGTACATGATTGGTGGAAACGCAATGAAGTTTAAAGTATTTCATCTAGACTACAATGAGCGTTAAGAAGTCGTAATGAAGCCAGTGAAGGATGGACGGGCAACCATCACAAGGGGTTGGCCTAGAGTCGTGCGCGCATTACGCATGGAGGAGGGCACAATATGGGCATTCTGCTTCACCTTCACCTTCTCCAGCAACCATAATGTCTTTCACCTCTCTCTTTATAGTCTTTAGTACAACTGTGGTTCATCATTCTTTACTTGGTGCTTCTGTAGTTCTTCAGTATATGTACCTGTGCATCGAATTATGCATTCGTGGTTGAACCTATATTTGTAATAAACATGTTGGATATGAAATTAGTGATTGCCTACTTTCAAATTCAAAACATGTGATTTTTAAATTAGGGATTACACTACACACGGTTTGCGAAAGCGAAACGTCTGCGATAGACGTGGAGATCAGACACATTTCTAGGATCCACTACTTGTGCGATCCATCTCCACTGCACACACGATCAGCCAAGAAAAAACGTGTGCGATTAACAACAGCATCACACACAGTTCTTTCTTATTAAATGTTTGCAATAGTCACCTTATCACACACACTTCGAAATTATGGACTGTTTATGATGTTGTGTGCATCGCAAACGTTTGGGCATAAAAGAACATGTGCGATGTACATACTAACGGAAACATATTCCTTGGATTGACTATGTGGAATGTACATACAAACGGAAATGTTTAGCAGGGACTGACTATGTGGGATGTACTTACGACCGGAAACAATTTCGCTTGTATAATTGTTATTTTAGCACTATTGTATGTATAACGATATTTAAGAGCTCGCCGGTCGCACATGAACTCATTTTGCCGAGCGTGTGTGCCAGGAGGGCATATCCCCGGCGGTTTCTGGGTCGTGTTGGAAGGACCCCCTATCGCAGTCACTCACTTGGCAACGGTTCCGAACGCCGTTGCAGAAAGGGGTTAAAAACTGTTCGTATAGCATGACGTGTAGCAGTGGATCTGGATGACTCTAAGTCTCAAACCGGATACGTATTTATATTGAATGGTGGAGCGGTCGGTTGGTGCAGTTCTAAGCAGAGAGTTGTGGTGGGATCTACATGTGAAGTGGGGTATATAGCTACTTTAGAAGTAGCGCAAGAAGGTGTCTGGATGAAGGAGTTCATATCCGATCTGGGTGTAATACCTAGAGTATCGGATCGAATGACTATATTTTGTGACAACACTGGAGCTATTGCCATCGCCAAGGAGCCCAGGTTTCACAAAAAAACCAAGCACATAAAATGCCGCTTCAACTCCATAGGTAATTATGTTAAGGATGGATACATAGAACTTTGCAAAGTACATACGAATCTTTGGCCGACCCGTTGAATAAATCTCTTCCACGGACAAAACATGATCAACACAAAGACTCCATGGGTGTTAGATTCATAACTATGTAAACTAGATTATTGACTCTAGTGCAAGTGGGAGGCTGTTGGAAATATGCCCTAGAGGCAATAATAAATTGGTTATTATCATATTTCCTTGTTCATGATAAAGGTTTATTATTCATGCTATAATTTTATTGACTGGAAACTTAAATACAAGTGTGAATACATAAACAAATAATATGTCCCTAGTGAGCCTCTACTAGACTAGCTTGCTGACCAAAGATGGTTAAGGTTTCCTAACCATAGACATGAGTTGTCATTTGATAACTAGATCACATCATTAGGAGAATGATATGATGGACAAGACCCAATCGTAAGCTTAGCATTCGACCGTATCACTTGAGTTTATTGTTATAGGTTTGTTGATGTCAAGTATATATTCCTAAGACCATGACTCCATGAGATAATGCAACTCCCGGATACCAGAGGAATACCTTGTGTGCTATCAAACATCACTTCATAACTGGGTGATCATAAAGACGCTCTATAGGTATCTCCGAAGGTGTCTGTTGGGTTGTGATACGTCTCCAATGCATCTATAAATTTTTATTGTTCCATGCTATTACATTATCTGTTTTGGATGTCTTATATGCATTAATATGCTATTTTATATTATTTTTGGGACTAACCTATTAACCTAGAGCCCGCTACCAGTTTATGTTTTTTCCTTGTTTATAAGCTTCGCAGTAAAGGAATACTAAACGGAGTCCAAACGGAATAAAACTTCACGATTATTTTTCTTGGACCAGAAGACACCCAAAGGACTTGGAGTCCAATCTAGAAGATCCACGAGGCGGCGGCAAGGGTGGAGGGCGCGCCCCCTACCTTGTGGGCCCCTCGGGACTCCCCTGACCTAGCTCTTCCTCCTATATATTCAGATATATTCCAGAACCACCAGAGGCATCCACGAAAACACTTTTCCGCCACTACAACTTCTATTCCCATGAGATTCCATCTTGGGGCCTTTTCTGGCATCCTGTCGGAGGGGGATTCGATCACAGAGGGCATCTACATCAACTCTATTGCCCTTCCGATGAAGCGTGAGTAGTTTACCACAGACATACGGGTCCATATATAGCTAGTAGATAGATGGCTTCTTCTCTCTGTTTGATTCTCAATACCATGTTCTCCTCGATGTTCTTGGAGATCCATCTAATGTAACCTTCTTTTGAAGTGTGTTTGTTGAGATCCGATCAATTGTGGATTTATGATAAGCTTATCTATGAATATTATCTGAAGCTTCTCAGAATTCTTATATGCGTGATATGATATCTTTGTACTTCTCTTTGAACTATCAGTTTGGTTTGGCCAACTAGATTGGTTTTTCTTGCAATGGGAGAGGTGCTTAGCTTTGGGTTCAATCTTGCATGATTTCACCCAGTGACAAAGTAGGGGCACCTCAGAAATGATGTAGTGCTCCCACTCACTTTCTTGTAAATACAGGCTTCACCGTAAGTCTGTATAAAACCATATGCTTTGATCAAGTCATCAATGTGTATATTCCAACTCCGAGATGCTTGCACCAGTCCATAGATGGATTGCTGGATCTTTCTCACTTTGTTAGCACTTTTAGGATCGACAAAACCTTCTGGTTGCATCATATACAACTCTTCTTTTAAGAAATCCATGAAGGAATATAGTTTTGACATCCATTTGCCAGATTTCATAAAATGCGGCAACTGCTAACATGATTCAGACAGACTTTTAAGCATCGATACGAGTGAGAAAATCTCATCGTAATCAACACCTTGAACTTGTGGAAAACATTTTGCGACAATTCAAGCTTTGTAGATAGTAACACTACTATCAGCATCTGTCTTCCTCTTGAAGATCCATTTATTCTCAATGGCTCACCGATCATCAGGCAAGTTAATCAAAGTCCATACTTCGTTCTCATACATGGATCTCATCTCAGATTTCATTGCCTCAAGCCATTTCGCGGATAAAAAGATGGGGTTTTCATCATATTGCTCGAGTTTATTCCTCTACATCATGTCATCTTACTTAAGGCGTTACTCCGTTATTTATGAACTTAATGCTCTAGATGCATGCTGGATAGCGGTCGATGTGTGGAGTAATAATAGTAGATGCTGGCAGGAGTCAGTCTACTTGACACGGACGTGATGTCTATATGCATAATCATTGCCTTAGATATTGTCATAACTTTGTGCTTTTCTATCAATTGCTCGACAGTAATTTGTTCACCCACCATATTATTTGCCTTCATGAGAGAACCCTCTAGTGAAATCTATGGCCCCTGAGTCTATTTTCCATCATATTAGTTTCCGATCTACTTTTCAAATCTATAAACCAAAACCCAAAAATATTTTATCTTTTGTTTAGTTCTATCTATCTCTATCAGATCTCACCTTTGCAAGTGACCATGAAGGGATTGACAACCCCTTTATCGCATTTGGTGCAAGTGTTTGATTGTTTTGCGTAGGTGCATCTATTGGGGACTTGCGCGTTTCTCCTACTGGGTTTACCTTGGTTCTTAACTGAGGGAAATACTTATCTCTACTGTGCTGCATCACCCTTTCCTCTTCAAGGGAAAAACCAACTCAAGCTCAAGAAGTAGCAGGAAGAATTTCTGACGCTGTTGCCGGGGAGATCTACGTCAAGCCTACCAAGTAGCCATCATAAACTCTCATCTCTTGCATTCCATTATTCGACATTCGCCTCTCGTTTTCCTCTCCCCCACTTCTAAAATGATTTTTAAAAATATTTGCGTTTTTATTCGCCTTCTCTTTCGTCGTTCTTTCTGTTTTCCCTTATACCTTACTTGGTTCTTTTGTTTGTTTGCTTGGTATAATTGTGTGTTTATTGAAGTTCAGAAACAAAGTCTATGGATCCACTTAAAGTTTTCTACTTGGATCATCTTCGATCCATATGTGCTCGTGCTGAAAACCCCAACTAGTTTAGTTGAGGGAAAATCTTTTGATGAGCATGCTCATTTTGTGCATCACCATTTGTCTGAAAAAGGGAGACTCCTATGGAATCAAATAAATTGTTTGATGTGCTATGATTGGAATCTTTGTGAACTTTGTGATTTTACTTGTTCCTCTAAGCTCCCTAAAAAACACCTTCCCTACCTATGTGAGTTTAATGATAATAAAATCTTATCTTCCTATGAAAAGGGTGTTTATAGTTACTATGATATCAAACAAATTGCAGAATTTGTTGCTTTTAAGGGTGCTTATGAAGTTGCTTCTTTGATTGAAAAGTATGATATTACTCTCTAAAAATCTGAAAATTTTTGACATACTTAAATATTGCTATGAAAACTATGCTCACAATGCCTATGTCAAAGAATTTATTGAGAGAATGATTGTTGCTTTGGAAGAAAATGATGATATGCATGAATCTATAGGTAATTATGATTCCGGTGATTTGATTGAGATAACCTCCCTTGATGAGTGTGATGCTTGCTATTCTTATGGCCATGATGCTGAAGGAAATATGCCCTAGAGGCAATAATAAAGTTATTATTTATTTCCTTATATCATGATAAATGTTTATTATTCATGGTAGAATTGTATTAACCGGAAACATAATACATGTGTGAATACATAGACAAACAGAATGTCACTAGTATGCCTCTACTTGACTAGCTCGTTGAATCAATGGTGGTTACGTTTCCTAATCATAGAGATGAGTTGTCATTTGATTAACGGGATCACATCATTAGAGAATGATGTGATTGACCTGACCCATTCTGTTAGTGTGACACCCCCGATTTGAACGTACACTAACATACACGCAAACATGTACGATCAAGATCAGGGACTCACAGGAAGATATCACAACACAACTCTACAAATAAAATAAGTCATACAAGCATCATATTACAAGCCAGGGACCTCGAAGGCTCGAATACAAGAGCTCGATCATAGACGAGTCAGCGGAAGCAACAATATCTGAGTACAGACATAAGTTAAACAAGTTTGCCTTAAGAAGGCTAGCACAAACTGGGATACAGATCGAAAGAGGCGCAGGCCTCCTGCCTGGGATCCTCCTAACTACTCCTGGTCGTCGTCAGCGGGCAGCACGTAGTAGTAGGCACCTCCGGTGTAGTAGGAGTCATCGTCGATGGTGGCGTCTGGCTCCTGGGCTCCAGCATCTGGTTGCGACAACCAGGTAGAAAGGATAGAGGGAAGGGAAGGAGAAAGCAACCGTGAGTACTCATCCAAAGTACTCGCAAGCAAGGAGCTACACTACATATGTATGCATTGGTATCAACTGGAATAAGGCTATTATATGTGGACTGAACTGCAGAAAGCCGGGATAAGGGGGGATAGCTAGTCCTTTCGAAGACTACGCTTCTGGCAGCCTTGTCTTGCAGCATGTAGAAGAGAGTAGACTAAAGACCTCCAAGTAGCATCGTATAGCATAATCCTAACCGATGATCCTCCCCTCGTCACCCTGTGAGAGAGCGATCACCGGTTGTATCTAGCACTTGGAAGGGTGTGTTTTATTAAGTATCCGGTTCTAGTTGTCATAAGGTCAAGGTACAACTCCAAGTCGTCCTGTTACCGAAGATCACGGCTATTCGAATAGATTAACTTCCCTGCGGGGGTGCACCACATAACCCAACACGCTCGATCCCATTTGGCCGGACACACTTTTCTGGGTCATGCCCGGCCTCGGAAGATCAACACGTCGCAGCCCCACCTAGACCAACAGAGAGGTCAGCACGCCGGTCTAAACCTAAGCGCCCAGGGGTCTGGGCCCATCGCCCTTAGCACACCTGCATGTTGCGTGGGCGGCCGGAAGCAGACCTAGCCTAGTAGGCGTTCCAGTCCAATCCAGCACGCGTCGCTCTGTTGCTGACGTCACGAAGGCTTCGGCTGATACCACGACGTCGAGTGCCCATAACTGTCCCCGCGTAGATGGTTAGTGCGTATAGGACAGTAGCCAGACTCAGATCAAATACCAAGATCTCGTTAAACGTGTTAAGTATCTGCGAACGCCGACCAGGGCCAGGCCCACCTCTCTCCTAGGTGGTCTCAACCTGCCCTGTCGCTCCGCCTCAAAGTAACAGTCGGGGGCCGTCGGGAACCCAGGCCCACCTCTACCGGGATGGAGCCACCTGCCCCTTCAGCCCCCAACTCCGAACAGTACCACAGGTAATGTAACTGTGTAAAGTATATAGTATATGCCTGTGATCACCTCCCGAAGTGATCACGGCCCAGTAGTATAGCATGGCAGACGGACAAGAGTGTAGGGCCACTGATGGAACACTAGCATCCTATACTAAGAAGTAGGATAGCAGGTAATGGTAACAACAGTAGTAGCAAGGACAGGCTATGCATCAGGATAGGAATAACGGAAAGCAGTAACATGCTACACTACTGCAATGCAAGCAGTATAGAGAAGAGTAGGCGATATTTGGTGATCAAAGGGGGGGGCTTGCCTGATTGCTCTGGCAAGAGAGAGGGGTCGTCAACTCCTTAGTCGTACTAGGTAGCAGCAGCGTCGGTCTCGATGTCTAGCGAGAGAGGAGGGGGAAGAAACAATAAATATTAAGCAAACAAATGCATGACGATGCATGACAAGACAAAGCGTGATGCTAGGCGTGCCCTAACGCGGTATGAGGTGGTACCGGTGAAAGGGGAAAACATCCGGGAAAGTTTTCCCGGCGTTTCGCGTTTTTGGACAGATGAACCGGAGGGGGAAAGTTGCATGTTCGCTATGCTAGGGATGCGTGGCGGACGAACGGGCTGCGCATTCGAGTTCGTCTCGTCGTTCTGAGCAACTTTCAGGTACAAAGTTTTTCCATCGGAGTTACGGATTATTTTCTATGATTTTTCAAGGTTTTAACAATATTTGAAAATTATTATTAATTCGAAATAAAAGGGGAAATTGCTATGTGCACCCAGCAGAGTGCACACAGCAGGGCCACCGGAGGCTGACAGTGGGGTCAGCAGTGCAGTCAACAGTCAAATGTTGACTGTTGACTGGTCAAAACTGTAGATGGGGCCCAGGTGTCATTCAAACATATCTTGCATTTTCTTTTTAAGTGGATATTTAGTGGGGGGTCCACCTGGCATTTGCACTATACCTAACCACTGATTAGACTAACTAGTAGGAATACTAGTTAGCTAATGGAGAGAGCCGGCCGGCCACCACACACAGAACACACACGCACACACAATGCCAGGGTTAAGAAAAGATAGCAATTTGTGATTTTTGTAGGATTTAAACCATGCATCAATTGAATTTGGTCCAGTGGAGTATTATGAAGTTTGTCAAGTGTACATTCTACTTATATTTATTTTTGGCATGTTAGTAGTTATTTAACCGGAGTTTAGGGGCTACCGAGGGGGTTACTTGATGTAATATTTGTAAAGCTAACCATAGTAGGAGCTACAGTAGTTAGTAGTAATAGTAGGTTCAGTAGAGCAGCAAACAACCGCAGTAGCAAGTAGCAGAGGCAAGGGCAGCAGCTAGCAGCATCAACAGCAGTCAGCGAGCAGTGGCAACGAGCGGCGCGAGGCCAGGGCGCGCGGGCGCACACGCGGAAGCGCGTGCAGCGCACGCAGGGAGGGCGAGCAGGGTGTGGCCCGGATGCAGGCAGCGCGCGGCAAGGGTCATGGGAGCACAGGCTCCGGCCATGGCAGCCACGAACGAACACGGGGATGGCCGCCAATGAATGGATCAAAGTGAAAAACGGGGGAATCGGGGGAGGGCCTCATAGCGGGGTGCTTGGCGTGCTCGTTGTAGTCGGAGAGGAACGGAGGCGAGCGGATCAACGACGGCGTTGCAACGGCCGAAGGTAGAAGAAGATGAGGATGGCGAGCTTCCGGTGCGGGCGTCGTTGGAGGAGCCTCCTGGCTCCGCTCCGCGCCGAAGGAGAGCGAGGGCGAGGCGGCAGGAGCCTCTCGACACAGAGAGGCGGCGAGGGGTGGCCGACGGCCACGCCAACCGTGATGACGGGGTGACGACGGTAGCGATCGGGTGCGGGGCGGCTCTGGGCGAGAGAGAGGGCGACGAGGGAGAGAGGGGGCTAGTGGGTGATTAGGGTTCGCCGGGGAAGGGGGCGCCGGCCTTATAGGCGGGGGGGAGTCGGCGGATGGCCTCCACGGCGATGGCCGCGGCCGTGGCACGCATCGGCTCTATCCACGATCCCCCGTGAACAGAGCGGAGGGGGCAGCGGGAGCAGGTGGGCCGGCCCGCTAGGTAGATGGGCCGGGTGGCCCAATGGAGGGGAGGCTTTGTTTTATCTTTTTATTCTTTGATTCTTTTCTTTTATTTATTTCTCCATTTTTTATTTAAATGCTATAGTAAAAGAACTTAGTTAAACTTGAAATCTGGCTCATAATTCAAGAACAACATTGTGGTGTTGCATAAAAAGTTTTTGAGCCAAAGGAATTGTTCGAGCATTTTAGAAATTTAATAAGTCATTTAATATGCTATTGGACCACTATATAATTTGGTGAGGGAATTTTTAATAATTCAAATGAGGTTGGTTAACTCATCACATTTTAATACTGAATAAATGCGACACCGCGAACATTTTTGTTTTACAGTTTGAAGAAATAATATTTTGACATGGAATTTAAATTTTAATTCGAACGCTGTTTGAATTAACGCGAGTTTAGCAATAGTAATCGTGGTGACGTGGAAACATTAGTGGAGGGTTAAAGTAGCTTAAATATCTAGGCGTCACAGTTAGCTTAGCACTTGATCGTTTAGTATATTGCTATTGCTTTCTTCATGACTTATACATGTTCCTCTGACAATGAGATTATGCAACTCCCGTTTACCCGAGGAACACTTTATGTGCTACCAAACGTCACAACGTAACTGGGTGATTATAAAGGTTCTCTACAGGTGTCTCCGATGGTACTTATTGAGTTGGCGTATTTCGAGATTAGGATTTGTCACTCCGATTGTCCGAGAGGTGTCTCTGGGCCCACTCGGTAATAAACATCACTATAAGCCTTGCAAGCATTGTAACTAATGAGTTAGTTGCGGGATGATGTATTACAGAAGGAGTAAAGAGACTTTTCGGAAACGAGATTGAACTAGGTATTGAGATACCGACGATCGAATCTCGGGCAAGTAACATACCGATGACAAAGGGAACAACATATGTTGTTATGCGGTTTGACCGATAAAGATCTTCGTAGAATATGTAGGAGCCAATATGAGCATCCAGGTTCCGCTATTGTTTATTGACCGGAGATGTGTCTTGGTCATGTCTACATAGTTCTCGAACCCGTAGGGTCCGCACGCGGTGACGATTTATATTATGAGTTATGTGATTTGATGTACTAAAGGTAGTTCAGAGTCCCGGATGAGATCGGGGACATGACGAGGAGTCTCGAAATGGTCGAGACACAAACATCGATATATTGGACGACTATATTCGGACATCGAAAATGTTCAGAGTGATTTGGGTATGTTTCGGAGTACCGGAGAGTTACGGGAATTCGTATTGGCCCTTAATGGGCCATACGGGAAAGGAGAGAAAGCCCTCAAAAGGTGGCCGCACCCCTCCCCATGGCCTGGTCCGAATTGGACTAGGGAGGGGGCGCCCCCTTCCTTCATTCTCCTTTTCCCTTCCCTTTTTCCTATTCCATGTGGGAGGAGGAATCCTACTAGGACTAGGGAGTCCTAGTAGGACTCCACACTTCTGGTGCACCCTAGGGGCTGGCCGACCTCCCCTCCTCCATCCTTTATATACGGGGGCAGGGGGGCACATCTAGACACACAAGTTGATATTTTGATCTCTCCTAGCTGTGTGCGGTGCCCCCCTCCACCATATTCCACCTCAGTCATATCGTAGTAGTGCTTAGGCGAAGCCCTGTCTCGGTAGCAACATCATCACCGTCATCACACCGTCGTGCTGACGGAACTCTCCCGTGAAGCTCTGCTGGATCGTAGTTCACGGGACGTCATCGAGCTGAATGTGTGCTGAACTCGGAGGTGTCGTACGTTCGGTACTTGGATCGGTCGGGTCGTGAGGACGTACGACTACATCAACCACGTTGTGCTAACGCTTCCGCTTTCGGTCTATGAGGGTACGTGGAAAACACTCTCCCCTCTTGTTGCTATGAATCACCATGATCCTGCGTGTGCGTAGGAAATTTTTGAAATTACTACGTTCCCCAACAGTGGCATATGAGCCAGGTTATTGCGTAGATGTTATATGCACGAGTAGAACACAAGTGAGTTGTGGGCGATACAAGTCATACTTCTTACCAGCATGTCATACTTTGGTTCGGTGGTATTGTTGGATGAAGCGGCCCGGACCGACATTACGCGTACGCTTACAAGAGACTGGTTCTACCGACGTGCTTTGCACACAGGTGGCTAGCGGGTGTCAGTTTCTCCAACTTTAGTTGAAACGAGTGTGACTACGCCCGATCCTTGAGAAGGTTAAAACAACACTAACTTGAGGAAATATCGTTGTGGTTTTGATGCGTAGGTAAGAACGGTTCTTGCTCAGCCCATAGCAGCCACGTAAAACTTGCAACAAACAAAGTAGAGGACGTCTAACTTGTTTTTGCAGGGCTTGTTGTGATGTGATATGGTCAAGACGTGATGAGATATAAGTTGTTGTATGAGATGATCATGTTTTTTTGAAGTTATCGGCAACTGGCAGAAGCCTTATGGTTGTCTCTTTATTGCATAAGATGCAAGTGCCATGTAATTACTTTACTTTATCGCTATGCGATAGCAATAGTTGTAAAGCAATAGCTGGTGAGACAACCATGTGATGACACATTGATAAAAGATCAAGATCATGGAGATCATGGTGTCATGCCGGTAACAATGGAGATCATGACAGTACTTTGGAGATGGAGATCAAAAGCACAAGATGATGATGGCCATATCATGTCAAATATTTGGATTGCATGTGATGTTTATATTTTATACATCTTATTTTTGCTTAGTTCGGCGGTATCATTATAAGATGATCTCTCACTAAATTTCAAGATAAAAGTCTTCTCCCTGAGTATGCACCGTTGCCAAAGTTCATCGTGCCGAGACACCATGTGATGATCAGGTGTGATAAGCTCTACGTTCATCTACAACGGGTGCAAGCCAGTTTTGCACACGCAGAATACTCGTGTTAAACTTGACGAGCCTAGCATATGCAGATATGGCCTTGGAACACTGGAGACCGAAAGGTCGAGCGTGAATCATATAGTAGATATGATCAACATAATGATGTTCACCATTGAAAACTACTCCATCTCACGTGATGATCGGACATGGTTTAGTTGATTTGGATCACGTGATCACTTAGATGATTAGAGGGATGTCTATCTAAGTGGGAGTTCTTAATTAATTTGATTAGTTGAAATTTAATTTATCATGAACTTAGTCCTGGTAGTATTAGCATATCTATGTTGTAGATCAATAGCTCGCGTTTAGCTCCCCTGTTTTATTTTTGATATGTTCCTAGAGAAAACTAAGTTGAAAGATGTTAGTAGAAATGATGCGGATTGGATCCGTGATCTGAGGATTATCCTCATTGCTCCACAGAAGAATTATGTCCTTGATGCACCGCTAGGTGACAGACCTATTGCAGGAGCAGATGCAGACGTTATGAACGTTTGGCTAGCTCAATATGATGAGTACTTGATAGTTTAGTGCACCATGCTTAACAGCTTAGAATCGGGACTTCAAAGATGTTTTGAACGTCATGGATCATATGAGATGTTCCAGGAGTTGAAGTTAATATTTCAAGAAAATACCCGAGTTGAGAGATATGAAGTCTCCAACAAGTTCTATAGCTAAAAGATGGAGGAGAATAGGTAGCAGTGAGCATGTGCTCAGATTGTCTAGGTACTACAATCACTTGAATCAAGTGGGAGTTAATCTTCTAGATAAAATAGTGATTGACATAATTCTCCAGTCACCATCACCAAGTTAGTAGAACTTCGTGATGAACTATAGTATGCAAGGGATGACGAAAACGATTCCCGAGCTTTTCATGATGATGAAATCGATGAAGGTAGAAATCAAGAAAGAGCATCAAGTGTTGATGATTAACAAGACCACTAGTTTCAAGAAAAGGGAAAAGGGAAAGAAAGGGAACTTCAAGAAGAACGGCAAGCAAGTTGCTGCTCAAGTGAAGAAGCCCAAGTCTGGACCTAAGCCTAAGACTAAGTGCTTCTACTGCAAAGGGACTGGTCACTAGAATTGGAAATGCCCTAAATATTTGGTGGATAAGAAGGATGGCAAAGTGAACAAGGGTATATTTGATATACAGGTTATTGATGTGTACCTTACTAGTAGTTATAGTAGCCCCTGGGTATTTGATACTTGTTCGGTTGCTAAAAATTAGTAACTCGAAAGAGGAGTTACAGAATAAATAGAGACTAGTTGAGGGTGAAGTGACGATGTGTGTTGGAAGAGGTTCCAAGATTGATATGATCATCATCACACACTCCCTATACTTTCGGGATTAGTATTAAACCTAAATAAATGTTATTTGGCGTTTGCATTGAGCATGAATATGATTTGATCATGTTTATTGCAATATGGTTATTCATTTAAAATCAGAGAATAATTGTTGTTCTGTTTACATCAATAAAACCTTCGATGGTCATACACCCAATGAAAATAGTTTGTTGGATCTCGATCGTAGTGATACACATATTCATAATATTGATGCCAAAAGATGCAAAGTTGATAATGATAGTGCAACTTATTTGTGGCACTACCGTTTAGGTCATATAGGTGTAAAGCGCATGAAGAAAATCCATGCTGGTGGGCTTTTGGAATCACTTGATTATGAATCAGTTGATGCTTGTGAACCATGCCTCATGGGTAAGATGACTAAGACTCCGTTCTCCGGAACAATGGAGCGAGCAACAGACTTGTTGGAAATAATACATACTGATGTATGCAGTCCGATGAGTGTTGATGCTCGCGGCGGGTATCGTTATTTTTCTGACCTTCACAGATGATTTGAGTAGATATAGGTATATCTACTTGAAGAAACATAACTCTGAAACATTTGAAAAGTTCAAAAAATTTCATAGTGAAGTGGAAAATCATCGTAACAAGAAAATAAAGTTTCTACAATCTGATCGCAGAGGCGAATATTTGATTACGAGTTTGGCCTTCAATTAAAACAATGTGGAATAGTTTCATAAACTCATGCCACCTGGAACACCACTGTGTAATGGTGTGTCCGAACGTCATAACCGTACGTTATTTGATATAGTGCAATCTATGATGTCTCTTACCGATTTACCACTATCGTTTTGGGGTTATACATTAGAGATAGCTGCATTTACATTAAAAAGGGCACCATCTAAATCCATTGAGACGACACCGTATGAAGTGTGGTTTAGCAACAAACCTAAGCTGTCGTTTCTTAAAGTTCCGGGTTGCGATGCTTATGTGAAAAAATTTCATCTTGATAAGCTCAAACCCAAGTCGGAGAAGTGCGTCTTCATAGGATACCCAAAAGTAACTGTTGGGTACACCTTCTATCACAGATCCGAAGGCAAGATATTTGTTGCTGAGAATAGATCCTTTCTAGAGAAGGAGTTTCTCTCGAAAGAAGTGAGTGGGAGGAAAGTAGAACTTGATGAGGTAACTATACCTGCTCCTTTATTGGAAAGTAGTTCATCACAGAAAACTGTTTCTGTGACTCCTACACCAATTGGTGAGGAAGCTAATGATGATCATGTAACTTCAGATCAAGTTACAACCGAGCCTCGTAGGTCAACCAGAGTGAGATCTGCACCAGAGTGGTACGGTAATCCTATTCTGGAAGTCATGTTAATTGACCATGACGAACCTACGAACTATGAGGAAGCGACGATGAGCCCAGATTCCGCGAAATGGTTTGAGGCAATGAAATCTGAGATGAGATCCATGTATGAGAACAAAGTATGGACTTTGATTGACTTGCCCGATGATCGGTGAGTCACTGAGAATAAATGGATCTTCAAGAGGAAGACAGATGCTGATAGTAGTGTTACTATCTACAAAGCTTGAATTGTCACAAAATGTTTTCGACAAGTTCAAGGTGTTGATTACGATGAGATTTTCTCACTCGTATCGATGCTTAAAAGTCTGTCCGAATCATGTTAGCAGTTGCCGCATTTTATGAAATCTGGCAAATGGATGTCAAAACTATATTCCTTCATGGATTTCTTAAAAGAAGAGTTGTATATGATGCAACCAGAAGGTTTTGTCGATCCTAAAAGTGCTAACAAAGTGAGCAAGCTCCAGCGGTCCATCTATGGACTGGTGCAAGCATCTCGGAGATGGAATATACACATTGATGAGTTGATCAAAGCATATGGTTTTATACAGACTTACGGTGAAGCCTGTATTTACAAGAAAGTGAGTGGGAGTACTACATCATTTCTGATAAGTGTATGTGAATGACATATTATTGATCGGAAAAAATGTCGAATTTTCTGGAAAGCATAAAGGAGTGTTTGAAAAGAGTTTTTTCAAAGAAAGACCTCAATGAAGTTGCTTACACATTGAGCATCAAGATCTATAGAGATAGATCAAGACGCTTGATAAGTTTTTTCAATGAGTACATACCTTGACAAGTTTTTTCAATGAGTACATACCTTGACAAGTTTTTGAAGTAGTTCAAAATGGAACAGTCAAAGAAGGATTTCTTGCCTTTATTGCAAGGTGCGAAGTTGAGTAAACACTCAAAACCCGACCACAGCAGAAAACAGAAAGAGAATGAAAAGTCATTCCCTATGCCTCAGTAATAGGTTCTATAAAGTTTGCTATGCTGTTTACCAGTCCTATTGTAGACCTTAGCATTTTTCTGGCAAGGGAGTACAATAGTGATCTAGGAGTAGATCACTGGACAGCGGTCAAAATTATCCTTAGAGGACTAAGCAAATATTTCTTGGTTATGGAGGTGATAAAAGAGTTCGTCGTAAAGAGTTACATCGATGCAAACTTTTTACATCGAACGAGATGACTCTAAGTCTCGATCTGGATACATATTGAAAGTGGGAGCAATTAGCTAGAGTAGCTCAGTGCAGAGCATTGTAGACATAGAAATTTGCAAAATACATACGGATCTGGATGTTGCAGACCGTAGACTAAACCTCTCTCACAAGCAAAACATGATCACTCTTTGGGTATTAATCACATAGCGATGTGAACTAGATTATTGACTCTAGTAAACCCTTTGGGTATTAGTCACATGGCGATGTGAACTAATCACGTAAAGATGTGAACTAGATTATTGACTCTAGTGCAAGTGGGAGACTGAAGGAAATATGCCCTGGAGGCAATAATAAAGTTACTATTTATTTCCTTATATCATGATAAATGTTTATTATTCATGCTAGAATTGTATTAACCGGAAACATAATACATGTGTGAATATATAGACAAACAGAATGTCACTAGTATGCCTCTACTTGACTAGCTCGTTGAATCAATGATGGTTATGTTTCCTAACCATAGACATGAGTTGTCATTTGATTAAAGGGATCACATCATTAGAGAATGATGTGATTGACTTGACCCATTCTGTTAGCTTAGCACTTGATCGTTTAGTATGTTGCTATTGCTTTCTTCATAACTTATACATGTTCCTATGACTATGAGATTATGCAACTCCCGTTTACCGGAGGAACACTTTGTGTGCTACCAAATGTCACAATCTAACTGGGTGATTATAAAGGTGCTCTACAGGTGTCTCCGAAGGTACTTTTTGAGTTGGCATATTTTGAGATTAGGATTTGTCACTCCGATTGTCGGAGAGGTATCTCTAGGCCCACTCGGTAATACACATCACTATAAGCCTTGCAAGCATTGTAACTAATGAGTTAGTTGTGGGATGATGTATTACAGAACGAGTAAAGAGACTTGCCGATAACGAGATTGAACTAGATATTGAGATACTGACGATCGAATCTCGGGCAAGTAACATACGGATGACAAAGGGAACAACGTATGTTGTTATGCGGTTTGACCGATAAAGATCTTCGTAGAATATGTAGTAGCCAATATGAGCATCCAGGTTCCGCTATTGGTTATTGACTGGAGATGTGTCTCGATCATGTCTACATAGTTCTTGAACCCGCAGGGTCCGCACGCTTAACGTTCGGTGACGATTTGTATTATGAGTTATGTGATTTGATGTACCAAAGGTAGTTCAGAGTCCCGGATGAGATCGGGGACATGACGAGGAGTCTCGACATGGTCGAGACATAAATATCGATATATTGGATGACTATATTCGGACATCGGAAAGGTTCCGAGTGATTCGGGTATTTTTCGGAGTACTGGAGAGTTACGGGCCGGAATTCGTATTGGGCCATAGTGGGCCATACGGGAAAGGAGAGAAAGGCCTCAAAAGGTGGTCGCACCCCTCCCCATGGTCTGGTCCGAATTGGACTAGGGAGGGGGCGCCCCCTTCCTTCCTTCTCCTTTTCCCTTCCCTTTTTCCTATTCCATCTGGGAGGAGGAGTCCTACTAGGACTAGGGAGTCCTATTAGGACTCCACACTTCTGGTGCGCCCTAGGGGCTGGCTGGCCTCCCCTCCTCCATCATTTATATACGGGGGCAGGGGGCACCTCTATACACACAAGTTGATATGTTGATCTCTCCCAGCCGTGTGCGGTGCCCCCCTCCACCATATTCCACCTCGGTCATATCGTAGCGGTGCTTAGGCGAAGCCCTGCGTCGGTAGCAACATCATCACCGTCATCTCGCCGTCGTGCCGACAGAACTCTCCCGTGAAGCTCTGCTAGATCGGGGTTCGCGTGACATCATCGAGCTGAATGTGTGCTGAACTCGGAGGTGTCGTACGTTTGGTACTTTTATCGGCCGGATCGTGAAGAGTACGACTACATCAACCACGTTGTGCTAACGCTTCCGCTTTCGATCTACGAGGGTACGTGGACAACACTCTCCCCTCTCGTTGCTATGCATCACCATGATCCTTCGTATGCGTAGGAATTTTTTTGAAATTACTACGTTCCCCAACAGATGCCAATATTAATAATGTTTATGGAGATGAATTTGTTAAAGTTCCTTATGTTAAACATGAGAATATTGCTATTGCACCCATACTTGATAGTTCCTTGAATCAAAAGCATGATTGCAATGATGTTATTATAAATTCTATTAATGTCAATTGTGCTAATAATATGCAAAACCCCAATCTTGGGGATGCTAGTTTTGCTATGTCCGCTACTTATTGCAATGATCATGATTCGTGTGATTCTTCTTTTGATCTTGAAAATTCGGATGAATATGTTTGAGATAATATTGAAAGTGGGCTTGGAGAGGTCATGACTTTATTTGATGATAATCCCACTATTTTGGATGAGTGTTAACTTTGCATGCATGTGGGCTTGGAGAATATTTTATGTGATAGTTATATTATTGTATTTGAATATGATCCCACATGTAATTATTATGAGAGAGGAAAATATAGTTGTAGAAATTTTTCATGTTACAAAATTACCTCTTGTTATGTTGAGATTGCTATTCTTTCTTCCTTCTTCCTTGCATATGGTAGTTTTTGCTTGTCTTGATAATTTGTTTGCTTATAAAATTCCTATGCATAGGAAGCATGTTAGACTTAAACGTGTTTGCCACATTTTTTATGATGCTCTCTTTGTGTTTCAATTGCTATCTTTCATGTGAGCATCATTAAAATTATCAATGCCTAGCTAAAAGGCTTCAAAGAAAAGTGCTTGTTGGGAGACAAGCCAATATATTTCCTTTCTGTTTTTGAATAAATAATTCGTCTAGAATATGGTTAGATGTGTTTTTATGTTTTAATTAGTGTTTCTGCCAAGTAATACCTTTGGGATGGCTTACGGTGATAGTTGATTTGATCTTGCTGAAAAACAGAAACTTTTGCGCCCAGGAAAACAATCTCATTTTTAACAGAAGCACGATAGAATACTAATTCTTTTTGTAGAAGGTTAATATACAAATTTCCCAGGCTGTCCTAATTTTTTAGAATTTTTGGAGTTATAGAAGTATTCAAGAGTTACAGATTACTACAGACTGTTCTGTTTTTGACAGATTTTGTTTTCTATGTGTTGCTTGCTTATTTTGATGAATCTATGGGTAGTATCGGGGGGTATGAACCATGGATAATTTGTAATACAGTAGATATTACACCAATATAAATAAAGAATGAGTTCACAAGATTACCAAATGTGGTGATTTATTTTCTTATACTAACGGATCTCATGAGGTTTTCTGTTGAGTTTTGTGTTGTGAAGTTTTCATGTTTCGGGTAAAGATTTGATGGAATATGGAATAAGGAGTGGCAAGAGCCTAAGCTTGGGGATGACCGAGGCACCCCAAGGTAATACTCAAGGACAACCAAGTGCCTAAGCTTGGGGATGGCCTAGAAGGCATCCCCTCTTTCGTCTTCGTCTATTGGTAAATTTACTTGAGGCTATATTTTTATTCACCAAATGATATGTGTTTTGCTTCGAGCGTCTTGCATGATATGAGTCTTTGCTTTTTAGTTTGCCACAATCATCTGTGTTGTACACACCTTTTGAGAGGGGCACGCATGAATAGTGATTTATTAGAATACACTATGAGCTTCACTTATACCTTTTGAGCTAGTCAATTTTTCTCTACTGCTTCACCTATATCTTTTTAGAGAATGGCGATGGCTTTATTTTTTAGAAATTATTGAACTCTCATGTTTCACTTATGTTATTTTGAGAGTCCCTTTAAACAGCATGGTAATTTGCTTTGGTTATGAATTTAGTCCTAATATGATGGGCATCCAAGAGGTATATAATGAAAACTTTCATATAAAGTGCATTGAATACTATGAGAAGTTTGATTCCTTATGATTGTTTTGACATATAAAGATGGTGATATTAGAGTCATGCTAGTGAGTAATTGTGGATTGGAGAAATACTTGTGTTGAAGTTTGTAATTCCTGTAGCATGCACGTACAGTGAACCGTTATGTAACAAAGTTGGAGCATGATTTATTTATTGATTGCCTTGCTTATGAGTGGTGGTCGGGGACGACCGATGGTCTTTTCCTACCAATCTATCCCCCTAGGAGCATGCGCGTAGTACTTTGTTTCGAAGACTAATAGATTTCCGCAATAAGTATGTGAGTTCTTTATGACTATTGTTGAGTCCATGGATTATACACACTCTCACCCTTCCACCATTGCTAGCCTCTCTAGTACCGCGCAACTTTCTCCGGTACCATACACCCACAATTTACCTTCCTCAAAACAGCCACCATACCTACCAATTATGGCATTTCCATAGCCATTCCGAGATATATTGCCATGAAACTTCCACCGTTCCATTTTATTATGACACACTCCATCATTGTCATATTGCTTTGCATGATCATGTAGTTGACAACGTATTTGTGGCAAGGCCACCATTCATATTTTTTATACATGTCGCTCTTGAGTCATTGCACATCCCGGTACACCGCCGGAGGCATTCATATAGAGTCATATTTTGTTCTAAGTATCGAGTCTTAATTCTTGAATTGTAAGTAAATAAAAGTGTGATGATCTTCATTATTAGAGCATTGCCCCATGTGAGGAAAAATAAAACAGGCCAAAGAAGCCAACAAAAAATGAGAGAAAAGAGAGAAGGAGCAATGTTACTATCCTTTTTCCACACTTGCGCTTCAAAGTAACACCTTGATATTCATGATAGAGAGTCTCCTATGTTGTCACTTTCATGTACTAGTGGGAATCTTTCATTATAGAACATGGCTTGTATATTCCAATGATGGGCTTCCTCAAATTGCCCTAGGTCTTCATGAGCAAGCAAGTTGGATGCACACCCACTTAGTTTCTTTTTGATCTTTCATAAACTTATAGCTATAGTGCATCCGTTGCATGGCAATCCCTACTCACTCACATTTATATCTATTGATGGACATCTCCATAGCCCGTTGATACGCCTAGTTGATGTGAGACTATCTCCTTCTTTTTGTCTTCTGCACAACCACCATATTCTATTCCACCCATAGTGCTATTTCCATGGCTCACACTCATGTATTGCGCGAAAGTTGAAAAGGTTTGAGAACGTCAAAAGTATGAAACAATTGCTTGGCTTGTCATTACGGTTATGCATGATTTGAATACTTTGTGTGATGAAGATGGAGCATAGCCAGACTATATGATTTTGTAGGGATAGCTTTCTTTGGCCATGTTATTTTGAGAAGACATGATTGCTTTATTAGTATGTTTGAACTATTATTGTTTTTATGTCAATATTAAACTTTTGTTTTGAATCTTATGGATCTGAACATTCATGCCACAATAAAGAAAATGACATGGATAAATATGTTAGGTAGCATTCCACATCAAAAATTCTGTTTTTATCATTAACCTACTCGAGGACGAGCAGGAATTAAGTTTGGGGATGCTTGATACGTCTCCAAGGTATCTATAATTTTTTATTGTTCGATGCTATTATATTATCTGTGTTGGATGTTTTATATGCATTAATATGCCTTTTTACATTATTTTGGGACTAGCCTATTAACCTAGAGCCCATCGCCAGTTTCAGTTTTTTCCTTGTTTTTGAGCTTCGCAGAAAAGGATTACTAAACGGAGTCCAAAAGGAATAAAACTTCACAATGATTTTTCTTGGACGAGAAGACACACATAGGACTTGGAGTCCAAGCTAGAAGAGCCACGAGGCGACAACAAGGGAGGAGGGCGCGCCCTAGGTGGGGCGCGCCCTACCTTGTGGGACCCTCGGGACTCCCCTGACCTAGCTCTTCTTCCTATATATTCACATATATTCCAGAACCATCCGAGGCATCCATGAAAATACTTTTCCGCCACCGCAACCTTCTATTCCCGTGAAATCCCATCTTGGGGCCTTTTCTGACATCCTCCCGGAGGGGGATTCGATTAGGGAAGGCATCTACATCAACTATATGGCCCTTCCGATGAAGCGTGAGTAGTTTACCACAGACCTACAGGTCCATAGCTAGTAGCTAGATGACTTCTTCTCTCTCTTTGATTCTCGATACCATGTTCTCCTCGATGTTCTTGGAGATCTATCTGATGTAATCTTCTTTTGCGGCGTGTTTGTCGAGATCCGATGAATTGTGGATTTATGATCAACTTATCTATGAATATTATTTGAATCTTCTCCGAATTCTTATATGCATGATTTGATATCTTTGTATTTCTTTTCGAATTATCGGTTTGGTTTGGCCAACTAGATTGGTTTTTCTTGCAATGGGAGAGGCGCTTAGCTTTGGGTTCAACCTTGCGTGATTTCACCTAGTGACAAAGTGGGGGTAGCGAGACACGTCTTGAATTGTTGCCATCGAGGATAAAAGATGGGTTTTCATCATATTGCTTGAGTTTATTCCTCTACATCATGTCATGTTACTTAAGGCGTTACTCTATTCTTTATGCACTTAATACTCTAGATGCATGCTGGATAGCAGTCGATGTGTGGAGTAATAGTAGTAGATGTAGGCAGGAGTCGGTCTACATGACACAGACATGATGCCTATATGCATAATCATTGCCTTAGATAATGTCATAACTTTGTGCTTTTCTATCAATTGCTCGACGGTAATTTGTTCACTCACCGTATTATTTGCCTTCATGAAAGAAGCCTCTAGTGAAACCTATTGCCCTCGGGTCTATTTTCCATCATATTAGTTTTTGATCTACTATTTTATAATCTTTTATTTTTAGATCTATAAACCAAAAACTCAAAAATATTTTATCTTTTGTTTAGTTCTATCTATCTCTATCAGATCTCACCTTCGCAAGTGGCCGTGAAGTGATTGACAGCCCCTTTATCGCATTGGGTGCAAGTGTTTGATTGTTTGTGCGGGTGCATCTATTGGGGACTTGCGTGTTTCTCCTACATGATTTATACCTTGGTTCTTAACTGAGGGAAATACTTATCTCTATTGTGTTGCATCACCCTTTCCTCTTCAAGGGAAAAACCAACGCAAGCTCAAGAAGTAGCAGGTTGGCATGGATCGAGACTAGGATTTGTCACTCCGTGTGACAGAGAGATATCTCTAGGCCCTCTCAGTAATACAACATCATAAAAAGCTTGCAAGCAGTGTGGCTCATGAGTTAGTCAGGAGACCTTGTATTACGAACGAGTAAAGAGACTTGTCTGTAATGACATTGAACTACATATGGAGATATCCACGATCGAATCTCGGGCATATCGCTGGACAAAGGGAATTGCATACGGGATTAACCGAATCCTTGAAATCATGGTTCAAATGATAAAAGATCTTCGTGGATTATGTAGGAACCAATATGGGCATCTAGGTTCCACCATTGGTTATTGACCGAAGAGGTGTCTGGGTCATGTTTACATGATTCTTGAACCCGTAGAGTCCGCACGCTTAACGTTCGTTGACGCTAGAGCAATACTAGGATATGCATGTTGGTGACTAAATGTTTTTCGGAGTATTGGATGAGATCCCAGACGTCACGAGGAGCTCCGGAATGGTCCGAAGGTAAAGATTTATATATGGAACGTTGCTTTCAGGGTTCTGGAATTAGTTTTAGTATTTTCGGTATTGTACTGGGAAGCTTCTAGAAGGATCCGGAAACTTCCGGAGGAGTCCATTAGTCCACCAAGGCTTCAACGACGTCCCAAAGGCCAGCATGGGCTGAGGGGAGGCGGCCTGGCCTTATTGGGCCGGACGCACAAGTCCGTCAAGGCCCATGTAGCTTGGGAGAGGTGGAAAGTCCACCTATGTATGGAAAAAGAGGGAATTGGACTAGGAGTCCAACTCCTCCCCCTTGGTGCGCCCCTAGGGCTTGGAGGGCTGGCCACCACGCCCCTCCACCTATATAGAGAGGGGAGGGGGCACCCCCAAGAGGACACACAAGCCCTTGGCCCCCCTCTCTCTCCCGTTACTTCGTAACTCCTCCGTCTTTGTTGTTTCAGTAGTGCTCGGCATAGCCCTATCAAAATCACTCCACCATCATCACCGTCGTGCTGTCGTGCTGCCGAAATCACATCTAATTCTCCTCCCTCGCTTGCTGGATCAAGGAGGAGGAGACGTCATCGTGCCGTACATGTGTTGAACACGGAGATGTCGTCCATTCGGTACTTCTTCGATTTCGATCGTGATTGGATCGTGATGAGTACAACTACATCAACTTCATGATATACGCTTCGACTTAACGGTTTATGAGGGTACATAGAAACACTCTCCCTCTTGTTGATATGCTTCTCCTAGATAGATCTTGGGTCTTCATAGGATTTTTTTGATTTTCATGCTTCGTACCCCAACACGCATCTGCTGCGCTGGAGGCGGGCAGTGGTCCAACCCGATCTTGCCTCTGGCGGTGCAGAGGGCGTGGGCTGTATGTTGCGAGGCTTGTGGCCTCTTCCGCTCCCCTGCGGTAGTGGTGCCCGATAGGGACGGGTGGTTGGTGGTACGTGCGCGGTGAATCTGGCCAGATCCGGCCGGCTTTGGGGCTGGTCTCGGCATGCGGCGCTATGGCTGATGGCCTAGGGTGGTCTTGTGGTTCTTCCTGCAGGCATGGAGGCAAGGCATGGCTCAGATGGTGGTGGCCATGGCTTGGACAGTGGGGACGCAGCTCTGTGTGGGGAGCCGATGGGGGTGGGGGCGCCGGATTGGCCGCCCGACGACCAAAGTTGTCGGCTGCCATGAGCGACACCCATTTGTGGGGGCGTCATCTGTCTTCTCCGGGTGTGGTTGTTGGCAATAGGCTGGCGAGGCAAACCTACCATCGTGGCAGGAGTTTGACTTGGTCCTCCTGCCCGGGGTTGGTTGCTCTTCGCATGAGTTTTGGTGCAATGTTGCCTTGGAGTCAGGTTGCTCAGCTTTGGGTTTCCTCCAATCAAGTCAGGGTGCGAGCTTTCGGTTCAATTGGTGAGGCATCCTCACGTTGTATCGTAGGTGGAGGTCCGTGGTGGTGGTGGTCGAGACTGCATTCTGTCATTAGTTGGATCGGTGCTCGAGCTGCAGGCATGGCGTCGTCTAAGCTGCTTGCTCGACGATGGCCGTCGGCAGTCATTGGGTCATGTCTCCTCCGGTCCACTGGGATTGGAGGGGATTGCAGGTGTGAGCGCCCCTATGGTGGTGGAGCTAACCCGGGCCTGGTGATTGAAGTCAGGCTTTTCCTTGTCACAGTTTGAACATTGTGAAGCTGGCAGTTGGCGGTGTCTCATGGCATGGATGCCAGGGCGGCAGCCCCGGAAGGTGGTCTGCTAAAGGAAATATGCCCTAGAGGCAATAATAAAGTTGTCATTTTATATATCCTTGTTCATGATAAATGTTCATTATTCATGTTAGAATTGTATTGACCAGAAACCTTAATACATGTCTGAATACATAGAAAAAACTGTAACATCCCAAAATTCTAAATTTTGGAATGCTATATTAATTAGGTAATAATGATTCCTTGTGTGATGTGTTGTGTGAAACTGAGTGAAATTTTAAACTTTTTGAAAGTTGAATGAGAGAGAATGAAATGACTTCTCCAAAATTTCACCTTGCATTTATGATCTCCATGAATTCATATTTATTTCATCACAAAACCCTGGAGTGAAGATGATATGACTTCTTCCATTTAAATAAATGAAAAGGGTTTGAAAAGATTTGAATTCCATTTGAAAATATTTCAAATTCAGAGAATTTATGCAACTTAATGAGTTTCACGAGAGAAGATAAAATGACTTCTTCAAATGCTAAGAAAGAGAGTTGGAAGTTTCAAAGAATCAAATTGAAAGTCCCTTTGAAGTTATTTTGAAACCCACTTTCAATTTGGAGTTATTGGTTTTTATTCAAATTATTTTTCTCCAAAAATAAAATATATGTAAAATAGGGTAAAATGATTCCCTACAATATAAAAATGGAGAGAAATAAATTTGAAGTTATTGTGGTATTTTAAAACATTTTTATTTGGTTTTTATTTGAACCAGTAGCACTGTTTGCTTTATTTAATTTTTTGTGGAATTTACATTCCGCTGAAAATATGTTCATCATTTGGGAAATCTTTTTATGAAAATTTTGATATATAATATGCCTATGTACATTTTTTTGTTATTCAGTTTTCTTTTTCTGTTTTTATTTAAAAAAACTTCAATGCGGCCGATAACTAAATATCACCCACATGCGGAGTATAGTACGAAAAGGGTGCCCTGTCATTTTATTTTCTCCTATATGGGCCAGGCCAAACCTGCCATATTCTTTCCCCAGATTTTTTCACAAATGTTTTTTTCTCAGTTGACCAAATAAAAAAACTGCAACCATAGTGTACGCGTTGGCCGGCCGAAGGCTTTAGGCCATGCGCTCTTTCCTCTATTTTCTCTTCTCGTTTACGTTTAGTCCCACATTACCTAGCTTTTGACCTCCAAGTTTCTTGTCCATAAATAAATATAGACCCATAGAGCCTTCAAAAATCATAAAAATCATCCCATTCGGGTTAAATCAATATATTTTGATTTGACTAGATTCACTAAAGAAATATATTTTTTTTTCTCCGGCGGGACTTCTGAAAGTTGTCTCCTCTCTTCGAAGTCGTTTTTTCTCTATCTTATAAAGGTATCTTTCTTCGTATTTTTTTATAGTTCCATAGCTTATTATTTTTAGACTAGTGTATTGTAGAATAATTAGATTATGAATAGGTCTCTATATTTATACGTTGGACCTAGAATTCTTTTAGTCGTAACTATTTTTTTCCATAAAATAGCTTAGCCCTGATTTTTCAAATAGTCATAACGTTTTACTCGTTCATCCAAATTAGATAAAACCAACGCCTACATTTTCGTCTTGATTCTGCCTATCTAGTGAATATATCAAATAAACTTTTTGCAACTTTCAAATTTTGAGATTTGTTCAGATTCATATTCAAACTTCTTTTGTTCATATCTTTTTATCCGTAGCTCCGTTTCCGATGAACCCAACTGCATCGGATTCATATTGAAGTAATTTTTTCGTTCGCACAATTAGTGTCATCTTTCCAGCATATAATTTTGATCTTACTCAGTTACTCTACTAGTCCACCAAAGAGTTATTACACAACATTCTATGTTGAACTACCTGATCCATTATTTTCAATCTAGTAATTCTTTTTCCTACATATTCAGATTGACTTCCTACATCTAGTAGCATCATTAGTTTCAACTTTTGATCTTTTCAAATTTGAACGATTCAAAATTTGAACTTGAAGCTTCACTTGATCATATCTTGTAAATTGTAGCGCTTTTTCAATTGATTCCTTTTTTTCAAATTAAATCCCTAGGCGTAACCTAACATCTTGAGCCATCACCACACCTTTTCACCAAAATTAGGATCTGATCTTGCAAAATAATTTTATTTGGTTCTTTTGGAGTTTTTGCAATGTTTCTTTGCCTTTTCTTTTGGATCTTTGAGTGATTGCTTATGTGTGGTTATAATTGCTTGCTTACGATAGATTGATCGGAGTGTGACGAGTAGAACTGTCAGTAATTATGAGTGCGAAGAATCTTCATCAACAGTACAAGGCAAGTTCACACTTTGATCATACTCTTTTATACCCAGTTTTACTTGCATTAGTTTCACCCCAAAGATTGCATGAGTAGGATTGGGAATATGTGGGTATTTCTATGTAGTTGATGAGGTAGGAACCTATTACCTTTTTCATCAACCCGAGAATATACGTTATGCTCATATTGCTTAGCCATGCTCGTAGACGGGGATTGGTTTGTGAGAAACATGCAAGTTGTGAGAGATAATAACTAAGGCAAACTTAAGGTGGCTACTTTAATACACATCTAGGTGGATTGGTTGCGGGCACCTAGGGAATCCAGTGTTGTCCTAGGAGATCCCGGGGTATCCGTGTGATCATCCTATGGAATGCCACTCAGGCTCAAAGGGATCATAAGATTCTTCCTGCTAGAAACTTTCGTGTGCATCCACAATCCATTATGGGCTCGGGCATTGTTGAGTATGTTGTGTGACCTCTTTCAGTGGTAGGCTAGCAGATGTAGGGGAAAGTAGGTGTAACTGTCTACCCAAAGTAAAGAGTTAATGCTTCGGAAAGACTGTGTCTCGATCATCCGTTTTTCAACCATCATGTAGTGCGAGAAATTCAGCGGAGGAGATCGAGTCTTGTGGGGAAAAGTGCGCAAACCTCTACAGAGTGTATAAACAAATCATGATTTGCCGTGTCCCAGTTATGGACATTTTGAGCATCTGGTATTTGAATTATTGATTGATCTCATCACTATATTTAATGAATTTTGATTGGGTTATTAATATTATTACTTGGTAATTTGGGATTGAGTTGGGGGAACCTTCTCAATAATGGCATAAACTTGGTAGTTAAATAAAATTTATTCCTTTGTTGTTGGGAAAAATTAGCTTTATGCAAAAATTAAACTTAGAGCCTCCACCAGCCAAATATGCATATAGAGATAGTTATTATTCATCATTATCCTATGGTGTGAATTTGCTAGTACATTCAATGTACTAACCTATATGGCTGCAATGTCTCATGTTGCAGGATTCTTACGACGAGTAAGTGGTACGTTAGGGTTATGATGTCTACACTCAACTTTGCCGTTGGTGTTGTTGGGAACTCCACAACTTTGATGTTACTTCTGCTATATGGATTCAGGTAATAGTATTTATGTTACTTTATACATGTGATTTACCTCTGTTATAAATCCTCGAGTACTATGTGTGTCAGCATACCGATCCCGAGATGACACTTAGGTATAGAGACTTCGATCCTTTGGGATCGGGTCGCTAAAAGATGGTATCAGAGCACATGTTGACTATAGGACGTGACCCCTAGAAACTGGCAAGGCTTAGGAGATGATTTTCTCTAAAACTTTATTTTCAAAAGATTTTCTAACTCTCATCTTTTCTAAAGACTTTCCCGATTTTTTTCTCACCTCAAATAGACCTTACCCATTTCCCCTTTTGACCACACAAAGATTCGACTGATGAGACCACTCCATGAAGTACAAGATATCAGACAACTAAGACCACATCGGAATAAAGAGGATTTTGCCGTGCATCTGAATAACTGAAACTACAACGGTTGAAGACTCTGAAGGCTCGGAGAATTTGAAGGGTTGTGAAGAATTCCCAGATTGGTATGACCTAGGAAAGCTACCCTTATGGAACTTGTCAGACTATTAAAGCTGCCAATACCTAAGATCAAGGTGTTTCGAAGAAAGACTGGAGCATGGAGCATTAAAACTCAAAGTTTTTGTCAAGAAAACCATAAGGCAGGACATATCAACTATGGAATGATAGCCCATGGCAATGACATGGGCATAAACACGACTATCCACAATGTTACCGCCCGCTTATGCTATTGTCACCATGCTGAGTTAAGCATGCATGTCTTCGGAAGGATTGGATGACAAAAGGGCTAATGCAACACCTATCAGCAAAAGATGAAGTTTTAACCTTAGCTGGTGTATCACCAGGATCTGGAGTATTACATCAAGAATTTTAAGATGGACCTTCAAGAAGCTGTATTTGACAAGGAAGCATTTTGTGAAGAACTCATGACCTAGAAGCTGAAAGTAGCCTAGCTGGAGGGGCAAAACCTTGAGATACTGGAGATTTGTCATGGACTGAAGGACAGTTGGACCATGGTTCATGCCAAGGAGGTTGAAACCCACAGGTTCGGAACGCAACTCCAGAATATTAAAGGACGTCACGAGAGACTTCGTGTCAACAGAAATGACCTAGAAGAAGAACTTGCGAAGATCAGCAAGCATGATCAGAAGAAGACCAAACCCCTGTTATATACTTACGTTAGAAGCGACGATTGTGAGCTATCATTTGTTTTTTTTCGACAGCCACAAAAATAAAATCTATCTCTTCAAAGCTATTGTTTGTATTGTGTGTATCCCTCTCTATCTTTCTTATCTCACCCCAAAACCCTTGGAACCAATAGAGGATGAATGGAGATGAACTCACATTTTCAGGACCGATAAGTCAATTGGAGACGGACCAATGGATTCAGAACATGGAAGATCACATGAAAAATAACACTATAGCCGGAAAGGGTATGGCCCAACATGCTCTTCGGTGCTTTGAAAGAGGTGCTGCTACTTGGTGGAGGATGTACCAAACCATTAATGGATGTCAAGGAGTAACCACTTGGAAAGAATTTAAGTTGACTCTACAAAGGTCTTGTCTTGTGTCCCCCAAAATTGAAGCCTTATGGAAATGATATGAAGAAACCTTGTGCATGAAAGCTCTGTGGAGAATTAGGACACAACCATAAAGAACACAAGGATGAATGCCCTCATTGTGAAGAAAGTCACCTAGCTGAACAATCCCAACTAGACAGATTACTTGTTTCTTGTGTGAAGGGACTACCCACTACCCTACTCAGTGTCACATTTACCCCGTGGTTCAAAGAACCATCTAGCAGAAGAAAGAAGCAATGAAAGGAGCCCTCATGGAAATTTTAGAAGAACCGGTGATAAAGGAAGAGGTGGAGGACACACTCGAAGAAGACCCAATTAAACCTTGCACCAAGTCTTGCTATTCATGTGGAGAAGAAGGACACGTCTCCTAGAATTGTCTGAAAGGGGATCAAGTAGCATTTCCGACAGTGGAAGTAGAGTATGACCCACAGGAAATAGAAGCCCTGATTGGCACGGAAAAAACTAGGAAGAGAAATAGATTGGATTCCAGGAACAACCCAATTTCTACAAAGGACCTGAGTCATATCACATGTTTCAGGTGTAGAGATTCAGGGCACTACTTCAGCAGTTGCCCAAAAAAGGAAGCCGAGGACCCAAGGAGGCTATTTAATCACAAGGAAACATCGAGAATGGTCAGGAGTAATGTGTTTTCATTGTAATGAAGCAGGGCACCTTGCCAGAGATTGTCCCAATCAAAAGGAGACTTGTGCTGAATACTTGAGCTGAAAAAGAAATACAGTAGTAGTAGTGGGAACATTTATTTTATATTGAGGTGTTGAGTTGAGGCATGTAATGGATATGCAAGAGATTGTAATAAGTTCATGAAATCAATAAAGTTCATGTGTCATGATTTCAAACGTTGAATTTCATGAGTTGTTACTCTATGAAGAAAGAATTTGACCATTTTCGAGGACATGAGAAATATGGTCTATGGATAAATTTGTACATTTCAAGGGTGGTAGTACCCTGTGAGGACACTTGACCCCTGGAAAAGGTAATTATATTCCGCAGAGTGGACTTCGGACAAAATAAGTATGAGTTTTATCTCGATATGTGGGATACTCCAAGAATATGAAGGGATGAAGTATTATTTGATATAAAGGAGGTATAATGTTGGTAATATGGAACAATTGTAAACCCAGGATGAGTTAAAGCTATAACTGTGATGAGGTGGGCCCATAACCCACAGGCTCCGGGACTTGCCAAGAAGCAAGCACAATCTTGCTGAAGGAAAAACTCTGGAATAGGATATGCCTTTATCAACACACGATCTTATAGGAGTAACGCAAAACCTGAGAGTTGTGAAGGAACGATAGATGTTTGTTTGGCTTGCAGAATCAATGGATTTTTCCGAACACAGTTCGTGGACAAGAGAAATTCTGCAATACTTGTGAGGATGACCGAGTGTTAGAATGCGAGATTCGCTAAGCCATACACAAGGTAATGATTTGGTTGCGGGGTGGATTGCTCACCATACCGACTTACTCCTATTATTCGCCTTGCTATATGGGATGGTAAATCTGAGTGACTTACCCATAGTAGAGAGAGACGGCGATATTAAGCCTAATTGAACCATAGAATGGTATGACAGTTTTTTCACCTTGTACAAGGCAGTTGTTGTCAACCGTAGGTCATACGATCAGGTTCAACCCAAACCCATTTCCTGTAGGAGAAACCATAAATTGTTGACCACCATGAGATATCGATAGTTGTTTGGTATTGGCGTCAGACTTGTCACCTAAGAAGACCTAGTCTCGGAAGAACCTTACCAAGATGAAAGGACACAAGGATTGAGGAAAAGGTTGTGCCACTACCGGAAGAACCTAGAGTAGGAATTTCCCCGAGAATCTCAGAAGACTGACCCTGTCAACACTAAGGATGGAGTATATGAATTTTTATGGAACCGTAACCATGTTTCTAAGGGTGGTAGCACCCCAAACCTTCATGACAATCGATGGATTTTGAGGAGACCCTCGAACCTAACCTAATTCTTGCTAGCCTCTCCGAATCTCAAGGGCGAGATTCATTTTAAGGGTGGTAGGTTTGTAACATCCCAAAATTCTAAATTTTGGAATGTTATATTAATTAGGTAATAACGATTGCTTGTGTGATATGTTATGTGAAACTGAGTGAAATTTGAAACCTTTTGAAAGTTGAATGAGAGGGAATGAAAACTTTCCTAAACTTCCACCTTGCATTTGTGATCTCCATGAATTCATATTCATTTTATCACAAAACCCTGGAGTGAAGATGATATCACTTCTTCCATTTAAATAAATGAAAAGGGTTTGAAAAGATTTGAATTCCATTTAAAAATATTTCAAATTCAGAAACTTTATGCAACTCAATGAGTTTCATGAGAGAAGATAAAATGACTTCTTCAAATGCTAAGAAAGAGAGTTGGAAGTTTCAAAGAATCAAATTGAAAGTCCCTTTGAAGTTATTTTGAAACCCACTATCAATTTTGACTTATTTGGTTTTTATTCAAATTATTTTTCTCCAGAAATAAAATACATGGAAAATAGGGTAAAATGATTCCCTACAATAGAAAAATGGATCGAAATAAATTTGAAGTTATTTTGGTATTTTAAAACATTTTATTTGGTTTTTATTTGAACCAATAGCACCATTTGCTTTATTTATTTTTTTGTGGAATTTATTTCCTGGTGAAAATATGTTCATCATTTGGGAAATCGTTTTATGAAAAATTTGATATATAATACTCCTATGTACATTTTTATTTTTGTTATTCAGTTCTCTTTTTCTGCTTCTGTTTAAAAAAACTTTGCGTGCGGCCGATAACTAAATAGCGCCCACATGCGGAGTATAGTACTAGTAGGGCGCCCTATCATTTTATTTTCTCCTATATGGGAAAGGCCCAATCTGCCATATTCTTTCCCCAGATTTTTTCACAAATATTTTTTTCTTAGTTGTCCGAATAAAAAAACTGCAACCGCAGTGTACGCGTTGGCCGGCCGAAGGCTTTAGGCCATGCGCTCTTTCCCCTCTTTTATCTTCTCGTCTACATTTAGTCCCACATTGCCTAGCCTTTGACCTCTAAGTTTCTTTTCCACCTATAAATATAGAGCCATAGAATCTCCAAAAATCATCTAATTCGGGTTAAATCAATATTTTAGTTTGACTAGATTCACTATAGAAAAATATATTTCTTCTATCCGGCGTGACTACTAGAAGTTGTCGCCTCTCCCCAAAGTTGTCTTTTCTCTACCTTATTGTAACACCCGCAATGCGGCTATATATCTCACATGTCGGGGCACGACTTAGAGGCATAGCCGCATGGTAGGTCTGTCGCAAGAGGGGTAATCTTTACACATCCCATGTACTGAATAAGAAAGGGATAAAGAGTCGGCTTACAATCACCACTTAACACAATACATAAATAATCCATACATCATCCAAAATACAATCAAAGGTCCGACTACGGAACCAAAATAAAGAAAGACAACCCTAAATGCTAGATCCCCGATCGTCCCAACTGGGCTCCACTACTGATCGTCAGGAAAGGAAACATAATAGCGACCCAAGTCTTCGTCGAATTCCCACTTGAGTTCGGTAGCATCGCCTGCACTGGCATCATCGACACCTGCATCTGTTTTGGAAGTATCCGTGAGTCACAAGGACTCGGCAATCTCACATCCGCGAGATCAAGACTATTTAATCTTAAGGGTAGGAAAAGTGTAGTGAGGTGGAGCTGCAGCAAACACTAGCTTATATGGTGGCTAACATACGCAAAAGAGAGCGAGAAGAGAAGCAACGCACGGTCGAGAAACTATAAGTGATCCTGAAACTACTTACGTTCAAGCATAACACAAGACCGTGTTCTCTTCCCGGACTCCGCCGAAAAGAGACCATCATGGCTACACATGTGGTTGATTCATTTTAATTAGGTTAAGTGTCAAGTTCTCAACAACCGGATATTAACAAATTCCCATCCGCCCATAACCGCGGGCACGACTTTCGAAAGTTCAAACCTGCAGGGGTGTCCCAACTTAGTCCATCACAAGCTCTCACGGTCAACCAAGGATATTCCTTCTCCCGGGAAGACCCGGTCAGTCTCGGAGTACCGGTTACAAGACATTTTGACAATGGTAAAACAAGACCAACAAAGCTGCCCGAATGTGCCGACAAATCCCGCTAGGAGCTGCACATATCTCATTCTCAGGGCACACTGGATTGTCCAAACTTCTGGTAGACCAACCCAGAGTTGCCCCTGGTGGCCACCGGCGGCTGACAAGTTGGACCAACACTCAGAGGAGCACTGGCCCGGGGGTTTAAAATAAAGATGACCCTTGAGGCCACGAAACCAAGGGAAAAGGCTTAGGTGGCAAATGGTAAAACCAAGGTTGGGCCTTGCTGGAGGAGTTTTATTCAAAGCGAACTGTCAAGGGGTTCCCATAACACCCAACCGCGTAAGGAACACAAAATCAAGGAACATAACACCGGTATGACGGAAACTAGGGAGGCAAGAGTGGAACAAAACACCAGGCATAAGGCCGAGCCTTCCACCATTTACCAAGTATATAGATACATTAAAGTAAATAAGAGATAATAATGATATCCCAACAATATCCATGTTCCAACAAGGAACAAACTTCATCTTCATCTGCAACTAGCAACACTATAAGATGGACTGAGCAAAAGCGGTAACATAGCCAAACAATGGTTTGCTAGGAAAGGTGGGTTAAAGGCTTGACATGGCAATGTGGGAGGCATGATATAGCAAGTGGTAGGTAGCGTGACATAGCAATAGAGCGAGCAACTAGGAAGCAAAGATAGAAGTGATATCGAGGGTATGGCCATCTTGCCTGCAAAGTTCTCAGAGTTGTCGAAATCTTGATCCTCGAAAGCGTACTCAACAGGTTCCCCGATCACGTACCTGTCTCCCGGCTCTACCCAAAGCAAGAACACAAGCAAAGGACCAATAATCAATCACGGTGCAATGCACAAGCAACATGATGCAATACATGGCTTGATATACAAGACATGATATGCAATGCATATGCGTGCCCCGGAAGAAAAATAAATATCAAGGCATCAACTTGGCAAACCAAGTATGCCGCTAGAAAGATGAGATGATTTCGGTTGAAATCGATATAAAGATCACCAAAAATGGATGCACGGTTTGCAAATGGCAAGCAAAACAAGGATGGCGCAAAACTATAATTAACAGCACGATGCTACTTAGAATGCAACAAGAAACTAAGCTACTGCACTCTAACATAACAACAAAGCACATGGTAGTGATGTACACAGGATTCTTGACAAAACATGAACACTGAGCTACGGCTAAAACACACATGAGCAGGTCCAAACAAGCATGGCAAAAGTGCAAAAGATATCAGCTTCACAGACTTTGTGAAAATACTATCATGGCATAAACAACATCAAGAAGCAATGTTTAGAGTAAGTAAACAACATGCTACAGGAACATGTCATAACAAACCAAGGCATGTAATGATTCTACTAAATTCATAGAACAAAAGTCCCTTAATGAACATCAGCCAAAAAGGCACAGAACATATGATGGCACCCATGTAAACATAGCAAGTTTTATTAACAGTTTCAGACTTGGCAGAAAACAGAGCATGACAATAAACAGAATTATGAAGGCAACTTTGCAAGCTCAAACCACTCACCACAAATCATTACATGACAATATAAGCATAACAATAGCAATATGACGTGTTCATGAAGCTAATAATGGCAAGAGCAAGTTTATAGCATGCATGGATCACTGGCAACAACAATGGAAAAATTGATAAACATGTAAACAATCTACCAGGAACATTTTATAGCAATAGTAGAGCAAGAAAAAGACATGCTAGGGCACTCCATAATTGCAAACAGGGGCATAGATGCATAGAGCATAACCATATGTTCCAAACATCCTTACTGAAGTATCTCAAAACAAGCATGGATATCACTGTAGCATCAAGTTTACCTAGCATCAAAATAACAGTAGGAAATGGACTTAGCAAAATCCTATGTCCCTGAAAACAGCAACATTGCGGAGGCTACTTTTCATGCTTGTGCTAGTCACCACATTGATCACAAAAATGCAAGACAAGCACCACTGTAAAGATGGCATGTTGTAGATCAAAACACATGTAGAGCTCATGCTCATAAGATGCACACATCATGCAACAAAAATGACAAAACCTCATAATCTGATAAGTAACAACAGTAAACATTTTATAGCACTCTTGCATCAATGATTAGGGCAACAATATGAACTCAAACAAGCATGCCACAATGGAAAGAAATGAAGAAAATCTCACAATGAACAGAGCATGAAATTTATAGAGGGAAACGACTTAGCCAAAAAATCAACCTCGCTCGAAAAACGGATCTAGGGTTCGTCGGCCCGCGAACCGAGGTGGCGGCACATGCACTCCGGTGAGGCAATGGTGGTCGGGGTCGGTGAGGAAACGGCGGACCGGGTGGCTCCTGCCCGGATCTGGCCGGAGGAGTCGCCGACGACGGTGGGAGATGCGCGAAATCTGAGGTGGCGGCGACGGTTGGCGGCGCAGGCGCGGGGTTGGCGGCGTGGAGGAGCTCCGATGAGGAGGCAGGGCGGCGGTGCGAGCAAACGGCGGTGAAGGGCGAGGAGCGCTCGGGCGGCGCCGGCGGATGGGCCGGGCGTGCCACGCCTGGGCCCGGCGGGCCTGCGCGGGAGGGGCTGCGAAGTGGGCACAGGGCTGCCACATGTCAGCGTGGGATTGGCGTGGAGCGGCGGCGGTGGCTCTGTCCGGTGGGTTCGGACATGTCCGGCGGCGCGGAGGGGAGATAGCTAGGGTTTGGACCCGAATTTTGGGGGAGGATCACATATTTGTAGGTAGGGGGAGTTTGGAGTGTCCAAATGAGGTGTAGTTTTCGCCCACACAATCGTGATCTGACGATGGAGGACATGGAATTAGTTTAGATGGGTTATTGGGCCGTTTTGGAGGGGTGTTGGGCTGCAACACAAAAGGGGCCTTTGCGGTTACCCGGTTAACTGTTGGAGCATCAAACGGGATCCAAATGGAATGAAATTTGATAGGCGGTCTACCGGTGATGTACCAAAGCCACTTGGCAAATCTCGGTCCATTCTGAGAATGTTTAACACCCGCTCACGAAAGGAGACAAGAGGGGTGTGCCGATGCAAGTAGGATTGTCAGATTGCAAAACGGACAACGGGGAAAATGCTCGGATGCATGAGACGAACACGAATGCAAATGCGATGCACATGATGACATGATATGAAATGCATGGCATGAACAAAATGCAAAACAAAGACAAAAACCCAACCACGAAGGGAATCTCATAACTTAAAGCCGAAAATGGTAAGAGTCGGAGTTACAAATATGGCAAGTTACATCCGGGGTGTTACAACACTCCACCACTACAAGAGGATCTCGTCCCGAGATCTAGGACTGAAAGAACTCCGGATATTTGGAACGGAGGTGGTCCTCGCGTTCCGAGGTGGCTTCTTGGTCGGAATGGTGTGACCACTTCACTTTCAGGAATTTGATAGACTTGTTGTGAGTCTTGCGCTCAGTTTCTTCAAGAATAGCAATGGGATGCTCATGATAAGACAAATCTTCTTGGAGATCAATCTCTTCGAAGTTGATGGTGCGCTCAGGAGTCTTGAAGCACTTGCGAAGCTGTGACACGTGAAACACATTGTGCACATTTGCGAAGTTGGATGAAAGCTCAAGTTGATAGGCGAGATCACCTCTTTTGCCAATGATCTTGAAAGGACCCACGTATCTAGGGGCAAGCTTCCCTTTGGTACCGAAGCGACGAGTGCCTTTCATTGGAGAGACACGGAGCTAGGCATGGTCTCCGATCTCGAAAGCTAAGTCACGGTGCTTGCTATCATAGTAACTCTTCTGGCGCGATTGCGTGACTTACAGATTTTCACGGACGACTTTACACATTTCTTCAGCTTCTGTGATTAAGTCATTGCCAAGAAGTTGGCGTTCACCAGTCTCTGACCAATTGAGAGGAGTACGGCACTTTCTGCCATAGAGAATTTCGAATGGGGGCTTGCCTGAGCTTGCTTGGAAGCTGTTGTTGTAGGAGAACTCAGCATATGGAAGGCAACCTTCCCACTTCATACCGAAGGAAATGACACAAGCCCTGAGCATATCTTCAAGGATTTGGTTGAGTCGCTCGACTTGGCCACTAGTTTGAGGATGGAAGGTTGTGCTGAAGCGAATGTTGGTGCCCATGGCTTTCTGGAAGGAGTCCCAGAACTTAGAAGTGAAGATGCTTCCATGATCTAAAGATATCAACTGTGGAATGTCGTGCAAGGAGACAATCATGGATGTGTATAGCTCTGCCAGCTGAGCTGCTGTGATAGAATCTTTGATTGGAAGGAAATGAGCCACTTTTGTGAGCTTGTCGATGACAACGAAGATAACATCATTTCCGGGCTTGGACTTGGGAAATCTAGTCACGAAGTCCATTTCAATATGGTTAAACTTCCATTCTGGAATAGCAAGAGGTTGGAGGAGACCAGCTGGCCGTTGGTGTTCTGCTTTCACCCTTCTGCAGACATCACATTCATTCACGAATTGAGCGATCTCTCGCTTAATTCGAGTCCACCAATACAAATGCTTGAGGTCATGGTACATATTCGTACATACAGGATGAATGGATAGAAGGGAATTGTGCGCCTCGTTCATAATGACTTTCCTTAGATCACCTTTAGGAACCACAATTCGATCCTCGAAGAATAGAGTGTCTTTGTCATCAATGCGATATCACTTGTACTTGGGTTGCCTCTTGGCAATCCCATTTTTCACTTTCTTCACCATGGAATCCAGGAGTTGTGCCTCACGAATTTGATCTTCCAAAGTAGGAGAGACTTGGAGGTTGGCAAGAAAGCCTTGAGGAACAACTTGGAGATTCAGTTTGCGGAAATCTTCACAAAGGTCTGGTTGGAAGGGCTCGAGAATTAAGTTGTTCCAGTATGCCTTCCTGCTCAAAGCATCTGCAATGACATTGGCCTTGCCTGGAGTATATTCAATACTTGGATTGTATTCTTGAATCATTTCGACCCAACGAGTCTGCCTGTGGTTGAGGTTGGGTTGAGTGAAGATGTACTTGAGGCTCTTATGATCTGTGAAGATGTCGACTTTCCTTCCCAACAAGAGATGTCTAAATGTTAATAATGCATGGACAACTGCCGCCAACTCAAGATCATGAGTGGGGTAGTTCCTTTCGTTGGGCTTCAACTGGCGAGAGGTATAGGCCACAACTTTCTTCTCTTGCATTAACACAGCACTGAGACCTTGCAGGGAAGCATTATAGAAAACTTCAAATGGCTTGGATTTGTCAAGAGGAGTCAAGACAGGAGCTGTGACCAGATTCTCTTTAAGGGTGTTGAAATCAATGTCACATTCAGGCGTCCAGACATACTTGACATGCTTCTGAAGGAGGTTGGAAAGAGGCTTTGCAATCTTAGAGAAATTCTCAATGAATCTTCGACAATAGCTTGCAAGCCCAAGAAAACTGCAGAGCTGCTTGACATTCTGAGGAGGTTCCAAATTCACAATTGCTGACACCTTCTCAAGATTAACAGCAATGCCCTTGGTGGAGATGATATGACCAAGGTAGAGGACCTCATCAAGCCAAAACTCACACTTTGAAAACTTCGCATAGAATTTATGCTCTCTGAGTTTGTCAAGCACCAATCTCAAATGCTTGGCATGATCCTCCTTATTCTTGGAAAAGACCAAGATATCATCGAGATACACCAGGATGAAATCATTTGTATAAGGGTTGAAGATGAAGTTCATCATGCGAGAGAATGTTGGAGGAGCATTGACAAGGCTGAAAGACATGACAGTATATTTAAGAACCATAGCTTGTTCTGAATGCTGTCTTGGGAATATCTTCTTCACGAATGCGAATCTGATGATAACCCATACCGAGATCAAGCTTGGATAATACTTTGGCATCTTTAAGTTGCTCGAATAGCTCATTGATGTTGGGAACTGGATACTTGTTCCTTATTGTCTTCTTGTTCAATGGAAGATAGTCAACACAAAGTCGTTCCGTTCCATCCTTCTTCTTGACAAAAAGAACACCACAGTTCCATGGAGATGAACTCGGTCTGATCAGACCCATACGCTCTTGTTCATCGAGCTGTTTCTTCAACTCCTTCAACTCCTCTGGTCCAAGCTTGTAAGGAAGTTTGCAAACAGGTTCCGTGCCAGGCTCAAGATCGATAACGAATTCAACTGGCCGGTGAGGAGGCATTCCTGGAAGCTCTTCTGGAAAGACGTCTTGATATTCGCAAACGACTGGAATCTGAGAGATGTCATTCAACTCGCCCTTCTCATTGCGAGAAAATAGTCGAATGGTTTCATCACGAGCGGCATAGATGATCACATCCTCAGAAGAGTGTGTCAATTGAATCTGCCTGGCAGCACAATCAAGCTGATCCTTGTGCTTAGAAAGCCAGTCCATGCCGAGAATTAGATCAATATCCGAATCACCAAGAACAATTGGAGAAGACAGAAATTTGTAGTCGCCCATCCTGATAGAAACATCTGGAACCATGTAGCTTGCGTACAAGGATTTACCCGGAGAGACAACTGCTAATGGTCTAGGCAAATCTTGGAAAGGAAACTCATGCTTAGATGCTGTGACACCCCCGGTTTGACCGTACACTAATCATACACGCAAACGTGTACGATCAAGATCAGGGACTCACGGGAAGATATCACAACACAACTCTACAAATAAAATAAGTCATACAAGCATCATATTACAAGCCAGGGGCCTCGAAGGCTCGAATACAAGAGCTCGATCATAGACGAGTCAGCGGAAGCAACAAAATCTAAGGACAGACATAGGTTAAACAAGTTTGCCTTAAGAAGGCTAGCACAAACTGGGATACAGATCGAAAGAGGCGCAGGACTCCTGCGTGGGATCCTCCTAAACTACTCCTGGTCGTCGTCAGCGGGCATCACGTAGTAGTAGGCACCTCCGGTGTAGTAGGAGTCGTCGTCGACGGTGGCGTTTGGCTCCTGGACTCCAGCATCTGGTTGCGACAACCAGAATGAAATGAAAAGGGGGAAAGGGGGGAGAAAGCAACCGTGAGTACTCATCCAAAGTACTCGCAAGCAAGGAGCTACACTACATATGCATGGGTATCAAGTGGAGTAAGGGTATCATATGTGGACTGAACTGCAGAATGCCAGAATAAGAGGGGGATAACTAATCCTTTCGAAGACTACGCTTCTGGCAGCCTCCGTCATGCAACATGTAGAAGAGAGTAGACTGAAGTCCTCCAAGTAGCATCGCATAGCATAATCCTAACCGATGATCCTCCCCTCGTCGCCCTGTGAGAGAGCGACCACCGGTTGTATCTGGCACTTGGAAGGGTGTGTTTTATTAAGTATCCGGTTCTAGTTGTCATAAGGTCAAGGTACAACTCCAAGTCGTCCTGTTACCGAAGATCACGGCTATTCGAATAGATTAACTTCCCTGCAGGGGTGCACCACATTCCCCAACACGCTCGATCCCATTTGGCCGGACACACTTTCCTGGGTCATGCCCGGCCTCGGAAGATCAACACGTCGCAGCCCCACCTAGGCACAACAGAGAGGTCAGCATGCCGGTCTAAACCTAAGCGCACAGGGTTCTGGGCCCATCGCCCTTAGCACACCTGCACGTTGCGAACGCGGCCGGAAGCAGAACTAGCCCCCTTAATACAAGAGCAGGCTTGCGTTCCAATATGGCACGCGCCGCTCAGTCGCTGACGTCACGAAGGCTTCGGCTGATACCACGACGCCGGGATACCCATAACTACTCCCACGTAGATGGTTAGTGCGTATAGACCAAATGGCCAGACTCAGATCAAATACCCAGATCTCGTTAAGCGTGTTAAGTATCCGTGAACGCCGACCAGGGCCAGGCCCACCTCTCTCCTAGGTGGTCTGAACCTTCCCTGTCGCTCCGCCTCAAAGTAACCGTCGGGGGCCGTCGGGAACCCAGGCCCACCTCTACCGGGATGGAGCCACCTGCCCCTTCAGCCCCCATCTCCGAACAGTATCACAGGTAATGTAACAGTGTAAAGTATATAGTATATGCCCGTGATCACCTCTCGAAGTGATCACGGCCCAGTAGTATAGCATGGCAGACGGACAAGAGTGTAGGGCCACTGATGGAACACTAGCATCCTATACTAAGCAGTAGGATAGCAGGTAAAGGTAACAACAGTAGTAGCAAGGACAGGCTATGTAGAAGTATAGGATTAACTGAAAGCAGTAACATGCTACACTACTCTAATGCAAGCAGTATAGAGAAGAGTAGGCGATATCTAGTGATCAAAGGGGGGGCTTGCCTGGTTGCTCTGGCAAGAGAGAGGGGTCGTCAACACCGTAGTCGTACTGGGTAGCAGCGGCGTCGGTCTCGGTGTCTAGCGAGAGAAGAGGGGGAAGAAACAATAAATATAATGCAAACAAGTGCATGATGATGCATGACATGACAAAGCGTGATGCTAGGTGTGCCCTAACGCGGTACGAGGTGGTACCGGTGAAGGGGGAAGTATCCGGGTAAGTATTCCCGGTGTTTCGCGTTTTCGGACAGATGAACCGGAGAGGGAAAGTTGCGTGTTCGGTATGCTAGGGATGCGTGGCGGACGAACGGGTTGCGTATCCGGATTCATTGGATTTTTCTGAGCAACTTACATATATAAAACTTTTTCATCCGAGCTATAGATTATTTTATATGATTTACTAAAGTTTTAGCAATATTCTGAAATTACTATTAATTCAAAAATAATGATTAAAACGCTAGATGCACCCAGCTCTGCGTACACAGATGTGTACCAGAGGGTGACATGTGGGTCCATGGGGTCCCTGTTGACCAGTCAATGTTTGACTGGTCAACATGGGGGTGGGGCCCCTTGTCATACACACATCTAGTTAATTACTGATTTAACTTAACTAATCCAGTTCATTAGGTTAATTAAGTTAATTAATCACTTAACTAATTAATTAATTAATTTATTCATATTTTTTTCTTTTTTAGGGGAGGGGCCCCAGCTGCCAGTGGCACAAAGGCCACTGGAACGGGCTAACGGGCGCAGGCGCTTGGGCGTAACCCGCCCGAACACAGGCGAGGTCGCCGGGCGATGGGGAGGAGCAGGGCGTGCAGGCAGCGGGACGCCGGTGGCCGCGGCGATGGGCCGGTAGGGCGTGGCGCGGCGAAGGCCACGCGGCGGCGGCAAGGGTGGGGCGAGCCGCGGCGGAGGCAGGCGGCACAGGGAGGCTGAGCAGCACCAGCTCGAAACAGGAGCAGCTACCGGGAGCAGTAGGGAAGCGGGATGGCGGGCGGTTGCAGGCATGGCGAGCACGTTCCAGGGGCGAGGCAGGGCATGGCCCAGGCGGGCGTGCACGCGGGGGTTCCGCAGGGGGACGGCCGGATGCCCAGGGCTCACGGGAGCGCGGCCAGGAGCCTGGAGAGCGAAGCTCCGGCCAAGGCGGCTAAGCTTGGGGGAGGGCACCTACGGTGACCGAATAGACAGGGAAGAAGGGGGAATCGAAGGCGCAGCTCACTGTGGTTCTTTAGGCGAGCTCGAGGTGGTCGGGGATGAACCGGAGATGCGCGAATCGACGACGGGGTCGACGACCGTGGCGGAGAAGACCGCGCGATGGCGAGGCAGCAGGCCGTCCGAGCTCCAACCGAAAGGGAAGGGCGATGGAGACGATGATGGCGGAGCTCCTTGACGTCTTGGCGCGACGAATGGAGACCGGTGGCCGCGGGATCGATGACGATGACGACGACCGCGAGTTCGGCCTCGTCCAGGTCGTCGGATATGAGCGAGGGAGAGGGGATTTGGGGACTAGGGTTACCAGGGAGAGAGAGGGGAGCTCGGGGCATCAAGTAGGCGCCGAGGTAAGCCGCAGGATGTCCAACACGCATCCACAGCCGTGGCTATGGTGGTCGGATGCGTGCCACGACCTCCTGTTGTGAACAGGGAGGAGGATGGCTCTTGGTGGGCTGGGCCTTGTGTGCTATGGCCACTTATGGCCCAGTGGCACAATAGGCTTTATTCATTTTCTATTCTTTTATTGTTTTACATTCCCGCTACTATTTTCTATTTATTCTAGCTACCAAATGAGCTTTGTTACTTGTAAAACTTTGCACTTAAATAAAGCACAACAATATTAGATGGCACAAAAAGTTTGGGGCCAAAAGGAGTTGTCTAGACATTTTTAAAAATTGGAAAGGCCAATTTTAAATGCTACTGGACCACTAAATAAATTTCCAGGGGCACCTGGGAATCCAAAAGAGGTTGGTTCCAACATGACAAATAACTAGTGATTATTTTCCACACTTTGAACATTTTAGATTTTGTGTTTGAAAACTTTTATTTTTGACTTTAATTTAAATTTGAAATTTGGACCGGATTCGAAACAACGCGTGTTTAACAACAGTAATCATGATGACGTAGCACCATTAGCAGGGAATTACTGTGGCTTAATTATCTGGGCGTCACAATTCTCCTCCACTAGAAGAAATCTCGTCCCGAGATTTAAGAGGTAGAGCAAGGGGGAAAGGTCTGGTTACGATATTTAATGAATCTTTTCGGTCTTGGTTGCCCTTCTCGAAAAAGTTGAACCCTCTTGTGATGTCTTCATTTCTCTGATTTAGGTCATCATGATGAAGTCTTCGTCCTTTCTTCGGGGGTCTCATCATACTTATGAAAAATGATCAAGGTTATCTTCAGAGGAACTGACCTCTACAAGGTCACATATCTGGTAGAGAACATCAGGGAGGGTGACGAATAGTAACTCTCAGATTGAAACTTAAGAAATTATCGAGAGCAAAGTAAGGAGGTGCAAAATAGAAGTTTCAAGCGCTTAGGCAATCGTTCGTTGCCTAAAACGAAGTGTGAAAGAGGGTTCAAAGCAATGGGAATAAGTATTGCGTCTGATACCATAATAGATCACTAGGCAGGTGGCCCGTGAATTACATACGAAGTCAAGCGTGGGGAATAACTTTGACAATAGGTTGTACAGGAGAGTCAGGTTTCGATCCTGTGGAACTGTGGGTTATGGGCCCACCATGTGGGTTAAAAGTAGGAAGGGTGATGACATCTTGCACGATTATTTAAGCGAGGCATGTCAGAGGATAGTCCATCAGTTATGTTGGCAACAACATCGATACCAAGGGCGAGGGACGAAGAGAACCATTTTCCTGCTCGTTTGAACGAGGCGGACCAATAGGCAAAGTTCTCGTCCATCGGCGGCTACCGGAATGTCATCAACAATAGTAACAGGGTCTTGCTGACGGAATTGTACACCGAGGTGTTTACATAAGCAGTGAATCTTTACTGCTTAGATTATATAGATCACAAGAAAGGTCAAACAACCCAATGAAAAGAAAAATGTGATCATCAGGTTAAACAGAACAAAGGTAAGGGAAATTGGTTTAAACATATATTTTAGGGATATATCCTTCCCAAGGACAAGCAGAGCATGATATCCATGTTAGGATATAACGTAGAAAAACTCTTTAGGTAGGGGAGAGAAATTTCATGACATTACCCATACAATGGTGTTTGGATAATTGAGCAGGAAACATTTAGTATTGGGCTTGAAATGTTCCTGTTGAAAATCGGAGTACCATAGACATGCTTCGAGATAGCATTGACATGGTCAACAGGTGAAGATCAGACTTTGGAAACAAAAAGGATCCATCAGGAACAACTTATAGAATAAGTCTTACAATTTCCTCACGGAAGAATGACTAACCTTGACAAGAAGGAAACAATAACAATAGGTCCTCCGGCCAGGTGTGCTAGGCATGATATCACCTTACCGAGTCATATAAAGATGTTATAACTCCTGGAAATATGTTCGAACCATCATATCTGACCGAGATTCAGATCTGATTGATGTCAGGATAACTCAGACTTAGGATGCCTGAGAAGAAAGGTGCAACACAAATTGTCGAAATGACATTGTAAGAATCTCGAGAATTGAACTATGGAAGAGAGTTCCACAGCAAGAGTTCATCATTAAATCAAGGAGAGGATGAGGATGTGGCTGATGGACTCGGCGACAACTCATCGAGATTTCCAAAGGATTGATTTCCACAATTATGTGAACAAGGAAATATCATTTGTCGGATCAAATGATATAATGATGTATGCTCGAGGGAAACATACACAACTGAACAATGATAGAAGGGTGCACCCAGGAATCTGGACTAGGTAGCACGATCAATGTTCGAATGATGATTCAATAAGCAATAGACTTAGAATGGAACTGTAGACCAATAACTTCAAAGAAATAGGGTTGCTAGAAGTTTAGAATTTACACATCACAGACCATTTGTCGGTATTCCAGTTAGAATTAACACGGAGACCAAGAAATGAACGCAAAAGGCGAGAGATATTACTATATCAAGAATTCTCAAGAGGTGGTAAAATTACCACGACATTCTTGACATAAAAGGTGGTAATATTCCAAGGTAAAGAAGAACAAATGCTGGATAGCAAGGATCTCAAGGTATAACACAAAACACGAATAAGTTTGTGTTGAACGGAAGGCAATAAAGTGGTCGGTGATAACACAAACCATTGAGGGGCGAGGATGGTATTTCTCATCAAGAATTCGATATATATCTTGGAAGAGCTCGGGATGTTGATGATGACCACGACACTTTTGTCAAGAGGTTTCATGAAGATGTAAGCAACCAGCGACGACATCAATTCAAAGGAATGATGAAGCGAAAGGTTATTGGAACCATGGGTACGGCACAACTCGAAATCAAGCTTGTTGTTCAAGGCAAAATGATATGATGAGGAAAATCGACGTAAGCTTAGCTCATTGTCAGATAATTGTGCTACGGGAAGAAGGACCGGGTAGCACAGTTAAAATTTAACATGGTAATGATATAGCCGATCAGGCTAGGAGTGACTTGAAGGATTATTAAACTCATAAGCAACGGAGATTAACTTATTAAGTCGGAGTGCGGAATTGATTCACTTGTCGGTGTCCTTGAGGGGTTCTAACAACTCAGAACCCGTTGGAAAAATGGAATCGACGAGAATAATAGTTGATGAAGAACTCGTAAGAAGTTATGTAGTTCCATGTTATTCTCGAGACACCAGAGGGTAATACTCGAAGGTAGATCGGAATAAGGATTGGACAGGTATAATGAACTGCAGAAGACAAGTACTTTAACTTGTCCAAGAAAGGGATCAAAGGAAGAAATTTTGGTCGAAACCACATCCAAGGATACAAGATGATCTTGTAACAAGGGGATAATTATTATAAGAGAAGCTCCCATGATCAGGTATACATCGTGTCCATGGGCATGAACACAGGGTTCAAGGTCGGCTCCCACTTGTTCAACGCATAACCTTTCATTCACCTCTTGTATTTTGAAAATGACATTAGTTGTTGAAAGTTTTACCTGGTGCAATACCAGATAAGTATGACCCGTGAAATCTTCCGGGTTTGCACAGATTAAGGAAGGCATAGGTTCAAGCCATCGGGGCTCCTTAGAACATATACCACGAACTTCAGGAGTAAATAACACAAACTCGATGGTAGAGCATGTTCAAAAGCAGATGATACAATTTACCAAAGGCATTATGTATCCGAGGGAAGGCTCACAAGGTTATTGAATATGAAGGATGCTGTCGGTAGATAACCCGGCAATGGGTATGGCGGTCCACAACGAGGCTGATGTGAGTATCGGTACTCAATCAAAGGAAGAAGGAATGCCAAGGCATCGGATTATAGAAACAACTGACTAATTCAAAGCTTAATGCAAAGAAATTTTATGATTCCCAAATCAAGGGATCAGAAGCAACCGTTCTGATCAAAAATGAATAAGTTCAATAGACTTAGAAGCATAAACGACCAAGGCATTGATTGGTCAAGAACCAACTCATATCCAAATGACGTCTGAGCCGGAAGGATGAATCCTAGGATTCGACTGAGGAATGCGGGCATCCTCAACATATTGAATCAACGGACTTAAAATGATAAAGACAAGGGAGGCCAATAAGATTACGAAACTTATCGGATTAACCACAATTTAAGAAAGCGAGAATTTCAAGAGCAATAGGCTACTCGGGATTTTCGGAAGATCGAATAGTATTTCGAAGACCATTGTGAAACACATGAACAACTGGGGGATGAGCGGATACTCGATAAGTGTGAGAATTTTCCGTAGGGGTATTCAGGTGACAAATAACTGCAAGGCAGTAAGCTTAAAGGATTATCAAAACATCAACGAGTATTTCGGGGTATCTTGTAATAACAAGACCAACTGGGGATGAATGTAAGAATAACAACTGCAAGTAGTTATCCATAAGGGTTGATGGTGGAAGGGGAATTGCAAACGCGATGAACACAAGTTCTCGGGTTAACAGCGGAGAGTATCTTCAGGGTCTTCACGTGCAGCAGACGATCATCAGTAATAAGGGGCTGTCCGGGTGAAAGTGATAACGAGATCCTAATGTTAGATTTAGCAAAATTCATTTAACCCGAGTAGAAGAGAGCTCAGAGTCCCAGAGTAAGGATCGAGGAGTAAAAGATCCTAATACCACCCAGATGGCGACGTGGGCCCGTAAGGCACACAGCCATGTTAGTAAAAGTTTTGCAATGTCTAGACTCGACTTCGGCCAAGGAGTGTGGAAGGAGGAATTCCTACAGGCAGTCGGCTCTGATACCAACTTGTGACGCCCCCGGTTTGACCGTACACTAATCATACACGCAAATGTGTACGATCAAGATCAGGGACTCACGGGAAGATATCACAACACAACTCTACAAATAAAATAAGTCATACAAGTATCATATTACAAGCCAGGGGCCTCGAAGGCTCGAATACAAGAGCTCGATCATAGACGAGTCAGCGGAAGCAACAAAATCTGAGGACAGACATAGGTTAAACAAGTTAGCCTTAAGAAGGCTAGCACAAACTAGGATACAGATCAAAAGAGGCGCAGGCCTCCTGCGTGGGATCCTCCTAAACTACTCCTGGTCGTCGTCAGCGGGCATCACGTAGTAGTAGGCACCTCCGGTGTAATAGAAGTCGTCGTCGACGGTGGCGTCTGGCTCCTGGACTCCAGCGTCTGGTTGCGACAACCAGAATGAAAGGAAAAGGGGGAAAAGGGGGAGAAAGCAACCGTGAGTACTCATCCAAAGTACTCGCAAGCAAGGAGCTACACTACATATGCATGGGTATCAAGTGGAGTAAGGGTATCATATGTGGACTGAACTGCAGAATGCCAGAATAAGAGGGGGATAACTAATCCTTTCGAAGACTACGCTTCTGGCAGCCTCCGTCATGCAACATGTAGAAGAGAGTAGACTGAAGTCCTCCAAGTAGCATCGCATAGCATAATCCTAACCGATGATCCTCCCCTCGTCGCCCTGTGAGAGAGCGACCACCGGTTGTATCTGGCACTTGGAAGGGTGTGTTTTATTAAGTATCCGGTTCTAGTTGTCATAAGGTCAAGGTACAACTCCAAGTCGTCCTGTTACCGAAGATCACGGCTATTCGAATAGATTAACTTCCCTGCAGGGGTGCACCACATTCCCCAACACGCTCGATCCCATTTGGCCGGACACACTTTCCTGGGTCATGCCCGGCCTCGGAAGATCAACACGTCGCAGCCCCACCTAGGCACAACAGAGAGGTCAGCACGCCGGTATAAACCTAAGCGCACAGGGGTCTGGGCCCATCGCCCTTAGCACACCTGCATGTTGCGAACGCGGCCGGAAGCAGAACTAGCCCCCTTAATACAAGAGCAGGCTTGCGTTCCAATCCGGCGCGCGCCGCTCAGTCGCTGACGTCACGAAGGCTTCGGCTGATACCACGACGCCGGGATACCCATAACTACTCCCACGTAGATGGTTAGTGCGTATAGACCAAATGGCCAGACTCAGATCAAATACCCAGATCTCGTTAAGCGTGTTAAGTATCCGTGAACGCCGACCAGGGCCAGGCCCACCTCTCTCCTAGGTGGTCTGAACCTGCCCTATCGCTCCGCCTCAAAGTAACCGTCGGGGGCCGTCGGGAACCCAGGCCCACCTCTACCGGGATGGAGCCACCTGCCCCTTCAGCCCCCATCTCCGAACAGTATCACAGGTAATGTAACAGTGTAAAGTATATAGTATATGCCCGTGATCACCTCACGAAGTGATCATGGCCCAGTAGTATAGCATGGCAGACGGACAAGAGTGTAGGGCCACTGATGGAACACTAGCATCCTATACTAAGCAGTAGGATAGCAGGTAAAGGTAACAACAGTAGTAGCAAGGACAGGCTATGCAGCAGTATAGGATTAACTGAAAGCAGTAACATGCTACACTACTCTAATGCAAGCAGTATAGAGAAGAGTAGGCGATATCTAGTGATCAAAGGGGGGGCTTGCTTGGTTGCTCTGGCAAGAGAGAGGGGTCATCAACACCGTAGTCGTACTGGGTAGCAGCGGCGTCGGTCTCGGTGTCTAGCGAGAGAAGAGGGGGAAGAAACAATAAATATAATGCAAACAAGTGCATGATGATGCATGACATGACAAAGCGTGATGCTAGGTGTGCCCTAACGCGGTACGAGGTGGTACCGGTGAAGGGGGAAGTATCCGGGTAAGTATTCCCGGTGTTTCGCGTTTTCGGACAGATGAACTGGAGAGGGATAGTTGCGTGTTCGGTATGCTAGGGATGCGTGGCGGACGAACGGGTTGCGTATCCAGATTCGTTGGATTTTTCTGAGCAACTTACATATATAAAACTTTTTCATCCGAGCTATAGATTATTTTATATGATTTACTAAAGTTTTAGCAATATTCTGAAATTACTATTAATTCAAAAATAATGATTAAAACGCTAGATGCACCCAGCTCTGCGTACATAGATGTGTACCAGAGGGTGACATGTGGGTCCATGGGGTCCCTGTTGACCAGTCAATGTTTGACTGGTCAACATGGGGGTGGGGCCCCTTGTCATACACACATCTAGTTAATTACTGATTTAACTTAACTAATCCAGTTCATTAGGTTAATTAAGTTAATTAATCACTTAACTAATTAATTAATTTTATTCATATTTTTTTCTTTTTTAGGGGAGGGGCCCCAGCTGCCAGTGGCACAAAGGCCACTGGAACGGGCTAACGGGCGCAGGCGCTTGGGCGTAACCCGCCCGAACACAGGCGAGGTCACCGGGCGATGGGGAGGAGCAGGGCGTGCAGGCAGCGGGACGCCGGCGGCCGCGGCGATGGGCCGGTAGGGCGTGGCGCGGCGAAGGCCACGCGTCGGCGGCAGGGGTGGGGCGAGCCGCGGCGGAGGCAGGCGGCACAGGGAGGCTGAGCAGCAGCAGCTCGAAGCAGGAGCAGCTAGCGGGAGCAGTAGGGAAGCGGGATGGCGGGCGGTTGCAGGCACGGCGAGCACGTTCCAGGGGCGAGGCAGGGCATGGCCCAGGCCGGCGCGCACGCGGGGGTTCCGCAGGGGGACGGTCGGATGCCCAGGGCTCACGGGAGCGCGGCCGGGAGCCTGGAGAGCGAAGCTCCGGCCGCAGCGGCTAAGCTCGGGGGAGGGCACCTACGGTGACCGAATAGACAGGGAAGAAGGGGGAATCGAAGGCGCAGCTCACTGTGGTTCTTTAGGCGAGCTCGAGGTGGTCGGGGATGAACCGGAGATGCGCGAATCGACGACGGGGTCGACGACCGTGGCGGAGAAAACCGCGCGATGGCGAGGCAGCAGGCCGTCCGAGCTCCAACCGAAAGGGAAGGGCGATGGAGACGATGATGGCGGAGCTCCTTGACGTCTTGGCGCGACGAATGGAGACCGGTGGCCGCGGGATCGATGACGATGACGATGACCGCGAGTTCGGCCTCGTCCAGGTCATCGGATATGAGCGAGGGAGAGGGGATTTGGGGACTAGGGTTACCAGGGAGAGAGAGGGGAGCTCGGGGCATCAAGTAGGCACCGGGGTAAGCCGCAGGATGTCCAACACGCATCCACAGCCGTGGCTATGGTGGTCGGATGCGTGCCACGACCTCCTGTTGTGAACAGGGAGGAGGATGGCTCTTGGTGGGCTGGGCCTTGTGTGCTATGGCCACTTATGGCCCAGTGGCACAATAGGCTTTATTCATTTTCTATTCTTTTATTGTTTTACATTCCCGCTACTGTTTTCTATTTATTCTAGATACCAAATGAGCTTTGTTACTTGTAAAACTTTGCACTTAAATAAAGCACAACAATATTAGATGGCACAAAAAGTTTGGGGCCAAAAGGAGTTGTCTAGACATTTTTAAAAATTGGAAAGGCCAATTTTAAATGCTACTGGACCACTAAATAAATTTCCAGGGGCACCTGGGAATCCAAAAGAGGTTGGTTCCAACATGACAAATAACTAGTGATTATTTTCCACACTTTGAACATTTTAGATTTTGTGTTTGAAAACTTTTATTTTTGACTTTAATATAAATTTGAAATTTGGACCGGATTCGAAACAACGCGTGTTTAACAACAGTAATCATGATGACGTAGCACCATTAGCAGGGAATTACTGTGGCTTAATTATCCGGGCGTCACAGATGCAAAAGGTCTTGAGATGAAACTAAGCGATGCACCAGTGTCAAAAAGAACTTTTGCAGGAAAGTCGTTAACAGGAAGATTACCCATGATCACTTTTGAAGAGTCCTCTGCGTGAGTTGCGTTCATCATGTTGACCTTTGCAAACTTGGAATTATGCTTGACCACTGCATTGCTGGAAGATCTCACAGGAGGAGGAGGCGGAAGGCGCCTTTGGTTGAAGAATTTGTTTGCATGGTGCCCTTTCTGCTGACACTTTTTGCAAGTAACCTCTGAGAGCGGACGGTGGTAAGGACCACTTGACCTTGGAGTATGAGACTGAGCTTTGTTCTGGTAGCCTGGGTTGGGTGGGTGGGAAGAGCCATTGCCACCTTTGCTCTTCTGCTGATAAGGCTGACGAAACGTAGGAGGAGGAGGCAACCAAAACTTCTGTTGCTTAGCTGCCACTTGTGATGAAGAAGAGATTGAACTGCATCCCTGACTCTCTTCTTAGATGCCTCACACTTGAGCTGAGCAGCTTCTTGCTTTAGTGCCATGTTATAGAATTGATCAAACTCGGTCGGCTCAAGAAGCACGAGAGCTAACTGCAGATCCTCTCTGAGGCCACCTCTGAATTGATAGATCATACTCTTTTCATCAGGGACGTCTTGTTTAGCGAAGCGAGCAAGTTTCTGAAACTGGATATTGTATTGATACACGGACATGATACCTTGCTTGAGATTGCGGAGCTCCTCACGGTTGCTCTCAGCAACACTTGGTGGGATGTGATGAGCTTTGAAGTCTCGGCGGAAATCATCCCAGGTAATCACACGACCTCCTCTGGAATCTCTGTATTGTTGATACCACTCGGGAGCTTGGTCCTTGAGTTGAAACGAAGCAAACTTTACAAAGTCCTCAGGCCTGACATTGCTACATTCAAAATGTTTGGAGATATCCACGAGCAAGTCGTCGGCGTCTGTGGCCTCGACACAGTTGCTGAAGACCTTCGGCTGGTTTGCGAGGAACTGGTTGAGGGTAGCAAACTTAGGCTGATTGTTGCCTTGGCCTTGATTTCCTTGGTTGCTCTCTTGCAAGAGTTGCATAAGCATCTGAGTGTTAGCGTTGGTGGCTGCCATGACATCTTGCCATGCGTCCGGAGGTGGAGGTGGTGGCGGATTCTGACGCGTTGGAGGAGCCATCCTGAAGAGGGTGACATCCGTTAGCATTCTTGAAAGACAGATATTCAAGCTGAATCAATGGATCGAAATTGCAACATATAGTCTTAACATTCGAACAAGGACGAACGAATGAATTCCAAAGTAAATCATCACACGTAAATAAAGTGAGAAGCCACTTAGATAAAGGTAGATGAATAAAACAACAAGGTATGGATATGAACAAATAAATGGTAAGGATTACCCAATCACAAACCAAATATCTGCGGGAAGAAACACTAGAGCTACTTGAATTCCCACCTATGAAACTCCCGAAACTTTCTGGTTATGCAACTAGGTGTTGGGAATACATGGGAAGCATAATATCTCACCCAAACTAGCAAATCCTACATCCATCTGTATCCATCCTTCAACACGTAACCAAGATACCTTCGGAAATCATTTACCTCAACCTTTGAAAAGCATCTGTTATACGAGTTATGGCAATACTCCCGAACTCCCACCCCAGTACTGGGTTGCGTCGAGGTTATCTCACCAACAACTACATAAAAGAGATTTTCGATGTCGGTGAACTCAGGTATTCCAGAACTGCAACAATAAAATTGTGACGACAGCACCTCGGAGCTCAACTCCCTGGTATACTGCCACAACCCCTAAATGTCAGGAGGCACCAAGAACAATGTTCTCGTCACAAGACTATCGGAACGATTCCAAGATACCCGCGTGATCCTAATTTTTTTTCATGAAATTTAAGGAGAGAGGAGTCAAAACTTCTACGTCAGGAGGCCTCACCAGAGCGACTAAGGGACTGAGGAGTAAAAAGAATCCTACTCTCCGATATATATAATCCTAAGACTCAAAACACTTTGTTCGAGACTCAACAACGCCAGCGATTCGATCAAGCAGGGGGGTCCTAACTCGGGGAATGCTCTGATTACCAACTTGTAACACCCACAATGCGGCTATATCTCCCACGTGTCGGGGCACGACTTAGAGGCATAGCCGCATGGTAGGTCTGTCGCAAGAGGGGTAATCTTTACACATCCCATGTAGTGAATAGAAAGGGATAAAGAGTTGGCTTACAATCGCCACTTCACACAATACATAAATAATCCATACATCATCCAAAATACAATCAAAGGTCCGACTACGGAACCAAAATAAAGAAAGACAACCCCAAATGCTAGATCCCCGATCGTCCCAACTGTGATCCACTACTGATCGTCAGGAAAGGAAACATAATAGCGACCCAAGTCTTCATCGAATTCCCACTTGAGTTCGGTAGCATCGCCTACACTGGCATCATCGGCACCTGCATCTGTTTGGAAGTATCCGTGATTCACAAGGACTCAGCAATCTCACACCCGCGAGATCAAGACTATTTAAGCTTAAGGGTAGGAAAAGTGTAGTGAGGTGGAGCTGCTGCAAGCACTAGCTTATATGGTGGCTAACATACGCAAAAGAGACCGAGAAGAGAAGCAGCGCTCGATCGAGAAACTATAAGTGATCAAGAAGTGATCCTGAAGCTACTTACGTTCAAGCATAACACAAGACCGTGTTCTCTTCCCGGACTCCGCCGAAAAGAGACCATCACGGCTACACACGCGGTTGATTCATCTTAATTAGGTTAAGGGCCTGTTCGGACCTCCTCCCGCTCCACACTTCACCAAATTCTGGAGCGGAGCCAAGCCGAACGAAATATCCGCCAGAAGCTAGCTTCGAGAAGTAGCGATCGATTGTAGTGTAAAAATCTGGAGCGAGGAAGACCCAGATCCACCAAAACCAGAATCTGGAGTTCCCCCATATTACAGCTGAAATGCCACCGCCAAACATAACGGTTCGCTCAGCCACGCAAAAGAAAACGATTGAGCCCTCGAGAGCCACGCATCACTAGGAATATCTCCCCTCGCCAGGCGTTTGGGCTTGTTCTAGCCGGCCCAATATGGTCCTAGACAGCCGAACAACTGCTCCTAGCCTGTCGTGGAATTGTCACAGCAGATGTCCTTAGCGTGAGGACTTAGTCGCGAGGCCAACAAATCTATGTGATAGCTTGAGAGGGGTTGAGCGGAATCGAGAGACGCAACAGAAGGCAAGGATTTAGACAGCTTCAGGCCCCAGGAAACATCATCCGGTAATAGCCCTACATGCTGTTTGTGGATAGGTCTCATTATGATCATGAGGGACTCACTGGTAAGTCGGCTCTTTGTGTCTATCCCTAAAGATTGTTTCTTTCTTGTCCCTCTTGGGGTGCCCTGCCCCTCCTTATATAGGTTGAAGGGTCGGGTTACATGACTAGTCCTAGTAGGATTAGGATTACTCTATTAAAAGTGGAGTCCTGGTCTTGCTTCCTTTGTAGGAGAATATTCCTTATGCCTTTCCTCTTAAGCCGTCCCACCATAACATGAGCCAGCCTTCTGGGCCTTGGGCCTGGTCATCCATCTAAAACACCCGTCGGGTCACCAATGAGTCTTCAGGCTCGTGAGTCGTCAGACCAGTGAGCCGTCAGACTCGTGAGTCGCAAATCCTCCGGCAGGTTACCAATGAAACGCCAAGTCCCAGCCGGGTCATATATCCGGCCGGGTCATACCGTAGGGTATATCCCTGACATTAGCCCCCAGTTTAATTTAGATCTATCCATGTTAAACTGATCCTACAAAATAACTCAAGAACAAATTGACAGGTTGTGCTCTGGGTTAAATATTCTTGTAAGCCGGCACCTGATCATTCTTAAGTCCTTGTCATTTCCTTCTTCTAGAAAATCCGGGTCAATAGGCCAGCTTCATAATCAATTTGCTGACATTGGCTTCTCACAGAAAAATATTGTGAAGAATAATTCATTTGATTCAACTTCCAGTGCTTAATAATAAAAAATATTGGTCTTGAAATACTCATCTGATTTTCAGCCGGTTTGAAGATGTAGAACTTGCCGGTTTAACATTGCCAAAATTTCCGGTTTGTAAATATTGATAGCAGCGGGTCATAATTGTTGCTAATCACCAAGCTTGAAAGTGTACCTCCCTTATATGCATATCACTCGTAGCCCCCAAGTCTTAAGAAGGGAACGTAGTAACAGCTTAAGACATGCTCCAATATAAATGTTGCAACCTTGAAGAAATCCAGGTTGTTCATCTCAGTCACTAGTCAAAACTAAATATTCCACATATGTAGCCCCCAAGTGCCGGGTTGTCATGCTTTGTAGCAACCTGGGACTTGTAATTGCCTTTATGCTCATAAAAAACTTCAACCAGTGTAGCCCCCAAGGGACGGGACATTATGCAATAATGAGCAGGGACTTTGTAGATATAATCATGTAGACTTGAATACCAACGTGTAGCCCCCAAGGGCCGGCTCAGTAAGATAATACTAAGCTGGGACTTTATATACACTTCATTGAAAATAACATCGTATGATGTAACCCCCACCATGGGGCTCGAACCCACGTCCATAAGGTTAAGAGCTTTGTATTCTACCAACTGAGCAGTGGACCCTTCAATATAATGGATTAAGTCTTGTGTACCTTGAATTTTTGACAGGAGCACCTGGTAGCCCCCAAGGGCCGGCTCATTACAATGTGATGAGTCAGGTTTTCAATAAGGCAAGTAAAAATGACCTTGCATTAGCCCCCAAGTGCCATGGTGCATGCTGGCAGTGACATAGGACTTGCATATTTGATGTAATCTCAATTTGAATAATGTAGCCCCCAAGTGCCGAGTCGTAAGACTGCAGCGACTCGGGACTATTCCTTCCATTGTAGAATAAATCATATCCATTGATAAAATAATAGCCATTGCACCAAAGCGACTTTGAATACCTCATCTATTGATAAGTAAATTCGGTGTTTAAATACCCAGCGGCTCTTGGCCGATGGCGATTTAATATGCCTCCATTGTAAGCCGGAATTTTTATAACCCAGCGGCTTATAGCCTTTGAGAAAATCAAGAATTGATAACCCTTTTGAGACACCAATTTCAATCTTTGATGATGGGCTTGAACTTAATCATTTATGTAAGTCATAGCTTTGTAAATCCTGCACAGAGTTTAAACAACATATGCCCTGGCGACTTACCGTCAAAAGCCAGGGCGGGTAACCACCCAAATGTAGTCTTATCCTACACACAAGTAGATCACAAGATCCCTTGGTGGTTTACCGTAGGGCGGGTCATAATATCTCACATATAACCACTGTGATATTGAATTTGTACTGCCGGTTTACACGACCTGTGCAGTAAGGGTGATAACCTAATCCTTAGAAGCCAAAAATTCCAAATATTTATGATTGTCATATACTGGCGACTTATCATCCAAAGTCAAGCCGGGTTAAATAGAAACCACTCATATATGCTTCAGATATGATCAAAAAAGTCCCAAGACAAAAACAAAGATTGTGTTCAAAAAACTTAAGCCAAACAAGAAGAAAATCAAGGCTTCAGATTCGAATATGATCAGTAAACCGTTCCAAAGGGGTTAAGCTAGAATTTGAATACGATCATGTAGCCCTAGTGGCTTTGGCGTTGCGCCGATCAAAAGGGTACCGACAGCTATGTTCTCTTTGGTTCGAATACGACCTATGTTTGAACAGGAAGCCCCCTAATGACCTTGAGAGTTTTTTAAAGACGCTGACTCGAATACGATCAACGTCGGACCCAAAGAGGTTGAGCTATGATTCGAATATGATCAAGAAGCCCTCGAGTGAGTTTGGCATTGTGCCGATCAAGAGGGTGCCGACAGCTATGTTCTCTTTGGTGCGAATACGACCTATGTTTAAACAGGAAGCCCCCAAGTGAACATATAAGTTTTGGCATTGCGCCGATCAAGAGGGTACTGACAGCTATGCTCGACGAGCAGGAAGCCCCCAAGTGACCATAATAAGATAAGCCATAAGGCAGGACACCCATGTTTGAACCACGCATCATGGCAGCCAGTTCTCTTTGGCAACCTTTAATTTTTCCTGACAACTCGAACTTGCGAGAGATTATTCTTTTTAAACAGAAATTCTTAAACCGGATATTAAGAGATTCAAAGCTTTGTGAAATACAAATTTACCTTGAGCTGGATTTTGAATAGGGTTCGAGAGCTTTTAGTGCTTTGTAGGAGAGAGATCTCTCTTGAGCCGGACTTTAAACCAGAATCTTTATTTTGAGCTGGCAATTTCTGACAGCTTTTAAATTTTCACCAATATGGCGGTAGCCTCCGGAGCTGGGTTATCTTTCCCTCCATCGTCCTGGGTTCTTGAATTTGCTGAAAACTGACAAGATTTGCTGAGTCATGTCATCATAGCCCCCGAGTCATAAGACTACTCGAGGAGTTGGCTTGAGATTCTCCAGATATGACCATAGCATAAGATGTGTATCATTGCTGTTCATAGCGCAATGTGAATCCACAAAAGGTTGAGGTGACCGCAGCGGGTTATAAATGATCTGTATGAGCCGTGTCAGCAACTCGGCCAATGGTTCCTTCCAACTAGCTATTTGAAGTTAACCAAACTGTAGTGGCGGCGACCTGCGCGCCTGCCCACTGAGCCATCTAGTGCAGACGGCGATTGATAATATATGATAATTTGCCTCCAATTTGTTGAAAGAAAAACCGGGCTACCCAAGCGGTGACTTGCTCATATTCAATAAACAACTCATGCAGACATGTGCGGCCCGGTGTGTTGATGTAGACCAGGCCACGAGAGATGGACGGTAAAGACGTCCATAGTATTAGAGGTGGCTCGGATAGATGAATCGGCCGCGGCGTTCATAAGCCGGTGCAGACAGGAGAGCCGGCCGCGGCGTTTGTAAGCCGACTCTTGTAGTGAACAATTGTCCTGCATAAACAATATTGCAGACCAAGGCAAAGATAAACTATTCTTTATCAAAAACAATACGTGCTAATAAAACAAACTTAGATGGATATCACCTGATATGTTAGGACGGAAATAATTCACCATGGAGTTGATGATATCTATGATGAAATTGAAATCACTCACAGGTGAGTCGCCCGCGGTTTTTATAAGCCGGTGCGGACGGGCGAGTCAATCACGGACGCGGTGAGCCACGCGGACGAGCGAGTCAACCACGTCGCATTGATGTAGTGAAAAATTGTCCTGCATCAAAACCATCGCAAGCCGAAGTAATTGTTCTTTGACAAAAAACAATATATGCTAAATAGAATAAACTTAAACGGATAGATATCACCAGATTGTTTGGATGACGGATGATCCGTTCAACGTAACAGAGGCGGCTCAGGCAAACCGTCAACTCAATATGGCTCGGGCGGCTTAACACGGCGGTGGCGGCTCAACGCGGCCCCGATGTCTCAACACAGCAGCGAAAACGGAGGTATCACCATGGTGGCGGCTCAAAAACTGCAGCGGCAGCGTGTTGGAGGCGGTGACTTAAACAGCTTGAATCGGACGCGAGACGACTAGCACATGGTAGATGAATTTGTAATGGCCAAAACAGCGATGGCAACCAGCGCTCGAGGCAAGCTGTGACAGCCGGCGGCTTAAAGACAGCCCTGCCACTCATGGCGACTTGGCGATTTAAGTGCAGACACTGCCGGAGGAAGAGCAGGTCATCCAGGCACCGGCGGCTCGTGAGCGGCGGCTGAGAAGCGGAGGGTAGGGCCGGCTCAAGGTGGCTCGGAACTGGGGGACGGCTCGGAGATTGAGGTCGTCAGGGGGCGACTCGGTGCAGAGGACGAATTCAGCGGGCGGCTTTGGCGTGCCGGTCCGGATGAGGTGAGGAGGCTTGGCGCGCCAGCGACTGCGGAGGTGACTCCGCGATGCTAAGTGTTGGTTTGGCGGAGGTGCAGTGAACCTGCGCATGAGGGGAGGTGGAACAACGCAACAGGGAAGGCCGGAGCAGTGCGTGCAAGGGGTGTAGAGGAGGCGTGGCCATGGGGGTCAGAGACGGTGCGGCGAAGCCAGCAGTAGGCCGGCCTAGGCGACCAGCATGAGCAGCAGTAATAAACAGGCAATGAGCCGGCGTGGGCGAACAACATGAGCAGCAATAGTTGATGTGACATTACGTAGAGACAGAGATGCCCATATGGACTTTTGGATGTTGAGTGGCACAGCGAAGCAGCAGTGAGCCGGCGCCGGCCGGAGCTAGCCAGGATGCGGCTGCGACGGTTCAAGGGCGTAGCTGTAGTTGAGGAGGCCTGCAGAAGCGCGGCTGTCGACAGTAGAAACGCAGGGACTCGCAGCACCGCAGAGTGAAGGACGACGACTCGTGGCGATGCCGGTGAGTCGGCAGGAGGAGCAGTTGGGGCGGCTCAAAGGAGGACTGAGGCGGCGCTTTTCATGCGGTGGTTCAACCGGTCATGTGTAAGGCAGATGCGAGGCCAGGTGATGATGTGCACACACGCGCACACGGAGCAGAACAAAGACAAATCGGAGCAGCTGCAGAGCAGAGCAGAAGAGAACTCAGGGTGGGATTTCCGTTGTGCGCAGACGCGGAGGGAAAGGAGGCCACGGGCAGGGCCGGTGGTTTGAAGACTGGCGTTGTCCGCGGCGGCTCAGCGTGGAGGCAGAAGCGCCCGCTATCGGGACCGGCTCATAGGCGACGTTTGGTCAGGTTCTGCGGTGTCTCAGGCAGGCAGACCATGGATCGGTACGAATCCGTGCGGGTGAGACTAGGTGGAGGCGACGGGTTGGATGCAAACGTGGACCGAAGCAAATCCGAACTGTGGTTGGCTCCGTGTCCGGGTCGTGGGTTGTTCCCTTTTTCTCCCTTTTTTTAATCAGCGACTCTCGGTAGCCCAGATGGAAACTTACGCAATATCTTGATAATAGTAGTAGTGGAAGTGGAAACTGAGTCTTGACGCAAATCCTCCATAGTTGATTTTTGCATCACGCGCATCATATCCAATCTGAACCGGTCTTGATGGACATACGGAATCTGTAGGAGGTCGCGGGGCGTCTGCCATGTCAGACGTGGTTTTGTATCGGCGCCTCCCACGCAACCCTAATATCTTGAACTCGCTCTTGATCCCGTATACATAAATTCCGAAGTTTAATCACGATTTTGATCTCAAGATAATGAGCTTGTCGGTTCTTCTCCATCTGATGAATTGCGAGCTTCTCGAACCCTAGAAAAGATCCCTTCAAGAGCTCAACACCACCATATGCAAGCCCCACGGTTGGCGCCAACTGTCATGGAATTGTCACGGCATATGTCCTTAGCGTGAGGACTTAGTTGCGAGGCCAACTCATCTATGTGATAACTTGAGAGGGGTTGAGTGGAATCGAGAGACGCAACATAAGGCAAGGATTTAGACAGCTTGGGCTCCGGGAAACATCATCCGGTAATAGCCCTACATACTATTTGTGGCTAGGTCTCATTATGATCATGACGAAGTCGCCGGTAAGTCGGCTCTTTGTGTCTAGCTCTAAAGATTGTTTCTTGCTTGTCCCTCTTGGGGTGCCCTGCCCCTCCTTATATATGTTGAAGGGGTGGGTTACATGACTAGTGCTAGTAGGATTAGGATTACTCTATTACAAGTGGAGTCCTAGTCTTGCTTCCTTCGTAGGAGAATATTCCTTATGCCTTTCCTCTTAAGCCGGCCCACCATAACATGAGCCGGCCTTCTGGGCCTTGGGTCTGGTCATCCATCTGAAACACCCGCCAGGTCACCAATGAGTTTTCAGGCTCGTGAGTCGTCAGACCAGTGAGCCGCCAGACTCGTGAGTCGCCAATCCTCCGGCGGGTTACCAATGAAACGCCAAGTCCCAGCCGGGTCATATATCCGGCCGGGTCGTACCGCAGGATATATCCCCGACACAGCCCAAAATCGCGATGGGAAGCTGATTTAGCTGCCAAACGGAACATGATCATTGCGTGAAGTGAGAAGACGAGAAGAGAAGCTGGATTTGAGGAGTTTCGTGAAGTTGGAGGAGATCCGAACAGGACTTGTGTCAAGTTCTCTACAACCGGATATTAACAAATTCCCATCTGCCCACAACCGCGGGCACGTCTTTCGAAAGTTCAAAACCCTGTAGGGATGTCCCAACTTAGCCCATCACAAGATCTCATGGTCAACGAAGGATATTCCTTCTCCCGGGAAGACAATGGTAAAACAAGACCAGCAAAGCCGCCCGAATGTGCCAACAAATCCCGATAGGAGCTGCACATATCTCGTTCTCAGGGCACACCGGATTGTCCAAACTTCCGATAGACCAACCCAGAGTTGCCCCTGGTGGCCCTGGCGGCTGACAAGTTAGACCAACACTTAGAGGAGCACTGGCCCGGAGGTTTAAAATAAAGATGACCCTTGAGTCCGCGGAACCCAAGGAAAAAGGCTTAGGTGGCAAATGGTAAAACCAAGGTTGGGCCTTGCTGGAGGAGTTTTATTCAAAGCGAACTGTCAAGGGGTTCCCATAACACCCAACCGCATAAGGAACAAAAAATCAAGGAACATAACACCGGTATGAAGGAAACTAGGGCGGCAAGAGTGGAACAAAACACCAGGCATAAGGCCAAGCCTTCCACCATTTACCAAGTATATAGATGCATTAAAGTAAATAAGAGATAATAATGATATCCCAACAATATCCATGTTCCAACAAGGAACAAACTTCATCTTCACCTGCAACTAGCAACACTATATGTGACGCCCCAAGACCGTTGTGGCAGGTGTCTTCCAGTTATTCGCTGTTGTTGCCTTGTCATGTGCTTGCGTGTCATGCATGGCATACCATGCCATCATGTGCATTGCATCATCATGTTTTCAAAACCTGCATCCGTCCGGGTTCTCCTAGTTCCTTCCGTTGTTCGTTCTGAGCCCAGACACACATGCACGCGCCCGCGGCATGTCCGAAATAGTATTTTATAAGTGGCCGGAAAATATTCTCGGAATGGGATGAGAGTTGGCGTGTGGTCTTATTTTAGTGTAGATAGACCGCCTGTCAAGTTTCATCGCATTCGGAGATCGTTTGATGCCCCAACGGATAACTATAGCGGCAGTATAGCCGGTCTAACGTCGGACGTTTTCGGTCTCCGGAAACAATCGCCGGGCCTCTCTCTCTTCTCTTCTCTCAGCTCGAGACCATCTACACAGCTCACTACTTACCGCCAGGTCCAACCTAACCTCTCTCCCCAGCCTGCAGCCCCCCTCGCGCGCGTCCGAAAGTTGTCCCGAACCCGACCCGGACTGTCGCCACCGTTGTGTCCGGATCATCCCCAAACATCTACAAAGCGTCTCCGTTTTCTTATATGGGCTCCCTAGCCTATTTATTCTCGACCGCCCGATTACGATCGGAGGGTCCTTCTAGCCCCTAATCAGCCACCTACTGTATATATAATGTACAACCCTAGGAAAGATGTCCCATTTTTTCCTCCTTGCCGCCGCCACTCTCTCGCTTTCCCCTCGGGATCTCCCCCTCGATCCAAAATCCCCAATCAGGAACTCCCCTCGATCTCCACCTACACCCCCTTACTTCCCTGCCTCGAGCCAGGAGCTCGTCCTCGACCCGAGCCACTTCTCCCGCCGGCAAACGAAGCCACCGACCAGGACCCCGTCGTCCCCCAGAAGCAACCAGGAGCTCAAGCTCCCTCCTCTCTGTCCATGGCACCCTCGCCCCGAGCTCGCAGGGAACCAGGCCAACCGCCATGGAGCAGCAACAGCAGCAGCATAGGCGGTCTTCGAGTTCGTTGCCGTCGCCTCACCTCCGGCCGGATCGAGCCATCCTCGACCTCTCCTCGTTCAACCACGGCCTCACCTTCGTGCCTCCGGCGACTGGCCTCGTCGTCGCCGGCAACCCCAGGCAGGCTCCGTTGTGCCCCTGCCATCTCCCTGTCGACTCTCCCTTCTTCCCGTCCGCATTTCCCCTCTGAATTTCTTCTCTGTCTTTTTCTTCAGGCAACAGTTGCAGCCATGGCCTTGTAGCATGCCCCCCCCCCGCTCGGAGATCCGATCCGCACCTCCCTCGCCAGATCTGGCGGATCACGGCCTTCTTCGTCCGTTCCAGGCCCTCCTCTGTGCCTCCCCGTCGGCGAGCCGCCGTCGTCCGCCACCGCTCTTGCCGTCCTCCTCCCTGCTTGTGCAGAGGCATGAGGACGACGAGAAGGAGCTGCTCGCTCCGCTCATAGGCCCCGCCGTGGGCCAGATCTAGCCAAAGGCCCAGCACCGCCCTAGCTTCATCCATCCCAGCTCACGGCCCGGGTCCCAGCAATACTATCGCCGGCCTCCTCTGCTTCCAGCTGGGCCGAAGCCCATGGTGGGCAGCAGATCCAGCGCCCCTCCTTTTTTTCCTTCCACTATTGGGCGGGCCTCTGATCTGGCCCATTCATGTTTTTTTTTCCAGATCTACGATTTTCCCTTTTTCCTGAGTTTACCCGTTTTACAGAATAACCCCTAAGCTCCATGCATATTGTAGCTCTCAAACCGTGCATCACATGTAAATAACTTATATATGAAAAATGCTTAAAATTGTGTCTAGTTTCATAATATGTCACTTTCACCCATGTTTAAAATGTTTAAAATGTTGTTTGCATATAATTTGCTCCTATGCCATGTTAAAATGCTTTAATTCATAACTAAATAACCGTAACTCGGAATTTAACAAACTTTATATGTAAATGGGGTGGAAAAATGCCTAGTTTAACATGGTGTCCTTACTTTGCATGTTTAACAACTCTAAAATTGTGTTTAGGGAAGAACAGGACCAAACCTAATAAATGCATATGAGGATTTTCCAGAAGTGTTGTTTGTTGTTCTGGCCTCATTTAAATTTCCCTAGATTGGTAGTTTTCATTTGCTTCACCCCTTGCCATGTTAATCAACATTTAATATTGTTGGGTACATAAACGAGATCGAACTAAATAACTTGTTGTGGTGTTTCGTCAATATGCAACTCGTTGCATATTGAGCTCCACTTAATTTGTAGGGTTGCTTGTGCACTTTGCCATGCCATGCTTCATTAAACCGGACATGCATCATACTTGGTTGTGCATCATGCTATGTCCATGTGGTGGTTGTTTACTATGTTGTTTGCTCCTTTCCGGTGTTGCTTCTTCGAGTTGGTTCCGATAACGTCGTGTTGTGAGGACCCGTTCGACTACGTCCGTTTGTCTTCTTCATGGACTCGTTCTTCTTCCTTGTGGGATCTCAGGCAAGATGACCATACCCTCGAAATCACTTCTATCTTTGCTTGCTAGTTGCTCGCTCTTTTGCTATGCCTATGCTGCGATACCTACCACTTGCTTATCATGCCTCCCATATTGTTGAACCAAGCCTCTAACCCACCTTGTCCTAGCAAACCGTTGTTTGGCTATGTTACCGCTTTGCTCAGCTCCTCTTATAGCGTTGTTAGTTGCAGGTGAAGATTGAAGTTTGTTCCTTGTTGGAACATGGAGATATTGTTCCTTGTTGGAACATGTTTACTTGTTGGGATATCACAATATCTCTTATTTAATTAATGCATCTATATACTTGGTAAAGGGTGGAAGGCTCGACCTTATGCCTGGTGTTTTGTTCCACTCTTGCCGCCCTAGTTTCCGTCATATCGGTGTTATGTTCCCGGATTTTGCGTTCCTTACGCGGTTGGGTAATAATGGGAACCCCTTGACAAATCGCCTTGAATAAAACTCTTCCAGCAATGCCCAACCTTGGTTTTACCATTTGCCACCTAGCCTCTTTTTCCCTTGGGTTTCCGGAGCCCAAGGGTCATCTTATTTAAACCCCCCCTGGGCCAGTGCTCCTCTGAGTGTTGGTCCAAACTAGAGCCCTGTGCAGCGCCCCCTCCGGAAAACTTGAGGTTTGGTTTTAGTTGTACGGATTGCTCATCTGAGTGTGCCCTGAGAACGAGATATGTGCAGCTCCTATCGGGATTTGTCGGCACATTCGGGCGGTGTTGCTGGATTTGTTTTAACTTGTCGAAGTTGTCTTGTAGAACCAGGATACCGAGTCTGATCGGAATGTCCCGGGAGAAGGTATATCCTTCGTTGACCGTGAGAGCTTGTCATGGGCTAAGTTGGGACTCCCCTGCAGGGATTTGAACTTTCGAAAGCCGTGCCCGCGGATATGGGCAGATGGGAATTTGTTAATGTCCGGTTCTAGAAAATCCGAAGTAGACCTTAATTAAAATACATCAACCGCGTGTGCTACCGTGATGGTCTCTTCTCGGCGGAGTCCGGGAAGTGAACACGGTGTTGGAGTTATGCTTGACGTAGGTTGTTCTAGGATCACTTCTTGATCATAGTTTCTCGATCGTGCTTTGCCTTCTCTTCTTGCTCTCATTTGCGTATGTTTAGCCACCAAATATGCTAGTCGCTTGCTGCAGCTCCACCTCATACCTTTACCTTACCCATAAGCTTAAATAGTCTTGATCGCGAGGGTGCGAGATTGCTGAGTCCCCGTGGCTCACAGATTACTTCCAAAACCAGCTTGCAGGTGCCGATGAGCCCGTGCAGATGACGCAACCAAGCTCAGGAGGAGCTCGATGAAGATCTTGTCCTTTGTGTTGTTTCGTTCTAGTTGTTCGGCAGTGGAGCCCAGTTGGGGTCGATCGGGGACCTTGTCGCATTTGGGGTTCTTATTTTATTTTGGTTCCGTAGTCGGACCTTGATTGTATCTGGATGATGTAATGTTATATTCATGTATTGTGTGAAGTGGCGATTGTAAGCCAACTATGTATCTTTTCCCCTTTTGTATTACATGGGTTGTTTGCAAAGGTTACCTCACTTGCGACATTCCTTTCAATGTGGTTATGCCTCCAAGTCGTGCTTTGACACGTGGGAGATATAGCCGCATAGAGGGCGTTACACTATAAGATGGGCTGAGAAAAAGCGGTAACATAGCCAAACAACGGTTTGCTAGGAAAGGTGGGTTAGAGGCTTGACATGGCAATGTGGGAGGCATGCTATAGCAATTGGTAGGTAGCGTGACATAGCAATAGAGCGAGAAACTAGGAAGCAAAGATAGAAGTGATATCGAGGGTATGGTCATCTTGCCTGCAAAGTTCTCAGAGTTGTTGAAAGCTTGATCCTCGAAAGTGTACTCAACAGGTTCCTCGGTCACGTACTCATGTCCCGGCTCTACCCAAAGCAACAACACAAGTAAAGGACCAATAATCAATCACGATGCAATGCACAAGCAACATGATGCAATACATGGCATGATATACAAGACATGATATGCAATGCATATGCGTGCTCCGGAAGGAAAAGAAAGATCAAGGCATCAACTTGGCAAACCAAGTATGCCGCTGGAAAGATGAGATGATTTCGGTTGAAATCGATATAAAGATCACCGGAAACGGATGCATGGTTTGCAAATGGCAAGCAAAACAAGGATGGTGCAAAACTGTAATTAACAACACGATGCTACTTAGCATGCAACAAGAAACTAAGCTACTGCACTCTAACATAACAACAAAGCACAAGGTAGTGATGTACACAAGATTCTTGACAAAACATGAACACTGAGCTACGGCTAAAACACACAAGAGCAGGTCCAAACAAGCATGGCAAAAGTGCAAAAGATATCAGATTCACAGACTTTCTGAAAATACTAACATGGCATAAACAACATCAGGAAACAATGTTTAGAGTAAGTAAACAACATGCTACAGAAACATATCATAGCAAATCAAGGCACGACATAATTCTACTAAATGCATAGAACAAAAGTCCCATAATGAACATAAGCCAAAAACGCACAAAAGATATGATGGCACCCATGTAAACATAGCAAATTTTATTAACAGTTTCAGACTTGGCAGAAAACAGAGCATGGCAATAAACAGAATTATGAAGGCAACTTTGCGAGCTCAAACCACTCACCACAAATCATTGTATGAAAATATCAGCATAACAATAGCAAGATGACATGTTCATGAAGCTAACCATTGACAAAATTGATTAACATGTAAACAATCTGCCAGGAACATTTTATAGCAAAAGTAGAGCAAGAACCAGACATGCTAGGGCACACAATAATTGCAAACAGGGGCATGTATGGATACAACATAACCATATGTTCCAAACATCCTTACTTAAGTATCTCAAAACAAGCATGGATATCACTGTAGCATCAAGTTTACCTGGCGTCAAAATAACAGCAGGAAAAGGACATCGCAAAATCCTAAGTCCCTGAAAACAGCAACATTGTGGAGGCTACTTTGCATGCTTGTGCTAGTCACCACATTGATCACAAAAATGCAAGACAAGCACCACTGTAAAGATGGCATGTTGTAGATCAAAACACATGTAGAGCTCATGCTCATAAGATGCACACATCAAATGCAACACAAATGACAAAACCTCATAATCTGATAAGTAACAGCAGTAAACATTTTATAGCACTCTTGCATCAATGATTAGGGCAACAATATGAACTCAAACAAGCATGCCAGAATGTAAAGTAATGAAGAGCATCTCGCAATTAACATTTTGATATATCATATGCATGAAACGGAGCTACGGTCATGGAGATATGAGGCAATGAACAGGGCATGAAATTTAGAGAGGGAAAAGACTTAGCCAAAAAAATTAACCTCACACGAAAAAAGGATCTAGGGTTCGTCGGCCCGCGAACCGAGGTGGCGGCGCACGCACTCCGGCGAGGCAGTGGTGGCCGGCGTCGGTGAGGAAACGGCGGATCCGGGCGGCTCCTGCCCGGATCTGGCTGGAGGAGTCGCCGACGACGGCGGGAGATGTGCGTAATCCGAGGTAGCGGTGACGGTTGGCGTCGCAGGCGTGGAGGAGCTCCGACTGCCGGTGTGGAGGAGCTCCGGTGAGGAGGCAAGGCGGCGGTGCGAGCAAACGGCGGCGGAGGGCGCGGAGCGCTCGGGCGGCGCCGGCGGATGGGCCGGGCGGGCCTGCGCGGGAGGGGCGGCGAAGTGGGTGCAGGGCTGCCACGTGTCAGCGTGGGATTGGTGCAGAGCGGCGGCGGTGGCTCTGTCCGGTGGGTTCGGACTTGTCCGGTGGCGCAGAGGGGGGATAGCTAGGGTTTGGAGCCGAATTTCGGGGGAGGATCACATATTTATAGATAGGGGGAGTTTGGAGTGTCCAAATGAGGTGTAGTTTTCGCCCACACGATCGTGATCCGACGACGGAGGACATGGAAGTGGTTTAGATGGGTTATTGGGCTGTTTTGGAGGGGTGTTGGGCTGCAACACAAAAGGGTCCTTTGCGGTTACCCGGTTAACCGTTGGAGCATCTAATGGGCCCCAAATGGAACGAAATTTGACAGGCGGTCTACCTGTGATGTACCAAGGCCACTTGGAAAATCTCGGTCCATTCCGAGAACGTTTAACACCCGCTCACGAGAGGAGACAAGAGGGGTGCGCCGGTGCAAGTAGGAGTGTCGGATTGCAAAACGGACAATGGGGAAAATGCTCGGATGCATGAGACAAACACAAATGCAAATGCGATGCACATGATGACATGATATGAAATGCATGGCATGAACAAAATGCAAAACGAAGACAAAAACCCAACCACGAAGGGAATCTCATGACTTAAAGCCGAAAATGGCAAGAGTCGGAGTTACAAATATGGCAAGTTACATCCGGGGTGTTACAACACTCCACCACTACGAGAGGATCTCATCCCGATATCTAGGACTGAAAAAACTCTGGATATTCAGAACGGAGGTGGTCCTCGCGTTCCCAGGTGGCTTCTCGGTCGGAATGGTGTGACCACTTCACTTTCAGGAATTTGATAGACTTGTTGCGAGTCCTGCGCTCTGTATCTTCAAGAATAGCAACGGGATGCTCATGATAAGACAAATCTTCTTGGAGATCAATCTCTTTGAAGTTGATGGTGCGCTCGGGAGTCTTGAAGCACTTGCGAAGCTGTGACACGTGAAACACATCGTGCACATTTGCGAAGTTGGACGGAAGCTCAAGTTTATAGGCGAGATCGCCTCTTTTGCCAATGATCTTGAAAGGACCCACGTATCTAGGGGCAAGCTTCCCTTTTATACCGAAGCAACGAGTGCCATTCATTGGAGAGATGCGGAGGTAGACATGGTCTCCGATCTCGAAAGCCAAGTCATGGTGCTTGCTATCATAGTAACTCTTCTGGCGCGATTGCGTGACTTTTAGATTTTCACGGATGACTTTACACATTTCTTCAGCTTCTGTGATTAAGTCATTGCCAAGAAGTTGGCGTTCACCAGTCCATAGAGAATTTCGAATGGGGGCTTGCCCGAGCTTGCTTGGAAGCTGTTGTTGTAGGAGAACTCGGCATATGGAAGGCAATCTTCCCACTTCATACTGAAGGAAATGACACAAGCCCTGAGCATATCTTCAAGGATTTGGTTGACTCGCTCGACCTGGCCACTAGTTTGAGGATGGAAGGCTGTGCTGAAGCGAATGTTGGTGCCCACGGCCTTCTGGAAGGAGTCCCAAAACTTAGAAGTGAAGATGCTTCCACGATCTGAAGATATCAATTGCGGAATGCCGTGCAAGGAGACAATCCTGGATGTGTATAGCTCTGCCAGCTGAGCTACTGTGATAGATTCTTTGATTGGAAGGAAATGAGCCACTTTTGTGAGCTTGTCGATGACAACGAAGATAGCATCATTTCCAGGATTGGACTTGGGAAATCCAGTCACGAAGTCCATTTCAATATGGTCAAACTTCCATTCTGGAATAGCAAGAGGTTGGAGGAGACCAGCTGGCCATTGGTGTTCTGCTTTCACCCTTCTGCAGACATCACATTCATTCAAGAATTGAGCGATCTCTCGGTTCATTCGAGTCCACCAATACGACTACTCGAGGTCATGGTACATCTTCGTACTTCCAGGATGAATGGATAGAAGGGAATTGTGCACCTCGTTCATAATGAATTTCCTTAGATCACCTTTAGGAACCACAATTTGATCCTCGAAGAATAGAGTGTCTTTGTCATCAATGCGATAGCACTTGTACTTGGGTTGGCTCTTGGCAATCCCATTTTTCACCTTCTTCACCATGGAATCCAGGAGTTGTGCCTCATGAATTTGATCTTCCAAAGTAGGAGAGACTTTGAGGTTAGCAAGAAAGCCTTGAGGAACAACTTGGAGGCTCAGTTTGCGGAAATCTTCACAAAGGTCCGGTTGGAAGGGCTTGAGAATTAAGCAGTTGCAGTAAGCCTTACTGCTCAAAGCATCTGCAATGACATTGGCCTTGCCTGGAGTATATTCAATACTCGGATTGTATTTTTGAATCATTTTGACCCAACGAGCCTGCCTGAGGTTGAGGTTGGGTTGAGTGAAGATGTACTTGAGGCTCTTATGATCTGTGAAGATGTCGACTTTCCTTCCCAACAAGAGATGTCTCCATGTTAATAATGCATGGACAACTGCCGCCACCTCAAGATCATGAGTGGGGTAGTTCCTTTCGTTGCGCTTCAACTGAAGAGAGGTATAGGCCACAACTTTCTTCTCTTGCATTAACACAGCACCGAGACCTTGCAGGGAAGCATCGCAGAAAACTTCAAATGGCTTGGATTCGTCAGGAGGAGTCAAGACAGGAGCTGTGACCACCTTCTCTTTAAGGGTGTTGAAAGCAACGTCACATTCAGGCGCCCAGACATACTTGACATGCTTCTGAAGGAGGTTGGAAAGAGGCTTTGCATTCTTAGAGAAATTCTCAACGAATCTTCGACAATAGCTTGCAAGCCCAAGAAACTGCGGAGCTGCTTGACATTCTGAGGAGGTTCACAATTCACAATTGCAGACACCTTCTTGGGATTAACAATGATGCCCTTGGCGGAGATGATATGACCAAGGTAGAGGACCTCATCAAGCCAAAACTCACACTTTGAAAACTTCGCATAGAATTTATGCTCTCTGAGTTTGTGAAGCACCAATCTCAAATGCTTGGCATGATCCTCCTTATTCTTGGAAAAGACCAAGATATCATCGAGATACACCAGGACGAAATCATTTGTATAAGGGTTGAAGATGAAGTTCATCATGCGAGAGAACGTTGGAGGAGCATTGACAAGGCCGAAAGACATGATAGTATATTCATAAGAACCATAGCTTGTTCTGAATGCTGTCTTGGGAATATCTTCGTCACGAATGCAAATCTAATGATAACCCATACAGAGGTCAAGCTTGGAGTATACTTTGGCACCTTTAAGTTGCTCTAATAGCTCATTGATGTTGGGAACTGGATACTTGTTCCTTATTGTCTTCTTGTTCAATGGACGGTAGTCGACACAAAGTCGTTCCATTCCATCCTTATTCTTGACAAAAAGGACACCACAACCCCATGGAGATGAACTCGGTCTGATCAGACCTATACGCTCTTGTTCATCGAGTTGTTTCTTCAAGTCCTTCAACTCCTCTGGTCCAAGCTTGTAAGGACGTGTGCAAACAGGTTCCATGCCAGGCTCAAGATCGATAACGAATTCAACTGGCCGATGAGGAGGCATTCCTGGAAGCACTTCTAGAAAGACGCCTTGATATTCACAAATGACTGGAATCTGAGAGATGTCATTCAAGTCGCCCTTCTCATTGAGAGAAAACAGTCGAATGGTTTCATCACGAGCAGCATAGATGATCACATCCTCAGAAGAGTGTGTCAATTGAATCTGCCTGGCAGCACAATCAAGCTGAGCATTGTGCTTAGAAAGCCAGTCCATACCGAGAATTAGATCAATATCCGAATCATCAAGAACAATTGGAGAAGACATGAATTTATAGTCGGCCATCTTGATAGAAACATCCGGAACCATGTAGCTTGCGTACAAGCATTTACCCGGAGAGACAACTGCTAATGGTCTAGGCAAATCTTGCAAAGGCAACTCATGCTTAGATGCAAAAGGTCTTGAGATGAAACTAAGTGATGCACCAATGTCAAAAAGAACTTTTGCAGGAAAGTCGTTAACATGAAGATTACCCATGATCACGTCTAAAGAGTCCTCTGCTTGAGCTACGTTCATCAAGTTGACCTTTGCAAACTTGGAATTATGCTTGACCACTGCATTGTGGAACATCTCATAGGAGGAGGAGGCGGAAGGCGCCTTTGGTTGAAGCATTTGTTTGCATAGTGCCCTTTCTGCTGACACTTGTTGCAAGTAACCTCTGAGAGCGGACGGTGGTAAGGAGCACTTGACCTTGGAGTATGAGACTGAGCTTTGTTATGATAGCCTGGGTTGGGTGGGTGGGAAGATCCATTGCCACCTTTGCTCTTCTGCTGATAAGGCTGACGAAACGGAGGATGAGGAGGCAACCAGAACTTCTGTTACTTAGCTGCCACTTGTGATGAAGAAGAAGATTGAACTGCATGCCTGACTCTCTTCTTAGATGCCTCACACTTGAGCTGAGCACCTTCTTGCTTTAGTGCCATGTTATAGAATTGATCGAACTCGGTCGGCTCAAGAAGCACGAGAGCTAACTGCAGAACCTCTCTAAGGCCACCTCTGAATTGATAGATCATACTCTTTTCATCAGGGACGTCTTGCTTAGCGAAGCGCAAGTTTCCGAAACTGGATATTGTATTGATACACGGACATGCTGCCTTGCTTGAGATTGCGGAACTCCTCACGCTTGCTCTCAGCAACACTTGATGGGATGTGATGAGGTTTGAAGTCTCGGCAGAAATCATCCCAGGTAATCACACGACCTCCTCTGGAATCTCTGTATTGTTGATACCACTCAGCAGCTTGGTCCTTGAGTTGAAACAAAGCAGACTTGACAAAGTCCTCAGGCCTGACATAGCTACATTCAAAATGTTTGCAGATACCCACGAGCCAGTCGTCGACGTCTGTGGCCTCGACATAGTTGCTGAAGGACATCGGTTGGTTTGCGAGGAATTGATTGAGGGTAGCAAACTGAGGCTGATTGTTTCCTTGGCCTTGATTTCCTTGGTTGCGCTCTTGTAAGAGTTGCATAAGCATATGAGTGTTAGCGTTGGTGGCTATCATGAAAGCTTGCCATGCCTCCGGAGGTGGAGGTGGTGGCGGATTCTGATGCGTTGGAGGAGCCATCCTGAAGAGGGTGACATCCATTAGCATTCTTGAAAGATAGATATTCAAGCTGAATCAATGGATCGAAATTGCAACATATAGTCTTAACATTCGAACAGGGATGAACGAATGAATTCCAAAGTAAATCATCACACGTACATAAAGTGAGAAGCCACTTAGATAAAGGTAGATGAATAAAACAACAAGGTACGGATATGAACAAATAAATGGTAAGGATTACCCAATCACAAACAAAATATCTGCGGGAAGAAACACTAGAGCTACTTGAATTCCCACCTATGAAACTCCTGAAACTTTCTGGTTATGTAATCAGCTGTTGGGGATACAGGGGAAGCATAACATCTCACCCAAACTAGCAAATCCTACATCCAGCTGTATCCATCCTTCAACACGTAACCAAGAAACCTTCGGAAATAATTTACCTCAACCTTCGAAAAGCATCCATTATACGAGTTATGGCAATACTTCCGAACTCCCGCCCAGTACTGGGTGGCGTCGAGGTTACATAAAAGAGATTTTCGATGTCGGCAAACTCAAGTATTCCAGAACTGCAACGATAAAATTGTGACGACGACACCTCAGAGCTCAACTTCCTGGGACACTGCCACAACCCCTAAATGTCAGGAGGTACCAAGAACAATGTTCTCATCACAAGACTATCAGAACGATTCCAAGATACCCGCATGATCCTAATTTTTTTTCATGAAATTTAAGGAGAGAAGAGTCAAAACTTCTACGTTAGGAGGCCTCACCAGAGCGACGAAGGGGCTGAGGAGTAAAAAGAATCCTACTCTCCGATATATATAATCCTAAGACTCAAAACATTTTGTTCTAGACTCAACAACGTCAGCGATTCGATCAACGAGGGGGATCCTAAGTTGGGGAAGGCTCTGATTACCAACTTGTAACACCCACAATGCGGCTATATCTCCCATGTGTCGGGGCACGATTTATAGGCATAGCCGCATGGTAGGTTTGTCGCAAGACGGGTAATCTTTACACATCCCATGTACTGAATAAGAAAGGGATAAAGAGTCGGCTTACAATCGCCACTTCACACAATACATAAATAATCCATACATAATCCAAAATACAATCAAAGGTCCGACTACGGAACCAAAATAAAGAAAGACAACCCCAAATGCTAGATCCCCGATCGTCCCAACTGGGCTCCACTACTGATCATCAGGAAAGGAAACATAATAGAGACCCAAGTCTTCGTCAAATTCCCACTTAAGTTCGGTAGCATCACCTTCACTGGCATCATCGACACCTGCATCTGTTTGGAAGTATCCGTGAGTCACAAGGACTCAACAATCTCACACCCGCGAGATCAAGACTATTTAAGCTTAAGGGTAGGAAAAGTGTAGTGAGGTGGAGCTGCAGCAAGCACTAGCTTATATGGTGGCTAACATACGCAAAAGAGAGCGAGAAGAGAAGCAGCGCGCGGTCGAGAAACTATAAGTGATCAAGGAGTGATCCTGAAGCTACTTACGTTCAAGAATAACACAAGACCGTGTTCTCTTCCCGGACTCCGCTGAAAAGATACCATCATGGCTACACACGCGGTTGATTCATTTTAATTTGGTTGAGTGTCAAGTTCTCTACAACCGGATATTAACAAATTCCCATCTGCCCATAACCGCGGGCACGGCTTTCGAAAGTTCTAAACCCTGCAGGGGTGTCCCAAATTAGCCGATCACAAGCTCTCATGGTCATCGAAGGATATTCCTTTTCCCGGGAAGACCCGATCAGTCTCGGAATCCCGATTACAAGACGTTTCGACAATGGTAAAACAAGACCAGCAAAGCCGCCCGAATGTGCCGACAAATACCGATAGGAGCTGCACATATCTCGTTCTCAGGGCACACCGGATTGTCCAAACTTCCGGTAGACCAACCCAGAGTTGCCCCTGGTGGCCACCGGCGGCTGACAAATTGGACCAACACTCAGAGGAGCACTGGCCCGGGGGTTTAAAATAAAGATGACCCTTGAGTCCGCGGAACCCAAGGGAAAAGGCTCAGGTGGCAAATGGTAAAACCAAGGTTGGGCCTTGCTGCAGGAGTGTTATTCAAAGCGAACTATCAAGGAGTTCCCATGACACCCAACCGCGTAAGGAACGCAAAATCAAGGAACATAACACCGGTATGATGGAAAATAGGGCGGCAAGAGTGGAACAAAACACCAGGCATAAGGTCGAGCCTTCCACCCTTTACCAAGTATATAGATGCATTAAAGTAAATAAGCGATAATAATGATATCCCAACAATATCCATGTTCCAACAAGGAACAAACTTCATCTTCACCTGCAACTAGAAACGCTATAAGAGGGGCTGAGCAAAAGCGGTAACATAGCCAAACAACGGTTTGCTACGAAAGATGGGTTAGAGGCTTGACATGGCAATGTGGGAGGCATGAAATAGCAAGTGGTAGGTAGCGCGACATAGCAATAGAGCGAGAAACTAGCAAGGAAAGATAGAAGTGATATCGAGGGTATGGTCATCTTGCCTGCAAAGTTCTCAGAGTTGTCGAAAGCTTGATCCTCGAAAGCGTACTCAACAGGTTCCTCGGTCATATTGCTTATATTGCTTAGCCATGCTTGTAGACGGGGATTGGTATGTGAGAAACATGGAAGTTGTGAGAGATAATAACTAAGGGAAACTTAAGGTGGCTACTTTAATACACATCTGGGTGGATTGGTTGCGGGCACCTGCGGAATCCAGTCTTGTCCTAGGAGATCCTGGGGTATCTGTGTGATCATCCTATGGAATGCCACCTAGGCTCAAAGTGATCATAAGATTATTCATGCTAGAAACTTCCGTGTGCAGCCACAAGCCATTATGGGCTCTGGCATAGTTGAGTATGTTGTGTGACCTCTTTCAGTGGTAGGCTAACAGATGTAGGGGAAAGTAGGTGTAACTGTCTACCTAGAGTAAAGAGTGAATGCTTCGGAAATACTGTATCTCAGTCATCCGTTTTTCAAAAATCATGTAGTGCGAGAAATTCAACGGAGGAGATCGAGTTTTGTGGGGAAAAGTGCGCAAACCTCTACAGAGTGTATAAAAAAATCATGATTTTCCGTGTCCCGGTTATGGACATTTTGAGTATCTGGTATTTGAATTATTGATTGATCTCATCAGTTTACTTAATGAATTTTGATTGGGTTATTAATATTATTACTTGGTAATTTGGGATTGAGTTGGGGGAACCTTCTCAATAATGGCATAAACTTGGTAGTTAAATAAAATTTATTCCTTTGTTGTAGGGAAAAATTAGCTTTATGTAAAAATTAAACTTAGAGCCTCCACCAGCCAAATATGCATATAGAGATAGTTATTATTCATCATTATTCTATGGTGTGAATTTGCCAGTACATTCAATGTACTGACCTATATGGCTGCAACGTCTAATGTTGCAAGATTCTTATGATGAGTAAGTGATACGTTAAGTTTACGATGTCTACACTCAATTTTGTCGTTGGTGTTGTTGGGAACTCCACAACTTTGATGTTACTTCCGCTATATGGATTGAGGTAATAGTATTTACGTTACTTTATACATGTGATTTACCTCTGTTATAAATCCTCGAGTACTGATACGTCTCTGTCGTATCTACTTTTCCAAACACTTTTCCCTTGTTTTGGACTCTAACTTGTATTATTTGAATGGAACTAACCCAGACTGACGCTGTTTTCAGCAGAATTGCCGTGGTGTTATTTATGTGCAGAAAAAAAAGTTCTCAGAATGACCTGAAACTCCACGGAGATTATTTTTGGAAATAATAAAAAATACTGGCAAAGAATCAAGGCCAGGGGCCCACACCCTAGCCACGAGGGTGGGGGCGCGCCCCCTGCCTCGTGGGCCCCCTGGAGCTCCACCGACCTCAACTCCAACTCCATATATTCGTTTTTGGGGAGAGAAAAATAGGGGAGAAGGATTCATCGCGTTTTACGATATGGAGCCATCGCCAAGCCCTAAACTCTCTCGGGAGGGCTGATCTGGAGTCCGTTCGGGGCTCCGGAGAGGGGAATCTGTCGCCGTCGTCATCATCAACCATCCTCCATCACCAATTTCATGATGCTCACCGCCGTGCGTGAGTAATTGCATCGTAGGCTTGCTGTAACATCCCAAATTTTCAATTTGGAATGTTATACATTAGATCATCATGCATATCATATTTTATTTTGCTTTTGGTTTTGATCCTAGAAAATCCTAAGCAACTCAAGGACCAACGGAGAGAGTTGGGATTTCGTTATATACATATTTGAGTTTTCTCAAATTTTGTAAACAAGATCATTTGATTTTATTTATTTTATCATCAATTATTTCTATTACAAAAATATGAGAGAGGGAATAAAATGACTTTCCCAAAATATAGAAATATTGAGGATTTAATAAAAAAATCAAATAAGATTTATTTCGGAGTTTTTCGGTATTTTTATTTGAATTTAGGAAAAATGCGCGTTTTTCAAAATTGCATTTAGGGCCCAAATAAATGTTCACTTTATCGGGCTTGATTTTAGAAACCCGGGAAAATTTGTTTCGTGATTTTTGGAGTCCGTTTAGTATTTCTTTTTTCTTCCGAGCGTAATTATTTAAAAAAAAACGGAACCGACCTTGGGCCGTACTCGGCCAGGACTCCGCCTGGCCGAGGCCTTTATAAGGCGCTGCCCCGGGGCCCGAGAGCCTAGCCGCCCCAGCCCCAAACCCTAGCAGCCGCCGCCCCACCGCCGATCCGCGCTTCGCCCGAGGTTCGCCGCCCTCGAAATCCATGCCGTTTAAAAAAAAATTCCGTTCGTCGTTTTTTCTTTTTCGTCGGATTTTTCCGCGATTATTTTCCGATCGCGATTTCTGATCCGATTTTCGTGTTAGTATAACTTTTCGCTCGTTTATCGGAATCAGGCGATTCAAGCGCCTGGAGTTTCATCTCGAAACCCTCTTTCCGAATAATCAACTTAAACAAGTTTTTGCTACTGTAAAATTTGACATAGATCCAGATTGCTAGAACGAAGTTGTTTTCTTTCGCCATTTGATTTCTTTTGCTTCGTTCGATTTGATTCTTTTTGCAAACCAGGGTTCTTAAGTTGAACTTTCTGGTTAGATCTTCTATTTGAGTTTTACCTGTGCATTAGATGAGTACTTATTGTATGCTTGTTTGTTTGTCTGTGATAGAATACCCGGAGTGCGCCGCCTGTTACTTTGAATCTCTAGGTTTTGCGGATCATCAGCAAGGCAAGTAACACTTTGATCATACCTTTTTCTACAACCCAGTTTTATTGCATTAGATCAATCCTCACACATTGCATGATTAGGATCTAATTAAATTGTGGGATGGGAAGTAGATGAGGTAGTACCTATCACCTGTTTATTATCAAACCTTTGGGAGTTATTTTCTACGTTTGCTTATCATGCCATGCTATGCTAGTAGACGTGGATTGGGTGAGTGATATCCATGACAGATGTGAGATTGTTAATTAATGGTTTATCTAAGGTGGCAACCTAAACACACATATGGGTGGATTGAGGCACCTGGGTATTCCAGGACTTGCCTGTTTTTCTTTTGGACCGCCACCCAGGCTCAAAGGGATCATGAGATTATTCATACTAGAAACTTCCGTGTGCAGCCACAAGCCATTATGGGCTCTGGCATAGTTGATTAAGTCGTGCAAACTCTTACAGGGTAGACTAGCAGATGTAGGGGATGTAGGTGGTACGGTCTACCCGATCGTAAGGTGCTAGCGCTTCTGAAAGACTATCTCTCGGTCATCCGTTTCTCAAACATCATGTAGTGCGAGAAATCCAACGGAGGCGATCGAGTCTTGTGGGGAAAAGTGCACAAACCTCTGCAGAGTGTAACAAACTAATCATGGTTAGCCGTGTCCCCGGTTATGGACATCTTGAGTATCTAGTACCTAGATTTTCAAGTGAATCTCAACATGTTACTCTAAAGTAAATTTTGTTGGGTTTAATGATGTTACTTTAATTGGGATTGAGAATGCTGTCAACCATTCTCAATGTTTAACAACCACCATGATAGTAATTAAATTTATTCCTTTGAAGTAGGGAAAAATTGGCTTTACGCAAAAACTGTAACCATAGAGCTTTCCACCAGCCAAATATGCATGTAGTATAGCCGTTTCATTCCATTACTCTCTATGTGTTACCTTGCAAGCATATTCCATGTGCTGACCCGTTTTCGGGCTGCAACGTTAATGTTGCAGACTTTTCAGACGACGATTAAGGAGTTTTTAGGTCGTGGTTCTATACTCAGTGATGCCGTTGGAGCTGATGGACTCACTTATCTTCCAAGCCTTCCGCTGTTATCATTACTAGATGGCCTTAAGCCATATTTATTGTAATAAGTTCTCTTTTGAGACACTCAATGTAATAAGTGTGTGATTGCTACTCTGCTATAAATCCTTCAAGTACTGTGTGGTGTCAGCATTACTGATCCAGGGATGACACCGGAGCACAGAGATCAGACTGTTTGAGGTTTGGTCGCTACAGAGATGGTATCAGAGCACACGCTGACTGTAGGACACAACCACTAAGCTAAAGACCTAGATCACTACTCACTCTCTTGTCTTCTGACCTCTCATCTTTTCTACTCTTTAGGATGGCGGATGCAAGGAACAAGTTCACACAACCAGATGAAGATACACCCTTTGGACGCCACTTGAAGGAAGTCACTAGATACCTGAACATAGGAATACCAAGCTTCACGGGAACCTACAACGCCACTTTATCTGAAGAAGAGCGCTGGATGATTCAAGTTCAAATTCCAGGAAGGACGTTCATGCCAGTCACTGAGCCCATAGAGTTTTCTTTTGATGCACCAACTTGGAGTCTAGGAAAGAGTATGGCAGCTCACATCGCCATGGGACGCATTGGCGAAGCCTACCGCAAGGATCTCAAGGATACTATCTACCGGATTTATGGGCGCCGAGATGAACACTGGGAGATGATCAGCACCAGGAAAGATAGATCAATTGCAGCTTTTATTCAGGAGTTAAATCAGCACATTCGACGACAGGAGAATCAGATATGCGCCGACATGATAGATCTGAAGAAGGCTAAGACTAGAATCAAGGAACTAGAGGAAGAACTCAAGGCTACACGCGAAGATTATGAAGAAGAAATTGAAGTATTGGTGGAGAAGAATGACGATCTGATCAAGAAGATTGGCATATTTATGGGAGGCCCGACACCTGTAGATGAAGACAAAGAACCCAAGGAGATTAGCCCAGAAGACTACATCATCATCGACGGCACCGACTCGGAAGTAGATAGTAGCGATAAGGACTATGTTGATGAAGCAGGAGCAGATATCATGGAGTCTATAACCGTAGAATATTTCTAGTAGACCACCTCATCAGTAGTAGTAGTCCACCATGTAAATATAATAGTCCGAGCACTTTGCGATAGTTAGATCGATTGTATGCCTTTGTTTGATTGAATGAAGTGAATTGTTTGCTTTTGCCTCATGTGCATATGGGTAGTGTTTTTTCTTTAGACCCCCTCTATTCTTATATCTCGTCTTTTCTAAAAACCCTCAGATGCCTCCGAGACGTGACCCCGGATTTGCCTTTGCGCCGGAGCTCACCCAGTTGATCTAGCAGCAGAACACCTTGATGCAGTTGCTAGTTCAGAATCAGAATCAGGGGAACAACAACAACAACCCACCACCACCTGTTGACCACTTAGCCCGTTTTCTTAGGCTGAATCCGCCGGTGTTTTCCAGTAGCACCGAGCCGATAGTAGCAGATGATTGGCTCTGCAAGACAGCTAGGGAGTTGACCACAGCAGGATGCACAGATGCGGAGAAGGTGAAGTTTGCCGCACATTAGTTAGAAGGACCCGCAGCATCCTGGTGGGAGAATTTCACAGCCACCTTCCCAGTCGACACTGTCACATGGGACCAGTTTCAGCAGGCTTTCCGTACTGCCCATGTTTCAGCAGGAGCAATGGCCATGAAGAAGCGTGAGTTTTGTAACTTGCGCCAAGGAGGACGGACAGTTGGCCAGTATGTGGAGGAGTTTAGTAAGCTAGCACGTTATGCCCCAGATGACGTCGCTACGGATGCAGCTATGCAGGAGAAATTCCTGGAAGGATTGAATGATGAGTTGAGTATGCAGTTGATGGTAGCCACCTTCAACAACTACCAGGAGTTGGTAGATCGTGCTCTTATGATTGAAGGGAAGCAGCAGCAAATTGAGAACCGCAAGAGGAAGTATGGACAAGGAAAGTATAATTCAGGAGCTCAGCAGAAGCCACATTTTACCCCTAGACCGGGAGGACATTTTCAGCATACCCATGGAGTAGGTAGCTCGCATAATCAAAATGGCACCAAGAATGGTAATGGGAATGGAGGAAGCAATGGCCAGAACCGCAGCACCCCATCAACCCCAGCCAAGAGAGATCTGAGTCAAGTCACCTGTTTCAAGTGTTCCAAGACCGGACATTATGCCAATGAATGTCCTGAAGGCCAAAACGGCAATGGAAGTTCTGGCAAGAAGCCGAACCCTTTCAACAGGGGACAGGTGAACCACGTTAGCGTGGAGGAGGTTGAAACTCAGCCCGATGCAGTAATAGGTAAGTTTTGGTTAAGTCATTTACTGCACTCGTTCTTTTTGATACTGGTGCATCCCATTCATACATCTCAAGGGGATTTGTGGATAAGTATAACCTACCAACCCAAGCCCTTAGGTCACCCATGTTAGTAACCTCGCCAGGAGCAGAGTATGTGGCTAGTCTATGGTGTGATCGGTTACCATTAAGGATTGGTAACTATGTTTTTCCCTCAGACCTAGTAGTATTGGAATCCCAAAGTCTGGATGTGATTCTTGGTATGGATTGGCTGTCGATGTATGGAGGAAACATCGATTGCGCCAGTAAGACAATTTTGCTCACAACGCCAGAAGGAAGAAGGATCAAGTATGTATCCCGACATACGCCAAACAGGACACAAGTAAATTCCTTATCAGGAGTTGTGCAGGAGGAAGTACCAGTGGTAAAGGATTTTCCTGATGTATTTCCAGAAGAGTTGCCAGGCATGCCACCAGATAAAGATATTGAGTTTTTGATTGAGCTTTTGCCAGGCACTGGGCCAATATCAAAGAGACCATATAGGATGCCAGCAAAGGATTTGGTGGAAATTAAGAAGCAGATTAAGGAGTTACTGGATAAAGGTTACATTCGCCCAAGTTCTTCGCCTTGGGGATCACCAGTACTTCTAGTGGAGAAGAAGGATGGATCGTTAAGGATGGTTGTTGATTATCGAGGATTGAACGAAGTAACGATCAAGGACAAGTACCCACTACCAATGATCAACGATCTGTTTGATCGATTGCAAGGAGCTAAAGTATTTTCCAAGATCGATTTGCGATCAGGATACCACCAGTTGAAGATTCGAGAACAGGATATTCCGAAGACAGCTTTTACCACCAGGTATGGGCTGTATGAGTATACCGTTATGTCATTTGGTCTGACTAACACACCTGCCTATTTTATGAACATGATGAACAAAGTGTTTATGGAGTTTTTGGATAAGTTCGTCATAGTGTTCATTGATGATATCCTGGTATATTTGAAGAATGAAGAGGAGCATAAGGAGCATTTGCGTTTGGTACTTGGAAAGCTCAGAGAACACCAATTATATGCCAAGTTCAGCAAATGTGAGTTTTGGTTGAAGGAAGTAGGATTCCTCGGACACGTTATATCCGGAGAAGGTATAGCAGAAGATCCCTCTAAAGTTGAAACCGTAACCAAGTGGGAAGCCCCAACAACAGTTGGAGAGATCTAGAGTTTTCTTGGACTCGCAGGATACTACCGGAGATTTATTGAGAACTTCTCAAAGATTGCGAAGCCTATGACAGAGTTGCTAAAGAAGGATACTAAGTTCAAATGGACTGAGGAGTGTGAGGCAAGTTTTCAGGAATTGAAGAACCGTTTGGTTACCTCACCAGTGTTGATTTTGCTAGATCAAACCAAGGATTTTGAGGTGTATTGCGACGCTTCACGCCGAGGACTTGGAGCAGTGCTTATGCAGGAAGGGAGAGTTGTTTCATATGCCTCAAGACAACTGAAGCCCCATGAGTTAAGTTACGCTACGCATGATTTGGAGTTAGCAGCCGTAGTGCATGCCTTGAAGACATGGAGACATTTCCTCATCGGAAATCATTGTGAGGTGTACACGGATCACAAGAGTTTGAAGTACATTTTCACGTAGAAGGAGTTGAACCTCAGACAAAGGAGATGGTTGGAGCTCATCAAGGATTATGATATGAGATTGCATTATCATCCCGGGAAGGCTAATGTAGTAGCTGATGCATTAAGCCGCAAGAACCATGTCAATATGTTAATGACGGGAGAAATACCCAAGGAGTTAGCAGAAAATCTTCGTGAACTATGTGTGGAAATAGTTCCAAGAGGCTATGTAGCAGCACTAGAGATTCAGTCAACTTTGATGGATAGAATCAGAGAAGCTCAGAAAACTGAGAAAGAGATTGCCGCTATAAAGGAGAAACTGAGCAAAGGAAAAGCTAAAGGATTTCGTGAGGATGAGCACGACACCCTATGGTTTGAAGACCGTGTTTATGTACCCAATGACCCGGAGATTAGAAAGTTGATTCTGCAAGAGGCACATGATTCACCGTATTCGATTCACCCAGGAAATACCAAGATGTATTTGGATTTGAAGGATATTTTCTGGTGGACCGGAATGAAGAAGGATATTGCGGAGTATGTAGCAGTTTGTGACGTATGTCAGAGAGTAAAGGCAGAGCATCAGAAGCCAGCAGGATTGTTGCAACCATTGCCGATACCCGACTGAAAGTGGGATAAGCTAGGCATGGATTTTATCACGGGATTACCAAGGACTCGTTCAGGCTATGACTCGATTTGGGTTGTAGTTGATTGATTGACGAAGGTAGCTCATTTCATCCCAGTAAAGACCACTTACACCAGTGCTAAGTTGGCATGACCAGGATCGTATGTTTGCATGGAGTTCCGAGGAGCATCGTATCAGATAGAGGAACCCAGTTTACCTCAAAGTTCTGGAAGCAATTGCATGAGACTTTGGGTACTAGGCTAGAATTTAGTACAGCTTTTCATCTACAGACAGATGGACAGACCGAGAGAGTCAATCAGATTTTGGAGGATATGCTGAGAGCTTGTGCACTAGATTATGGATCTAGTTGGGACGATAATTTGCCATATGCAGAGTTCTCTTACAATAATAGCTATCAGACCAGTTTGAAGATGGCACCTTTCGAAGCTCTGTACGGAAGGAGGTGCAGGACACTGTTGTCATGGGACGAAGTTGGAGACCACCAGTTGTTTGGACCAGATCTGATTAAAGAGTCTGAACAGAAGGTGAAGTTGATTCGCGATAGGCTCAAGGCAGCCCAGTCCAGGCAGAAGAGCTACGCAGATTCTAAACGCAAAGAGACAGTTTACGAAGTCGGAGACAGAGCTTATCTTCGAGTATCCCCACTTCGAGGGATTAAGCGCTTTGGAGTTAAGGGGAAGTTAGAGCCACGATTTGTAGGACCATATCGAGTTTCGGAGTGTATGGGAGAAGTGGCCTACAAGTTGGAATGTCCAGGAGGATTGACAGGAGTTCATGATGTGTTCCATGTTTCTCAGTTGAAGAAGTGTCATGCGGAGATGGCTGACATACCTTTGAGAGACACAGTGCCATTGGAAGCAATTCAGTTGGATAACAATTTGACCTATGAGGAGAAACCAGTCAAGATTCTCGAGTTTGCCAGCCGAGTCACTCGCAGCAAGGTTATCAAGTTTTGCAAAGTTCAGTGGAGCCACCACACGGAGGATGAAGCCACCTGGGAGCGAGAGGAAGATTTGCTCAAGGACCACCCTCACCTATTTTCTAGCCAACCCAAATCTCGAGGGCAAGATTCATCTTAAGGGGGGGTAGGTTTGTAACATCCCAAATTTTCAATTTGGAATGTTATACATTAGATCATCATGCATATCATATTTTATTTTGCTTTTGGTTTTGATCCTAGAAAATCCTAAGCAACTCAAGGACCCACGGAGAGAGTTGGGGATTTCGTTATATACATATTTGAGTTTTCTCAAATTTTGTAAACAGGATCATTTGATTTTATTTATTTTATCATCAATTATTTCTATTACAAAAATATGAGAGAGGGAATAAAATGACTTTCCCAAAATATAGAAATATTGAGGATTTAATAAAAAATCAAATAAGATTTATTTCGGAGTTTTTCGGTATTTTTATTTGAATTTAGGAAAAATGCGCGTTTTTCAAAATTGCATTTAGGGCCCAAATAAATGTTTCGTGGTTTTTGGAGTCCGTTTAGTATTTCTTTTTATTTTTTTTCCGAGCGTAATTATTAAAAAAAAAGGAACCGACCTTGGGCCGTACTCGGCCAGGACTCCGCCTGGCCGAGGCCTTTATAAGGTGCCGCCCCGGGGCCCGAGAGCCCAGCCGCCCCAGCCCCAAACCCTAGCAGCCACCGCCAGCCGCCGCCCCGCCGCCAGCCGCTGCCGCCGCCGCCCCGCCGCCGATCCGCCGGAGCCACGCGTCGCCCGAGGTTCGCCGCCCTCGAAATCCATGCCGTTTAAAAAAATAAATTCCGTTCGTCGTTTTTCTTTTTCGTCGGATTTTTCCGCGATTATTTTATGATCGCGATTTCTGATCCGATTTTCATTTTAGTATAACTTTTCGCTCGTTTATCGGAATCAGGCGATTCAATCGCCTGGAGTTTCGTCTCGAAACCCTCTTTCCGAATAATCAACTTAAACAAGTTTTTGCTACTGTAAAATTTGACATAGATCCAGATTGCTAGAACGAAGTTGTTTTCTTTCGCCGTTTGATTTCTTTTGCTTCGTTTGATTTGATTCTTTTTGCAAACCAGGGTTCTTAAGTTGAACTTTCTGGTTAGATCTTCTATTTGAGTTTTACCTGTGCATTAGATGAGTACTTATTGTATGCTTGTTTGTTTGTCTGTGATAGAATACCCGGAGTGCGCCGCCTGTTACTTTGAATCTCTAGGTTTCGCGGAGCATCAGCAAGGCAAGTAACACTTTGATCATACCTTTTTCTACAACCCAGTTTTATTGCATTATATCAATCCTCACACAATGCATGATTAGGATCTAATTAAATTGTGGGACGGGAAGTAGATGAGGTAGTACCTATCACCTGTTTATTATCAAACCTTTGGGAGTTATTTTCTATGTTTGCTTATCATGCCATGCTATGCTAGTAGACGTGGATTGGGTGAGTGATATCCATGACAGATGTGAGATTGTTAATTAATGGTTTATCTAAGGTGGCAACCTAAACACACATATGGGTGGATTGAGGCACCTGGGTATTCCAGGACTTGCCTGTTTTTCTTTTGGACCGCCACCCAGGCTCAAAGGGATCATGAGATTATTCATACTAGAAACTTCCGTGTGCAGCCACAAGCCATTATGGGCTCTGGCATAGTTGATTAAGTCGTGCGAACTCTTACAGGGTAGACTAGCAGATGTAGGGGATGTAGGTGGTACGGTCTACCCGATCGTAAGGTGCTAGCGCTTCTGAAAGACTATCTCTCGGTCATCCGTTTCTCAAACATCATGTAGTGCGAGAAATCCAACGGAGGCGATCGAGTCTTGTGGGGAAAAGTGCACAAACCTCTGCAGAGTGTAACAAACTAATCATGGTTAGCCGTGTCCCCGGTTATGGACATCTTGAGTATCTAGTACCTGGATTTTCAAGTGAATCTCAACATGTTACTCTAAAGTAAATTTTGTTGGGTTTGATGATGTTACTTTAATTGGGATTGAGAATGCTGTCAACCATTCTCAATGTTTAACAACCACCATGATAGTAATTAAATTTATTCCTTTGAAGTAGGGAAAAATTGGCTTTACGCAAAAACTGTAACCATAGAGCTTTCCACCAGCCAAATATGCATGTAGTATAGCCGTTTCATTCCATTACTCTCTATGTGTTACCTTGCCAGCATATTCCATGTGCTGACCCGTTTTCGGGCTGCAACGTTAATGTTGCAGAGTTTTCAGACGATGATTAAGGAGTTTTTAGGTCGTGGTTCTATACTCAGTGATGCCGTTGGAGTTGATGGACTCACTTATCTTCCAAGCCTTCCGCTGTTATCGTTACTAGATGGCCTTAAGCCATATTTATTGTAATAAGTTCTCTTTTGAGACACTCGATGTAATAAGTGTGTGATTGCTACTCTGCTATAAATCCTTCAAGTACTGTGTGGTGTCAGCATTACTGATCCAGGGATGACACCGGAGCACAGAGATCAGACTGTTTGAGGTCTGGTCGCTACACTTGCTGGACAATGATGGGTTGGATAAGATTTATCATGTAATCGAGTTAGTTTTGGTAGGGTTTGATCCCTAGTATCCACTATGTTCTGAGATTGATGTTGCTATGACTTTGTTATGCTTAATGCTTGTCACTAGGGCCTGAGTGCCATGATTTCAGATCTGAACCTATTATGTTTTCATGAATATATGTGAGTTCTTGATACTATCTTGCAAGTATATAGTCACCTACTATGAGTTATGATCCGGCAACCCTGAAGTGACAATAATCAGGACCACTCCCGGTGATGACCGTAGCTTGAGGAGTTCATGTATTCACTATGTGTTAATGCTTTGGTCCGGTACTCTATTAAAAGGAGGCCTTAATATCCCGTAGTTTCCACTAGGACCCCGCTGCCACGGGAGGGTAGGACAAAAGATGTCATGCAAGTTCTTTTCCATAAGCATGTACGACTATATTCGGAATACATGCCTACATTACATTGATGAATTGGAGCTAGTTCTGTGTCACCCTAGGTTATGACTGTTACATGATGAACCGCATCCGGCATAATTCTCTATCACCGATCCATTGCCTATGAGCTTTCCATATATTGTTCTTCGCTTATTTAATTTTCCGTTGCTACTATTACAATCACTACAAAATCCCAAAAATATTACTTTTGCTACCGTTACGTTTTGCTATCGTTACCACTACTATCATATTACTTTGCTACTAAATACTTTGCTGCATATATTAAGTTATCCAGGTGTGGTTGAATTGACAACTCAGCTGCTAATACTTGAGAATATTCTTTGGCTCCCCTTGTGTCGAATCAATAAATTTGGGTTGAATACTCTACCCTCGAAAATTGTTGCGATCCCCTATACTTGTGGGTTATCAAGACTATTTTCTGGCACCGTTGCCGGGGACCATAGCTCTATTCTTTGAGTCACTTGGGATTTATATCTTCTTATCATTATGAAGAACTTGAAAGATCCAAGAAACAAGATTTATCCCTCAACTACGAGGGGAGGTAAGGAACTGCCATCTAGCTCTGCGCTTGATTCACCTTCTGTTTTGAGGAAGCTTGCGACACCTAGACCTGCTTCTGCTATTAATTCTGATATATCACATATTATTGATGATGCCACTTCTGCTATGCATGATACTTATGATGAAACTACTTCTATGCTTGATACTACTGTGCCACTTGATGAATTTCTTGATGAACAACTTGCTAGGGCTAGAGAGAATGAAATTATTGAAACTGATATTATTGATGAAAGTGATGATGAAGGCTCTCCTAATAAATATGAATTGCATGTTGTGCCTGAGGGCTATGTTATGGATGAAGAAACTAAAAGAGACTTTCTTGCATGCAATGATAGAAGTGATCTTAAGAAATTATTAGCTAAGCTTAAACAAAAAACTCTGAATGCTAGAATGAAATATGATCCTGCTTATGCTACTTTACCTATCTTTGTTACTGATAAGGATTATGAATTCTATATTGATCCTGATATAATTACTTTGGTTGAATCTGATCCTTTTTATGGCTATGAATCAGAAACTGTTGTGGCACATCTTACTAAATTAAACGATATAGCCACCCTGTTCACTAATGATGAGAGAACTAGCTACTTTTATATCCTTAAAATATTTCCGTTCTCACTAAAGGGTGATGCTAAGATATGGTTTAATTCTCTTGATCCTGGTTGTGTGCTTAGTCCCCAGGATATGATTTATTACTTCTGTACTAAATATTTCCCTGCTCATAAGAAACAAGCTGCCTTAAGGGATATATATATATAACTTTGTGCAAATTGAAGAAGAGAGTCTCCCACAAGCTTGGGGGAGGCTTCTCCAATTACTTAATTTGCCTGATCATCCTCTTAAGAAAAAATAAATACTTGATATCTTTTATAATGGACTAACCGATGCTTCCAGAGATTACCTGGATAGTTGTGCTGGTTCTATTTTTAGGGAAAGAACACCAGATGAAGCTAAAATTCTATTGAATAATATGTTGACAAATGAAAATAATTGGACACTTTCTGAGCCAGCTCCTGAGCCTATTCATAAACCAACTCCGAAGAAAAGGGGTGTTCTATTTCTCAGTCCTGAAGATATGCAAGAGGCAAAGAAATCCATGAAAGAAAAGGGTATTAAAGCTGAAGATGCTAAGAATTTACCTCCTATTGAAGAAATACATGGTCTGAATTTACCGCCTGTTGAAGAAACATATGATCTTAGTCCCTCACCTATTGAAGAAACATATGGTCTTGATAACCCGACATAGGTAGTAAAGGTAAATTCTCTCTATAGATATGTAAAGCTGAAATCCCTCCTACTAAGTTTGCTAGCCAATGTTTGGATGAGTTTCATAACTTTATGGTTAAGCAAGAAGACTTCAATGCTTATTTTGGTAGACAATTGAAACAAAATGCTTATAAGATTGAACACTTGGGTGATTATATGCCTAGAGTTAAAGGTGAACTTAAACTCATTAGTAAACATGCTTCTATGGTTACCACTCAAGTAGAACAAGTACTTAAAGCTCAGAATGATTTGCTCAATGAATTAAATAGTAAGAAAAATGATAATGATGTTAGAGTTATGACTAGATGTGGTAAAATAACCCAGGAACCTTTGTATCCTGAGGGCCATCCTAAGAGAATTGAGCAAGATTCCCAGAGAAATAATATAGATGCACCTAGTCCTTCTAAAAGGAAGAAAAAGAAAAATGATAGGATTTTGCACCTGTTGTTGAAACCTGTTGCTGAAACACCTGAGAATCCCAATGATATGTCTATTTCTGATGCTAAAACACAATCTAGTAATGAACATGAAACTAGTGATAATGTTAATGATAATGTTCATGTTGATGCTCAACCTAGCAATGATAATGATGCAGAAGCTGAACCTTCTATTGATCTTGATAACCCGCAATCAAAGAGTCAACGTGATAAAAGAGACTTTGTTGCTAGGAAACACGGTAAGGAAAGAGAGCCTTGGGTTCAGAAACCCAAGCCTTTTCCTCCTAAGCCATCCAAGAAAAAGGATGATGAGGATTTTGAGCGCTTTGCTGAAATGATTAGACCTATCTTTTTGCGTATGCGTTTGACTGGTATGCTTAAAATGAATCCTTATGCTAAGTACATGAAAGATATTGTTACTAATAAAAGAAAGATATCGGAAGCTGAAATTTCCACCATGCTTGCTAATTATACTTTTAAGGGAGGAATACCAAAGAAACTTGGAGATCCCAGAGTACCAACTATACCATGCTCCATTAAAAGAAACTATGTTAAAACTGCTTTATGTGATCTTGGAGCCGTTGTTAGTGTTATGCCTCTCTCTTTATATCGTAGACTTGATTTGAATAAGTTGACACCTACTGAAATACCTTTGCAAATGGCTCATAAATCAACTGCTATAACTGTCGGTATTTGTGAGGATGTGTCTGTTGTGGTTGCAAACGTTACTATTTTAACGGACTTTGTTATTATTGATATTCCCGAGGACGATAGTATGTCTATTATTCTTGGAAGACCCTTTTTGAACACTTCAGGGGCTGTTATTGATTGCACCAGAGGCAATGTCACTTTTCATGTTAATGGTAATGAGCAAAGGCAATGTCACCAAAGGCAATGTCACTTTTCCAAGGAAACAACCTCAAGTCCACAGTATCAATTCTATTGGAAAAATTACATCGATTATTTTTGGAGGTTTTGAATTTCCTCTTCCTACTGTTAAGAAGAAATATGATATTATTATTGTTGGGGATGTGCATATCCCCGTTGAGGTAACCTAGTGTTATTCGAAAATTCTCCGGTTCCATGTTATTCGGAATGAGTTTGTCAACAAGACCTGATCAACCTTGTTAGTGGATTCCTTTTGATGAGCTTGAGATTGATGAATTTAGAAAGCACAACCTTCTATACCCTCTTTTTACTTTCTGTTATTTATATCAAAAAAAGCAAAAATAGTAATTTTTGTCTGTTTTCTGAATTATCCGTGCAATATAAAAATACCCCGAAAATAAAAATTCCTCAAATGCCCTGAAATTTAAATATGATTTTTTCTGGAATATTTGAGAATATCTGGCACTCAGAACATAGCAGGGGGAGCTGGCACCTGGCCATGAGGGTCTAGAGCGCGCCCACCCCCTGGACGCGCCCCCTGCCTCGTGGGCCCATGGTGGCTCCCCTCCACTTATTCCTGCACCCAAACACTTCTTCTTCCTCCCAAAAAATCACCATCCAGCTCAAGCACGAGTTCTAGCTCATTTTGTTCTGATTTTCGATCTCCTTGCTCAAAGCACCTCTCAAAAAACTACTTTGGGGATTGTTCCTTGGTATGTGACTCCTCCATTGGTCCAATTAATTTTTGTTCTAGTGCTTTATTCATTGCAAATTTGTGCCGCCTAGGTGACCATGTTCTTGAGCTTACATGTCAAATTTATATGGTTCCAAGTAGTTCTAATGCATGATATAGGCTCTAGGAACTTGTAGGAGTAGTTGCTATCAATTTTGTTGATTTTGGTTTACTTTTATTTGAAGTTACTCAAAATTTTAGAAATTTTTCAGAGGAAGAAATATGTTTAGGAAAATGTACCAAGGTGGTTCTTCAAGGAAACAAGGACCCAGGCTTGCAATGCGTGATGCTGATGACGAGCCACCAAGGGACGCTCCAGTGCGGCCTTGTGAATGGCCCTCAGATGACTTCATGGATCGAGCATGAATTAAGGAAGAATTTAACTCATGTTTGCATAACGCTGATCTTGTGAGCTTCGAGGTAGAAAAGTGCCGCCAGTACCACTATATCACTAGTTCCTTTGTGAGGAGGTTTGAATTTTCATCTTCACGCAATTCTCAAACTGTCCTATTTCATCTTTATGAAAATTCTTATACTATGGACTTAGAGGATTTTACCACTGCTTGCAAACTTCCACAATGGGGTAGTTCTAGTGAACCTCGCAAATCTGAATTTAGAGATTTTCTTGCTAAAATAACTCTGGGGGAATCTAGAGATAGAGCACAAGCTACCATAGGGAGCCTTCATTTTGCTGCTATACATTATTTTGCTCTCTTCATAGGTAGGTGCATAAATGGTAAGGATGAAGCATGTCACATGTGTGTCCCTGACCTCAGTATTCTTAGGAGTGATGTGTTAGGAGATAAATCTTATAACTTGGGAGCCATTGTTGCACGTAGGTTGCATCATAATAGATTTAATGGAGATTTCTTTGGTGGAATTTATGCAACCCGTATAGCTAATTTTCTTGGTATAACCATATGTGAGGATGATATTGAGTTGCCCCTTGCTTATTTTGATTATGAGGCTATGTTCGTCATCATTTTATTGAGAGGAACGATCAGTTCCTCCAGTACCGACTAATCTTTGACAGCCGACACACCTATCACGTCGCTCTCCCTGCTTCTACTTCCTTTGACTTTCAGGCAAAAGGGAGATATTTTATAACCAGAGAGGAGGCAGAAGAGTATAAGAGGAGGGTTGAGATAGCTCGCCTCCAAGCTGCAGCCCATGATGCAATGACTGCTGCATCACAGTACGACCCTAGTTACAACTTTGGATATCCGCCAGGCCAGCCGTGGCCATAGACCAACTTAGGCCAAAAGCCTAACCATGGGGGAGTACGTATTTCCCACTGACATTACATTTATGTTCACACACTCATTGCTAGATGTCGGTGCTCAAACTTTTTTATTGTAATATACATGCTAGTTTATTTCCTTTTTATGCTTTCTTCTTGTGTGTTTGATAAACCTCAAGAAAAAACCAAAAATAAAAGTTGTAGCTTTCAGCTAGTTTTAATTTCTATGCTTGTAGTAGTAATTAAAAAGAAAACCCAAAAAGATTGCATGTTCTTCTTTTTCTTGTTGGGAGCTTTCCCGTGTAAATAGTTTTATTTCTTTTCTTTTCTTTTCTTTTCTTTGGGGGTCGATAGGAGAAGACCATAATTAAATTGTTGAAGTGACTCCTATATGCATTATTGTTGATTTAACCAAGAGTCCATATTGCCTTGTCTTCTCCTGCTTATTGAATGCTTGCAGATTCCAGCTTAGTCCAATGCACGTGCACTGTTACTATTATTCACATCATTCGGTCGTGCAAGTGAAAGGCAGTTATGACGATATATGATGGATTGATTGAGATGGGAGAAGCTGGTATGAACTCGACCTCTCTTGTTTTTGTAAATATGATTAGTTCATCGTTCCTGATTCAGCCTATTATGAATAAACATGTTTGCAATGACAATTAGAGATTATAGTTGCTTATGCCATGCTTAATTAGCTAGGAGCTTATAATGGTTTACCTTGCGTGCCAACATGCTATTAAAATGGTTGTGATGTGGTATTGTAGGGTGGTATCCTCTTTTGAACGATTCAAGTGGCTTCACTTGGCACATGTTCACGCATGTAGTTGAAACAAAATCAACATAGCCTCTACAATATTTATGTTCATGGTGCATTATATCCTACTCACGCTTGCATTCGGTGTTGATTAATTTTAATGCATGTTCATGACTGTTGTCGCTCTCTAGCTGGTTGCTTCCCAGTCTTTTTCTAGCCTTCACCTGCACTAAGCGGGTATACTGCTTGTGCATCCAATCCCATAAGCCCCAAAGTTGTTCCATATGAGTCCACCATACCTACCTATATACGGTATCTACCTGCCGTTCCAAGTAAATTTGTATGTGCCAAAATCTAAACCTTCAAATAAACATTCTGTTTTGTATGCTCAAATAGCTCATGTATCAACTAGGGATGTCCGTATCTTCCATGTTAGGCGGGTTATTCCCAAGAGGAGTGGACTCCGCTCCTCACTCATGAGAAAATGGCTGGTCACCGGGATGCCTAGTCCCATGCTTTATGCAAATCAAATCAAAATAATTGCAAACAAAACTCCCCCAAGACCGTTATTAGTTGGAGGCACTCGTTGTTTCGAGCAAGCCATGGATTGATGCTTGTTGGTGGAGGGGGAGTATAGACTTTACCATTCTGTTTGGGAACCGCCTATAATGTGTGTAGCATGGACGATATCGCCATCTCTTGGTTGTTATGTTGACAATGAAAGTATACTGCTGAAAATATTATTCATCTCTATTTCAAAACCAAGCTCTGGCACCTCTACAAATCCATGCTTCCCTCTGCGAAGGGCCTATCTATTTACTTTTATGTTGAGTCATCACCCTCTTATTAAAAAGCACCCACTGGAGAGCACCTCTGTCATTTGCATTCATTACTGATTAGTTTACATTGAGTATGACCATGAATTATAATGTCTAGTCTGTCCTTGATCTTTAAAGGTGCTCTGCATTTATGTTTTGTGGTCTCAGAAAGGGCTAGCGAGATACCATCTTGTTATATCATATTATGATTGTTTTGAGAAAGTGTTGTCATCCGAGATTTATTATTATTGCTCGCTAGTTGATTATGCCATTGATATGAGTAAACATGAGACCTAAGAGTTATTGTGAATATGGTTAGTTCATAATCTTTGCTGAAAACTTGAATGCTGGCTTTACATATTTACAACAACAAGAGCAAACAGAGTTTGTAAAAGTTTCTATTTATCACTTTCAGTTTGTCAACTGAATTGCTTGAGGACAAGCAAAGGTTTAAGCTTGGGGGAGTTGATACGTCTCCGTCGTCTCTACTTTTCGAAACACTTTTTCCCTTGTTTTGGACTCTAACTTGTATGATTTGACTGGAACTAACCTGGACTGATGCTGTTTTCAGCAGAATTGCCATGGTGTTATTATGTGCAGAAACAAAATTTCTCCGAATGACCTGAAACTCCACGGAGATTATTTTTGGAAATAATAAAAAATACTGGCAAAGAATCAAGGCCAGGGGCCCAACACCCTAGCCACGAGGGTGGGGGCGCGCATGCCCCCCTGGGCGCGCCCCCTGCCTCATGGGCCCCCTGGAGCTCCACCGACCTCAACTCCAACTCCATATATTCGTGTTTGGGGAGAAAAAATAGGGGAGAAGGATTCATCGCGTTTTATGATACGGGGCCGTCGCCTATCCCTAAACTCTCTCGGGAGGGCTGATCTGGAGTCCGTTCGAGGCTCCGGAGAGGGGAATCCGTCGCCGTCGTCATCATCAACCATCCTCCATCACCAATTTCATGATGCTCACCGCCGTGCCTGAGTAATTCCATCATATGCTTGCTGTACGATGATGGGTTGGATGAGATTTATCATGTAATCGAGTTAGTTTTGTTAGGGTTTGATCCTTAGTATCCACTATGTTCTGAGATTGATGTTGCTATGCTTAATGCTTGTCACTAGGGCCCGACTGCCATGATTTTAGATCTGAACCTATTATGTTTTCATGAATATATGTGAGTTCTTGATCCTATCTTGCAAGTCTATAGTCACCTACTATGAGTTATGATCCGACAACCCTGAAGTGACAATAATTGGGACCACTCCCGGTGATGGCCGTAGTTTGAGGAGTTCATGTATTCACTATGTGTTAATGCTTTGGTCCGGTACTCTAATAAAAGGAGGCCTTAACATCCCGTAGTTTCCACTAGGACCCCGCTGCCACGGGAGGGTAGGACAAAAGATGTCATGCAAGTTCTTTTCCATAAGCACGTATGACTATATTCGGTATACATGCCTACATTACATTGATGAATTGGAGCTAGTTCTGTGTCACCCTAGGTTATGACGGTTACATGATGAACCGCATCTGGCATAATTCTCTATCATCGATCCACTGCCTGCGAGCTTTCCATATATTGTTCTTCACTTATTTACTTTTCCGTTGCTACTGTTAAAATCACTACAAAATACCAAAAATATTACTTTTGCTACCGTTACCTTTTGCTATCGTTACCACTACTATCATATTACTTTGCTACTAAATACTTTGCTGCAGATATTAAGTTATCCAGGTGAGGTTGAATTGACAACTCAGCTGCTAATACTGGAGAATATTCTTTGGCTCCCCTTGTGTCGAATCAATAAATTTGGGTTGAATACTCTACCCTCGAAAACTGTTGCGATCCCCTATACTTGTGGGTTATCAAGTACTGTGTGTCAGCATACCAATCCAGGGATGACACTTAAGCACAGAGACATCGATCCTTTGGGATCGGGTCGCTACAAAAACACTAAGTCCCTAGTGAGCCTCTACTTGACTAGCTCATTGATCAAAGATGGTTAAAGTTTCCTAACCATGGACATGAGTTGTCATTTGATAACGGGATCACATCACATGACCCATCCGTTAGCTTAGCATATTGATCATTCAGTTTTATTGTTATTGCTTTCTTCATGTCATATACATATTCCTTTGACTATGAGATTATGCAACTCCCGGACATCGGAGGAATGCCTTGTGTGCTATCAAACGTCACAACATAACTGGGTGATTATAAATATGCTCTACAGGTATCTCCGAAGGTGTTTGTTGGATTGACATAGATCAAGATTAGAATTTGTCACTCCGAGTATCAGAGAGGTGTCTTTGGGCCCTCTCGGTAATACACATCATAAGAATCCTTGCAAGCAAAGTGACTAATGAGTTAGTTGTAGGATGATGTATTACGGAACGAGTAAAGAGACTTGCCGGTAACGAGATTGAACTAGGTATGAAGATACCGATGTTCGAATCTCGGGCAAGTAACATACCGATGGACAAAGGGAATAACGTATGTTGTCATAACGGTTCGACCAATAAAGATCTTCGTAGAATATCTAGGAGCCAATATGAGCAAACATGTTCCACTATTGGTTATTGACCGGAGAGGTGTCTCGATCATGTCTACATAGTTCTCGAACCCGTAGGGTCTGCATGCTTAACGTTCGATGACGATTTTGTATTATATGAGTTATGTGATTTGGTGACCGAATGTTGTTCAGAGTCCCGGATGAGATCACGAACATGACGAGGAGTCTCGAAATGATCGAGAGGTAAAGATTGATATATAGGACGATAGTATTCGGACATCGGAAGTGTTTCAGAGAGTACGGTGTACATATTGAGTCACCGGAAGGGGTTCCAGGCACCCCCCCTCCCCTGGCAAAGATATGGGCCTAATGGGCCAAGAGGGGAAACGCAGCAGCCAGTAGGGGCTGCTGCGCCCCCCATATGGGCCGCACTAGAGGATAAAGGAAAAGGGGGAAAAGAGAAGAAAGGGGAGGGATTCGGCCTCCCCCTTCCTTCCCTCCTCCCTCCTTCCTTTCCCCTCCGGAAAACATGGTAAAGGGGGGGGGGAGAATTGGACTAGGGTCCCAAGTAGGATTCCTCCTACTTGGGGAGCCCCAAGGATGTCCCCCTCCCACCTATATATATGTGGGGAGGGGGCGCCTAGAACACACACCAACAATTGTTAGCCGTGTGCGGCGCCCCCCTCCAAAGTTTAAGCCTGCGGTCATATCTTCATAGTGCTTAGGTGAAGCCCTGCACGGATCACTTCACCATCACCATCACCACGCCGTCGTGCTGACGGAACTCATCTACTTCCTCGACACTTTATTGGATCAAGATTTCGAGGGACGACATCGAGCTGAACGTGTGCAGAACTCAGAGGTGTCGTGCATTCGGTGCTTGATCGGTCAGAACGAGAAGAAGTTCAACTACATCAACCGCATTGTCAAACGCTTCCGCTTTCGGTCTACGAGGGTATGTAGACAGACTCTACCCCTCTAGTTACTATGCATCTCCTAGATAGATCTTGCTTGAGCATTGGAAATTTTTTAAATTGCATGCTACGTTTCCCAACAGTGGCATCCGAGCCAGGTCTATCCATAGATTATATGCATGAGTAGAACACAAAGAGTTGTGGGCGGTGATCATCATACTGCCTACCACCAACGTCTTATTTTAATTCAGCTGTATTGTTGGATGAAGCGGCCCAGACCAACCTTACATGACCACGTTCATGAGATCGGTTCCACCGATAGACATGCAACTAGTTTTGCATAAAAGGTGGCTGGCGGGTGTCTGTTTCTCCAACTTTATTTGAATCGAATTTGACTGCGGCCAGTCCTTGTTGAAGGTTAAAACAACAAGCTTGATAAATCACCATTGTGGTTTTGATGCGTAGGTAAGAACGGTTCTTGCTAGAAGCCCGTAGTAGCCACGTAAAACTTGCAACAACAAAGTAGAGGACGTCTAACTTGTTTTTGTAGGGCATGTTGTGATGTGATATGGTCAACACATGATGTGATATACGTTATTGTATGAGATGATCATGTTTTGTAAAAGTTACTGGCAACCGACAGGAGCCTTATGGTTGTCTCTTTATTGTATGAAATGAAAACACCATGTAATTGCTTTACTTTATCACTATCCGTTAGTGATAGTTGTAGAAGCAATAGTTGGCGAGACGACCACGATGCTACGATGGAGATCAAGGTGTCGAGCCAGTAACGATTGAGATCATGACCATGCTTTGGAGATGGAGATCAAAAGCACAAGATGATGATGGCCATATCATGTCACATATTTTGATTGCATGTGATGTTTATCTTTTATGCATCTTATTTTTCTTAGTACGGCGGTAGCATTATAAGATGATCCCTCACTAAAATTTCAATGTATAAGTGTTCTCCCCGAGTATCCACCGTTGCGACAGTTCGTCGTGTGGAGACACCATGTGATGATTGGGTGTGATAGACTCTATGTTCACATACAACAGGTGCAAGACAGTTTTGCACATGCGGAATACTCGGGTTAAACTTGACGAGCCTAGCATGTACAGACATGGCCTCGGAACACTGGAGAACGAAAGGTCGAAGGTGAATCATATAGTAGATATGATCAACATAGAGATGTTCACCATTGATGACTACTCCATCTCACGTGATGATCGGACATGGTTTAGTTGGTTTGGATCACGTATCATTTAGATGACTTGAGGGATGTCTATCTAAGTGGGAGTTCTTAAGTAATATGATTAATTAAACTTAATTTATCATGTACTTAGTCTTTATAGTTTTTTGCATATCTATGTTGTAGATCAATGGACCGTGCTACCGTTCCCTTCAATTTTAATGCGTTCCTAGAGAAAGCTAAGTTGAAAGATGATGGTAGCAACTACACGGACTGGGTCCATAACTTGAGGATTATCCTCATTGCTACACAGAAGAATTATGTCCTTAATCCACCGCTAGGTGAAAGTTCTGTTGCAGGAGTAGATGCTCATGTTATGAATGTCTGGCAAGCCCGATCTGATGACTACTCGATAGTTTAGTGTGTCATGACTTACGGCTTAGAATCGGGGCTTCAAAGACGTTTTGAACATCATGGACCATATGAGATGTTCCAGGAATTGAAGTTAATATTTCAAGCAAATGCCCGAGTTGAGAGATATGAAGTCTCCAACAAGTTCTATAGCTGCAAGATGGAGGAGAACAGTTCTGTCAGTGAACACATACTCAAAATGTCTTTGTATCATAATCACTTGACTCAGCTGGGAGTTAATATTCTAGTTGATAGTGTTATTGATAGAGTTCTTCAATCACTGCCACCAAGCTACAAAGGCTTAGTGATGAAGTATAATATGCAAGGGATGGATAAGACAATCCCCGAGGTATTCGCTATGCTCAAAGCTGCGGAAGTAGAAATCAAGAAGGAGCATCAAGTGTTCATGGTTAACAAGACCGCTAGTTTCAAGAAAAGGGTCAAGGGAAAGAAGGGGAACTTCAAGAAGAATGGCAAGCAAGTTGCCACTCTCGGGAAGAAGCCCAAGCCTGGACCCAAGCTTGAAACTGAGTGCTTCTACTACAAAGGGACTCGTCACTGGAAGCGGAATAGCCCCAAGTATTTGGCGGATAAGAAGGATGGCAGAGTGAACAAAGGTATATTTGATATACATGCTATTGATGTGTACCTTACTAATGCTCATAGTAGCACCTGGGTATTTGATACTGGTTCGGTTGCTCATATTTGTAACTCGAAACAGGGGCTACAGATTAAATGAAGATTGGCTAAGGACGAGGTGACAATGTGCGTCGGGAATGGTTCCAAGGTCGATGTGATCGCTGTCGGCATGCTACCTCTACATTTACCTTCGGGATAAGTTTTAGACCTGAATAATTGTTATTTGGTGCCAGTGTTGAGCACGAACATTATATCTGGATCTTGTTTGATGCGAGACGGTTATTCATTTAAATCAGAGAGTAATGGTTGTTCTATTTATATGAGTAATATCTTTTATGGTCATGCACCCTTGAAGAGTGGTCTATTTTTGTTGAATCTCGATTGTGGTGATACACATATTCATAATATTGATGCCAAAAGATGCAAAGTTGATAATGATAGTGCAACATATTTCTGGCACTGCCATTTAGGTCATATTGGTGTAAAACACATGAAGAAACTCCATGCAAATGGGCTTTTGGAATCACTTGATTATGAATCATTTGATACTTGCAAACCATGCCTCATGGGTAAGATGACTAAAACTCCGTTCTCCAGAACAATGGAACGAGATAATGACTTATTGGAAATAATACATACCGATGTATGCGATCCAATGAGTGTTGAGGCTCGCGGCGGGTATCGTTATTTTCTAACCTTCACAGATGATTTGAGCAGGTATGGGTATATCTACTTAATGAAACACAAGTCTGTAACATTTGAAAAGTTCAAAGAATTTCAAAGTGAAGTGGAGAATCATCGTAACAAGAAAATAAAGTTTCTACGATCTGATCGTGGAGGCGAATATTTGAGTTACGAGTTTGGCCTTCATTTAAAACAATGTGGAATAGTTTCACAACTCAAGCCACCTGGAACACCACAGCGTAATGGTGTGTCCGAACGTCATAACCGTACTTTATTAGATATGGTGCGATCTATGATGTCTCTTACCGATTTACCACTATAATTTTGGGGTTATGCATTAGAGACAGGTGCATTCACTTTAAATAGGGCACCATCTAAATCCACTGAGACGACACCATATGAACTATGGTTTGGCATGAAACCAAAGCTGCCGTTTCTTAAAGTTTGGGTTTGCGATGCTTATGTGAAAAAGTTTCAGCCAGATAAGCTCGAACCCAAATCGGAGAAGTGCGTCTTCAGAGGATACCCAAAAGAAATTGTTGGGTGCACCTTCTACCATAGATCCGAAGGCAAGATCTTTGTTGCTAAGAATGGATCCTTTCTAGAGAAGGAGTTTCTCTTGAAAGAAGTGAGTGGGAGGAAAGTAGATCTTGATGAGGTAATTGTACCTTCTGTTGAATGGGAAAGTAGCTCATCACATAAAACCATTCCCGTGATGCCTACACCAACTAGAGAGGAAGCTAATGACAATGATCATGAAACTTTAGATCAAGTTACTACCGAACCTTGTAGGTTAATTATAGCATGTTCTACACCAAAGTGGTACGGTAACCCTGTTCTGGAAGTCATGTTACTAGACCTTGACGAACCTATGAACTATGAAGAAGAGATGATGAGCCCAGATTCCGATAAATCACTTGAGGCCATGAAATCTGATATAAGATCCATGTATGAGAACAAAGTGTGGACTTTGGTTGACTTGCCCGATGATCGGTGAGCCATAGAGAATAAATGGATCTTCAAGAAGAAAACTGACACTGATGGTAATGTTACTGTCTACAAAGCTCGACTTGTCGCGAAAGGTTTTCAACAAGTTCAAGGAGATGACTATTGATGAGACTTTCTCACCCGTAGGGATGCTTAAGTCAGTCCAAATCATGTTAGCAATTGTCGCATTTTATGATTATGAAATCTGGCAAATGGACGTCAAAACTACATTCCTTGGTGGATTTCTTAAAGAAGAGTTGTATATGATGCAACCAAAAAGTTTTGTCGATCCTAAAGGTGCTAACAAAGTGTGCAAGCTCCAGCGATCCATCTATGGACTGGTGCAAGCATCTCAGAGTTGGAATATACGCTTTGATGAGGTGATCAAAGCATATGGTTTTATACAAACTTTTGGAGAAGCCTGTATTTACAAGAAAGGGAGTGGGAGCTCTGTAGCATTTCTAATGTTATATGTGCAGGACATATTGTTGATTGGAAATGATATAGAATTTCTGGATAGCATAAAAGGATACTTGAATAAAAGTTTTTCAATGAAAGACCTCGGTGAGGCTGCTTATATATTGGGCATCAAGATCTATAGAGATATATCAAGACGCTTAATTGGACTTTCACAAAGCACATACCTTGATAAAGTTTTGAAGAAGTTCAAAATGGATTAGTCAAAGAAAGGGTTCTTGCCTATGTTACAAGGTGTGAAGTTGAGTCAGAGTCGATGCCAGACCACTGTAGAAGATAGAGAGAAAATGAAAGTCATTCCCTATGCCTCAGCCATAGGTTCTATCATGTATGCTATGTTGTGTACCAGACCTAATGTGTGCCTTGCTATAAGTACAGCAGGGAGGTACCAAAGTAATACATGAGTGGATCACTGGATAATAGTCAAGAACATCCTGAAGTACCTGAAAAGGACTAAGGATATGTTTCTCGTTTATGGAGGTGACAAAGAGCTCGTCGTAAATGGTTACGTCGATGCTAGCTTTGACACTGATCTGGATGACTCTAAGTCACAAACCGGATACGTATTTATATTGAATGGTGGAGCTGTTAGTTGGTGCAGTTCCAAGCAGAGCGTCATGGCGGGATCTACGTGTGAAGCGGAATACATAGCTACTTCGGAAGCAGCAAATGAGGAGTCTGGATGAAGGAGTTCATATCCGATCTAGGTGTAATACCTAGTGCATCGGGTCCAATGAAAGTCTTTTGTGACAATACTAGAGCAATTGCCTTGGCGAAGGAATCCAGATTTCACAAAAGAACCAAACACATCAAGAGACGCTTCAACTCCATTCGTGATCAAGTCAAGGAGGGATACATAGCGATTTGCAAAATACATATGGATCTGAATGTTGCAGACCCGTTGACTAAGCCTCTTCCACGAGCCAAACATGATCAACACCAAGACTCCATGGGTGTTAGAATCATTACTATGTAATCTAGATTATTGACACTAGTGCAAGTGGGAGACTGAAGGAAATATGCCCTAGAGGCAGTAATAAAGTTGTTATTTTATATTTCCTTGTTCGTGATAAATGTTTATTATTATTAATGCTAGAATTGTATTGACCAGAAACCTTAATACATGTGTGAATACATAGACAAAACACTGAGTCCCTAGTGAACCTCTACTTGACTAGCTCGTTGATCAAAGATGGTTAAAGTTTCCTAACCATGGACATGAGTTGTCATTTGATATCGGGATCACATCATTAGGAGAATGGTGTGATGGGCATGACCCATCCATTATGTTAGCATACTGATTATTCAGTTTTATTGCTATTGCTTTCTTCATGTCATATACATATTGCTTTAACTATGAGATTACGAAACTCCCGGACACCGGAGGAATGCCTTATGTGATATCAAACGTCACAACATAACTGGGTGATTATAAAGATGATCTACAGGTATCTCCGAAGGTGTTTGTTGGGTTGGCATAGATCGAGATTAGAATTTGTCACTCTGAGTATCGGACATGTATCTCTGGGCCCTCTCGGTAATACACATCATAAGAAGCCTTGCAAGCAAAGTGACTAATGAGTTAGTTGCAGGATGATGTATTACGGAATGAGTAAAGAGACTTGCCGGTAACAAGATTGAACTAGGTATGAAGATACCGACGATCGAATCTCGGGAAAGTAACATACCGACGGAGAAAGGGAACAACGTATGTTATCATAACGGTTCGACCGATAAAGATCTTTGTAGAATATGTAAGCACCAATATGAGCACCCAGGTTTTTCTATTGGTGATTGACCGGAGAGGTGTCTTGGTCATGTCTACATAGTTCTCGAACCCATAGGGTCCGCACGCTTAACGTTCGATGACGATTTTGTATTATATGAGTTATGTGATTTGGTGACCGAATGTTGTTCGGAGTCCCGGATGAGATCATGGACATGATGAGGAGTCTCGAAATGGTTGAGAGGTGAAGATTGATATATAATACGATAGTATTCGGATACCGGAAGTGTTCCGGAGGGTATCGGGTACATATCGAGTCACCAGAAGGGGTTCCGGGCCCCCCCGACAAAGATATGGGCCTAATGGGCTGATGTCTACTATGCAACTTTATCCTTGTAGACATTGTTGGGCCTACAAATGCAGAGTTTTGTAGCACAGTAGCAAATTTCCCTCAAGTGGATGACCTATGGTTTATCAATCCGTGGGAGGAGTAGGATGAAGATGGTCTCTCTCAAACAACCCTGCAACCAAATAACGAAGAGTCTCTTGTGTCCCCAGCACACCCAATACAATGGTAAATTGTATAGGTGCACTAGTTCGGTGAAGAGATGGTGATACAAGTGCAATATGGATGGTAGATATAGGTTTTTGTAATATGAAAATATAAAAAACAGCAAGGTAACTAACGGTAAAAGTGAGCGAAAATGGTATTGCAATGCTTGAAAACAAGGGCTAGGGTTCATACTTTCACTAGTGCAAGTTCTCTCAACAATGATAACATAACTGAATCATATAACAATCCCGCAACATGCAACAAAGAGTCACCCCAAAGTCACTAATAGCGGGGAACAAATGAAGAGATTATTGTAGGGTACGAAACCACCTCAAAGTTATTCTTTCTGATCGATCTATTGGGCTATTCCTATAAGTGTGACAAATAGCCCTAGAGTTCGCACTAAAATAACACCTTAAGACACACATCAACCAAAACCCTAATGTCACCTAGATACAGGACCCACACAAAGAACTTCAAAGAGTGCCCCAAAGTTTCTACCGGAGAGTCAAGACGAAAACGTGTGCCAACCCCTATGCATAAGCTCACAAGGTCACATAACCCACAAGTTGATCACCAAAACATACATCAAGTAGATCACGTGAATATCCCATTGTCACCACAGGTAAGCACATGCAAGACATACATCAAGTGTTCTCAAATCCTTAAAGACTCAATCCGATAAGATAACTTCAAAGGGAAAACTTAATCCACTACAAGAAGGTAGAGGGGGAGAAATATCATGAGATCCAACTATAATAGCAAGAACATGAGAGAGAGAGAGATCAAACACATAGCTACTGGTACATACCCTCAGCCCCGAGGGTGAACTACTCCCTCCTTGTCAAGGAGAGCGATGGGATGATGAATATGGCCACCGGTAATGATTCCCCCCGACATGGTGCCGGAACAGGGTCCCGATTGGTTTTTGGTGGCTACAGAGGCTTGCCGCGGCAGAACTCCCGATCAAGGTTCTGTTTTGGAGGTTTTAGGATATATAAGAGGTGTTGGCATCGAGAACAAGTCAGGAGAGTCCACGAGGGGCCCACAAGTTCGGAGGGTGTGCCTGGGGGGGGGTAGGGCACACCCTCCACCCTTATGGTGGCCTCGTGGCTCTTCTGGCCCAACTCTTTTGCTTCAGGGGCTTCTTCTGGTCCAAAACAATCATCGTGAAGTTTCACGTCAATTGGACTCCGTTTGATATTCCTTTCCTGCGAAACTCAAAACAAGGAAAAAACTAAAACTGGCACTGGGCTCTAGGTTAATAGGTTAGCCCCAAAAATCATATAAAATAGCATATAAATGCATATAAAACATCCAAGATGGATATTATAATAACATGGCCAACGAAAGCTTATGCCTACAAAATCATATAGTCTGGCTTTGCTCCATCTTCATCACACAAAATAATCAAATCGTGCACAACCACGATGACAAGCCAAGCGATTGTTTCAAACTTTTGATGTTCTCAAAAAATTTCAACATTCACACAATACATGAGTGTGAGCCATGGACATAGCACTATAGGTGGAATAGAATATGGTGGTTGTGGAGAAGACAAAAAAGAAGGAGATAGTATCACATCAACTAGGCGTATCAATGGGCTATGGAGATGCCCATCAATAGATATCAATGTGAGTGAGTAGGGATTACCATGCAACGGATGCACTAGAGCTATAAGTTTATGAAAGCTCAAAAAGAAACTAAGTGGGTGTGCATCCAACTTGCTTGCTCATGAAGACCTAGGGCAATTTGAGGAAGCCCATCGTTGGAATATACAAGCCAAGTTCTATAATGAAAAATTCCCACTAGTATATGAAAGTGACATCATAGAAGACTCCCTATCATGAAGATCATGGTGCTACTTTGAAGCACAAGTGTGGTAGAAGGATAGTAGCATTGCCCCTTCTCTCTTTTTCTCTCATTTTGTTTTTGTTTTTTTGGCCTTCTCCTTTTCTTGCATTTCCTCTTTTTTCCTCACATGGGACAATGCTCTAATAATGAAGGTCATCACACTTTTATTTAATTTACAACTCAAGAATTACAACTCGATACTTAGAACAAAATATGAGTGTATATGAATGCCTCCAGCGGTGTAATGGGATGTGCAACGAATCAAGAGTGACATGTATGAAAGAATTATGAACGGTGTCTTTGCCACAAATACAATGTCAAATCCATGATCATGCAGAGCAATATGACAATGATGAAGCGTGTATAATAAACGGAACGGTGGAAAATTGCATGGCAATATATCTAGATATGGTGGCTGTTTTGAGGAAGGTATATGGTGGGTTTATGGTACCGGCGAAAGTTGCACGACACTAGAGAGGCTAGCAATGGTGGAAGGGTGAGAGTGTGTATAATCCATGGACTGAACATTAGTCATAAAGAACTCACATACTTATTGCAAAAATATATTAGTCATTGAAACAAATTACTACGCGCATGCTCCTAGGGGGGGGTAGATTGGTAGGAAAAGACCACTGCTCGTCCCCGACCGCCACTCATAAGGAAGACAATCAAAAAATATCTCACGCTCCAACTTCGTTACATAACAGTTCACCATACGTGCATTCTACGGGACTCACAAACCTTAACACAAGTATTTCTCAAATTCACAATTACTCACTAGCATGACTCTAATATCACCAACTTCATATCTCAAAACAATCATAAGGAATCAAACTTCTCATAGCATTCAATGCACTTTATATGAAAGTTTTTATTATATCCCTCTTGGATGCCTATCATATTAGGACTAAATTCATAACCAAAGCAAATTACCATGTTGTTTAGAGACTCTCAAAATGATATAAGTGAAGCATGAGAGTTCAACAATTTCTACAAAATAAAACTACCATCGTGCTCTAAAAAGATATAAATGAAGCACTAGAGCAAATGACAAACTACTCCAAAAGATGTAAGTGAAGATCAATGAGTAGTTGAATAATTATGCAACTATGTGATGACTCTCTAACATTTAAGAATTTCAGATCTTAAGTACTTTATTCAAACATCAAGCAAAACAAAATAAAATGACATTGCAAGGATAGCACATATCATGTGAAGAAGCAAAAACTTGGCTCAAGCAAAACTGACCGATAATTGTTGAAGAAGAAAGGTGGGATGCCAACCGAGGCATCCCCTAGCTGATGCTTGAGACTTCTTGAAAAAATAATTAGGGATGCCTTGGGCATCCCCAAGCTTGATCTTTTGTGTCTCCTTAATTCCTCTCATATCATGGTTTCTCTAAATCTTAAAAACTTCATCCACACAAAACTCAGCAAGAACTCGTGAGACAAGTTAGTATAAATCCATGCTAAACCTTACCATTCTCTACTGTAGCAAATCACTAAAATTATTATTTGACATTTCATATTAAATGCCTCTGCATATTTAAGAGTCCTATCCTCAAATAGAGTCATTAAACAAGCAAACATATGTAAACAATGCAAACATAACAGCAATCTATCTAAACAGGATGGTCTGTAAAGAAAGCAAGAGGAATCATACTTCTTTAACTCCAAAAATTATGAAAATTTACCACACGGTAGATAATTTGTTGTTAATTATTTTTTAAAAATTTCAAGATTTTATCATGTTCTTACTACTCACAAATATTCAAAACATAACAGCAAACTTTCTATTTTCAAAAACAGCAACATATAGACTTGTAAAATAAGCATGGTAAAGGCTATACTTGACCCTTTTATTGAACTAAAAGATGAAAAATATTACTCTAAATAGCAGCAAGAAAATTTAAACAAAAGAAAATGACACTCCAAGAGAAACACATATCATGTGGTGAATAAAAATATAGCTCCGAGTAAAGTTACCAATGAACGAAGATGAAAGAGGGGATGCCATCCGGGGCATCCCCAAGCTTAGGCTCTTGGTATCCTTGAATATTACCTTGGAGTGCCTTGGGAATCCCCAAACTTAGGATCTTGCCACTCCTTATTCCATAGTCCATCAACACCTTACCCAAGACTTGAAAACTTCACAACATAAAACTCAACAGAAAATCTCATAAGCTCCGTTAGTATAAGAAAATAAATCACCACTTTTGGCACTGTTGTGAACTTATTATTTATTTATATTGGTGTAATATCTATTGTATTCCAACTTCTCCATGGTTCATACCCTCTGATACTACTCATAGATTCATCAAAATAAGCAAACAACACATAGAAAACAGAATCTGTCAAAAACAGAATAGTCTGTAGCAATCTGGATATTTAGAATACTTCTAGAACTCCAAAAATCCTGATAAATTAGGAAATCCTGAGAAATTTGTTTAGTAATCTTCTTTAAGAATAATCAGTATTTTATCTCACTTCTGTTAAAAATGATAATTGTTTTCCTAAGCACAAAAGTTTCTGTTTTTCAGCAAGATCAAATCAACTATCACCGTAAGCCATCCCAAAGGTCTTACGTGACACTTTATTGAAACAAAAGCTATAAAACATGATTACTACAGTATCATAATCATGTGACCACACAAAAACAGTAGGTAATGGTGTTGGGTTGTCTCCCAACAAGCGCTTTTCTTTAATGCCTTTTTAGCTAGGCATGATGATTCCAATGATGCTCATATAAAAGATAAGAATTGAAGCATAATGGGAGCATCATGAAGCATATGAATAGGAAATTTAAGTCTATCCCACTTTCTATTCATATGGATTTTGTGAGCAAACAACATATGGGAACAATAATCAACTTGCATAGGAAGGTAAAGCAAGTATAACTTCAAGATTTTCAACACACAGAGAGGAAACTTGATATTATTGCAATATGTAAAAACATATGTTCCTCTCTCATAACAATTTTCAGTAGCATCATGAATGAATTCAACAATATAAACCTCACACAAAGCATTCTTTTCATGATCTACAAGCATAGAAATTTTATTACTTTCCACATAAGCAAATCTATTCTCATTAATAGTAATGGGAGCAAACTCAACGAAGTAACTATCATGTGAGGCATAATCTAATTGAAAATTAAAATTATGATGACAAGTTTCATGGATATCATTATTCTTGATAGCATACATGTCATCACAATAATCATCATAGATAGCAACTTTGATCTCATAATCAATTGGAACCTCTTCCGAAATAGTGAATTCATCACTAAATAATTATCACAATAATATTAAAAACCCTTCAAAATAGTGGGATCATTACTTCCTAAAGTTGACACTCTTCGAAACCCACTTTCATCAATATAATCATCATAAATAGGAGGCATGCTTTCATCATAATAAATATTATCATCAAAACTTGGGGGACGAAAACTATCATCTTCATCAAACATAGCATCCCTAAGCTTGTGGCTTTGCATATCATTAGCATCATGGATATTCAAGGAATTCATACTAACAACATTGCAATCATGCTCATCATACATAGATTTAGTGCCAAACATTTTATAGACTTCTTCTTCTAACACTTGATCACAATTTTCTTTGCCATCATTTTCACTAAAGACATTAAAAAGATGAAGCATATGAGGCAACCTCAATTCCATTTTT